>NC_045627.1:33123888-34373888 GCF_009829155.1 Mustela erminea | reverse complement strand
TATAGTATGTTGTATCTCCTGATTCTGGCTTCTTTTACTCAATGTTGTGTTTGTGAGGTCTCAACATGTAGTAGTTCATTCATTTCATTCATAAATAGATCATAATTTATTTATTCATGTTAGATTGATGGACAGTTGAGTTTTTACAGTTTTTGGCCGTAATGAAGAGTGCTGCTATGTACATATTTTCGCATTACTTTTGGTGCCTAAATGTAGATTTTCCTGCTGGTTTATATTTATGATGAAATCGCTAGGTCATAAAGTATATATTCAACTTAATAGATTTTACCACACAGTTTTCACAGTAGATTTTCTAACTGACACTCATCAGTAATGTTTAAGAATTTCAGTTCCTTTACATTCTTACTAACTTGGTGTTTGCAGGAGTCAGTGTTTTTGATGCAAGTGTATATGGTGGCTTTCTACTGTAGTTTTAGTTTTTAGTTCTCTGATGACTTTTTGTATATTCTAGATATGAGTCTTTTGTTAGTTGTGGATATTAAAAATATCTTATTTCATTATATTAATCATTTTTAATATTTAGAAGTAATTTTAATAAATTGGAGTTATTTTATTCCTTTATGGATAGAGATTTTTCTGTTCTGCTAAAAAAACTTGGCTTACTGTAAGTCAAAAAGATATTCTCATATGTAATCATCTATGGGCTTTATTGTTTTGCCATTACAATTTACCTGGAAATAAATTTTTATGAATGGTCTGAGTGAGGGGTCATGATTTTTTTTTAATATGGGAATTCAGTTGATCCAGTATTATATGGATGCATATGGAAGTTTAATTGTTTTAGTGTAGTTATTGAAAGAAATTAGTCTTTCTCAATTGAATTTCTTTGCACCTTTTTTTGAAAAACAGTTGACCATTATGTG
Source organism: Mustela erminea (assembly GCF_009829155.1). Classification (NCBI taxonomy): domain Eukaryota; kingdom Metazoa; phylum Chordata; class Mammalia; order Carnivora; family Mustelidae; genus Mustela; species Mustela erminea. The sequence goes on along the minus strand of NC_045627.1, from coordinate 34,373,004 downwards.
TGTGTCTACTTAGGAACTCTCTTGTGTTTTATTGATTTGTATGCCTACTTATACCAATATCATGTTGTCATGATTATTGTACCTCAGAGTAAAATAAAATAAAAATTATCTTGATTTTGTAATTTTAGATCCCTTGTACTTTCATAGAAATTTTAGAATCAGCTTCTTAATTAAAAAAAGAAAAAAAAAGAAAAAGAAAATCCTGGGTGTCTCAGTTGGTTGGCCATCTGCCTTAGGCTCATGATCTCAGGGTTCTGAGATCAAGGTCCACATTGGGCAGGCTCCCTGCTAGGTGGGGAGTCTAGTTTTCCTTCTCCCTCTGCTTGCTGCTCCCCCTGCTTGTACTCTGTGTGTGTGTGTGTCAAATAAATAAGTAAACTATTTAAAAACCAAACAAAAATAAGCAAACAAAAATCCTTCTGGGATTTTGATTGGGATTAAATTGGGTCTATAGATCAATTTGTGCTGAACTGACATTTTAATAGTAATGAGTCTTCTGATTCAAAAACAAGTAATTGATTTTTTGTGGTGTTGTAAAATGGTACTTTAAAGATTTTAATTTTATGTCTATCTTTTATTTTAAAAAATAATTATTTATTTATTATTAAAGCTTTTATTTATTTATTTGCCAGAAAGTGCGTGTGCACAAGCAGGGGGAGTGGCAGGCTCCCCACTGAGCAAGGAGCCCAGTGTAGGATTTGATCCCAGGACTCTGAGATCATAACCTGATTCAAAGGCAGATGCTTAACCAACTGAGCCATCCAGGCATCCTGCAAAGATTTATTTATTTTATAGAGAGAGAAGGAGGGAGAGGGAGCGCAAGTAAAGGGAGGGTCAGAGGGAGAGAGAGAGAATCTCAAGCAGACTCTGTGCTGAGCACGGAGCCTGATATGGGCTCAATTTCATGACCATGAGATCACTATCTGAGCAAAACCTAGATTTGGGTGCTTAACCAACTGTGCCACTCAGGCACCACTTTATATCTATCTTTAAATTTATGACACCTTTGCCCTGCCTTTTCCTGTTTTTAATTTTGTCCAGTGGACTTTTCATATTAGTCACTGTACATTTTTAGTTCTTGAATTTTCATTTGTTTTTTAAAAAGTTTCAGTTCCTATGGAAATAGAAATAGTTTTCATTTCTCTAATTTCTTTCCAAATTCCAGTTCCCTGCTGAAATTTTCATCTTGCCATTATTTCTCTTGAATATCTCAATTATAGTTAATTTCTGTATAGCTATATGGCCTTCTTTTTTAGTATATGTGTTGCGAAGCGAGCACAGATATATGGCATTCTTATAGGGTTGTTTCTATTGTCTGTTATTTCTTTCATTTTTAAAATTTTTCTTTTTCTTTTTCAGTACCCAATTTTGTTTCCTGATATCTTGGATAATTTTTTTATTGGATGCTGAACACTTTGTATGACACATTGTAGAATTAGTTTTTAAAGGTTGGTCTATTTTTGGCTAGCTATTATTTTTGGGAATAGCACCTCAAAGTCTGAGTTGAAAGTATGAAATATTTTGGATTTCCTCCTAAGCAGATTCAGACCTCCAGTTTTATCTTTCTTACTTCCTGAAGGAGGGAAAATTTATTTTCCCAGTTTCTCTTTCTCTCAGCTGCCATATTCTTCTTACTTCTCTCTTACTCAATGTTTCTACCATTTGCTTTCTCATAATGTATATACGTACAGTCAATTCCAGGTAGTTTTAGGATCTAAATATCAAATGCAATTATTAAAAACTCATTAAAATAGGATGAATTTTTTTAAGGCTTTGGATGTATAACAGGGTTTATTAAGTATGAAACAAAAAACTATAAAGAAAAGACTAATGTATTTTATTTTATCAAAATTAAGAACTTACATCAAAAAATTCGTTAAAGAAAATGAAAAGACACAGTTGGAGAAAATAGTGACATAAACACAATAAGAGATAATCATAAGAACATAAATCAATAAGAAAAACAAAAGAAAAATGGGCATAAAATGAATTTTACAGAGGAATAAACACCAATGAAAATGTAAAGAGATATTCAGCTTCACTGGTGGTCAGAGATATGCAAATGAGGTATCATTTTATGCAATTCAGTTGGCTGAAATTAAAAAAACCTGACATGTTAGAAAGACTTTGAAGCAGCAGGATTTTTTATACTTTGCTTGGTGGAGTGCAAATTGGTACAACTACTTTGAAAAATACTTTGGATATGTCACTTTTGTTAAATGCCAAAGTTCCATATATATGTGGGTATGTATGTTTCTGGACACAAATCAATTATATTTCTGGTGTTGTTGGTGCATAGGAATGCAACTGACTTTTTTGGATTGGTACTTGTTCAGGTATTATCTCTGAAATGAAACATTTGGATGGTTATTTTTAAAAAGAGGGAAACATTTGACACATGCAAACACACATGGCCTGTTTCTTTGGGATTCCTTATGATGGTAAGATTATGGTACTTTATTTGGCTTATGTGAGAAACTAATTTTACAAAAATGATATGATACAGTATATGGCATTTGGTGTTCATACATGAAATTGCAAAGAACAGGGAACTGTAACAGATGTGTGTATGGGTATACCTATATATCTGTATATCTATATATCTAATCTGTATGTGTGTATACTTTCTATTAATAAACATTATTTAGTTTGTTGTTTGGAAAAGAAAGTAAGTAATGATTGGGTTTAGCAAAAGTCTGAAAGATTTGTCAGTTAAATTTAAAGTTGTAGAGGAAACTTGGTTGTAGAGGAAATTTGCTTTACATGTAACCTAGTAGTACTGTGAGATCCCTATAGTGGGTAGTCTTCTCAGTTATCCTGGTTTTAGCTTTTGCCTTCAGCTAGTAAAAAAAAAAATTAGATGGAATTACAGATTTGATTAAAAATGAAAAAAAAAAGACATCCTTTTGTGTTTCTTCAATGCTTTGATTAAAAAAAGGAAAAGGACAAAAATTATGTGGAATATTAAATAAACCTGGTTCAGAGTGTCTTCCAATTTCAAATAAAATAAGGGCTTACTATGAGAGAGAAGGGTTGTAGAAAGGAAGTGTATAGTCAGTATTTCACTAAGATATCATTAAGAGAGTGAGAAGATTACGAAAGTAATCATATTTAGACTTGTATGCCCCTTCTCTTGTAAATATTTGTTAATATTTACAGCAGTTGCCTAATATTTATCTATTTTGGTTAAATATTTGGCATCTGAATTTGGTTTTAATTTGGGCCCTGGAAATATGGAAATAAATAAGATGTATCTGAGGTATTAATAATCTACTGGGGTAAATAGATGTGTAAACAGTTGTAATAGTGTCTGATGTAAGTGTCGTAATGGTATGTCTCAAAGGCTGTTGAAGCTCATATGAAGCAGAAATAAAATAGTGACTCTAAACTTCCATTTTCTGGGGCGCCTGGGTGGCTCAGTGGGTTAAAGCCTCTGCATTCAGCTCAGGTCATGATCCCAGGGTTCTGGGATCAAGCCCAGAATCGGGCTCTCTGTTCCGCGGGGAGCCGCTTCCTCCTCTCTCTCTGCCTGCCTCTCTGCCTACTTTTGTCTGTCAAATAAATAAATAAAATCTTAAAAAAAATAAACTTCCATTTTCTTTTGTTTTACCATTAAATTAGAGAAGAGAAATCTCTGTCATATAAGTGAGTACATATATAATTGATAGGAAGATGTTGTCTATGTCTAGCCTTCTTTTCTCAGAGACTTGCATTTCTTTCTCTTTTATTTAAAAAAAAATTAAATATTTATTGAAACCTTTGTCTAGGCCAGGGTCTGTTCTATGTGCTAGACTCACAGAAGTGAACTAGGCAGACAAAGCTTGCCCTCATAGAGCTGTCTGATATTTTAGTAGAAAGATAGGTAGTAAACAAGTAAACAGACTTACTTTTAATTCTTCAAAGGGTATCTGATTCTTTTTCCTTTGAAAATTTAAACATAATGTTAACAGTTTTCTCATGCAAACACTAACTGCTTTACCTTAATAATTATACATTTTTAGATTCCCAGTGACATATTGTTGACCTTGAACAACACAGGAATTAGGGAAGCTAACCCCCATGCAGTCAAAAATCCAAGTGTAACTTTTGACTCCCCCAGAACTTAACTACTTAATAGCCTACTATAGAAGACTTACTGATAACATAAACAGTTGGTTAACACATATTTTGCACGTTATACATATTATATATTGTATTTATAATAAAGTAAACTAGAGAAATGAAAATGTTATTAAGGAAGTCATAAGGAAGAGAAAATACATTTATAGTACTGTACTATATAAAAAAAATCCACATATAAGTGGACCTACAGGGATCAAACCCATGTTGTTCAAGTGTCAGTTGTAAAATAAATATAAAAATATGCCTTCCTTAATATATAAAGGGATAATTAATTTGAGATTTCAAGAACCCAGACAGGCCAAGATGCCTACACAGGTATAGCATAGCACTAATCAAACCTCTATATACTTTAGGATGAATTATCTGGAATGCACAGTATAACACCAAGAGTCTTGGCAGTTATTACTACCAGAGCCAGCAATTGGAAACATGTACTGCTGGCTTCATGTTGATGTGTGTCAAGTGAGAGAGGGCTTGTGAATTTGTTGGAATCCTGCCTCTGTTAAAATACTTCCCCATCTATTTTTAATTGTGGGCCTCCACCAAGGCTACTATGAGCCAGTTGGAGGGCTAGGAAGATTAATGAGGAGAGTTTTGAATCCATTAAGGCCCTCTAACTATAGCTCTCCTTCCCAAATATGGGGCTATGGCATTTTATACTAAAAGAAATGCTATGCTCTTTAGGGTCTAATGCAGGAGCCTCCCAACTGTATGTTTTTAAAGCTTAGGCCAGTAGCAGCTGACAATTTGCCCCAGTTTGCATGGCTCATGAGTATTTCTCGCAGGGTAGGCGATATGGTTAGTGGCTAGGGGACTGTCTCCTCCCTGGTGAGAAGTAAACATTTTATTTGAAAAATGCACACATTTATCACATGCATAATACGTGTATTCAGGGTATTTAAAAAATTTATCCCTCTTTATACATTTCCATAGTTCCTCATCTTCATGATTTGTAAGACCCTAGGTTTATAGACCTTTCCAACAGGAATTAGAAATCAAGATTTACCATCATCTGTATTAGTCAGAGAAAACAATTACTTCTAGAAATGATTATTCCTGGAAAATGGTATCTTGGAAGTATAATAAATCTTCCTATCAGTATACTTGGGCACTTACTTAAACAACAAATGCTATTATAGAATTTCCAATATTGAACCTTTAAAAAGTTACCTATTCCTCCTTGATTATTCAGTGCATTTTTATTTTTGTTTAAGGGAAAAATTGTATCCTAGAGAAAATAAAGATTTAAAAAATTTACTGGTGTCATTTTGGGTCACCTGTGTTGAAAGATCTTATCTTTTAAAGCTCAGCTGTATTGAACATTTATTTATAAGAGAAAATAGCAGTTCATTTTTAGTTAACTGTCCCTGAGTAACAGGTCAGCTCCATCTACTCTGCTCAACAACATTGCAGTTAGGACTTAGATAAAATGTTTGGTATTTACCACCAATTACTCACAGCCTATATATGGTTTCAAAGGCAACAGCTGCTGCCTCATTATTTCCATCTATTGCTATGTTGATGTTGTATATATTTAACTGTTATTATATCTCAAGAGTGTTCTTAGATAAGCATAAAGTTACAAATACAATAATCTTTCTACCAAATACGTTGTGCTTGAGGAGATGCAGTTCATTCTTCATTTGAAAGGGGATGATGAACTCTTGTTCTAACACATTTTAACATGCATACATGGTGTCTTGTAGCTGGCAGAATGTTTATGGAAACACTTCCATTGAAGACTGATGAGCTAATTAGCTACATTGCTTGTAATCTACTAATTGCTGGAACACACTCAACATGGCATCCCTCAGTGTTCACTTGAAAAATCTGCGGCAGGCTTTTCTTATAGTGCATTTGATATTCTCAGCAAACTTCTCAGTGTTGCCCATCTTGAAGTGTTGTATGGGCAGTTGGGAAGTACAGTACTTGATGTGTATGTGTCACTTGTTATGTTGGACCTGAGAAATCTAGACGGGCTGATTTGAGAAAATAACTGCAATGTCAGTCTTGAAAGTAAGAGGTATTCGGTAAGCCACATACCATTTACTTTGATGTATAACTCAGAGATAGGAGTAAAGATTTAATGCATGTGATCAGATTGATTCATAAGTGAGGAGTCCTAGAAACTAAAGTATGGACTGAAATCTCGGCTGGTAAAGAGTCTAAATTCAAAAGTGTGATGCATATATTATGACTTTTGTTTTCCTTCATGGCTGGAGAGATGGCACCACTCTTGTGTGCAAAGGTAACAAAGGAAGTGTAATGCTGACAAGTGATCTAAAGTTTATCCTCACAGGTGATAGTTCTGAACATTATTATTTTGTGGCATATTATAGTGTTAAAAGAGCGGATTATGCTGTTGGCAGTTTCCCAGTGTCAGGAACAAGAATTTTTAGATTTTCTGTTCTTGACTCTTCTCATCTCTTTCTTCAGTTTCAAAGGAAGTTGTGCTCCTTTTTACTCTTTAAAACTTTCCAGCCTTACTTGGGTCCTCATTAATGTCTTCTCTTCTTTTGAGAGACTTTTCTTCTATAGTTGTCTTTTCTTTGCCTAGTCTGTTCATTCATATTACTTTTACTGGTTCGTTCTTTCTTTTTTTTTTAAATTTTATTTATTTGTTTGACAGAGATCACAAGTAGGCAGAGAGGCAGGCAAGAGAGAGAGGAAGGGAAGCAGCTCCCCACTGAGTAGAGAGCCTGATGTGGGGCTCGATCCCAGGACCCTGGGATCAAGGGTCATGACCTGAGCCAAAGAGAGGCTTAACCCACTGCGCCACCCAGGCGCCCGTTACTGGTTCTTTCATCACACATGTTACCTTGCTGCTGCTTGATAATTGGCAAATATTCAATAAAAAAGCCATTTCCCAATAGAACTAGAGGACGTTATGCTAAGCGAAATAAGTCTGACTGAGAAAGACAAATACCATATGATTTCATTTATATGTGGAATCTAAAAAACAAAATAACTGAATGAAGAAAAAAAACATAGAGGACAATCAGACATATAAAAACAGAGAGCAAACTGATGGTTGCCAGGGGGTTGGGGGTAGGGAATGAGCAAAATGGGTGAGGGGGAGTGGGAGATCCAGGCTTCTAGAATAAGTCATGGGAATAAAAGAGTGGGTAAGTCATGGGAATAAAAGTCAGTAGTATTTTAATAGCAATTGTGTATGGTGACAGATGTGGTGAGCTACATTGTGATGTATTCTTGTGAGCATAGCATAATGTGTGTAGAATCACTATGTGATCACACCCGAGACTAATGTAACACAGGGTGTCAGCTATACTAAAAAAATTCCATTTCCTTTAGTATGCCCTTTTTTAAAACTTCTTATCCTGTTTCACGTTTTCTGTTCTTCTGTTTTGGTCTCTTTGTTATTTTCTCCTTCTTTTTCAGGATGTTACACACTAAATTCTCTTATTACTTCTCCACACCCTCCTTTTCTTTCCTCATTCATTTTCTTTCCTTCTTGTCTCCTAACAATGATTTTTCTTAAGTCTCAGTCTTGGTCCTCTGTCCCCTATTCTCTTCTTTCCCTGGGCACCTTTTTCATTCTCAGAATTTTAATTATAACTGCTTTGTTGACAACTTTCAGTTCTCATATAAAGCTCTACTTCCAAAACCACTCTGAGTGCTTTTCAATCTTTTTTTTTTTTAACATTAAAAATATAAAACTTGGGGTGCCTGGGTGGCTCAGTGGGTTAAGCCGCTGCCTTCGGCTCAGGTCGTGATCTCAGGGTCCTGGGATCGAGTCTCGCATCGGGCTCTCTGCTCGGAAGGGAGCCTGCTTCCCTCTCTCTCTCTCTCTGCCTGCCTCTCCATCTACTTGTGATTTCTCTCTGTCAAATAAATAAATAAAATCTTTAAAAAAAAATGTAAAACTCATGCTCAACTCACTCCCCGAAATAATGGTCATCCTTGAGAATATTTAATGTTGTACACACGAGTTGACACTCCACTTCCTTCTTCCCAAGTGAGAAGTGATATACACTGTAGTCAATACCCTTGCTCTAACCAATTAGTAGGTAGTTCCACTTGGCTATTTAGGTATTACCTTACACTTATGTATAAACTGAACTCAACATATTCTTTCACAAGCCCTTCACAAACTTTTATATCTCTATCATCTGACTTAAAATCTTGGCACATTTGAGACAGTTGATTATTTTGTCTTTTCTAAACTACTCTGTTTCCTTGGATAATAGAAAACCACACAGTCCTAATTTTCCCTTCTTATCTTTGGCTGTTTTTTTTTTTTTTTAAAGGATTTATTTACTTATTAGAGAGAGAGAGAGGGTAAAAGTGTGAGGTGTGGGGAATGGCTAGGGGAGAGGGAGAGAGTCTTTTAAGCAGATATTGTGCTGAGCACGGGGCCCAATATGAGGTTTGACTTCATAACCCTGATCACCACCTGAACTGAAACCAAGAGTTGGATACTTAACCAACTAGGCCACCATGGCACCCCTAGATGTCTTTGGAGAAGTGTCTATTCATGTCTGCCCATTTCTTAACTGTATTGTTTTTGGGTGTTGAGTTTGGTAAGTTCTTCATAGATTTTTGGATACTAACCCTTTATCAGATACATTGCAAATATCTTCTCCCATTCTGTCGACTGCCTTTTAGTTTTCTTTGATTGCTTCCTTCACTGTGTAGAAAACTTTTATCTTGAGGAAGTCCAAATAGTTCATTTTTGCTTTTGTTTTCCTTGACTGTGGTGACATGTATAGTAAGAAGTTGCTATAGTCAAGGTCAAAGAGGTTTCTCCCTGTGTTTTCCTTTAGGATTGTGATGATTTCTTGTCTCACATTTAGGTTTTTAATCCATTTTAGTTTATTTTTGTGTATGTCTTAAGAAAATGGTCCTGTTTCATTCTGCATGTTGTTACTCAGGTTTTCCAACACCATTTGTTAAAGAGACTGTCTTTTTTTCCATTGGATAGTCTTTCCTGATTTGTCAAATATTACATGACCATATAGTTGTGGGTCCATTTCTGGGTTTTCTGTTCTGTTTCATTGACCTTTGTGTCTCTTTTTTGTGCCTGTACTATACTGTCTTAATGACTATAGCTTTGTCATACATCATGAAGTATGAAGTCATGATGCCTGTAATTTTGTTTTTTAGAATTGCTTTGGCTATTTGAAGTTTTTTCTGGTTCCATACAAATTTTGGGATTGTTTATTCTAGCTCTGTGAAAAAAGCTGGTGGTATTTTGATAAGAATTGAATTAAATGTATGGCTTGCTTTGGGTAGTATATACATTTTAAAAATGTTTGTTCTTCCAATTCATGAGCATGGAATGCTTTTCCATTTCTTTTTGTCCTTTTCAATTTCTTTCATAAGTGATCTGTAGTTTTTGGAGTACAGTCTCTTACCTGTTAGTTTTATTCCTAGGTATTTTATTGTTTTTGGTGCAGTTATAAATGGGATGGAGTCCTTGATTTCTTCTCTGCTGCTTCATTATTGGTGTATAGAAATGCAACAGATTTCTGCTCATTAATTTTATATCCTGTGATTTTGCTGAATTTATGTATCAATTCTAGCAATTTTTTGGTAGAGTCTTTCAGATTTTCTACAGAGAGTATCATGTTGTCTTCAAGTTGGGAAACTTTGACTTCTTCCTTGACAATTTGGATGCCTTTTATTTCTTTTTGTTGTCTGATTGCTGAGGCTAAGACTTTCACTGCTTCCACTACTATGTTAAATAGTTCTATTCTACTGGTTATTTTTTGTTTGTTTGTTTCTATATCATTTCTATATTATTTATTTATGCTCTAATTTTTATTATTTTCCTTTTTCTGCTGGATTTAGGCTTTATTTGCTGTTCCTTTTCTAGCTCCTTTAGATATAAGGCTATGTGTTGTGTATTTGAGAATTTTCTTGCTTGATGAGGTGGAGGTGTATTGCATACCCACTGCCTTTGCTGCATCTCAAAGATTTTGGACTGTTGCATTTTCATTTTCACCATGTATTTTTAAAATTCTTCTTTAATTTCTTGGTTAGCCCATTCATTCTTTAGTAGGATGTTCACTAACCTCCATATATTTGAAGTCTTTACAAATTTTTTCTTATGATTCACTTCAAGTCTCATAGTGTTGTGCTCTGAAAATATATATGGTATGATTTCAGTCTTTTTGTACCCATTGAGACCTGATATATAACCCAGAATATGATCTGTTCTGGAGAATGTTCCATGTGTACTCAAAAAGAATGCGTATTCTGCTTCTTTAGGATGAAATGATCTGAATATATCTGTTAAGTCCATCTGGTCCAGTGTGTCATTTAAAGCCAATGTTTTCTTGTTGATTTTCTGCTTAGATGATCTGTCCTTTGCTGTAAGTGGGATGTTAAAATCCCCTATTATTATTATATTATTATCAATGAGTTTCTTTGTGTTTGTTGTTAATTGATTTATATATCTGGCTACTCACAAGTTGGGGGCACAGATAAAATTGTTTGATCTCCTTGATAGATAGACCCCTTTATTATGATATAATGCATTCCTTCATCTCTTATTACTACGTACAGATGAATGGATAGAGAAGATATGGTCCATATATACTATCTTTGTTTTAAAATCAGTTTGTCTGATATAAGTATGGATTCTCTGGCTTTCTTTTGACATCCATTAGCAAAATAGGTTGTTCTCCCTCTACTCCCTTTTTAACTGCGATGTCTTTAGTTCTAAATTGTAGGCAGCATATGGATGGGTCTTTTTTGTTTTTTTTTTTTAAATCCATTGTGATACCCTGTGTCATTTGATTGGAGCATTTAGTCAATTTACATTCAGAGTGATTATTGAAAGATAAAACTATTGCAGGCACAATGAAGTTTTAAATATTTGAGAGATTCTTTCATAAAGTTGCCCATAAGTCTGCCATATGCTATGTTGGATTTGATTGAAGACCACCATACAGTTAAGAATTCTTAATGGATGGAAATTACCAAACTCCATAATTTTCCATACCTTGGAATATCTAAGAAATCTTTAAAAAATTTCAGAAACATTTGCTAAAAACTGAAAAGGAGAATAAAACATGTGAAATGAAGAGTGAGTGCTAGGTTATAACTAAAGAAAATCAGCTGTTAAATAAGTTCTAATGGTAGATATTTCATTACTGCTCTTTGCTGGGTACTTACCATATTAGCCAGACTAAATACATATTGTACTCTTTATCAAATACTTAGAATTTTATTAAAAAAATAAGATGTGGTTTCTGACTTCAAAGAACTTAAAGTAATGGGACTTAGTTTTAGGAAATTAAGTGAGAATAATTATAAGAGATGAACAAGTTCAAGATCTTATAGTACCTTTAAATGTGAAAGTGTTAAGAGCACATCATGTGGTGGAATGGTCAGAATGAAGAGACTTAATAATTTTTCCAGCAGAAGCTGAACTTTGACTCAGATCTATAAAAATTTTAGAGAAAGATATGTATGTCATAGAAAATCAAATAATGTAGAAGAGTTTATGGTGAAAAACAATTTCCCGTTGTGCTCCTTGCTACCTTCAGTTTCACACCCCACAGAAAATCTTTATTTTCAGTCCCACACCCTGGAAGAAGTCTTTCTGATTTTAGATATGATGGTTACTCCGGAAAATTAAGTTATATACTTATAATTCTTTTCCTTTACTTATCAGCTTAAGATATTATCCATTTATTTCCTTTTATGAAATATGAAAATTTTGTTCATCTATACTCCCTGTTTGTCCCTGCCTTTTCTTCCTTCCAGTGTTTTACACTTTGACATCATTTTTAGTTTTACTATTTCCCATTTCATATTCCATCATCTTTAGTCACTATCCTGACTCCTCTTAGTGTTTGATAAGAATAACAACATTCATTCTGTTCTCTGTCTTTAATTCTACATTATATCTTTCACCTTCTACCTCTATCGCTTCTAATCTTACTCTTACACAGTCAAGGTTGTTAACATTCTAATTTTGATATTCAAGTATAATGAAGCAATCTGTATTTGTTATTAGTGGATAAAGTTGAAAACCATTGCACAATATTAACATTATTATGACTCTATATGTTTTATTTACTACATGGTAGAGTAGTATGATAAATTATATCTCTTTTTCCAAGGGTCCAATGTCACAACCTGTTGGCCCATCAAAAGGAAATGATTCCATAATCAAGGTCAAATGGATTTTCTTTTTCATTGCTTAAAATAATGCTACCATTTGGTCTTGTTTTGTTTTTGTCATAGAGACATCTCTTCTCAAACTCTCTGTCTTCCTTTCAGTGATGTTACAGGTTTATCATCTCCAGACATCTCTGGGTTAGGCATGCCATATCCTTTATTTCCACATATTTCTTTCTCTGACATTTCCCCTCTTTCTTGCCATAAAACATCTGTGCAGCCTTCTCTTTCTCTGTGTGTGAGAGTAAGGAGGGATTTACTCTGAAGTACAAAAACATACCAGATGCTTCAGCTTTCCCCAGATGGTTTCCTTTTTTTTTTTTTTTTTAATAAAAAAGCCCTCTTTTTATGACTTGGGGGTGACTGTTGAGCTGCCTTCTGCTTTGCAAACAGTAATAGAGAAAAGGGAAAGGGGCACAGGATTTCATGTACATGAGTATAATTAATCATCCTCATTTTAGACAGCTACTAGTTTCTGCCCTGCATTATACCTCCAAGCCAGAGCCTCTTCGGATTCCAGTAGTCCATTTCAGTGAGGGGGTGTTAAAGTCCCCTACTATTATTGTATTATTGTCGATGTGCTTCTTTGATTTTGTTATTAATTGGTTTATATAGTTGGCTGATTCCATGTTAGGGGCATAGATATTTAAAATTGTTAGATCTTCTTCTTGGACACTTTGAGTATGATATAGTGTCCTTCTTCATCTCTTACTGTAGTCTTTGGCTTAAAATCTAATTGATCTGATATAAGGATTGCCACCCCAGCTTTCTTTTGATGTCCATTAGCATGGTAAATTGTTTCCCCCCCCGACACTTTAAATATGGAGATGTCTTTGGGTCTAAGATGAGTTTCTTTAGACAGCATGTTGATGGGTTTTGGTTTTTTTAAAATCCATTCTGATACCCTGTGTCTTTTGATTGGGACCATTTAGCCTATTTACATTCAGGGGAACTACTGAAAGATATGAATTTAGTGCCATTGTATTGCCTGTATGGTGACTGTTACTTTATATTGTCTCAGTTCCTTTCTGGTCTACTACTTTTAGTCTCTCTCTTTGCTTAGAGGACGCCTTTTGGTATTTACTGTAGGGCTGGTTTGGTGTTTGCAAATTCTTTTAACTTTTGTTTGTCCTGGAAGCTTTTATCTCTCCTTTTATTTTTCATGATAGCCTAGTTTGATATAGTATTCTTCGCTGCATATTTTTCTCATTTAGTGCTCTGAATACATCATGCCAGTTCTTTCTGGCCTGCCAGGTCTCTGTGGATATGTCTGATGTCAATCTAATATTTCTACCATTGTATGTTACAGACCTCTTGTCCTGAGCTGCTTGCAGGGATTTTCTCTTTGTCACTAAGACTAGTAAGTTTTACTATTAGATGACGGGCTATGGACCTATTTTTATTGATTTTGAGGGGGGGTTCTCTGTGCCTGCTGGGTTTTGATGTTTGTTCCTTTTGCCACATTAGGGAAATTCTCTATTATAATTTGCTCTAATATACCTTGTGCCCTTCTTTCTCTTTCTTCTTCTTCTGGAACTCCAATTACTCTAATATTGTTTTGTCTTGTGGTATCACTTATATCTTGAATTCCCCCTTCATGGTCCAGTATTTATTCGTCTCTCTTTTGCTCACCTTCTTTTTTCCCCATCATTTGGTCTTCTATATCACTAATTCTCTCTTCTGCCTCATTTATCCCAGCAATAGAGCCTCCATTCTTGTTTGCACCTCATTAATACCTTTTTTGATTTCAGCTTGGTTAGATTTTAGTTCTTTTATTTCTCCAGAAAGGGGTTTTTATTTCTCCAGAAAAAATTTCTCTAATATCCTCCATGCCTTTTTGAGCCCAGCTAGCACCTTGAGAATTGTCATTTTGAATTCTAGATCTAACATATTACTGATGTTATATTGATTAGTTCCTTAGCTGTTGGTACTGCCTCTTTTTTTTTTTTTTTGTGGTGAGTTTTTCCACCTTGTCATTTTATCCAGATAAGAATCTATGAACAAGAGAATGAAATACTAAAAGGGTGGTAAAGACCCCAGAAAAATGTACACTAACCAACTCAGAAGAGACCTCAAATTGGGGGGAGAAGAAAGGAGGTAAAAAAAATAAAAATATATATATTAGACTGGTGAATAGAACAGAGCCACTCACTTGATTTTGGGTGTATTTTGGTCTCTTAGAAGGAACTACCTCCCAAAATTTTGAAGAAAGAAAAATGTATATATACAAAAATGAGGGTATACATGATGAAGGGATGGAATATGACTGTAAAGGTGAAAACTTAAAAAAAATTCTAAAGAAGGAATTGGTAAGATAAGCTGAAAGAAAAGATGAAAAAAAAAAGATCAAAGAAAGATGAAAAATAAAAAGTGGGGGAGAGAATGTGCTTAGGCTGGAGCCTAGAACAAAGCCCTGTGCCAGATTTAGGGTATATTTTGATCTATTAGAAGAAATTGTATCCCAAAATTTTTTAGAAAAATAAAAACCCTATATGTATACAAAAAATAAGGTTAAATACAATAAAGGATAAAATATGAGTATAATAATGAAGGTGTAAAAAGATTTTTTTAAAAAAAGGTATTGTTAAACTAGTTAAAAAACATTGAAAGAGGAAAGAGGAAAAAGTAAAAAAATGAATGAGAAAGAAATTAAAAAATTTAATTAAATTTGCAAGACTAAAGGATCACGGGGAGAAATTCATGAATTCTATGCATTGCTTTCCCCTAGCTCTGGAGTTCTGCTGTTTTCCTTGATCAGTGAGCTTGGTGTTGGATGGATGTTCTTGCTGATATTCTGGGGGAGGGGCCTGTTGTAGTGATGCTCAAATGTCTTTACCTGAGGCTTAATTGCACTGCTCTTCCAAGGGGCCAGGCTAAGAAATCTGCTTGAGTTCGCTCTCAGGAGTTTTTGTTTCCTGAATGCATTCTGTAGAGCTCTGGAGAACGGGGATGAAAATGGTGATTTCAATCTCCAGCCTGGAGGAGCCGAGAGCTCGGGGCCCTACTTCTTAGTGCACCTTCAGAGAAAAGGGGTCAATCACTCCCATATCTCTGGTCTTCTGCTGGTGCTCTGGGCTCACCCGTCCTGTGATGGAGTGTTTCTGTCTCTGGTGCAGAGCCCCATTTGGAGTCTCCAAACCCAAACAGATTCCTGCCTCTAGAGGAGGAAATTGAGTCTCCCTGCTGGATCTACCAATTATGGTAGATCATAGACCAGTGGTCCGACTGTGTCGGGGATCACCGTTTAAGGTAACCCCGAGCTGAGGGCTCTCTCCTCGGCTCTGTCTCTGTAGTCGGCTTCCCTGCTCTGATACCTGGGAGCTCTGCCACACTCAGACAGCCCTGATCTTTCAGTGACCCTGTGGGTCCTGAGACCTGCAAGTGTTTCACCCCTGCTTAGCCCCTGGAGCGATGTCCCTTAGAGGAGCAGATTTCTGAAAGTTATGATTTTGTGCTCCACTGCTCCACCACTTGCTGGGACCCGGCCCTCAAGGTCCATCTTCCTGTTGCTTCCTGTTGCTTCCTGTCCTACCTTACAGAAAGTGGTTGATTTTTCATTTCTAGAATTGCTGCTCTTCTTCTTTTTGATCTCCTGTTGAGTTTGTTGGTGTGCGGAATGGTTTGATAACTGTTTAGCTGAACTCCTGTGACCTGATGTCATTTCAGTCTGCTACTCCTTTCCCATCTTGCCCACAAATTCTCTGTTATGGTTTTATTCCCTTTTTTTTTTTTTTGTACTTTTAAAAATTTAAAAAAATTTATTTATTTATTTATTTTTATTTAATTTCTTTTCAGTGTAACAGGTTTCATTGTTTATGCACCACACCCAGTGCTCCATGCAATATGTGCCCTCCATAATACCCACCCACCAGGTTCCCCCAACCTCCTACCCACCTCCCCTTCAAAACCCTCAGATTGTTTTTCAGAGTCCATAGTCTCCCATGGTTCATTTCCCCCTCCAATTTCCCTCAACTCCCTTCTCTGCTCTATCTCCCCATGTCCTCCATGTTATTTCTTATGCTCCATGAATAAGTGAAACCATATGATAATTGACTCTCTCTGCTTGATTTATTTCACTCAGCATAATCTCTTCCAGTCCCGTCCATGTTGCTACAAAAGTTGGGTATTCATCCTTTCTGATGGAGGCATAATACTCCATAGTGTATATGGACCACATCTTCCTTATCCATTCGTCCGTTGAAGGGCATCTTGGTTCTTTCCACAGTTTGGTGACTGTGACCATTGCTGCTATGACCATTGGGGTACAGATGGCCCTTCTTTTCACAACATCTGGGACAAATACCCCAGTAGTGCAACTGTAGGGTCATAGGAAGCTCTATTTTTAATTTCTTAATGAACCTCCACACTCTTCTCCAAAGTGGCTACACCAACTTGCATTCCCACCAACAGTGTAAGAGGGTTCTCCTTTCTCCACATCCTTTTCTATTTCTGTCTCAGTGAGGTCTGGAGAGAGACCTGGTTAAATAAGTGCCCCAGTTAAAGACCTGGAGGTCTGGAGAGAGACCTGGTTAAATAAGTGTCCCAGGTGAAGGAATGGTCTGAGTAAAGGTTAAGTAACAGTGTTAACAGGAATTTGTAAATATTCTAGTAAATATTCTATCTGGAACAGATAATGAATTAACTGAAAATAAATAATTTAGGCCTTGATGATTCAGAGTTGAACCTGCTTGAAGTAGAAGTATTGAGCTTGGTGTCTTAGGGATCAGGAGACAACTGTTAAGTTTTTAAGCAGTTGAGTGTTGTTATGAATATAGTTTACAGTCTAAGTTTAAATATTAAAAAGTGTGTAACTACTGAAGACCATTTTCTGGGAATGTTTCTATAAAAAATAAACAGTTCCTTTACATTTATGGTTTAATTTCAAGCCTTGAGCTTGAGAGTCATTTGACATAAATAAGTGAATAAATAATTTAATGTATCTGGGAATTTACTTAACTATCTTAAATAGTCACATATAAAATAATGAGAGGAGACAGTATTGTGCAGTTGTTAAGATCTTTCCTTACCTCCTCTACTATAATTGTTGTATTGAATCCGAACTTTTTAGTTCCTGAATGACAGGTGATAAACTCTCAATAGATAGTAATTTTTATTATAGTGCTGCATTATATAGTTTCATGCTTTTCGAAACACTTTAACATATGGCATGATCTTCCTAACCATCTTTGTGAGGAAATAGGGATAGGTACTAATATTCAAGTTTATGAATGATAAAATTGAAGTGGGGAGGGAAATATGTATAATATCACACAATTCTTTTAGTGTTTTGAGCAATGTAATAGTATTATTAGATACTGGGGATTGTTTCACTTGACCTATTCAAGCTTCCTAATGTGCTCTTCAGTACTAAAGAAGTTGGGCAAAATAAAAACTACATTTCCCAGGGTCTCTTGCAGCTGGGAATGTGGTCCAGGCTTTGCCAAAAAGATGCATAGCAGTGAAACTTGGAAGGACATAGTAACCGGCATGAGAGTGGCCACACATGGAGAAATGGGCTCTCTTTGCAGTCTAGTGGCATATACATTTTGTTCTTTTGTGTCACTACTGGAAGAGGTTTTGAAGTCTGGATTCTCATATCTTAGACACTGAGTGATGGGTAGTGGCAGCAGGGTTTCTACCAAGTTAGAACTGTGGTGGTATTAAAAGGTTTTCTTGGCTGATTTTGTTCTGAGTAGCACTCTGGAAATTCTGTAAATCCACCTAATAACTTAGAACAAAGTCTTTTCTCTTTAAATTAGCTAGAGTGGATTCTGTTAACCTACAGGAATTATAGTTACAAATATGTATGCCAAGACCAGGTTTGACTCTTAGGAACATACTCACATTAACCAGATTATGAAGCTTATGATGTAAAATCAGAACTGATTTTTAACTTATAATAAAGTTATTATGTGGAACAGTAAAAAAAAATAAAGAAAAATAAAGTTATTATGTAGTACCAATTACACCCATACAACCAGTATGTTTTTTCATTATAGATAGACTGACACTGGGAATATAAATAATAACCAGAAGTTTGTTGAGTGAGCATGAAATAGAACAAAAGAAGCTAGAATAGAATGTTTATATGGTATAAAGTTAGAATCATCAGGTTAATCTATAATTTTTATGAGATAATCTTACCCAGTGGGGTTATAGCTTTTAAAATTTATTATACAAAGTGTTTGGGTAGCTATCACTAACTATTTTGATTTTCTTACTTGGTTGATGCAGCCCCATTTTGATTGACAATGCCTTTCTTTAGATATACTGTTTTTTTCCTCCTTTAAACTTCATGAGAATTCTTTTTAAAAAATTTTATTAAACTTTCAATTTTAATTCTTGAATAGCTAACATATAGTATTATTATAGTTTCAGGTGTACAATATAGTGATTCATCAATTCAGTACATTACTCAAGTGTTCATCATTATAATTGTACTCTTTAATCCCCAACTAGACATGCTATTACTTCTAATCAATTTTTAGTCAGGGTTAAATACCATGTGCAGCCTAGGATCCATCTTTCTTAAGATGACAGATCATTTGACCCTAGCAATATAGTTCATCACTATCACATTCTTGGATGTGAGAAGAAAATTCCTTTCTCTTTTGGGTTTATCTCTTCTCCAATCCATTGTATATGTCATAACTACAGAGTTTAATTCCCAGAGAGTACTTTTCTTTCCCATATTTTCAAATGACATTCCTCAGTACTACTGATAAGTAAAAACTAGATCTCTTAATATTCAGACTTCTATTATTTCTTGCAAACCAATGTGAGACACATTGGGCTAGAGGCTCTTTGAGTTAATTAATAGTAATTTTTTTTGGAGATTTGTAAAATGTTCATGTTTGACTGGTCTTCCAAGGCATTCCTCTAGAATCAGAGCCTATTAATGCATTTCTAACAAAAGTTTTTTTTTTAAATAAAGATTTTATTTATTTGATAGGGAGACACACAGTGAGAGAGGAAACACAAGCAGGGGGAGTGGGAGAGGGAGAAGCAGGCTTCCCGTTGAGGAGGAAACTTGATGTAGGGCTTAATCCCAGGACCATGGGATCATGACCTGAGCCGAAGGCAGATGCTTAATGCTTAATGACTGTATCACCCAGGTACCCCCAAGATCTTAAAGTTAAAAAAATAGTGCTGGAAGAAAATTGCAACCTTTATTGTAAATTGACTGACAGATTTGTCTCATCCTTGTCTAACTACTAACAGCTAGAAAAAACTATATAAAACTATGAGATTAGGAATGTTATGTTTAAATATGCATGACCATAACAGTAAATGAATCTTTAAATTTCCAGGTTCTATTTGTGAAAGTTTATTCTTAGCCCTTTCTCTGTACTAACACATTATATGAGATATTTATTTCTTGATTTTCTTTTTTTTTCTTTGCTAGAGACTCTTAGTGAGATTTGTTCTTTTATCTTCCTCACCAACTATTCACAATTTATTGCAATAATCCAGAGGAAGGAATTAACAGTCTTTTCCCTTACTTTAGCTTTGCCCATTCCTCCCTAAATTTCAAAAGTTTTTATTTCTCCTTCCCCCCCCAATTTTTCTAATGTCTCCTTTCTTCTTACAGCATTTACTTAAATATTGGTTTCAACCGTTCTTGGAGGGAGGCCTTTGGAATTGAGAAGCACTATTGGTAATCTACTCGCTGTGGACAGTTGAATACCTAAATTTGTGTGGCTGATAGCTATGACTTTATGATGAACTGAGATGGGAATGTTTTCTGAAGCTCCAAAGTCAAGAAATCATTCGGTTTGGTGTAAGAAAGTGGTCCAGTTTCATTCTTTTGCAGCTGCTGTCAGGTTTTTCAACACCATTTTTTGAAGACACTGTCTTCTTCCTATTAGATATTCTGTCCTGACTTGTTGAAGATTAATTGACTGTATAGTTGTAGATTCTTCTCTGGGTTTTCTTTCTTTTTTAAAGATTTATTTGTTTATTTATTTGAGAGAGAAAGAGAGCAAGTGAGGGAGAGTGAGTGAGCATGAGCAGGACGGGTGGAGGAAGAAGGAGATACAATCCCAAGCAGATTCCATGCTGAGTATGAAGCCTGATGTTGGGTTTGATCTCATGACCTTGAGGTCATGACTGGAGCCTAAACCAAGAGTTGGATGCTTAACCAACTGTGCCACCCAGGTGCCCCCTTTCTGGGTTTTCTATTCTGCTCTGTTGATCTGTATGTCTGTTTTGTGCCAGTACCAACTGTTTTGATCACTAACATCAGCTTTGTAAATGTAATTTGAAGTCCAGATTTATGATACATCCAGCTTTGCTTTTTGTTTTCAAGGTTGCTCTGGCTATTTGGGGTCTTTTGTGGTTCCATACAAATTTTAGGATTATTTATTTTGCTCTGTGAAAAATGCTGGTGGTATTTTAATGGGGATTGCATTAAATATATAGATTGCTTTGGGTAGCGTAGACATTTTAGCAATATTTATTCTTCCAATCTATGAGAATGGAATGTCTTTCTACTTCTTGCATCATCTCCAATTTCTTTCATCAATATTTTATAGTTTTCAGAAACCACTTTCTCACACCATATGCAAAAATAAATACGAAATAGTTTAAGGATATAAATGTGAGATAGGAAACCAGAAAAATCTTAGAGGAGAATACAGGCAGTAACCTCTTTGACATTGGCTGTAGCAACTTCTTACTAGATATGTCTCCTCTACAGGAGGGATACAGAAGCAAAAATAAATTATTGGGACTTCATCACAACAAAAGCCTGTACAGTGAAGGAAATGTCAACAAAATGAAAAGGGAACCTATGGAACGGGAGAAGGTGTTTGCTGATTACATATCTGAGAAAGGGTTAGTATCCAAAATATATAAAGAACTTCTAAAAGTCAACACCCCCAAAATGAATAATCCAACTAAAAATGGGCAGAATAAATGAACAGACGTTTTTGCAAAAAAGACATACAGATGGCCAACAGACACGTGCAAAGATGCTCAATATCACTAGTCATCAGAGAAATACAAATCAAAAGTGATATATCACCTTACACTGTCCGAATGGCTAAAATCAAGAACATAAGAATCAACGGGTGTTGGTGAAGATGTGGAGAAAGGGGACCTTCCTGTACTATTGGTGAGAATGCAGCTGGAGTAACCACAGTGGAAAACAGTACGGTGGTTCCTCCAAAAATTAAAAATAAAACTACCCTATAATTCAGCAATTGCACTACTAGTTATTTACACAAAGAATACAAAAATACTAATTCAAAGGGATACATTCACCCTGATGTTTATAGCAGCATTATCTATGATAGCCAATTTATGGAAACAGCCCAATTGTCCATCAACTGATGAATGGATAAAGAAGCAGTGGTATATAAATACAATGCAATGTTATTTAGCCAAAGAAAAGAATGAAATCTTGCCATTTGCAACAACATGGATGGAGCTAGAAAATATTCTACTAACTGCAATAAAACAGTAAGAAAAAGACCATGTAATTTCACTCATGTTGAGCTTAAGAAACAAAACAAAAGAACATAGGGGAAAAAAAGAGAGGGGCAAATCAAGAAGCAGCCACATAGTGGTTACCCAAAGGTTGGTGGGTGGGGGGATGGGTGAAATAGGTGATATGGAGAAGTGCACTTGCTGTGATGAGCACCGTGTGTTGTATGTAAGTGTTGAATCACTAAATTATACCCCTGAAACACTGTATGTTACTAACTGGAATTTAAACAAAAACTTAAAAAAAAAAGAAAGAAATTGTTCTGGAAGTTTCATAGGAATGGCTTTTATTTTGACATGATAAATCTTCACATAAAAAGATATAAAATATTAATATGTCAGTGAAAATACTTCTGCATTTACCTCACACTTTTCTCTTGGGACTAAAGGCTTTCACTTATTTTCCTAATTGTGTTCCATAATTTTGTTCTTGCAAAATAAGGAGATTGATGTCAAAAAATTATGACTTGCTTGGGACTTTATAAAAAGTTAGTGAGCAACCTAGGTGAACTGGCTATTGACCGTGCTATATAGTTTTTCAATATTATGCTTTGGAGTGAGAAGAAAATTCATGACTCTTTTTGGTACTACACTGGAAGCATTATTTGGAGCTGGCTGAATTTTCTTCAGTGAACCATTTAACTGAGGCATATGGAAAATTCCCGAGATGCTAAAATTATTAGCTATATAAATACTATAGCCAAAAAAAAATGCTGGGTCAAATGTTATACTTTTAAGGGATAAATCAGACTTTATGTTGTCTGGGGCTTTCAGGGAGGTCCATATGTTTTGCTTCAAACATGAAAGCCAACTAAAGATTTTATGAAAAGGAACTGATTTTTTAGAGCCACATTCTTGTGCATCAGAATAGAGAAACTTGTTGGTTCTATTAACTTTTTTTCCAGATCACTTGAAATTTTTTTAAGTATATTTGTTCATTATCTCAGATAAGGTATTAGTAAGCATTTTCTGTACAGAACCACATAGTCAATATTTTAAGCTTTGTGGGCCTGTGCTGTATGTTGCAACTACTCAACTCTCACTGAAGTAGGAAAGCAGCCATAGATATACACAGTCAATAAACAAAAATAGCTATGTTCTAATAAAACTTTATGTACACTGAAATTTCAATTCTATATAATTTTCACATCTCATGAAATATTATTTTTTTATTTTCCCCCAACCATTTTTTTAATTAAAAAAATTTAATTCCAGTATAGTTAACATGCAATGTTATACTAGTTTCAGGTGTACAATATAGTGATTCAGTAGTTCTGTACCTTACTCAGTGCTCATCATGATAAGTATATTCTTAATCCCCTTCACTTACTTCACCCATCCCTCCACCCACCTCCCCTCTGGTAACCATCAGTTTGTTCTCTATAGTTAAAAATCTGTTTTTTGGTTTGTCTTTTTTGTTTTGTTTTGTTTCTTAATTCCACATATGAGTGAAATCATGTGGTATTTGTCTTTCTCTGACTGACATTTCACTCAGCATTATACTCTATGGATCTATGCAAATGGTAATATTTCATTCATTTTTGTTGGTCAAGTAATATTCATTTGATATATGCCGTATCTTCTTTATCCATTCATCCATGAATGTACACTTGGGGTACTTTCACATTTTGGCTGTTATAAATAATGCAGTAAACATAGGGATGCATATATCTTTTTGTGAATTACCATTTTCATATTCTTTGGGTAAATACCTAGTAGTGGAATTACTGGATAATATGGTAGTTCTATTTTTATTTTTTTGAGGAACCTCCATACTCTTTTCCAGAAAAGCTGGAGAACAGTTTGCATTTCCAACAGTTCATGAGAGTTCCTTTTTCTCTGCGTCTTTGTCAACACTTGTTGATTCTTGTGTTTTTTTAATTTTAGCCATTCTGACAGGTGTGGGGTGATATCTCATCATGGTTTTTATTTGCATCTCTCTGATGGTGAGTGATGTTGAGCATCTTTTCATGTGTCTGTTGGCCATCTGTATGTCTTTGGAAAAATGTCTATTCAGGTACTCTGCCTATTTTTAAATTGGATTATTTGTGGGATTTTTTTTGTGTTGAGTTGTATAAGTTCCTTATATATTTTGTATACTAACCCTTTATTGGATATACCATTTGCAAATATCTTCTCCTATTCTAGGTTGTCTTTTTTAAAAAATCTTTTTTTTTATTTTTTATAAACATATAATGTATTATTAGCCCCAGGGGTACAGGTCTGTGAATTGCCAGGTTTACATACTTCATAGCACTCACCGTAGCACATACCCTCCCCAATG
Organism: Mustela erminea; assembly: GCF_009829155.1. NCBI lineage: Eukaryota > Metazoa > Chordata > Mammalia > Carnivora > Mustelidae > Mustela > Mustela erminea. The sequence goes on along the minus strand of NC_045627.1, from coordinate 34,348,961 downwards.
TCCATAACCCCACCATCCTCTCCCAACCCCCTTCCCCCCAGCTACCCTGTTTGTTTTGTGACATTACGAGTCTCTTCTGGTTTTTCTCCCTCCTGATCTCATCTTGTTTCATTTATTCTTTTCTTACCCCCCAAACCCCCCACATTGCATCTCCACTTCCTCATATCAGGGAGATCATATGATAGTTGTCTTTCTCCGATTGACTTATTTTGCTAAGCATAATACCCTCTAGTTTCATCCACGTCATCGCAAATGACAAGATTTCATTTCTTTTGATGGCTGCATAGTATTCCATTTTATATATATCACATCTTCTTTATTCATTCATCTGTTGATGGACATCTAGGTTCTTTCCATAGTTTGGCTATTGTGGACATTGCTGCTATAAATATTCAGGTGCATGTGCCCCTTCGGATCGCTACGTTTGTATCTTAGGTACAGTAGTGCAATGGCTGGGTCATAGGGTAACTCTATTTTCAACTTTTTGAGGAACCTCCATGCTGTTTTCCAGAGTGGTTGCACCAGCTTGCATTCCCACCAAGAGTCTAGGAGGGTTCCCCTTTCTCCACATCCTCTCCAGCATCTGTCATTTCCTGACTTGTTAATTTTAGCCATTCTGACTGGTGTGACGTGGTATCTCATTGTGGTTTTGATTTGTATTTCCAATAGGTTGTCTTTTAGTTGTATTGGTTGTTTCCTTTGCTGTGTAGAAGCATTTTATTTTGATGTAGACTGAATAGTTCATTTTTGCTTTTGTTTCCCATTCCTCAGAGGACATGTTTAGAAAAATGTTGCTATAGCCAGTGCTGGAGAAATTATTGCCTGTGCTTTCTTCTAGTATCTTTATGGTTTGGGGGTCTCATAATTAGATCTTTTTTTTTTTTTTTTAAGATTTTTATTTATTTATTTGTCAGAGAGAGAGCGAGCGAGAGCGAGCACAGGCAGACAGATTGGAAGGCAGAGTCAGAGGGAGAAGCAGGCTCCCTGCGGAGTAAGGAGCCCGATGCGGGACTCGATCCCAGGACGCTGGGATCATGACCTGAGCCGAAGGCAGCTGCTTAACCAACTGAGCCACCCTCATATGAGGTGTCCCTCATAATTAGATCTTAAATCCATTTTGAATTTATTTTTATGTATGATGTAAGAAACTGGTACAGTTTCATTCTTTTGAATATAGCTGTTCAGTTTTCCCAGCCATTTGTTGAAGATGCTGTTTTTTCCCCATTGTATATTCTTGCCTCCTTTGTTGAAGATTAATTGACCATGTAATTATAGGTGTATTTACAGGCTCTCTATTCTGAGCCATTGATGTATATGCCTGTTTTTGTGCCAGTACCATACTGTTTTTATTGCTACCACTTAATAGTATATCTTGAAATCTGGGATTGTGATATCTCCAATTTTGTTCAAGATTTTTTTTTCAAGATTGCTTCAGCTAACATTTTAATAGGTAACAGGCATTGCACTTATAGTCCACAGTCAGACACAACTTTCAAAAATGACACTGTATTCACAGAAGAAAAAAACAGTATTGCCTACTATATAGTAGTATGTACACATTTAAAGAGTGAAAACTCTCTTTTCTTCCTTTTTGCTCAGAAATTTCTTCAGTTAATTTTTTAAGTGGTCTCAGCAGCGCAGTAAACACAGTGAGAAGTCTTCCTCAAAATAGGTGAGATGGAATATATATACATTTATGTCATTTCATCTGTATGGTAGCTGAAACATTTCTAAATTCCAGTCATATTCTTAACTCTAACCTTACTAGTGAAAGTATATTAATTTGAGACAAGAGCTAATTTCTTCACATCATTAGAGTATGATGTGAGTAGTAAGAAACCACTAAGATGTAACTTATTTACAGAGTTGTCCCTTGGCCTCTTGAAATAGGTTATGTTCCACTACTGAGTATTTGCTGTCTTTTTATTGGCAAGATATATCACATTGTTTTGCTTGGCAAAGCAGAATAAACTTCTGGAACTGAAATATGACCTAAAGTGGAATGCAATGGCAAAAGTCACCGCCAAGTTAATAGGTAGTTCAACCCGTTTCAAAGATGAAACAGCATGAGGAACTACTGTAATTTGACTGGGTAGTATGGACATTTTAACAACTTCTCTTCTTCCAGTCCATGAGCATTTCCCCAACCATTAAAAATGCTTTTTACATTTTTTTTTACATTTTAAAATGAAATAAGTTAGTCAGTAGAAGACAAATATGACATGATCTCCCTCATATATGGATTTTAAGAAACAAAGCACATGAGCAAAGGGGAAAAAAGAAAGAGAAAAGTGAAGAAACAGACTCTTAACTAGGGAAAGCAAACTGATGGTTACCAGAGGGGAGGGAAGTGGAGGATGAATTAAATACGTGATGGGGATTAAGGAGTGCCCTTGTCCTGAGGAGCACGGGGCGATGTATGGAATTGTTGAATCATTATATTGTACACTTAAAACTAAGAAAATATTCCATGTTTAAAAAATGGAAAAGTCATTTTTAGCTTGTGGGTTGTTCATATAAGCAGTGCAGACTAGATTTAGCCTGTTTTCCATAGTTTGCTGACTTTGTCTTAGAAAAAAGAACTGAGAATTCAAAGACTTCCAAAAGTGTTTCAATTGTGACTTGCTAAGAATCTCATATTTCTCAAACTAATTTTATTATTGATTGGAGAGGTAAAATGAAAAGAGAGTTAAAGCTTCTGTTAATTTTTGTGCCAAAGAGAACTAATTGTTACAGCTACAGTTTTGTGTTTTAGCTATATAGTGGACTATAGGGTTCCTGGGGATTTCTGAGAGGTGCCTTCTGCTCAGGGTTTTGCTGCAGCATTGTAAAGGAGAGTTTTCAGCATATTTTACCCCACTCTTTTTTTTTTTTTTTAAGATTTTATTTATTTATTTGACAGAGATCACAAGTAGGCAGAGAGAGATGAGGAAGCAGGCTCCCCACAGAGCAGAGAGCCCAGTGCCCTGAGATCATGACCTGAGCTGAAGGCAGAGGCTTTAACCCACTGAATCACCTAGGCATCCCTTTCCCTCACTCTTAATGATCTTATATATTCCTCTTATGGAGAAAAGTTAGTTTCAATGTACATACTACTTTTCTACTATGTCATTATAATAATTATTCACCATATATAACAGTTATTATAATGACAGTTTCCAGTACTCATTCATATATACATTCATTCTCTTTCCTTTTACCTCCTATACAAATAGTTTTTAGTCCTTTGCTTTTGATTACTAAAAAAAACCTGTCTTTAAACAATCAAAAAATAGCCTCTACTAAGGGCCTTACTAAATCCTTTGTACATTTTTAATTAAGCTTTAATAACTAGATCATATTTTTGATAGAAAATATTTTTATATGCTTATTGGCCATTTATATTTCTTCTTTGGAGAAATATTTATTTGGATTCTTTTCCCATTTAAAAAAATTGGATTATTTGTCTTTTTATTATTGAATTGTAAGGATTTTTAAAGTAGACTGTGGATATAAGTCTCTTATTGGTTATATGATTTACAAATATTTTCTCCCATTCTCTGGGTTGTCTTTTCACTTTCTTGATGTCTTTTGAAATACAAAATCTATTAAAAACTGACTTATTGAGGTATTATTGAGGTACATAAAACTGATATTTAATATATACAACTTGATGTGTTTGTTAGTAACTATATACCCATGAGACCATCCTCACAATCAGTGCTATAAACTTATTCATCACTTTCAAAAGTTTCCTCCCTTCCCCACTTCTTTGTTTGTCTGTGTGTTTTTTTGTGATAATAGCACTTAACATCAGATCTACACTCTTAGTGAATTTTAAATATGCAATACAGTATTATTGATCATAGCCCTATGTTGTAAAATAGATCCAGAAGTTTATTTATGTTGCAAAACTGATACTTTGTACTTTTTGACTATTATCTCTTTATTAGCCCCCTCCAACCCCACCCCCCCCAAAGATCCTGGCAACCATTATTCTACACTCTACTTCAAGAATTTGACTGTTCGGCATAGGGAGATGGAGAGGAGATGGGAGTTGAGGGAAATTGGAAGGGGAGGTGAACCATGAGAGACTAGGACTCTGAAAAACAATCTGAGGGTTTTGAAGGGGTGGGGGGTGGGAGGTTGGGGGAGCCAGGTGGAGGGTATTAAGGAGGGCAAGTATTGCATGGAGCACTGGGTGTGGTGCAAAAACAATGAATTCTGTTATGCTGAAAAGAAATAACAACAACAAAAGAATTTGACTGTTTTGGAGTCCACATATAAATGAAATCATACTGACTTTCTGAACCTGGTTTATTTCACTTAATGTGTCTCTCTCTGTCAAATAAATAAAATCTTTAAAAAAATAGCTTGCTTCCTACTTAGGGAAATCCAGGGTATCCACCTGGCAGAGATCATGCTTTAGTCATCATTGTATAATTCATAGTGCTTTTCATACTATATTACTGAATGAATATTTGTTGCATCAATGAATGAGCTCTTTTTAAGGGTTAGATATCTTTTTTTAGAAAAAAAAATGATAATATTGTCATTCCCAGTTTCAAAGCATGATAATGAATTTTTTTTTACCAGATATGAAGAAAATTAAGGATATAAATTTTTGTTAACTCAGTATAATATAAGCCAGGCTTGCTCATGCTTAGGGAGAAAATGAAATATTGGAAAAAGTAATAGATAATTAACTTTAGTCTAACATATTAGTTGCAAGATTTAGGTTTTTCCTAAATTAAATTAAATTAAATTGACATCAAGAATAATATTAAAGAAATGTTTTTGATGGCATATTGATCAATAGGGTGTTTGGAAATAAATGTAATAGCAGTTATGGGCAGCTGTTCCAGTCAAAGTCTGACCATTTAATTAAGTTGTAAATTCATGCTATTATCTTTTTATTGTTCATTGTAAAATATGGGTAGCTATTTGTTCTTGTCACTTTGTTTTACTATAAATAGCTTTAAATACATGATACTCATAATACTTGGAGATAATATAGGAATTACAATATTAAACATAATACTCAGATATTTTATGTATTTTATTGCCTTAAAATTATCATCAGTTTTACATATGATATGAAATTATTTTGTCAGTTTTTTGGCAACTTTTAGGAGTAATTCATCATTCTTTCAAATTTTTGAAGTTTCATCAATTAGCTCTATTTTAAAAACTACCTTTATATTGAAATGTATTAGATAGATTATAGTTATATTGTATAAAATATTTTACACATTAAAAACATTAATATTTTTGTGTGGACTAATGTGTTTTACATATAAATATATAATTCAAGTTTGCCTAAGTAAGAGTGAAACTTAAGCTATTTCCAGTATTTTGCAATACAACACAGTATTTGCTTTAAGATATGTTTGTTCTCATTTTTGGAATGAGAATTCGGAATTGAAATTCCAAATTCAATTGGAAGTGAAAAGTGCATTTATTTTTCTACACACAGACACACGCCTTAAAAATTTATTTTATCTTAATGGGTGATTTATGAACATTAGCTAATTTCTTGATGTTAGTCCAACTCCCAATTTTGATATAGGTTTGTTAATTGAGTCTCATACAATTCTTTTTGCCTAAACCAAACCCATACTACATTGAGTAAGATTATTAATTTTGATGTTTATGAAAGAGAACTTAATGACACTTGAGAAGCTACCAAACTGAAGAATACTTCTTGCTATTTTATAATTTTTTCCCTCATTTTGCCTCCACTTTTGCCATTTTTTTCTTCCAGACTCAATTTAACAAATTTTTTAAGCTCATTTTTATTGGCTCCAAGCATTTAAATTAATTTTTGAAGAAATAACAGATCTTTTCTTATACTATTATCTGATAAGTTTACATATTCATTAAAATTACATAATTATAATTTCAACTGACATGAAAAGATTGTGGAACAAATTGATAGTCTTTTGGTATACTTCTCTTGGTATACTTCAATTAGTGGGAGCAGAAGAGCTCTATCTATTACTTGAGATAATCCTTTCATATTGAGCAGAAAGAAGGAATCATTACTACGTTTGAGAGGGAATACAAAGAATTGATTAATGTAGAACGATGGTCAAGAGAGGGTCTTTTAAGAGAATTTCTACTATATCCTAACTATGATGTGAGGAGATGTTTCCTTCAGTTTTATTGAAATGATCCCCATCAAATTTTATATTTTATAAACATTCATAATTTTATAGAATTAGCCCCATCAAAACATTTCTGAGCTCATTTTGAGTGTTCTTAATGGTGCACAATAGTGCCAGATTGCCTATTACATTCTACTTTAGTTAACTCAATATGCTCTCCTCCTGTTGTCATTAGCTGGCCACAGCCATTCTCTGATGTATGATTAATGCCTTGAGGGTAGAAATTCTGCTTTCTCTGAATTCCTTTGTTAGCAGATACTGGGGCAATGCTCAGTTTAGGGCTAATGATTCCCCACTATTTAGGCAAGCTCTTTATGTACTCTACCATATATCCCACAAGTCATAAAGTTTTCCTCGCTGGTGGTGGGAACAAACACTATTTCCAGTGCTGTGTGAGTGCCAAGTACTGTTACCTTAAAGCTTTTTTGAGAGCTTTTCTCCAGTCTTAGATGGTTTCTTCCCATGTGTGCATTAATTAGTATTCAGCTGAATACTCAAGAGGAAGCTTCTGCAAATCTTTGGAGTTCTCTCTGTGTATCTCTCTTCTTTCTCATTCCCTCTTCTGTGTACTTTAGCTGCCATAATCTCAGAAGACTCTTAGTTCTGTCTTTTCAGCTCAGAGAGTTTGTCAGGCTCTGTCTTAATTTTCCCTTCCTAACTGTGGCCTGGAAAGTCTCTCAAGGCAATAAGCAAGGGCTATCAAAGGGCTCATGTTACTTGCTTCCCATTTTTCAGAGACTGCTGTCCTTTATTGCTGGATGCACAGTGCCTTCACAATTGTTTTTTCATATATTTTGTCCATTTTCAGGTGGGAAAGAAATCTGGTTTAGTTACTGTGCTTTGGCTGGAACAAAATTATGCCTTGTAGTAAGACTTTACAGAGTTTGGAGATAATGAAAAGGAAATAAAACATAGCCAGCATTTTACAATGGCTGCTATATGCAGCTACATTCTGAGTCCATAGGGCTTGCTGATGTCCTTGCAGCTGCTCAGATACTCTTGGAGCTTTCAAGCTTGAGTCTACACAGTAATGGCTAGCTTTTTGGCCTTTTCCTCTGCCACGATAAGGTTTTCCTTTAACATACAAAACATTTTTGCTCCTTGCAGTCAAAACTGTCTCAAACATTGTAAACAAGGTCTTTTTATTTTTTTTTAAACATCCATGTAAGTTTAGGATCTAGTTGAAGTCACCCTCCTCTTTTCTCTGCCAAGGGGAGGAAAAAAATCAATCTGCTCCACGGTTAAATTGAGGATCCTACCTTTTAGGAGTTCTTAAATTCAAATGGCTGTTTCCCAATTAGAAACAGATAAAACCAAACCCCTAGTGCCCAGTCTCAGCCTGAGAACTCTATTATAATGGAGTATGGTATTAAATATTGAATCAATTAATATGCATCACTGCACGTTACTTGGTATGGTATATTAAAACACAGAAGGATGGCCAGACACATATACTAGAAATCTTAACTGAATAATAAATATAATGTTCATTGTAAAAGTTGGACGAAATTTGATCTTTAGTGTTTGCTTCTTTTCATTTTGGTTGTTCCCCTTTCTCCTCTGGATGTTTTGCTTATACAGTTTTTTCTGCATTTTGAGGTTTATAATCAGTACAATCACTTTTAGAAAGCAGTATTGTACTGTTGAATGTAGCAAAGGAACTCTCTATTTAAAAGTACCATGCAAGTATCTTTTATAAAGTGAGGAATATTTCATAATATGTCGATTTATAAAGCCAATAACTTTTCTTTTCTTTTCTTTCTTTTTTTTTTACTTTTTAAAGTTTATTTATATGATCATATAAACCTTTTACATATCAGATTTTTGTTTATTCAGAAGTTTTCACATATTACATTTATATATGTACAAGTATGCCCATATATATATATATATATATATATATATATATATATATATATGCCTCTCTCTCTATATATATCTATATATATCTTTGTAGAATATATACTTCAGGACATAATTCAAGCAGGCATTTCCTAACTGATTTTTTTTGAAGATTAAAAACCTGAACTAAATTCTTATGGTATTTTCAAGAGCTTCAACAAGTTGCTTTTTTTTTTTTTTTAAAGATTTTATTTATTTATTATTTGACAGAGAGAGATCACAAGTAGGCAGAGAGGCAGGCGGGGAGAGGATGAAACAGGCTCCCTGCTGAGCAGAGAGCCCGATGCAGGGCTTGATCCTAGGACCCTGGGATCATGACCTGAGCCAAAGGCAGAGGCTTTAACCCACTGAGCTACCCAGGCACCCCAACAAGTTGCTTTTATAGAGTGGGATTTCTTGAAGGAAAGATGTAGTTCTTTATTTGCATGTATTTTAAAAGTGAAATTTTCTGTTCATTAAACTTCAGAGTAAAAGGGTTAAAAGAAAGATTGGAAATGATATTTCTAAAGAACAGACTCCTCATGTATAGACTTTTTAACAAATGGATGGTAATAGAAAGGGATTTGTACTTTTTTTCTGTTAGGAAAATAGTTTTTTTCCTGATATGAGACAATTTGACAGTGAACTGGCTAAATTATGTAAACCAGCTATCCTTGATAATAAATAGCTGGAACATGGTCCTTCTCTATGCCTCTTAGTACTTTGTACAGATCTCTGCTCGACCCCTGCTTAGATTGTATCATAGTGTTTGTTGGCTCTCATTTGTGAAATTGCAAAATTGCATTGTATTGATCTCTAGATCTTGGATACCTAGGATGGGGTTGTGTTATATAGGGAACAACACATTTTTCTTAAAGGAAAGTTGAATAATGTTTATTCACATATTCATTCAGCAACACATATTCAATGTATTGGATATATGCAGTAGAGTAGGAACTGTTGTAGAAGTTGTAGTACCACAGTGACCAGGATCATTGCAGCTCTTACTCTCAAGAGCCTCTTTTTTTTTCTTTTTAAGTTTTTATTAAATTCCAGTTAGTTAACATACAATGAAATATTAATTTCAGATGTAGAATTCAGTGATTCATCACTTAAATACAACATACAATCGCAAGTGCCCTTCTTAATACCTATCACCTGTTTAACTCATCTACCCACCGGCCTCCTCTCCAGTAACCCTCAGTTTGTTCTGTATTGTTAAGAGTCTGTTTCCTGGTTTGGCTCTCTTTATTTCCTCCTTATGTTCATCTCTTTTCTTTCTTAAGTTCTATATATGAGTGAAATCATATAGTATTTGTCTTTCTTTGACAGACTTATTTCACTTAGTGTAATACTTTCAGTCTTCATCCATGTCATTGCATATGGCAAGATTTCATTCTTTTCCTTGTCTGGGTAATATTCCATAGTGTGTGTGTGTGTGTGTGTGTTCATGGGTATACTACCTCTTGTTTTTGTTTTTACTTTATTTAAATTCTAGGTAGTTCACATATAGTGTAGTATTGGTTTCACAAGTAGAATTTAATGATTCCCTTAACTTACATTTAACACCCCTTGTTCACCCCAACAAGTGCTCTTCTTCATGCCCATCACCCATTTTGCCAGTCCCTCATACTCACCTCCCTTCCAGGAACCCTTAGATTGTTCTCTATAGTTAAGCGTCTCTTATGATTTGCCTCCCTCTCTGTTTTTATCTTATTTCTCTTTCTTTTCTCCTATGTTCATCTGTTTTGTTTCTTTAATTCCACATAGGTGTGAAATCATATATTTGTCTTTTTCTGACTTATTTCATTTAGCACAATACAACCTAGTTCCATCCATGATCATTGCAAATGGCAAGATTTCATTCTTTTGACAGCTGAGTTATTAATATTCCATTGTACATAGTACCACATCTTTATCCATTCATCAATCAGTGGACACTTGGGCTCATAATTTGGCTATTGTTGATAGTGCTATTATAAACATTGGAGTGATGTGCCCCTTCAGATCACTATTTTTGTATCATTTGGATAAATACCTATTAGTGCATTGCTGGTTGTAGGTATTTATATATTTTTAAAAGAGTTTATTTATTTGAGAGAGAGAGCACAAGTGGGGTGGGGAGAAACAGAGGGAGAAGGAGGAGCAGAATCCCTGCTGATCAGGGAGCCCAACCCAGGACTTGCTCCCAGGACCCCAGGATCATGACCTGAACTGAAGGCAGATGCTTAACTGGCTGAACCACCCAGGGACCCCTATTTTTCACTTTTTGTGGAACCTTCATACTGTTCTCCAGAGTGACTGCACCAGTTTGCATTCCCACCAACAGTGTAAGAGGATTCCCCTTTCTCCTCATCCTCACCAGTAACTATTGTTTCCTGACTTACTAATCTTAACCATTCCGACAGGTGTGAGGTGATATATCATTGTGGTTTTGATTTGTATTTCCCTGATGATATGTGATATTGAGCATTTTTACATGTGTCTGTTAGCCACTTACATGTCTTCTTTGGAGAAATGTCTGCTCATGTGTTCTGCCCATTACTTAACTGGATTATTAGTTTTTTAGGCTTCAAATTTTATGAGTTCTTTATAGATTCTTGATATTAGCCCTTTATCATATATGTTATTTGCAGATGTTTTCTTCCATTCCATTGGTTACCTTTTAGTTCTATTGTTTTTTTCATTTTTGCTGAAGCTTTTAATCTTGATGAGGTCCCAAGAGCTCATTTTTGCTTTTGTTTTCCTTGCCTCCAGTGATGAGTCTAATAAGAAGTTGCTGTGGCCAAGGTCTAAAAGGTTGTTGCCTATGTTCTCCTCTAGGATTTTGATGGTTTCCTGTCTCACATTTAGATCTTTCATCCATTTTGAGTTAATTTTTGTGTATGGTGTAAGACAGTGGTTCAGATTCATTCTTCTGCATGTTGCTGTCCAGTTTTTCCAACATCATTTGTTGAAGAAACTGACTTTCTTTTCTTTCCTTTCCTTTTTTTCTTTTCTTTTCTTCTCTTCCCTTTTCTTTCTTTCTTTCTTTCCTGCCTCCTTTCCTTCTTTCAAGATTTTATTTATTTATTTATTTGATGAGAGAGAGAAAGACAGCAAGAACAGGAACACAAGCAGGAGGAGTGGGAGAGGGAGAAGCAGGGAGCTGATGGGCTTGATCCCAGGACCTTGGGATGACTTACCTTAATGACGACCCACCCAAGTGCCCCTGAGACTGTCTTTTTCCCTTTGGATATTCTTTCCAGCTTTGTCAAAGGTTAGTTGACCGTATAGTTGTGGGTACATTTCTAGATTCTTCTTTATAGGTATGTATGTGCACTTCACAGCACTCACCATATCACATACCCTCCCCACTGTCCATAACCCAGCCACCCTCTCCATACCCCTCCTTCCGCCAGCAACCCACAGTTTGTTTTGTGATATTAAGGGTCTCTTATGGTTTGTCTCCCTCCTGATCCCACCTTGTTTCATTTTTCCCTTCCCTACTGCCCAAACCCTCCACTCAGCCTCTCAAATTCCTCCTGTCAGAAAGATCATATGATAATTGTCTTTCTCTGATTAACTTATTTCGCTCAGCATAATACCCTCTAGTTCCATCCACATCATTGCAAATGGCAAGATTTCATTTCTTTTGATGGCTGCATAGTATTCCATTATATATATACATACCACATCTTTTTTATCCATTCATCTGTTCATGGACATCTAGGTTCTTTCCATAGTTTTGGCTATTTGGCTATTGTGGATGTTGCTATATATATATATATATATATATAGCAACGTATACATATAGATACGTATACATATATATACGTATCTATATGTATACGCTGCTATATATATATACATATATATATATATAGCAATGTCCATATATATATATATAAAAGACTGGTGAATAGAACAGAGCCGCCCACTTGGTTTTGGGTATATTTTGGTCTCTTAGAAGAAACTACCTCCCAAAATTTTAAAGAAAGAAAAGCTTATATATATATACAAAAAATAAGGGTAAACATGATAAAGGGATGGAATATCACTGTAAAGATAAAATTAAAAAGAAAATTCTAAAAAAGGTATTGATAAGTAGGTTGGAAGAAGAAGGGAAAAAAAGGGGAGTAGAGAATGTGCTCAGGCTGGAGACTAGAACAAAGCCCTGTGCTAGATATAGGGTATATTTTTATCTATTAGAAGAAAGTGTATTCCTATCACCCTCGGCCCGCAAGAATGACAATCAGCCTGGTATGGTGTTAATGCTTCATCCCGTTTATTTCATCAACTTCCTTAGCTTATATGCAGCAGGGTGACCAATAAGGGGCCAAGCAATGGGGAGAGCCAATGAGAGTCCTGTTACTATTCTGATTAAATTTGAAACAGCCAATGACTATGTCCTCCTTTAGGCTGGCTTCACCAGAACGTTCGTTGTTTACTTGCAGCGTATTTTGCTGGCAGTGAGCCAAGCGCCATCTTGTAATGGCGGGGACTTTCCCGGCTGGAGGTGGTCCCCGACATATTCCAAAATTTTTTAGGAAAAAAAAACCCTATATGTATATAAAAAAATAAGGTTACAATGAAGAATAAAATATGACTATAATAATGAATATTTAAAAACTTTTTTTTTAAAGAAAGGTATTGTGAAGATAAACTAGTTAAAAAACATCAAAAGAGGAAAGAGGAAAAGTTAAAAAATTAGAATGAGAAAAAGAATAAAATAAAAGAAAATTAATTTAACTTTGCAAGACTAAAGGATCATGGGAGAAAGCCATGAATTCCATGTGTTGCCTTCCCCTACCTCTGGAGTTCTGCTGTTCTCCTTGACCGGTGAGCTTGGTCTTGCCTGGATGTTCTTGCTGATCTTCAGGGGGAGGGGCCTAGTGTAGTGATTCTCATGTATTTGCCTGAGGCAGAAATGCACCATCCTTGCCAGGGGCCAGGCTAAGAAATCTGCTTATGTTTGTTCTCAGGAGTTTTTGTTCCCTGAACACTTTCCATAGAGCTCTGGAGGACGGGAATGAATATCGTGGCCCCCAGTCTTCAGCCCAGAGGAGCCAAGAGCTCGGGACCCCACTGCTCAGTGTATCCTCAGAGAAAGGGGGTCAATCACTCCCATCTCCCTGGTCTCCAGCCGTGCTATGGCTCACCTGCCTGTGACCGAGTGTTTTTGCCTCTGGCACACAGCCCCATTTGGAGTCTCCAAACCCAGCAGATTCCTGCCTCCAGAGGAGGAAAGTGAGTCTTCCTGGATCTGCCACTTGTGGGGGTCCCTGCTCAAAGAGCAGTGGCTTGACTGTGCCATGGATCATGGTTTAAGGTAACCCCAAGTTAAGAGCTCACTCTCCACTCTGTCTTTGTAGTTGGCTTCCCTGCTCCGAAACCTGGGAGCTCTGTCACACTCAGACACCCCTGATCTTTCAGTGACCCTGTGGGTCCTGAGACCATACTGTCCCTGCATGGGCTCTACCCCTGCTTAGCCTCTGGAGCTATATCCCTTAGTGGAGTGGACTTCTAAAAGTTCTGATTTTGTGCTCTGGTGCTTCAGTGCTTGCCAGGCGCCGGCCCCTCCTGCCATGGTCTCTCTTCACGTCACTTTGGATTCACTTCTCTGCATTTCTTATGTTTCAGAAAGTGGTCAGTTTTGTTCCTAGAATTGCTGGTCTTCTTCCCTCCTATCTTCTATTGAGTTTGTATGTGTTTAGAATGGTTTGATAACTATGCTTTTGATCTCTCTTTTCCACTCAAAGGGTCCCCTTTAATATTTCTTGCAGACCTGGTTTGGTGTTAGTAAACTCCTTTAGTTTTTGCTTGTCTTGGAACACTTCATCACTCTGTCTGTTCTTTCTTTTTTTTTTTTTTTAATAAAAATTTATCCTTTTAAAGATTTTATTTATTAGAGAAAGAGAGTGCATGTGTGCACGTGAGGGGATGGGCAGAGGGAGAGGGAGATGCAGAGTCCATGTTGAGCAGGGAACCCCATGTGGGGCTCAGTCCCAGGACCCTGATATCATGACTTGAACCAAAGTCAGATACTTAACTGATTGATTTACCCAGGCACCCCTCTCTCTTTTTATTCTGAATGACAGCCTTATTGGATATAATATTATTGCCTCCATATTTTCCCCATTTAGCACCATTGAATATATCATGTTAGTCTCTTCTGACTTTCCAGATTTCTGTGGATAGATCTGCTGCTAACCTTAGGTGTCTATCCTTGTAGGTTAAGGACCTTGTGTCCCTAGGAACTTTCAGAATTCTCTCTTCATCTTTGTATTTTGCAAGTTTCACTGTGATATGTTTTGGTATTGACCTGTGTTTGTTGATTTTGAGGGGAGTTCTCTGTGCCTCTTTGACTTGAATGCCTGTTTTGTTCCCTAGATTAGGGAGGTTCTCAGTTATAATTTGTTCAAATATACCTTCTATGTCTTTTTCCTACTGTTTTTTCTTCTGGGACGCTTATGATATGGATATTATTGTGCTTTGTGGAATTGCTGAGTTCCCTAAGTCTGTATTTGTGATCTAATAGTTTTCTTTCTCTCTTCTTTTCTCCTTCCTTATTATCTATAATTTTATCTTCTATAGCACCTATTAATCCCTCTGTTTCTTCTATCCTTATTGTGAGTATATCTAGTCAGTTTCGCCTCTCAGTTATAGCACTTTTTATTTCAGCCTGAGTAGTTTCTAGGTACTTTTATCTCTGCAGACAGGGTTTTTCTGGTGTCTCCTATGCTTCTTTTGAGCCCAACTAGTATTCCTATGACTGTTGTTCTGAATATTTTTTCACATATATTGCTTATATCTGTTTTGAGCAAATCCCTGGCTGTTATTTCTTGATCTTTCTTCTGGGGAGAATTCCTCCATCTTGTCATTATATCTAGGTTTTTCTTTCTTGCTCAAACCCTTGTTGCTCTTGCTCCTGCTCTCTCCCTCTCTCCTTGACTTCTCCCTGCACAAAGGGATCCCTCCTCTCTGCAGCACCACGGCTTTTCTCTTCCCCAGTTCATGTCTCTTGAACCTCGCATCTATTACTTTCTCTTCCACCAGTTGTGCAGTTTGTTTTCTTAATCCTCAGAATGATTTCCTAGTTGTTCAAAATAATTTGATGTTGATCTAGCTGTGTTCAAGCACCAAGGGAAGCCTAGGGTCCCCTTACTACTCTGCATCCTAACTCCTCCCCTGCTCTTCTTCCATATCCATTATTAAGTCCATGGACGTTTGGGTTCTTTCTGTAATTTGGCTATTGTTGATAATGCTGCTATAAAAATTGGGGTGCATGTACTCCTTTGAATTAGTATTTTTGTATCTTTAGGGTAAATACCTAGTAATGCAATTGTTGTCTCATAGGGGAGTTCTATTTTTAACTTGGAGGAACCTCCATACTGTTTTCCAAAGTAGTTGCATTCCCACCAACAGTGTAAGAGGATTCCACTTTCTCTACAATCTTGCCAGCATCTGTTATTTCTTGTGTTGTTTTAGCCATTATGGCTGGTGTGACTCTCCTTAGTCTTTTGATTTAGAGTTGAAGACAGACTGGTCTAAAGAGGGAAGTACAGTCCTATATCAAGAAGCAAAAGAGGTCTCAAATACAGAGCCTAACCTTAAACCCAAGGGAACTAGAAAAGGAACAACAAATAAAGCCTAAAGCCAGCAGAAGAATGGAAATAATAATAAAGATTAGAGCAGAAATAAATGATATAGAAAAATACCTCAGTAGAACAGATTGATGAACATAGGATCTGGTTCTTTGAAAGAATTAATAAAATTGATAAACCTGTAGCCAGACTTATCAAAAAGAAAAGAGAAAGGACCCAAATAAATACCATCATGAATAAAAGAGGACAGATCACAACCAACATTGCAGAAATACAAACAATATAAGGGACAATTATGAGCAACTATATGCCCACAAATTAGGCAATCTGGAAGAAATGGGTAAATTCCTAGAACCATATAAACTAGTAAAACTGAAAGAGGAAGAAACAGAAAACATGAACAGACCCATAACTAGCAAAGACATTACATCAGGAATCGGAAATCTCCCAACAATCAAAAGTCCAGGGCCATATGTCTTCCCAGGGGAATTCTATATATTCATATATAGAAAACATATACCCGTTCCTCTGAAACTGTTCCACAAAATAGAAATGGAAGAGAAACTTCCACTCATTCTGTGAGGTCAGTATTACCTTGATTCCAAAACCAGACAAGGACCCCACGATAAAGAAGTATTACAGACCAATATCCCTGATGAACATGGATTAGAAATTCTCAATAAAATACTAACAAATCAAATCCAGCAGTACATTAAAATGAAAAAGAGTTGAAAGCACAGACTTATTGCGAAAAGCCTGTGTGCTAAGTTAAAAAGTAGTCACTCTGGAAAATAGTAGGGAGGTTCCTCAAAAAATTAAAAATAGAATTACCCTACAACCCAGTAATTGCACTACTAGGTTCTTACTAAAAAGACACAAAAGTCTACATTCAAAGGGGCACGTGCACGGTGAGGTTTATAGCAGTATTATCAACAATAGTCAAATTATGGAAAGAATCCAAACATGCATCGACTGATGAAAGGATAAAGAAGTGGTGGTATGCATATGAGTGCGCGCGCACACACACACACACACACACACACACACACACAATGGAATATTACTCAGCCATCAGAAAAGAATGTAATCTTGCCATTTTCAATGATATGGATAGAGCTAGAGGGGCTAAATGGGTGATGGGTATTAAGAAGGGCACTTGTGATGAGCACTGGGTGTAATATGTTAGTGATAAATCACTAAATTCTAATCCCAAAACCAGTATTACACTATGCGTTAAGTATTAAGAGTTTAAATAAAAACTTCAAAAAACATAATTAAAGACAGGGTTTGAAACAAGTCATTACACTAAATGTTGATTTTTAGTTGTGATAGGAAGCATACAATCTTATTGTGAGGCCTGCCTTAATAATGCGGGATCTGAGGCTTCATTGAAAAAGTGATGTTTATATTGGAGTTTGAGCTGAGGCTGAAAATGGTTGTGCATATTGCATGGAAGGGAGGGTGGTGAAGCCAGTAATAGGAAGTTTACTTACTGCATCTTTGTTATCATTTTCCCTGAACAGTGTTACTTGGTTTTCTCTTCATACTACCTTAATGGAAACAAAGACTTAATAGTTCTTTAATGTTTAAATGATCTTTTCCTGAGTATGACTCTTCAGCCAATTGTTCAAAATCCCAACGTTTTTAGTCAAGAACACATAATTCTTTTTAATGTATATGAAGTCAAAGATAGTATTCTATAAAGGCTGTCATAACTTTCCAATTCAGAATCATGACAAGAAAAGATAATTTTCTTTTTTGTGGGAATTCATCTGCTCTCTAAATTTCTGAGGTCCCTTTAGTTTTTCATAGTCTCCTGGCAGAAATTCTGAGTTATAGAGAAACGTAAAAATCACCATTTCCTGGTCTTAAAAATTTACCAATTCTACTAGAAATTTCCTGAGAAGTAACAGCTATTTGTTGACTGGTGTCTGTGTTCAGATACTGTGCTAAACATGTATTATGAATTATATCTCAATCATCTCAGGAACAC
The DNA here is from genome assembly GCF_009829155.1 of Mustela erminea. Taxonomy (NCBI): domain Eukaryota; kingdom Metazoa; phylum Chordata; class Mammalia; order Carnivora; family Mustelidae; genus Mustela; species Mustela erminea. Next base: position 34,331,355 of record NC_045627.1, on the reverse strand, counting down.
TATGAGATAAGTAATACTTTTATTTCTTTCCTTCAGAGGAGGACACTGAAAGTATTTAAGCATCCAAGGTCTCAGAGCTAGAAGAGGCAAATAAGAATTTGATCTCAGAAGTGTCTGACTTAATAGTCTAACTCGGTATTGATAAGAGAACTAAAAGTGACATATTAGCTTGTTTAGGCAGTCTCAGACCCTCTTCACAGGCATTGTCTGTTATAAAGAACACTATTCTTTATATTCTTTGTATATATTTAATAAAAACCATTAATTTCATTTTTATTATGCTAAATAATAGTAAAGTAAGTAAAAACTAAAATATTCATGAAGTAGAGTAGATAAGACAGGCCCTTTAATATATTGTTGGTGAGATGGCTGTGTTTTTGGAGAATTTTTTGACAATATGTAACAAAACATAAAATTCATTTGCCTCTGGACTTAGCAATTCTACTTTTAAGAATTTATCCTCCAGCTAAGTTTGTTCATGCATGCAAAGATGTGAGTCATTCTTTGTAGTACTGTTTGAAATAGGAAAAAGTTGGAAATGATTTATGGGTTTAATAGAAGTCTTGTAAAATAAGTTATAGTAGATCAATAAGGTGTAGTTGTATTCAAGTATTAAAAAGAATGACTACAGGGGCTCCTGGGTGCCTTAGTGGGTTAAAGCCTCTGCCTTCAGCTCGGGTCATGATCCCAGGATCCTGGGATCGAGCCCCGCTTCCGGCTCTCTGCTCAGGTGGGAGCCTGCTTCCTCCTCTCTCTCTGCCTACCTCTCTGCCTACTTGTGGTCTCTGTCTGTCAAATAAATAAATAAAATCTTTAAAAAAAAAAAGGGGCAAATGGCAAGATTTCATTTCTTTTGATGGTTGCATAGTATTCCATTGTGTATATATACCACATCTTCTTGATCCATTCATCTGTTGATGGACATCTAGGTTCTTTCCATAGTTTGGCTATTGTGGACATTGCTGCTATAAACATTCGGGTGCACGTGCCCCTTTGGATCACTACGTTTGTATCTTTAGGGTAAATACCCAATAGTGCAATTGCTGGGTCATAGGGCAGTTCATGCTTAGCGAAATAAGTCAAGCAGAGAAAGACAACTATCATATGATCTCCCTGATATGAGGAAGTGGTGATGCAACATGGGGGCTTAAGTGGGTAGGAGAAGAATAAATGAAACAAGATGGGATTGGGAGGGAGACAAACCATAAGTGACTCTTAATCTCACAAAACAAACTGAGGGTTGCTGGGGGGAGAGGGTTTGGGAGAAGGGGGTGGGATTATGGACACTGGGGAGGGTATGTGCTTTGGTGAGTGCTGTGAAGTGTGTAAACCTGGTGATTCACAGACCTGTACCCCTGGGGATAAAAACATATGTTTATAAAAAATAAAAAATTAAAAAAAAAAAAGGGGGGGCACCTGGGTGGCTCAGTGGGTTAAGCCTCTGCCTTCGGCTCGGGTCATGATCTCAGGGTCCTGGGATCGAGCCCCACATCGGGCTCTTTGCTCGGTGGGGAGCCTGCTTCCCTCTCTCTCTCTGCCTGCCTCTCTGCCTACTTGTGATCTCTCTCTCTCTGTCAAATTAAAAAAAAAAAAAAAAAGAAGGACTACAGCTATTCAAGTCTTTACTAAGCTCAACACTCTGTTCTTAATTAACTTTAATAAATATCATAGGTATTGTTATTATAGCTCCATTTATGAGGAAAAAATAAAAAAGTTAAGTGACTTGTCTGAAGTAGTAGGAACAGATACTGAAGCAGAACATCTTTAAAACCCACATGACTAATTACTATGCATACTTTAATGTTTCCTGGTCATTTATATCCCTGTGTGAAAAGAAAATAAATTGATAAGTGAAGAAACAAATTGTAGGAAGATTTTATAGTATGATAATATTTGTGAAAATTATCCATACCTGTATCTACTGCATGTTTTATAACATATAAAAATGTCTCTATTTTCTCATGACAGAAAATCTTTCTTTATATATTAATATATGTGAATATGTGAATATATTCATAAGGTACATTAAAAGTACATATAAATATATATAAATTTATATATATAAATTTATATACATATGTACACATAAAACATACATTTGTGGAAAAATTTCTGGGTGGCTATACAAGAACTCAATTTTTGGATGATTCATATAGAGACTTCATAAAATTTTTTCCCCTTATACTCTTCAGTATGCTGAATTATTTAAAAGTAATGAGCACCTATCACTTTCATAATAAAAACAAATTTAAATTGAAAAACGTAAAAAACAGTGCACGTGAAAATTCTTTAACAGTTATTTTCCTGGAGAGAAATGAAGAGGAACTTTTTCATATTATACACTTATGGACCTTATTTTTTAATTTTTTTTTAGTTTAGAATATTCATTTCTTTGCTTTTACTATAAGTAATTATAATATTACATAGTTAAATTTTTTGTGGGCTATGCTTTTAACTTTAATTTTTTATGGAAATAAAGCAGAGCTAAATAAAAGAGACATTACTGTATTAGTAAAATCTCCATTACAAATCATTTTTTACAACGAAAGCAATGGTTGGATTTGGACTGATTCTCTGAAATTCAATTAACATATAATGTATCGTTAGTTTCAGACATATAGGTCAGTGATACACCAGTCTTTTTTTTGTTTTTTTAAGATCTTATTTATTTATTTGAAAGAGAAAAAGCAAGAGAGCACCAAGTGAAAGGCGAAAGACAGAAGGTGAGGGGAAGGGGTAGAGGGAGAGGGAAAAGCAGAGGGAGAAGCAGACTTCTTGCTGAGCAGGGAGTTCTGTTTGGGCTCAGTCCCAGGACCCTGGGATCATGATCTGAGCTGAAGGCAGAGGCTTAACTTGACTGAGCCACCCAGGCCCCAACCAGTCCTATATAATACCCAGTGCTCATTACATCATGTGCCCTCCTTAATGTCCATCACCCAGTTACCCCATCCCCCCACCCACCTCCCCTCCAACAAGCCTTAGTTTGTTTTCTATGATTAAGAGTCACTTATGGTTTGTCACCTCTGATTTTGTTTTATTTTTTCCTCTTTCCCTATGATCTTCTTCTTTAATTTCTTTTATCAGTGAGAAATGATAATTGTTGTAGGGTAGCTCAATTTTCAACTTTTTGAGGAACCTCCATGCTGTTTTCCAGAGTGGATGCACTAGCTTGCATTTCTGCTGACAGTGTAGGAAGGTTCCCCTTTCTCCTCATCTTCACTAATATCTGTCATTTCCTGGCTTGTTAATTTTAGTGATTCTGACTGGTGTGAGGTAGTATATTGCATTGTGGTTTTGATTCGTATTTCCCTGATGCCGAGTGATGTTGAATACTTTTTAATATAACTGTTGGCCATTTGGATGTCTTTGCAGAAATGTCTGTTCATGCCTTCTGCCCATTTCTTGATTAGATTGTTTGTTCTTTGGGTGGAGAGTTTGATAAGTTCTTTATAGATACTGGATACCACCCTTTATCTGATATGTCATTTGCAAATATCTTTTCCCATTCTTTTGGTTGTCTTTTGGTTTTGTCGACTGTTTCCTTTGCTGTGCAAAATATTTTTTATCTTGATGAAGTCCCAAAATTTAATTTTTGCCTTTGTCTCCCTTGCCTTTGGAGACGTGTTTAGCAAGAAGTTGCTGTGGCTGAGGTCAGAGAGATTTGTTCCTGTTTTCTCCTCAAGGATTTTGGTGGATTCCTGTCTCACATTTATGTACTAATCTGTTTTTGTGTATGGTATAAGGAAATGGTCCAGTTTCATTCTTCTGATGTGGCTGTCCAATTTTCCAAATGCCATTAGTTGAACTGACTTTTTTATGTTGGATAATTCTTTTTTTTAATTTTCTTTTTAAAAATTAACATATAATGTATTATTTGCTTCAGAGGTACAGTTCTATGAATCATCAGTCTTAACACAATTCACAGCACTCACCATAGCACTTACCTTCCCCAATGTCCATAACCCAGCCACCCTCTCTCTCCCCCACCAACAACCCTTAGTTTGTTTCCTGAGATTAAGAGTCTCTTATGGTTTGTCTCCCTCCTGATCCCATCTTGTTTCATTTTTTCCCTCCCTACCCACCATGACCCCCCACCCTGCTTTTCAAATTCCTCATATCAGAACAATCATATGATAATTGTCTTTCTCTGATTGACTTATTTCACTTAGCATAATGTCTTCTAGTTCCATCCACATTGTTGCAAAGGGCAAGATTTCAGTTTTTTTATGGCTACATAGTATTCCATTGTGTATATATACCAAAACTTCTTTATCCACTCATCTGTTGATGGACATCTAGGTTCTTTCCATAGTGTGGCTTGTGGACATTGCTGCTATAAACATTCAGATGCATGTGCCCCTTTGTATCCCTACATTTTTATCTTTAGGATAAATACCCAATAGTGTGATTGCTGGGTCATAGAGTAGCTCTGTTTTCAACTTTTTGAGGAACCTCCATGCTGTTTTCCAGAGTGGCTGCACCAGCTTGCATTCCCACCAACAGTGTAGGAGGGTTCACCTTTTTCCGCATCCTCTCCAACATCTGTCATTTCCTGACTTGTTAATTTTAGCCATTCTGACTGGTGTGAGGTACTATCTCACTATGGTTTTGATTTATATTTCCCTGATGCCCAGTGGTGTTGAGCACTTTTTCATGTGTCTGTTGGCTATCTGGATGTCTTTGCAGAAATGTCTGTTCATGTCGTCTGCCAATTTCTTCATTGGATTATTTGTTCTTTGGATGTTCAGTTTCATAAGTTCTTTATAGATTTTGGACACTAGCCCTTTATCTGGTACATCATTTGCAAAAAATCTTTTCCCACTCTTTTCATTGTCTTTTCATTTTGTTAACTGTTTCCTTTGCTGTGCAAAAGCTTTTGATCTTGATAAAGTCCCAGTAGTTCATTTTTGCCCTTGCTTCCCTTGCTGTTGGCAGTGTTTCTAGGAAGAGGTTGCTGTGGCTGAGGTTGAAGAGGTTGCTGCCTGTGTTCTCCACAAGGATTTTGATGGATTCCTGTCTCACATTGAGGTCTTTCATCCATTTTGAGTCTATTTTTGTGTGTGGTATAAGGAAATGGCCCAGTTTCATTTTTCTGCATGTGGCTGTCCAATTTTCCCAACACAATTTATTGAAGAGACTGTCTTTTTTTTCACTGGACATACTTTCCTGCTTTGTCGAAGATTAGTTTACCATAGAGTTGAGGGTCCATTACTGGGCTCTCTATTCTGTTCCATTGATCTGTGTGTCTGTTTTTGTGCCAGTACCATACTGTCTTGATGCTTGGAGCTTTGTAATAGAGCCTGAAGTCTGGAATTTTGATGCCGCCAGCTTTGGTTTTCTTTTTCAATATTCCTCTGGCTATTTGGGGTCTTTTCTGGTTCCATATACATTTTAGGATTATTTGTTCCATTTCTTTGAAAAAAAATGGATGGTATTTTGATAGGGATTGCATTAAACATGTAGATTGCTTTAGGTAGCATAGACATTTTCACAATATTTGTTCTCCCAATCCATGAAGATGGAACATTTTCCCATTTCTTTGTGTCTTCCTCTATTTCTTTCATGAGTACTTTACAGTTTTCTGAATACAGATTCTTTGCCTCTTTGGTTAGATTTAGTTATGGTTTTGGGTGGAATTTTAAATGGGATTGACTCCTTAATTTCTCTTTCTTCTCTCTTGCTTTTGATGTATAGAAATGCAACTGATTTCTGTGCATTGATTTTATATCCTGACACTTCACTGAATTCCTGTACAAGTTCTAGCATTTTTGAGTGGAGTCTTTTGGATTTTCCACGTAAATTATATCACCTGCAAAGAGTGAGACTTTGACTTCTTTGATGATTTAGATGCCTTTTCTTTCTTTCTTTCTTTCTTTCTTTTTAAAAGATTTATTTATTCGTTTTTCAAGCAGTGCTTGTGCTCCCTTTTGGCAGGCAGAGGTAGAGAGAGAAGTAGGCTCCCTGCGAGAAAGGAGCCTGATGTGGAACTCAATCCCAGACCCTGGGACCATTATCTGAGCTGAAGGCAGCCGCTTAACCGACTGAGCCACCCAGGCTCATTTCTTTTTGATGCATTTCGTTTATTTTTGATGTCTCATTGCTGAGGCTAGGACTTCTAGAACTATGTTGAATAGCAGTGGTGGGGATAGTGGACAGCCCTGCCGTGTTCTTGAGCTTAGGGGAAAGCTCTCAGTTTTTCCCCATTGAGAATGATAGTTGCTGTGGGTTTTTCATAGATGGCTTTGATGATATTGAAGAATGTACCCTCTATCCCTACCCTTTGAAGAGTTTTGATCAAGAGAGGATGCTGTACTTTGTCAAATGCTTTTTAAGCATCTATTGAGAGTATCATATGGTTCTTGTTCTTTCTTTTATTAATGTATTGTACCCCATTGATTGCTTTATGGATGTTGAACCAACCTTGCAGCCCAGGAATAAATGCCACTTGGTCGTGGTGAATAATCCTTTTAATGTACTGTTGGATCCTATTGGCTAGTATTTTGGTGAGGATTTTTGCATCTGTGTTCATCAAGGCTATTGGTCTGTAATTCTCTTTTTTCATGGGGTCTTTATTTGTTTTTGGGATTAGGTAATGCTGGCCTCAAAGAATGAATTTGGAAGTATTCTTTCTATTTCTATTTTTTGAAACAGTTTCAGAATAAGTATTAATTCTTCTTTAAATGTTTGGTAGAATTCCCCTGGGAAGCCATCTGGCCCTGGGCCCTTGTTTGTTCAGAGATTTTTGATTAATGTTTCAATTTCCTTACTGGTTATGTGTCTATTCAGGTTTTCTATTTCTTTCTGGTTCAGTTTTGGTAGTTTATACATCTCTAAGAATGCATCCATTTCTTCAGATTGCCCAACTTGCTCGTGTATCGTTGCTCATAATATGTTCTTATAACTGTTTGTATTTCTCTGGTGTTGGTTGTGATCTCTCCTCTATCACTCATGATTTTATTTGGGTCCTTTCTCTTTCTTTTTATAATTCTGGCCAGGGGGTTATCAATTTTATTAATTATTTCAAAGAACAAGCTCCTAGTTCCGTTGATTTGTTCTCCTATTCTTTTGGTTTCTATTTCATTGATTTCTGCTCTGATCTTTATGATTTCTCTTCTCCTCCTGGGTTTAGGCTTTCTTTGCTGTTCTTTCTCCAGCTCCTTTATGTGTAGGGTTAGGTTTTGTGCCCGAGATGTTTTTTGTTTCTTGAGAATGGCTCATATGGCTATATACTTTCTTCTCAGGACTACCTTTGCTGTGTCCCACAGTTATTGAACAGTTATATTTTCATTTTCATTTGTTTCCATGAATTTTAAAAAATTCTTCTTTAACTTCCTGGTTGACCCATTCATTCCCCTTTTTTTTTTTAAGATTTTATTTATTTATTTGACAGAAATCACAAGTAGGCAGAGAAGCAGGCAGAGAGAGAAAGGAGGAAGCAGGCTCCCTGCCAAGCAGAGATCCCAATGTGGGACTTGATCCCAGGACCCTGAGATCATGACCTGAGTGGAAGGCAGAGGCTTACTTAACCCACTGAGCCACCCAGGCCCCCGACCCATTCATTTTTTAGTAGGATGCTCTTTAGCCTCCATGTATTTGATTTCTTTCCAACTTTCCTTTTGTGGTTGAGTTCTAGTTTCAGCGCATTGTGGTCTGAAAATATGCAGGGAGTGATCCCATTCTTTTGGTACCAGTTGAGACCTGATTTGTGATCCAGGATGTGATCTATACTGGAATGTTCCACATACAGTAGAGAAGAATATGTATTCTTTTGTTTTGGGATGGAATGTTCTGAATATATCTGTGATGTCCATCTGCTCCAGGGTGTCATTTAAAGCTTTTATTTCCTTATTGATCCTTTGCTTAAATGATCTGTCCATTGCATGAGTGGGATCTTAAAATCCCTATTATTTTATTGTTATTGATATGTTTATTTGATTTTGTTATTAATTGATTTATATAATGGCTGCACCCATGTTAGGGGCATAAATATTTATAATTGTTAGATCTTTTTGTTGGATAGACCTCTTTATTATGATATAGTGTCATTTCTCATCTCTTATTACAGTCTTTGATTTAAAATTTAATTTGTCTGGTATAAGGATTGTCACCCCAGCTTTCTTTTGATTTCCATTAGTATGATAAATGGTTTTCCACCCTGTCACTTTCAATCTGGAGGTGTCTTTGGGTCTATGGTGAGTCTCTTCCAGAGAACATATCAGTGGGTCTTGTTTTTTCATACAGTCTGGTACCCTGTGTCTTTTGATTGGGGCATTATCCCATTAACATTCAGAGTAATTATTGAAAGATGTGAATTTTGTGCTTTTGTATTACCTGTAAGGCTGTTTCTGTATGTTTTCTCATTTAAAACACTGATTATGCCAGTCTTTTCTTGCCTGCACAGTCTACTGCCAGTCTAATGATTCTAGTCTTGTAGGTTACAAACCTCTCGTCCCAAGCTGCTTTCAGGATTTTCTCTTTGTCTCTGAGATTTGTAGGTTTCACTATCATATGTCAGATTCTTGACCTATTTTTATTGATGGGGGGGGGGGGGTTTCTCTGTGCCTCCTAGACTTGAATGCCTGTTTCCTTCTCCAGATTAGGGATGTTCTCTGTTATAATCTGCTCCAATATACCTGCTGCCCCTTTCCTCTTTCCTTTTCTTTTAGATCCCAATTATTGTAATACTGTTTTGCTCTATGGTATCAGTTATCTCTTGAATTCTCCCCTCGTGATCCAAGAGTTGTTTATCTTTCTTTTTCTCAGCTTCTTTGTTTTCCATCATTTTGTCTTCTATACCACTAATTCTCTCTCCTGCCCCATTTATCCAAGCAGTTAGAGCCTCCATTTTTTATTGAATTTCATTAATAGCCTTTTGGCTTGATTAGATTTTAGTTCTTTTATTTCTCCAGAAAGGGATTTTGTAGTGTCTTCTATGCTTTTTTTTTTTTTTAAACCAGCTAGTATCTTTATAATTGTTATTTTTAACTCTAATTCTGACATCTTACTTATGTCCATACTGATTAGGTCCCTGGCAGTCAGTACTGCCTCTTTCTCTGTTTTTTGAGGTGAGTTTTTTCCATCTTGCCATTCTTTCAGAAGGTGGTTGCTTTTCTATTTGTAGAGTTACAGGCATTCTTTTCTTCACCCTCTAGTTGAGTTTGCAGGTGTTCAGAATGGTTTGAGAGCCATCTAGCTGAATTCCTGAGACCAGATGAAATTAAGGTTTCCTACTCCTCTGCCATCTTGGACTCCTCCTTGAACTGTGAACTTTTAAAAATGAATGAGTTCACATTGCTTTTATCATAAGATGTATTTTCAATGAAAAAATCTTAAAAATTTTAGGTATATTATTTTAACAGTTACGTACTATTATATATAATTTCCATGACTAAGTTTAGGATGCAGGTTATTATACTGACAGTTTAGGAAAATCTGCCTATGTTAAACTTTTATCAGAGAGTTCCTATTTTGAAGGCTAGCTCTTTTCTTTTTCTTTTTCTTTTTTATTTTAAAGATTTTATTTATTTATTTGACAGAGAGAGATCACAAGTAAGCAGAGAGGCAAGCAGAGAGAGAGAGAGGAGGAAACAGGCTCTCTGCTGAGCAGAGAGCCCGATGCGGGACTCGATCCCAGGACCCTGAGATCATGACCTGAGCTGAAGGCAGCGGCTTAACCCACTGAGCCACCCAGGCGCCCTCTTTTTCTTTTTAAAAATATTTTATTTATTTGAGAGAAAGAGAGAGAGCGTGAGCATGAGTGGGGTGAAGGACAGAGGGAGAAGCAGACTCTCCACTGAAAAGAGAGCCCAATGCAGGATTCAGTTCTAGGTCCCCAGGATCATGACCTGAGGTGCAGGCAGACTCTTAACTGACTGAGCCACCTAGGTGTCCAGGCTAGCTCTTCTCTAACACTGACTTGGAAAGTAACTCAATTAAGATTTACCTTATTTTTATAAACAAGATTGTTTCTTGTTTTGAAGTCTTAGTAATGAAACCTTTTACAGCAAATGAGATTCAGCAAATACAGAAGTTGACAGCAATTCTAGTAGATGTTGCTAGTCAGCTGAACATAGTTCTCTTGCAGGAAGATGGTATCATGCTTCTTAAACTCCAGAGCCTTTATTAAAAACAAATGCCAATTTTAAACTCCATTGTTTATAAACTGTGTTCTGGTGTCAACTGACACTATTTTAATATTATGCTTAGTCATAAAATGTAGTTGGAATTAAGATGATAAATGCTTAAACATTTAAGTATAGGTGAAACTTAAAGTATATTATTTTTGTTATGTTTTTCAGGTGAAGCTCTGAAAGTATCAGCTGAGAGATTTGCAGATGATCCATGTTATCTCCCCAAAAGGGAGGCTGTGGTTCAAGCTGCCCGTGCCTTGTTGGCTGCAGTTACCAGACTCCTTATCCTCGCAGACATGATAGATGTCATGAGTCTCTTGCAGCATGTGTCAGCTGTGAGTAAAAGATGGCTAGTTTACCTTGGCATTGTTCTCACTTCTAATTCCATTTTCTGAAACTGGTATTAATCCTAGTGCATCCCAACCTCACCTTCATTTCTTAATGTCACCCAGCAGATAATTCAATTAGATTGTGCAACTCTTGTATACCTCAAAAGAACAAAGCCAGAAGTTATTTTGTTTATTAAAATTTTTAGATTTTTAATTTAAATTCTAGTTAACATATAGTGTTATATTATGTAACTAAATGTTAACATATAGTTTCAGGCATACAATTTAGTGATTCAGCACTTGGGGCTCATCACAAGTGAACTCCTTTTTTTGTTTTTTAAGGAAGTACACTCCTTAATCCCTGTTACCTATTTCACCCGTCCCCCCACTACCAACCATCTGTTCTCTTCAGTTTTTGACCTCTTCAGTTAAGACTCTGTTTCTTGTAGTCCATAGTCTTTCATGGTTCATCTCCCCCACTGGTTTCCCCCTACTTCATTTTTCCTTTCCTTCTCCTATGTCCTTCATGCTATTCCTTATGTTCCACATATAAGGGAAACCATATTAATGATTGTCTTTCTCTGCTTGACTGATCTCACTTAGCTTAATCCCCTCCAGTTCCATCCATGTCAATGCAAATGGTAGGTAGTCATCCTTTCTGATGGCTGAGTAATATTCTATTGTATATATGGACCACACCTTCTTTATTCATTCATCTGTTGAAAGGCATCTCTGCTTCTTCCACACTTTGGCTATTGTGGACATTCCTGATATGAACAGTGGGGTGCATGTGATCCTGTCAGAGAAGAGGGCGGTAGGGATATGGGTTATCCCAGTGATGGGTGTTAAAGAGAGCATTATTACATGGAGCACTGGGTGTTATACACAACAATAAATCATGGAACACTACATCAAAAACTAATGATGTACTGTATGATGACTAACGTAACATAATAAAGAAAAAAGATAGTTTCTTGGTTTGCGTCTCTCTTTTTCCCCATTTGCTCATTTGTGTTGTTTCTTAAATTCCACAGTTCAGTGAAATCATATGGTTTGTCTTTCTCTGACTGACTTATTTCATTTAGCACAATACTCTGTAGTTTCACCCATGTTGTTGCAAATGCCGAATTCATTCTTTTCTTAGCATATATATGTGTATATATAGATATATGTATGAATATTACTCAGCAAAGGCCTGCTGACGTGCAGAGACAGTGAGGCGGAGGCAAGGTAGACCACAAGAGGGGATGGAAGAGGCGTTCAGAGCCACATCAGGCTGAGCTTTGAAGGCTGCGGTAAAGGGCTTCAGATGCAGGCATTGCTGGTTCAATTCAATTTTTGTCTGTCTCTCTTTTTTATAAAGATATTTTATTTTTGGGTGCCTGGGTGGCTCAGTGGGTTAAGCCGCTGCCTTCAGCTCAGGTCATGATCTCAGGGTCCTGGGATTGAGTCCCGCATCGGGCTCTCTGCTCGGCAGGGAGCCTGCTTCCTCCTCTCTCTCTCTGCCTGCCCCTCTGCCTACTTGTGATCTCTCTCTGTCAAGTAAATAAATAAATCTTAAAAAAAAAAAGATATTTTATTTTATTTTTAACCAATCGCTACACCCAAGGTGGGGCTCCAACTCACAACCCCAAGATCAGGAGTCGCTTCTTCTTCTGTTGAGACAGCCAGGTGCTCTTCCTCTCTTCCCCACTGTCTCCCTGCTTCCCTTTCCATCAAGGTCTCTGTCCCCGCTTCTGAATTTCTGTCCTCCTCTGTACTTCTGGATACAGCACTTGGGCAGACAGATAGGGCGGGAGGCTCCCAGCCATACGTCTCCCTCTGACTGCAGCCGCTACACCACCCTGCTATGCCTGCAGGAGCAGTGTGGCTGTCTGCCTGGCAACCCGTGACATCACGCAGAGGCTGGCGCTGGGTTGGCTTGGCGCTCGCCGGAGGCCGGGCAGTTTCTAGCTCACAGAGGGTTTTGGAAGAGCCGGGATGGGGGAGACAGGAAGAAAATCGGGAGGGACTTGTATAAAAAAAATTATATATATATATATATATATATATTATATATATATATAAAATATATATAAACATTTAATATATTATATATTTACGTAAAATTAATATATAAAATTTATATTTATATATTTATATAAAATTTATATATTTATATAAAAATATATATAAAGAAGTTGTGAGATTATATATATATAATTATATATATATATAATATATATATAATCTCACAACTTCTTTATCCATTCAATAGTCGATGGACAGATGGGCTTTTTGCATAATTTGGCTATTGTTGGTAGTGCTGCTGTAAACATTGGGGAGCATGTATCCCTTTGAATTAGTATTTTTGTGTTCTTTGGGTAGATGCCTAATAGTGCAATTGCTGGATCTTAGGGTGGTTCTATTTTTAACTTTTTGAGGAATCTCCATATGATTTTCCACAGTAGGCTCAGTGGCTGCACCTACTGAGTTTGCATCACCACCAACAATGCAGCAGTGTTCCCCTTTCTCTTCATCCTTGCCAAACCTGTTGTTTCTTGAGTTGTTGATTTTAGTTATTACAATAAGTGTGAAGGGATAGCTCATTGTAGTTTTGATTTGTATTTCCCCGAGGATGAGTGATCTTGAGCATCTTTTCTTGTGTCTGTTGGCCATTTGGTTGTCTTCTTTGGAAAAATGATTATTTGTGACTTTTGCCCATTTTTAAATTGGATTGTTTGTTTTTTAGGTATGCAGTTTGATTAGTTCTTTGTAGATTTTGGATATTAACTCTTTTTCTGATATGTCATTTGCAAATATCTTCTTTAATTCTGTAGGTTGCCTTTTAGTTTTGTTGATTGTTTCCTTCATTGTGCAGAAGATTTACTCGATGAAGTCCTAATAGTTCATTTTTGATTTTGTACCCTTGCTCTGGAGACACGTCTCATAAGAATTTGCTATGGCCAAGGCCAAAGAACACTGTCTGTGGGTGAGATCAAAGAACACTGCTTGTGTTCTCCTCTAGGATTTTGATGGTTTTCTGTCTCACATTTAGGTCTTTCATCCATTTTGCGTTTATTTTTGTATATTGGATAAGAAAGTGGTCCAGTTTCATTTTTTTGCATTTTGCTGTCAGTTTTTCCCAACACCATTTGTTGAAGAGACTGTCTTTTTTCCATTGGATGTTCTTTCTTGCTTTGTTAAAGATTAGTTGACCATAAAGTTTTGTTTTTTTTTTGTTTTGTTTTTTTTAATCCTGGTCCGTTGATCTGTGTCTCTATTTTTGTGCCAGTACCATACTGTCTTGATCATTACAGTTTTACAATATAGTTTGAAGGTGGAATTGTGATGCCTCCTGCTTTGCTGTTCTTTTTTGAGATTGCTTTGACTATTTGGGGTCTCTGGTGGTTCTATTCAAATTTTAGGATTGTTTGTCTTAAAGCCAGTGGTAGATTGAAAAATAGAAGATGGCTCACTAATAAAGAAATAAATAGGATTATATAGGTAATATAAATAATAAATATATAATTGAAAAAGAAAAACTTTAAAATTTAAGACACAAGAAAGTTTGTCCTACTTTATAAATGAATGCTATTTGCCAGCTACTCTTGATCCAAGATCAAGTGTGCATGTTTGCAGGTTGTCTGTGATATCTGTAGTAATCCATATGAAAAATGTATAAATTGATTTAATATGAGTAAAGAATATAATTTTACTTAGATACTACAAAGGCAGCAAGATATCTTGCTTGCTTTATTTTGCTAGACAAATCATTTAGAAAAGTTTTAGTAGAAAGAGAATTTTATTAGAGCCCTTTTTACTTTCTTAATTTATTTAGTTTGACCAAGTCATTAATAATGTCCAGGTGAGAAGATTGCAGACAATCCTTTGGAGTCTCTGATCTATTTCCTGCATTAGGACTTTTATTCTTCTGTCCATAAATACATCTGCATATTCATAAGGTGCCTGATGACTGTAGTATCACTTTTCCATTAAGCAAATGATGGCCTTGTCTGATTGACCTTCTTATTAAAATCATTTTCTCTAATTGCTAAGCTAAACCTTTCTTTGCATCGTTATCTTACTCTTTAATGCTTACCATAACACTAAACTAATGGAACCTTCCCTTTATAATTTCATATTCCTTTTCTTTTGTTAGTTTTATTACTGTAAGAAAACAAGCTGGCACTTTTTTGTTGTTTTAGATAAGGAGAGAGTATAGGAAAGAGTATAGGAAAAAGTTTTTTAGGAAAGAGTATAGTTTTTATCTTCAGAAGCTGTATACTAGTGGATTTGTAGGTGAGATAATTAAGTAGTGTTTCTTGGTTCTTGGTTCTTGTTAGATACTGAAAATAGTACTCTAGACAAATCCCTAAACATTTATGACATTCATTTTTTTTTTCATATGTGAATACAGATGCTAAGAAATGTTGTAATCAAGAAGTAAGGTATGAAAGATTAAGTGCCAGGTAATTCATAGTTTTAGTGACCCCAGTTTTCCGGTATTTTAGACTCTAGATTTGTTGAGATAGAGCAGAATGAAAGGCTTTTTCAGGTAAAAATTGCTATCCTCATAATTGATTAAGAAGTAATGGTGTGTATATTCAAGACCACAAATACCTCTATTACCAATTTTAGTTGAGTACCACTAATTGCTAGGCATAGTGCTGGGTAGTTCACACACATTATGTCTTTCAAATGAAGCAGGAAATAACTGAAGATCAAAACAAAACAAAGTACTATTTTTTTGCAATAAAATTATAGTTAATATTTACTGAGTTTTTATAATATGCTAATAAGCATGATGCAGGATTATCTTCTTAATTCAGTCTTCAACAACAGTCATATGATTATGATTTTTATTTTAAATTTCAAAAAAAAACAGGCATATTTATTTAAGAAATTTGCTCAAGGTGATAGGAAAAAAAAAAACCCTTTTTGGAATATAGTACTCCATGGGTTAGGACAACCTTAATTATAAATACCTTTCACAAGCGTATAGACAAGTTCATGGCTTATAATAGATTATTAAAGGAATTCAGATATGTCTAACTACTCTCTCCTATATTTGTTGGTATCAGAGACTGAGTTTAGGGTACATCATTTAAGATACTTATCAGTGTGTTTAGTACAACAATGTTACCTCATCTAAGAAAAAGGGGAGACCTTTTGTGGTGAATTGTAATAGTGTTTCATTATTTCTTTGTTATGAAAAATTTATATACATATGTATTTACTTATTAAAGAATTTATTTATTTATTGGACAGACAGAGATCACAAGCAGGCAGAGAGGCAGGCATAGAGAGAGAAGGGAAGCAGACTCCCTGCTGAGCAGAGAGCCCGATATGGGGTTCGATCTCAGCACCCTAGGACCATGACCTGAGCCGAAGGCAGAGACTTTAACCCACTGAGCCACCCAGGCACCCTTATTTATTTATTTTAAGATTTTATTTATTTATTTGTTAGAGAGAGGGGGAGCACAAGCAGGGGGAGTGGCAGGCAGTGGGAGAGCACATTCCCCACTGAGCAAGGAGACCAATGCATGACTCAATCTCAGGACCCTGGGATCATGACCCGAGCCAAAGGCAGCTGCCCAACCTACTGAGCCACTCAGACATCCCACAAAATTAATATTTAAATTGCATCATTAACTGAATTCTTTTGACAAAAATGGACAAACGGAATTTTTTGAATGTCATCAAGTTTAGAATTATTTGGCATAACATTCCCTCCACCCCAAAGTATTCTACAGACCCTGTCTTATAAATATGCAACCTGGAAGAAAAGATTTTTTTTATGGTCAGTGCTGCATATAGAAATTCTCTTTGAATATTTTTGATGCACATAAGCACATAAAAGTTGGTGAGAAATATTGAAGTGAAGAAATGTATTTAATTTGCATAACTCAGAGTTTCTCCAATTTTTTAACCTTAGGACCCTTATAATATGTTAATCCTGGAAATTTCTCAGACCATACTTTGGGAAATAGTGGTTTAAAATATTTCTTTTTTCTTTCTTTTTAAAAATAACTCCACACTCAGTATGGAGCCCAAAATAGGACTTGAACCCACGACCCTGAGATCAAGACCTGAGTTGAGACCATGAGTTGAATGCTTAGCTGACTAAGCCACTCAGGAGCCCCGTAGAATATTTCTGTATTTCTAATAATATTTATTAATATATTAAATTTCTTCTTGGATTAAAAAATTTTGGAGGAAAAATGTCAGGGCCCTTACAGTCTAATATCTTATTGATGTAGATTAGACTCTTTCCTACAATACAGTGTGCAATACACAACTGTCTAACAGTAATAGCAGTCTCAATTCTGTGAGACAGTGAACCTGACTTTGGACAGTTCTAATTGTTAGAACTGTCTAATTTCTAATTAGAACTGTTCTAATTTCCTCAAACTGAGCTTAAAGCTGCCTTCCTGCTATTTCCATTCATTGTTCCTAGTTTTGCTTTCTTGAGGAACACAGAACCAAGGTAATAGGAAAAGGCATTTTCATTTTTTTCTTTTTTTAACAACATATAATGTTATTTGCCTCTGGGTACCATCTCTTCTTTATCCATTCATCTGTTGATGGACATCTAAGCTCTTTCCATAGCTTGGCTATTGTGGAGATTGCGTCTATAGACATTCGGGTGCATGTGCCCTTTCGGATCCCATGCTGCCAATCTAATATTTCTACCATTTTATGTTACAGACCTCTTGTCCTGCTTTTAGGCTTTTCTTTTTGTCAGAGACTTGTAAGTTTTACTATTAGATGACATGGTGTGGACCCTTTTTATTGATTTTGAGGGGGGGTTCTCTGTGCCTCCTAGATTCTTAAGCTTCTTCCCTTTGCCAAATTAGGGAAATTCTCTGCTATTATCGGCTCCAGTATACCATCTGCCTCTCTCTCTCTTTCTTCTTCTGGGATCCCAATTATTCTAATACTGTTTCATCTTATGGTATCACTTATCTCGATTCTCCCCTCATGTTAAAGTAGTTGTTTGGCTCTCTTTTGCTCAGCGTTTTTATTCTCCATCATTTGGTCCTCTATATCACTAGTTTTCTCTTCTGCCTCATTTATCCTAGCAGTAAGAGCCTCCATTTTTGATTGTACGTCATTAATAGCTTTTTTAAAATTTCAACTTAGTTAGATTTTAATTCTTTTATTTCTCTGGAAAGGGATTTTATTTTTCCCAAAAGGGATTCTCTAATATCTTCCATGCTTTTCTCAAGCCCTTCTAGTACCTTGATAATCGACATTCTGAACTCTGTTTCTGACATATTACTAATGTCCATATTGATTAGGTCCCTAGCTGTTCTTTTTGTGTGTGTTTTCTCTGTCTTGTCATTTTATCCAGATAAGAATAGGTGATTGAGAGAATGAAATACTAAAAGTGTAACAATGACCCCAGAAAAATATACACTAACCAAATCAGAAGAGGCCTAAAACCAGGGGGAGAAGAATGGGGGAAAAAGAAGAAAAGAAATAAAATGTGTGTGTGTGTGTGTGTGTGTGTGTGTGTGTGAGAGAGAGAGAGAGAGAGACTGATGAATAGAACAGAGCCACATACTTGATTTTGGGTGTGTTTTGGTCTGTTAGAAGAAACTACCTCCCAAAATTTTAAAGAAAGAAAAACTTACATATATACAACAATAAGGGTAAACATGATGAAGGGATGGAATATGACTGTAAAGATGAAAATTTAAAAAGTTTCTAAAAAAGGAATTGATAAGATAAGAAGTTGGTTGAAAAAAGAAAAAAAAAGAGGAACGAATGTGATCAGGCTGGAGACTAGAACAAACCCATGTGCTAGATTTAGGGTATATTTTTATCTGTTAGAAGAAATTGTATCACAAAATTTTAAAGAAAAAAAAATCTATATGTATACAAAAAATAAGTTTAAATACAATGAAGGGAGAAAAATAACAATAAAAATTTAAAAAGATTTTTAAAAGGGTATTGATAAGATAAAATAGTTAAATATGTTAAAATAGGAAAGAGGAAAAATTAAAAAATAGAATAAGAAACAATAAAGAAAATTTAACTTTGAAAGATTAAAGGATCATGGGAAAAAAGTCATGAATTCTATATGTTGCTTTCCCCTAGCTCTGGAGTTCCACAGTTCTCATTGATTGGTGAACTTGGTCTTGGCCAGATGTTTTTGCTGATCTTCTGGGGGCAGGGCCTGTTGTAGTGATTCTCAGATGTCCTTGCCTGAGGCAGAATTGCATCACCCTTGCCAGGGGCCAGGCTAAGTAATCTGCTTGGGTTCACTTTTGCTAGCTTTTGTTCCCTGAAGGCTTTCCTTTCAGCTTTGGAGGATGGGAGTGAAAATGGCGGCCTCCCAATATCCAGCCCAGAGAAGCAGAGAGCTCAGAGCCCCACTCCTCAGTGTGCTCTCAGAGAAAAGCAGTCAATCACTCCCATGTCCCTGTTCTCTGTCTCACCTGGCCCGTGATGGAGCATTTCTGTCTGGTGCATGGCCCTGTTTGGAGTTTCCAAACCCAGCAGATTCCTGCAGTTTGTTCCTGCGCTGTCCTCCTGGAGGAGGAAGGAGGGGCTTTCTCTGGATCTTCTACTTGTGTGGTCCCAGCCTGAAGAGTAGTGACCGGACTGTGCCTCAAATCACTGTTTAAGGTAACCCTGAGCTGAGAGCCCACTCCTTGGCTCCGTGTCTGCAACTGGTTTCCCGTTCTGATACCTGGCAGCTGTGCCACACTCAGACACCGCCGGACTTGTTGCCTCACTGGTCCTGAGACCATAGTGTCCCTGTGAGGACCCCACCCAACCGCTTAGCCTTTGGAGTGACATCCGTCAGTGTAGCAGACTCCTAAAAATTCTGATTTTGTGCTCCACTGCTCTCCTTGCCAGGAACTGGCCCCTCCCCCCCACAGTCTATATTCCTCTTGTTTCGGATTCACTTCTCCACATGTCCTACCTTCTGGAAAGAGGTCGATTTCCTGTTCCTAGAATTGCTGTTCTTCTTATCTTCTATCTCCTGTTGAATTTGTAGGTGACCAGAATGGTTTGATAACTGTCTAGCTGAACTCCTGGGACCGGATGGTATTTCAATCTCCTACTCCTCTTCTATCATGCTCCTTCCAAACATTAACATTGAGTAAAGTTGTTGAAATGAGCCTCAGACTTGCTTTATTAGGCTATTGTATAAACCGTGTTTATTTCATCATTAAGCACTTTCTTAAAGGCTTTGCTGAAATCAAGATGTATTATCTGTGGCATTGTAGATTTACTAGTCTAGTAACTGCAGCTATAAAGGAAATGAGGTTGGCTTGGCATGACTTACTTTTAATAACCCCATAAGAGTTCCAAGTGGCAATTGCTTGCTTTCTTTCATTCCTTTTCTTTCTTTTTATATTTTTTTAACATTGATTTTTAAATTACTCACAATCCACTTACTTTTGGTTGTAAATCACTTGTCTGCTGGGATCTCCTTGCCCTTAAGATCCAGATATAATTGGCTTGAACCCTAATTCTATGTCCTATCAACTATAATATTCTCCCCCAAGATTTCTATGGGGTTTATATTCTCAGGATCATCTCTGGTTCCAAGATTTTGCTCCCACTGAATTGTTTTAGTTTATGAATGGTCTTTCTATCCCTATTTTATAGTATGCTAATTGGAAATTGACCGTCCCCCTCTTTTTTGATTTTTGATTTTGACAGACACAGACACACACACACACAGAGTCCATTACTCCCAGACAAGGCATATTTATGTATATTGCAAACCTTACAGAAATTTGGGGACGTAGAAGGGAGGGGGTTCTGTACTGTAACACTATATGCTGAGTGGCTCTAATCTGTATATTAGAAACCTTCAAAGTTCTTTAACAACTTCATCTTATTATTTCTCCACATCCTTTTCCCTACCTACTCTCCTTGTTCTCCCTCACATCCTTAAATTCCTGTTCACTTGAATGTAATAAATTTCTGTCTGCTGATTTGTGCCCTCATATATCACTTTCTTTCTTTTTTTAAAAGATTATTTATTAATTTATGAGAGAGAGAGAGTGAGAGAGCTTGAATGTAAGTGGGGTGAGAAGCAGAATCCCCGCTGAGCAGGGAGTCCAATGCAGGGCTTGATTCCAGGACTCCAGGATCATGACCTAAGCTGAAGGTAGACCCTGAGATGACTGAGCCACCCAGGGACTCCTCTCATATATTACTTTATATCTTAATTACTCCTTAAGGTATTTTCCTCAGTATATAGATAATATTTCCCTAAGAAGAATTCTGTAGTCATCTATGTCTCTTCTCTTTCACATACATATACTATATAATTATTTACTATAGATTTTTTTAGGGGGAGAGCATCAGCTTTACATGTATAGATTTCTTCTTCTGGACACACTCTTCTTTCAAAATCAGTAGGCCACATATTTATTTCTTGCCTTTGTTTGGAATAGAACAGAAAAAGGCCTGCCTCTTCTCCTTTCTTCCAGTTATATCTTACTACTTCATGCAATCTTCTGCTCATTTCGGGATTCCACAACACTCCCCAACACAATTCCCTGCTACATTTTTAAATTTATTTTTATTCCATAGTACCAAGGAATTTCTATGCTATCACAGTGTCTTCTTTTGTGGCCTTACTCTTTTCTTCCTTACAATGGGTTTTTCCTAAATTACAGGATTTTTTATACCTATTAGGGTATATTTCCCTTTAAATGTCAGGTCAATGAGATATTACTCAATTCTTGATTGTCTGTAGCTATACATTTCTTGACTTCCTTATATTTTCTTATCTTTATTTATCTTCTTTCCACTGAGACTTCCCCCAGAAATGTCATTACGATCATTATGATCAAGCATTCATGAGAACATAGACTGAGATCACCAACCAGTGCAAACATGGTCCCCTGAGTAAATCTTGATGGAATTCCCTGTGTCAACCAACATAGAGTTGATATATAATTAAATACATCAAAGACTCCTGATTTGACAGTTTTAAAGTCATCTAGTTCCTTAAGAAAATACATGTTTTCTTCTCTGTGTAATAGGTCTAAATCAAAGGTAACAGAAGATAGAAAAAAGAATGATGATTTTTCAATACTAAATTAATTATAGAAACTTGGAAAGGCAATTTGGCTTTATTACCATGGTTGCTCATAATTTTCCATAGGAATTTAAAAATTTCTTTTTTGGTACTGCTTACCTTTTTTTGAACTTTACTATTTATACTTCTCAAGATACCACACCTTATTTTCCTGACATTTTGACTTTATAAGGGTTAATTTTATTCGAGTTGAAATTGGCTGGGATGTCTCTTACTTTCAATATGGGTCAAGACAATGTAGAGAAAAAAACATTGCTTTTGGCTGAAGAGGGACCTTGCTTGAATACTGGCTTTGTTGATTAGCTGGGTGAATTTGGGAAAGTTAAAATCTGTGGCCTTGGTTTCTTCTTCTGAGCTTTAAGGATAATAATACTCTGAATACTTTGAAAGGATCTTGTAAAGATTAAATGATATAATATGTAAATTATATGGTAAGAACTGGTGTTCTCTTTCATTTTCTTTCCTTTTCCTGTCCTACCTTTTGCCACCATGGTATCTTGCTCTTTTGACTCTTGTAGTACAATAGTGCCCTTATTCCTAAAAAATGAAGGGAGGGACGCCTGGGTGGCTCAGTTGGTTGGGCAGCTGCCTTCGGCTCGGGTCGTGATCCCGGCGTCCTGAGATCGAGTCCCACATCGGGCTCCTTGCTCAGCGGGGAGCCTGCTTCTCCCTCTGCCTCTGCCTGCCATTCTGTCTGCCTGTGCTTGCTCTCCCTCTCTCTCTCTGTCTAATAAATAAATAAAATCTTAAAAAACAATGAAGGGAAATAAATTTGAGTTCTGAACTAAGTTTTCCAAATTTTTCCATTTGTCATACTTGGGTTTTACTTATTTTTTAAATGGAAAGGTGGGTACCTTTGGATTAGGGGGTAGACCATTGTCATTATAAGAAATGGGTCTGGTATTTAATAACTACTTATGTGAACTACATCTTTAATATTTTCTACATAGATATATAGAGCATCTCTCTAGTGAACAAATTATTCTGAACATGAAGAATATTCATAATGTTGACAGAAAAATCACACATTACCATATTGGTAGCCCCGGTTTTCTGAAACGACCTTCTATTATTATTTTGCCAGCAAAGTCTTTCTAAAACTACTTCTTATTAAAAATATCAAGCTTATAAGACAGAAATTACTGTATTATTAAGAGTTATTAGAAGCCAAGTATATTCTGTAGAAGATCCTAGGCATAATATATACAGAGATATTAAGGTTTAAAGAAAAACCCGGTTTCTAGACTGGTATTGAAGATAGAATGGGAGGAAGTAGAAAATGGAGACAAATAAGGTGGATATTATTGGATTTATGCTGAATTTCATATGAAAACTTTAAGGACAAAGGAAATTTGAATGATATAAAAATTTAACTTCAAAAAGAACCAGCATCATTCCAAGTAGCTCCAATTTGATTAGTTAATTAATCCATTCAGCAAATGGTTGGTTTTTGTGCCGATCACTACTGTGTGCTAGGGATTCAAATTTGGAAAAATAATACCACAGTCCTTTCCTCCTGGAATTTAAGACATAAATTAATGTAAGTTACATGATAAAAGTTGGTGTAAGATGTTATGAAAGCATGATAGCTGTTCTATCAAGAGAAAGTGTTTTGAGTGAGGAATGCATGGTCAGGTTTGGAGAGTTAACTAGACAAAGAAAGCTGTAGATGTAAACACAATGAAGGTATGGAGTATGACTAAAGATAAAAATTTTAAAAGGTTTTTAAAAAGGAACTGATAATATAAGAAATTGGTTGAAAAAAGAAAGAAAAAATTAAATTAAAAAAAAAAAAAGAATGTGATCAGGCTGGAGACTAGAACAAAGCCATATGCTAGACTTAGGGTATATTTTGGTCTGTTAGAAGAAACTGTATCTCAAAATTTTAAAGAAAGGAAAACTTATGTGCATACAAAAAAATAAGGTTAAATACAATGAAGGATTGCGTAAGACTGATAAATCAAATGCTTGTGCCTCTGAGAAAAAAAATACATTATGTGCTAATAAAATAAAAAAAAATTTTCTTCAGAAAGCATTGTTCTTAATTTTTGTCACCTGGCTGTATATAAAATGGTACCTCATTCTGGTCTCAATCTCCTGATTATTAATAAAGCTAAACATTTTTCATTAAAAAAAAAGAAAGTGGTGGAGGAAGAAAGCATTTTAACTCCAGGAACAGTACATGCTCAAAGACCTGTAACTCTTCTAAGGCCCGAGATGAAGAATCACTGTCATATACCTCAAATGGATGTAATATTGTGTGCCACCTATACTCAGAGTGAGAGAGGGAGGGAGATGAAAAGACAAGCCACAGACTGGGAGACTATATAGGCAAACCACTTATATAATGAATGGCCTATACCCAGAACTTATTAAGAATTTTCAAAACTCAATAAAAAACAAAATGTTTAAAAATGAAAAAGATTTGGAGATTGAGAGGTAGGTATAGACCTACTTGTGGAAGTCCTGTGTGCTAACTTAAAAAGTTAAACTATAGTCTGAAAGCTAAGGGGGAACCATTAAAGAATATTAAGCATAAATATGATATAAACAGATTCGCATGTTGGAACCAGTACACTGGCAGCAGTGAACAAAGTGGCCAGAGTGGAAGCAGAGGGGCTAGTTATTAGGCTGACACTGACATCTGGTTATGAAATGGTGGGGTGGGATAGAGAATGAATGAGAGAGAGATGAAGGAAGAAAAGTCTGCAGTTTGAAAAGTGATTGGAATCTGTTCAAATCAAAAGGGAAGCATCAAGTGGTCTTTCAGGAATCTGGTTGGGCACCGAGGATGTTGGCTTTCAGTTTTATATAGAGGAGAAGCAGTTGATGAGTTTCAGTCATATTGGACTTGAGGCACATATAAGATAAGATACTAAAAGATATGTTTAGAGCTCATGAGAGCAAATAAGACAAAAAATAGATTTGGAAAGAATCAAGAAATAAGTGTTAGGATTTAATTTGCATTTTCCTAATGATTAGTGATATTAGGCATCCCTTCCTGTGTCTGTTGTATATATCTTCTTTGGAAAAATATCTGTTCAGGTTCTCTGCCCATTTAAATCAGATTACTTGTTTTTTTGGGGTTGAGTTGTTTTATAAGTTCTTTACGTATTTTGGATATTAACTCCTTTTCAGATATATCATTTGCAAATACTTTGTCCAATTCAATAAGCTGCCTTTTTTGTTTTGTTGATTTTTTTTCACTATGCAAAAGCTTTTTATTTTGGTGTAGTCCCAGTAGTTTAATATTTTAAACTACTTTTGTTTAATGGGACGCCTGGGTGGCTCAGTTGGTTGGACGACTGCCTTCGGCTCAGGTCATGATCCTGGAGTCCCGGGATCGAGTCCCACATCGGACTCCCAGCTCCATGGGGAGTCTGCTTCTCTCTCTGACCTTCTCCTCGCTCATGCTCTCTCACTGTCTCTCTCTCAAATAAATAAATAAAATCTTTAAAAAAAAAAAAAAAAAAAAAAAAAAAAAAAAAAAAAAAAAAGAAAAGAAGGAAATTTTGTTCTTTGTGACAACATGGGTGGACCTCAAGGACATTATGGTAAGTAAAGTAAGTCAAAGAAAAACAAATACCATCTAATCTCGCTTTATCTATCACAATCTATAATTATCACAATCCAAAAAACCCCCAAAAAACAACAGAAACAAAAACAGAAATAAAAACAGAAAAAAACAAAAAGAAAAACCAAGCTCATAGATACAGAGAACAGACTGGTGGTTGCCAGAGGGAATCAAAAGGTACAGACTTCCAGTTACAAAATAAGTCATGGAGATATAATGTATAACATATTGTCTATAGTTAATAATATGCATTGCATATTTGAAAGTTGCTAAGAGAGTAGATCTTCAAAGCTCTCATCACAAGAATAAAATTCTGTGACTCTGTAAGGTGATAGATGTTAATAGCTTATAGTGGTGATCATTTCAGTAAATGTACAAGTATTGTATCATTATGTTATACACCTGAACCTAATACACTGTTATATATCAATTATACCTCAGTTAAAAATTGACAAATCCATGGGGTGCTGACTGGCTCAGTCAGTAGAACATGTGACTTGATATCAGGGTGAGTTCAAGTCCCATGTTGGGTATAGTGATCACTTAAAAATAAAATCTTTAAAAATAATTGACCAATCCTTAGCTGGACTAAGAATAAAAGAGAGAAGATTCAAATAAATAAAATCAGAAATGAAAGGGGGGACATTACAACTGATGCCATAAAGATAAAAGGGATCATATGAGATTATTATGAATAATTATAAACCAACAAATTAGATAACCCAGAAGAAATATATAAATTCCTAGAAACATACACTAAATCATGAAACAGGAAGTCTAAACAGACTAATAACTAGTATGGAGATTGAATCATTATCAAAAATATTCTAAGAATTAGAAGCTCAGGACCGGATGGCTTCACTGTCAAACTCCACAAAACATTTAAAGAATTGATGACGGTCCTTTTCAAACTGTTCCAAAATACCGAGGAGTAAGGAACACTTCCAAACCCATTTTGTGGGGCCAGTAGAACTCTGATACCAAAGCCAGATATGCATACCATAAGAGAAACTTACAGATCTAAAACTGTAAAATTCTTAGAAGAAAACATGGGGGAAGACTTCATAATATTGGTCTTAGCAATAATTTCATGGATATGACATAAAAAGGCAACAAAATGAAAAATAAACAAATGGTACTAGATCAAACTAAAAAGACTTGCATAACAAAGGAAAAACATAGTGAAAAGTCAGTCTGTGGGATAGGAGGAAATATTTGTAAACCATATATCCAATAATGGGTTAAAATCCAAAAAATAAAAGGAACTCTACAACTCACTAGGAAAAAACTCTAATAACCTTATTAAGAAATGGATTAAGGACTTGAATAGATATTTTTCCAAAGACTTACAAATGGCCAACAGGTATATGAGAAAATGCTCAGTGTCAATATCATCAGATAATGAAAATCAAAATTACAATGGGATATTACTTCACATCTGTCAGCAAAATTGTTATAAGCAATAAAAAGATAACATGTATTAGTGAAGATGTGAAGAAATTGGAAGAACTGTACACTGTTAATGGGAATGCAAAATGGAATACCAACTATGGAAAATAGTATGGAGGTTCCTAAAAAATTTAAAAATATAACAATTTTATGATCCAGCAATCCATTTCCTAAGTATTTATCTAAAAGAATTGAGATCAGGATCTCAGAGGTATTAGCATTTCCATGTGCACTGCAGCACTCTTCACTATAGTCAAGATGTGGAAAAAATCTAAATATTCATTAAAAAATTAATGGATAAAGAAAATGTGGTATATGTACAGTGAAATACTATTCAGTCTTAAAGAAGGAAATTCTGATATGCAACAAGGATGCAGACATTATGCTAAATAAAATAAGCCAGTAACAGGAAGACAAATACCATGTTCTTCCACTTATATGAGGTATCTGAAATAGTTAAAATCATAGATTCAAAGAATGGATTGGTGGTTGCTAGGGGATATGAAGTGGAAATGGGGAATTAGTTATCAATGGACATAAAGTTTCAATTAAGCGAGTTTTATTCAAACTAGAGATCTCATGTAGAATATTGTATGTATAGTCAACAATGATGTATACCTAAAAATTTTTAGGAGGGTTGATTTGTTACAACAAAAAATTTTAAAAATGATAAAATAAATTTTGCAGCAGTATTAAAGAAAAAAGTCTAAATGACCTATTTCTTACAGGAAATGCCTTGCACTGAGGTGATGCTCAGTAAACAGTTTCTTTTTATTGAGGTATAATTGACATACAACATTGTATTAGTTTCAGGTGTACAACATAATGATTCAATATTTGTACATATTGTGAAATGATCACCACGAGTCTACTTAACATTGGTTACCACACATAGTTACAAATTTTATTCTTATAATAGGACTTTAAAGTTCTTTTCTCTTAGCAACTTGGAAATATGCAATACAGTATTATTAGCTGTAGTCACTGTACTGTACATTACCTTTCTATGATTGATTTATTTTATAGTTATAAAGTTTGTACCTTTTGACTCCCATCACCCACTTCACCCCTGCATCTGGCAACCAAACAATCTGTTCTCTGTATTTGTGAGCTTAAGTGTTTTTTAATTTTAGGTGTGACATGTAAGTGATATCATATAGTATTTGGTTTTTCTTTCAATAAATAATTGTTGGATGACTGTTTTTGTTCAGTCATTCACTGCTGAAAGATGTGATGAATTTAATGACAGTGATCTTTTACAATTTGTGGATCTTTAAAATTTACAAAGCAGTAATCTATAAAGGTGGATTATAAATTTTATTATGGCAAGAACTCTTCCTCTTTTATTTTTATCAATTTCCTGTATGTCTGGCATATTGCCAGGCCCATGATAAATATTTGTCACTTGAATGTCCTATTTTTCCTCTGCTGATTTCACAACAACCTTATAAAAAGTAGGCAAGTAAGGACAATTTCTCCCATTTTATAGATAATAATAAAAAATTGGAATAGTAGTGACTTGTCCAAAATTATGAAATTATTAAATGGCATAGTAAGGATTTGAATCCAGATTTCAAGACCAATGTGCTTTCAACTCCATAGGAGTATTTCTAAATTAGACCTCAGGTCCAATTATGTTCTGTATTCTTTTTTTTTTTTTTTAAACATTTTCAAAAGTTAAATTCAGTTAATTGACATAATGTATTATTGGTTTCAGAGGTACAGGCCTGTGATTCATCAGTCTTATATAATACCCAGTGCCCATTTCATCTCATACCCTCCTTAATGTCCATCATCCATTTACCCCATCCCTCCACACCCCTCCCCTCCTGCAACCCTCAGTTTGTTTCCTGTGATTAACAGTCTCTTACAGTTTTTCTCCTCCTCTGGTTTTGTCTTTTATTTTTTCTTCTCTTCTATGTTTCTTTTTTGTTTCTTAAATTCCACGTATCAGTGAGATCATATTACAGCTGTCTTGCTCTGGTTGATGTATTTTGCTTAGTATAATACCCTCCAGTTCTTTCCATGTAGTAAATGGCAAGATTTCACTTTTTTGATGGCTTGGTAGTATTCCATTGCATATATACATCACATCTTCTTTATTCCTTCATCTGTTGAGGGCAATCTGGGCTCTTTCCATAGTTTTGGTTATTGTGGACATTACTGCTATAAACATTGGGGTGCAGGTGCCCCTTTGGATTGCTACATTTGTATCTTTGATGTAAATACCCAGCAGTGCAATTGCTGGGTCATAGAGTAGCTCTATTTTAAGTTCTTAAGGAAACTCCATATTTTCCAAAGTGGCTGCACCATCATGCATTCCCATCAACAGTGTAGGAGGGTTCCCCCTTCTTCACACCCCTGCCAACATTTGTCATTTCCTGACTTGTTAATATTAGCCATTCTGACTGGTGTGGGGTAGTATCACTTTGTAGTTTTGATTTGTATTTTCCTGATGGCCAGTGATGCTGAGCATTTTTTCATGTGTCTGTTGACCATTCGCATGTCTACTTTGCAAAAATGTCTGTTTATATCCTCTGCTCATTTCTCGATTAGATTGTTTGTTCTTTGGGTGGTGAGTTTGAAAAGTTCTTTATAGATATTGGATATTAATTCTTTATCTGATATGTCATTTGGAAATATCTTTTCCCACTCTTTTGGTTGTCTTTTGGTTTTGTCAACTGTTTCCTTTGCTGTGCAAAATTTTTTTTATCTTGATGAAGTCCCAGTAGTTCATTTTTGCCTTAGTTTCCCTTGCCTTTGGATACATGTCTAGCAAGAAATTGCTGTGGCTGAGGTCACAGAAGTTGGTTCCTGTGTTCTCCTCAAGGATTTTGGTGGATTCCTTTCTCACACTGAGGTCTTTGATCCATTTTGAGTCTGTTTTTGTGTATGTTATAAGAAAATGGTCCAGTTTCATTCTTCTGCATGTGACTGTCTAATTTTCCCAACACCATTTGTTGAACAGACTGTCTTTCTTCTATTGGATATTCTTTCCTGCTTTGTCAAAGATTGGTTGACCATAGAGTTGAGGGTCCATTTCTTCTTTCTATTCTGTTCCATAGATTTATGTGTCTGTTTTTGTGCCAGTACCATACGGTCTTGATGATGACAACTTTGTAACAGAACTTGAAGTCGGGGATTGTGATGCTACCAGCTTTGGTTTTCTTTTTCAACATTCCTCTGGGGTCTTTTCTGGTTACATAGAAATTGTAGGATTATTTGTTCCAACTCTGAAAAAAAGTTGATGGCATTTTGATAGGGATTGCATTGAGTGTGTAGATTGCTGTAGGTAGCACAGACATTTTAATAATATTTATTCTTCCAATCTGTGGGCATGGAACATTTTTCCATTTCTTTGTGTCTTCCTCAATTTCTTTCATGAGTGTTCTATACTTTTCTGAGTACCCATCCTTTGGCTTTTTGGTTAGGTTTATTCCTAGGTATCTTGGGTTTTGTGTGCAATTGAAAGTGGGATCAACTATGTAGTTTCTCTTTCTTCTGTCTCATTGTTAGTGTATAGACACTATAAACATTCAGGTGCACGTGCCCCTTTGGATCACTACGTTTGTATCTTTAGGGTAAATACCCAGTAGTGCAATTGCTGGGTCATAGGATAGTTCTATTTTCAACTTTTTGAGGAACCTCCATGCTGTTTTCCAGAGTGGCTGCACCAGCTTGCATTCCCACCAACAGTGTAGGAGGGTTCCCATTTCTCCGCATCCTTGCCAGCATCTGTCATTTCCTGACTTGTTAATTTTAGCCATTCTGACTGGTGTGAGGTGATATCTCATTGTGGTTTTGATTTGTATTTCCCTGATGCCGAGTGATGTGGAGCACTTGTTCATGTGTCTGTTGGCCATCTGGATGTCTTCTTTGCAGAAATATCTGTTCGTGTCCTCTGCCCATTTCTTGATTGGATTATTTGTTCTTTGGGTGTTGAGTTTGCTACGTTCTTTATAGATTTTGGACACTAGTCCTTTATCTGATATGTCATTTGCAAATATCTTCTCCCATTCTGTCAGTTGTCTTTTGGTTTTGTTAACTGTTTCCTTTGCTGTGCAAAAGCTTTTGATCTTGATGAAATCCCAATAGTTCATTTTTGCCCTTGCTTCCCTTGCCTTTGGCGACGTTCCTAGGAAGACGTT
The DNA here is from genome assembly GCF_009829155.1 of Mustela erminea. Lineage (NCBI taxonomy): Eukaryota > Metazoa > Chordata > Mammalia > Carnivora > Mustelidae > Mustela > Mustela erminea. The sequence goes on along the minus strand of NC_045627.1, from coordinate 34,300,669 downwards.
GCTGCAGCTGAGGTCGAAGAAATTGCTGCCTATTTTATCCTCAAGTATTTTTATGTGGACTCCTTTCTCACATTGAGGTCCTTCATCCATTTTGAGTCTATTTTTGTGTGTTGTGTAAGGAAATGGTCCAATTTCATTTTTCTGCCTGTGGCTGTCCAATTTTCCCAACACCATTTATTGAAGAGGCTGTCTTTTTTCCATTGGACATTCTTTCCTGCTTTTTCAAAGATTAGTTGACCATAGAGTTGAGGGTCTATTTCTGGGCTCTCTATTCTGTTCCATTGATCTATGTGTCTGTTTTTGTGCCAGTACCATGCTGTCTTGATGATGACAGCTTTGTAATAGAACTTGAAGTCCGGAATTGTGATGCCACCAACTTTGGCTTTCTTTTTCAATATTCCTTTGGCTACTCGAGGTCTTTTCTGGTTCCATATAAATTTTAGGATCATTTGTTCCATTTGTTTGAAAAAAAAAATGAGTGGGATTTTGATAAGGATTGCATTAAATGTGTAGATTGCTTTAGGTAGCATAGACATTTTCACAATATTTGTTCTTCCAATCCAGGATCAAGGAACACTTTTCCATTTCTTTGTGTCTTCCTCCATTTCTTTCATGAGTTCTTTATAGTGTTCTGAGTATAGATTCTTAGCCTCTTTGGTTAGGTTTATTCCTAGGTATTTTACAGTTTTGGGTGCAATTGTAAATGGGATTGACTCCTTAATTTCTCTTTCTTCTGTCTTGTTGTTGGTGTAGAGAAATGCAACTGATTTCTGTGCATTGATTTTATATCCCGACACTTTACTAAATTCCTGTATAAGTTCTAGCAGTTTTGGAGTGGAGTCTTTTGGGTTTTCCACAGATAGTATCCTATCATCTGCAAAGAGTAAAAGTTTGACTTCTTTGCTGATTTGGATTCCTTTAATTTCTTTTTGTGTCTGATTGCTGAGGCTAGGACTTCTAGTACTATGTTGAAAGCAGTGGTGATAATGGACATCCCTGCCATGTTCCTGACCTTAGCAGAAAAGCTTTCAGTTTTTCTCCATTGAGAATGATATTTGCGGTGGGTTTTTCATAGATGGCTTTGGTAATATTGAGCTATGTGCTCTCTGTCCCTATAATTTGTAGAGTTTTGATCAGGAAGGGATGCTGTACTTTGTCAAATGCTTTTTCAGCATCTATTGAGAGTATCATATGGTTCTTGTTCTTTCTTTTATTAATGTGTTGTATCACATTGATTGATTTGTGGATGTTGAACCAACCTTGCAGCCCTGGAATAAATCCCACTTGGTTGTGGTGAATAATCCTTTTAATGTACTGTTGAATCCTATTGGCTAGTATTTTGGTGAGAATTTTCACATCTGTGTTCATTGAGGATATTGGTCTGTAGTTCTCTTTTTTGATGGGATCCTTGTCTGGTTTTGGGATCAAGGTGATGCTGGCCTCATAAAATTAGTTTGGAAGTTTTCCTTCCATTTCTATTTTTTGGAACAGTTTCAGGAGAATAGGAATTAGTTCTTCTTTAAATGTTTGGTAGAATTCCCCCAGAAAGCCGTCTGGCCCTGGGCTTTTGTTTGTTTGGAGATTTTTAATGACTGTTTCAATCTCCTTACTGGTTATGGGTCTGTTCAGGCTTTCTACTTCTTCCTGGTTCAGTTGTGGTAGTTTATATGTCTCTAGGAATGCATCCATTTCTTCCAGATTGTCAAATTTGTTGGTGTAGATTTGCTCATAGTATGTTCTTATAATAGTTTGTATTTCTTTGGTGTTAGTTGTGATCTCTCCTCTTTCATTCATGATTTTATTTATTTGGGTCCTTTCTCTTTTCTTTTTGATAAGTCTGGCCAGCCAGGGGTTTATCAATCTTATGAATTCTTTCAAAGAACCAACTCCTACTTTTGTTGATTTGCTCTGTTGTTTTTTTGTTTTCTATTTCATTGATTTTTGCTCTGATCTTTATGATTTCTCTTCTCCTGCTGGGCTTAGGGTTTCTTTCTTGTTCTTTCTCCAGCTCCCTTAGGTGTAGGGTTATGTTGTGTACTCGAGACCTTTCTTCTTTCTTGAGAAAGGCTTGTACCGCTATCTATTTTCCTCTCAGGACTGCCTTTGCTGTGTGCCACAGATTTTGAACCATTGTGTTTTCATTATCATTTGTTTCCATGAATTTTTTCAATTCTTCTTTAATTTCCTGGTTGACCCATTCATTCTTTAGAAGGATGCTCTTTAGTCTCCATGTATTTGGGTTCTTTCCAAATTTCCTCTTGTGATTGAATTCTAGCTTCAGATCATTGTGGTCTGAAAATATGCAGGGAATGATCCCAATCTTTTGATTCCGGTTGAGACCTGATTTATGACCAGGATGTGATCTATTCTGGAGAATGTTCCATGTGCACTAGAGAAGAATGTGTATTCTGTTGCTTTGGGATGAAATATTCTGAATGTATCTTTGATGTCCATGTGGTCCAGTGTGTCATTTAAGGCCTTTATTTCCTTGTTGATCTTTTGCTTGGATGATCTGTCCATTTCCATGAGGGGAGTGTTAAAGTCCCCTACTATTATTGTAATTATTGTCGATGTGCTTGATTTTGTTATTTATTGGTTCATATTGTTGGCTGCTCCCACGCTGGGGGCATAGATATTTAAAATTGTTAGATCTTCCTGTTGGACAGATCCTTAGAGTATGATATAGTGTCCTTCCTCATCTCTTATTATAGTCTTTGGCTTAAAATCTAATTGATCTGATATAAAGATTGCCACCCCAGCTTTCTTCTGATGTCCATTAGCATGGTAAATTGTTTTCCACCCCCTCACTTTAAATGGAAGTGTCTTGGGGTCTAAAATGAGTTTCTTGTAGGCAACATATTGATGGGTTTTGTTTTTTTATCCAATTCTGATACCCTGTGTCTTTTGATTGGGGCATTTAGCCCATTAACATTCAGGGTAACTATTGAGAGATACGAATTTAGTGTTATTGTAGTGCCTGTAAGGTGACTGTTACTGTATATTGTCTCTGTTCCTTTGTGATCTACTAGTTTTAGGGTCTCTCTTTGCTTAGAGGACCCCTTTCAATATTTCCTGTAGAGCTGGTTTGGTGTTTACAAATTCTTTCAGTTTTTGTTTGTCCTGGAAGCTTTTTATCTCTCCTTCTATTTTCAATGATAGCCTAGCTGGATATAGTATTCTTGACTGCATGGTTTTCTAGTTTAGTGTTCTGAATATATCATGCCAGTTCTTTCTGGCCTGCAAGGCCTCTGTGGATAAGTCAGCTGCCAATCTAATATTTTTACCATTGTATGTTACAGACGCTGCTTTCAGGGTTTTCTCTCTGTCGCTAAGACTTGTAAATTTTACTATTAGGTGACAGGGTGTGGACCTATTCTTGTTGATTTTGAGGAGGGTTGTCTGCACCTCCTGGATTTTGATGCTCGTTCCCTTTGTTGTATTAGGGAAATTCTCTACAATAATTCTCTCCAATATACCTTCTGCTCCCCTCTCTCTTTCTTCTTCTTCTGGAATCCCAATTAAACTAATGTTGTGTCATCTTATGGTGTCACTTATCTCTCGAATTCTCCCCTCGTGGTCCAGTAGCTGCTTGTCCCTCTTTTGCTCAGCTTCTTTATTCTCTGTCATTTGGTCTTCTATATCACTAATTCTTTCTTCTGCCTCATTTTCCTAGCAATAAGAGCCTCCATTTTTGATTGCACCTCATAAATAGCTTTTTTGATTTCAGTTTGGTTAGATTTAGTTCTTTTATTTCTCCAGAAAGGGCTTTTATCTCTCTGGAGAGGGTTTCTCTAATATCTTCCATGCCTTTTTCGAGCCAGGCTAGAACCTTGAGAATCGTCATTCTGAACTCTATGTCTGACATATTACCAATGTCTGTATTGATTAGGTCCCTAGCCTTCGGTAAAGCCTCTTCTTCTTTATTTTTGTAGTGAGTTTTTCTGCCTTGTCATTTTGTCCAGATAAGAGTATATGAAGGAGCAAATAAAATACTGAAAGGGTGGCAAAGACCCCAGGAAAATGCGCTTTAACCAAATCAGAAGAGACCCCAAATCATGGGAGGGAGAAAGGGGATAAATAGTTCAGAAAAGGGGGAGGAGTCAAGATGCCGGAGAAGTAGCAGGCTGAGACTACTTCAGCTAGCCAGAGATCAGCTAGATAACTTATCTAAAGATTGCAAACACCTGCAAATCCATCAGCAGATCGAAGAGAAGAAGAACAGCAATTCTGGAAACAGAAAACCACTTTCTGAAAGGTAGGACCTGCGGAGAAGTGAATCCAAAGTGACGGGAAGATAGACCCCGGGGGGAGGAGCTGGCTCCCGGTAAGCGGCGGAGCAACAGAGCACAAAATCAGGACTTTTAAAAGTCTGTTCCGCTGAGGGATATCGCTCCAGAGACTAAACCGGGGGGAAGCCCACGCGGGGTCAGCGTGGCCTCAGGTCCCACAGGGTCACAGAAGGATCGGGGTATCTGAGTGTCTCAGAGCTTGCGCGTATTGGAACGGGAAAGCCGGCTACAGAGACAGAGCTGACAGTAAGCTCACAGCTCGGTGTTACCTTGAACTGGTCGCAGGCTCTGTGAATCGGAGCGCGGCTGGAGGTCAGGCAGACGAGAGTAACTGGGCGCTGTTCTCTGAGGGCGCACTGAGGAGTGGGGCCCCCGGGCTCTCGGTTCCTCCGGGCCGGAGACCAGGAGGCCGCCATTTGTATTCCCGTCCTCCAGAACTCTACGGAAAGCGCTCAGGGAACAAAAGCTCCTGAAAGCAAACCCGAGTGGATTACTCAGCCCGGCCCCTGGTAAGGGCGGTGCAATTCCGCCTGGGGCAAAGACACTTGAGAATCACTACACCAGGCCCCTCCCCCAGAAGATCAACAAGAAACCCAGCCAAGACCAAGTTCACCTACCAAGGAGTGCGGTTTCAATACCAAGGAAAGCAGCAGAATTCCAGAGGAGGACAAAGCAAAGCACGGAACTCATGGCTTTCTCCCTGTGATTTTTTTTTCTTTTCTTTTTTTTTTTTTTTTTCCCCTGTGATTTTTGAACTGTTGTTTTTTCATTATCATTTGTTTCCATGATTTTTTTCAATTCTTCTTTAATTTCCCGGTTGACCCATTCATTCTTTAGAAGGATGCTCTTTAGTCTCCATGTATTTGGGTTCTTTCCAAACTTCCTCTTGTGGTTGAGTTCTAGATTCAGAGCATTGTGGTCTGAAAATATGCAGGGAATGATCCCAATCTTTTGATACCGGTTGAGTCCTGATTTAGGACCGAGGATGTGATCTATTCTGGAGAATGTCCCATGTGCACTAGAGAAGAATGTGTATTCTGTTGCTTTGGGATGAAATGTTCTGAATATATCTGTGATGTCCATCTGGTCCAGTGTGTCGTTTAAGGCCTTTATTTCCTTGCTGATCTTTTGCTTGGATGATCTGTCCATTTCAGTGAGGGGAGTGTTAAAGTCCCCTACTATTATTGTATTATTGTTTATGTGTTTCTTTGATTTTGTTATTAATTGGTTTATATAGTTGGCTGCTCCCAAGTTGGGGGCATAGATATTTAAAATTGTTAGATCTTCTTGTTGGACAGACCCTTTGAGTATGATATAGTGTCCTTCCTCATCTCTTATTATAGTCTTTGGCTTAAAGTCTAATTGATCTGATATAAGGATTGCCACTCCTGCTTTCTTCTGATGTCCATTAGCATGGTAAATTTTTTTCCACACCCTCACTTTAAATCGGGAGGTGTCTTCGGGCTTAAAATGAGTTTCTTGGAGGCAACATATAGATGGGTTTTGTTTTTTTTATCCATTCTGATACCCTGTGTCTTTTGATTGGGGCATTTAGCCCATTAACATTCAGGGTAACTATTGAGAGATATGAATTTAGTGCCGTTGTATTGCCTGTAAGGTGACTGTTACTGTATATTGTCTCTGTTCCTTACTGATCTACCACTTGTAGGCTCTCTCTTTGCTTAGAGGACCCCTTTCAATATTTCCTGTAGAGCTGGTTTAGTGTTTGCAAATTCTTTAAGTTTTTGTTTGTCCTGGAAGCTTTTAATCTCTCCTTCTATTTTCAATGATAGCCTAGCTGGATATAGTATTCTTGGCTGCATGTTTTTCTCGTTTAGTGCTCTGAAAATATCATGCCAGCTCTTTCTGGCCTGCCAGGTCTCTGTGGATAAGTCAGCTGCCAATCTAATATTTTTACCATTGTATGTTACAGACTTCTTCTCCCGGGCTGCTTTCAGGATTTTCTCTTTGTCACTTAGACTTGTAAATTTTACTATAAGGTGACGGGGTGTGGGCCTATTCTTATTGATTCTGAGGGGCGTTCTCTGAACCTCCTGAATTTTGATGCTCATTCCCTTTGCCATATTGGGGAAATTCTCCCCAATAATTCTCTCCAGTATACCTTCTGCTCCCCTCTCTCTTTCTTCTTCTTCTGGAATCCCATTTATTCTTTGATGTTTCGTCTTATGGTGTCACTTATCTCTCGAATTCTCCCCTCATGGTCCAGTAGCTGTTTGTCCCTCTTTTGCTCAGCTTCTTTATTCTCTGTCATTTGGTCTTCTATATCACTAATTCTTTCTTCTGCCTCATTTCCCTAGCAGGGAGAGCCTCCATTTTTGATTGCACCTCATTAATAGCTTTTTTGATTTCAACTTGGTTAGATTTTAGTTCTTTTATTTCTCCAGAAAGGGCTTTTATATCTCCCTAGAGGGTTTCTCTAATATCTTCCATGCCTTTTTCGAGCCCGGCTAGAACCTTGAGAATTGTCATTCTGAACTCTAGATCTGACATATTACCAATGTCTGTATTGATTAGGTCCCTAGCCTTCGGTACTGACTCTTGTTCTTTTTTTTTGTGGTGAATTTTTCCGCCTTGTCATTTTGTCCAGATAAGAGTATATGAAAGAGCAAGTAAAATACTAAAAGTGAGGCAACAACCCCAGGAAAATATGGTTTAACCAAATCAGAAGAGATCCCAAATCGTGAGGGGGGAGAAAGGGGATAAAAAGAGGTTCAAAAAGAAAGAAAGAAAAAAAAAAGGAAAAGAAAAGAAAAAAAGAAAAGAATTTAAAAACGGAAAATGAATAAAGAAAAATATAAAAAGGAAAAAATATATATATTAGATAAACTAGTTATAAAACGTTAAAAAAGAAAAGGGTAAAAGTTTAAAAAAATTTTAGCAGAAGAAGAGAAAAAACATTGAAAAAGAAAAAAATTAAATTAACTGCAAGACTAAAAAAATCACAGGGGAAAAAAAAAAAGAAAAGAAAAGAAAAAAAAAATCACAGGGAGAAAGCCATGAGTTCCGTGCTTTGCTTTCTCCTCCTCTGGAATTCTGCTGCTTTCCTTGGTATTGAAACCGCACTCCTTGGTAGGTGAACTTGGTCTTGGCTGGGTTTCTTGTTGATCTTCTGGGGGAGGGGCCTGTTGTAGTGATTCTTAAATGTCTTTGCCCCAGGCAGAATTGCACCGCCCTTAGCAGGGGCCGGGGTGAGTAATTCGCTTGGGTTTGCTTTCAGGAACTTTTGCTCCCTGAGCGCTTTCCGTAGAATTCCAGAGGACGGGAATACAAATGGCGGCCTCCTGGTCTCCGGCCCGGAGGAGCCGAGAGCCCAGGGCCCCACTCCTCAGTGCGCCCTCAGAGAACAGCGCCCAGTTACTCTCGTCTGCCTGACCTCCGGCCGCGCTCCGAGCTCACCGAGCCTGCGACCAGTTCAAGGTAACACCGAGCTGTGAGCTTACTGTCGGCTCTGTCTCTGTAGCCGGCTTTCCCGTTCCAATACCCGCAAGGTCTGCGACACTCAGACACCCCCGATCCTTCTGTGACCCTGCGGGACCTGAGGCCACGCTGACCCCGCGTGGGCTTCGCCCCGGTTTAGCCTCTGGAGCGATGTCCCTCAGCGGAACAGACTTTTAAAAGTCCTGATTTTGTGCTCTGTTGCTCCGCCACTTGCCGGGAGCCGGCCCCTCCCCCCGGGGTCTATCTTCCCGTCGCTTTGGATTCACTTCTCCGCCGGTCCTACCTTTCAGAAAGTGGTTGTTTTTCTGTTTCCAGAATTGCTGTTCTTCTTCTCTTCGATCTGCCGATGGATTTTCAGGTGTTTGCAATCTTTAGATAAGCTATCTAGCTGATCTCTGGCTAGCTGAAGCAATCTCAGCCTGCTACTTCTCCGCCATCTTCTTGAACCGATACTTCCTTTTTGATTTCCTATCTTGGTGATCTATCCACTGATGTAAATGGCAATTGAAATACCCTACTATTATTATATTGCACTTTATATCTATTTTTAGGTCTATTAGTGTTTGCTTTATATATTTAGGTGCACCTGTGCTGAGTGCATAAATATTTACAAATGTTATATCATCTTGTTTAATTCACCTCTTTATTGTTATGTAATGCCCTTCTTTTTCACTTTTTATAGTCTTTGTTTTAAAGTACATTTTGTCTGATCAAGAGAGTTAAGATGGCAGAGAAGTAAGGCGAACTTAAGCTTACCCCCTCCCTTGAACATAGCTAGATGAGTATCAAATCATTCTGAATACCCAAGAAATCAGTCAGAAGAGACTGTAGACATGGAGCAAAGCTGCGTATCTATAAACCCATGGGAGGTAGGAACTGCAGAGAGTTGATCTGTGGTAGAAAAGAGTTGGGGGTGCTGCAGAGAGGAGGAAGCCATGATCACAGAGAAAGTAGTGAGACAATGAGATAGAAGGAAAAAATGACAAAACAAAATAAAAGTGCAAAAATATGCACAGAGGACTGTACAAGATAACTCTTCCCCAAAACCATTGATTGGGAAAAAGGAGAGTGTTTCAATACCACCAGTTTTTAATAAACAGTGAAGCACAGAGTTTTGTTTGGAGGTCAGCACCATAGTGAGGGTTGGGCCTGGTGGTGCTCCCATGAGGAAGCAGGACAGAGCCCCTGGTAGTTAGCAGCATAGTCTGAGTACATCCCTCTGGTCACTTAGGGAGAAGGGGTTTTCCTGCTTGGAGTGCATTTGGTAGAGGTGATATGGCCTCTTGTGGGCAAAAGATGCTAGGGGCACCATTGAGCTGCCCACTTCACCAGTATAGGAACAAAGACACCAGTGAGGTCAGCAAACCTTGGTGCTGGCTGTGGATTGTGACTTACCATAAACTCCAAACCACTGCATGGTCTTGCAGTTGTTTCTGAGACAAGCTGGTACTTGCCAAGCAATGCAAGAGCCTCCTCCAGAGAATCTGCATGGTCTGCATGCACTTTGGGGGCCTCTGAAGAGTGGAGTTTTGAAACACTGCCTCACCTGGCAGGCAAACAGCCTGGACACAGAGTGAAGGTGGGGATCTGTCAGAAGCTGGGTACACAGGAGGGGCGATTGTGTGTCTGCAAGGGCTTCCTGAGAGTGGTAGGTGGCTTTGGGTGGCTTTGGAGAGAGCTGGTAAAGCCATTTTCACCTCCTTGCCCGACAGCGCTGATCAACCTCAGTGAGCTAAACAGTGCCATCAAGTGGAGAATGGAGGTGCTATACAAAGTGTTGACCCCCTGTTGACCCCCCTGTGCCCTGCAGGTTCATTTTTTCCACTAGGGCAAGTTCATCTGAGAATCAGAGCAGCAGGCCTCTCCTCCAGAAGACTGGCACAAAACCTCACAGGGCCTAAGTCTCCTGATCATAGAGTGCTGCAAAGCTTCAGCTCTAAGGGAAACAGTATCTAGCTTTTTTTGGGTTTGTTGTTTGTTTGGATACAGAAAGAGCAATTTTAAAAATTTTTGATTTTTTAAAAGATGTCATTTACTAATTCAAGAGAGAGAGAGCACAAATGGGGAGAAAGACAGAGGGAGAGGGAGAAGCAGACTCCCCACGGATCAGGGAGCCAGGACTCTGAGATTATGACCTGGGCCAAAGGCTAACATTTAACCAACTGAGCCATGCAGGTGCCATAATTTTTAATCTTAAATTAAAATTTTTGATTTCTGTTAATCTTTTAATAAGCATACCAAAATGCACCTAGAATCTAGCTTCTTTTATTGATTTTTAAAAATTTTTAATTTTTACATTATTTATTTATTTTTAGCCTCCAGAAAGTGAAGATGGAGGAATTCATCCCAAAATAAAGATCAGGAAGAAATAACAGCCAGGGATTTAATCAGTACAGATATAAGTAAGATATCCAAACTAGAATTTAAAACAATGATTATAAGGATACTAGCTAGGCTTGAAAAAAGCATAGACGACACTAGAGAATCTCTTACTGCAGAGAAAAAAGGGCCCAAATCCAGTCACGCCAGAATTAAAAATGTTATAACTGAGATGCAAACCCAAATGGATGCTGTAGCAATAAGGATGGATGAAACAGAGGAATGAGTCAGTGATATAGGAGATAAAATTATGGAAAATAATGAAGCTGAAAAGAAAAGGGAAGCAAAGATAATGGATCATGAAAGTAGACTTAGGGAACTCAGCAACTTATTAAAACATAGTAACATTGTATTACAGGAGACCCAGAAGATAAAATGAGAGAAAAAGGAACAGAAGGTTTATTTGAGCAAATATAGCTGAACACTTCTCTAATCTGGGGAAGAACAGTCATCAAAATCCAAGTAGAGAAACCCCATTAAATTCAATAAGAGCTGACTATTGCTAAGGCATATCATAGTCAAATTCATAAAACACACAGACCAGGAAAGAATCCTGAAAGCAGCAAGGGACAAACAAGTCCTTAATCTATAAAGGAAGACAAATCAGGTTTACAGCAGATCTGTGCACAGAAACTTGGCAGGCCAGAGGAGAGGGGCAGAATATATTCATCAAAGTGCTGAAATGGAAAAATATGCAGTCTAGAATACTTTACCCAGAAAGGCTATCATTTAAAATAGAAGCAGAGATAAAGAGTTTTCTAGATGAACAAAAACGAAAGGAGTTAGTGACCACAAAACCATCCCTACAAGAAATATTAAGGAGAAAAAGACCAAAAGCAACAAAAACTAGAAAGGAGCAGAGAACATCACCAGAAACACCAACTTTACAGGTAAGACAATGACATTAAATTCTTATCTTTCATTAGTCACTCTGAATTTAAGTGGACGAAATGATTCAATCAAAAGATACAGAGTATCAGAATGGATTAAAAAAAAAGGTCCATCTATATGCTGCCTATGGGAGATTTATTTTGACCTAAAGTCACCTGAAGATTGATAGTGAGGAGATGGAGAACCATCTATTATGCTAATAGACATGAAAAGAAAGCTAGAGTAGCCATAAGTATATCAGGCAAACAAGATTTTAAGCCAAAGACTAACAAGAGATGAAGAAGGGTATTATATTATAATTAAGGGGTCTGTCCATCAAGAATATCTAATAGTTGTGAATATTTATGCTCCCAACTTAGGAGCACCCAAATATATAAATCAATTAATAACAAATATAAAGATAATAATTCAATAATAGTAGGAGACTTTAATACCCCATTTACAGCCATGGACAGATCATCTAAGCAGAAAATCAACAAGGAAACAGTGGCTTTGAATGACACACTGGACCAGAGACCAGATGGACTTAACAGATATTTTCAGAACCTTTCATCCTAAAGCAGCAGAATACACATTCTTTTTGAGTGCACACTGAACCCTTCCCAGAATAGATCACATACTGGGTCACAAATCAGGCCTGAACAATATAAAAAAGTTAAGATCATATCATGCGTACTTTCAGACCAAAACACTATGAATCTTGATGTCAACCACAAGAAAAAATTTGGAAAGACCACAAATACATGGAGGTTAAAGAACATCCTATTAAAGAATGAATGGGTAAACTGGGAAATTAAAGTTGAAATAAAAAAAAAATACTTGGAAGCAAATGAAAATGAAAACATGAGAGTCCAAAACTTTTGGGATGCCACAAAGACAGTCCTAAGAGGGTCTCCCTCAAGACACAAGAAAAAATCTCAAAAACAAAAACAAAAACCCACCTAACTTTACATCTAAAGGAGCTAGGAAAGGAACTGCAAATGAAGCCTGAAGCCAGCAGAAGAAAGGAAGTAAAGACTGGAGCAGATATAAGTGCTATAGAGGTAAAAAAACAAAAACCAAAAACCAGTAGAAGAGATCAATGAAACCAGGAGCTGGTTCTTTGAAAGTATTAATAAAATTATGATAACCCGTAGCAAGATTTATCAAAAAAGAGAAGAAAAAGGACCATAGTAAATAAAGTAATGAATGAAAAGGGAGAAATCATGACTAATACTACAGAAGTGCAAACAATTATAAGAGAATATTATGAAAATTTATATACCAACAAATTGGGCCATCTGGGAGAAATGGACAAATTCCTAGAAACCTATAAATTACCAAAACTGAAATAGGAATAGAAAATTTGAACAGACCCAAACCAACAAAGACATTGAAACAGTAATCAAAAATCTCCCAAAGGGGTGCCTGGGTGGCTCAGGCAGTTAGGCTTTTGCCTTTGACTCAGGTCATGATCTGAGCATCCTTGGACTGAGTCGCGTGTGGGTTCCCTAGTCTGTGGGGAGTCTTCTTCTCCGTCTCCCTCTACTCCTCCTTACCTCATGCTCTCTTGTGTTCTCTCTCGCTCTCTCTCGAATAAATAAATAAAATCCTTTAAAAGCTCTCCCAACAAACAAAAGTTCAGTACCAGATGGCTTCTCAAGGTAATTCTACCAGACAGTTAAAGAAGAGTTAATACCTATTTTTCTGAAACTGTTCCCAAAAATAGAATGGAAAGAAAACTTTTGAACTCATTCTATTAGGCCAGCATTACCCTGATTCCAAAACCAGACAAAGACTCCATTAAAACGGGGAGTTACAGGCCAATATCCCTGATGAATATGGATGGGAAAATTCTCAACAAGATACTAGGAAATCGAATCCAACAGTACATTAAAAGAATTAATCAACATGATCAAGTGGGATTTATTCCTAGGCTGCAGGGGTGGTTCAATATCCACAAATCAATCAGTGTGATACACCACATTAATAAAAGAAAGGATAAGAATCATGTAATCCTGTCAATAGATGCAGAAAAAGCATTTAACAAAATACAGCATCCATTCTTGATAAAAAACTCTCAACAATGTAGGCATAGAGGGAATATACCTCACATCATTGTATATGGCATCACAAAGGCCATATACAAAAGATCCACAGCTAATACCCTCAATACCACAGAGGAAAAGCTCTTAGTTTTTCCCCCTCAATGGGGAAAAACTAAGAGCTTTTCCTCTGTGGTAAGTAACAAGACGGGGATGCCCACTCTCACCACTGTTCACTACTGTTAGTTAACATAGTACTTGAAGTCCTATTTGCAATGGTTAGAGAACAGAAAGAAATAAAAGGCATTCAAATTGGCAAGGAAGAGGTCAAACTTTTAGTACTTGCAGACAACGTGATACTCTATGTAGAAAACCCAAAAGACTCCGCTAAAAATTTGCTAAAACATACATGAATTCAGTAAAGTTGCAGGATACAAAATCTACAGAAATCTCTGTTGCATTTCTAGATACCAATAATGAAGTAATGGAGAAATCAAGGAGTTAGTCTCATTTACAGTTGCACCAAAAACCTAGGAATAAACCTAACTAAAGAGGTAAAAGTATAGAACACTTATGTGAGAAATAGAAGAAGACACAGAGAAATGGAACATTTTATGGTTTTGGATTGGAAGAGAAAGTATTGTTAAAATGTCTGTTACTGAAAGCAGTCCACACATTTAATGCGATCCCTGTCAGAATAACACCAGCATATTTCACAGAGCTGGAAGGAAAAAAAATCCTAAAGTTTATATAGAATTAGAGAAGACTCTGAATAGTCAAAGCAATTCTGAAAAAAGAAAAGCAATGCAGGAGGCATCACAATTCCAAATTTCAAGCTATATTACAAAGCTGTAGTCATCAAGACAGTATGGTACTGGCACAAAAACAGACACATAGGTCAATGGAACAGAATAAAAACCCAGAAATTGACCCACAAGTATATGGTCAACTAAACTTCAATGAAGCAGGAGAGATTATCCAGTGGAGAAAAGATAGTCTCTTCAACAAATGATGTTGAGAAAACAGCACCACATGCAGAAGAATGAAACTGGATCACTTTTTTACACCATCAAAAAGTAAACTCAAAAAGGGTGAAAGACCTAAATATGACACAGGAAGCCATCAATTTCTTAGAGATCAATACAGGAGGAACCTCCTTGACCTCGGAAATAGCAACTTCTTACTAGACATATCACTGCAGGCAAGGGAAACAAAAGGAATAATGAACTGTTGGGACTTCATCAAGATAAAAAGCTTCTGTACAATTAAGGAAACAGTCAACAAAACTAAAAGGTAGTCTACAGAATGGGAGAAGATATTTTCAAATGACAAAGCTGATAAAGGATTAGTATCCAAAATTGATAAAGAACTTACCAGACTTATCACTCAAAAAAGAAATAATCTGGTTTAGGAAATGAGCAGATGACATGAATAGACACTTTTCTAAAAAAGACATCTAGATGGCTAACAGGCACATGAAAAGATGCTCAATATCACCATTATCAGGCAAATACAAATCAAAACTGTGATGAGATACCACCTCATTCCTGTCAGAATGGTTAAAATCAACAGCACAAGAAACAATACAGATTGGCAAGGATTGGAGAATGGGGAACCTTCTTGTACTCTTGGTGGGAATGCAAACTGGTGAAGCCACTCTGGAGAACAGTATGGAGGTTCCTCAAAAAGTTAACAATAGAAGTAGCCTACGATCCAGCACTACTAGGTATTTAACTAAAGGATACAAAAATATACATGCAATATAACATGTATCCTGATGTTTACAGCAGCATTATCTACAATAGCCAAACTACGGAGAGAGCCCAAATGTCTTCAACTGATGAATGGATGAAGATGTGCTATAAAGGTACAATGGAATATTACTTAGCCATCAAAAAGAATGAAATCTTGCCATTTGCAAAGATATGGATGGAGCTAGAGTGTATTTTGCTAAGTGAAATAAGTCAATCAGAGAAAGACAAATATATGATTTCACTGACATGGAATTTACTAAACAAAGAAAGAGCATGGGAGCAGAAAGGTGGCAATGGAGTAGGAGGACCCTAAGCTCACCTTGTCTTATGAATACAATTACATAACTACCAAATAATCCTAAATATCCCAGAAATCAACCTGAATACTGATAGTATAAAATTCACAACTAAACAGAGAGCAGAGGCCATCTCTTAGAAGGTAGGAAGTGTAGAGACATGGTTTAGGGGAGAAATGTATTGTAGCCGCTGTGGACAGGAAGAGCCTTGGTCACAGAGAAGAGCAAGAGAGAGAGTAACATAAAGGGGAACACAGGAGAACATTTCCCCAAAGCTTTGAAAGCTTTCCCCTATTGGCTTCGAAAATCAGTTGGGCTCTATTTTGTGAGTTCTTGTAACTAGTGGTAGGCTTAAAGCCTAGAGTTTTAAATGTCCGTGGCCTTGGCTAGGATAGAACCTGGAGGGCATTGTGCTACTCCTGGAGAGAAAGCAGACAAGCAACCCCAGAGGGCAGACAGCATGGAAACAGTGATCTGAGGAGTGTGTGTGGGACACACAGTGAGAACAGTATGTGCTCCTTTTGGAGCTTGCCCCTGAGAGGCAGCATTCATGGTGACATTTCTTTGGGATGAAAGGAGTTGGCTAGTGCCATTTCCCTCCTGCCCCTCAGCATAAACATAGAACCACTTGTGTGAAGCAGTGCACTGTTAACACTAGCTGCCTAACTTGCTTATACCAAGCCCTG
The DNA here is from genome assembly GCF_009829155.1 of Mustela erminea. Lineage (NCBI taxonomy): Eukaryota > Metazoa > Chordata > Mammalia > Carnivora > Mustelidae > Mustela > Mustela erminea. The sequence goes on along the minus strand of NC_045627.1, from coordinate 34,284,891 downwards.
CCCCACCCTGCTGTGCTCTGAACAAACTGTCATTTTTCGTCACACTTGCCTTAGTCCTAGCATGGTGAGCTCATTCCCCCAGAAGACCTGCCCCTGCCCACACCATGTCTCTCAACTAGAGAGATACAGGGCCTCATTTCTGGTAGTGACAGGTCTCATTTCACATACAGAACAGAGCACACCAGTTAAAAGTCACCACACTCAGGCAAGGGACCAAACACTGCCCACAGCAGGCAGGGAGAACCTCTGCAGATGACTGGCCTGAAGGAGAGAGCAGTTAGAACACAACACAAGAGTGCACACAGCACGTCCTGGAGACACTCCCTGAAGATCCAGACCCTGGGCACTACATGACCTCTTCTTCATGAAGCTGTTACTTTCAGGGCTAGGAGACATAACTGGCTTTTCTAACACAGAAAAGGCGGCAGAGACTTAGATATACTATGAGAACAGAGGAATTTATCCCAAATCAAAGAACAAGGCAAGGGCAGAGATCTCATGAAATGGATAAAGTAACAAACCTGATGGAGAACTTAAAGTAGTGATGATGAGGATACTCACTGGGCTTGAGAAAAGTATAGAAGACATCAGTGAGACCCTCAGAACATAGATAAAAGAGTTAAAGAAGAATCAGAAATGAAGAGTGCAATAAATGTGTTTAGAAATACCCTTGATGCAAAGAACTGCAAGCTGGAAGAAGCAGAATGAATTAATGATCTAGAAGACAAAGTAATAGAAAACACTGAGGCTGAACAAAAGAAAGAATTATGCAACAGAATAGATTTAGGGAACTCAGAGATTCCATCAAATGGAGTAATACTTGTTTTATAAGAATCCCAGAGGAAGAAGAGAGGAAAAGGGGGCAGAAAATGTATTTGAAGTAATAACTGTAAACTTCCCAGATTATGGGGAAGGAAACAGAAATGCAAATCCAAAGAACTCCCATCAAAATCAACAAAAATAGGTCAACACCAAGGCATATTGTTTGCAAATTTGTAAAATATAGTGTTAAAAGAAAAACCTTAAAAACAGCAAGGTAAAAGTTCTTGTCTTACAAGGAAAGACCCATACAGCTAGCTGCAGATTTCTAAATAGAAATTGGCAAGTCACAAAAGGGTGGCATGCTATATTCAAAGTTCTGAATGGGAAAAATCTAACCAAGAATACTCTATTCAGCACCAGAAGAGTGTTAGAGTCTCCTAAAGAAAAACTGAAGTAGTTCATGACCATCAAAGCAGCCTTGCAAAAAATATGAAAGGGGACTCTTCATGTGGAAAGGAGAGAATGAAAATGATCGTATAAATTAGGCAGGAAACGTAAGAGCAGTAAAAATGAGTATTTCTGTAAGTATCAGTCAAGGAACTCACACAAAAAGAGGATGTAAAATATAATAACATATACCTAAAACAGTGGAGGAGAGGAGAAAAGAATGGGTTCAAACTTGAGCAATCAACTTAATATAGATTGATATTTGTAGAAGACGTTATATACAAACCTAATGGTAATGATAATATCAAAAACTATTACTAAATAGGCAAGAATAAAGACAAAGAAATCCAAATATATCACCAAAGAAAATCAGCAAAAAATGAATGGGAGAAGGAAAAGAAAGAATCAGAGAAAATCTTCAGAAATAACTACAAAACAAGTAATAAAATGGCAATAAATACATATCTATCAATGGTTATGTTGAATGTAAATGTACTAAATGCTCAGATCAAAAGACATAGGGTATGGAAAGGGTAAAAAAACAAGACCTATCTATATGCTGCCTAAAGAGTCATTTGAGACCTAAAGACACCTGCAGATTGAAAGTGAGGGGGATGGAGAAATATTTATCATGCAGATAGATGTCAAAAGAAAGCTGGAGTAGCAATACTTACATCGGACAAACTATACTTTAAAAATAAAGACTATAACAAGAGACAAAGAAGGGCACTATATAATATTAAAGGGGAGTCCAACAAGAAGATATAAGAATTGTAAGTATTTATGTACCTGGTATGGAAGCACTCAAATACAAAAAGTAGGTAATAACAATGCCAAAGGAACTAATTGATAAAAATACAATAAAACAATAATAGTAAGGGATGTTAACCACCCACTTATGTCACTGGAGAGATCATCTAAACAAAAAAAATCAATTAGGAAACAATGGCTTTGAATGATGCTCTGGACCAGATGGACTTAAGGGATACATTCAGAACATTCCATCCTAAAACAGTAGAAAACACATTCTTTGCAAATACACATGGGACATTCTCCAGAATAGATCACATATCAGGCCACAAAACAGCCCTCAGTTAATGCAACAAGATTGAATATCTGTGCACCTTTTCTGACCACATATTATGAAACTAGAGATCAACCGCAAGAAAAAAAATCTAGAAGGAACACAAATACATGGAAGTTAAATAACATACTACTACATAATGAATGGATCCACCAGGAAATGAAAGAGGAAATAGTAAAATATGTGGACACAATGAAGATGAAGGCACAATAGTCTAAAACTTTAGGGATACAACTGAAGTGGTCCTAAGAGTTCGGAAGTATATAGTAATATAGGCCTACCTCAAGAAGCAAGAGAAATCTCAAATAGACGGCTTAACCTTACACTTGAAGGAACTAGAAAAAGAACAACAATTGAAGCCTAAACCCAGCAGAGGGAGGGAAACAATAAATATTACAGCAGACATAAGTGATAAAGAAACTTAAAGAAACAAAAAACCCAATGAAACCAGGAGCTGGTTCTTTGAAAAAAATCAATAAAACTGATCAACTTCTAGCCAGACTTATCAAAAATTAAAGAGGAAGAACCCAAATAAATAAAATCACAAATGAGAGAGGAGAAACAACAACCAACAACACAAAAATATAATTATTAAGAGAATATTATGAAAAACTATATGCCAACAAATTGGACAACCTAGAAGAAATGGATTAATTCCTAGGAACATAAACTATCAAAACTGAAACAGGAAAAACTAGAAAACTTGTAGAGTCTGATAACCAGGAAAGAAATTAGTAATCAAAAAACTAGCAGGGGTGTCTGGGTGGCTCAGTGGGTTAAAGCCTCTGCCTTCGGCTCAGGTGTGATCCCAGGGTCCTGGGATCGAGCCCCGCATCAGGTGCTCTGCTCAGCAGAGAGCCTGCTTCCTCCTCTCTCTCTCTGCCTGCCTCTCTGCCTACTTGTAATCTCTGTCTGCCAAATAAATAAATAAAAAATAAAAAAAATTAAAAAAACCCCAAAAAACAAAAAACAAAACTCCTAGCAAACAAAATTTCAGGACCAGATGGCTTCACAAGTGAATTCTACAAACATTTAAAGAAGAGTTAATACCTATTATCAAACATTCCAACAAATAGAAAAGGAAGGAAAACTCCCAAATTCATTCTATGAGGCCAACATTACTGAGATACCAAAAGCAGATAAAGACACAACAAAAGAAAGAGAACTATAGGCCAGTATCTCTGATGAACATAAATGCACAAATTCTTAACAAAAATCTAGCAAACTGAATCCAACAATACATTTAAAAATTCACTTACCGTGATCAAGTGGGATTTGTTCTTGTGCTGCAAAGATCATTCAATGTTCTCAAATCAATCAATGTGATATATTACATAAGTAAAGCAAAGGATCATTTCAGTAGGAAAAGTATTTGACTAAGTAAGTATACCACCCATTCTTAAAAGAACAAACAAACAAAACAAACAAACATCAACAAAGTAGGGATAGTAATAAAGGCCATATGTGAAAAACCTAGTTAATAACATCATAAATGGGGAAAAACTGAGCTCTTTTCCTCTATAACCTGGAACAAGACAGGAATGTCCACTCTTACCACTTTTATTCAACATAACACTGGAAGTCCTAGCCACAGCAATTAGATGACAAAAAGAAATAAAACGCATCCAAATCAGCAAGGAAGAAGTAAAACTTTAACTGCTTGCAGATTCTATATATAGAAAACCTGAAAGACTCCACCAAAAACCAGCTAAAATGGATAAATGAATTCAGTAAAGTCGCAGGATACAAAATTAACATACACAAACCTGTGGCATTTCTATACACCAGTAGTGAAGCAGGCGAAACAGAAATTTAAGAATCATTCCATTTACACCTGCACAAAAACCAGTAAGATACCTAGGAATAAAGCTAACCGATGATGTAAGAGACCTATACTCTGAAAACTATAAAATGTTGATGAAAGAAATTGAAGGTGATAAAAAGAAATTAAAATATTATGCTCATGGATTGGAAGAACAGATACTGTTAAAATGTCTATAGTACCCAAAGCAGTCTACACATTTTTAATGCAATCCTTATCAAAGTACCGACAGCATTTTTCACAGATTTGGAATAAACAATCCTAAAATTTGTATAGAACCACAAAAACCTCCAAATAGCCAAAGCAACCTTGATAAATACAAAGCTGGAAACATCAGAACTTCTTTCTAGATGCCTCCTGAGCCAGTGGCAACAAAAACAAAAATAACCTATTGGGACTTCATCAAAATAAAAAGCTTCTGCCCAGTGAAGGAAATAATGAACAAAACTAAAAGGCAGCCTGTGGCATGGGAGAAGATATTTATAAATGACGTATCTGATAAAAGTTCCATATCCAAAATATATAAAGAACATATAAAACTCAATGCCCTAGGAAACAATCCAATTAAAAATGGGCAGAAGACATGAATAGACCTTTCTCTAAAGAAGACATACAGGTGGCCAAGAGACACATGAAAAGATGCTCAACATCACTCATCATCAAGAAAATATAAATCCAGACTTCAGTGGGATATTACCTCTCACTTATCAGAATAGCTAAAATCAACAACACAAGAAACGACAGGTGTTGGTGAAGCTGTTGGGAAAGGAGAGCTCTCCTGCACTGTTGTGGGAATGCAAACTGGTCCAGCTACTCTGGAAAACAGTGTGGAAGTTTCTCAGAAAGTTAAAAATAGAACTACCCTATGATCAGGCAGTTGCACTAACTAGGTATTTACCCAAAGAATACAAACATACTAATTCAGAGAGATACATGCACCCTGATGTTTATAGCACCATTATCTACAATAACCAAACTATGGAAACAGCCCAGGTGTTCATCAACTGACGAATGGATAAAGAGGAGGTGGTACATACATACAATGGAACATTACTCTGCCATAAAAATGGAAATCTTGTCTTTTGTAGTGACATGGATGGAGCTAGAGAGTAGTATGCTAAGTGAAATAAGAAAGAGAAAGACATACCGTAGAATTTAACTCATATGTGGAATTGAAGAAACAAAACAAATAAGCAGAGGGAAAGGAAAAAAAAAAGAGATATCTAAGAAACAGACTCTTAAGTATAGAGAACAAACCGATGGTTACCAGGAGGGGAGGTCGGTTGGCAGGTGGGTGAAATAGGTGATGGGGATGAAGGAGGGCACTTGTGATGAGCACCGGGGGTTGTATGGAAGTGTTGAATCACTGTATTGTACATCTGAAGCTAATATTACACTCCAGGTTAACTGGCATTGACATAAAAACTTTTAAAAAATGCCAAGTGACCAAAGGAAAAAAGAGACAAACCAAAGAACAGACTTTTCACTAAAGAGAGCAAACTGATGGTTGTGAGAGAGAGGTGGGTGGGGGAAGGGGTGACTGTCATGGGGATTAAGAGTACACCTATGATTACTTTTTTGAAGATTTATTTTGAGAGAGAGCAAGAACAAGCAAGAGAGAAGGAGTGAGTGGAGTGGGGAGGGGCAGAAGGAGAGGGAGAGGGACAGAGAGAATCTTGAGCAGACTGTGCTGAGTGTGGAGCTGGCTTCGGAGCTCGATGCCACAACTGTGAGATCACAACCTGAGCTGAAACCGAATTGGATGCTCTCCCTGACACTGCCACCCAGTTGCCCCGAGAACACCTAATCCTGATGAGTACTGAGTAAAGTACAGAATATTTGAATCACTATATTGTATGCCCGAAATTAATATATCACCATACGTTAACTAAACTGGAATTAAAATTAAAATATAAAGAAAAATTGACAAATGAGTCTTTTCACATAAAGTTGGAATGCTTTTCAAAGGGCAGCTGCTTCTGTCACTCTCTCAAATAAATAAACAAAATCTTTAAAAAAAAAAAAAGAGAGAGAGAGAAAAGAAAATGGGATGCCTGAGTGGCTCAGTCAGTTAAGTGTCTGACTTTGGCCAGGTCATGATCTCGGGGTCCTGGGATGGAGCCCTGTGTGGGGCTCCCTGCTCAGTGGGGCATCTGCTTGTTCCTCTCCCTCTGTCCCTCTCTCTGTCTCTCCCTCTGTCCCTCCCCCTGCTCATGTTCTCTCATTCTCTCAATTAATAAAATCTTCAAAGGGCTGCTTCGTGTGCTGGGTGAGCCTGCATGCAGGGCATTTTTTTTTTTTTCCCCAAGATTATTTAATTTGAGTGGGAGAGAAAGGATGGAGAGAATCTCAAGCAGAGTCCCTGCTGAGTGCTCAGGTCCCTGATCATGACCTGAATTGAAATCAAGAGTCAGACGCTTGAATGACTGAGACACCCAGGCACTCCTGCACACAGCTGTTGCAGAGCCATTTCTGTTTGACAAAGCCCTGTCGATCTTATGGGCATGAGCTCCATTTGTCTGCAAAGCCTCTTGTTTTAGGTTTCTCTTGGGTGCTGGTCTTAAATGTTGGCATGCCTAATGTGGGGTACAAAACCTTCAATACTCAGGGACTAGCTGTGGGTTTTGAGTTTCCTCCCAAATGTGGGTTGCCATGCTGGGGATGGGGGGTTTATGGTGAGTTTGTGTCTCTCCTTCCTGCTTCTCCTCCTCCTACTTTGTGTCTTTCCTACCTGCTTTGATGTTTACCTCTTACTTGCTTGATGTGAAGTGGTTCCTCAGCCAGTTTCTAGATTTTTTTTTCCCCAGAGGAAATTGTTCCATATACAGCTGTAATTTCAATGTGTCTATGGGAGGAGGCGGAGGCAGGACCTTCCTACATTTGCCATCTTGAGTCAAAATCTGAACAGAAAAGAGTTTTATGAGAAAACACACTGCGAGTGTTTACAGTGCTTACTCTAGTGGCAAATTTTGGGCTTAGAGATGTTTGCTTCTTCTCATTTTTGTCTTGTCTGCCCTGTGATAATTGTTTCATAAGGTAATCAAATAGAACAGAATTTGCATTTGTTTTCTGGTTCAGAGACCATTTTGATACTCAGTTTTGGCAGTTTTAGAACATTCCTAGGCTTGTTGGAGATCAGATTTATTCATTGGGCTTTTTTATTTTACATTTGAATTTTGTAGTAAGGGAAAAATATTAACACAGGATAAATGTAGTGTTCAACAAATTATTGGGCCTTCTTTGCTTATTTTAAATTTCCACTCAAAAGTTTGAAGAGGTAAAATCTAGGAATGTTAAAATCTCTTCAATTAATTCTGCTTCCTTTCCCAACTTATCTTCAACTGAGAGAACATTTATTCTGAGACATAGTCAACATAATGAAATTGCAGTGCACTGAACTAATGAGAAAATCTTAAGAGGTCTATTTCAGTGATCAAGCACAGTGGCCTATTGGAATGAAAAATCCTCAAAGTCAACATCTAATTTTTTAAAAGTAAAATCTAAACCTCTCTTTAATCACTGTCTTATTTTTATCTTTTTCATGTCAGCTTTATCTGCAAAGTAAAATTATTGCTTTTACTCTTTAACATCTTTAAATATATATATGGGCAGAGAGAGATGGGGTATGTTTAATAGGGATCTAACCTAAAGTATATTACAGATAATTGTATGACCTCTCCTTGACAATTATTTGTTGTTATATGGAAAAAAATTTACTTAAATAAATGAATCATCATAATTTGAGTACTTTGAGCTACTTAGTGTCAATAAATGGAGAGAGAAAGTCTTGATAATGAAAGGTCAAACTTTAAAGTCTCCACTTTACGCAGACTGATTTTTCATAGAAATATTTTGTGGTGATGTATTCTTCCTGGATTGTCTCCATTTCTTCTTTGGCCATGGAAATATTGCTTGGTTTTCATGTTTTTTTTTTTTTTTTTTTTTTTTTTTTTTTTTTTTTAAGATTTATAAATGTGTTTACCCTAAAATTCCTATTTGGATCTGTATAAAGTTCACAGAAGTAAATGTGAAAAAGAAGTATTTCAGAAGTAGAGCTAATATTTTTTAGGGAATATAAAATGCTTAGATTTAAATAGATTGGTCAGTTTATATTAATTGTTGGTAAATTTGCTTAAATTGCTTAGAATATTAAATTTGGTATTTTGATTTGAATGTAGTGAGAAGGGACCAAGAAATGGGCAAGACACAGAAATGATCATCAGCATGATAAAGTTAATATAAAAGTCATTATAATTATGTCAAGATAAATTTGTTAACTATGCTATAAAATAGGGAAACGAGGGGCACCTGGGTGGCTCAATGGGTTAAAGCCTCTGCCTTCAACTCAGGTCATGATCCCAGGGTCTTGGGATGGAGCCCCACATCAGGCTCTCTGCTCGGCGGGGAGCCTGCTTCCTCCCCTGTCTATCGCTCTCTGCCTGCCTCTCTGTCTACTTGTGATCTCTGTCAAATAAATAAATAAAATCTTTGAAAAAAATTATATTAAAAAAAATAGGGAAACGAGCAGACTTTGGCTATGTTGAAACTGATGGGTAGAATCTGTTCCCTTTTAAGGCTCTGAGAACTTGTCCTTCCATTTGAAGCCTAAATCAGATCTCTTCCTGTCTTCTACATGGCCTGAGTTCCTCAGCTGGTATAACTAGTTTTTTTTTTTTTTCTGTTTTACTATATGTTACTTTTATTTCTCTCTCTCTCTCTCTTTTTGTTTTTGGACTCTCTTTACTACTTTGCCTTGCATTAGAGTTAGTGATATGGTAGAAAGAGCACAAACACTGTAGTAAAAACCTGGTTTATACTCTCTGAGTCCCAGTGTACTTACTTGTAGACTGGAGAGACAAATAGGATTACATTGGAAAGCACAAAGTACCTGGCTCAATAAATGTCAGGGTCTTTCCCATTTCTGATTTCCATGTGAAGTTCCTTCATAGTTTTTAAGTTCCTTTAAGGCAGGAAATGTGTTTTATATTCATAGTACCTTGTGCATAGTAGGTTCTAAAAGATTATTTGTTGAATTTAATTTACTGTAGCGCTGTGGAAGCTTAGCACTGTTATTTTCCATTTCTTTTTCCTCTGTCACCTTGGATTGAGATAAACATGTTGCTTTCATGAAATTGAGCATTTAATTCAGTAGAATGCCATTATAATATGACTTATCCCACAGAGTTTGAATAGTAAGGTCAAATAATTTCCCTGGAAACTTAATAATATTCTATACAATCTTATTAGCCTGTCTCATAGCATCATAGTCCATGGAATTCTGGTGTGTTTAAAATGGTGAAGTCTCTCTCTGTAGAAATCTGTCTAAATGCACACAGTGAGAATATGGGAGGTAAATGACAAGGAGAGAGAGCAAATGCAAATGTCATTGCAGGTGACATTACTTGACATTTTCAATCACTGATCTTCCAAAGTATGTTCTAATTTACTAAAATAAACCAAGAATTGAATATCTTGTGATCTCCCTTTGCTTAATTAATTATTAGCAGCAGAACAATATTCTGTGATCCACTGCAATTTGTCTCCTTTGTGTTTATCTAGTATCTGACTTAAAAATGAACAGAAGCATTCTGATTCAGCAGAACTGATTTATAACTCATCTGCGTTATAGAGCAGAAATGAATAAATGTTTGCTGAACGTGCTACATATGCTTAGATCACAAAAATGTTAGTTTTCTTTCCTTCTCAAAATATAAGATCTGAGGGATCTTCCTGGTTGAAGTTTGTGGGGTGCTGATTTTGCATAGATATTTCTATAGAGACAAGCAGCTACCTTTATATATATTTGTTTCTGTGATTGGAATGTGAGAGCTTTCTTAGTACTTCCTCATTATGATTTGAAATTATAATACATTCATCACAATTTTTTTCATTAGAAGTAACAGTATATGCTAAAACAGTTTTTTTTTTTAAATTCAGTATGCTCTTTTGTTAGAATGAGGATTAAACATGCTTCCCATTCATGTGGCAATGTTGGTTATACTTATGATACAGTTTCTAATTCTTTACAGTCATTTCACTGAAGGACAATTGGCATGTGTTCACTCTGGATTATGAATGAGAGAAACTGAGGCTCAGTCTGGACTATTTCTCTGTTTCAGCTAGTCAGGCATTTGAGAAAAATGTACTGCTATCCTAATGATATACTTTTGTTTTCAATTTCAGTTTCAAAGAACATTTGAGTCTCTAAAAAATGTTTCCAATAAATCTGACCTCCAGAAAACCTACCAGAAGCTTGGAAAGGAGCTGGAAAATCTGGATTATTTAGCCTTCAAACGTCAGCAGGTAGGAGTCAGAACTCTTCCTGGTGGAGGAGGTGAACACTTTATGCTTCCTGCCATTCTGCCTGTCAGGTTTAAGTGGATCTAGGGAGACTTATCTTCTAATGTTTAGGGCAGAAATAGGTTGTGTTGTGCTGTGCTGACCTGCTGCGTTCATACGGCTTCCTGAAGCATTCATTGTTGTCCTTGCTTTTAGATGTGCAGTTTGGGGGTTTCCACATGTGTCCTTATACTTCCCTTAAAGAAAACTCCTGCTGGTTTGTGAAGCTGTAACTACCCTTTGACTAAGGATGCCTCAATGTCATAAAGGAAACCTCTGTGATGGCTTGGCCAGATGGCTTTTATATTTGACAGGGGGATACTTGAGGAGAAAAATCACCTGATGACCAGAAAAAGGATATAGATGTACGTACAAAATTAAGGGAAAGAATCATGAATATGCCAAAGTATGAATCTACCTTTAGTTTTCTTGTTTGATCTCTGAAGATTGGTGGAATTTTGCTAAATGTGTAAGGGGGAAGGAAAATGTACTTTACAAATGCAAAGCTTTTAGCCTCCTTGTATAGACCTCCAAATAAATACAGAACCAAAATAGATTTTTATAAAGTTGCTTTCAGAATTAGTATTAAAAAAAATTAGTAATCACTAAATTTGATGTATTTGTGAGATGCTGCCACAGTAACTAGCTAGCCAATTTTCCCAAGCTGAGCCTCACCAATTTCCTCAGAGCCACTAGGTGTCAGGGTTGTCAAGCTTTTACTGATTGAATATTTATTCCCATCAGAACAGCCAGATAGACGTTTAAATTAGGTTGCATGAAATTCGGGAATGTGTTCAATGATGGATAATGTCTAGAAAAATGACTAAGTGGCTGACTCGCATGGCCAGGCACTGAGTCCATTTTTTAAGTCTTTCATGTTAGTATGGCAAAGGTGTGACTCTCTTGTGATTGCCTGATTCACAGATTTTGTATCTTTTGGATGAAGTTTTCAAAGCTGGGCCTCTTTTTTTTTTTTTTTTTTTTTTTTTTTTTTTTTAGTTCAGTTTATGAAATCACTGTGGTATGGTCTGGAAGTATTGACTTGAAAAGGGAATTGTGTTCTAGGTTTTGCTTTATCACTGACATTACATGGGTATTTAGCCTTTCCATTGCCCTATTTTCCTGAGAGTTACTTTTATTTTGTAGAATGTTGTGGGGTAAATGGAATATCTCTGCATATACTTTAACTTATATGAAAAAGGACACAATATCCATTTAAGTTTTATTTACTTATTTTAAAATTAGTGATGGCTTACATATTAGCACATGTAAAGGAAGTGGGTCACAGTTACACAGAGCTACTTACTACAGGAATCTCCCAGATGGTGCTGCTTTAAATTCACTCTAAGTCATTGCTCTGGCCTATGCAATTTTTAGTACAGTTTTGTTTCCAAGAGCCATATTTTATCACTGAGGGATATTTGAGTTGGCAGGCAATAGTCACTGTCCTCTTCTCTCATCCTTTCTTATTAGCACATTTTCATTGATTAGATTCTTGCATTAGCTAATTGTGAATTTGGAAAAATGTGAATGCTTCAAGGGTAGAAGGGCAAGACTTTGCCTGAATAAAAGACAGATAAGTAAATTGTATGTGTGTTTGAGGAAAAGATGGGCACATGGTGTAAACATATGTACACTTATGTATATGTAAATCATATGTATGTTTATTAAAGGCAACTGTATGCCACATATTGTGATTAGTAAATGTATGGATCAGATCATGAAATGTTTATAACAGTACAATGGGGATGGTTTTATGAGCACCATTGTAAGGTGAGAAAACTGTTAAGTAACTTGTCTAAGGTCACTGGGCTAATAAGACATAAAGCTGGGCTTTAAATCTAAATCAGTCTGATTCTAGACCTGGGAGTTTTCCAGGTCTCATTCCCAGTACCTTGCAGGGAGGCAGGCTGGAGGATAGGAAGGTGAGGAGGCCTCGGCGTGCAGTATGAAGACAATTTTAGGGATGCCAGACCCAGGGCGTAAAGAGATCTTTGAAAGTGGTTACCTGGTGAGAGGCAAAACAGGGTGGGTTCTCTCTCCACTTCTCTTTCTCTCATGCAGATTTTTAGTATATATGAAAACACAAAACGATTTTTGAAATAATGTCTTTAGACAGCTAAGAAAATGCATGAAACTTTATCTTCACAATCTTCCGAGTATTATATCTAGTAACCATGGTTCTAGTGAAATTTATTCACACAAGGCAGTGTCTTAAACTCAAAGGGACGAATCCTTATGTAATGAACTTAACTGTACACATAACATACTGTCAATCCTTTTGTATTACACAACTCTAGCTCTCCTTATATCTAATGATCATTTTTCTTGATTTCGAAAGAATGGAAGGGGAATTGAGGGAAGTGGAAAGAGGATGATAGAGTAGAAAGTCAGGGACCAAAGACTGATGAAAAAGAGGGAAAGGAGCTTGTAGGGATATGATAAGAGGGATCAAATGAGGGAAATTAAACTGTACTTGGTTTTATACTGTGTACCTAGAACTCTTCATTTTATTACCCCCCAGTCTGACTCCCTGAAGAGACGTTAAGAAGGAGACCTGGGAAAATAGTATAGTAAAAGAAAACATTGATTTTTGAAGAATTAAAAATTTTTCAAAATAGAAAAATAGGGAGGAAAAAAGAGAGGAATACAAAAAGACATGGCAAATGAGGGAGATGGCAGAGGATAGCAAAGACAAATTTTGTTTACCTCCCATTTTGTTTCCAAATGTAGCAAGAGCTTCCTAGGAATTTGTAGTATTAACCAAGTTCTGTACCAAAGCCACAAATGAATTGTTAGGAATTAGTTTGGGCAGGGTTCAGAGAGTCAAAACAACATCAACTCTTCTCTGACTTGATGAGATTTGCCTTTTATCTCCAATCCTATGCCTTAAAAGGCCTTCAAACCTTTTAAACACACACAACTAAGTTTCTTCTGCTGGAAAAGATTCAGGTTTCTGTAAAATTGCAATTCAGCAAGAAAGATTCTGCCTTATAAGGCAGGATTCTTTGTACCAGAGGATTAGTCATGGTTTGTTCCCCGGTCTAACCATATTTATCATTCCTCCTTGTGACAGCACGTAGCTCCATAAGGACAGAGCCTCGTCTGTCACCTTCAATGCTGTATTCTCTGCAGTGTTCACAACAGTATCTGACCCATGGCGAATGCTCAATAAATACTTGTTGGTGCTCTTGTTACTAAGAACAAGGAAGCATACCTGAAGTTTTGGTTTCAGATTACAGGCAATTAGTATTGATGTATTTTACTATACTTTTAAAATTCAGAAGGGCATTAACCCTTTGGCTTCCTGGTTAACCCTTTAGCTTATTTATTATTTAGGTTTTCTCCTAACATTAATAATTTTCCAGTCATTTCTTTAAATAAACACAAAATGTTAGGGTCACCTTAACTGTGAATTATGAATGAGCAGTGGATTGATTATAGTTATTTTCTTGGACTCATTCATTAGATTTTATTTTCTGTCCCTCCCTATGACATTTTAAACATCATTCTCAGAGATTCCCCCCCCCCCCCACCCCTCACCCCTGGGCCAGAAAGGTCCTGGGAGTACTTTGCTCTAGTCTTTTACCTTTCTTTTTTGGAATTATTGTACTTCTCCTAAGTTTGCATTTAGTTATTTCTTTTCTCTTTCTTTCTTTCTTTCTTTCTTTCTTTCTTTCTTTCTCTCTTTCTTTCTTTCTTTCTTTTTAAGAGTGAATGCTTATACTTCAGTTCCTTGGACTGTATTTTAAGTTGGGGCACAAGCATCCCTCTTTTTTCCTTCTGTCAAAAAGACTAATGTTGAAAATAGCTTTGGTTGGAAAAGGTGAGAGGAGGCCCTGATAGATGAAGTGATTGGTTTACCAGGATGAATCAGCTTGAAGTAACCAGATGACAAAGCAAGATTAGCCTGAGAATCTGGAGCTTTTTTCAGTTTTTATTATCTGGACATGCATTCATGGAGATTATCTGCTTTGACTGATTTTTATCTTCCTGGTTAATGTTACACAGGAATGGTAATAGTAAGCTTCAGTTATTATATAGAGCCCAGATTTATGTATTAATTTGAGAGGTTATAAATCAAGAAATTTCCTTGGGGCTTTGGTTTTGTGGAATAAAATAAAATAAAGTTTGATTTTCTGTACTCGAATTTAATTCCCTCTTCTCTTTTCTACCCTTAATACTTATAATAGCATTATAAGACATATCCCCTTCCCAGAGGTTTCTGAAGTCCTTTGGTATAAATTAAAGTTGACATTATTGAGTTGAACATTATGAAGACTGAAGTACATTTACATAGTGATGTGAAAATATGCAAAATTAAAATCCTGTACTTCAGATACATATCCATGTTGGAATACATTACATACCCCTGCTCTCCCTCTTGTCTCCCTAAATATGCCAAGCTATTTTGGCCTTCTGCTCTTTTCACAAGGTTTATAAAACTTGGTATTTAGAGTATACCAACCTTTTCTATTTGCTTATTTAATTGCTAATCATTCTTTAAAGCAAAGTCTAGCCTCCCTCATGGCACTTTATCCTATGACCTTTAGTCAATATGTAAACTTTCCTTCTTTGTCATTTTTAGCTTTTAACCATGTCATACAATTTAGAATCTTATTACTTATATACTTACTCTTCAATAAGCTCAAGTTAGAGTATGGCTTTGTAGTCAGCCAGATCTAGTTAGACTGTTTGTACCACCTTGGGCATCATAGTTCTTTTTTTAAAATGTTAGAAAAATAACACCTAACTCATGGCCTGTTTTAAGAAAACAGTATTTAAAACGTAAAGTACATAAATGCTTTAAATCCTTTAAAGTACATAGAGGAATCAGTATATAAAGGGCTTAGCACCATGCCTGACATGTGGTTAGTATAAGTGACAGTTATTATGATGTTGTTTTATATTATTCTCATAAGTCATCTTCCATAATGGTAAGTTTCAGAAGAATATACTCTCTATTCTGTACAGTTTTGTACGGCACATAATGTTCAGCACTGTTCTTAACATATCAGATGGGATGTTTCTGGATATAGATGATGTAGGGGTCAGAGATCTGTGTAACAAACAAATAAACAAAAATCCCAAAACTAGAGATACCTTTTCAGAAAGCAGTTGCATTATTTGCTTCTAATCTGTTTTGTGGTCTCTTGATGGGCAGTAAAACTAAGGGGTCCTGAGTATTGTGCCATGGCAATCTGTGTTAGAAATAAGATCTCAGACCCAATGTTCTGCCAAATCCCAACTCATGTAATAATTACATCCTATGTTCCTAAACTTCCCTTGTGCTGTTGTTCAGCACATTATTGTTCTCTCTTTAGTGATGATATTCAAGAATGAACCATTGCTTTTTTCTTTCACTGAGTTGAATGAGTTAATCCGTTCAGATAACTCCCAAACCAGAAGGATACATAATACTTTGTAAATAAGAATCGCCTTTAAAATGATTCCTTATCAATGAGGAAAAATAGAAATAAATTAGAAAAAATTTATTTAGTAAGAATAACTATAGGTTAACAACCTTGCATTGAAAAATAAAATTCCAGGTGGATAATGACTGACCACATAGAGAATAATCCTAGGCTCACCTTGGAATTCAAGAACACAAGACAACAGTGTCAGGCTCTTCTGAAATCCGTGTTTAGCAAAACAGAACTGAATAATGTTAGGCTTGTTGTTGTTGTACTCTAGCATATAGAGAAGAGGAAGTTGATGAATTCTGGTAGTAGTCTTCATCAGTGTAAAGACTTATGGCAATAAAAATGTTATAGATCATATAGGATGAGGGGATATGTAATGATATTACACTAGAAACTGCTTATCTGTAAGGACAGTACAATGTAGAACTAACTTCCCATTACATTACCATGAAAATGGAAGTTGTAAATATGTTTTACTTAAACTTTAAAAAAGAAAGTACCTATGCAGTTGGGATTATTCAGATGAAGTCTAAGAAAGAGTGTAATTGGGGGCTAAATGAGCATTAACAGGAGGTGTTAAGCTTCTAGAGCAATAGTTCTAGAAGCAGTAGATTTACTTCAGTGGTTTTGGCTAGATGAAATATGTTAATAGCTCAATTGGGAGAGGATCCTTCTTCCTTTCCTTGTTCTGTAATTAATCCAACTCTCTTGAAAGAGTTCTGATTGAATTACTCCTTTTAAGAGTAAGTCAACCAAAGACTGCTACATTAAAATTTTCATGTCTACCTTAGATAGTATTCTTTTTTTTTTAATTAATTTTTTATTTTTTATAAACATATATTTTTATCCCCAGGGGTACAGGTATTTACCCTAAGGATACCTTAGATAGTATTCTATTTCTTACTTGGCCAATGAAGTAAAATGATTATTTATGCCATTTGTAAAACTGTTTCTGAAGATCCCAAAGCATTTCAGACATTACTTAAAAATTTATTACACAGGTATTAAAAATGTTGAATTATAAGACTGTGCTGCACCATAGTTCAAATCAACCCCATGTTTTATTCTATCCACTACAGATGCAATTCCATTTTTATTCAATTGCACCAGTTGTCTTATAGAAAAAAAACAACGGCATTACATTTATTCTTGACTTTTCTGGTATGGAGAGAGAAGAAAGTTGGATACATCATTCAAGGTCATCCCAAGCCAGTAACAGAGTCAGAATTAATATTCACATTTCCTAATTTCTAGCTTATTGCAGTAGCCATCTAATCATTTTCACTACTTCATAAACTGCAGATCTTTATAGGGTAATTTCTTTTTCTATAGTTACAGTCTGAAGTTACAAAACCTTATAGATTTTATGTAAGAACCTCATCCTTTATTTAAATAATCAAAATGATGCATATTATATATTGGTTCTCCTTCTAAAATTTGATTTCTACATTGTATATAATTAATAGTCATGACAAGTAGGTATCTCCTAATTAATTAGTAAAGTAGAAACATGGAAACATTTTTTAAATTCCAAGGTTTGCTATTCTGTTTCCATCTGTTGTCTCTGGGGTTCAGTTTATTGGTGGCACTTAGGTAGAAAGCTGTTGAATCAGGCATATACTAGCTGATTTTCATGCACCAGAGAAGATTTATTAATTTTTTACAAGGTTGTTTGCTATGATAGTTTGCCTCATGGGCAGCTTATAGTTACTTTATGGTGGAGAATGCTTATTGAAATAGTTAATGCTTTGTTATGGGTTGTTTTCAAAATATACAATGCTGATAGGAATTTTAGGGTGCTAAAAAACTTAAGTGTTTGCATCAATATGCACTTACTTTTGCCTGTCTTATAGTAATATACCTAAGTCCATAATATAGTCAATAAAAGTTAGTTATTGATGAGGAACTAAAGTCCTAAAAGAGTTAACTCTGAAAAGGCATCTTCTCTAGTCTGATCATTTGAAAATGATCTGTGTGTGCAAAGAGGATATATTTTCACTTCAAGGACATGAGCTGTGGTGGCCTATGATGCAGACTGAAAAGGCATACAAGTATCAGAATCTTAAACTAAGGAGTCTTTGGAATTCATCTAACCCAACTATTTTATTTTAGAGATGAGAAAAATGAGGCCCGTGGAGATAGCCTGTACACAGCTACACACTTGCTAATAGCAGAACAGGGACAGTGGCAGGGAGTGACATTTTCTTTGGTTCTTTTGTGAATCCTTTAGCCTAAGTCAGCATAATATGTGTATTGATCCTTCAGTATCTCTGGTTTGTAAACTGAATATAGATATGGATACTTTCAACATCTAAATTTATATGTATACAGTTAGATATTGAAATGCCTGTAAATGGAGGTCATTCAGTAGCACCATTAAAAAAAAAAAACAACAAAAGACAATGTAGGGGTGCCTGGGTGGCTCAGTGGGTTAAGCCGCTGCCTTCGGCTCAGGTCATGATCTCAGGGTCCTGGGATCGAGTCCCGCATCGGGCTCTCTGCTCAGCAGGGAGCCTGCTTCCTCCTCTCTCTCTCTCTATGCCTGCCTCTCTGCCTACTTGTGATCTCTCTCTGTCAAATAAATAAATAAAAAATCTTTAAAAAAAAAAAAGACAATGTAGTAATATTACAATATTTTAGAAGAGGTAGAAATTATAAACATCATTTAGTTCAATTACTCCAATACACAGATACACAAAAAATACAGAAAACATCATTGTGTTCTTATATTGCAGAAGAATTTTGATTTAATAATTTCCAGATCCTGTATCCTCTAAAGATTTTATTTATTTGTGAGGGAGAGTACAAGCAGGGGGAGCAGCAGGCAGAGGGAGAAGCAGGCTTCCTGCTGAGCAAGGAGCCCGATAGAGTGTTTGATCCCAGGACCTGGGGATCATGACCTGAGCTGAAGGCAGACGCTTACCCTACTGAGCCACCCAGGTGCCCCTCAAACTTTATTATGTATACAAATCACTTGGGAAATTTTGTTAAAATAGGCATTTTAATTCAGTAAGTTTGGAGTAAGACAGGAGAGTCAAATAAGCTCCTCAGTGATGCTGATGCTGCTGATCTATGGATCACATTCTGAGTGTGAAGGGAGTTTAAATAATAAATTACAAGAGAGTATCATTTCCAGTTGTATCGCAGAAGCCTAATACAATCCCTGGACAATAGTAAGTACTTAGTAAATATTTTGGATTTGGGTGATGATTCAGTAGTAAGTTTTGTGTCTACATGTAGGACATAGAAGGTATTGCCATCCTTACTATGATATCCTTCATCACATATTTTATACCTTTGGTGCTTTTCTTTCAATGTGAAAGGACATGCTTGTGTACATAAATATTGTGTTTTTGTAGATTATGTATTTCAGCAGTTGTAGAAGTTGTTCTTTGCACATCTTTGCCCCAAGTGAAAGAATTAGTTTGAATATGACAGCAATTGGGTCTAAGGTACAAGAAGCTGAAGAAGAGTTAAGAATGTAGTATATTTGTGTATCGAAGTTGTAGTGCTCTACCTGTGCGCACAATTAGGAAACAACAACAACTGTTACTGCATCCTTGTCAGGTGAAAAGATTACTGCTATAGCTGTAATTCCTGTGTTAATAGTGGAGCTGGGAGTGCACCTAAAGCACGGCTGGCTAAAATTCAAAGGAAGTGTTGATGTTGCTAAGAAGAGGCCAACAGTTTTGCTGACAGTAGAGCTTTAACACGAACACACCAATCGTGCAGCCTTTTGTAGATGTTAAGTTGTTTGTGAGGGGCTTATTGCCTGAGGGCTAATTTAATATAAAATGAGAAATTCAGTTTATTCATCTTTTTTTTTTAAAGGATACTCGATTTTTGCCCTCCAAAATACCCTATTTGGACAGTTTCAAGTTGTCTATTTAGGAGGAAGCTTATTAGCTTTTATGTTTTTTTCTCATGCTACAAATGTGAAAGCCGTAGAAACACATAGTGAAATACATCTAGGTAAGGGGAAGTACCACCAGAAGATGGAGCAACATGGCTGGTTTACTCTATATCTTGATCAGTGATTTACAAGGGTATATGCATGCTTAGGTTTTCTTCCATATACCGTGGTTTGAAATGACAAAAAATATATATAAAGTCATCTAATTAATATTCTTCAGAGTCATATTACAGTTTAGATGGGTTATCTTTGAATTTTTACATTGTAAATAGCCCTTCTTTCTTCTATGAGCAGCTGATAATTTGTATTCATTGACTGAATTATTAACTATATCTTGCTTAATATTTTTAGTATCACTTATGGGATTTTAGCAAGTTGCCACAATTAAGCTATAATATACATTGCATTCTTCTCCTTAACTGTATTTCTATGAATCTAATTTTTTCTCTGTTGTAACATACAGCATTAATACATTCTAATATTTGCTATATAAATGCTGGTCATGTTATTATAGCATCTGGTTGCACAATAGTTAAGTATTTATCATTTACTCCATTATAAAACCTTTGTTCCAAAAGCTGTATGAGCCTATTAGATATACACACAATTAGGTAGGTAATGATCTGTGGCTGCATCCATACAGCATCAGCAGCTGACCTGTGGCTGGTTTTCCAAGTGTGGTGTTGATTGAGAGGAGGTACTTAGATTATGGGATGAAACTCTTTTGAATATTCTGAGGGCTTTGTGTGTGTGTGCTCATGTGCTCTGAATTAAGTTCTATATTTTGTTTTAACTTTACTGTTTGCTATTTATTTCTTGACCCTGATTTAGATACTGGTATTTATCTCTTTTGTGCTAAGTTCTCCATTCACACACTGGGAATTACTGAAGCTTTTCTTGGTACTTTTATTGGTAGAAGAAGGAAATGGTCCACCATATGTTTCATTGTTGATAGTTAGACATTTATTTCTTCATCCTAAATTTATATTTGTAAAATTAGAGGTAACTGAGTTTTGGTCTTTTTCCCAGCTTCAATGTTAGAGACATTTAAAAAAAAAAAAAAGAGGGCTGTCATGGAAGCTGACAGTATGAAGGAAAAATTTGAAGGAAGAATTGAAAGAGGAAAAAAATACATTAATGAAGAGAGCTATAAAAAAAGTGGGGTACTTTTGACATTTTTGATAATCATCATGTGTAAATTTAGAGAAACTAATTGTGGTAACTTTGGTAAATTTTCCAAGTTTTGGGGTTTCTTTGTCAGCTTTTGAGTGTAAGCTCAATGAGGCTTGCTTTCTCAGAGTAGAGGCATCACTTTTCACTTTGGGTCAGAGAAGCAAGTCCTGGGGTGTGATACAATGTATCCAATAAAAATAAAGAGAATTTTTGGTAAGCATCAATGTACTGTATTGAGAAAATATTGGGCAGAAAGTTTTAGCTTGCCTCTTGCTCCCTCTAATAAAACATGTCTATACCGTGTAGTAAGAGTAGGCATACTTAAGGTTAAACTCATTTAACAACAGAGGAACTATGTTTATTTTACTTAGAACATGGGTAATATTAAACCTAGACTAAGCTGAAATAAATGGATTAAATGTACCTGAACTTTGTTTTAAATTTAGAAGAACTAAACTAGTTGGAAGCTCTGAAATCTATCAGGAAACAGGAGGTATGTAACTTCTGGCATAAGATACTTAAGGTATTTGATTACTAACATAATGGGTAAGAATGGGATCCATGAACCTACCAGTGGCAGGGTATTTATGAAGGGAAGGAAGCTTAAATTAGATTCTGCATTAAGTAATGTATGCTAAGTAAGTTAGCACTTGTGAACATGTGGTGTTCATGACTGACTTATATCAATGGCTATGCATTTTCTTCTGCTCCAAACATCTGGCCCTGCAGACATAGAGAATATCTTGATATCTTGATATCTTTGTTACTCTTTATTTTTAAGAAGTTTTAGAAGGTTTATTTCTTACCCTTGGTAATAACCATTTGTGTACATTGCTTCTATTGAAAGTTAGTAATTTCTTATTGTCATTAGGATATCAATATGAAAAAAATGAAAATGACAATTTTTAAAAATGTCGGTGTAAGTGAAATAGATGTTATTATTCTACATTGTGCATTTTTTATGTACATACTTCTTGCGTATGGTTTTATATGAGACCTGAGATCAATGAACACACTCTAAAATCAAGCTCTTAGACTAAAAACTCTTGGTGATACTGAAGAACAGAAGTAATTGTGAGTAGTTTTAGGATAAATAGACTGGTAACATTTTTATGAAATATGGCATTAAAACATACTTGTTTTGAAGACCAATAAACTGGAAAGACCAGTCACACTTCAGAATAATAAAGAGGGGAGCCTGGGGGGCTCAGCTGATTAAGCATCCGACTCTTGATTTCAAGTCATGATCTCAGGGTCATGAGAGAAAGCCCCATGTCTGGTTCCACTCTGGGCTTGGAGACTATGTAAGATCTCTCTCTTTCTCTCTCTCCCCCTTTGTTTGTCTCCTGCATCTGGGTGGCTCAGCCATTAAGTGTCTGCATTTGTCTCAGGTCATGATCCTAGGGTCCTGGGACTGAACCGCACGTCTCCTCACATTCCCCCTGCTTGTGTTCCCTCTCTCGTTCTCTCTCTCTCTCTGTCAAATTAATATACATATAATCTTAGATAAAATTTAAAAATTTTTAAAAAGAAAAAAGAATAATAATTTAAAAAATGTAGTTAAGATTGATGTATAGCATGTTAAAGTGAAGTGCATATTCCCTAAGAGTCCTCTGAAAATGATGTGTGTATCAGAGGAATTACAGGCACCAGAAATAATATATATAGCTTATGTTTCTTTCTTTCTCTTTCTTTCTTTCTTTCTTTTTTTTTTTTAGAGAGAGAGCAGGGTGGGGAAGGGCAAAGGGAGAGGGAGAGAGAAGGAATCTTAAGCAGGCTCTATGCCCCAATGTAGGGCTTGATCTCATGACCCTGAGATCATGACTTGAGCTAATATCAAGAGTCAGATGCTTAAACAATTGAGCCACCCAGGTGCCCCTATATAGCTTATGATTGTTAATGAAAAACGTGATACATATTTCTTATATGCTACATTTTCTTGTGAACTATATTCTAAAATGGATGGAATTAGGATGATGCTAAGAATTCATTTCATTGTGTTACATTATAAGCAATTAAAAATTTATTTGTAACAGGTAACCATGTTCTCAGAACAATAACTCATTTCATATCTAGCCATCAGTATGAATATTCTCCTTAACTTGACCATACTTTAAAAACTGGCATTACCAAAGCATCTATTGGGTTGGAGCTGGAGTAAATAACGGGTGATAAATTCCTGCTAAAAGGAAACTCAAAATTATTATGCAGTTGTTTGGGAAGTTTGAATTTTTTTTTTTTTTTGACCCAGTGGAGTTGGGCAGAATCCGAATAATGACTCATAAAACATTTCACAGCCATATTTAACTCAATTCAGACAAGTAAAAATATAGAATGTTTTACTTGCCCACGATGCCCCCTTTTAAAAAAAAAGTTAGTAATTGGAGTGTAGTTGACATACAATGTTACATTAGTTTTAGGTATACAATATAGTAACTTGACAATTCTGTATATTACTCAGTGCTCACCATGATTAAGTATTGTCACTATTTTATTGCCACAACATTATTGACTATATTCCCTATGCTATACTTTTCAACTCTGTGAGAAAATTTATTTATTTATTTAATAACTGGAAGTTTGTACCTCTTAATCCCCTCCATCTATTTCAACCAACCCCTATCCTCCTTCCCTCTAACAACCACCAGTTTATTCTCTGTATTTAAGAGTCTTTTTTTGTTTGTTCATTTTTTAATATTTCACATATAAGTGAAATCATATGGTATTTGTCTTAATTTAAGGCAAATACATTAAAAAATAATGAGATAGTGTATTAAATTTATATCTATAAACCCAGAACTTGGCTTCAGTAAAGGCAGAGAGCGCTTTATTATTTTTTTAAAACTTATCTTCCTCCTAAGCACTAACACAAGTCATATATACATGAATAAATCCCCACCACTGTGTGAGCCTAGTCTGCTGAAAATAAAAAGGCATATATAATTCTGTCACACAGCAAGATAAAAGCTGTGTTCTTTATGCATGGAAACCATTTTCTACTAGAATGAGTCATAAAAAAAATAATAGAATATAAAGAAAGTGAGTTTATGGAAAGAAGATTGACTTCTTAGCATTATGTAAATACTTTGTACAAGGGTGCTCTGGTGTAAGAAACATACTATGTAATAATTCACTTTAATAAACAATAGGTGACGATTATTCATGTAATAGGGATTTTTAGTGTACATAAATGTTCATCTGCAAATTATTGACAGAGAGGTTAGAATGTTAGGGGACAGTGTCAATTGGACATTCTATAGTAATGAATGTTTCCTCTCTCTGAAGCTGTGGGGACACCTACTATACAGGATAGATTTTTAACTTGTTTAATTTCTGCAATAATCATGTGATGGAATGTTACAGGGTGGTGACCCGAGCCTTGAAATGAAAGTGAAAGCAGGTTACATTTTGGTAATGTCCCATAAGATTGAGCATATTGGTCTCTACCCCTACCAACATTTCCTAATTCCCCAAGACAGGGACTAAAATAGAATGCCTAATGCTTCATGTGCAGGTAGTGGGATTGTCTGAAGGGAGTGCCAAGAGCACACTGTTTAATAAGGAAGAGAACGGATGAGCACATCGTAATCATAAGGGATAAGTGAGTCTTAGGTAGAGGAACCAATCTAGAGAACACATGGTAGTTGCTAAAGGAATATTAAGAAGGGAGATGATATGGAAGAGTTTAGCATCCAGGTTAATGTGGAATCCAAGGTACTTTCTTAGAAGCAAGGTGTGCAATAATATGGCACAATTTCACTTTGACACATTATGTTCTCTTTTCCATTTTCTTCCTGGACTGCCCATGCTGGGAAGAAGTTTAGGCCTAGATAATAATTAAAAAAAAAAAAAAAAAAAGCAATTCTTGATGTCTTGCAAGGAGAGGCAAGTAGACATAACCAGATTTTCTTTTTTTCTTTCCCCTATTCCTTGCCACCCCAGGAATTACCTCCAGGCTGGGGAGAAAAGGAGAAGAAAAAACAAGTTTAGTTGTAGTCTGTTTTGTGCATGTCCTCCACCACTGTCGACCACTACTGCCCCCTTTCCTCAGGCTGGGAGACATGATAGAACTTAATCCATTGCAGTTTGGGGGATCTGGGATAAATAATGAAATCCAGGTCTAATCTGGACTTCTGAGGGTAGAAAGTTTTCTAGGGATCTTAGTGTCAGAGTGGGTATTTTTGTTTTTGTTTTACCATATTTTCAAGTCAGAGTTTTTTTTTTTTTTCCCCAGTTCTGAAATAGTGTGGAAGGCATCAGAAAATTCCCTTGGGACCAGAGTGAACTACAGAAGTCATCTGAGAGAGGGAATCAGGGAACTTGGTCACATGGAAAAGACAAGGGCAACAGATTAAAGAGGGATGGGTGAGAGAAGTTAGAGATAACCTCAGGAATCACCATTGCCCAGGGATCACCAGTTTGCAGTGGGAAATGAGAGAGCTGCGGATTGTTCCAGTTGTCATTTGAGCGAGTGTTCTCCAGTGCTAAAGACTGGATGGGAGGAGTTGCATGAGGAACAGGAAGCCAGTGAAGGATCAAGGCAGATCCAGGTGGATGTGAAGATGGTTGTCTTCCAAACTGTTCTATATTTGCAGATTTATGATCTCTCCTGTGGTTTAGACTTATCCCCAAGGAGAGGGAATCAGGAGAAAAATCTGAAAGAGGGATTTAAACCTGAATATGATTGAATTATGAAACTAAACAGATTTCTATCACTGAATTGGGCTGAGTTTACTTAAACAATTAAATTAAACTTCTGTCCTGAGCAAAATGGGTCTTGGAGTAAAAAGAAAATTAATTTTATTCAGAAAAAATAAGCTATTTATTAATTGTACCTTCATAAGGCTGAAAAATAAGTTATAATTTTACACATCAGTGTTTATAGTTGTGAAATTTATATATGCTATAAAGTTCTAAATCCAGGACTGAATGGAGGAGCATTATAATATCTGGAAATACAGCAGATATTTTGATGATGATGATGTTAATGACGATGATGGTGTATGTGTGTAGCACCTGAATCTTTATCATTTACTTTGGCTTTTGTATTCCACTTCTGCAATAGCCAGATGGGAGATGAAGTATCATTTTGGTTAGGGTTGCCAGATAAAATATAGTATGCTGAGTGAAATTTGAATTTCAGATAAACAACAAATAGTTTTCTTAATATTAAGTATGTCTCAAATACTGTACAGGCATACTAAAAAAGTATTCATTATTTGTTGGAAATTGAAATTCAACTGGGAATGTTTGATTTTTATTTGCTAAATCTGGCAAGCCTTGCTCTTTGATACATATAGCCAGTGAAAAAATAAAACTAGCCTGTATTATACTCTGTAAAGTTTGACAAAAAATAGGTGCTATACAAGTGTTAATATTACATTTCATAGAAGAGGTAATTCTTTTTTTTTCTTTCAAGATTTTATGCATTTATATTTTTTAGAGAGAGAAAATGTGAGTGAGGCGGGGGGAGGGGCGGAGAGTGAGGGAGAGAGAAAAGCTTAAGCAGGCTCCAAGCCCAGTGCAGAGCCAGATGTAAGGCTTGATGTCAAGTCTCTGAGATCATGACCTGAGCCAAAATGAAGAGTCGGTTGCTTAACCGATTCAGCCATCCTGGTGTTCTTAGAAGAGGCAATTCTGTTTATCTTGATGGATTGGGCTGACTCTCTGAGATAGCCAAATCAGGCCAGATAGCCTAGAACAGTTTAAGAAAATTGCAAGAATATAACCTATTTGGTGACTTGTTCTAGAACACACAAATAGTAAGGGGCAGAATAAGGTTTTTCCAGGTCCAAATGGCCTCCATAATGCAAATACAGTTTTTAAAGAACTTCTCAGGAACATATTTATTGTATAAGGAAAAGTACTCTTAAAATCTGGGTGGTTTGGTAGCTGTTGCTGTCTTCTCTCATGCACTCTTCCGTTATGGTCAAGCCTATAAAAGGAAACTTAACAAATCTTTTCCAGGAAGCATGTCTTTGAAATTAGTTGAATAATTTTGAAGAAATCATGAGATGCTACTTCTTTTTAACTTGGCATTTTATTCAAAGGGTGTTTCTGAAATTAAACCAGTGGGAGTTTAGCCAAAATAGTGCTGTGACACAATGATGTCATTTAGAGAAATGTTGTGCTGAGTTAAATAGCTCTAATTATTAGCAACTTTAAAATCATAAAGCAATTAAAAAAAAAACAACCCTTCACTTCTCTACTTCAGTGGAATACAGTTTCATTATGTGAAACATTTCACCTGGTTTGGATAGTGGCTGTCAGTGACTGTTTGAGATCCCCAATTTTTCCTTATACTCAATTTACTCTTGTGTCCCAGAATAATCCTGTTTTCTGGACCCCATTTTCCTCTGTCTTCTGAGGACCTCGCTCCAATTGGAATGCCTATTTTCTTACTACTTTCAACTTTTCTTACTCGTATTTCCTCCCTAGCTCATTATTAACCTGCTAAAGTTTGGCCCAAACACACATCAACCTTCATTTAAAGCTGTGTCTGTCTGGGGACACCTCTGTGGCTCAGTTGGTTAAGTGTCTGCTTTGGCTCAGGTCATGATCCCAGGGTTATGGGATTGAGCCCTGCATTGGGTTTTGTGCTTGGTAGGGAGTCTGCTTCTCTTTATCTCTCTCCCTCTGCCCCTCCCCACTGCTCTTTCTCCCTCTTTCTCTCTGTCAAATAAATAAGATCTAAAAAAAAAAAAAAAAAGAAAGAAAGAAAGAAAGAAAGAAAGAAAGAAAGAAAAAGAACGAAAAGCTGTTATCTGCTCCAGTAACAGTCCTATCTCTTTTCTATTCCTCATTGCAAAGTTTCTGAAATACTCTAGGTGAGCTAACCTGCTTACTTAGCTATATCAGTTCTTGGACGGAAGTAGGAAAATCGAATTATTTCCTGTAGCTAAGTATTATTAACTGGCATTCTGTTCCCATTAAGAATCACATACCAGGGGCGCCTGGGTGGCTCAGTGGGTTAAAGCCTCGCCTTCAGCTTAGGTCATGATTCCAGGGTCCTGGGATCGAGCCCCACATCAGGCTCTCTGCTCAGCAGGGAGCCTGCTTCCTCCTCTCTCTTTCTCTCTCTCTCTTTGCCTGCCTCTCTGCCTACTTGTGATCTCTGTCAAATTAATAAAACCTTAAAAAAAAAAGAATCACATACCATAAAAATTTCAAAATAGCCATGAAAATAAATGAAAACAAATTTAATATATCTTTTCTTAAATATATTTTAAGCATATGGAAACAAACTCAACATAAAAGCTATGCAATAAAAATACTCCTTTTGTGAATTTTTTTTCATGGATTGGCCTAGGTGAGGCTTCTGAAAATAGGAGACCAAAGAAGTAAAGGCTCTTTCATGGTAAAGCTACCTTCAGAAAGCACAAGCGTTTTGTTGTTTTAAGGATCTTCAAACTGCATTCAAATTTAGGTCAATCTGTTATTAACATTTTTGTTCATTCATTGGACATGAATATTTCATTGGTCTTTGAATTGTTAAATACAGGTGAGGGAAGCTTTTATGATTTTTTTCTTTTAATGATTCCTTACATTTTCACTTTAATATGAGTCAGCTGATTTGCTCTGTCTAGACCAGCTCAGCAGCATCGCCAATGGACTCAGTAAGGAGATGACGTTATTTAGAGTTGTAGGACAGATGTAAATCTGTACCAGTTTTAGTAATTTTTTTGAAAAGTTTTAATTATGTCCTTGCTGTCTTCTCCTTAGCATTGGTTGTTCCTCTTCTTGGAATGCTTTTCCGTCAGAACTTCATAGCACGGTTCCTTCTTATATTTCAGGTTTCAGCTTAAATACTACTTGTTTAGAGAGACTTCTCTAATCCATCTAAGGAAGAAACATCTACCCCTGGCCTCTTCATAACCCTTATCAATGTATGAAATTATCTTGTACATTTAATTTTTTGTTGTTTATTGCCCAACTTTCTCCATTAGAATATAAACACCTTTTCTTTCTTCATATTGAATTGTGCTCAATAAATATTTATCAAAGAAATGAATGATATGAAAGTTTAGTGATATCAGTGTATCAAAAGTCAAACATTTCCTAGTAAGGGTTTGTATGTAATTGTTTTTTAAACTTCTAACTTATGGGGCACCTGGGTGGCTCAGTCAGTTAAGCATCTGTCTTTGGCTCAGGTCACGGTCCCATGGTCCTGGTTTTGAGCCTTGCATGGAGCACTGCATTGAGCTCCCTGCCCAGCGGGGAGTCTGCTTCTCCTTCTCCCTCTGCACCTCCCCTCTCGTGCTCACTTGGTCTCTCTTTTTCTCTCTCAAATAAATTAATAGATAATCTTTAAAAAAAGAAAAAGCTTCTTAGTTTTTACTTCTCAGTAATCTGATTTCTGTCCTCTAGTTGCACCAATACTGTTGTTGTTTATGATCACAGATGCAGTTGACATTTTTCAGAACTTTTAACTTCTGTAATGCATTTAACACCATCAGCTGGCCTTCCTTCTTATATATCTTAATTTTCTTTCTTTCTTTCTTTCTTTTTTTTCCTTCACATTTTCTTCCTACTTATCTAAATACTTTGCACTTTCTCTCAGGGTAAATGTCGGTATTTCCCAGAACATGACTGCTTTTCCTTTTCCTTCCTCTTCATTTTTCTTTTTCTCTTTTTTAAAGCCTTCTATGTACACTATAGAGTTATCTCCTATTTACCTATAGACTCAATAAGTACCTCTAATTGATAATTAGATGATTCCGATTTCTTCATTTTACTCCAGATATTTCTTTTTAATTACAGAATTTATCTGGGTAGTTAATGGGCTTTTTTCAAGCTCAACATATGCAAAGTTTACTATTATCTCTTCTTGCCCTCCATTCCTAATCCTTCTTTCCATTTGTAGTCGTCTTTTAGCAAGTGCCTCCTACTAACTGATTTTCTTGCATTCAGTTTCACTCCTCTTAAATTCAGCCTTAAATATTGTTGCTGGAAAGGTTTTTTTAAAAAGCAAATCTGAGCATGTCATCATGTAAAATCCTTCACTGGTTCTCCATTGCCTTTAGAATAAAATCCAAATTTTATAAGGCATTTAAGACCCTTCCTTTTCCAATAAGAGCTTTGTTTTCAACCATATCAGAATATTTGTAGTCTTTTGAACATATCACATTTCCTCTGGCTTCTTATGCCTTGGCATATACTGTTATTTCTGTATGATTATTTTCTTCTCAGAGTCTCATGGCCTGGCTCTTACTTGTACTTCAAGTTGCAGATTTGACTGCTCCTAATTTGGGGTAGATATCACGTTTTAGTGTTTTGAAACCATTCCATGCATATTTTTATCACATCACTTGTCATACTGTACTTTATTTTCCTGTCCCCTTTAACTATATTATAAGCTCCTTGAAGTCATGAAGAAAATTCTTTCCTCTCTATTCCTCAACACCTCAAATCATGCCAGGGACAAAGTTGGTTTTAATGTTTTAATGACTGGTTGTCATGTGAACAAGTAATTACATACTTCTTTGAGTATCTCTGTCTCTGTCTCTCTCTCTCTCTCTCTCTCTCTCTCTCTTTTTGGTGTGAAGAGCCTTCATAATCTTTTGAGGGTTACTTGATTGGATATTGTGTCACCATTTTCTTTTGTCTAACTTATTTTGAGGGAGGAGATAGTATTTTCATGAACTGAATTGTTTTGGTTCTTATTTCTGTCTTCTTGTTATATTAGTTTATATACTTGTAGATTGCTTGAGCCTTTGTATTTCTGTGATGGTCTAGAAGGGTTTATAAGATTCCTAGTTCAAGCTTTTCTATCAAAGTTGCAAAATACAGTTTATTTCCTGGATGGCTTTTTCTGGGTTGGATGGTGAGGGAAGGGGTAGGAATCCTTCAGTTTTTTAAAATATTCTTTTGTTTTGCAGGATCCTGAATTTCCCTTTCTCATTCCTTTTTATGTTCACTATGCAGTTTCCAGAGAGTGTTTCTCCATTCCTTTTTGCCCTTTTCTCCCCCAAAGCCTTTCTAAGACTAGATCTTAGAGTCTTGTGCTCTAGTCTCTCTCTCTAGTTGGCTCTGATCTACTAGGACTTTTTCCCAGCATTTGTGGAATTTCTTTTTCTAGCTGTGATTTTAGATCAGTTGTAAATGTTGGTGCTGGGTTCCCTCTTCTATTTTCAGTGTAGTTTTCTTCCCTAGACTGTTCATGTTCTCCGGGAAGGCTTGCCCTAGGATTGTGAAGGGTTAGCATGCTGGGATTTGGTGTTAATTTTTCCATTTACATGTAATTTGGAATATAGGTTGTTCTCTTTTCTTTATTTATGTTGATGACATAGGTTTTGTGTAGGTTTTTTTTTTGTTTGTTTTTTAATTTTTTTTTGAGAATGTGCTTGGAGATTTGGAGTTATACAGGTAGCATGACCTTGGCTATCCAGATTTTGATCATAAATGTTTAAGAGGATTGCAAAAACAATTACCATTTATCTCCTGGTAATGTAATTTATTTCTTTGAAAAAATAATTTGAAAGATCCTTTAGTAAGTGTTATGAGATTTCTGTTGGAATACCTAAATTGTCTAATAGCCTTAATTTAAAAAACAAATAAAATGCTTAATGGTAAGAAAGGTAGAGAAAAGATGAGATTTAGCACCAGTTTCGCCCTTGCACAAATTCAGATTAGGATATAGGAGATAGGAAGCAAATTAGGGTCTTCAGAGTTTATGGCCAGTAGAAAAATTCAGGAGAATAAAATTATAGTAAGATTAGTACTTTAAGCTAAAGACATTTGTGGCAAGTTTTCTCTTCAAGAAAAGTAGCTAAGTGGGGTGCCTGGGTGGCTCAGTGGGTTAAAGACTCTGCCTTCGGCTCAGGTCATGATCCCAGAGTCCTGGGAATGGGCTCTCTGCTCAGCGGGGAGCCTGCTTCCTCCTCTCTCTCTGCCTGCCTCTCTGCCTACTTGTGATCTCTGTCAAATAAATAAATAAATTCTTAAAAAAAAAAAAAGAAAAAAGTAGCTAAGTACTAGGTCAATAGTGAGAAGTAAGCAGTTTTAGAAAAATTTGGCATTTCATTTCCATGATATTGATTTTTCCAGATACTTATCTAAGCCCCTGAGAAGGTGGGCCAAGGTGCTCTTCTTGGCCTCTTTCCATGCTTAAGTGTTTGGCTCCTGTCAGAAGAGCAAAGATCACCTGCCACATAGGCTTCCAGTGAATAAATACCAAATGGAAAGTGACAAGTTGCGGCTTGGTTTAGAAGTAATGGTTCATTTTTTCTCAACCAAAATAATTAATTTGTTTATATGGATGATGATTGCAGAGGTGGCCTGGGTAAGGAGTGGGAGAAATTACTCAATTGTAATCAGCATTGGACCTTATAAAATGTATTTTAGTAATTAAACTAAAACACTTCATTTTGAATTGAGTTTGAATGATTTGCTGCAAGTCAAAGTTGAATTTTGGTTATATAAAAAACACTCCAAGGAAATCTACAAAAGATATACTAATGGAGATATAGAGATAATTGTTTCATAAAAGAAGTTTAGTTTGGTTTACTGCATATATAATACTTGCTGTACTGATTCATGTTAGGAAAGAAGAAGAAACAAGTACAAAAAGAAATCAACCAGTTCAAGGAATCTCTGGCCCATGTAGCCGTTATGAGAGCCATTTATTTCTTTTCAATACCTTCATTTCTTACTTTTAAAAGTTAATATTACCTTCAATTTTCTGAATACTATCCTTGTACTATTTTAGCTCAGTTTTTACTTATTTATTTCCCATCTTTCCCTTCTTCTACCAAAATGCTGTGTCCCCATGCTGTCTCTAGTTGCCTAGGAACTTCCAATTTAGAAACTTGACAAAGTTCTGTATTTCTAATATCCTCTAACTTCTACCTCCCTAACAAACACTGTTGCCCTGATCCCTGTTAAATTTTAGTGTGAGCAAGATGCCCTCCTTCTTCTGTTCCAAATTCGGGTTTCATGTTTATCTTCAGAGTTTAGAGGCCCCCTCATCCACAGATCTCTAATGGTTGCAAGTCTGAACACTCATGTCTTTTCATTAGACTTTCTGTGATACCTAGGGACTGTAGATGGCCAGGAGTAAGGCTGGGATCACTACTATCTTTTTTTTTTTTTATTTTTATTTTTTATTTTTTTTTATTTCCAGCATAACAGTATTCATTATTTTTGCACCACACCCCGTGCTCCATGCAATCCGTGCCCTCTATAATACCCACCACCTGGTACCCCAACCTCCCACCCCCCGTCCCTTCAAAACCCTCAGACTGTTTTTCAGAGTCCATAGTCTCTCATGGTTCACCTCCCCTTCCAATTTCCCCCAACTCCCTTCTCCAAAGCATAACAAATAGCATGGGATCACTACTATCTTAACCAGATGTGTGGGGTTGCTTGTACTGTCTCCTCCCACAGGAATGGGACTTGGTATTGTGCTACTCCCATGGGAGTGAGGTTGCCTGCTGGACTCTGTTAGTTATGTACATAGCTCTTCCCATTGGCTATAGCCATGTTCCCAGAGATCTGGGTTACAACTCCAGCTCTTCCAAGTGCATCCTCTTTTCTTCCATGGGGAACCACCCAGAGTGTGTGATGGTTTATAAATACAATGACCTATTTTCCTTCAATATAGTCCTTGACTGACTAGGATGATTCTTACATTCCTTTCTCCCCTTAGCACCTAACTTACGTGAAGGGAGCCACCCTTATGTTTCAGTGACTGTGACTTGGGCAGTCTGGTCAGAAGTTGAGAGAGGGGACACACGTACACACTCTTCCAAGGGTTTCCTGTTCTACAGGCTGGCTGTGTCTCAGCAGCAAAGACTTAGTGAAGGTTCAGGAGGTAGTTTTGGGATGATTAGGAAATATGGCAGCCAGTAGAGGAGACATTTTTGCCAAGCAGGACGTCTTACTGTCAAACCAGAATGGTCTTAGGATGGTCAGTTTTATCTAGCTCTTAAAGGAACTACCTACAGAAAACTGACTCTGCTGGCATCCTGCTGCTGCTCTGTCCTCTTGCATCCATGTGCTAGAATAGCTCTTCAGAGCTCTTCTGGGCACTCAGTAGTATTTGATTTCTCTGAAGCTTGTCCAGACTGAGATGTACTCCCTAGCACCCACATTATGATTAGAGGTTCCAGGTAATCATTTGGGAGGACTGGTTTTGTTAAGTACTTTTTGGATTTGGTATCATAACTGGAAATTTATATTCTTTTTTCCCAACTACCATAAGATTGCAAAACTTAAGTGGAAGAAAGTAGTAAAAATGACTAAAGGGTGAATAAACATGACTCACTGGAAAGAAATTAAATTTACTTGATCTTCAGAGGAGAAGGGTGAGAAGGGACCCTTTAATTCTACTGTATGGTAAAAAATGGCTATTATTTACCATGAACGCAGAAAAAAATCAGAAGATAAAACTTTGTTATCTGGGTACAGATATGCTTGGCTACAGCTAGCAATTTTTTAGCAGCTTTCTCTGTCTCAGGTTGTTCTAATCACTTTACTTACTATTTCATTTGATCCTTGAACTAACTTTACAATATTGTTATTATTTTCCTCATGAATCTCGCCAATGAGAAACTGAGGCCCGTGGAAATTAAAGGTGGGGAATACAAGGACCTATTAAACTGTGGGGGGGGGGATGGAAGCAGAAACTGAATGTATATTCAAAGAAGCAGAAACTGAATATATATTCAAATATTAGCCGTTGAAGTTAAGTCATGGGTCAGAAATCAAGCACAAATACAGAAATCAGGAATACATAATAAAGCAAGAATTGTGATTAAGTATTTAGCTGACTG
The DNA here is from genome assembly GCF_009829155.1 of Mustela erminea. NCBI lineage: Eukaryota > Metazoa > Chordata > Mammalia > Carnivora > Mustelidae > Mustela > Mustela erminea. The sequence goes on along the minus strand of NC_045627.1, from coordinate 34,250,156 downwards.
TTAGGAACCAGACAATCTATTGCAGTTGAGGACTAGGGAAGGGTGGGGGCTCATAACCCAATACAGTGAAGGAAGGGATTAAAGATCAGTATCTAGATAAGCAGTGTTTTTATCCGATATGAGATGACATCCACAAAAAGACTGATTATGGAGGCAAACTTAAGCTGCGTCCAGAGAATCTATGTATATTTCTGGTTAAAAGAGACTTTTGTTCCCCGGGCATGGGCAGTCCCACAAATAGAACAGGTGAATGAATCTGGAGAAGACTGCCTTTGATAATGCATCCAGCAGAGCAGCTGCCACATAAATCAGCACCTGTGACTTTGCAACTTAAATTGTGACACCTGTGTCACAAATGACTTACATTTTAAAATTCCCTAGATTTGAGTTGCTTTTAAGCAGCTCTATTGGATAATAGCTTCTAATTTGGAATTTTTAACTAACAGAAAGTATGGCATTATTGATATCTCTATAGGGGAAAATACTAGTTTGCCTGAAACAAAAGAAAACAAAACAAAAGAAAACCAGCAATAGCAGTGTTTTTTATCAGGCAATCAAAGTTAGCCTTCAAAGGAAGAGACCCTTAGTTGCTCTTCTTTTCAAGTGTACATGGAACATTCTCCAGAATAGATCACATATGCAGTCACAAAACAGGCCTCAATAAATACAAAAGATTGAAATCATACCATGCACCTTTTTGGGTCACAACACTATGAAACTAGAAGTCAGCCACAGGAAAAAATTTAGAAAGACCACAAATAGGGTCATCTGGGTCACTCAGTAAGTTAAGCATCTGCCTTTGGCTCAGGTCATGATCCTAGGGTCCTGGGATCGAGTCCTGCATCCGGCTCCCTCTCTCTCTCTCTCTGACAAATAAATACGTAAATAAAATATTAAAAAAGAAAGACCACAAATAAACATGGGGATTAAACAACATGCTACTAAACAATAATGGGAGGGTCAACAATGAATGGGTCAACAAGGCAATTAAAGAAGAAATTAAAAAAATACATGAAAACAAATAAAACAGTGCAATAGTGCAATACCTTTAGGATGCACAAAAGCAGTCCCTGAGAGGGATGTATATAGCAATACAGGCCTACCTCAAGAAGGAAGAAAAATCTCAAACAACTTAAACTTACACCTAAAGGAGCTAGAAAAAGAACAACAAATCAACAAATGAAGACTTGAGCCAGCAGAAGGAAGGAAATAATAAAGATTAGAGAAGAAATAAATTATGTGGAAACTAAAAAAAAAACAATGGATAGATCAATGAAACTGAGATGTGGTTCTATGAAAAAATTTTTTTAAAAATTGATAAACATCTATCTAGAATTATCAAAAAGAAAAAAGAACCCAAATAAATAAAATGACAAATGAGAGAGGAGAAATAAGAAATAGTGCCACAGAAACACAAACAATTATAAAAGAACATTATGAAAACCTACATGCTAACAAACTGGACAACCTAGAAGAAATGGATAAATTCCTAGAAACATATAAACTACCAAAAATTGAAAAGGGAAGGAATAGAAAACTTGAATAGGCTGATGACCAGCAAAGAAATTAAATCAGTAACCAAAAAAACTCCCAACAGACCGAAGTCCAGGACCACATGGCTTCACAGGCAAATTCTACCAAACATTTAAAGAAGAGTTATTACCTATTCTCAAACTATTCCAAAAAACAGAAGAGAAAGGAAAACTTCCAAATTCACTCTGTGTGGTCAGCATTACCCTGACACCAAAACCAGATAAAGACTGTACTAAAAAAGAGAACTAGGCCAATATCTCTGATAAAAGAGGCCAATATCTCTGATAAACATGGATGTAAAAATTTTCACACCGAATCCAAGAATATTTTTTAAGAAATCTTTTACTATGATCGGTTGGGATTTATCCTAGGCTGCAAAGGTGGTTCAATATTCACAATCAATCAGCGTGATACTCCACATTAATAAAAGAAAGGATAAGAACTATATGATCAATTCAATAGATGCAGAAAAAGCATTAGACAAAGTATTACATATATTCATGATAAAATCTGTTGACAAAGTAGGTAATAAAGTCCATATATGAAAATACACAGCTAATACCATTCTCGTGGGGAACAGCTGAGAGTTTTTCCTCCACAGTCAGGAACGAGACAGGGGTGTCCACTCTCATCACCGTTGTTTAACACAGTACTGGAAGCTTTAGCCACAGCAGTCAGATGACAAGAGAAATAAAAGGCATCCAAATCAGAAAGGAAGAAGTCAAATTTTCACTATTTGAAGATGACATGATACTATATATAGAAAACCTGAAAGACCACCAAAAGACTGTTAGAACTGATAAATGAATTCAGTAAAGTTGCAGAATACAAAATCATTGTACAGAAATCTGTTATATTTTTGTACACCAAAAATGAAGTAGCAGAAAGGACAATTAAGGAATCTGTGCCATTTACAATTGCAGCAGAATCCTAAGATACTTAGGCATAAAGCTAATCAAAGAGGTAAAAGACCTATACTCTGATAAAAACACTGATGAATGAAATTGAAGATGACACAAGGAAATGGAAAAACATTCCATGCTCATGGATTAGAAGAACAAACATTGTCTGTAGCACTCGAAGCAATCTACACACTTAATGCAGCCCCTATCAAATTACCACTGGCAGTTTTCACAGGGCTAGAGCAAAAACAATCCTAAAATTTTTCTGGAACCACAGAAGATCCCAAATAGCTAAAACAACCTGAAAAAAGAAAAGTAAAGCTTGGAGACATCACAATTCCAAACTTCAAGTTATCTTACAAAGCCATAGTGATCAAAGCAGTGTGATACTGGCAGCGAAATAGACACATAAATCAATAGAACAGAATAGAAAATCCAGAAATGAACCCACAACTATATGGTCAGTTAATCTTTTTTTTTTTTTTTTTTGGTCAGTTAATCTTTGACAAAGAATATCCAATGAGTAAAAGGACGTTTCTTCAAATGGTGTTGGGAAAACTGGACAGCTGCATGTGAAAGAATGAAACTGGACCACTTTCTTACACCATACACAAAAAATAAATGAAAATGCATTAAAGACCTAAATGTGAGACAAGAAACCATCCAAATCTGAGGGGAGAACACAGGCAGTAACCTCTTTGATATTGGCCTTAGCAACTTCCTTCTAGATATGTCTTCCTTCTAGATATGTCTCCTAAAAACAAAAGCAAAAATAAACTATTGGGACCTCATTAAAATAAAAAGCTTCTGCACAGTTAAGGAAACATCAACAAAATTAAAAGGTAGCCTATGGAATTGGAGAAGATATTTGCAAATGCCATATCTGAGAAATAGTATCTAAAAATCTATAAAGAACTTATGAAACTGAATACCCAAAAAATAATTTAATTAAAAAATGGGCTAAAGAAACAAGTAGTTATTTTTCCAAATAGGACATATAGATGGCCAACAGACACATGAAAAGATGCTCAATATCATTAATCATCAGGAAAAAACAAACCAAAACCAGAATGGGATATGACCTTCCACCTGTCAGAATGGCTAAGAGAAGAGGTGGTATAGTTTTGCCTTTTCCAGAATTTCGTGAAATCTTGTCATTTGCAATGACGTGGATGGAGCTATAGAGTATTATGAATTTTTTGGTAATACTAATTATCCATATTTACTTTGAGATTTGGAAAAAATAAAATATTTTTACAGTGTATTATGCTAAATGAAATGTCAGTCTCTGAAAGATAAATACCATATGATTTCACTCATATGTGGAATTGTTTTTTAAAGATTATATTTATTTATTTGACAGAGAGATCATAAGTAGGCAGAGAGGCAGGCAGAGAGAGTGGGGGAAGCAGGCTCCCTGCTGAGCAGAGAGCCCGATTCAGGACTTGATCCCAGGACCCTGGGATCATGACCTGAGCAGAGGCTTTAACCCACTGAGCCACCCAGGTGCCCTCATATGTGGAATTTAAGAAAGAAAACAAATGAGTATAGGGAATGAGAGGGGGAGAGAGAGAGAGAGAGAGAGAGAGAGAGATGCAAATTGAGAAACAGACTCTTAGGTATTGAGAATAAACTGATGGTCACCAGATGGGACGTGAGTGGGGGCATGGGTGAAATAGGTGATGGGGGTTAAGGAGCACATTTACGGTGAGTACCAGGTGTTGTATGGAAGTGTTGAAGCACCATATTGTACACCTGAAACAAATATTATACTATATATTAACTAACTGGAAATGAAATGTAAACTTAAAAAAAGAGAGAATTTTTCAGAGTGGATTTAGATCACAGTTAAGGCCTTTTATGTTGATTGTGGGCTTGGCTTGGTCTGCTCTCTGCCTCTGACTGGAAATGCTGCAGTGAAGCCACATATTTCTGTTCCAAGGAGAGATTAACACTTGATAGTAGTAGAAAACAAAAAGACAATGATGAGAAAATTAAATTTGAATTAACTTTTATCATAACCAGATTTGACTTCCACCATGCCACTGCCACCTGACTTGAGAGCTCTTCCTTACATGGTCACTGGAGAGCTTTAATTTGTAGGCCAAACTTAATCTTAACAAAACAAAACAAAACAAAACAAAACATAAAAGATCAATCTCCTTTACTATTGCCTCCATTTGCATTGTTTGAACTTCTGTGTTAAACTCATGATAATCAATAATAAATTGCAGAAGCCTTTGAGATTAAGAATTTCACATATGTGACTATTGCCAATACTGGGAATTACTTAAAATCGTTTGCTGTTTTTGATAGAAATCTTAAAAATGATCTCTCTCTCTCTGCATATTCCTGGCTATTAAATTTAAGAAGTATTTATAATTACTGAAACATTACAGGGATATATAGTCTTATTATAACTCTTTTAAACCTTTCTTACCTTTTTTCCTGGGAAAACTCTGGATTTTAGAGGAAGAAGCCTTCCTTAGGAATTTTAAGTTGTTGTTTTTTTTTTTAAATTAGGTGATGTCTTTTTTTTTCTTTATTAAGGTTCTACTTATTTGAGAGAGAGTAAGTGAGAGACAGAGTGAGAGAGAAAAAGAGAAAGTGAGCATGAGCTGAGAAGAGGGGCAAAGGAAGAGGAGAAGCAGACCTCCCCACTGATCAGGGAGCCTGATCTCAGTTTCAGGACTCTGGGATCATGACCTGAGTGGAAGGCAGATGCTTAACTGATTGAGCCACTCAAAATCCCCATTAAATCAAGCTTTTTAAAGTATAATTTGCATGTAACAAAATTTAGTCTTTATAGTGTACATTTACTATGAATTTTGAAGATACATGTAGTTGTGTATCTGTCACTACAATAAAAATATAGAACAGTTCTCCCGCTCTGAAAATTCCCCTTTCTCTTTGCGGCTTACCCCTCCCTGGACCCTAGGACCCTGGCAACCATTCCTTTTTTTGTTGTCTCTGTAGTTTTGCCTTTTCCAGAATTTCGTGTACATGGAATCATGCCATATGTAGCTGTGACTTCTTTCATTTAGCATAATGCATGTGTGATTCACCCAGTTGTTGTGTATATTGATAGTTTGTTTTTATTGCTTATTAATATTCTACAATTTGTTCATTCATTCACCAGTTGAAGGACATTTGAGGTATTTCCAGTTTTGGGCTATGATGAAAAAGATTGCTATAAATATTTGTGTGCAGGTTTTTGTGAATGTAAGCTTTCATTTTACTTGGGTAAATATTCAGGAGTAGGATTTCTCGGTCATATGGTAGCATAGGATTAAGTTTATAAGAAACTGTTTCAAGATGACCCTACTGTCTTCCATTCCTAGCAGTAATGTATGAGTTTCAGTTTCTCTATATCCTTAGGAGCACTCTGGAATAAAAATCTTTTTAAAAAAATTTTCAGTTTTAGCTATTCTAATAGGAATTTGGTGGTACCTCCTTGTGGTTTTGTCTTTTTCTAATGATGAATTATTTTGAGTGTCTTTTTATATGCTTATTTCCCATCCATATATCTTTTATTGGTGCAGTTCTATTAAAATCTTTTGCCCATTTTTTGTTAGGAAATGTATTAGTTTGCTAGGGTACCACAACATAATACCCAAGACTGGGTGGCTTAAACAGAAATTTATTTTCTCATACTTCTGGAGACTTGAAGTCCAAGATCAAGGTGTTGGCAGGTTTGGTTTCATCTGAGGCTTCTCTCGTTGGGTTGCAGATGGCTTCCTTCTTGTTGTGTCCTCACAAGGTTTTTCCTCCATTTGTACATACTTTTGGTGACTCTTTGTATCCAGATTTTTTCTTATAAGGATACCCGTCATATTGGAATAGGGCCCACTCTAGTGGCCTCATTTTTTTTTTTTTTGTATGTATGTGTTTGTTTACTTATTTAAGTTTTAGGGTAGTTAACATACTGTGCAATATTGGTTTCTGGAGTAGAATTCAATGATTCATCACTTACATACAACACCCAGTGCTCATCAAAACAAGTGCCTTCTTTAATACCCATCACCCATCTAACCCATCTGGCACCCACCTCCCTCTGTCAACCCTCACCTTGTTCTTTATAATTAAGAGTCTCTTATGACTTGTTTCCCTCTCTCCTTTTTTTTCTTCCCCCCTCTTCCCATGTGTTCATCTGCTTTCTTTCTTAAATTCCACATATGAGTGAGATCAAATGGTATTTGTCTTTCACTGACTGATTTATTTCACTTAGGATAGTACACTATAGCTCCATCCATGTCATTGCAAGTGGCAAGATTTCATTCTTTTTAGTGGCTGAGTAATATTCCTATATGTGTGTGTGTATATGTGTATACACATATACATGTACACACACACACACGCCACCTCTTCTTTATCCATTCATCAGTTGATGGAAATTTGGGCTTTTTCCATAGTTTGGCTATTGTTAATAATGCCCAGTAAACACTGGGGTGCATATATCCCTTTGAATTAATATTTTTGTATTATTTGGGTAAATACCTAGTACTGCAATTGCTGGATCATCAGGTAGCTCTATTTTTAACTTTTTGAGGAAACTCCATACTGTTTTCCACTGTGGCTGTACTAGTTTTCATTTCTACCAACAGTGCAAGAGGGTTCCCCTTTCCCCATAATCTCACCAACACCTGTTGTTTCTTGTGTTGGTAATTTTAGCTATCCTGATAAGTGTGCAATAGTAGCTCATTGTGGTTTTGGTTTATATTTCCATGATGAATAATAGTTTTATTCTGTGATTTTTTTTTTTAACATTCAAGTACAATGAACATATAGTGTTATAGTACTTTCAGATATACAGTATAATGATTCAAAAATTATTAAAAAAAAGATTTTGTTTATTTATTTGACAGATGGAGAGCACAAGTAGGGAGAGTGGCAGGCAGAGGGAGAAGGAGAAGAGGCTCTCTGCTGAGCAGGGAGCCCAATGTGGGTCTTGATCCCAGGACCCTGGGATCATGGCCTGAGCCGAAGGCAGCCGCTTAATCTACTGAGCCACCCAGGTACCCCAGTGATTCAATAATTCTATAGATTTCTGAAGTAGGTAGGCTGAGACTGAGGACCGGGGGTGGGCTGGACCCATGGGCCCTGTTAAGAGGGTCCTTGCCTTCCTACAGGACAGAAATAAAACATGAGCTGGAGAAAGTGAAAACAGAGTTTATTGAATAGCGTAAGCAACAGGTAGAAAATAACAGATAGAGGGTCTGGGAAACAGAAAGGAAAGGAGAATGAGTCTTGTCATTGGTTGGAGGTAGGGGTTTATATTGGGTAGGGATCTAGGATACATAGACCCCTAAGGAATCCAGAGTAGTGTCCAATGAAAGGCAAGTGGCAGGTGAACAATAGGTGTTATTCCATAAATCACTAGTGGTAGGGGATGTTGATGCCAATGTCAGCCGAGGTTTGTTTGAGGGTAATAGGCCAGCACGTTTTTGGGATTTGGCTCTTCTTGGATGTTATCAGATGTTTCCAGGCCTAGGACAAAACTTAGAAAATGATTAACTTTCTTGCTTCCCCCTTGAAGTGGGAACATTGCTTTTTTGGCTTATTCAGAGATGGGGCTTTCTAAAAGGCCCCCTTCAGTTTCCTTACCTCATTTCTTAGTGCTCATCGACATAAATATACTCTTAATCCTTTTTATCTATTTCACCCTCCTGCTCCCCACCCCTCCCACCAACCTCCCTTCAGGCAACCACCAGTTTTTCCTCTGAGTCTTTCCTTACGAGTCTCTTTTTTCTTTTTCTTTTGGTTTATTTCTTAAATCTCACATATGCTTGAAATCATATGGTGTTTTTCTCTGTTTGACTGATTTTAAACCTCTAGGTCCATCTATATTGTTTCAGATGGCAAAAAAAAAAGATTCTTTTTTTTATGACTGATTAATATTTTGTTGTATTTATATGCCACACCTTCTTTATCTACTCCTCTATAGGTGGATACATGGGTTGCTTCCATATCTTGACTATTGTAAATAATGCTGCTGTAAACACAAGGCTTCATGTATCTTTTTGAATTAGTGTTTTCATTTGAGTAAATACCCAGTAGTGGAATTACTGGGTTATATGATAATTCTATTTTTAATTTCTTTTAAGGAAATTCCATACTATTTTCCACAGTCGCTGTACCAGCTTGCATTCTCACCAAGAGTAGAAGGGGTTCCTTTTTCTCTAGATTCTCCTCTCCACTTGTTATCTCATGGCCTCATTTTAACTTAATTACCCTTTTGATGGTCCTGTCTCCAAGTATAGTCATAATCTGAGGTATTAGGGTTAGGGCTTCAACAAGAGAAATCTGAGGGAAGATAGTTTAGTCTATAATGGGGAGGTAATTTGCTTTCTTATTATTGAATTTTGAGAATTTCTTATATATTCAGATATAGGTTCTTAATTAGGTATCTACTTTACATATATTCCCCCATCTGTGGCATGTCTTTTCACTTTATTAACAGTGTCTTTTGAAGAGCAGAAGTTTTAATTTTGATGAAGTCTAATTTATCAATTTTTCTTTAATGTATTGTGCTTTTGTATCATATCTGAGAAGTTACTGTCTAATCCAGAGCCTCTGAAATTTTCTCAAGTGTTTTCTTTTAAGTTTTATAAAATTGCTCTCATTTGCATTATCTGAGTGTGAACTATGTTAAAACTTTTAGGTCTGTGATCCATTTCAATTTAATTTTTATGTATGATGTATGTTGTGGTTCTTTTTTGGGGGAGGGTATATAGATTACTGTTGTTCCAGCATTATTTTTTGAAAAGACTATCCTTTCTCTACTGAATTGCCTTTACACCTTTGAAAATAATTGGTTGTATATATACAAGGCCTTTTATAGACTCTCTCTTCTGTTCCATTGATCTGTATGTTTGCCCTTAAGCCAAAACCTCATTGTCTTGATTACTGTGGCTTTCTCATAAGTCTTTTTCAAAATCGTTTTGGCCTATCCATACAAAATTTAAAAGCATCTTGTTGATTTATATAAAGCGAGGGTGGGGGTGGAGGGAGAGAAAGAAGGAGAAGGGACGAGAAGAAAGAGAGAAGGAGCAAGTGGAGGTGGCGTTGGGGGAGGAAGGGAGAGTGTATTCTGGTATTTAGAATGTCTTATAAGGATACCAATACTACTAATATTCCAGCCTCTAAACTCATTTAACCTTAATTGTCTCTGTAAGGACCTATCTCCAAATTTAGTCACAGTGGAGGTTAGTTTGGGCTTCAACATATGAATTGGGGTGGGTCAGTGAGGGAGATACAATTAATTCCATAACAGAGGGGTATATATATATAGTATTTTTTTTAAAAAAAACTTATTTATTTGAGCAAGAGAGAATATGAGCAGGGGAGGGACGGAAGGAAACTGGAAGAGAGAATACTCAAGCAGACCTCTTCTTACTGAGTGCAGAGCCTGAGGCAGGGCTTGATCCCAGAACTCTCAAGTCATGACCTGGGCCAAAATCAAGAGTTGGCCACTTAACCAACTGAACCACTCACGTGCCCTGGTTAGCAGTATAATTTAATGAGCCTCCTAAGTTATGCAAACGTATACCTAGTGCCTAGTCTTGGATGGAAAGTGACAGCTTTTTCTGTGTAATACAGTAATAGGCAGAACATGAATATCTAATATTAAATATTGGGTAGTTTCATATTCTTTGGTATGGGTATGCTGTACCTTTATCTTTTGTCACTAATATTTAGTAAAAGTTTGTTACAGATTTTCATTATTGGGGTTTGAAGGATAGTGGAGGAGGGACGGTGTCCACACTTACGGTGAGTGTGTTTGAAAGGCATAGTACCTATAGAAAGTAAGACAGTGAGTGGGAATTGAGAATTCCATGAAAAGAGTCCAGGGAGTTTCAAGCTTCTAGAAATCCTTGAAAATTCCCAAAGCATATGTGATGAGGGCTTAAGCCATTTTATCTGTCGATGAAGGTAAAAGATAACTCCAGATGGCTTATAGGTTTAGGTTTACCTAGATTATATTAGTTAAACATTTTATCATATTATAACAGTTTTCACTACATGTATTGTTTATTCATTTGTCATGCATCCAACATTTGTTTAGTTTGTTAAACTGTTTACAGGGATATGACATTGAAAGGTAGTATCCAAGTCTTCAAGGAATTGACAGGTTAGGAGGAGTGAGAAACATGAACAAGTGATCGTAATATACTGTGACAACTAAATAAACATACATACAACTATAGAGGCCAGAAAAAGAAGGACCTCATGAATTTGTGAATAGGAAGGAATTACTGAATCCAGAGAGTTAAAGCTATAGAATGTAGTCTGGCATCATTGCTTCAGGAGGTTTAAGCCACTGAAATTCAGATTTAGCTTCATAACGGATGCTTGCTTTGGGAACCTAGTACACTCTTACTATGTTCTGATCTTCTAAGAGGAATGAAATCTTTTTGTAGAGTTTTCAACCATGGGCAGTTTTGCCTCCAGTGGACATTTGGCAATGTTTACACACATTTTTGATTGGAGGAAGTGGAGGAGTGTGACTGGTATTTAATGGGTAGAGAGCAGAGATGCTGAAAATATCCTAAAATGCAAAGATACCCCCCAGCAACAAAGAATTATTTGCCCCCAAATGTCAAGAATCCTGGGGTTGAAAGTAACAGATGTTTGGTTTGGTCTACTACTAGTCTACTGAACCGTATTGCTATTAGCTCCAGGAGGGACCAGATGATTGGGCCAGTTAGGTCACAGTTATGTCTCATTGCCTTTCCCCAAATAGAATTGGTTGGGTCCTCGTGTGAGTGTGTGTGTGTGTGTTGGCTAGATAACAGAAGTTTTAGTCTGTTGGATAAGGAAACATAATTTTTTAAAAGCCATCTATGTGTCTAGACATAATCTCCAAGTCTTCTGTCAGGTATATAAAGTGAATTGTGCCTTTTAAAAATCAACTGAGCTATGTGTTATCTGAAAGGCTGGAGTGACTTGAAGATGTTGATTATAAAACATCTCTTAAACATATGTATGTTTCTCAGAGAGTAAATGCAGTGGGTTCAAAAAAGATTAAATTGATTTGAACTTTAGGGGGAATAATATGTTCTCCATGAAAAATCTTTGAATTTCTATTATTTTATTTTATATTCTTGAGAAAATATTAAGTAGAAATAAACTTGAAAGTAGGGAGAAAAATCAGGAAATCAGCTTGATTTCAGGGTATAATGACTAGCGCTAGGCAACTTCTTTTAGTAACTTTTATTCTCATGCACATTTTTTAATGCAGTGTTTTTTAAAGTTTAAATCGAGTAACCAGAAAAAATTTCTTTTTGTTGGTGTTGCTAAGAGTTTCTAGTCATAATGTTCAGAAAATTAGCATTGGTCCCAGGCACATTCTTCCAACCCTTCCTATTCCCCAGCTGCCTCTGACAGTATTTTGAAGATACAAGCATCTGCCTAAAGCAGTAAACTTCAGCTTTCTTATACCAACACAATTTTTTTTCAAAAGATTTTATTTATTCATTTGACAGAGAGAGAGATCACAAGCAGGCAGAGAGTCAGGCAGAGAGAGAGGGGGAAGCAGGCTCCCTGCTGAGCAGAGAGCCCGATGCAAGGCTCGATCCCAGGACCCTGAGATCATGACCTGAGCCGAAGGCAGTGGCTTAATCCACTGAGCCACCCAGGCACGCCCCAACACAAATTTTTATAAAAGAAAAGGAAAAGAGGAGAAATGGGTTGTTTCAGTTGAGATATTTGCCACTGTGACAAATAAACCCCTCATTTAAAGGATAGATTTTTTTCCTTTTTTTTTTTTAAGGATAGATTTTTAATGATAGATGGTTTTTCCTTGCTCATTTATCAGTCTTCTCTGCTCATTTATTGTTCCTCATTGAATTTAGAGAGCACTCATTGATTATTAGCTTTTATTGTTGATTTTCATTATAATATGACTAAGATGATATAAAATGTTTATAGATTTGAATTAGACATTTAAATTATGCTAAGAAACCAGTGGGGAAGGGATAGAGATCTAGGAAGACAAGAAACTATTTGTCAAACTTTAGAAACAATTTTATATACATGCATTGGCTACCAACAGACAGTATTTAGATTTTCAAACACTGGTTTACACCTCAAAATTTGTGTGATATTTCTCTACCCTCCTTTCTCTTAATCTAATTTTGCCCCTCTTTGGAGATAGACAAACTCAACTTTTACTCTTGCCATCTTCTTTGGCTTTGTTCACACACAAATGTACTGCCAAATTTGAAATTTTTCCTAGTGAGAAAGATATATCCTAGTTTTTGGCTCTGCATATCTGATTATCCTAAAAGCAGTGGCAGCACCAAAACTTTTCCAGAATGGAACAATTATAAGTTAAGTAGTAAATGGAGAAGACCACTGGTTATACTATAATATTTACGCTTCACAATTACATTTGATTAATTGGCTGAATGTATAAAGCTATTTTTGGATTAATCTCCCCCCCCCCAATTTTTTTGTATTGTTTTCTAACTCTGTTTCATTATTCTGTGACACAACTTTAAGCATACTTAGATTGCTTACATTTTAAAAAGGAATCTGGGTATATTTCCCATATGAGATACCACTAATAAGGCATCACATATAATTAGAAAAAATAGCATTGCACAGATGAGAAGAGAAAATGTGTTTTGGCAGAAACAAATTGTGGTGCATATTAGTATGTCTTTAGATCCAAGGAACATTTGATAATTGAGTGCAATTAACTTCAAAATAAATCTTGATTCTTTTTTGGAAGCATATATAAAAATTTAGGTGCAAACTAAAATGATAATGTGAAAAGTAACCTGACAAGTAGATATCAAACCTGCAGAAATTCTATGGAGATAAAACCATGCAGGTGAAAATAATATCCAAATTGAAATAAAAATATGACTTTGGGAGGAGAGGAATTGTTCTCAGTTGACAGGATAAATGGCAGTATCTTTTGATGTAGGGAAAAAAATAAATGCTTGATTTTCATGTGGTTATTACTAATTTTTGTGTATGTGTAGTAGAGAGGCAGTTTTTCTCTTTCTTCAAATAAAAAGAACATTCCATAGTCTCCTATGTGTTTTATTTTCCTGTTGTTTATTTTACTGATAGGCAATAGCTCTCTCCCCAGGGTGCTGAGTTGACCTTAATGTGAGTTACAACTAAACCCAGGAACAAGGACATTCAATGAAATCAAGGATAATTGTTTTATGGTAAATCTTTCCCTGAAGGCTACAGAACCTTTCTGAAATATGCTATTTACTTAAACCTCTATTATTGGTTTATATTAGATTTTTTTCATTTTAACAACAGGCATCATCAATAGATGTATAAGCTAAGGAGAGGCTGGGCTTATAGATAGTTATATTTTAGCAAAGAAACTTTACTAGGAAAACTGATTGTAATCTCATTCTTTCCCCCTCCTTTTCTCATCTATAATCTAGAGTACAAACTCTCTTACTGTGAAATACTTGGGGAAGACAGCATTGAAACCATCATTCTATTGCATGAAAGTATTAGAGCTGGCACTCTTGTGTTGGGTAATTAAGGGTGAAAAGTGGCTATATTTTTAGACTGGAGAGTGAAAGAAATATTTTTTTATTTATAAAAATAAAATTTTATGTAAAAAAATATTCTTTTCTAAATAGAATGCAATCCTTTTAAAATATCAAAAGTTGTTATAATAACACCACATACATAAGGTATTATTATTTAAAATGATGCAAAATGTCACTGAATCTTTCTAGCTTGGAACTAAATGCTTCCAAGGCACCTGACAGAAGCAATGCTAACTCTCAGTTATCAACCTGTGGTTATGAGAGACAGCAAAAACACAGGCAGTTGCATTCACAAACATTAAAAATCTTTTAGGCATTTGTTACAGTTTCTTCCCCATCAAACTTTTTTCCCCTGAAGCTTCTAAGAAGGAACAATTCTGAATGATCTGTACTTTCTTCTTTTCTTACATGCACTTTTGATAGGGATGATGGAAATGGTCTATGAAGAGGGCTTTGGGTAAAAGAGAAACAAAAGTCCACAGTTCTATGTATCCTGAATAATTACTCCCTGGAGTTTTCTCTTTGGGGACAATTGTCCTTCCTTTTCTTCACAGGATCATTTCAAACCCTTTTCTGTTAAAAGAGCCACAGATTGCTGAAAGGCACTTACTGCAAATAGGATTACATAGATGGCTTCATAGCTTTTAGCCTTAACAAACTGTGTAGTCAGTGTATGTGCAAAGTGCGCTGTACGGTCTGCTGGGCAGCTCGGTCTGAGATTCAGCCCTACTTTCAGGAAATATGCAGTGTCTGCTGCTCCAATCAAACAACAGCAGTAGCAGCAGTGGCAACACAAGTTGTATGAGTGATAAAAAAGGTAAAGTGATAAAGGCTGTAGGAATGATAGAAACAAGATCTTTTATTTTCAGAGTCACCGGAGAGATAATTACTGCAGGCTAGAGAGATCAAGGAACTTCTCATTCATTTGAGAGTTAAGTTAACTTTTTTGTTCTCTGGGCTTCAAACAATGTAGAGAATATAAGTTTATGCAGGAGATGGAGAAGAAAAGGCTACTGTAGTGGAAAAAAGATGAGGAAAAGAGAAAAAGAATAAAGAAAAATATTCAAGTGCAAGAAAGAGTACAGCAATTTATGGAATGATTTCTATAAGAGATAAAAGATATAAAATGGGAAAGTCAGAAGGAGCCAGATTATAGAATGTTTTAAATGACAAAATAGGATTTCAACATTTTGTTATAGGTAATGGAAAGCATTTGAAGAATTTTGAGTGGAAAAGTGTTTTAGAAAGATGCTTCTAATGACGATATGGAGGATGAACTGAAGTAGAGGGGATTGGAGGAAGCTTGTTTCAGAATAGACCTATGGAATCCTAGAAGCGTTAAGTGAGGAGCATGGACAAGGGGCAGAAAGATGTAGGAAGGGTGGGTAGGACAGGGGAAGGCTTCATGTTTGAGATGGTTTTGAAATTGATAAGCCACATGTACTATAATTTTTAGAGAAAAGTTTATTGCTTTAATTGCTTGTATTAGAAAAATTATCAAATCAGCAGTTAATGGTGTATTGCTAGAAGATCCTTAAGATATTAAAAGTTGAGAGGCTATTATAAACAGACTTATGAGAATAAACATTTAAATGAAGTAAACAAAGTTTTAGAAATGCGACTCCCTTGAAAGTTGAATCCTTGAAATTTGAACCACTGTTTTCTGCTATAGATCTCTTATATACATTTACACACACACACACATCCCACATGTACTTTTATATAGAGAGCAGGAATTGGCAATTCGTTGGCCAAATGTAGACTGTTTCCTGTTTTTGTAAACACAATTTTAATGGAACACAGTCATGCTCAATTTTTAATGTGTTATCTATGAGTGCTTTTTTTGTTTTAATGCAAAGTTGAGTATTTACAAGAGAAATGTATGGCCCACAAAGCCTCACACATCTACTGTCTTTTCTTCTACAGAAAAAGTTGGCTGACCCTTGGTCTGTTAATATTAGGTAATTGCAGCTAAGTCAACTAAGTCAACCTTAGTTCTGGTTGCACATGCTGGTTTGTAGCAACAAATTTCAGGAAAACCAGATCTTACATATATTAAATTAAATTGAATGCGTATCTTGAAATGAATGCTCTTACCCAGAGCATGTGACTATAATCCTTTTATCTTACCATTGTATCATTTAAATTTATCTAGAAAAGTGATGTCTTTTTTGCACTAATGACCTGATGTGAGTTTGTGTGGTGAGTTTTCTTAGCTGGCTTCCAGGTGTAGGGTATAGACTTTTGTAATCAAGGTAAAATTTTGTAAATAAAGGGTAAATCAAGCAGATTGATAGTACTCCCAGTCAGCTGAAGCATTATGACAATGATTTTAAAAACCCCAAGTTTTATTATTTATGTTATATTGAGGGGTGTTGTGATTGTTTCACTTACATTATATAATGTAATCATACGAATTGTATGATCTAAGTAAAGTTTTAAAATAATCTTCTTTTGATAGGAAAGCAAACTGTGTATTAGGGATATTACATAAGATGCTCAAGGCCAGAAGCTGGTAAATGGGAGAGCTAGGAGTTGAATACAGAGGTAGTGAAAAATCTATCCATCTCACCTTCTCAGGGCATCAGCCCTTCCCTCTGCCATTGCCATAGAGCTGGTTTCTAGCAGCCATCTTTTTGTTGTATTAGCTTGTTCAGCCACAAGAGACCAGTCCAAAGTTGCATACTGGGAGCCAGATCCAAGTTGAGCTGATCAGAGTTGTGCTCTGAGATTTTGTATGAGGCTAAAAATTTTTCTTCATTCTAGCTTTTCTTGAAGAGAGGAAGTATGGAAATTTGTGGTGCTATTCTTCTTCCATTCCTGTTGAATAATGTGCCCTTTAATAATATGAAAAAATACTGATGAATATGAAAAACACTTAAGAATATTCACAGATCACTGTGTGTTTAATATAAGTAAGAGTTTGGGAGTGTGTGTTAGTTAACCAAGGATATTAATTACCTGCATGATGGGCAGTAACACTGATTTTATAGCACCTCCTGCTGAAAAAGGAGAACTGGAGAGAGCATCTGTCAGGGTTTAGTGCAAGGGATGACAACCACTCTAATATTTTCAGGAGTAATCAAGAGGACAGAGAGAATTAAGTAGTTGCAATATCTGCCGGAAGGGCTGGGGAAGTGGAAACCAGAGGAGCTACCTCTAGACTACATATGACATGAAACTGAGATCCAGAGCTGAGAACAAGAGATCATGAAGCTGCGACCACCACTATGCTACAAGAGCTTCCTTTCACATCAACAAAACTGGTGACCAGAAATATAACAAGACATTTGGCTGCTGGAAACATGACCTGCCAGTTTTCCTTGCCAGTTATCAAAACAGTGAGAAGATAATCTCTATCTCCCTACTTGTTTTCTGCATCTATCAGGAAAGCATCTCATTCACAGATCCTATTTGCATATAGGAAATTCTAGTTGACTGGTATTTGGGGAGTGTAGTTTTTAGCCTTGTAGTGCCTATGAAAAGGGAGGATAAGGAACTTTGCAGTTCTTGGGATAAGAAATAGAAGGCGGTAGCAGTGGATGCTAAGTCTCAAAAGAATATATCCATCATAGGATCAGGCTGTAGCAGTGGTCAAAACAATCTGGTTATATTGTTATATTCATTGTACTCTCCAAGTCTGTAACACAGCATGTTTTGACCTCATTGCTCTTTGCTGTTATACCCCTGGGGATGTGGTGCCTTGAACTTGGGCTGAATGTGAGCTTCTCTTGGTTTACCAAGGAAATCATATTAATGCACTATTGTTTGGAAAGCTGTGATTGAAAACAGGGTCATGTCTTTTCTGGTGGCTGGTTGATGGCACACCCAGGCTTCTCCTTCTGTGAACTCATATTTCTTCTGTGAGAAAATAATGGAAGGTTAGCAAGATCTTCTCTTTCTAGAACTAGCCATCTTCTAACTCATTATATTGCTTGTATTGGTGGATGTCTTGAGGAGTATATATAATGTTTTGAGACAGAATATCCGATGATATGAGTATTAGACTAATAACGTATTACCTAGAGGCTTATATATTCAGCAAGACTTGCACTAAATAGAGCTCAAAGAGGAATAGAGAATTGGAAACAAATTATTTAATGATTTTTTTTTTTACTCTGTTGAAATATTGAAGTAATCTTCAGTGCCACTTTTGTGGTCAATCATTTTTGCTGTACTTACTCTTTTTTGGTGATTCAGAAAACTGCAAATGTTAAGGCTGTCTTAAGTGGTTATGTAAGTAAATGTCAAAATTTAAAATATAGATTATATATTACATTGATGCTCTTCTATTTTTCTTTACTCTCCTGTTGTTCTTTTTCTTAGACTACATGGTAAGTAGGTCAGGAACAGTGGGTTGGGCAGCATTACTTATGGGGAACAGATACTTGGAATCTCCTTCAAAGATCTTGGAATACAATTTTTACGGTCAGTGCTTTTCCAAATGTTCTACTCTGAAGAATCACTGAAAAAGAGAGATGAACTAATACATCAGTGTTCTTGCAATATCCTCCTGGGCTATTCCTCTCTATAGTATGTTAACTCTATACTACCAAGCCAAATGTTCAGAAAAAGTACTTGTTCCTAGACCATAGCTAAGAATTGCTGTTCTAGGAAGAACTTGCCTCTTTCCCAGGTAACTTTCAGTGAGACAGAATGCCTGACAATTTTTTGATTCCAAGTGGTATAAATTCTGTAAATTCAGCATGTTTAATCAAAATTACTCACTGATCTTGCTTTCAATGCCAGCTCTACACACCACCAACTCACAAATCATACAAAGTACAATAGAAATGGATATTCACATGGCAGAACATTATTACCTTAGTAATTTACTATACAGGATTGGGAGATTTTTAGTTATCTTTTCTCAGAGATCTTTTAACCTGGAAACAATATATTTTCATTTCTCTTTGTTTTGTTTTTCAGTTAGTATCTTCTGCTATGATTAATATTACCTCCATAATGAAGTTTGTATTGGAAAAATAAATGACCTTTTATTTTTTTTAAAGCACTTCTTTTCTAGCCCCTGATCAAAAGGGATGCCAAAAGAAGTCTTAAGACTCTTAGCTGCAAAAATAAAGGAAAAAAAAGTCTAAAGATACATTAATGCCTTAGAAAGCAAAGTATCAAAAATGAAAAAAATAATCTATAGATGTTTTTTCCCTTTGCAATAATAATCTATACATCTTGAAAACCTCCCAAATCATTTCCTTTAATTGCAGTTGGTCATTTTTTTTTTTAAAGATTTTATTTATTTATTTGACAGAGAGAGATCACAAGTAGGCAGAGAGGCAGGCAGAGAGAGAGGAGGAAGCAGGCTCCCTGCTGAGCAGAGAGCCTGATGCGGGACTCGATCCCAGGACCCTGAGATCATGACCTGAGCCGAAGGCAGCGGCTTAACCCACTGAGCCACCCAGGCGCCCCAGTTGGTCCTTTTTTAAGGTAGAAAAGGAGGGTTATCAACTACCAAAAGTTCTTAGGCAAATTTAAATAATGTACTGTCATTATAAACTTGATATTTGATGATTATCAGTTAATTATACAACTGTGTGTGTTGTGAGTTTATGTGTGTGTGTGTGTGTGTGTGTGTGTGTGTGTGTGTATGTGTGTGTTTCTTTCATGGACCATGTCCTGGGAATAACATCAACTTATTTGAGTTCAGGTCCAACCAGTGACCTTATGGTCAGAAATTAAAGTTTAAGCTTACTTCTACTTTATCAGTCAAAATGGAAACAAAACTATATGGAAGTGCTGTCTTCATTCTTTGCCCTTCTTCTAGGCTGTGTTAAGTATCTAAACAAATGTTGAATACATATTTAAAGAATATTGTGTGAAGGAACACTACATCATTAAGAGTCCTAAAATACTTACGCTTTAATCTGGTTCATGGGACAAGATCAGGGAATTATGAAAATGTCTGCAAAGAAGAAGAAAGAATTTATGAGACATAGTAAGAATGTGAGGATAGGTAAGGAGGGTCATAAAAATGAAAGTTGATATATAGTATTTCAGGAGAGAGAAGGAATAAATGAGGCTTTTTGACTTTGAAGCATGCTTGGTTGGAATGTAGAATCTTCAGATTCAAAGATGGAGGTACATGAAGTAGAGTTAAATCTTTGTAAAGCAAGGAAAAGTTAAGGCATTTTATCTTTGCCAACAGTAAAAAGATAATCTTAAGGCATATTGTCAAAAGAGTAATTTACTTACATAGTAATTTTAAAAAGTGATGAAGACATTTTGCTTTTGCTCCATGACCATGAGACATGTACAGTTTATGATCTGGGGTAGTGAGACTAGTTTTAGGACATGTCATAGCCAGTTATGAATTCTAAATCTTACTCATTTCCAACTGAAGTGTTACTGTGCAGGAGAGAAAATAGAGAAGACTTATAAAACATTCATCAAAGGAAAAATGCAGTGCTTTTTTTTTTAATAGGGAAAAAGAGAATTTTATTTTGAAAACAAAGTTTGCTTTTAAAAATAAAACGTTTGCTGTTCCTCAAAAAGGTGCTGACATTTCGCAGATAAGGAGAATGAATTACTATCCTCCCTTTAGCTAGCCATGTAAATAGGACCCGAAGAGTCCAAGGATTCCAAAAGCAGATACCCTCAGGAGCAGCCTGGGCTTCCTTCTAGATTGGTCGGATCCTGCAAGGGTCCCAAGTGCGGGCTGGTAGAAACAGGCTTTTGGGGTCACGTTCCCAGAAACACTTGTTTTTTTTAAAACTGTGGCACCTGTCGTCCATGGTGACTTGGCAGGAGCACTCAGCCTGGCCGGCGCCATTCTTGGCTATGCACTTGTATAAACCTCTGTCCTCGGGAAGTGCCTTCTAGATGGAGACAGAGCACAGTGAGCCTTCTTGGGAGAGGATGATGAACTTGGTGGTCTTGAGTCTTTCCATTCAGTGTCCAGGTGATGGTGGCTGGGGGGTCAGAGGACACCTGACACTGGAGTAGCAGCTTCTCGCCTTCTGTCACACGGACATCTTGTAGCTTCTCCTTGAAGGTTGGGGCTGTCCCTTGGTTCTCTGACCCGTTTTCATTATCTGTGGCTCCTGCTTGCCACCTCCCACAGTTCACATCATTCTTAACCTCCTTCTTGAGTTCTTCCTTCCCAGCTGGTTTTGGGGTCTCAGTAGGCTTGGTGTTGCCCATGGGTTTTGGGGTCTCAGCAGGCTTGGCATTGCCTATGGGTTTCGGGGTCTCAGCAGGCTCTCAGGGGTCTTTTCAAGCCAAAGCTTGAAAACAGCTTTTTTGAAAAAGAAGCTCAAATTGGTTTTCATGTATTTACTTTTCTGTAAAAGCTGCTAATGGTGGCTGACCACATGGCCAGAAATAAGACAGTGATATTATCCTACCCCCAGCCCCTTTACCAATGCAAACCTTGAGATTCAAAGACGGTGTAAATGTATCAGTCTTAGATCTGCATGCTTTTGCTAGTTCCTGATTACATGGAAAGTTCCACTGTAGATTATTAGCATTTCCTCCAGACTCCTACTAACTGGAGTTGGTAGGAGTGAAAATATTTGGGTGAAATGTTTGGTGAAAATAATGAGTGTGCTTCAGCAAGGACAGTGACTTTCTAGTGATAGCACTGTTGTAGATGTATATCAAACATTGAATATGTGGTTAAAATAGACATAGTGTGCAATTTTTACATATTTAGCCGTGGTGTACTTTTGTAACAAATTTATTCTGTTTTAGGCATCATCTCTAAAACTGGTGTTTGATGCTATTGCCATGGTGTGTATTTCCCTTCTTATACTACCACTTCCAAGGAGTTGGAGAAAAAGTTTTGTTAGAGGAATAAGAAGGAATCCATGTTCTTGGATGTGGAGAAGGACCCCGGTCTAGAATATAAACAGTGGTTGGTGTTACCAGGAGTCTGAATTTCTAAATGGAGCTCTGCACACATTTTCCCCTAGAAATGTGTCCCTGAGAATATTTCCCCTCTATCTCCTACACTTATGAACAGATAAGCATGATGGCTGATGCTACTTCTGCAGTTCTTACTGGAGCTTGCACAGGAATGTACCATCAAATAGTTGTAACTCCCTAACCATCCACTTCACCAGAGGACCCCATTTCTCTACTCTTTTGGGAGTGAGTATTATTAAAACCTTCTTTTTTATTCCCAGAATTGCAAATTGAAGCCCCATTTCCTGTGGCCAGAAAAGAGCTTGCACCTGCCCCAGAATCTCATAGGCAGCACAAAACAATACAAAGGGTACTACAGGTGTTACTGCACTAGCTATGCTTCTTACTGACTAAAAGCCTTGGAGAAGCTTCCTTCATTCTTGTCTTGTAATGTGAAGTGACTGGAGTAGAGATTTCTTAAGTGTCTCCCAGTTCTAACATTGTGATACTTGGCGGTATGGGTGCTTGGCTGGAGTTGATGCAGCTGGTTAATCAGGCTGTCATAAGAAGCAGGTGTCAAGCGAATACAAGAAGTATGTTAGAGGAAAAGCTTTGATGCTTAATGGGAAGGGAGAATGGAGAAGCTGGAAGGGCCATTATTTTTACTTATATACCAATCACTGTATATTATTGCATCTAATTTTCACAAATACTCCATGTGATGGTATAGTAGCAGAACAGTGG
This sequence comes from Mustela erminea, assembly GCF_009829155.1. NCBI lineage: Eukaryota > Metazoa > Chordata > Mammalia > Carnivora > Mustelidae > Mustela > Mustela erminea. The sequence goes on along the minus strand of NC_045627.1, from coordinate 34,227,589 downwards.
TCCCCCAGACATGTCTGTGTCCTAATCCCTGGAACCTCTGAATATGTTGTGTCATCTGACAAGGGGAATTAAGGTTGCTAATTAGATGACCTTAAAATACAGAGATTATTCTGGATTATCTAGGTGAGCTCAGTGTAGTCACAAGAGTCCTTAAAAGTGGAAAAGGAAGGCAGAAGAGAAAGAACCAGAGAAATGGGAGCATAAGAAGGGCTTGGCCTAATATTGCTGGCTTTGAAGGTAGAGGAATGAGGTCACGAACCAAATGACAAATGTGGGTAACCTCTAAAAGCTGAAAAAAGCAAGAGAAGAGATTTTTCCATAAAGCCTTGAAACCTTGCTATCATCTTGGTTTTAGCCTGATGAGACCCATTTTGAATTTCTTACCTCTAGAATTGTAAGATAATTAATTTGTATTGTTTTAAGCTTCCAAGTTTGTGCTAATTTGTGATAGCACCAGTATAAAACTAATATAGTTGTGTATTCTAGTTTTATAAGTAAGAGAATGCTGGGGCACCTGGGTGGCTCAGTTGGTTAAGCATCTGCCTTTGACTCAGGTCATGATCCTGGCGTCCTCAGATTGAGCCCCACTTTGGGGTCTCTGCATGACGGGGAGCCTGCATCTCTCTCTCCCTCTGCTGCTCTACCTGCTTGTACTCTCTCTCTCTCTCACTATATATATATATATATATATATATATAATATATCAAATAAATAAAATCATTTTAGAAAATAAGAGAATGAGACTTAGAGCAGTTAAATAAGTTTCTCATGATCACATGGCTAGTAAGACAGAGGATTCAAATTCAAATCTGCTTATTTCCAAAGCCTACACTCTGTTTGGTATGTTGTCTTAAACTGTTAACTGGAATCCCTCAGATGTCCTTGGCAGGTCTGTGGCTCAGGGCCTTCTTGGCCTATCTTAGTGGGCCATTCTGGTACCTTTTCTGGGCTGTCCTTTTCCTTATTGTTGCTCAAAGCATCTTCAGTTCTTCCTGACCAAACTTTGACTTTGGAAGGGGACTACTTTCCATACCTTTCCATCCAGTATTGGAGACATACCCTTTATAGTTCTTGAAACCCTCCAGTGCTGCTGGAACCAGAAAAAAAGGAATCATGTTCCCAGGGTGCTTCTTACATTAGCAGCCCTTCCTTTTTATTTAGTGCACATCCCATATTCTACCTCTTCCCATCTTCTGAAACTGCCTTGCCTTGGATGCTTACTTTCCATTCTTTTTTTTTTTTTAAAGATTTTGTTTTTATTTATTTGACAGACAGAGATCACAAGTAGGCAGAGAGGCAGGCAGAGAGAGAGAGAGAGAGAGAGAAGCAGGCTCCCTCCTGAGCAGAGAGCCCGATGTGAAGCTCGATCCCAGGACCCTGGGATCACCACCTGAGCAGAAGGCAGAGGCTTTAACCCACTGAGCCACCCAGGCGCCCCCTTGCTTTCCATTCTTAGAAAAATGACATGGGGGGCGCCTGGGTGGCTCAGTGGGTTAAGCCGCTGCCTTCGGCTCAGGTCATGATCTCAGGGTTCTGGGATCGAGTCCTGCATCGGGCTCTCTGCTCAGCAGGGAGCCTGCTTCCCTCTCTCTCTCTCTCTCTGTCTGCCTCTCCATCTACTTGTGATTTCTCTCTGTCAAATAAATAAATAAAATCTTAAAAAAAAAAAGAAAAAGAAAAATGACATGGATTCTTTTTTTTAGAATTTTTTTAATTTATTTATTTTCAGAAAAACAGTATTCATTATTTTTTCACCACACCCAGTGCTCCATGCAATCCATGCCCTCTATAATACCCACCACCTGGTATCCCAACCTCCCACACCCCCGCCACTTCACATGACATGGATTCTAAACAGGGAATAGCTCAGGTTATACACATCCCCCCCCCCCCCCCTTCTGCCTTACAGTTTGCTTGCTATCTGTTTTTCAGGGCATGAGAAATAGAATTCCCAGTTCAGTAATCACTCCTGTTATAGTTCTTTTAACATCTTTAATTTACTTTATAGGTTAAAAAGTTTTTCTGAGCTGGACTTACAATATGACTTACAAATTTAATAATTCTTAGAGGAGTGTTGTCATTGAGAACATGTGTTATAAATTACATATAACAGATATGACAGCACTTTAAAACACAATTTGATCATAAGCTGGGGCCTGATGGTTTTTATAATCTGTTAGTGAATTAGACTACAGAGCAATTGTTGACTATACTGTTGACTTTCATACAGAGAAAGTACATTACTATTTGAACCCTAAGGAGTGGTTTTGGCCTTGTCTCTTGAGCAAAAAATGGGATGGCTCAAATAAATCAGTTTAGTTCTATTTGTTTTATGAGCTGTACAGCAGTTGAAGCCCAAGTTTAATGACTTATTTCACACATTTTCCCGTAAGTCTTTCCTGGAAACCCAAGACATCCAGAGTTATGATGGGTTATCAGAAAAAGGGAGGACAAGCTTCATTACTCCTGAAATATTACTACCCATAGGAATGAACAGTAGTTGAGGATTTAACTATTTTGATGGTTACTTTGTGTTAAATGAGCTAACATATGCTTCAGGTCTTATCACAAAAGAAAAATTATACCTTCAGTAAGAATTGAGCTAAGAGCCTCTTAATTTTTGGTGCATTTTAATTTCCTACTTTATTACACATAATAATTACTGTTTTTCTAAAACCTGAAATTGCTTAGGTTCAAATTCTGGCATTTTGTTTTTGACCCAGAGGGTTTATTTATTGCAGAATGTGTGTATGAAATTATGCATGGCTTGATTTTTTTTAAAGAGATTTTATTTATTTATTTGACAGACATAGATCACAAGTAGGCAGAGAGGCAGGCAGAGAGAGAGGAGGAAGCAGGCTTCCTGCTGAGCAGAGAGCCAGATGCGGGGCTCTGTCCCAGGAGCCTGAGATCATGACCTGAGCGGAAGGTAGAGGCTCAACCCGTGAGCCACCCCCGCACCCCGGCATGGCTTGATTTTTTAAAATCAATTTTAGAATAGTTTTACATTTACAGAGAAGTTGTAAAAGATAGTACAGAGAGTTCTCATATACTTTTCTTCCAGTTTCTCCAGTTGGGACAACTTATTTTACTATGATATATTTGCTACAACTAAGAAACCAACATTCATATATTATTAATAACTCCACACTTTATCCATATTTCCTTAATTTTTCCTTTAATGCCACTTTTTAGTTTGAGGATCCAATCCAGGATACCACATTACATTTAGTCATCATGTTTTCTTAGTCTCCTCTGTTCTGTGATAGTCTTTTAGACATTGCTTGGTTTTCATGACCATGAGAGTTTTCAGAGGTGTTGGTCAGGTATTTTGTAGAATGTTTGTTAATTGGATTTTGTCTATGTTTTTCTCATGGTTAGACTGGGGTTATAGGTTTTGGAGAGGAAGGCCACAGAGGTGAAGTGTTCTCATCATATCATGTCAAGGGTACATGCTATCATCATGTCTAGTCAATGATGATGTTAATCTTGATCACTGGTCAAGGTGGTGTTGGCCTGGTTTTTCTACTGTAAAGTTACTTTCCCGCTTTTCACTCCCCCTTCCTATACTGTACTCTTTGGAAGCAAGTGACTACTAGTAGAGCTTACATTCGATTCATAGTATAGCTCAGAATTATGGAGCTGAGCTCCTTCTCTTGGAGGGAAAGTGTCTATGTAAATTAGTTGAAATTGTTCTGTAAGGAAGATGGTCTGTTTCCCCCTATTTGTTTATCATGGCTTGATTTTGGTTTCTTTCATTTTTCTCTTTCCCTTCTCAAACACAATCTGATAGAGAAGGCACACATGCAAAAACCTATTGTATTTAAAATATTATTTGGAAGACATATCATTTCTGAGAATTGGAAAAATGTGGAAAAAAGTATGAATTAAAATTAATGTCATGTAATATCATGTGAAGCATAATATGGTTGTCTGGAGGGCAGTTTCACAAATTCCTTCAGGAACACTTTTTACTAACTGTATAGTGAAGAAATTCTTTCTTAACTTTTGGATGCAGTAATTTAAGGTGATTTTGTCCTATTTCACAAGAGTGAAACATCATCCCAAGTTAAATTGCTTCGAAATTCCTTACTTGTATAGTAGAATGTTTAGATTTTTGGTGTTATCCTTATTTTGTAATTCTATAGATTGTGTTTTGCATAAGATTGGATTATGTTTTATTTATAAGATTATAATGATACAGAAGGTTTTGTCTTTTCAATATACATTATGCACAGTTCTCTGTTAGTTATTCCATTTTTCTTAATACCTTTCTACTTTCTTTTGTTTGGCTCATTTTCTTGCACATTGATTTGATTTGTAGAGATTCATAGAATCATAAAATGTTAGAGTTGAACATCTTTAGAAATGATCTAATTCATTCCTTTATTTAATAAGACAGATAAGAGACTTGGCACAGATTTGCTAGCAAGAACAAAGTGAGATTGGAATGCAGGACTTTTGATTGTGAGTCCAGGGTTCTCCCACTGTACAACAATGCTTCATTTTTATTTGACTCAGAAATTTCACTGTGAATCAGTATCACATTGTTTTGAAATAGAGATTTTCTATGTGTGAAAACTTCGCTTTAGTTCTTCAATTCTCTTTGACTTTGGTCTAAAAATTTCCAATAGATTCAGGGAAATTTTCCTCTTGTAACTTGTTTCTAGCATTTTTATCATTATGGAGGAAACATAGGCTCAGTTGTGAATTGAACTCACATATATAAGTGTTTCTTAAATAGCCAAGAGAATCCTCATTCATCTCCTGTCTATTGGATGCATCAGTACTTTATTTTTTAAATTTCTTGGATCAAGTCTAAAAAATACTGTATTATTAATGCACCTTAAAATTGAAGGAGAGGCAATCTGAAAGTGTTTGAAAAAGTCTTGAGAGAATCCTCTCATGTTTAACACAGTGATTCTGCCTGATAAGGAAATAGAAACATTTTTCTCTCTGTAGATTTCATATATTATTGCCTATGCAATGTATATTTTATTTATATTATTCACATAGAGAGGAAATTCTTATTCTGTATGTATGTCATTTCAGAGAAACAGAAAAATAGCAAATGAAAACAACAGTGTCTATTGTTTTAGAGCATACACATGGCTGTGATGGGTTTTATATATATTGCCAAGACACAGTATCGTTGTTTTAGAATGGATCACTTTTGGACTTAGGAAATTGGACTTAAAATATTCAGATTCCAAATGAACAAAAAGGAACATAACATCACATAATTTGGTTTATAAACTTGTTTTGACAGTACTGGTATATTCATCACAATAAGGCTTTGGAAACTTGCAGATTTTTTTCCATCCCTCCCTTTTACACACTTTTGCTGACAACACACTGTTCTGCATCATTAATGAAGTTTCACTCTGTAGTAGTTGCCTTGTTTTCTTTTCTTTTCCAAATAGGTGGATCACTTATTTGACAAAACTGGAATCTAGGAAAGTGAAGTTTATTTTCCATGCTAGAAATGCCTTGCATGATCTAAATCTTGCAATCTAGTTGCAAGTCCTTGTTGATCCAAATCTGACTAACATTTTACTGAGTTTGCAACAACAATCTTCGCAAGGACGAAAGCAGAAGATAAGCCTTGGAAAGTTTCCCACAAACTGAGTACTTTATTCTTTCAGAAATAACATGGCAAAGTTGGCTGTTCGACTTCCAGCATTGATTGTCTAATGTATTTTCTAATTCTCTTTATTTTCTCTCATATATTCTCTAAATTCTCTCATTTATTCTCTAATGTATACTCAAGGATTTTTGTGTGTCTAGTGAGTAGAATTTCCTTTATAATCCCTGTTTCTCTACTCCTCCACAAAGAACATAATGGAGCCATCACCATCATCATCATCATCATCCTAACAATATCTTTGTATGACTATTCCAGAATAGTGGGACTTTCACGTGTTTTTCACATGTGTTTGTGAGTTTCGCACTTGCCACATAGTCGTTCTTTTCTCTCCAGCTTGTAATTGGCTGCATGGCCTCAGCATCCAGGGCGATGAGCAGTGGAAGCAGCTGGCTTAGTGTCCAGACTGCAGTGCTCTTATATCACTGGCTTCCTCCCATATGATCTGGTAACGTGGCCCCCCTAGTTCTCTACCAGGTAATATTCTGACAGCTTCATGTTGAAGTGTGGCCAGTGCTCTCCACTGGTACTTGTGCCAAGTTGTATTCATGGTTCCTTTTAGAGATTTTGCTGAGATACATATGTAAAAGTGGTAAAGAATTTGCCACTTTGGTACAGTCTTTGGCCACCCCCAGGCTTTAGCTGAGTGTGAGGACAAACTTAATAGCATATTACTGTGATTATTTCAAAATCACTCTTCAGCTGCAACCTATTATCTGTGGATCAGACTTGTATACCTGACTATCCCTTTCTTCATGGTAAGTTCCATTAAACAAATTGAACCCTTGTCTTTTCCTGGACATGTCTGAATTTCCAATGCATGCACGAGGACCACTGAAGACCTTTGCAGCCTTAAGCAGTCTTATTTTTCGAGGCGTCAGTGATCTCATGGCAAATATATTATAGGTACCCACAATCTAACATTAAATAAAATTTTTGATTTAGAAAAATTTGATTTTTTTTTTGGTAATGTGTTTTGAAATTATGTTCTTATGAATAACTCATTTATGTATGTTTGTGATTTATTTACCATCATTAGGTGACTTTCGGAATTCTTTTATAGTAGGGTCATTTAATGTATAAACTTTTAAAATACAATTAATTGTTTATAATACTCCAATTTGAAATTAATCGAGCTACCATAATACATTTGTGGACAATTAATAATTTTTATTTTATAATTGCCTTTTTATATTTTGATATCAGTAATAACTTTTCATAGAGTCTTGAAAAGATTCTAAGTCCCCAAAACTCTATTCTACAGTGCCCAGTAGAAGAACAACACCCCACAGTTCCCAGCTGCTTTGGATTCTTTAAGTTGAAGTGTTAGATGGAGACATCCTTTTCTTCCTTTCTTCCCTCCTTCCCTTTCCTCCTCCTTCCCTCCTTCTCTCCCTCCCTCCCTTCCTTCTCAAATACTAACTGAGCCCCAGCTGTGTGCTTGCAGCATTATAACATAGATCATTTTGCATTGTGTATGTGATTTCTTCACCTGTTTGGATATTGTATATAAAAGTGAAAGTGCTAAAGAGTAAAACATGGTCTTTGTATAGCAGCACTATATCAGTAAATTGTATAACAAAGTACGGAAAAGTAGAGATTTCCTATACTTTTCTTGCTCCTCTGTAAGGCAGGGCATAGCAAGGCTGAGACTTGGGATTGGCCGGGGGGGGGGGGGGGGGGGGGGGGGAGGTCAGAACAGAGGAAGCAGCAATGAAACATCAAATTCTGTTTGAAAAGCAAGGGCAAAGTTGAAGAGCAAAACCTAGGGAGGCCAATTATTGGCTGTCAGGAAGTGTGAAACCAAGAGCTCAATGAACTAGATTACCAGAAGCAGAATTTAGGGTAAAAACTAGAACCTGCTCAATGTCTTTCCACTAGATATATTTCCTTTTTTATGAATTGTCTATTTTTGACCTTTGCTCATTTATCTTTTGAGATTTTAGTGTTTTTCTTATCTAATTGTTTGATCTCTTTATATAGTCAACATACTAAACTAGATCATATTTACTGTCATATTTACTGCAAAAATTTTTTCTCAGAATTGCTTTTTACATTGGATTTTTAATGTCACACCATTCTATTTCTTTTAATTTATTTTTATAGCTTCTAGAAAATCCAGCCCCTCTACCTTGGTAATAAATTGTCATTTTTTTTCCCCCAAGTTTTAGGATTCAGTCTTAAACTCATATGGAATTTCCTTTAGTGTATAATGTAAATAAAGCACTCATATTATTTTTTCTCTAAATGTATAATTTGTGATTACAATACCATTTATTAACTAATCACTTTTCTTGGGGCACCTGGGTGGCTCAGTCTTTAAGCATCTGTTTTTGGCTCCTGTTGTGATCTCAGGGTCCTGGGATCCAGCCCCATGCTGGGCTCCCTTCTTAGCTGGGAGCTTGCTTCTCCTTCTTTCTCTACCACTTCCCCTGTTTGTGATCTCTCTCTCTTTCTGTCATATAAATAAAAGCTTTAAAAAAATCAGTTTTCTTATTCATTCTTCAATGACTAGGTATGTCTTCTTAATTATGAATTCAATTCTATTGTAGGCTAGCTATCCTGTTTTATTAACCCATTTTTACATCCTTACTGCTTTCTTTTATAATTATAGTTTTAGGATGCTTAATGTCTTGTATAATTGTTATTACAAATGTATAATTTGTGATTAGAAAACCATTTATTAAATAATAATTTTTCTCATTCATTCTTCAATGAATAGGAAAGTCTTTTTGATTATTAATTAAATTCTATTTTAGGCTAGCTATTCTGTTTTATTAACCCACTTTTATATTATTATTATAGTTTTAGGATGCTTAATGTCTTTTTTTTTAATATTTTATTTATTTGACAGACAGAGATCACAAGTAGGCAGAGAGGCAGGCAGAGAGAGAGGAAAGGAAGCAGGCTCCCTGCTGGGCAGAGAGCCCGATGTGGGGCTTGATCCCAGGACTCTGGGATCATGATCTGAGCCAAAGGCAGAGGCTTTTAATCCACTGAGCCACCCAGGTGCCCCTGTCTTTTTTTTTTTTAAAGAATGATCTTACCTGTTTAATTTTAGATGAATTATTCTGTCAAGTTTTGAACAAGTTTATGTTGAGATTTTGATTGAAATTATGTGAGTCTATAAGTGACAAAATTTTTCATCTTTGTCTTCATGCCCTGGGACTCTTCTTTTTTTTCCATAAAAGGACATTGATTTACATATTATAAAATGGCACTTTTTATTATTAAAGATTATCCCCCCCTGATTATTTGATAGTGAGATAAGACCATATGTACTGATATTGGTATATGGGGATGACACTCTTTGCCACAGATTACAAGTTTGTGGATATTTAAAGCACGGGTGTCAAGAGGCACTGAGCTGTAATAAATTCTTACTTAGGTGTTTTGGTAGCTGAAACCTTAGCTTTTTTGTAGCTGTAACTATACAGAGTTGCACTTTCTGCATACTTAAGTGGCCCACTTTATTTGAACTTCTTTTACTCTGTGTAATTAATGATGATCATTTATTCATGGAACTAATATTGTTTGTGCCAGGCTTTGTTCTAGGCTCTGGGGATAGAAGAAGTGAATAAAACAGGAAGAGCATCTACTCTTTTGGAGATTTTATCCTAGTCAAGGAGACAGATAACGAATGAATAAATACTTACATAGCACGCATTGATAAGGTGCTATGAGGATGAATAAGGCCAGGTAAGAAGAGGAGTGATGACTGAGGGCTGTTAATTGAGACAGGGTCGTCAAGGAGGACCTTTTTGATAAGGTGACATTTGAGCACAGACATTTTGGGAGAGGATGGGCCATGCAGGTATGGGATTGGTGGTAAAGAATGTTCTAGACAGAGGGGATGGGCAGTGCCAAGGTGGAGGCTGTTCTTTGAAGGAGGAAGAAGCAAGGGGAAGAAAGGTAAAGTATTGGAGAAATATATTTAAAATCAAAAGTCTTCCAACCTAGGGATCTTCTCCGCAAAGATAGTAGAGAAAGGAAAGTTTTATTATTGAATATGTATTAAACCAGAATGTGATACGTATCCATCATAGGCAATTTACTAAGAGGTTACAAAGACAGAAAGAAATCTCACTTTTTTTATATATCCAAGCACATGCAATGTACTGCCTACATTTTTCCAGTTTTGAAATTTATTATTAATTTTCAGTAAGGTATAATTGACATACAACATTATATAGTTTCAGCTGTGTAACATAATGATTTGATATGTGTATATTGTAAAATGATCACCACAAAAATTCTAGTTAACATCCATCATCATACGTAGTTACAGAATTTTTTTTCTTGTGATGAGAACTTTTAAGATCTACTCCCTTAGAACAAGCTGAGGGTTACCAGAGGCGAGGTGAGTGGGATAATGATGGGAGAAATGGGTGAAGAGGTTTAAGAGGATACTACTGATGAAGTTCTAGAACCTAGGTGAGGTTTGGTGGGCTGAGGTCCGGAGCAGATGACCAAGAAAGAATTCTTGAGACATCTTTTGTTATGTCCAATAATGGGTCCGTGATTAAAGGAGCGAGACTGATACAAAGTGAAGGTCAAGCAAAGCTTTATTTCGCGCCAAGCATCAAGAATCTAACCTAATGTTCAGGGCCTCACCTCTTACAAGAGAGGGCGGCCCTTCTCTGTTTCACAGACTAGCTTTTAAGGGCGAAGGCCATGCAGTCAGGCCTGGCCACGCACAGGTGGCCAATGAGATTGTAACGCACACAGGAAACTCCACAGTGAAGCTAGGTGACCAATTGAGTTACAATTTACCCTAGTAGACATTTGAACCAGCCTATTACACCTTGATTGGGATTGGCACCCAAAAGGCTCCCAAAGGGTGGGGCCCATACTCCTTGGTAACCAGGGACACAGTATGCAACCCCCCACTGATTGGTTGTCTCCACCTGGCCTGATCCACATTTGTATCTGGGCTTTGTTACCTGAAGTTGGTTTCCAGGACTTGTCTCCAAGTAAATCCTCTGGGGGAAGGGGAGCAGGGACAGTTTCTAAATAGGTCCTTACACTTTGATGCAAAGTGGTGGTTTATTAAAGGGACAGGACCTGTGGGCAGGAAGAGCTGCTGCCCTGGGTTGTGAGAGATGGCAGGTTATGTACCTTGCAGTTGGGGGAAGGTGAGGGGAAGGGAGGTTTCAACAGAGTTTTCCTATGCTAAAGAGGGCCTACAAGGTGCCAGGATACCTGGATACCAGAGGCCTTGCCCTTGCTTGTTCAATGTGGTCTTTAGGCCAGCCATGAACATCAAGATAGTTGGGAGATTCTTGGTGGGATGCCCCAATCCTGCTATCAATTGTCTTTGTTAGTGAGATTTAGGTTTAGAAGAGATTTAACGGGAGCCTGGGTGGCTTAGTAGGTTGAGCCGCTGCCTTCCGCTCAGGTCATGATCTCAGTGTCCTGGGATCGAGTCCCGCATCGGATTCTCTGCTCAGCAGGGAGTCTGCCCCCCCCCCCCCGCCTGCCTCTCCATCTACTGGGGATCTCTCTCTGTCAAATAAATAAATAAAAATAAAAAAAATAGAAGAAATTTAACTATATTTACGTTTCCTTCTACCTCAGCCTCCTTCAGTTTTGTTTATGGAGGGGGGGGGTTACATTAGGGTTTGAGGAACTGAGTTATTTGCCTCTGGAAATTTGTGCTATTGATAAGGTAACTTCTTTGTAGATCTCTAGGACATTTGTAAACCAAGGGAGATTCCTGTCTTGCAGGATTGGGATCTCTGCAAGTTAACTATTTGTTTATTGTCTGTGGCATTCAGGGGTGCCTGAGGAATGTCACACACATTACCAAGGGGAGGGGAGCGGGTGGAGAGGGGGTGCAAGTTGCCAGCTTTTGCTTTGTCTTCAGCCAGCCTCCTGCTCCCTCATCACTACAATGAGTACTGAGTAATGACTCACTATATTGCACACCTGAAACTAATATAACACTATATGTTAACTATATTGGAATAAAAATATAAATAATTTTTTTTAAAAAAGATCTGCTCTTTTAGCAACTTTCAATACACAATACAATACTATTAGCTCTTGTCACTCTGCTGTACATTACATCCCATGACTTGTTTATTTTATAACTGAAAGTTTATGCCTTTTGACTCCCTTCATCCATTCTTTCCACCCCCACTTTCATCTTCTGGCAGCCACCAGAAGTGGTATATTTATGAGTTTTTCTATATTTTTTATGTATTTATGAGCTTGTCTTTTGTCTTTTGTTTATTTTTAACTTCACACGAAATTGAGATCATGTGGTATTTGTCTTGTCTGACTTATTTCACTTAGGGGTGATGCCCTCAGTGTCCACCCAGGTTGTCACAAAGGGCAAAATTTCATTCAGAGAAAAACAGACTCCTTATACTTTGATGACAGGAGGTAGTTTTGCAACTTGGAGAGAGGCACACAACTAAGTAAAGCTCCCACCCTCCTGCAGGAACTGGGAGATAGGTGTGCTATCTCATCTTCCTTGATGTTTACATTTCAAAGAGGTGGCTCTCAAGTCTTTCAGAAAGACATTCCTAGGCCAAAAAACTCAAAGGAGGCTTATCTGATTTTCAAAAGGAATTATATGCATTTCAAAGAGAGTAGAAAGTCCTGCAATTATAAGTTTTCTAAAGTAAATGCTCTATGTGATGTACGAGGGGGGTCTTTTCCTTTATTTTCAAGAGGGGAGAATTAAACTGCTCATTTTAAATTTTTATTTGTCCTTAAATAGACAATGAGTTAGGGAATCCAGTGATATAAAATGCCCAGAACTTTCGGTTTTTCTTCAATTGAGATGGGGGCCCTGGGAAGTTTTGAGCAGAGGAATGACATATTCCTTCAAGATTTTAGAAGGCAACCCTGTCTGCTTCGTGGAGTTGGCGAGGGTACTAGGAGAACTTGGGAGGAGGTCTCCGTCCTTAAGAGTGTGGCAGGGGGAGTTTTGGGAGGCAAGAAGAGGGCAAGAGAGCACTTTTTCTATTTGTGACACAAAGATTTTAGGGGATACAGTGGAAGGGTTGAGAGGTTAGGAGGGTAGAGGCTTCTGTCAGATGAGTGCGTGTACAGAGCTCACAAGTGACTGATGCCATTTAAAATTCAGATTTCTTGGGTGCCTAGGTGCCTCAGTTGGTTAAGTGTCTGTCTTTGGCTCAGTGGTGGTCCTAGGGTTTTGAGGTGGAATCCCATATCCAGCTCCCTGCTCAGCAGGGCACCTGCTTCTTCCCTTCCTCCCTGCTAGTGTTCTCTCTTGCTATCTCTGTCTCTTTCAAATAAATAAGTAAAATCTTAAAAAAAAAAATCTAGATGTCTTTCTGCACATTGTTTTCTCTTCCATTCTGTTCTATAAGGTGCTTAAGGGCAGAGACTATACTACCTTATCTAATGTTTATTAAATGAAAGAGTAACCTCCAAGCTGTGTTTAGTTATCATCTGAGGGAATAAATCAGTGTCAACTGGTTTGTCCCTTTTTCCTTTTATGTCTCAGGTATTTATTGAGCCTCTGCCATGTACCAGACGCTGGGATAAAAATGGAGAAGCTTTCTCTGCCTTCAGGAAGCTTACTATCTCCATTAGGAGATGGTTGAGTGTATGGAAACTTCAGTGAAAGGTGATATATTCTATGACAGCTATAGGTGCTAAATTGCTCAGATAAAATGTATATGTAATTACATACTTGTGTATCACATATAAAGGTTCTGTTGGTGATACTATTTTCTGTTGTGCCCGAGTTTTTGCGTCTGAGAGACCACCAAGGAGCCAAATACCGATGCAATCACACGAGGGTTTATTTGACAAGCCTAAGCTTGGGCCCAAGTATACCCGACTCAGCAGAATAGGGACTTGGACCTCGAGCTTAGTTAAGGCAGGGGTATTTATGGGTTCCTGTTACTAAAGCAGGGTGGGGATTCCTGGAACCAAAGCAGGGTGGGGGGGGTTACTAAAGCAGGGTGGGGGTCTCTGAACTAAAGCAGGGTGGGGCTTACTAAAGCAAAGTAGGGGAAAATTCAGCCCTTGGGTATAGGGGTCTGAGATGGCTGCCGGAGCTAAAATGGCTGTACCTATCTATGCTAAAGCTAAACCTGAGGTGAGATGGCCTTAATTTTCTCGGCCTCCACATTTTCAAAAGAATGTCTGCTGATACTTGGGCTACGTTTGGCTTTGCCTCAATATACTGATATTGCTTTAAGAACTAAAACCTTCTTCCCTCTTTCTTGTCTTTTTCTTTTTTTCCTGTATGGGGCTTACTGTCTGACTCTATTAGACAAAAATCTTGTAAGTTGGACTTAATTTTAGGTGCCTAGTGATGTTGTGAAAGAATTTCACTGTCAGGATCTGAGCTAAGGTAGGCAAAATCTGTACTTCATTCAGCAGTATTAGAGACCTACAGCGTGACAGCTACTGTTCCAGGAGATTCAGCAGTGAATAAAACTAAAAAATTCCTGCCATCAAGAAACGTATGCTCCGGTGATAGTTTTGGGAGCCTGGCCTCACCTATAGTGACACACAGTTTTTCTCCTTTAAGGTGGGGCAGTAGCAGTAGTAGTTATAAACACCCTGCGGTAACCAAATTGCCAAGTGGCTAATAAGCAGAAATGACACCTTTGCTTTAAACCAACAGTGCTTCCCTGCTTTCCTTTTTTATTCATTTGGGGCCTCAAGCTCATTGTTTACTGCCCTTTGGAAATCAGTCCTTCAATAAGATGTGAAAGAGAATGAATGGTTATATGCCCAGTTTGTCTCTGTTGTAGAACAGAATGAACGTAGGTTTTATTTCAGAGCTATTGCCAGAAAGGAGCAGTAATTACATTTGAAATTACAATAGGAATTGGGTTTAAAACTTAACAGAAGAAGAAACCCTCATGTCTGAGCAATAATTACAAACAAAAGTTAAGTATGGTGAAAAAGGGAGAGAAGTCCTTAAAAAAGCTAGGTATATTTGCATATGTAACAAAGAGAAATACTTTATTGGCAGTTTGTGGAAAATGGAGCCAGATTCCTATAGCAATACATCAGAACAATAGTCATAATGTCACGCCGCTCTGGAAGTAATCTGTATACCCATCTACTCCTCTGTTACTGTTAAGATTGCTTTCTGATTTGACAGGTACTCAGGAGATTGAAGATGCAGGGATTCGAGTTTAGATAGAAAACAGTAATACTTTTAAATCTGGGAGGCAGCTGTGAGGCTCTGTCATATATTAACTGTATGAATTTGGTAAGTCATGATCTTTCTCTACCTCAGGTTCCTTATCACGTTTCCTAACAAAGGGGTGAACCAGATGCTTTATAGAATCCCTTGTAAATTTCAGCTTTAAAATTTCCATGGCTTCATTTGGATTTTTGGTGTGATTGTACTTGAGCTGTTGGGGCTATGTATATTAGGAACTATTTCTTTATTAGGATGGACTTATACACACACAGAGAAACAAACACATAGACATATAGCACCCCTTAAGTTTTTTGGTCAATGCATTTAATTCAGCAAATAATATGGAATGTTTTCCAGAAATAAAATATATTTAATTTGGACATGGTTAAAATGTGTATCTTATCATAGCTTCCAGTTTTACTGAAGGAAAAATAACCCTGCTATTTATTAAGCACCATTTATGGCATTCTTAATATGTGTTAGAAACTGATGGGTATTAATGGACCATATCTTATTTATTACAGCTTTGCAAGGTAGATACTATTATTGCCAGGTTACAAATGTGGGAATTGAGATGGAGTTAAGGTAACTTACCCAAAGCTTACTTAGCTTTTAAGTAATAAATACTTAGGATTCAAATTTAGGTCTGACTTATTCCAAAGTTGTGGCTCTTTTATTTTTTTAGGCCCTAGGAACATATTAAAAAACATTCAAATGCCTATCTTGAAGGAATTTCATATTAATAGGGGAGACAAGAAAGGCTAATATATGGTTCAATAGGAAAATGTCATTGAAATGTCAAAATTATAAAAGTGTGTTGAGGAGATTGTTCTCAGGCTAGGCAAAAACCTCAGAGGTAAGAGTGTGTTGGAGAGGGAGGTACAAGAAATCCAGGTCATTCTGACTGCCTGATTCTTAGTAGATGTAGAAGTCTAAACTTGGGGAAAATAATTTTGGAGGGAACTTTATTTTTCAGAGAGGTGGTATGGCTAAAGTATGTCTTGATGACACAAAGAAAAACTTCCAATGTTTATTCATTTGTCCACTCATCCATTCAATATCTTCTCATTACATATCCAATGTGTTACATATTTCAATATATATATTCATTCAATACATTGACTGCTTATTATAAGTGTTTAATGTATTTGATACAGACAGTACAATAAAAATAAGATTTAATTCCTGTCCTCATCTTAGTTTAATGGGGAAGTCAGGAAAAGAAACAGTTATTATACAATATGATAATTGCAACAACAGCAGATAACTATGACAAGAATATAAATTTTGATCCTGTTTACTGAATAGATCCAAGGAACCCAACATTATATTTAGCTGTTACATACATTACCTTATTTCATCTTGGCAATAGCTCTGCAAGGCAAGTATTGGTATCCTCACTTTACATATTTAGAAGCTGACACTTGGAGAAGATGAATGAGTGATCTGCTCAAGGTCATAGGGATACTATAGGTAAACAGGGTGCCCTGGGAACATATAAGAAGGGCAACTAACTAGCTAGAAGACCTCCTGGAATTATGGATATCTTCCTTGGGACCTAAAGAACAAGGACTAGTAAACATTGTTCTAGAGAAGAAAAAAAATAGAGGTAGGGTGATGAAGATAGTGAAGGGAGGGATGGAATTGGAGCTGTGTTGACTTGGAGGCAGAGGAGGATCTGACTCATTTAAGAACCTAACCTGCAGGTGACACAGTGTGGCTGGAGGATGAGGGACACACAGATCAGCAAGAGATGAGCCTGGAGAGATAAGTGGGTAACTACACATGAAGGACCTGCTAAGCCATGTAGGTGGAGTTGTGAGGGGTCTCAAATTACCCAACACCCTGGAATCCTTCTTGATATGGATTTGAGGATGATTCTTGATCACCACCAGTTCCCCATGGGTAGCTCCATTGGACTGCTGTCTTTTAGGTAATTTTATTTCTTGTGGGATTTTGCCCTTTTGGGTATTTTGTTGTTATTGTTATTGTTGCTCTTACAGAACTCCACATAACATGACAATTGATAGGAACTAAACTGCCTTTGTCTTGCCTCCCACCAAGAGGATTCCAGTTTGCCAGCTTTAGCCTGTGCCATCTTGGTCTTGGTCTCTGTCCCAGAAACATCTGCATTTCAGCAACTTGGAGCAGAGAATGTAATTCTAGATCATTCATAATTACCCAGTCTTTAGGTGACCCAGAAAGACTGGAGACTTCCCATCCATCAGAGACAAGGACACGCTCAGAAAGGCTATCAGTCAAGGCTTCTGGTGATGCCAATAGAATGTCTGCTCATTCACCATGGTTCTGTTTAGACTGATTTTCTAGGAAATCTTCTAGCCAGCCAAACCCATCATGTCTCAGGTTGATGGTTTCCTGTCTCATATTTAGACTTGTCATCCATTTTGAATTTAATTTTGTATGTGGTATGTGGTATAAGAAAGTGGTCTGGTTTCATTTTTTCTGCATGTTGCTGTCCAATTTTCCCACCACCATTTGTTGAAGAGACTGTCTTTTTTCCATTGAATATTCTTTCCTGCTTTGTTGAAGATTAGTTGACCATAGAGTTGTGGCTCCATTTCTGGGTTCTCTATTCTGTTTCATTGATCTACGTGTCTGTTTCTGCACCAGCACCAAAATGTCTTGATGAGCACAACTTTGTAATAGAGCTTTAAGTCTGGAATTGTGATGACTCCAACTTTAGTTTTCTTTTTCAACATTACTTTGGCTATTTGGCATCTTTTCTGGTTCCATATAAATTTCATTTTATTTTTTAGATTTTATTTAGATTCAAGTTAATTAACATATAGTGTATTATTAGTTTCAGGAGTAGAATTTAGTGATTCATCACTTATATATGACACCCAGTGCTCAATATAACAAGTACCCTCTGTAATGCCCATCACCCATTTATCCCAGCCTCCCCAGCAGTCTCCCTTCCAGCAACCCTCATTCTTAACCCTCATAGTTAAGAGGCTCTTACGGTTTTCCTCCCTCTCTATTTTTCTCTGGTTTTATTTTTCCTTCCCTTCCCCTTCCCCCATTTCTTAAATTCTACATATGAATGAAATAATGTGCTTTGTCTTTGTCTGACTGACTTATTTCACTTAGCATAATATAGTCTTTCCATTCATAATCATTGCAAATGGCAAGATTTCATTCTTTTTGATGGCTGAGTAATAGTCCATTGTGTGTATATATATCACATCTTCTTTATCCATTCATCTGTCAATAGACATTTGGGCTTTTTCCATACAAATCTCAGAATTATTCTAGCTCTGTGAAAAATGCTGGTATTATTTTGATAGGAATCGCATTGCATATATAGATCACTTTCAGTAGGAAAATAATTTTTTTTAAAATTTTTTATTTTTTATAAACATATGTTTTTATCCCCAGGGGTACAGGTCTGTGAATCACCAGGTTTACACACTTCACAGCACTCACCAAAGCACATACCCTCCCCAGTGTCCATAATCCCACCCCCTTCTCCCAAACCCCCTCCCCCCAGCAATCCTCAGTTTGTTTTGTGAGATTAAGAGTCACTTATGGTTTGTCTCCCTCCCAATCCCATCTTGTTTCATTTATTCTTCTCCTACCCACTTAAGCCCCCATGTTGCATCACCACTTCCTCATATCAGGGAGATCATATGATAGTTGTCTTTCTCTGCTTGACTTATTTCGCTAAGCATGGTACGCTCTAGTTCCATCCATGTTGTCGCAAATGGCAAGATTTCATTTCTTTTGATGGCTGCATAGTATTCCATTGTGTATATATACCACATCTTCTTGATCCATTCATCTGTTGATGGACATCTAGGTTCCTTCCATAGTTTGGCTATTGTGGACATTGCTGCTATAAACATTCGGGTGCACGTGCCCCTTTGGATCACTACGTTTGTATCTTTAGGGTAAATACCCAGTAGGGCAATTGCTGGGTCATAGGGCAGTTCTATTTTCAACATTTTGAGGAACCTCCATGCTGTTTTCCAGAGTGGCTGCACCAGCTTGCATTCCCACCAACAGTGTAGGAGGGTACCCCTTTCTCCGCATCCTCGCCAGCATCTGTCATTTCCTGACTTGTTGATTTTAGCCATTCTGACTGGTGTGAGGTGATATCTCATTGTGGTTTTGATTTGTATTTCCCTGATGCCGAGTGATATGGAGCACTTTTTCATGTGTCTGTTGGCCATCTGGATGTCTTCTTTGCAGAAATGTCTGTTCATGTCCTCTGCCCATTTCTTGATTGGATTATTTGTTCTTTGGGTGTTGAGTTTGCTAAGTTCTTTATAGATTCTGGACACTAGTCCTTTAACTGATATGTCGTTTGCAAATATCTTCACCCATTCTGTCAGTTGTCTTTTGATTTTGTTAACTGTTTCCTTTGCTGTGCAAAAGCTTTTGATCTTGATGAAATCCCAATAGTTCATTGCCCTTGCTTCCCTTGCCTTTGGCGTTGTTCCTAGGAAGATATTGCTGCGGCTGAGGTCGAAGAGGTTGCTGCCTGTGTTCTCCTCAAGGATTTTGATGGATTCCTTTCGCACATTGAGGTCCTTTATCCATTTTGAGTCTATTTTCGTGTGTGGTGTAAGGAAATGGTCCAATTTCATTTTTCTGCATGTGGCTGTCCAATTTTCCCAGCACCATTTATTGAAGAGGCTGTCTTTTTTCCATTGGACATTCTTTCCTGCTTTGTTGAAGATTAGTTGACTGTAGAGTTGAGGGTCTATTTCTGGGCTCTCTATTCTGTTCCATTGATCTATGTGTCTGTTTTTGTGCCAGTACCATGCTGTCTTGATGATGACAGCTTTGTAATAGAGCTGGAAGTCCGGAATTGTGATGCCACCAACGTTGGCTTTCTTTTTCAATATCCCTTTGGCTATTCGAGGTCTTTTCTGGTTCCATATAAATTTTAGAATTATTTGTTCCATTTCTTTGAAAAAGATGGATGGTACTTTGATAGGAATTGCATTAAATGTGTAGATTGCTTTAGGTAGCATAGACATTTTCACAATATTTATTCTTTCAATCCAGGAGCATGGAACATTTTTCCATTTCTTTGTGTCTTCCTCAATTTCTTTCATGAGTACTTTATAGTTTTCTGAGTATAGATTCTGTGCCTCTTTGATTAGGTTAATTCCTAGGTATCTTACGGTTTGGGGTGCAATTGTAAATGGGATTGACTCCTTAATTTCTCTTTCTTCTGTCTTGCTGTTGGTGTAGAGAAATGCAACTGATTTCTGTGCATTGATTTTATATCCTGACACTTTACTGAATTCCTGTACAAGTTCTAGCAGTTTTGGAGTGGAGTCTTTTGGGTTTTCCACATATAGTATCATATCATCTGCAAAGAGTGATAATTTGACTTCTTCTTTGCCGATTTTGATGCCTTTAATTTCCTTTTGTTGTCTGATTGCTGAGGCTAGGACCTCTGGTACTATGTTGAATAGCAGTGGTGATAATGGACATCCTTGCCGTGTTCCTGACCTTAGCGGAAAAGCTTTCAGTTTTTCTCCATTGAGAATGATATTTGCGGTGGGTTTTTCATAGATGGCTTTGATGATATTGAGGTATGTGCCCTCTATCCCTACACTTTGAAGAGTTTTGATCAGGAAGGGATGCTGTACTTTGTCAAATGCTTTTTCAGCATCTATTGAGAGTATCATATGGTTCTTGTTCTTTCTTTTATTGATGTGTTGTATCACATTGACTGATTTGCGGATGTTGAACCAACCTTGCCGCCCTGGAATAAATCCCACTTGGTCGTGGTGAATAATCCTTTTAATGTACTGTTGAATCCTATTGGCTAGTATTTTGTTGAGTATTTTCGCATCTGTGTTCATCAAGGATATTGGTCTATAGCTCTCTTTTTTGATGGGATCCTTGTCTGGTTTTGGGATCAAGGTGATGCTGGCCTCATAAAATGAGTTTGGAAGTTTTCCTTCCATTTCTATATTTTGGAACAGTTTCAGGAGAATAGGAATTAGTTCTTCTTTAAATGTTTGGTAGAATTCCCCCGGGAAGCCGTCTGGCCCTGGGCTTTTGTTTGTTTGGAGATTTTTAATGACTGTTTCAATCTCCTTACTGGTTATGGGTCTGTTCAGGCTTTCTATTTCTTCCTGGTTCAGTTGTGGTAGTTTATATGTTTCTAGGAATGCATCCATTTCTTCCAGATTGTCAAATTTATTGGCGTAGAGTTGCTCATAGTATAATAGTTTGTATTTCTTATAATAGTTTGTATTTCTTTGGTGTTAGTTGTGATCTCTCCTCTTTCATTCATGATTTTATTTATTTGGGTCCTTTCTCTTTTCTTTTTGATAAGTCTGGCCAGGGGTTTATCAATTTTATTAATTCTTTCAAAGAACCAGCTCCTAGTTTCATTGATTTGTTCTATTGTTTTTTTGGTTTCTATTTCATTGATTTCTGCTCTGATCTTTATGATTTCTCTTCTCCTGCTGGGCTCAGGGTTTCTTTCTTTTTCTTTCTCCAGCTCCTTCAGGTGTAGGGTTAGGTTGTGTACCTGAGACCTTTCTTGTTTCTTGAGAAAGGCTTGTACCACTACATATTTTCCTCTCAGGACTGCCTTTGTTGTGTCCCACAGATTTTGAACCATTGTATTTTCATTATCATTTGTTTCCATGATTTTTTTCAATTCTTCTTTAATTTCCCGGTTGACCCATTCATTCTTTAGGATGCTGTTTAGTCTCCATGTATTTGGGTACTTTCCAAACTTCCTCTTGTGGTTGAGTTCTAGCTTCAGAGCATTGTGGTCTGAAAATAGGCAGGGAATGATCCCAATCTTTTGATACCAGTTGAGTCCTGATTTAGGACCGAGGATGTGATCTATTCTGGAGAATGTTCCATGTGCACTAGAGAAGAATGTGTATTTTGTTTCTTTGGGATGAAATGTTCTGAATATATCTGTGATGTCCATCTGGTCCAGTATGTCATTTAAGGCCTTTATTTCCTTGCTGATCTTTTGCTTGGATGATCTGTCCATTTCAGTGAGGGGAGTGTTACAGTCCCCTACTATTATTGTATTATTGTTGATGTGTTTCTTTGATTTTGTTATTAATTGGTTTATATAGTTGGCTGCTCCCACATTGGGGGCATAGATATTTAAAATTGTTAGATCTTCCTGTTGGACAGATCCTTTGAGTGTCCTTCCTCATCTCTTATTATAGTCTTTGGCTTAAAATCTAATTGATCTGATATAAGGATTGCCACTCCTGCTTTCTTCTGATGTCCATTAGCATGGTAAATTCTTTTCCACCCCCTCACTTTAAATCTGGAGGTGTCTTCGGGCTTAAAATGAGTTTCTTGGAGGCAACATATAGATGGGTTTTGTTTTTTTATCCCTTCTGATACCCTGTGTCTTTTGACAGGGGCATTTAGCCCATTAACATTCAGGGTAACTATTGAGAGATATGAATTTTGTGTCATTGTATTGCCTGTAAGATGACTGTTACTGTATATGGTCTCTGTTCCTTTCTGATCTACCACTTGTAGGCTCTCTCTTTGCTTAGAGGACCCCTTTCAATATTTCCTGTAGAGCTGGTTTGGTTTTGCAAATTCTTTCAGTTTTTGTTTGTCCTGGAAGCGTTTAATCTCTCCTTCTAATTTCAATGATAGCCTGGCTGGCTATAGTATTCTTGGCTGCATGTTTTTCTCGTTTAGTGCTCTGAAAATATCATGCCAGCTCTTTCTGGCCTGCCAGGTCTCTGTGGATAAGTCAGCTGTCAATCTAATATTTTTACCATTGTATGTTACAGACTTCTTTTCCCAGGCTGCTTTCAGGATTTTCTCTTTGTCACTGAGACTTGTAAATTTTACTATTAGGTGATGGGGTGTGGGCCTATTCTTATTGATTTTGAGGGGCGTTCTCTGGACCTCCTGAATTTTGATGCTTGTTCCCTTTGTCATATTGGGGAAACTCTCCGCAATAATTCTCTCCACTATACCTTCTGCTCCCCTCTCTTTTTCTTCTTCTTCTGGAATCCCAGTTATTCTAATGTTGTTTTGTCTTATGGTGTCACTTATCTCTCGAATTCTCCCCTCGTGGTCCAGTAGCTGTTTGTCCCTCTTTTGCTCAGCTTCTTTATTCTCTGTCATTTGGTCTTCTATATCACTAATTCTTTCTTCTGCCTCATTTATCCTAGCAGTAAGAGCCCCCATTTTTGATTGCACTTCATTAATAGCTTTTTTCATTTCAACTTGGTTAGATTTTAGTTCTTTTATTTCTCCAGAAAGGGCTTTTATATCTCCCTAGAGGGTTTCTCCAATATCTTCCATGCCTTTTTTGAGCCTGGCTACAACCTTGAGAATTGTCATTCCGAACTCTAGATCTGACATATTACCAATGTCTGTATTGATTAGGTCCCTAGCCTTCGGTACTGCCTCTTGTTCTTTTTTTTGTGGTGAATTTTTCTGCCTTGTCATTTTGTCCAGATAAGAGTATATGAAGGAGCAAGGAAAATACTAAAAGGGTGTCAACAACCCCAGGAAAATATGCTTTGACCAAATCAGAAGAGATCCCAAATCGTGAGGGGGGAGAAAGGGGACAAAAAGAGGTTCAAAAAGAAAGAAAGAACAAAAAAGAAAAAAAAAAGGAAGAAAAGAAAAGAATTAAAAAAAAGAAAACGAATAAAGCAAAATATAAAAATGAAAAAATATATATATTAGATAAACTAGTTAAGAAACGTTAAAAAAGAATAGGGTAAAAGTTAAAAAAAAATTTTACCAGAAGAAGAGAAAAAAAATGAAAAATAAAAAAGTTAAATTAACTGGAAGACTAAAAAAATCACAGGGAGGAAGCCATGAGTTCCCTGCTTTGCTTTCTCTTCCTCTGGAATTCTGCTGTTCTCCTTGGTATTGAAACCACACTCCTTGGTAGGTGAACTTGGTCTTGGCTGGGTTTCTTGTTGATCTTCTGGGGGAGGGGCCTGGTGTAGTGATTCTCAAGTGTCTTTGCCCCAGGCAGAATTGCACCGCCCTTACCAGGGGCTGAGTAATCAGCTTGGGTTTGCTTTTAGGAGCTTTTGTTCCCTGAGCGCTTTCCGTAGAGTTCTGGAGGACTGGAATACAAATGGCGGCCTCCTGTTCTCCGGCCCAGAGGAGCCGAGTGCCCGGGGCCCCACTGCTCAGTGTGCCCTCAGAGAACAGCGTCCAGTTACTCCAGTCTGCCTGACCTCTGGCCGCGCTCCGAGCTCACCGAGCCTGCGACCGGTTCAAGGTAAGCCCGAGCTGTGATCTTACTGTCGGCTCTGTCTCTGTAGCCAGTTTTCCGTTCCAATACCCGCAAGCTCTGCGACACTCAGACACCCCTGATCCTTCTGTGACCCTGCGGGACCTGCGGCCACGCTGACCCCGCGTGGGCTTCGCCCCGGTTTAGCCTCTGGAGCGATGTCCCTCAGCGGAACAGACTTTTAAAAGTCCTGATTTTGTGCTCTGTTGCTCTGCTGCTTGCCGGGAGCCAGCCCCTCCCCCCGGGGTCTATCTTCCTGTCGCTTTGGATTCACTTCTCCGCCAGTCCTACCTTTCAGAAAGTGGTTGTTTTTCTGTTTCCAGAATTGCTGTTCTTCTTCTCTTCGATCTGCCGATGGATTTGCAGGTGTTTGCAATCCTTAGACAAGCTATCTAGCTGATCTCCTGCTAGCTGAAGTAGTCTCAGCCTGCTACTTCTCCACCATCTTGACTCCTCCCCCATGTTTTTTTAAATTTTAATTTTACCATCAGTTGTATTTTTTAAGTTTTTATTTTATTTATTTATTTATAAGATTTTATTTATTTATTTGACAGAGATCACAAGTAGGCAGAGAGGCAGACAGACAGAGCCAGAGGAAGGGAAGCAGGCTCTCTGATGAGAAGAGAGACTGATGCGGGGCATGATTCCAGGTCCTCGGGATCATGACCTGAGCCGAAGGCAGAGGCTTTAACCCACTGAGCCACTCAGGTGCCCCTTGAGTTTTTATTTTAATTCTAGTTAGCATGCACTGTTATATTAGTTTCAGGTGTACAATATAGTAATTCAACACTTACATGCATCACTCTGCCCTCCTCACAACTGCACTCCTTAATCCTATCACCTATTTAACCCATCCCCTCTCCTCCACCTCCTCTCTGGTAACCATCAGTTTGTTCTTTATATTAAAGACTCTGTTTCTTTATTTTATTATTTTTTTTAATTTTTAATTTTTTTTTAAAGTAGAGTCCATGCCAAGCATGGAGCCCCACAAGGGGCTTGAACCACAGCCCTGAGATCGAGTCCTGAGTTGAGATCAAGAGTTGAATGCTCAACTGACTGATCCACCCAGGTGCTCCAAAACTCTGTTTCTTGATTTGCCTCTCTCTTTTCACCTTTGTTTGTTTTGTTTTTTAGATTCCACATATTAGTGAAATCATATGGTATTTATCTTTCTCTGGCTGACTTATTTCACTAAGCATTTTACTCTCAAGCTCTATCCATCTCATTGCAAATGACAAGATTTCATTCTTTTTTATGGCTGAATGATATTCCACTATATATATAATTATTATTATCCTACTATATTTCAGTATCTCAATATTATATATATCACATCTTCTTTAGCCATTTATCAATCTATGGACTCTTGGGCTGCTTCCGTATCTTGGCTATTGCAAATAATGCTGCTGTAAACACTGGGGTGCATATATCCCTTTGAATTAGTGTTCTTGTGTTCTTTGCATCAGTACTTAGTAGAGTGATTCCTGGATTATAAGGTCGTTCTATTTTTAACTTTTTATGGCACCTCCATACTGTTTTTCACTGTGATTGTATCAGTTTGCATTCCCACCAAAAGTGAAAGAAGGTTTCTTTTTCTCTATATCTTCACCAACACCTGTTGATTTTAGCCATTTTAACAGGTTGGAGGGGATATCTGTTTGTGTTTCCCTGATGAGGGATGGTGAGCATCTTTTCATTTGTCTGTTTGTCATTTGGAGTTTTCTTTGGAAAATGTCTATTCATGTTTTTTATTTTTTTACCATTTTTAAATTAGATTATTCATTTTTGGGGGTTTGAGTTTGATAAATTTTTTATTTATTTTAGATACTCATCCTTTCTCAGATATGGTATTTACAAATATCTTCTTCCATTCCAGAGGCTGCCTTTTAATTTTGTTGATAGTTTTCTTCACTGTGCAGAAGCTTTTGATTTTGAAGAGGTACCAATAGTTGATTTTTGCTTTTGCTTTCTTTACCTCAGGAGATGTATTTAGAAGGAAGTTGCTAAGGCCAATGCCAGAGAGGTTATTGCCTGTGTTCTCCCCTAGGATTTTGATGGTATCTTGTCTCACATTTATATCTTTAATGCATTTTAAATTTATTTTTGTGTATGGTGTAAGAAAGTGGTCCAGTTTTATTATTTTGCACGTTCCAATCTAATTTTTCTCACACCATTTGTTAAAAAGACATTCTTTTACTCATTGGATATTCTTTCCTACTTTGTTGAAGATTAATTGACCATATGGATTTGGGTTTATTTCTGGATTTTCTATTCTGTTCTATTGATATATGTGTCTATTTTTGTGCTGGTACCACACCATTTTGATCACTACAGCTTTGTAATATAACTTGAAGTCCAGAATTGTGGTATCTCCAGATCTGATTTTCAGAAGTAGCAGTTCTTTTTTTTTTTTAACCAACGTATCTCCCTCCATCCCTCTTTCTCTCCCTTCCTCCCTCTCTCCCTCGCTTCTTTCCTTCTTCCCTCCCTCCCTCCCTTCCTCCCTCCCTTCTTTCCATTCTAACCCAGTGTGGGGCGTGAAATCATAACCCTGAGATCAAGAGTTGAATGCTCTTCCAACTGAGGTAGCCAAGCCCATTCAGAAATAGTAATTCTTAATCATAATAAGATCCCATATTTGTATTTATCTGGAAGAGATCTTGAGAAGTCTAGTCCACTTCAGTCCTCATTATTTACAGATAGGAAAACAGAGAGTAGGAGAGTTGAAATGATGCCGCCTTGATTACATGGCTGGTAAGTTTATATTTAAGACTGTAGTTCAGTTCTTCTGATTACTAATCCTGTACCTTTTTAGGAAAAAAGCTGTTCCTTGCAGTTAATTGGGTAATTGAAAATTGTATAATTATATGGCTGAAGCCACATATAAAGGACAATGGATTTTTGGTCATGTTTGTAATGTTTCAGAATAGGAGGATCATGGAGCCAAGTAGCATTGCAGTATGTGAATGAAATATGAAGGATTTGGGCAAGGGATATGGCAGTGTAAATCAAGAGAAAATAATATATCCCTCTCATCTAAAATAATTTTCATGGAGAGATATCAGTGTGACACCTTATCATTTAAGTGTTGGTAATTCTTTTAGTTGATAATTCTTTGGCTTGTAACAAATGAGAGAGAGAGGGAGAGAGAGATGTCTTTTTCTCAGTATAGTTATGTTTTTTCTCTTTTCAGTACTAAACAAACAAAATAGTGCTTTCAAATTGCTAGGCTTATTTACTTTGAGAGGACATGTGCAATTGTTTTTCTGAGGACAGTTGTAGACTATTCTCTTACCAGTTAGAGAGGAGGGGAGGGAAATTCTAGATTGTATAGACTACTCTCAGTTCATCAGAAAGGCTGTGACATGTAGAAAAAACCCACACATTTGATCAGGACCTGGGTGTTTTTAACTTTTTCTTAATGTTGTTTTGATTTCTCTGTTTCTAACTAATATGAATGGGAATAAATAATGATCAGACCATTTTGGAAGGTTGATGAATTCTAACTAGTTAGTAATAAGACCTTTTTAGCTAACTATATACAACACAAATAAATGCCTGCTATTTCTTACACTGGGGAATTGTTAATCTGTTCTCATTCTCCTCCTTAAGGTTATTAAGAAAATAGAACTCTTGGGATTCAAACATTTTTATAGAGGGAATACCATTTATTGGTTGATAACATTGCCTCGCCACTATTATATTCAAATAGTAATTTCAGTTATTAATTTTGAGGCTTTTACAATAAAGAGTTTTAAATATATGAGAATATGGAAGAAAGATGGATACAAGTCAGATCATTTTATTCATACTCTATTTTAATAAAAGCAAATGAATGAAGCTTAAGGGGTAAATGTTTATACTCAGGGTTTTTTTCTGTAAGGAGGTGCTAAAGTTTCAATTATAATTTAGTAAACACTTGAAAGACACAAAGCAAAACCCAATTCATTGGGTTAATATGTGATCCTTATATCCCTACAAAAATAAAAACAAATATTATCATAATCAAGTTCTCGAAGGAGACTGTTATTTGAGATTTGCAGGAATAAAGAAAGTATAACCAATTATTCTGTTTTGAGTGAACCTGCTTTAGTAATTAATTCATTTCTCCAGATATTTGTCCATTTATTGTACTATATTACAATGTTAATATTTCTCTTTATGACTGCAATTATTATAGTTGTGCTCTGGGAAAAAAAACTATTAAAATATGTTCTTAATTAATTTGCATGTTCATAATTCTATTACAAGGCCCATTTAAAAAATAGTTCATTTATATATTTTCAGTTCATTAATGGTATATAAATGATTTCCCTTTTATTGCTTGTTAATTAATAGAAAAATATTTTAAATAGTGAAAATACCCCAAAATTATAAAGGTAAACTTTTGGAATTAGGTAAGACCATATTAACCCAGGGCACCATTTGTTAATTTCCAAACTGCTACATTTATGTACTCTGGTTATCAGTCAAGAGATATTTGATATCTTTATTCAAATAAATACTGTTTGTGGATGTTTATGCTAATTGATTTTTATTCTTATTTTAAAATAATATAATTAGTGATTGGCTTCTGTTTTCCACCCAGCTCTTGTTTCTGAGGGAGATGTCAGGGAGGGGGGGAGGTTTGGTGGGGAAACTCTCCCTTTAGGAACAGGGAGATGAAAGGTGGACGCTGAGACCAGTCTCTCAGGAACAGGGTAATAAGAACTAGAGCCAACTAACTGAGGTTTTCTGTGACCATCATTGCTTTTCTGCAAGTCTAGCCAGCCCCAGGACTCAATCATTCTCATCTGTACTGAAATCTGGAGAGTTCAGCTATCTGTAGGTGGTGTCCAACTGCAGCCAGGCATGAGTGGATTTGAATCCCTCAGACTCCCAGTTCAGTGGCAAGTTTTGCTCTACTCTTTTGATTAATTTAGAAATAAGGAGACCTTGTACCTAACAGGGTTGACTATTTTGGATCCTACTTATTTTGTTTACTTTGTGTAAAAACAATATTTATATGAGAAAAATATCTACAAGCACTGTAAAAATTGAGAGGAAAGAGAATCGAGAAAGCAGTGGGATTTCTCAGCAGTTATATGAGTTTTTTGAATTTTCATAAAGTAGAGGAGCCAAAACTTAATAAATTTGTTTAAGTAAGGCCAGGATACTATCCAGTGGTATCAAACAATATGATATATTTAATCACAGCCCTGTAGTTTTTAATACTTCTACCTTGGCGTATTATTACCTCCAGGAATATTCTGGAATATAGAAACTTTTTGGGGCTTGGACTCAGAGTGGATTTCTAGAGCAGTTGTGTATTAAACAGATTTCCTCACTCTTGGGAGCGGGGACTCCTGGAGGAATTGTCTGCCTATACTGTGTGTGCCTAATTACTCCTATTTCATTGAGGCTTTTGCTTACGGTAAAATTAATGGATCTTTTATGCATCTTCCAAAAGATGACTAGTATCTACAAAGAGTTAAGTAGGGTAGGACTCAGCTGTGACCATTAGTGATACATGATAATTTTCTTAAAGCTTATGAAGTAAAACCATCTGGTTTCTATGCATTTGTCCTGGATAAATGAAAAATTATTTACCCTGCACTAAGTGAAAGTGATAAGAAATGAGTACTCGATTTCAAAATCAAATTGCCAGTCTTAGTAACTTAGAGAATCTAGAAAAAAATGTAGTTTTTTCCTATATAGTGAACATTTTCAGCCTGGTGTACCATGAATGTGCTAACTGGTTAGCTAATAAAATTGCATCTTTGTGTCAAGACTTTCTTGTAACTTTCTACTTTTATAAAGTCATACTTTAATTCCTGCTTTAGTTATATGTATTTCCTATATAGTTCATGAGGAATTATTAACAAATTACATTTGGAAGTCAGAGACTGATTTTCCTAGATGAACTTGTATACTCTTCTTACATACGGAGGTGATTTTAAGGAGACATCATGAACCTTGCTAATTCACATGTGATTTGTGGGCCAGCAGCATTGATATTACTTGGGAGCTTGTTAGAAATGCAGAATCTCAAGTTCCATCCCAGACCTACTGAATGAGACACTGGGTATGTAGCTTGGCAATATGTGGCTTATCAAGCCCTCCAGATGATTCTAATGCATGTGAAAGTGTGAGAAACACTGCTTTGAGGGAGAGGTATCTTTCTTTGCAACCTTCCACCTGCCAACACTGACATTCTTCCGAGGAATATTGATGCTGTGACTGGCAGACCTTAATCCTTAGTTACAAAGTGTAGTATTCTTTTTCTTTATATGTGTGTCTGTAACAATTCCCCAGTGTTATCAGAATAGTAAAATATAGAAATTTGCATTAGGTTGGGACTCTTGCAATGAGAAAAAAAAGAGAGAGCACATTAAAGTGATAGCTGATGATAATGGTGATTTCCATCCCACACCCCCCACCCCGCTCCGAGTAATATGCATTTTACCCTGTGCCTGATGAGGAAGTTTGACTGTAGTCACGATTGCTTTTAGCTAATTATACAACAAGGTTTTTTTATTGAAAAAAAAAATGAAGAAAATTCCAATAATTGTTAGAGTAAAAATAATAAAAAGTTTTCTTTTCGACAACTGGAGTCATGTTTCACGTGTTCAGGTGGGAGGAAGTCAGGGGAGACGAGTAGATAGAGAAAGCCGTTCAGTGAAAGTGCTTTTTCTTATGGCAAAAATGATAGCAGTATGCATACTCTCGGCTTTTTCTTTTTTTTTTTTAACTTTGTTAAATTTAAATTTTAGTTAACATACAGTGCAGTATTGGTTTCTGGGGTAGAAATCAGTGATTCATCACTTTATACAACACCCAGTGCTCATTACAACACGTGCCCTCCTTAATGCTCATCAGCCATCTAGACCATCCCTTACCCACCTCCCTCCATCAACCCTCAGTTGGTTCTTTAAGAGTCTCTTATGGATTGTTTCCCTCTCTCCTTTTTTTCTTTTTCAACCCTTCCAATATATTCATCTGTTTTCTTTCTTAAATTCCACTTATGAGTGAGATATTGTGGTATTTGTCTTTCTCTGACTGATTTTGCTGACTGATTTTGACATTTGGGTGTCTCCATAGTTTGGCTATTGTCGATAATGCTGTTATAAACATTGGGGTGCATGTACCCTTTCAAATCTATATTTTTGTATCCTTTGGGTTAAATACCTAATGGTGCAATTTTTGGGTTGTAGGGTAGTTCTATTTTAACTTTTTAAGGAACCTCCATACTATTCTACATAGTGGCTGCAATGGTTTGCTTTCCCATCAACAGTGCATCACTCTTGGATTTTTAATATCCATATTATAAAACAAAAACTCTGTTAGGCCAGTTATTTTCTCTTGTTCATTACCTCCACAGTGGTAATTTCTTTAAACATCTACTAGATTATAAAGGAATTAATCATTACAGTCCAGAGTAGGAATTTTTCCAATTCCTAAAATCTACTTTTCATTTTGTAAATGGGATTTTCTTCTTTTAAAAAGATTTCTTGCTTCTCTAAATTCTAGCCGTTACACCAGATGAATGACTAGAATAAACTTTTGCCGCCTTTAGTCTCCCTCCCCACAAAACTAGTTACACAGTGCTTCCTTATAAATAAATTTTGAAGTGTATTATTGTTTCCATTTTAAAAAGCTTAAAAATACAAGATTTTATTACTTATAATGAATCTCAACTTCCTAATGTGCTTCCTTTTCTTTTGAGATGTTTTCACACCGACTCTATCTAGAAAAAGCAAGTTTTAAACAATGCTTATAATTTAAGGGAACAAACAAATACCTAAACAAATTTCCAAATAGGTTCAACTACTCTTCCAAGTTATCACTTTCTTGACACATTCTTTGTGAGATAAGACAAAGTGTTTCTCAAGTAGTTCAGATAACAGAATTGCTGCAAGTTGCTATTGCCATAACAGAAGTTTTA
Organism: Mustela erminea; assembly: GCF_009829155.1. Lineage (NCBI taxonomy): Eukaryota > Metazoa > Chordata > Mammalia > Carnivora > Mustelidae > Mustela > Mustela erminea. The sequence continues at coordinate 34,195,632 of NC_045627.1, read as the reverse complement.
GAATGGTCTTTTCTGTGGCCTTGACAGCTCAATGAAATAACAGAGACTTGACAGCCTTCACTGATATTGGAAAACAATAAAACCAATATATCCTGGAGCTGGAACATTAAATTAAATTCCCATCATGCTATCTTTGGCGGCTGTTCATTTGCTGGTTAAGAATCTCTTGGCATTTCTTTGAAACAGTATCTGATAACTCTGCTCTCTAGACATTAATTTTCCTTTTCTAACTAATTTTCCTTTTCTTACTTTTTTTAATGGCCAGACTTATGGCACAGTACTTTTAGTAAATTTCCCTACTTGGTCACTTGTAGTTGTTTTCAATTTCTGAAATAAGAAAAGTGCTTTTTAGGAAACAAATGCAGTACTTAGAGAGATTTTACATCTTTTTAAAAATATTTTATTTATTTGAAAGAGAGAGAGAGCACCTGCAGGCAAGCACATGAATGGGGGGAGGGACAAAAGGGACTCCCCACTGAGCAGGGAGCTCAACACAGGGCTTGATCCCAGGACCCACAGATCATGCCCTGAGTTAAAGGCAGATTCTTAACCGACTGAGGCCCCTCAGGTGCCCCAAGAGATTTTACATCTTAATCAGTGAGTAGACAGATCCAAGAAATGTATAAGTACTATTACATTATGCATTTTCAAATTGATCTAAATAAAATCAGGCTAAAATATTCTGTTTTATAAACAGAGAAATCCCACAGTTGGGTCTACCATGTTAACTCACTCCTTTGGGTTGAGTAAGCTTGTTCAGTTAAATCATCTCCTTTGCTCCCAGGGTCTTCTGTTTTTCAATCAGTTTTCCTTGCTGCTGCCATGGTTATCATCCAAGCATATTGTTTTATTTCTCTGCTTTGAAGTGTTGTTGGTTCTCCATTGCAAGCAGGATAAAGTCATAATAATCTGGTTATCATAGGATGCAAATCTCTTCACAAGTTAGTTCTAATATTCCAACATCATTTTCTACTTCTACTCATTTCTTCTCTGTTCTAGCCACATGCAACTTCTTTGTGGTCTCTGAACAGTTCTTGTCCTGGAACATCCATATGTTTGTTTCATGCTTTATGGCTTTTGACTAATCTCTATTCCTTAGGGCCTGTGACACTCCCATAATGACATGTAATTAACAGAGGTTGATCCTAGTTCTTACTTAAGCCAAGATCTCTAGTCTTAAAGGCCAATTCTAGAAACATGATGTCTCTTGGCAACATGGGAGAATGCATAGTGTCCATAAATCTCCTGCCTAAGGTCCTTTTATTTAGAAATTGTGTTTGCTGTGCTTTGTATAAACAAGTAGGCAACAACTTTCTCCTCAGAATTGAACATGAAGTAATGGACTTGTGATTTGAAAGCCCTGTGGACCAATAATTTTTACTCTGCTAAAAGCAGTAAGAATGCTTATAATACCTCTCTCTGTCTTCCTTCACCTCAGAATGGTGACTCCTGGCCACATTGACCCAGCTGTGAGTAGCAGATGACCTCTCTGTTCGTTGTAGAATGAGTGATATCAGCTTTAGTGCTTTACTCTATTTGGGCACTTTAAGAATCTTACCTTCAGACAGAGGACAGAAACAATGGAAGCAATAGATGGATATTGCTTACTGCCATATTTGATAGGAAGTTCAGGAAGACTGAACTAGTAGCTAGACCCTAGTAGCTAGACCCTGCTCTTGTAGTTTTCTTCTCATCAAAAATAATCATAGAAAAGCATTGGCTAAAGGAAGCATTCCAGTTTTGAAGAGCCAAGAATATACTCTGTTCCCTTTGTATGAAATTAATAATTCTGTTTTCTGCCTGATCATTGAAACCCTTTGAAATTTCCCAATTTCTTCTCTCTACCAGGTAGAGTACCTTTCTACTGAATTGTGCTCCAGCAGCTATTTTGTATAATGCCTCTATTTTTAAAAAAGATTTATTTATTTTAGAGAGAGCATGAGTGGCAGGAGGGACAGGGAGAGAGAGAGAGGGAGAGAATCTCAAGGAGATTCCCAGGGACTATGCAGCCCCGAACCTTGAAATTATGACCTGAGCTGAATCAAGAGTTAGATGCTTAAGTGACTAAGCCACCCAGATGCCCATTGTATGCTTCTATTATAGAGGTTTTATGTTATGTATGTCATTGGTTTTTTAACACCTCCCTCACTAACCTGTATCTCATTGTTTTGGTATTTCCAGTACTTAATATGGTGCTTGGCCTATAAAAAGTAGATAAGTAATAATGAATGAATGAAGGACATGGCACAAATGAACAAATAGAAATCAGAACATTTCTAAATTCTGATATGTTGTTAAATTTCCCTTACGTATCTTATATGTAAAACAAAGTGAGTTTTATTACATGTGATTTATGCAGTAAGTGCTTTAAGTGACATACAGCTAAGTTCCCAGTTAAATTGGGAGCACTTCTAATATACACTTCTAAAAAGTAGTAGTAGAGACTAAATGAATGTGGGATGAATAAAATGTTTCTTGAATATTTTCACAAGAACTGGGAAAATTGTCAAGCCCATTTATTTATTTAATAAGCATTTATTGAGCACCAACTATAGGCCAGTCTTGGTGCTTGGCTAATGAAGATTAACAACAGTCTTTGTTGATGAAACTTATAATTTAGAGTAACTATCAAATAAATGCAGAAATAATTGTTTAGAGAATTGTATTAAGTGCTAGGAAGAAAATTATCAAATATAATGATGATTATATTTTTTCAGTCTGGGAAAGAAATAGTATTTAGAAATTGGTTGCCTCAATATAGAAATAAAGGTATTTGGAAATTGAGTCAGGATACCTTAAAATCTCTGCAAATGCTATATAACCAGAATTCGTTATCCTTAAAGGTATTAATAAATGAAACATTGTTATAGGAACAATTTTGATAAGGGGAATGACTTTTTTTCTATTGAAATTTTTTATTTCATTGCTTATACAATTTTTTATTTTATTGCTTGTACAAATATAAGCAAAAATTTATATATAAACTCATATATATAACATCATCAAGGCGAGACTAGACATACATTCTCAGCTCGTCAACAGCTTCCCTGTCATATGTGGTTTTCATTTCATCTTTAATGCTGTTTTCTTACAAATGATAAGAGTATTGAATTGGAAACCTATTGAAGAACTTTATTATCTTTTAAAATCTATTGTTGATGAGAATTGGGGCTGAATGCTTGCTGATAAATGTTAACAGTAATGTGAAGTGTCTACAGGAAGGCATCTATTTGTCTCTTTGTCTAAACATCCTCATCAGTCACGCACTGAGGGAAAATGGGTGAAGGCGGGAGAGAGTAACAGAACACTCATTAGGGCTGATTGTGTTAATAGCCATTTGACCTAGATTTCATAGACCTACTAATTTTTTGAGTATTTACTGATTTTCCTAATTGAAACAGCATTTATGCTCTCTTAATAAGGAGACCCAGAGAGATCTGTCTGAAATTCAGAATGTATCTCAAAGGGAAGATGATTTTTTCATTCTCCATCAGTTATTATTCCTAAACAATTCCAAGTTTTTAAAAAGATTTTATTTGTTTATTTGACACAGAGAGAGGGATCACGAGTAGGCAAAGCAGCAGGCGGTTGGGGGGGCGGGGGATAGGCTCCCTGCTGAGCAGAGAGCTTGATCCCAGGACCCTGAGATCTCTACCTGAGCTGAAGGTAGAAGCTTAACCCACTGAGATACCCAGGCCCCTGGCAATTCCAATTTTTGATAAAGTAGTAGTTTGTGAGAGCTGAGTGTCACCAGCTTTCATTCAATTGGCAGATACTGATTGAGGACTCATTACATGCCAAGTCCTGTTCTTAGCATTGCATGTACGTAGTAAGTATTTTATGGATCTGAGGGAACAAGACACACCATCATCAATCATCATGGTAATGTTAATTTTTTTCTCATGTACTGCCATTGTGTTGGCTCATTTATTTATGTGGTATGTTTAGGTAGAAGTTTGCATTAAGACAATAAAATAAATATTAAAGTTCTCATTCTGAATTTGATTTAAAACTAAAGAAAATTTTAATGTATTTTTGAATTAAATAAAACTGTATCCCAGGAATGCAACACAAACTAGCCTTTGCTTTTCTCTGGGTTACCTCTATTCTTAGGCTGACTTTCTCCCTGAGGTAAGAAAGAGAGCTCCCAGCAAACCCAGGCTTGTATTGTTCTTGTTTTTTATCAGCTGATGATTACCTTTTTTCCTCAATGTAAGTCTCTCCAAACACAGTGATGGGCTCTGCCTCGGTCAAAATGTTCAGATTGATTGGTCAACCTATGCCTTATGCCCACCCCTAAGGAGAGGAAGACAGAGTAAAAATGTTGATAGCCCTTATAGAATCACATGAAGTGAGAGAAGGGTAGCATGCTAATAGGGAGAAAAAGGGTCCTGTGTCTATCAGATGTCTATCACAAATATATGTAAAACTTAATTGTTTCTGTATCTTATCAGAAAAAACGTTCTAAATATATTAAAATTAAAAATCAGGAAATTCTAACTTACTTTATAAATTACCTCTATTTAAAAGATCGAGTATCTTCTTTTTTATTGAATAGGCATTTTAGAAAGAGTATTTCTCTTTTTCTCTTTACAAATGCATTTTTGGATTTTAATTTTGATATAATTTCAAGATTATAAAAATTCACAGGAATAGTACAAGGAACTCTTATTAACTCATACACATTTTACTCAGATTTTTTGTTTACATTGTATACTATTTATTCTCTTTCTTTTTCTGAACTTTTGGAAAGTAAATTGGAAGCAGTATGCTCTCTTTATCCTGAATACTTTATTGCATGTTTCCATGAATAAGGATATTGTCCTGAATAACTTCAATAGTTATCCAAATCAGGAATTTTAATATTGATATCATACTATTATCTAATTTAGAGTCGACACATATTTACATTTTGTCAGTTGTCCCAAAATTATAACTTTTTTCATAGTCCAGGATCCAACGAGGGCACATGTTGCATTGTTTTCATATTTCTTTAGCCTCCTTTAATCTGAAAGAATCTCAGATTTTCTTTGTATATCTTGACCTTGTTTTTTGTGTGTTTTTTTAAGATCGTAGGCTGATACTTACAAGAATATGCTTCAATTTGAGTTTGTCTCATAGTTTCATGGTTAAATTCAGGCTATGAATTTTTTTTTAGTTTTTTTAAAATTGAAGTATAATTGGCCTACAATGTTACATAAGTTTTAGGTGTACAATACAGTGATTCAACAACTCTGTACTGTATGGTATGCTCACATGTGTAGCTACCATCTGTCACACTGTTATAATACCATCAACTACATTTCCTATGTTGAAGCTTTCTCCCACATGACTTATTCATTCTGTAACTGTAAACCTGTACCTCCCATTTCCCCTCACCCGTTTTGCCCATTCCCTCACCTCTGTTTTCCCACCCCTTTCCCCTCTGGCAGCCATCAGTTTGTTCTCTATACTTATGGGTCTGTTTCTGTTTTTGTTTGTTCATTTATTCTGCCCATTAGATTCCACATATAAGTGAAATCACATGGCATTTGTCTTTCTCAGTCTGACTTATTTCACTTAGCATAACATCCTCTAGGTCCATCCATGTTGCTGCACATCTCAAGGCTTCATTCTTTGTTATGGCTGAATAATATTCCATTACACATACACACACACTTTCTTTATCCATTTATCTATCAATGAACCCTTAGTTTCCTTCTATATCTTGACTACTGTAAATAATTCTGCAGTAAACATAGGGGCGCATATTCTATGTTTACTGCAGAATTAGTGTTTTCATTTTCTTTGGGGAAATACCCAGTGGTAGAATTACTAGATCATATAGTATTTGTATTTTTAGTTTTTTGAGGAACCTCCATACTGTTTTCTACAGTAGCTGTACTAATTTATGTTCCTACCAGCAGTACGCAAGTGTTCCTTTTTCACTATGTCCTTGTTAACACTTATTATTTCTTGTCTTTTTTCCCCATAAGCAATAATATTTTATTTATTTATTTTTTATTTTTAATTAAAAACTTTTTTTATTATGTTCAGTTAGCCAGAGTATAGTACATCATTAGTTTTTGAGGTAGTGTTCAATGATTCATTGGTTGCGTACAACACCCAGTGCTCTTCTTTTTGATTGTAGCCATTCTGACAGGTATAAGCTGATATCTCATTGTGGTTTTGATTTGCATTTCCCTGATGATCAGTGATGTTGAGCATGTTTTCATGTGTCTTGGGCCATCCATATGTCTTTTTTGAAAAAATATCTATTCAGGTCCTCTTGAGCTCTGAATTTTTGATAGGAATAGCACAAAAGTGGTGTAGCATCCTTCTCAGTGTGCATGTATTATTTTGTCCCAATATTAGTGATATTAATCACACAAACACAATAATATTTCTGTATCTGTATCAATATTTATATTTATGTTAAAAATCATGAGTTTATTCTGATGTCAACATCAGTACCTTCATTTATTCATCTTACACTTTTTTTTGAGATTATGCAGAGCACCTTATTAGTCACTCTGGAGAATTAAGGAAAAGTAGGAGAAAATATCTGTGTAAGAAAGGTCTTACTAATCTGATAGACTTCTTTCATTTGGTAATGGAAAACACAATTTTTTAAGATTTGTAAGAAATCTAAGAAGAAATATTCAGTTACAGAAGCCCAGAGAAGGGTTGTGTAAATTGCATGCTTACTTTATCTAAAAACACAAAGTATATGAGTTGTAGAGAGATACACATGGTCCACATGTGATTGAAGGAAAGGTGCCCTTGTGGTTAATTTTCTGAAGCTGGTGTATTATTGTACTTGAGGCATATTTACTATTTGGATACGATCTGTGAAGATGTTAGAGTAGACGCATGTTGGTTTACAAAAATCCACTGAAGTATTAGGTTGTAGAAAGAAATTAACTTCATGAGTTATCCATGAAATTATAATTATAGGGAAAAAGCTCTATGGCTGAATTTATGATGGAATGTTTTCCATTTTATATTGATGTTCCTCACTATTAAATGTAACATCCTGAAACCTGCAAAGTAATAGTAGTATCTTAAATTTTTTAGTTCTTTTACTTTAGTATTACTAAAAGATCTTGTCTTACTATTTATTTACATATAATGTATTATTAATTTCAGGGGTACAGATCTATAAATCATCAGTCTTACACAGTTCCCAGCATTTACCATAGCACATATCCTCCCCAATGTTCATCACCCAGCCACCCTATCCCTCCCCACAAACCCCCTCCAGGAAGCCCTCAGTTTGTTTCTTGAGATTAAGAGTCTCTTGTGGTTATAGCTTGTCTTTCTTGTAATCCAATGTAGTATGCTTTACAGATTTTATTGATGACTCAGATGACTAAGAGGAATTCAACTTCTTCTTTTTTAACTCCCTAGACTTTCTTTAGTGAAGAGGAACTACCTCTGTTCTAAATTATAAGGTAAAGGTGATGTTATTTCATTATGAAGTAGAGACATTTACATGTACACTCTATCAACATTTACATATATACTATATCTGTGGTATACTCCATTATTTTATAGTAAATACATTGCAATTATTTTTCTTAAAAACAACAATAAAAACTATTAATTATTGATAAAGCCGATTCATTAGTTCCAGAACAATAAACATAATACTCCATTAGTAATAAGAAGGGGAGAGTCAATTATTTTTACCATTTGGTTGAATGTCTTATAAGAAAATTCTGTGACCTTAGAAAATAAGCAAAGATAATAAAAGCTAATTCATTAAGTACATATTATGTACCAGGAACCATTCTAAGAGTGTTACATGTATGAGCTTACTTGATTCTCCTAAAACTCCTATGAGGTAGATACCTATATTCTGATTTTCAGGTATGACACAGAGAGGTTTAATTACTTTCTAAAGTCACATAACTACAAAAAGTGGGACTGGGATTTGAACCTGGGGAATTTACCTTGTGAGTCTGGGGTCCTAACAAATTGCCTCTATTCAGTAACTAATTAGACTAACATTCCTGCAAAATTTTTATACTATGTTACAATTTAAAAGAATGTATAATTTTAGACATTTTGAAAGATACTACTATAATGATAATTTTAAAATTCATACTATCATGTATAATTTTTACAACCATTTGTTAATTCTTCTTACATTTGTTTTGGGTGATTGAAAGTACAAACTGCAGAAAGAGATTTAAATGCTTTTCATTAGTAAATGCTGCCAGTAAAATGCTGCTAGTTTGTTAGTTGATATTAGCTTTTAATGTATCCTGTTTAACCCTGAAGGAACACTAGTACATTAGATACGTGCCTAATTTAAAAAAGGAATTTATGAATATAGTTATTCTACTGTTGTTTTTATAAAAGAATAAAATTTGAATCATAACTCTGCAGTATCTCAGTTGGCACATATGTTCCTGGCAAAGGAAAGATTAAAATTACATTGATTTTTAAATTTCTGAAGACCAATTAGTTTACTGATATTCATTTACATTCTTCCCTGAATATGAGAAAGTGCTTTAATTTACTTGCAATTGATGACAGAATTATTCTAGAGGCATGTATAGAAGATTGAAAAAAATTTTTTTTGGTTTGAAGGCAAGGGTGATGTGTTACATTATTATCCTATCTAATTAGATAATACATTTAAGATTTATTCCATTAAATGTCTTCATTGTTCCATTTTATGTGGATGGAGACACAATGTGGTATAGTAGAGCAACTACTGGATTAGTCCTGGTTCCCAACTTAGACATGGAATCTTAAATGAAGTCATTTAACATTTGATCCTATTTCTTCATTTGTAAAATGGGGTTAATAAGCCCTCCTTCCACCTTACCTAGTTGTTGTGAGGACAGTCTGAAGCCATGTATGCAAACTTATTTTTAGGCATTTTCTGAAATGTTTAAAGGCAGTGTCTTCATTAATGAAGGTAGAGAGACATAACTTTTTGTTTAGTTTTGTTAGACATTATTTTTAAAATTATTAAACTACATATATACACATACATATATTTAGTAATGTTTTTATTGCAGTATAATTTACATACCATAAATTTTTCTATCTAATGTGTACAATTACGTTATTTTAGTAAGTTTGCAGAATTGTGCAAGTTACCATAATCCAATTTTTAGAATATTTTTGTCAACCCCAAAGATCCTCTATTCCCATTTTTAGTTATTCCCTATTCCCACTTCTAGTCCTAGGCAGCCACTAATCTAAGTTCTATATTTGTGTATTTGACTTTTCTTGACATTTCATTTAAATGTTCATTAAACGTTCATTAAACGGCTCAGGTCATGGTCACAGGGTTCCTGGGGGTCGAGCCCCATGTCGGGCTCTCTGATCAGTGGAAAGTCTGCTTCTCCCTCTGCCTCTCCCCGGCTTGTGCTCTCTCCCTCTCTCTCTGTCTGTCAAATAAATAAATAAAGTCTTTAAAAAAAAATAGTGTTTCCTGTATTGCTTCTTTTACTGTATAGAATAGTTTTGAGGTTCATCCATATTGTAGTTTTGTATCAGTACTTTTTATTTTTTAATGCTGAGTAATATTCCATTACATAGATACACCACATATTCTTTAATTCATTCATCAGTTGAGGGACATTTGGGTTGTTTCCACTTTTGGGCCATTATGAATAATGTAGTTTTGGACAATGTATACAAGTTTTTATGTGGACATAGGCTTTTATATTGAACTGGACCTATGCTGATATTTGGATGGAAATTTGATTTTATTCACCATATGTAGTGTTTCAAATGGAAAGAGTATAAAGAATTTAGCATATTTTCCTCATAGTTATGTAACAGATGGGTTATGAATTGGCATCCCTCAGTAAGGTATTTTTTTTCTCTTACATATGAATGAAATCTTATCTTTATAATATACAACAACCTTATTTTTTCTGTAAGAGTTATTTCCTTTCTCCTGGTGTTTTCTTTTTTGTTTGCTTGGTTTTTTGCATAAAACTAAATGACTTTCTATAGGGACTTTGTAAGTTGGGTCCACTCTGAAAACTCAGACCCTAATTTGATACCTTCCCTTTCCTCAAGCTTTTAATTTACAGACCTACCTCATTTTATTGTGCTTCACATTTTGGCATTTCACAGGATGTTGTGTTTTTTAGAAATTGAAAGTTTATAGCAATTCTGTGTCAGGCAAGTCTGTTGGCACCATTTGCTCACTACCTGTCTCTATCTCACATTTTGTAATTCTTGCAAACTTTTTTGCCATTATTATATTATACAGTGATATGTGGTCAGTGATTTTTGATGTTAACTATTGTAATTATTTTGGGGCACCATGAGGTGGGACTGTATAAGATGGCAAACTTAATAAATGTTCTGTGTGTTTTGAATGCTACTGACTGGCTGTTCTCCAGTCTGTCTCCCTTAACTCTGACCTTCTATTCCCTGTGACGCAACAGTATTGAAATTAGGCTGATTAATAACCCTACAATGGCCTCTAAGTGTTCAAGTGAAAAGAAGAGTGCATAGCTCTTACTTTAAATTAAAGGTAGAAATGATTAATCTTAGTGAAGAAGGCATGTCAAAACCTAGACAGGCTGAAAACTAGGCCTCCTGTGCCAAACAGCCAAGTTTTGAAAGCAAAGGAAAGGTTCTTGAAGGAAATTAAGTGCTGCTACAGTGAACATATGCATAAGAAAGTGAAACAGCCTTTTTGCTGATATGGAAAAAGGTTAGTGGTCTGGATAGAAGGTCCAACCAGCCCCACATTCGCTTGTCTAATCCAGAGCAAAGCTCTTTAATTCTATGAAGGCAAAGAGAGGTAAAGAAGCTGCAGAGGAGAAGTTTGAAGCTAGCAGAGGCTGGTTCATGAGGTTTAAGGAAAGAAACCATCTCTGTAACATAAAAGTACAAGGTTAAGGAAGCAGTAAGTTATTTAGAAGATGGAGCTAAGATAATTAACAAGGGTGGCTATGTTCAACAGCAGACTTTCTGCTTACTGGAAGAAAAATCTATTGGAAGAAGATGGCATCTAGTACTTGAATAGCTAGAGAGGAGAAGTCAATGCCCAGCTTCAAAGCTTCAAAGGACAGACTGACTCTCTTAGGGGTTAATGCAGCTGGTGACATTAAGTTGAAGCCAGTGTTCCTTTATTGTTCTGAATATCCTAGGGCCCTTAAGAATTATGCTTAGTATACTCTGCCTGTGCTCTGGAAATGGAAAAACAAAGCTGGATGGTAACACATCTCTTTACAGCATGGTTTACTGCATATTTTAAGCCTATAGTTGAGAACTATTGCTCAGAAAAAGTTGAGAACTACTGCTCAGAAAAAGATTCCTTTTAAAATACTACCACTCATTGACAATATTGGGTAGCCTAAAAGCTCTGTTGGAGATGTACAAGATTAATGTTGCTTTCATGCCTGCCAATGCAACATTCATTCTGCAGCCCATCAAGGAGTCACTTTAACTTTCAAGTCTTATTATTTAAGAAATACATTTTGTAATGCTATAGCTGCCATAAATTGCAATTCCTCTGGTAGATCTGGGCAGCATAAACTGAAATCCTAGTAAGGATTCACCATTCTAGATGCCAGTAAGAACATTGATGATTCATGGGGAGAGATCAAAATACCAACATTGACAGAAGTTTGGGAAAAGTTGATTCCAACATTCAGTGATGACTTGGAGGGCTTTGATACTTCAGTGGAAGAAGTAATTGTAGGTGTGGTGGAAATAGCAAGAGAATTAGAATGAGAAGTGGAGCCTAAAGATGAGACTGAATTGTTGCAATCTTATGATAAAACTTTCAGGGATAGGGAGTTGCTTTTTTTGGATGAACAAAGGAAGTGGCTTCTTGAGATGGAATCTACTTCTGGTGAAGATACTGTAAAGATTATGTGAGGAATGAAGTGCTGTCAAATGACAACAAAGGATTTAGAATATTACATAAACTTAGTTGATACAGGAGCAGCAGGGTTTGAGAGGATCAATTCCAAGAAGTTCTCTTGTGGGTAAAATGCTATCAAACAGCATTGCATGTTACAGAGACATCATTCATGAAGGGAAGAGTTGATCAATGCAGCAAAGTTCATTGTTGTCTTATTTTAAGATTGCCACAGTCACTTCCACCCGTAGCAATGACACCCCTGATCAGGCAGCAGACGTCAAAATCCAGGCAAGACCCTCCACCAGCAAAGAGATTACAATTTGCTAAAAGCTCAGATGATAGTTACCATTTTATGGCAATAAAGTTTTTTTAAATTAAGGTGTATACATTTTTTTAGACATAACACTATTGTATGCTTAATAAAGTACAGCATAATAAAAGCATAACTTTTACATGCCCTAGGAAACTAAAAAAATTATTTTACTAGTTTTATTGCACTGTTTGTTGTATTGTAGTTACCTGAAACTGAAACTTCAAGATTTCTGAGATACGTGCATTTAGACTTTTGTCATATATTTTTGTCTTAGTGTTGATAATTCCTGGCTTTTGTGCTATCCCTGGCATGTTTATGATATCATATCACTATTTTAACACATGATCACTAGTAAATTGTGTTTCTTGTTCTGTTTATTTTCAATTTTTGGTTTGGCCTAGGAATAGTTTATATGAAAATTTTATATCTGAAATAAACAGTAGTAATCCAGAGTCATGTTATTACATAAGCTTTCAGACTTTAGGATGCTAATAAAGACTTTTAATTGCCAGTTTCTAAATTTTAAATTTCTTTGTAATTTAATTCTGAAGTTCTTTTCTAAGTGGTTGAAATTTAGTCTGTGTGGTTTAGTGTGTTAAAAGAAATGCCCAATAAAACTGCTTCCTTATAATAATTTATAGGGTATTATATTACATATTTTTAACAGCACTTTGGTAAATTGTAGCTAGGGTGGTATAAATGCCTATGGGAATTACATACATATTCTGTAGAGTCCACTTGTCTGTGTATATAACATTGGGGTTATTTTTAAAAAATTGAGTGGTGTATTATTTATTAGCACTTAAAAGTTTTCTGTCAGAAAAATAATTCTTTGTTTCATTACCAAAGTGGTATGATCTCAGTATCATCTTTCCCTCAAAATGTTCCTTTTACAGATGTTAGGGTATGCCATTTGTGGGGGGACAAGATTATATATTTGGAACTATTTTCCCATGAATTGTTCATTTTGTTATCCTCAAAATTAACACAGGATTCAAAATAAATGCATCTATAAGCTTATCTCTGGTTTCTATATCAGTTATTTAAAAAATTTGTTTAAAAGTCAATTTGTTCAAGGTATGAGAGAATTACTTTTTGTACTTTTGAATCATACAGAACACTAACAGGTGTTAAAATAGATTGTTAGATATGGAAATAAATTAGTTATAAATGACAAGACCTTACAAAGAGTTAAAATTCTTATTGGCATCTTGAAGTCTTGCTGTACGTACAATTCAAGAGTTTATATGATTTCAAGGACTTTTTTTTTTTTAAAGATTTTATTTATTCATTTGACACAGAGAGAGAGAGAGAGAGATCACAAGTAGGCAGAGAGGCAGGCAGAGAGAGAGGAAGAAGCAGGCTCCCCGCCAAGCAGAGAGCCCAATGTGGGGCTCAATCCCAGGACACTGAGATCATAACCTGAGCTGAAGGCAGAGGCCTTAACCCACTGAGCCATCCAGGCACCCCTTGATTTAAAGGACTTTAATCAAGATATAAATTCTTCCACTTTTTCTGACCCTGTAGTATACACATATACATGAATGCACGCTTAATAGAAGGTACTAGAATAAGTGTTGTGTGAGATACAGGAGTTTGAAACAGTCTTTGTTGCCTTGGTGCATATAGTCATCTGGGAGGTATAACAGGTATCAGGAATAGAAGACAAACTTTGGAAGGTGTACTAATGGAGGAGGTGATTGCCTGTAGTCCACAGAATCAAGGAAGCCACCATAAAGCGTATAGTATCATTTTAACAAGATGCAATGGAAGGTGCTCCAGCTAGTAGAAACCTTGGGAAGAAGTTACAAATGTAGAAAAGCATAAAATATTCAGTATGTTTGCATCATAGGATAGGAAATGGTGTTGAAAAAGTTAGGAAGGACCAGCGCATGGAGGGCCCTCATTGCCTTAACCAAGAACTGCAAATTTTAATTCATTACCAATAAAATGACTTAAGATTTTGATCAGAGTCTAGGGAGTTCCATGTGGCAATTGTGTATTAATGCAATTAATGAAAGTACTGATAAAATTAAATAAAACTAATGATAGTGTTTTAAAATTTGACTACAATTGGTATTTGTAAGTCTTTAATAATTCAATTATGTTGCTTTTTCTCACTTAGAATTAAACACAATAAAATTATATAGCTGGGTCATAATTTTATCAAAATGATTAAGATGATGATAATAATATATTAATGGTAGCATCTATGAAACTTCAAGTCAAATGCTGAAAGTATCTCATTTAATATTTTATTTTGGATGTTCTCTCGATGTACACAGGTTAATGTTGGTATTTTTCTTTAGATAATTTTCTAATTTTTAAAATAATAATAATTGAAAAATTCACTGTTACTTTATGATATTAAAAAATACAGACAGATTAATAAACTTCAAGGAGTTCTGAAGTGGAAACTAATACTAATGTCTCTGACATTAAACTAGATGTATCCCTGAGGTCCCCCTGAAAGCCTCTGCTTCCTTGTTTGTAAAATAGAGAAATAATATGATTGATATATGTTGTTGGGGGATTAAATTGGATAATGGATTTAATTTAAATATTCAAAAATCTTAGCTTTTGCTGTTAATATAACTTATTACTTAGAATTTCTGTTATTATACTCTGAAAATGTTTCTTGGCTTCCAGATTCCCAAACTTGTTCCATCATGTTTTGTCTAGTTCTGTCTGTACTCTTCCAATATAGATTTTACTATGATATGCTAACCTAACTTTAAGGAAAAGTGCTGGATCTAAATTTTCTACCACTTCTCTGCCTCCTGCTGTCAGCACCATGGTGTTCATGTTTTGTATTAACACTCTGAAGGGAATTTATGAGAATAATTAGTTCTGTTTTGCTATATTAGAGCTGGTTATCTTAATTCTTACTTAGTGGGGGATGCATCCCCTGCCATCACTTGGCTCCCTGTCCACAGCTTTAAATTACGTGGGGAAGAAAATGATTATAAATGGTTTCTTCCTGTGGTGTCCCTTATACACCTCTTCTAACAAACAATCTCTTAGATTTTTCTCCCCAGTCTCTCCTTGTGTTGCAGTCTAGGCGAAATGTCCCATCTAGTGGTCAACTTGCAAAGAGATTCCTTTAAGCGTCATTAGCTTATGGTTAAGAACTAGATTTATTTTTAGATAAGTAACTTTAATTGGTCATTTTTTTATTGAACAAGTTTTTATATGAGAAAAGAAATTGTTATGATTTTTTTCATGTTTCAGGGAAAGATACTAATAAAATATATATTGGGGAAAATACTGCACATAAATATTAAAAATAAATATGATAGGGGAGAAAATCTATATGGTTAAAAATTAGGATTAAAATATGATGCTTTCAACTTTCCTTTTTGTTGGTGGTGAATAACTGATACAGTATATCATGCCTTTGACATGTTTGGGCACATAAGCCAAATTTTATAGAATTTTTGATTTATATTCTTATGATAGCTTTTCCAATTTATCAGTTCTTTGCCTATTATGTGCCTGCTGAGCATGAAAGGCACTTTTGAGATATGTAGTAATAAAAAAAAATGCCGCGGAAACATTGGCCCAGGGGATAGGCTTTCTTTAGAAATAACTTGTATAACTACAGTTGCTGTAAACAATTTTTTATGGATACTTAATGTTCCCTCCCTGTATTTTTATTTGAGTTAGTAATCAGCATCCTGTTTGACTATCATCCTAAAGGTGAGAATCTTCATTCTAATATAGATATTATAATGCAACAGCTGGCTGAGTCATGCAGAATCAAAATGACCTTAGCTAGTATTATGCAGGAATATTTTAAGATTTGGGAGAACTACTTTTTCCTTGCCAAAAAGTAATTTTTTTGTAGGTACTGTGTAATGCTAAGATTCTGAGGGCGTATTTCAAAACAGGCATGCTTCTTATGGACATCCATGCTATCTTCCATTTTACGAAAGATTTGCTATATTTTACAATACTGATACGAGCTGCTGTTTGACAGCAGTGCCCACCTCCCATACTGATTTAGCTAATAGGCTTCCTGTTGCAGGTCAGAACTTATAGACAACTTAAAGGAGGATAGGTAGGTAGGGTAGAAGTTTTGGATGAGGTCTAAGCAAATGCTTACCTTCTGTGAAGATTTTATATGGTTTGGATCAGACTTGAATGAACAAAAAAGAAATATATGGTTTGTTTTGAGATTAACTTATGTGGAACTCATGTTAATGCTGTGGCCAGATTCCCTAAGTTATTTAAGTGTTAGGTAATTAGTAACAGGCATTATTTCCTAACTTTATCTTTCTCAGTATTTTAGTAATAAAGAAATGAAACCTCTCATATTTCATTTATTGTTATATTTCTTAAAACGTATACCAAAATCACTGGGATTGAAGTATTAGTCCCTTTTTTCTGTCTTTTTTCTTATAGTATTTTAAGATGTTTCTCAGTGCTCTGTTCTCTCTTACTTTTGCTCATTTTTTCTTGGGATATTATGCCATAGTCTGTTTTGGCTAATGTTTCATGAAGTCCTTCCGCATAGTTCAGACAAGTATTAAAGTCAAATCTTAAGGTAAAAGAATATGAGGAAGGCTTGTTTTGCCATCTGAAGAGAAGGTAGGAAGGATGGCATATTAGAAGGGCAGGAGGAGATGGACATGGAGGTGGTTGTGGAGTCTGAGATCTGTGTGTGATGTAATGGATGTGTAAGGAAAGATTTCTGCTCAGAATAATTTCCAATAGTTGAGAACAGGACTGAACATAAATAAATGAGGTGAAATTCAAAGTCTGGATATAAAAAGTAAGAACTCCCCATGCTTTAGCTCAGAAATCTCCATATAAGTTGTATATATATTTTTTATTTATTTATATTTTTTAAAAGATTTAAAAAAAATTTATTTGACAGACAGAGATCACAAGTTGGCAGAGAGGCAGGCAGAGAGAGAGGAAGGGAAGCAGGCTCCCCAATGAGCAGAGAGCCCGATGCGGGGCTCGATCCCAGGACCCTGGGATCATGACCTGAGCTGAAGGCAGAGGCTTTAACCCACTGAGCCATCCAGGCGCCCCTAAGTTGTATATTTTTAGAAGAACCTTACCTATAGCACATGACAACTTACATATTCATAATCAGAGTTAATACTGTACCCAGTTTGTAAGTAATTTTTTAAAGAATTTGGAAGTTAGTTACAACATTATCATGTGCTCATGTTGTACTTTACAGTATGCATTACATTAAATCTGTAAAACAATCTGGAGACCTAGGCAGGTCAGTTGATATTATTTCCATTTTGTATATGATTTAAATATCTCCTTGCTGCCCTGAGTGCACCTAGGAGGCTTTACTGCAGAGGTCTGTAGAATCTACTTGCATGGTTTTGAGACTTTTGCTGTGTTCCAGCACTCCAACAGACCCTGAGTTATTTTTGAGACCTTGCAAGGTGTGTCCCCACCAGGCACTACGGTACCACACTTAGCAGCCAGACCCTTAATAGGAATGCATTTCTTGGACAAAACTCTCTTGCCCTGGTGGTAATGCTGCCTAGAGCTCAGAATACTTAAGTTGCACTTGTAAACTTGCTTTAGGAGAATGGGGTGGGGAAGAAGGAAGGATGTGTGGGGAGTTGGAGAACTGTTTGTTATATCTTCCTTTAAACTAGTGTTTCTAACTATATACATGAATTTTTACAATCAAAAGATAATAATTGTGCATTCTTTATTCTATGAAAGTTTGTGAAGAAGGCTGGAAACTACTACTGTAATCACTATGTGATCACTGAGTGGTTCTGGGTTTGTATAAAAATTTGAGATACCACAAAATTTAGATTCAGTGGAAGTGCTCTTTTGGGTTCAAATTTCTTCATTATGCTCTTTGTAGTTTCTGAAAGAAACTTGTGGGGTTTAAGAAAATTAAAAAGTCTCATTCTTGCAGAAGTGAATTCTGGACAGATGGAGAAGTCCCTTCTCATCTACTGTGAGACACTCGGCAGATGGTTGAAACCACAGGAGGCCTGGGATGCTATTATTCTATACTGAGGTCATTAGAATATAAGCTACATAAAGCTAGCCATCTCATAGCCCTGAAATGGTAGCATTTCATATTAAAAAAAAAAAAGTGGCATCAAAAATAAATGAAAGGAAATCCAAATCTCTACTGTTTTGCTTTATCAGACAGCCAAAGGGGAATAATTATATATAACACGGTAAAGCTTTCTTAAATATTTCTCATTCTCACATATTCAGGATCTCCATATAGCAGATACAGAATTTCTGTAAACTCCCAGAAAGCTCTTTCTCTAACCTATGTCACACAGACCCCCTATATTTCTTCCCTCTCCTTTCTACCTCAGAGTTTTATTTAAGTAGATGAATCCAGCCTCAGGGACCTGTTACAGTTTCCTGTAGTTTGAGCCTGGTTATGGAGGAGGGTCTGGGAATTTGTAAAACAAACAATAATCTGTTTTCTTAGAGGATCTAGAGGATTATAAACATATAACTCAGTATTCTTTCTTTTATTCGTGGAGCAATAAAAATCAGATCTATGAAAATATTATTGCATATATTGTGTAAATGAAGAATAAAGCTTGTTGTTTTATTAGCTCACATATGTTTTTAAAGATATCTTAGAGGGGGCGCCTGGTGGCTCAGTGGGTTAGGCCTCTGCCTTCAGCTTGGGTCATGGTCTCAGGGTCCTGGGATCGAGCCGCTCATTGGGCTCTCTGCTCAGCAGGGGGCCTGCTTCCCCCTTCCCCTCTGCATGCTTCTCTGCCTACTTGTGATCTCTTTCTCTCTCTCTCTGTCAGATAAATAAATAAAATCTTAAAAAAAAAAAGATATCTTAGAGAACTTACCAAAATATCTTTTATTTTATTTTTTTATTTTTTTTAGATTTTTTTTATTTTATTTATTTGACAGAGAGACATCACAAGTAGGCAGAGAAGCAGGCAGAGAGAGAGAGAGAGGAGGAAGCAGGCTCCCTGCTGAGCAGAGAGCCCGATGAGGGACTCGATCCCAGGACCCTGAGATCATGACCTGAGCTGAAGGCAGCGGCTTAACCCACTGAGCCACCCAGGCACCCAAGAACTTACCAAAATATCTTGATACCAAGGGTAACTGTATTTCTCTCAAGCAATGAGAAAAAGCCCTTGAATTATAAATCCTATAAGTAATAAGTTTTCCTGTTTCAAGTTGGCTACTAAGAAGAAAAGAGCCAAATTTGTGGCCCACCATCACAGTGTATATAGCTCACTTAGTCTTTACTTTTCTTTTTTCTTTCAACTGACTTTTAATTTATGGTAATTTGTATTTTATGTATCCTTACAAGCAACTCTATATTCTTTCTGGTGCAAGGTGACGTATAAATATATAAATAATTATGAAGAGCAAAATAACAATGTCTCTTACACAAGTGTGAATTTATCTTAATTTTGTAGAATTTAATGGTGTAAACGGTAAGGAATCACTTAGAGGTTCTTAGTATTAAAGCATTAATCCTCACTTAGAAGTAAATCAGGGAAGTTGGTCTGACATTAGATGGAAAAGAAATTCTCCAGGAGTCTGGAGAAAAAGTTAAAAAAAAACCACAAAACACCACCTTACGGATTATTTTTACCTCTATATTGTCTACACTTTGGATTTTAGTGAACATCACTATCTGATGTTCGAAGTTGCCTATTTTTGGCTTATTTTATTTTGTGTTTTGTATGTTGTTGACATTTAGTAGAACTTGGTAACTATCTAATGGCTAGTTCCATATCTGAATTTATTGTTCATTAGTCATTTAAGTTCCAAGATATACCTGCCCTAGCTCTATTTAGGTTAGTGATGCTAAGTGCAATGTAAACTCCTTAAAAGTTCAAGGATCATATTCCAGTCCTGATTCTGCTTCTGTACTATCCTCTAAGTTGGTTTTTGGCGCCAAATAAGTGATTAGTTAGTATTTCTTTTGAGGTTACATCATGAAGTGGTGAGAATATTAATTTGCATTTAGGCAAATGAGTTGAAATCTCAACTCTACTCTTTAAATCAGTATGATCAAATCCCTCTAAACTTTAGTTTCCTTTGCCATAAAATAGATAAAGTAATAGTTTCTTTCTATTGCTGTTGTGAGGATTAAGTAGCGTAATTCATGTAAAGGTGGGGTAGGTCCTGAACAAATTAGCTTCCTTCATCTCCCTGTTAAATAAGTAAGGGAAGAAATGAAAGAGAACATTACATTTCCTGTTCAGAAACATACTTTAAACAATCATCCAGTACATTGAAAAATAAGGACAATTAATTTTAATGAGAGGTTAAATTTATTAAGAAATGTAATGTTAAGACTAAGTAAAGAATACATTTTAAGACTTACATGTAAAGTTTATGCTTTGCCATTACATTGCATTTTCTCTTTATGGAGGCATATACATGTAAATATATATACTGTTAAAAAGAAGTGTATATATAGTTAAACACTATTAGCAGGGGATGAGAGCTATTATATAGCTGGGAAGCTCATGGCTAACCCTTGAGTATAGTTCTTACAAGCTAAGGTTTTTCTGATACAATTTCTATCATATACCTTTATTAGCTGATTTTTAGTTTATTCTTATTGTAATTCTTCTCATTTTATGTACATGCTTATCATACATTGCTTTAAATATTTAAAAAAATTAATAGGAATAAATTGAAAAAAATAAACTGGTAGGAAAATTGATAAAAAATAAAGGCAGTTTCATTAAAAATTTTCTTGAGTGTTCCATGTGAGCACTATGATTAGAAGGATTCAGTACTTTGGGTTTTGTACTGGCAGGGATCATTTGATTATGGAAATTATTGCAGTGTTTCTAGTAAACATTTCAAGAATTAATTAGACAAAACATCCTGGAAAGCTTTAGAGACTTGGAAAGCTTTAGAGAGAGTTGGCTAACAGAAAAAAACCTTTGTTCCTTAATGATACTTAAGCTAACTAACAATTTTAGTTCATATGAAAGAAACTAATATTGGCTTCCAATGAATTGTCACTGGAGCTGCTTCTGTAGACAAAGGCCTATTTTTGATTTGTGACATTTGTCACTGTATATGAAAATTTTAAGTATTAAAGTAATTACCAAGGAACATCCAATGAAGATGTGAATATGATGGATAAGATCACAGCTGGATAGCAAGACAACAAGGAAGATGGTGGTGATACATGGGAAAGGGGTATATTTAGCTAAATCTTTGTGCTAGTTAACGTCTTACAATTTTTAGAGGTACATGAAGTCGCTACTGACATTGCTTTATTGGAACGAATTACAGTGCATAGAGGAAGAGAAACAAATCCCAAGGGATTATTAAATTTATTTTTTTGCTTCAGAAGGTTGTGAAACAAAGCATCTAGTTCTTGATATGGAGCATAAAATACAGTCCTTTGGATTAGAGTACAAGGGACAGTTAATGCATACTTGTAAGTTCTTAGGAAGTAGGAGACTGAATTTCTAGACCTAGTTCTGCCACTAAATTGCTTTGTGACACTAAGCAAGTCTGGGTTTGAGTCACCTTACACACTGTGTAGCTTTGAAATCTAAAAATTATATGAAAGTCTTTCATTTTATAATACATATATTTACCCTTGATATTTCAGTGTTTTTATAGAGAGGAAATTGAAATATTTGTCTGTATACATAAAATAATTTAGAGACTTCCAACTCTTATCTGTGAAATATTCTGAAACAAAATGGGGTGTTAATTGCTCCATGAAATTGTGAGTTCTTGGAAACTCTGAGTATTCAAACAGAGGAGAGATACTCATCAGAACTGGTATCCTAAGATCAGGTTAATGGATTTATTATTTGGTACCCCAGACACTTTTTAGGATTCTAGTTCTTGGCATGATTCCTCTTGGTGACCTTTGCTAACCCATTTGAGCATCTAAAAAGTTACAATGGAAAAAAGGAAAGTGAATATGAAAATAACCTCTTGAAGATTTCTCTTCAAGATTGCCAATGAATAATGGGTCTTGTTGCAGTAGTTGGTTTTTCATGTACCCAAATCATGCCAATTCTCTAAGACCAGTTTCTGGCTCCATTTCTACATGAAGTCTTTCTTATGTTTTCCAAACTATCTTTGTCTTCCCAATTGCCCTTGGCACTCAGTAGCAAATGTTGAAACATCTGTGGGTATAATATATATAATATTCCTTTAGACAACTTGGGTATATTAAAGTTTCCCTTAGTTATAAAAAATACTTGTCATTCAGTATTTCATGATAGGGATCATAGCATCTACTCCTTCCATCCACCCATAATGCACAATATTTTAAGTACTAACAATGAATATCTGTTGAATTAACTTACATGCAGCTCATCACAGAAGCTACCTTTGCAGTCCTGCCTCTTGAAAGATTATGGTTAATCTCTAGGCATATTCTTTTACTCATTGAATAATCTTTTCTATAAAGATTATACTTGACTTTCCATTCTTATTTCAGAAGTTTATTCTCTTAATATATTCTCCCTTTTCTGATTTTCTAAGCAGGTTGAAAAATTTTGTATTACTTACATTATACTTTTGATTTTCTTAGACTTGAGAACTTTATCTGGTTCATTTTGAATAAAAATATAATTTTCCAGAAATTAGTTCCTAAGGCTTCTCTGATTCCTATTATTTTATCTTTTAGCAAAATACAGAACATTGCCTTGTATGGAAATCAGGTTAATTTGATAATGGATGTTGGATATTGCTTCTGTTATTAGAGTTTTCTATTTGCTCTGCAGATTAATTCTTTGCTCCAGTTAAGATTTAGGATTTTTACCTCACTGTTCTATACAGTCTTGGCTTTCTTATTTTTATCGGGTGGCTTGTATTAAGTTTGCACCTGTTATATAAAAGCAAGTGAATGGGAACCCTATTAAAATCTGAACTTGCTGGCTGCTTTGCCTTTGGGAAAAGGAGTGTGTTGCTGTTCATCATGTTCATATGATGACTTCTAAATATATTTTCAGTTCCTTTTTCCCACCACTTTTTTCCTGCCACTTTCCCCCCACATGCTATATTTTTATTTGTATTTATTCATTACTAACATCTTTGCATAATGCCTTTTAATTTTTAACACTTTCATGAGGATCGTAACATGTAATTAACAATAGCTGCCCTGTGAATTAGGCAGGCAGGCTATGTCATCTCCAGTTTTCAGAGGATGAAACTGAGGCTTAAGAGTTTTGAGTGATTTGCCTAAGCTTGGTACTAGAGTTAGAACACAGGTATTCTGACTCCTAGTTTATGTTCTTTTCGCTATTCAATGTGGCCTTCGAATGTTTGTTAAAAAATAGCAGAACAGAGTTTTGCTAATAGTGAATTTATAATAATATACTATGCTATAATTTTAAACATATTTGAAAAATATTTTATACATTTATGTATGTAGTGAGTGTTTCTCACAAAAGGTTAAATTTTATGTTTAGAAACCCTAGACATATATCTTAGGTGCATAATACATCTAGACATGCATCTTAGGTGCATAAGTAGAGCAAAGAAGCTCTGCGTGTGTCATTGTGGGCAAATGACAATAGAACACACAAGAAGAATGGCAGCTGAAATGCTTCAGGTGACCATTATCTGACATGCGTCTCATCTCATAATTGCTCAGTTACCTATTTGCGGTCCATAATGCCCCAAATAAATTTCTCTGTTATCTTACTTGTTATGGTAATAACTAGATAAATTTTAAAGAGCATAAAATGATCTATAAAATAAGCTGCCTTTTTTTTTTTTTTTTTTTTTTTTTTTTTGTAGAAAGAGAATAGTTTGAACCAAAAACTTGAACCTCAGATTTCAGCAGCTTTCAAAAGTTGAATATAATTTATCCAAAAAATTCCGGAACCCGTACTTTAATTATTTGTTTAATGTCAGTCTAAGGAAAAATTTTTTAGAAAGTATTAAGGTAAGAAATTTGAGTTTATAATATGAAATTACTTTAACTATGGTGTTTTCCTCTAGACATGCTAAACTGAAAAGACTGGGGAGGCTTTCACTAGTCCCAACTTTTACTTACTCTGACAGATTTCCCTCTTGCTGGTTTCTCATTATCTCCTTCTTAGTAGATACCTTTATTCCTCTCCATACTTGCTGCTATACATACATTTTACTTTTCTAGTTCATAAATTTTTCTTTTTAGCAGCAGTCTCAGAGGTTGAATCTTTTTTAGATCCATTTGAAAATCTGAATATATTACATCTACTGAGGCTTACATAATGTTTGGCAGGGTCTGTATTGTTTATGTTATCAAACAGAAATCCAAATTAAAGTATGTCAGACTGGTTAGAATATGTGCTTCTCTAGATGAAGAAGGCTTTCTTTCTTTCCTTCTTCTTCTTCTTTTTTTTTTTTTGTTTAAACTGCACAATGGATTGCAAACATGCCTCTTTTCACTTTAAATGTAAGTCAAAGTGTCTTGTATTTATACCAGCGACTGGGACAGCCTTGTACAGATTTAAGAAGCATCATACCTATGGACTCTAGCATATATCTCTGATCTTTGACATATATTGAATTTTCCTTATCAAGGCGTAATATCTCTGAAGGACCGCAGCAAGTTAGTGAGGAATGGTTTTTTCTGCCAACAACTGAGATTGTTCTCTGTAATTAAACTGCTTTCCCAAGTGTTCCCTGAAGAGGGTTTCTAAGATTTTTCACTGTTAGTTTCTGATTGATCGCTCTTTCATTTGTTTCTCACTCTATAATGAAAGAGGGGTACTTGGTTTACCAGTTTCTTTTGTTTACTCCCTAACTTAATATCTAACCATAGCATAACTTAAAGCAGAATGTGTGATGAGTGGATCAGTTAAAGGAGTACCACTCTTTTTCCTTTTTTTTTTTTTTTAAAGATTTTATTTATTTATTTAAGAGAGAGAATGAGAGAGAAAGAGGGAAAGAGAGAGAGAGAATGAATGAGAGGGGAGAGGGTCAGAGGGAGAAGACGACACCCCACTGAGTGGGGTGCTCTTTTTAGAGCAAAAAGATAGTGATAATATTCAAGAAGAGATAGAACAAATGAGGATTTTATCATCTCCAGAGGACATGGTGTAATAATGAATTCTGAACATGGATTGGGGATAAGAAGATAGATTGAAATGAAGGGATAAATAGATCAGAGAGCTCTCATGATGAAGGACAATCCAGAAACTTTGGATTTCCTGTGGCGATGGAGAGCTTGATGGAAATATTCTTAATGGTTTTCAAAGTTGTAAGGCTATGAATATTGTGGAGAGGGAGCATATACAGCTTTGGAGTAGCCTGACTTCTGCAGACGATGATGATGTGGAGGTTAGGAGAGGGCAGAGTGGCTTGGAGAATAAGGAGATCTGGGCTCCCTCTGCTCTATGAATTATATACACATACTATTGGACTAATATAGAATGTACACAGTACAACAAAAGTAAAGAAGAATGGGATAAAGATGACATAAGGAACATTTAAAAACATTTTTTTTTAGATTTTATTTACTTAGAGAGAGAGAGAGAGAGAGAGAGAGCATGAGAGGGGAGAAGGTCAAAGGGAGAAGCAAACTCCCCATGGAGCTGGCAGCCCAATGTGGGACTCAGTTCTAGGACTCCAGGATCATGACCTGAGCTGAAGGCAGTTGCTCAACCAATTGAGCCACCCAGGTGCCCATAAGGAAGGTTTTTTTTTTTTTTTTTTAAAGATTTAATTTATTTATTTGACAGACAGAGATCACAAGTAGGCAGAGAGGCAGGGAGAGAGAGAGGTGGTGGTGGGGGAAGCAGGCTCCCAGCCTGAGCAGGGAGCCTGATGCGGGGCTTGATCCCATGACCCTGGGATCATGACCTGAGCTGAAGGCAGAGGCTTTAACCCACTGAGCCACCCAGGTGCCCCCATAAGGAAGTTTTTTAAAAGGTTTGCTAATCACAGTAGCTTTGTACTGTCATTATCATGTAGTTTTTTTTTTTAATTAATTTTTTATTTTTTATAAACATATATTTTTATCCCCAGGGGTACAGGCATGTAGTTTTAGAGTAGTGTTGTTGGGATCTGGAGCCAATGGCCAAAAACGAATTCTTGAGATGTCTTTGGTGGGGAAAAAAAAAAAAGGTGATCTTATTAAAGCATGTGGGCAGAAAGAGCAGCAGCAGTGGGGTTGTGAGGGGTGACTGAAGTTTCCAAAAGGACTTTCATATGCTAAAAAAGTCTCTAAGGATACTGGAGGCCTTGCTAAGGTTGTTGTCCCCTATGGTAAGTCATTAACATTAAGACAGTTGGAAGTTTCCTGGAGGAATGTAATACTCTGCCTGTCTCAAGTATTTGTCAATGGGCTGCAGGTTATAAGGAAATTAAATTTTGTTTACATTCTCTTCTGCCTTTGTTTCACATCACCATGGAGGGGAGGGTGATGTTAGGGCTCCAGGAAATTGAGTCTATGGTTTCTGAAAGTTAGGCTATTGATAAGAATGATTTGTTTTCTTGTAAATCACTAAGACATTTGTAAACTGATAGAGACTCCTGTCCTGCAGGACTGTGATCTCTATCGGTTAACTATTTTTTTCCCCCCTTCCCTTAGTTCCAGGGGAGCCAGGAGTACCTGAGGAATGTCAGACAAATCCCACCTGGGATTGGGGGGGTTGGTGAGGGAGGGTTGTGTGGTACCAGCTTGTGCTTTGCTCTCAGCTTGTTTTCAGCTCCTTCATCAATTGCATAACATCTCAAGGTACTCTGTGAACTCAAGGTGATATTTATCATTAAAGATGGTGCCTGAAAATCCATGTTTTAGTAATATTAAAAATTTTTTTTTTGCCTGGCTTATCAGGTCTGATTAACATGGGTGCTAAATGATATAGGAAAGATAATAGGTTTGAAGCTGATGGCCAAGAAAGAATTCTTGAGATGTCTTTGGAGCAAAAGGTGATTTTATTAAAGCACAGGGACAGGACCCATGGGCAGAAAAGAGCTGCACTGGGGTCATGAGGACTGACCCATTATATACTTTCAAGTTGCGAGGGGTTTAGGGATAGCATAAGTCTCTAAGGAATTTTGGAAGCAAGGTTTCCAGGACCTTGAGAGGGCTAGCTATTGTTGGGAAAATGTCATTTATTACCATCTCATAAGACCTTAGTCATAAGACCTTTCAGATGTCTATCGGTAGCCATATGCTTGGGGGATGATTGCCAAAATGTATCTTGGAGAGTTTAGGGATAAAGGAAATTTCCAAAGAAATTTTTATTCATTAAAGTAGACTTACAGGATCCTGGTGGTGATGGTGAGGGGGGTGGGTAGTGGTGGGGGGCAGTCAGGCTAGGACTATCTTTTGCTCTCACAGATTAACACTGAGGAATTTGAGTCCCTAGAGGATTGTCTCTCTGCCTGTTTCCCTTGTCAGAGGGCTCTAGGAAGTAAGGAAATTTAATAATTTTTCTTCTGCCTTTGTTTCCCACATCAGTAAAGAACTCACTATAGGAGCAGAGGTAATAGCTCCATCATTTCTTGGTGCCTATATTATTAGTATAGTGTTTCTTTGCAAGAATATTTTTTCATTTTTCTATTTCATAAGTGTTAGCTTAGAGAAAATTAGGTAATGTAATCAGTAAATTCACTTCCTGTGGCTCCATATACTATGGCACTTTGCAGTGTACTGAAAGCCAGGAGATGAGTGAGGACCTCACCATCAACTCCTCCCACTTCCTCTGCATATCTCATGTAATCTGTCTGTATTGGGAGGAAATACCATTTTCAGCTAAAAGCAAAAGATGCTGGGGTTGGGGTGTCAGTTTTGGGAGGTTGCCAGGAAAAATATAGTAAGCAAGGGTAAGGTTGTTATACAGATTTAAGTCATTGTCTTCACCACTGATAAGAGTTTCTGATTTAGAGTTATCCCCTAATTTAGAGTTATACCTCTTACTGGTACAAAAGGGAGATACACTTACAAATGGAGATTTCCCTTATACCTATAAATGCCTTGTACAGAAGGGGAACTGCTTAGTTTCCTGTGCTTGTAGTTTCTTAAAAATAATCAGCCTAAAATAATCCTTATGCCATAGAGACATATTTTGGGGTGGTAAATTCTGCTCCCCTACAGTGCAATAAATCTACTGTTTATTGCGAAGGGGCCCTTTGGCTTCCTACCGCCTTGAAAAGCTTTAAATCTATAGCAATGAGATTTTTTTTTTTTTAAAGTATCTCCTTTCTTTGTAGTTTTGTTTATTCTCCTTTTTAAAAAATTAAAAAAAATGTAAATGAATAATTCAAGCCCCAAATATACAAATTTGTAATTCAACCTAGATATTTGCAACATTTATCCTTACAGGTTTGAAGGTACTTATCACTTTAGTTGCTAGGTGCTCAGAAAAAGGATGTTAAAAAATAATAAACTCAGCAATAAATTTTCCTTAATCGAAGTTCTGCAGCAACCATGGAGGTTATTATGGAGAATGTGAAATGCTATTTGGGCAGTTAGTTCATTCATCTCCCAAACCTGTTAGCCCATCCAGCTGGGTAGGTCCATGTCCTTTTTCTTCTTTGGTTTATACTACGCATTCATTAACTCTTAAGTAGGTATACAGTACTCAGAAAGTAGGACTTTTGTAATGCTCCTAATGTTACAGAACCTGGACTGGATCCTGGCGGAAGAGCCAAGTGGCACTTAGAGACCTTGTAGGCTCGGAGGTTTATTTAACACTGGTGAGCTCAGAGGAGAATGATTTCCAAAGGTCTGAGCCCCGAGCACAAGCAGGGAGGGTAATTTAAACCCTTCTACTTCCTATTCTGCATACCTGGTACTTTGGGCCGCTCAAGGGCGGGGGAAGTGGGGGAGGGAGGAGGGAGGGGGTGGGGGAGGGGTTGTGGATAAGGAAGAAGAACCCAAAAGGACTTTGAGACGGGGATTGGAATTCCCTTGCTGGTTTAGGTGGCAATCTTGGAGTAGTTTTTTCCTTATCACTAATAATGGTGAAATTTGCTTTGGAAAGGCTAGCCTTCCATTGATTATTATTGTAACAAGATAGACAGGATTGGGGCCAAGAATGGTAGATATGCGAGAAAGAGATGGTTAATTTACACTTCAAAGCTACCCTTCCAAAAAAATGCCTTCCCCTGCAGTTTAGTCTTTGACAATGGTAGTCTTGATAAGTTCCATGTGGAAACAATTTATTGTATTCATTTATTCATTCTCACATTTATTTATTCATTTAACAAACATATATTGAGTTCCATGTACTGTACTTGATGCTGGAAATATTTTAAAAATTGGTGATACCTGACTTTAATCAGTATAAAGTTTATTCCATTATCTAAGTCATTTTATATTGGCTACATATTTACTTTAGTCATTTAACCTATATGTCCTATTTTCTCAACTCCTTAGGACAGCTCTCAGTTATGGATGATAAAGATGATTTGCTTGTCAAGTGAGGTATTATAGGTAAATACCAAATTTAGCTATTGAATTACTAGCACTCATTCAAAACATGCAAATTGCATAATAGAATGAGTTCAATGGTACTTTTTAAATATAATAACAAATTGCTAAGTGTTGCACTGAATAAAAATTTAGGGAGTTCTCTCAAATACTGTAATCCAGTGGTCATCACCTTATCTGCATGGTAGAATACCCTGGGGAACTTTTATTTTTTTGGTTCAGGTGCTCCCCTATACCAGTGAAAACAGAGTCTGATGGTGGGCAGGCTTGAGAATCACTCCTGTAGAGCACTTAATCCCAAGAGTAATCATGCCAGTGTATTTCACATGGGGACACTGACTTTTAGACATGTAAGTTGTCTAAAGTCATAGAGCTAATATGTGAAAAGAGACAGGATCTGAACCCAGATCTTCTAGCTATTAAAATCTTTTTTATTTCCAAACCATGGTGTTGTCCCTTAAATATGCAGCACTTGTGTTTTCTCTACCATTTTGTTTTAAATGGTTTCTGATTATTTCTTTCCTGCCAGTTGACCATGTTGTATATACCTGGAATTAATATTTGTGATGGATAGAACAGAAAAAAGGGAGGAAAGAAGGTCTTTTGGATGATCTTCTCTGTTAGGGCTGGAAGTTTCAGGAAAGGACTTTAAGACCTATACAGGAGATGGTAAGAATTCTTTTATCACTTTGCAATGCTCACTTTTGCTTGTTTAATTCATGGTGAGAACACTGGGGCAAAAAGTCAAACTTACTTGAAATAGTAAATTGGAGTTATGTGTTATCTATGACCGTAGCTAACATGCAGAAGAAATGGGACTCTCAAGACTTCCTACCTAATTTTGAGTAGGATGGCTAGCTTGCAGGGAGTTGTCAAGACGATGAGAAGGCTGTTTTGTTTTTGTTTTTCTTTTTCTTTTTGAACAAAGGGATCTTTGGTTTCAGTAAGGGGGATAGACAGAATAGAAATTTTCTACCTGTTGGAAAAAGGAGACTTTATTATTTCTGTTTTCTGTGGTAATTTTATCAGTTAGAAAATTGTCCACGTCAGGGAGATAAATACATCAGTGCTGGTATCCCATGGGGTGGGCTGGGGTGGATGGTAAATATTAAGAGATGGCTTTTTTATACCTGGAGGATTCTATTTGTCCCTGTTAGCTTTGTGCTCATCACTGAAGGCAAAATTTGGGTGGGTCTTAGGTTTTAGTGGATAACCTTTTTGCTAAATACTCAGATTATAGCTTTTTTTCCTGGTCATCCTTAGACCCTGAACATGCTTATTTCATTACACTTAAATTATTCTGTGTATGTGTAATTGTTTATATGTCTGTCTCCCATGCTAGTCTGTGTATTCTTTTTTTTTTTTTTAAAGATTTTATTTATTTATTTGACAGACAGAGATCACAAGCAGGTAGAGAGGCAGGCAGAGAGAGAGAGAGGAGGAAGCAGGCTCCCTGCTGAGCAGAGAGCCTGATGTGGGACTCGATCCCAGGACCCTGAGACCATGACCTGAGCCGAAGGCAGAGGCTTAACCCTCTGAGCCACCCAGGTGCCCTAGTCTGTGTATTCTTGAAAGGCAAATATTGTCTTCTTTTTCAGCTGTGTTTACCTTAGTGCCTAGCATAGTGCTTGACATATGCTAAATATTTAATATGTGTTTGGTGAATTTGTATTTTGATGATCTTTTTTAGGAAATGGAATTTTGAACCTGGATTCTGGTTGATATTAAATTATTCTCTCCCAGCAGTTATCTTCCCAGGCCACCTCTTTTCCTCTTGTTGGAAAACAGTATTTATCATAGTAAATAGCTCATTTGGGGTGGTTCATCCAGGCTTTAGTACCAAATTTAACATAACAGGAAGTTACAAATTCCCTTTGGCCAAAAAGTATAAGGTTTGACAGCTTCTGCTACAAGGGTAACTTTGCATTAATTTACTCTTCTTAATTTGTGAAAGGTATAACAATCTATAAACATTTTTACAGCTATTCAGAGGTAGTAAACAACATTCTGGCCAACCACTTATGCCTTTAATAAGTACCGTTTTATGCCTTGTATATAATTTTTGAAAAATTATAGCCTCATTTGTGGCTTGAATATTTGGTTATATTATCTTGTTTGTAGATGGTGCTATGTGAAATGATGTTTCATTGGTGTATAACATTTAGGAAATGTGAAGCTTTTGCCTTAATGCTTAGTGGTAGGAGAGATGTTTCTTTTTTATTTAAAAATTTATTATAATTTACACAGTAAAATTCATTTTTTTAGTGTACAGTTCTATGAGTTTTGGCAAATGCAGAGAGTCATGTAGCCATCACCACAATTAAGATACATAACATTTATAGTACCTTTCCCCCAGTACTCCCCTATTCTATCCCTTTAAAGTCAAATTCTCCTTCACTCTTAATGCTCGACAATCACTTTTCCAGAATGTTATAAATGAATAGAATCATACATTGTTTAGCCTTTTGCCTTTTCCAGGATGTTATATCAATAAATGGAATCATATACTATTTAGCCTTCTGGGTCTGGCTTCTTTCAATTAGCATAAAGCATTTATGATTCATCTATTTGTTGCAGGTATTAGTCAATGGTTTGTACCTCTTTATTGTTTAGTAGTATTTCATAGTATGGGTATACCACCAGTGGTTTATTCATTCTCCATTTGAAGGACCTGTAGTTTGTTTATAGCTTTTGCTGAGTATCAATGAAGCTGATAGATATATTTCATTTGATGTTGCGTTTTTTTGTTTTGTCTTTTTTTGTTTTAATTTTTTTTTTTATAAACAAACGTTTTCATTTCACTTAGGTAAACACCTAGGAGTAAGATTGCTGGATTGTGCTTTGGTGAGTGCTGTGAAGCGTGTAAACCTGGCAATTCACAGACCTGTACCCCTGGGGATAAAAATACATGTTTATTAAAAAAAAAAAAAAAGAAAAAAAAAGATTGCTGGATTGTATGCTAAGTGTATGTTTAAGTTTATGAGAAATGGGTAAACCATTTTCCATAGTGGTTATACCATTTTACATTCTCACCAGCAGCCTATGAGAATTCCAGTTTCTTTGTATCATCTCCAACACCAGGTATTATTTGTTTTATTTAAGCTATACACTATACATGGATGTATAGTGGTGTAAAGATATTTTTCAGTTGTTTCAATAATTTTGTTGGTGGTGGGGTTTTAATTACATACATGTATGTTTTTTCTTACTTCCCTTTTGTTAATCATTAACACAGAGACCCAGAGACCTCAGTGTTTAATCTTAAAAATTGAGTTTAATTTTGGTATTCTAGGTAACTGCTGTAGTCCGTTTATGAAGGAAAACTCATAGTGCAGTGATAAAGCATAGGTATTGGTATAGATTAGGGTTAAATATTTATGACTTCATGCTGAATGAAAGCAACACAGCTCATTCTTAACTATATTTTTAAATCTGCTTCTCTCCCCTCTGGTCTCTCCTACACGTGTTTCCCAATGGTCTAGTCTTTCTATAGTGTTTCTGTACTTGTGACATGATTTGGTCATAACCCTTCACTGAAACCCTCACAACCCTGGTATAGTCTAGTGCTTAAGGGCAGGGATTCAGGCTTCCGCTGGACATGGTTTTATTCTCAGATCTGCCATATACCAGGTGAATAACTTTGACAAATTAATTTTTCTAAACCTCAGTTCCTCATTTTTCTTTTAAAGATTTTATTTATTTGACAGAGAGAGACACAGTGAGAGAGGGAACACAAGCAGGGGAAGTGGGAGAGGGAGAAGCAGGCTTCCCACTGAGCGGAGAGCCTGATGCTCGATCCCAGGACCTTGGGATCATGACCTGAGCCGAGGGCAGACACTTAAGGACTGAGCCACCCAGGTGCCCCATCAGTTCCTCATTTTTAAAACAGTTAATGGTAGGACCTGCATAAAGCGTTTTACTCCAAGTAGTCGGGGGCTCAACCCATGTCAGTAATTAGTAACTTAACACCATCTGCAACAAGACTCATCAGATAAGCCATTGTCTGCCATAGTCATAGTGATGACAAATAGACCAATCTTCTAACAAAGGTAAGCCAATCTGAGTGCTTTGGATGTTTGCTTAATTCTTATTTGTAGGGATTCCTATTTAAGGTGTGATAAAAACCAGGGATTCCTATTTAAGGTGTGATAAAACCAGGTCTGAGTATGGGTGATGAACAAGTAAGTGGGTTATAAAGAGTTCAGCTCTCGGTTATGGCTGGAGGGGAGCAGTTAGCAATACTTTCTGGGGAATAGCCTGGGACAGCCAACACAGCATGGCTGCTTGTCTTTTATATTTGGCTTGGAGAAGGGGGACCAGATAGTACTGAAGGAGCTGTTTTCATGAGTGTGGTATTGCTGCTTAGTTGAAACAAGTTGCCACAGAGTGGGGAAAAGAAGACTCCATGATACTGTCACTTGTCTGCGTGACTTTGACTTTGGAGGACTCCATAGAGTTCAGTGCCACTGTTGACCTCCTCAGGCAGAGGCAACTCTTGGAACCCTACCCTGAGGGCACCAGCAGCAGGGATGTAGCTTTATTGTGTCCTGAAGACAGGTTCCCAAATGAAGTCAGAAGTGAATGATACTGATATTCTTTGCAGATTTATAGATATTCTTTTAAGGAAGGAGGCCTGGTATTAGGTTGTTGGGGCTAAGAAATTCAGGTTATTTCTAATGAATGAACTCTCGTCTATGTCCATAATATTAGTGAGGCCTAGAAAAACTCAGTTAGACCCAAAAGTTTCTCCATAAAATCTACCTGTCCACGTATTACCCTTTGAGGAGGTTTGGGTCTCACCTCTTCCCAATGAGTTCCAGTCTTCTGTTTTCTTTTTTCTACTTCAAAAATGTATGTCTTAACTTAAATAAATACGTTGTAAAGCCCATGAGAACTATTTTTTCTTACCATCCTGTTTTCTCTGTGTACTCTTCACCTGACTTTCATATTGAATACATAGTAAAAGTAGAAGAAATGTTATGTGGTTTTACTCTAGTATTTAGAGTCCTAGTTTCTGATAAAAGTATTGTACTTGTTATAGTATTTCATTCTGTTTATAAAGCTATTTATTTAAACCACAGCCTCTGTAAAATTGCTTAACAACCTGTTACATCCATTCCAGTTGAGGTTCTGGAGAAGTACAGCAACAGGTGAATTGGACTGGTGGTGCCACAAGGAAAAGAAAGGCTGCTAAACTGCCTGCTGTAGGTCATGCCTCTTAGAGGCTAAGCTACAACTGGGCTGTTGTCCTGTAAAAGCATGGCTAGACAGCAAATCAGAGGACAGTTCTTGCCTGAATTTGTCTTAACAAAAACCATTATTAAATTACTTTTTGAACCTGACATGCTGGTATGCTGAGCACTTTTAAGTGAATCTCAGCATGGAGATTGCTTGGGCAGTTTTACACGTTCATACAAAGTCTGTGGAGATACCAGAGAGCTTCAGGGAAGGAAATCTGACAACATTTTAACCTTGTTTTTCTTTTCTTTGATTTTCATCTTAGAATATTCTGATAATATTTTTTAAACATAGTTTTATTTTTTAAAATATTTTATTTGTTTATTGGAGACAGAGAGCAAGAACCCAAGCAGGGAGGAGGGGCAGAGGGAGAGGGAGAAGCAGACTCCCCGCTAAGCAGGGAGCCAGGCACGGGACTCCATCCCAGGACCCTGGGATCATGACCTCAGCTGAAGGCAGATGCTTAACCCACTGAGCCATCTAGGTGTCCCTTTAAACATAGTTTTAAATGAAATTTGACTTTTTAAAAATATAATAATCAAATTCTCTACTTCTTGTCAGGTATTAGATTCTGTCTGTATAAAGCCATTTGGATAAATTTGCAGTTTACACAGACATCCTTATCTTAGCAAATATTTCAAGTGGTCTTTTATATTTCTTAAACTTGAAATGATCACAGTTGGATATGGAAATATGACTACAAGTCAGTTAATTAATACATTAATGAATAATATTTATTTTTAATTAAATGTTTATACATTTAGAGATAAAGAAAAAACACTGAAATCACACCTCTATTCACATGTCTATTTCAGGACAAATAACACATTTTTTAGACTGAAGTGAGAAAATTTTTTTTGGTCATATGTTGGTGTAGGGAATAAGAATCATACTCAAACTGAATAGTTTTTATTTATTATAATTTTCTAACTCATTCAAAACAAAACATCTTCATCATAAATTGATGGCTAGGAGAATAGTAATTGCTTAGAGTTTTGTCACATCTCAACTATTTTCATTTTAAAAGAGCTTACTTTTAATCATAGCTATTTCAATGTAAGGGTATTTTTTTCTGAGAGCTTGTCAATTATGAACGTATTCATTGGCTGAAACATAAGCTAAGGGGGCATCTGGGTGGCTCAATTGGTTGGACATCTGCCTTGGGCTCAGGTCATGATCCCAGGGTCTGGGATTGAGCCCTGCATCGAGCTCTCTATTCAGCTGGGAGTCTGCTTCTCTCTCTCCCTCTGATCTTTCTTGCTTTCACTCTCTCTAAAATAAATTATTAAATAAAGTCTTAAAAAAATAAAAATAAAACAAAAAAATAAGCTAACAAAAGTATTAATTCTCTTTTTATTTTATGTTTTTTCATTCTGAGTAGTAAAGTATTGTAGGTATAACTCATTTGACTCATGAAACTCAGATATTTTATGGAATACTGGAGTTGAGTAAGCATTAACATTTCTAAATGTTAATGTCACTCTAAAAACTGAGCAATGAGTCCTTTTGTTTGAGTTTGTCTATGGTACTTAGTATATATAATTTATATCCTAACTATGCCTTGTAAGAATCTTGCCTTTATTCAGTTGCATCAAGATCTAGGAATTGGGATACTTTACTGAATCACTGTGTTATTTTGGACAAGTCACTATCTTTGCCCAAACTTTCCCCTTATAAAGTTGCTGTGATTACACATGCTTTACTAATACACAGTCAGGCTAGGATTTTTACCTGCCTTGGGCAAAAATTTAGGCAATAAAAAGTATAGTTTTACTAAGGGCAAGATTTTGCTTTCTTTAACCAGGGCTAGAATTGAACTTGAAGGATGAGTAATTATGTGGAGCTAACCATGGCTACTCACAAATGAAAACCAGTAACTGGTCTAGAGTTATTCCAAGGATAAACAACTGACAGTTTGCCACTTTACATGATTTTCCATTATTTTTGTGTGAGCTAGAAGAGAAATAGAACTCATCCTTCTTCAGTTTTTATAATGAAGCGACGGAGGTGGAGAATGGATTCACTAAGACCACAGTGGTAGGTAGTGGCAGAGATAGGACTAGCCTTCAAGTCATCTGACTCTTAAGCTAATGCTCTAATTATTAGTCAAGTCATAGGCTGCTTGTTACATGTAAGTAAATGTTTCCAGGGGTAATCAAAGAATTGCTGAAATTAAGGAGATTGTTTCATTTTTGTGCTTTTTGGTAACCACAGAAGGATTGGTAGAAGTGTCTTTCACCATAGTCATCTTCAGAGTAGGATGATAGTTATTGTAGACAAGCTACTGTAGTTTGTCTATACACAACTGCCTCATAAGACACTTACTGAAAGAATGTTGTTTTGACTTTTCTGTTATTTGTATGACTGTTACAAACTTCTGAGTTTCATTTATTATTCCTGATCAGTGATTGCCACTGGATGTGTATTTTTTTCCCCTCTTATTTGGTGCATTTCTTTTCCTGTGCTTATTTGGCATATATATTAAAGAGAGAAGAATTGGTCTTAATCCAGAAGATAAGAAAATGAATTAATAAATTTAAAGACTATCTATCTAAGCATTATTGAGTGAATGGTATCATGTAGGTAACTAACTTTAAATATAAGAGTTACTTGATAGAAAATGTATACTAAGCATTTTATGTAAAAGATCTTGTGATTTTTTTTATCATATGAAATTCTTTATAGACTGTAACTAAATGAAACCCAAGTGATTTCTTAGGTCAAATAAGGAAAATATATTGCATGCATATAGCCATTTTTCTATTTGTGCTTATGGAAGACTTGGCAAATCATCCATGATACTTTTTACTTTTGTCTAAAATTGGCCTCAGAATCATTGTTAACACAGTGGCTCAGCCAGCCATTATCAATTGATTGGAACTGATGTGAGGGAAGAAACTAAGTAGTCGTATCATTTATAATCTAGTTTGATCTCTCATTTTTCTCTGAAGCATCTGAGGCCCAAAGAAGCTAAAGGTCTTAAAGGGCACTAGTGTAGCTGGAATTGGAGGTGATGTTCTCATATTTTTACTTCAGTATTCTCTAACTCCCATCA
Source organism: Mustela erminea (assembly GCF_009829155.1). Classification (NCBI taxonomy): domain Eukaryota; kingdom Metazoa; phylum Chordata; class Mammalia; order Carnivora; family Mustelidae; genus Mustela; species Mustela erminea. The sequence continues at coordinate 34,157,837 of NC_045627.1, read as the reverse complement.
TCCTATTCTGTCACCAAACAAAATACCATGGTTATAAGATTTCCACACCTTTTTAAACTCATCCTTACTCAATTTTTTAATCTTCACATTTTTGAGTTATTGCTATTATTATCTGATCCATCTACAACATCTTAAAATGGGAAAGAAAAAAGTGTATAGTCCCCTGAAGAGCATTCAAAACCCGTCCAGCATAAAACTAGCTCACAGAATATATAAGCTGTCAATGATAAATAGCATGTATATCAAACTGCAGTTACAATAAAAATATGACAAAAAAATCTTAACATCCCAATGTAACTGTAAATCTAATAATGCGACAGGAGAATTTGTTGGAGGAGAAAGCTATATGGGACCATTGTTACTTTTGATCGTAGCTGCTTATCTGAGTCAACTGGGAGGTTTTTCAGCAGCATAAGCCTTTGAAATCTTAGTTGTGTTTGGTCATCAGTGGCTCATGACTTTTGGAACTTACAGAGAGAATGAAGAACTGATGCATGATTAGGTTATTTCCTTTCTTCAGTTTCATTAGTACTTGAAGAACAAAGGAAATGAACAGAATAGGAATCTTTTCTACTGAAAGCAGTTATTAGACCACTGTGGTAGACTTAAGTACGTTTAGACTTTTCTTCCTGATTAACACTTTTTAAAACCTAACCCGCTTCTTTTCCCTCCACATTTCTGTTGACTTGGATATCAACTCTGTGGATCATATCAGTCCTTAAGGGAGCCAGTGTGTAGGGATCTCACATAAAGGATCAAGGATGCAGAGGTTTTCTTTTGCTGTATCTTATAGCTAAATTAAAGTTAGGAAAAAACTTCTGGGGGTGTGAATGTAATGCTTATTGAGTGTTTAGAAGCTATTGGAATAGTGTTCCAGAGTTAAGACTCTAAGAAACTTCTCACTGAGAGTGGGTAGTCTGCTCCAACTTATGGAACATGAAATGAGGTGAAATACATACTTTTAAAACATTTGTGAAGAAAAAGAAATAGATCCAGGTTAAGAAGATAAACTGGACTTGAATAGATTTCAGGGAAGCTTAAAATGGTTCCATCTGAATTTATTCTGCATCAACAGGACAAGAAGTTTTTTAGGTCAGCATTTCTCAAAAAATGGGTTCTGTTTCCATGGACCATCTACATCAGAGACACTGTGGATGCTTGTTAAGAGGGTGGATCAACAGTTTCTATGTAGAAATAGGATATCTTAGGGAAATAGATCCCTACAATTCGCAGAAAATAAGTTTGTACTCTTCTTTTGAAGCACTGGAGCTCTGTTATAAGGGACATGATTTCTCGATTTACTTCGTTCAGTGAGTTCTTGGGTTTGCCATTTAAATTTTCAAACTCAGCTCCATTAAGGCTCAGTTTTTATTTTTCAACACCATTTTATCCTAGGGAAAAAGAAAGGGTAGAATTATAATGCCCCTTTGGTTTTATTTTAGAAAGTATCAAAAGTATGACCTACAAAATCATTCTACTTTGGGACAAAGATTTTCTGGGAAATTTAATCCTTTATTATTCAAGACAATTCAACCAGAACACTTTGGGCCAATTTTAAATATTTTATCTACATCTCATTAAACTAATATGCACTTTTCTTCTTTCTTTTCCCTAGACTGAATCACACAGATTTTTATAAGTAACTAGGTTTTTCATTCTTTCTAAATTGCTTTCTATCTTGGCACCTCATTCATTCCGTGATGCCATAGTCATATTTGTGGAATCCCAGTTGCTTTTACCTCAGATTCAGGAGTAAAGATGAAATTGACTGGAAAGAAGCCATGTTTGAAACTTTCCCTCAGGATGTTCTTTACTGCATGAAACTCACTTTTAATGATAAATTCTTGAAGTTCCCAACTTCTCTAAACATTATCCTTCTTATTTGAAAGCATGTAAAAGAAGTTGTGTTTGGCTAGAAAAGATGCCACATCTCATATCAAGGATGTTACCAGATATATATATATTTTCATCATCCTCTGACACCAAGAAAGGAAAGGTGTTCAGATGGTTGTATCAATTGAGTAACTGAGTGATAGAACTGCTTTTTGGGCTACACAGTTTTAATTTTGAACTAGCCCATTATGTTCTACTTTTTTTTTTTCTCAGTTGAATAAGAATCTTATGTTGATTATTACAATACTGAAACTAGAGAATCTTTGAGAGGTAAGATAAAATTAACATGCATCTAAGTAAGTCTTAAATGAACTGGTCCTTATGATATTTCCTGGTGGCTTATGTCTGGGACTTCCCACCGCACACAAGTGATGTTGGGAAGTGGAAGCACAGCTATTCATTTTTCCTCATCCTGTATTTCACAAGCGTGGACTGTGGTGGTTGAAGTAAGATAGTCATACTGTGCCAGAAGAAAGATAAAAAAAGAAAAACAGTTTGCCAACAGGAGTCTGGAAAATATGGAAAAAAAAATATGGAAAAAAAACTGATATCCTGGCAACACTACACCAACATAGTAATCTGGTAACTTTTCCACACCTGACTTATTTAAAAAACAAAGTCAGAAAAGGGTTAAAAGTAATTTTGAATATATGTTAGAAAAAATAAGCCAGACAAATTCTTCCTCACATTTTTATTGCCTGATTTGTACTTCAGGGTATTCTCACAGTTTTTTCAGGGGAAGAGTTTTGAATGGATGCAAGGATGAATTCTACCATTTTGTCCACAGGATTAGTGGAGAAGGATACTGCATTCTGATATTGGCTCTGGTGTTTAAAGACTTTAACAAATACACATGTCTTCATTGCTTTTTCTATTTATCTGTATTTTATATCTCTCTGGCAGTGTGAACTAGCAGTGCATCCCAGGCATCATCTGAGGAAGGTTTTGGAAGTGATCTGTGCATTTAGAAAGTTAATGTGATAATGAATGAGGAGCAGTTTTTGGATCAAATAGAACTTCATACAAGTCAGTTTCTCTTTGTTTTATGAATGGGATTAGGGTGGCAACAGGACTTCTGTGAAATCTACAGACTTCAGAGATCTCTTTTCTTCAGCCTGCCTGCCATGATACTGAGTAGGAATATATTTAACCTGCAGTCAGTTTACTCCCATTTCTTCTTGACTGAGTTGATGTATAATGACAGTAATATTGATTAAGTGTGACAGACACTGTGCCAAGAGCTTTATATGTATGAACCGATTAATCCTCATAATAGCTCCAAGAATATTATTAGCTCCCAGATAATATTACTATTATCTACATTTCACAGATGTGGACACATTGGAAACTGGATTCAAATCTAAGCTGTTTAACTACAGAGCCCATGTATTTAATGGCTGCTGCATGGCTTGGAAAACTAATTATTGAATGATCAGAAATGTGAATTTTGAGAAGGAAAAAGGAAAGCAATATGGCAGTGCATTGATTGCCCCCCAGTATGAATTTTCTTTATCTTCCAATAACAGAATCCTTTTTGTATTTATGACCAACATCAATATGAGCTTTATTCCCCACCTTCCCTTACTACTAAAAATATGCTTTGAGATGTGATTAAGGTTAATGAGATATAAGTGAAACTTTTTCTGGGCAGCTTCTACAAACTTTCCTGAAAATTAGCCTGTGTATATCTTTGCCTTTATCCTGCTGCTTGGAATGTGGATATCATGGTTGAAACTCTAGCAGCCATACTAGACCATGAGGCGAAGGCAGTGGATGAGAAGCTGGAAGGACCGTGGTTCCTGGGTACTTTATGGAGCAGAGCCGGCATGTCAGCCCTGGACTACTTTATCTTCAGGCTTTTATATGAGAGCAAAGTAAACATTTATCTCATTCAAAGCACTGTAATTTTAGATGTTTTTAATTTATTGGTAACTACTTCTTTCATGCCTGCTCAACACTGTGGATTATAAGTAGCTTGCCATTTGCACACAGTAGGCACTCAAGAAATACTTGTTGATTTGACTTTTTATATTTCAGTCTCTTCCCATTTTAATATTTAGAATCATCTACTTGTTATTTTGTAAGAGTGGTACAATATGTGGAATGTATCCTACATGCAAAATCATGCTGTGAATATAAAACAATTGGATAAAAATAGAGCTTGAATTTTTTTTTCTTTACAGTAGTGACTAAGGTCCAAATATTAGATAGAAAACAACTTCCAAGTATAAAAGTATAACTTCTCTGTCATGACCATTTAGCAACCAAAAGCACTTTAAGTGTTTAAACAATTACTACCATTTGCCATTTTAAATTAAATATAGTATCTATGGGTCAGGATCAGTGGCTAAATCAGTTAGAAAGAATGATTACTACAAAGAGCAGGCTTATCTGGAATGTTGCTGATCAGAGTTCTGATATTTAACATTATACTACATTATGGTACAGTGAAATTGTATATATGCATAATAAAGAGCTCTAAACATTAAATAAATCTTAAAATATCTTAATAAGTATCAAAAAAGTGAAAACGAATTTGTGTTCAATTGAACACATGTGTGAGGCTTCTTTCTCAAATGCCTGTTTCAAAATTGTGGTGTTATTATTTTATAAAGGGTTCACTTTTATTCAACTGTAAACTTAGAATTTTCTTGCCATGTTTGAACCCAAGTGAGAAATGAGAGTGTCATAGACTAGGACCTCATCAGGGTAGGAGGAGTTGGACAGATTTGTGATCTGTGTAGCACACAGAAATAGGCCTGGCTAATGGAATTGATACGGAGTGAGTGAGGTGAAGCAGAAGGAATGATCAAATATAACACATGTATTTAGCTTGAGCATTGGAGTAGATGGTGGTGCTGCTTACTAGTGGAGGAACTTGTAGAAGAGCAGACCTGAAGCATGTGGTGGTGGGAAAGAAACAAACCAATAGTTGCATTTTACATATATTGAGTTTGAGAAGCCTGTGAGGAGATGTCCAAGAATAGAAATCAAGTTGAATATATGATTTTGAATTTCAGAGATGTCTGCATTGGAGATATAAAATTTGGAGTAGTCAACTTAGAGATGATATTTAAAGTCACGAGATTATTTGGAATCTCTGGGAGGAAAGCATAGAGCAAAGTCAATAAGCTGGAAAGCTAGTCTGTTGAATGTGATAAAGACATTTACATGTTAGAGTAAAACGATTATGGTGTGTTTTGCGATCTGTGTGGATTTCTTTTCCTCTGGGTGCCTTTGGTCTGCTTTGTCACTTTTGACTCATGCCATCTACTTTAGAATAGCACTTACACAAGTGCTGATTGGGGAGCTGGGCTGTTTAAGTCATCTCTAGGAATGAAGAAAGGAATCAAGTAAATGGTTCTGTCAAAGAATCTGCTAATATGAGAATTCCAAGGGCTCTTCTAGAGATGCATGGATTTCAATGTGTAAAGCATGTACAATGTTTCTTTCTGCATCCTTAATATCTTTTAAATCTGTCTTTTCTTGAAGGCTTTGGGACAAGCATAAGAATTTGTTCTGGAATAATGGTACTTTGCAACTATAAACATGGAGGATTGGTGATTTAATGATTGGTGTTCATGTTTTCTCTCTGAAATTGACTACATTTGAGCTTCCACAATTTTTGACAATCACATACTAGCATATTTTGAAGTGTCATTAGTGTTGGGCCACAAAGAACTTTCCTGTAAAAGAATTCAAGACTTCTTTGGGTTTTAACACAATCAAGAGATGGTGTGTGTGTGTGTGTGTGTGTGTGTGTGTGTGTGTGTGTATGTGAGAGAGAGAGAGAGACAGACAGAGGGAGGGAAGAAGAGAGGAATATTTAGAGAAGAATCTGTTGCTAAGTATGTTAATGATAAAAATTATAAAAATCAAATAAAGACAGCTTCTGTTTTTGTATCTAAAGGAATTGTTTTAAGATTTGATTAATTAAAAACAGCAGAAACTTCTCTTTCCAATCTGAATTTTTCTCTTTCAAATCATTGAGCAAGATACTGCCAAAAGAGACCAAGAGTCCCCAATCCTGTAATATGCATAGATTTACTATAAAAAGTAAGACCTGTGTGCACTGAGGCTGTATTCAGTGCATAGACCAGTGTCTTGCACATATTTCTTCATTTCACTAACATTTATTGACTACCTACCAGGCATGCTTATTAATTTCAGTAGCATTTATTAAATTCCTACCATGCCTCCCACAACTGAACCTAATCGTAAGTTCTCTTTGTGGACCCAGCACAAAATTTAGTTTTGTGAGTCTGTGAGTGGGCAATTTTCTTACTAAAATAAATATATTGCTCAATACTTTTTGGAATAAGGAAAAGATTAAATATTTTTAAATGTGGTTCTGTACCCAAGCCAATGGTTATCTCAATTGTAGTATTACTTACATTAGAATGCTTTGCATGCTGTTCTTTGATTCCTAGAGGATTTAGCTAACAATAATAACTCTCTACTCTTCTCCCCTTCCCACCCCCCCACCCCCCAGTCTGTTCTGCACATATTCAATGAATACTTGGCTCTGTTCTCAGGTTTGGCTTCTTTCAACTTCCTCTTCAAAATTTCTTTAACTTTCCATGTTTTTCATTTTAAAGAAGACTGTGAGACTCCCTTACATTAACTTGGCTCAGAAGATTACTGAGCTTCAAAAGTTTGGCTTTAGGAGGATCTGTAGAGTCTAATTTTGAAGACTTCATATCGAAGAAAAATGAAAATCTGTATTTCCATCAAGGGCTTGTGTATAGTCAGGGTTTTTACAGAGTTTACATTGTGCTATTACACTTATTCTGAGAATGATGTTTGTCAAGTTTGTCCAGTTGAAACATGTATATTCCTCCTACCTCTTCCTCATTTTCAGGGAATTGAAAAGAAATCAGTTATAGACAGGTCTTAGAATTTTGAATATTCAAATTGTTAAGTATATTAGACACCATCTTGGCAGGACGTTATTACCAGCATCATTGGAAACTCCATGAACTTGCTTAAATTAATTGCAAAATTTTGCATCTATTTATTCAACAAATATTTATTGAGCACCTGTTATATGCTAGAGGATTTCTTAGGCTTTTGGGATACATCAGCGAACAAAACAAACAAAAGCCCTCATATAGCTTTCATTTTCACACATGGAAACAGGAAGTAGACAAAATTCATTAAGTAAATTTTATACTGTGCTAGAGTATCAAGTGTCCCCAGGACCACTCCTGGATTAATGATTTACAGGAGAACTCAGAAAATTCAGCATATAGTAATACTCAAAGCTAATAATGATTACAGTAAAAGGGTATAGAACAAGATCAGCAAAGAGAAAAGGCACAAAGGTTAAATCCAGAAGAGATCAGACACATACTTCCAGAGTCCATTCCTAGTTGAGTAATGTGGATGCCCTTGTGTCTTCCAGCAACAAATTGTGACAACATAACTGAAGTGTGTCTAGCAGCTCAGTTCATTAGATCCTCAGTTCTCAGGGTTTTTACTGGGGGCTGGTCAAATAGGCACTCCCTGGCATATACCAGTTTTGTATACTACTCTAAGGAAAACAGGCATCCAGCATAAACCACATTGTTTACATAAACAGTTTTAGATGTAGTGAGATATTCTTATCAGTTCTGGAATTGTGAGAACTCTTCTGAAATCCAAGTTCCTGTATGCCAGTTGAGGGCCAACCTTGTAAGTAGGACTCTCAAAGGATAGCGGTCAGGTCTGCTATATTAACTTTCTCATGCACATCTAGATTATAAGTGCTCTGGGGGAGAAATTAAAGCCAGGGCTAAGGACCAATACTGGAAAGGGATGCAGGTTACATTTTATTTTATTTTATTTTATTTTTTTTGTTTGTTTGTTATTTTAATTTTTTTTTTTTTTTTTATTTCCAGCATAACAGTATTCATTAGCAACATGGACGGGACTGCAGGTTACATTTTAAATAAGGTGATCAGAGTAAGCCTAATTGGGAACGTGACATTTGAGCAAAATCTTGTAGGTTAAAAAAAGAACAGAGCAGAGAGAACAGCCAATGCAGTTACCCTAAGGTGAGAGCTTGTGTGTCATATTTGAGAAAAGCAAGGAAGCCAGTGTAGCTGGGAGATGAGTGAATATGGAGATGAAGTTGAAGAGTTAAGGTTCAGTAAGGGGACTGGCAACCACACTATTGAACCCTGTAAGACATTACTAGTTTCTTTGGTTTAAGTATGTATACGTGTCAGGGAGGAAAGACCCAGTAGTTTTTATTTCTTTAGATTCTCTAAGGCACAAATGTTCCATAACTGCAGATCTAGGCTAAGTTGCTCATTTTGTAGGTAGAAGTAAGCCGTAAGTGATGACAGATATATCATTTAAGGTCATATGGTCATCAGTGAGAGAATGGAGGATACAATGTAGAATATACACGGCTTAATCGTTTTTTTGTTTGTTTGTTTTTAATTTTTATTTATTTTTTAAAAGATTTTTTATTTTTATTTATTTGACAGACAGAGTAGGCAGAGGCAGGCAGAGAGAGAGAGGAGGAAGCAGGCTCCCTGCCGAGCAGAGAGCCCCATGCGGGGCTGGATCCCTGGATCCTGGGATCATGACCCGAGCCGAAGGCAGAGGCTTTAACCCGCTGAGCCACCCAGGTGCCCCATGTCTTAATCTTTTTAAAATCTTTCTCTCCTCCATGTTTGAGAGAATCTTCCTGACTTACTCTATTACATTTTACTAAGGTTAGTATAATTGATAACAAACAGACACAAAATTCTTCAGGGTGGCTTAGGCAGAACGTGTTCAGTTCCTCCCACTTAGGATATCCTATGAGTGACTGAGGAGCCCAATTTCTGAATATGAGGTAAAACAAATATTAAATACCTAATAGGGATATTTCCCCTTCTTATTAGAATGTCTGATAACTCAGTTAAATGTCTTCATACCTTACACTTACTCCTTTCCCCATAAAAATTTGTTTTTATTGTTGTGAAGGTCTTCTTTGTTTTGTCCCCATCATGAATATATTTCAATAAAGAAGAGTTTATTAATATGCTTCTTGCTTTTAAAGGATTCAATTGCAGTTTTTTACAAGGGTTATAGAAATAAGGTAAAGCTAACTTCTCTCAATAACAACTCTGTAATAATCATACCAGGAAGACGCAGTTGAAAAGTGTGTGACATGTAGCCAAAGACCATTTAGTGAACTTAAATCCAGAAAGCAGGGTGTTTGGCCTTAAAACCCAAGGTGATATGAGCTGCTTATAAAGTCAACAGATAATTGCTATCTAATTTTTTCTTTCAGAATAAAATCAGACTGAAAAGAAGATGGAAAGTTTTTCAAACATCTACTGCTTTTAAGCATTAAAGAAATGAATATTGGGTGCAGAGAGGTCTGTGCTAAAGATACGATTTTGGTGACAGCTATAGAAAGCAATTTAATAATTCCTTTTTGTTGTTGTTTTGATAATCAAAACAAAAAGTAAAAAGAATCCTTTAGAATAAATTTTAAAGATTAAGTTCAGTGCTATTTAATTATTATGTGGATTTGGAAGTACAGGCATTTTTAAAAAAATTTTTTTCAGTGTTCCAAGATTCATTGTTTATGCACCACACCTAGTGCTCCATGCAGTATGGGCCCTCCATAATACCCACCATCAGGCTCACCCAACCTCCCACCCCTCAACCCCTCCAAAACCCTCAGTTAGTTCCTCAGAATCCACAGTCTCTCATGGTTTGTCTTCCCCTCCGATTTCCCCCAATTCACTTTTCTTTTCCTTTTCCTAATGTCCTCCATGTTATTCCTTATGTTTCACAAGAAAGTGAGTCAATTATCGTATGGTTTCACTTACTTGTAGAAGTACAGGCATTTTAAAAATACTTTTTATTTTTAGGGGAGAAAATAGTAACTACCTCTGCATGTGAGGAATAAGACATGACATATTATTTCACAGATAAAGAAATTCTCTGTTCATTACCAGTACTTCTGTATTGCAATAAGTATTGCTGTTAAATACTTTATGCTGTTTTCTTTCAACCAAAGTTATCTGCTATAAATGACTCTGTCAGAGATAGATGGCATCAAAACTGTATAAGCATAAATTGTCTACCACTACTTAAGATTGGTATGACACACAAAGTACAGAATCTGGAAGATGTCCCATTTTAGTTTTGATTCCTTTCATGTATTTTTAATCATGTATTGCTTTGCTTTTGTTGATGGTGGTGGGGTAAATTCATTAGATTTAGCTATTAGAATCATTCTATTTGTACTAAGACCCTAGACAAAAATTTCAGTAACTTTTATTATGAATCTTTTATGCTCTGTATCACATATGATTTGTAGTCTGTATCACATATGATTGTTATACAAGTTTAAACCACACAGGAAAGTAAGAAGGAGGCAGAAAATCACTCCAAATTCTACTTTCCAGAAATAACTATTCTCAACATTTGAACATCTTTCCAGACATCTCTCAATGTGTCTATATTGAGCAAAATATAGCTAGATATAATTTTAGGAACATGGGATCACAGTATACATGGTATTTTAAATACCAAGTATTAATTTAATTTTACTTGAATTTAGTGAAAGAAAAGAGATTAAAGTAAAATTGGAAGAGCTATTGACTTTACTCAGAAGAGTATTTATCACAAGTGACACAGAGCATAAAAGATACTGTTATTGTTATGAAAAGTGGAAACTGTTCTCAGAGTTTGGAATCAACACTGTTTTTTAACTTTCATGTCTTCAGATAAAACTTTGTACTCATTTGGTGTCTATTTCAGCGGCTCTGTATTTCTCTGTTGCAATAGTGGTCATAGGAACAAGGCACAGCTGGGAAGCTATAGAGGCCTGTACAGCACAAAGAGAGCATATATCCAGGGATTTGCAGTATAGCCATTAGTGGTTTGCTGTGAAAGATGAGAAAGTAACACACATGTACTATACCAGATCTCCTCCCTCTTCCTCTCAGTTCTGATACAGTATTCTCTATACATTGCCTTAATTGGGTTACTTTTTCCTTTTTTCTGTTGCCAAAGTTGTCAGTTATTTAATCTAAAAATTTTATCAGTGTTATTTGTTCCATTTAAAGGTTGATTCTGTATTCATCACCAGACCTTTTACTATAGTTCTTTCCCAGTTTTTTGCTTTCTAATTATTCATTGTAATTACCAACTACCAAAACTGTGCCAGAAATTGCACTAATGGGAACTGTACTTGGAAGGATTCGTGGTCTATGATTCTAATTATTTGCACCTTTTTTTTGGGGGGGGGGTTCCTATTACTTGTTCTACCCCTTAAAAGTGGTGGTGATTTTTTTCCCAAGTTCTTTCTGTGATTTTCTCTTTTTCTAACTGCATATACACACTCTCCAGGCTGTTTTATCTACCATCTTTATGTAAGGATTCCTAATTGGTACCTCTATTACAGAACTCTCTGAATTTGACATGCTTGTGTGCAATTCAACATGTGTATTTATTATCTTTCCTGTCTCTTGTGATCCTTTTCTTTTATCTCTTACCCAGGTTCTGTATTTGACCCTGTTTTGTAAGCCAAACCACTTTGCCCAAGGGAGCAAGTTTAACTGATGCATAAGTCTGTTGATTTTACTGGCTGTTTACTTTTATTATCATTTTGTTTTCTGCATGTCCGTTTCTATACCTTAGTCCGATTTTACCCATTTCTCAGCTATACTTTTCTAGCACTCTCCTGCCTTAAGTCTCATGCGCTTCACTAATCTACTTTGTCACAAAAAATGATTTTTCTCTAACACAAATTATGTATCAGTTTTTTAAAAAAAGTTATTCAATGACTCTCTGTTACCTTCACTAGTGTACACGAATAATGATATTCATATGCTTAATACACTTTAGTATACCTCAATTTTGATAAAACTTTAAAATATATTAGGAAGCACGGGCTTCAATAATTTATAATTGCCATAGTTATTGATTGTTTGGTAGTGGTGATTTACTGACAGTCATGGCCTAAGATAGAAAGGTTGTAGATTATGTGCATTTATTGGGGAACTAGCTAAAACTCCATCCTTTACTCTTGTGCTCAGTAAAGTATCTTAGAATGAACAAGAGGGTAATATTATAGGGGCATAGTTGGATAGGCTTTTATTTGTATTTCAGAAGTAAATCATTTGCAAATTGCAGTACTTTGGCCTTAATTACTAAGAAATTCCTTGTGGCATACTTCACAATGGCCATTTATTATCATGACTGGTAGAAGCTGGATTTTAGAACAAAGTCTAGACTCTTTATTATAAAATTACTAGGCTCTCCGTTGTTCAAGCCCGTAATTTATTTATTCATCCATCTATCCATCTGTCTATTCATTTGTCAGTTTTTTATGAACATCCATTATTTGCTAGGGAATTACTTGTTTGGGATACATTAGTTCACAATGCAGGTTGTGCTGTCTCAGAGTCAATGATCATAGCACTTCAGACTTCTGAGCCCTTTCTTTGACTTGTGCTTGCCCAAACTCCATTTCCAGACAGATTGACTATCTATGGTTCCCTGATGCTTTAACTATTTCTTTTGTTGGTGCATTCTTCTTCCACTGTCTAGAATGCTGTGCTCCTTTTGCCAACCTGGTAAATGCTCAGTTCAGTTATTACTTCTCTATTCCCTGTTTCTGAATGGGGCTCCAGTGAAAACCAAGCGACCTTTAATAATTTCCCTCAAATGGATTTAAATCTTTTGTTCATTAATCTTTCAGATGTAATTCTTTAAAAAATCATCTTAAAAGTCCAAGTTAAAAGAAGATATGGAACAGGGATGTAGTTTGGTAGTTGTGTGTGTGGGGTGGGGGGGGAGGGGCAGAGAGAGAAAGAGAAAGACATGGATCAGTGGATTCAGTGACCCAGTCGGGGAGAAAGAATATTGGGGTTAAAATACTAGGGGAAATAAGTTGGAAAAATAGAAGCTTTTAAAAAACACAAGCTTGAATATTCTATAAAATTTATTCTTCTAGAGCACATTATTCCTTAAGATTATGGGATAGTTTTATGCTTTCCTTGCTTTATTTATTCATGCAAGTTTCTTTTTAACAGTCTTTTCATGTTCTTTTTCCTTATACAGTAAGTCAGATACATGACTAAGAAAATATTTGATTTTTAAAAACCAGCTTTATTGAAGTATAATTTGCATACAATAAAATATACCCATTTTAATGGTTGGTTAAGTTTCGAGAACTATAGCCACCCATGTAACTACCACCACAATCAAAATATAAAATATTTTCCTCACTCCAGAAAGTTCCCTCATGCCTCTTTGCAGTCAAGCTCCCTCCCCACTCCTGGATACAGGCAACCACAGATAGATTTTTGGTCACTATCAATTCATTTTTTCAGTTATTTGATTTTGTTACTGTATTTCTTTTTCAAGGACTCTCTTGTCTGTCCCACTCCCTCCATTGTCCTCTACAGATAGAGCGTGGAAGCTGATCTCATTCTTCCTATCTCATTTCCTTTCTTACTTTTCTGGATCTTACATCTCTTATGTAATTACATCTCTACATGTCTCTTTCTTCCTTTTCAGATGCCATTGTCAATCCATTTTCTATTATATAAGTTGGCTCTAGGTTCTGTCCATTAAATGTTGCCCAAGAGGTTTCATTTTCTTACAGAGTCAAAATCTTTCCACCTCCAAATTTCGATTATAATCACTTCTCTTAAGGCTCATGTGAAGGTAAAGAAGACACCTCCTAAATTACAATTTTGAAAATTCCTTTATTTCGTTATTTTCTCCATGGTACCCTTGTAATGTGTATAAAACTGAGGAAAACCAAAGCAAAAGATGTCAGCAAAGCTTATTTTCTAAAGTTAACTATATTATAAAACCACTCTAATTTGTAAGAACCAGAAGTGAGAATGAGTTAAGTAATATTAAAAAAAATTTGGGGGGGCACATTTGAGAGAGTATCAGGATGAATTCTTTTGTCTTACAGATTTGATAGAAAACGGGTTTTAAAAAGTTTTTTTCCTGTGATGGACATCACAGCTGGTTTTAGTGCCATTTACTTTCCTTGCTTTATTTATGGAAGTAGGAGGGAAATATTTAAAGGTAGTAATTTAAAGCTATTTCAGTTGGCATTTAATTGAGTTTACATGTCGAAAGATACATAGAACTAGATATTTAATTAGAGGCTTTGTAATGGTAAAATATACTATGTGAACAATCTTGGGAAGTTTGCAATGTGCTTTCCTAACTTAAATATCTTCCAAGGTATGAACCTCTAAAATTTTCTTCCCCCTTTAGTCCACCTATTTATTTAACCCTTCCATCACTCTCTGAACAGCACAGGAAATCACACCCTTCAAGGTTTATCCCTTCTGAGTAAAATATAGCTTCATTCTGCCTGAAACACTTCACATAATTTCCTCTGGAGCTTCTTTAGGTAAATAGAAATAGCTATTTAGTTGCTTCTTTAATATCTATGTCTAGTGGCATTTTCTCTTTTTTTATTGTGGTAAAAAAGCACATAAAATTTACTGTTTAGCCATTTTTAAGAGTGCAGTTCAGTAGGGTTAAGTACTTTCACATGATTGTGAAACAAACCTCCAGAACTTTTTTATCTTATAAATACGAAACTTTATATGCATAAAACAGCTCCCCCTTTTCTTCGACCTCTACCCCGATAACCACCATTGTACTTTTTGTTTTTATGAATTTGACTACTTTAGATACCTCATAAAAGTAGAATCATAAAATATTTGATAAGTGCAGTCATTTATCATAATTCACATTGTAGCACATGATAGGATTTCATTCCCTTTAAAGGTTGAACAGTGTTCTTATGTATGTACAGTTGACCCTTGAACAATGTGGGTGTTAGGGGCACAGACCCCTCCCTCACATTTAGTTGAAAATCTGGGTATCTTTTGACTCTCCCAAAACTTAACTACGAATAGCCTACCATTGACTAGAAGCCTTACTGATAATATAAAGTCAATTAATACATATTTTATATGTTATATGTATTATATACTGTACTCTTAAAGTAAGCTAGAAAAATGAAAATGTTTTATTGAGAAAATAATAAGGAAGATAAAATACATTTAGTTTTATACACGTATATATTGAAAAAAATCCACATGTAAGTAGACTCACAGAGGTCAAATCCATGTTGTTCAAGGGTCAACTGTATATACAACATTTTTTTGATATATTCATCTGTCAAAGAAAGTCTGGGTTGCTTCCACCTCTAGGCTATTGTGAAGAGTGCTGCTATGCACATGGTAATGCAAATAGTTTTTGGAAATCTGTGTTCAATTCTTTTGGTTATATATCTAGAATTGAGAATACTTGATCATATGGTAGATCTATTTTTCATTTTTTGAAGAAACTTCATACTGTTTGTCATAGTGGATGTACCAACTTATATTGCCACTGGGTTCCCTTTTCTCTATGTCCTTGCCAACACTTGATATCTCTTGTTCGATAATAACCATTCTAATGGGTGTGAGGTAATATCTCATTGTGTTTTGATTTGGATTTCCCTGATGATTAGTGACATTGAGCATCTTTTCTTGTACCTATTGGCCATTTGTATGTCTGGAAAAATGTCTATTCAAGTTCTTTGCCCATTAAAAATTTTTTTTCCTATTGAGTTGTATGAGTTTCTTATATATTTGGATATTAACCTGTTAACAGATAGGTGGTTTTCAATTTTTCCTCCCATTCCATAGGTTGTCTTTGCACTTGTTGATTATTTCCTTTGCTTCCCAGAAGCTTTTTAGTTTGATGTAGTCCCATGTGTTTATACTTTGGTGTGTTTTTGGTGTCATCTCCAAACAATCATTTCTAAGACTAACGTCAAGGAGGTTTTTTCTTATTTTTCTTCTTGGAGTTTTATGTCTTATTTTTTAAGTCTTTAATCCATTTTGAGTTACTTTTTGTGAGTGGTATAAAATAGGGAGCATTTGATTCTTTTGCATATTAATGTCTCAAGAGAATATCCTTTCCCTGTTGAGTATTCTTGGCTCCCTTATCAAATATTAATTGGTCATATATGTGTGGGTTTATTCTGGGTTCTCAGTTCTGTTCTATTGGCCCATCTGTCTGTTTTTATGCCAGTACCACTGTGCCACTATTTTGATTACTACATCTTTGTAATAGAGTTTGAAATCAGGAAATATAATGCCTTTAGCTTCGTTCTGCTTTCTCAGGATTGCCTTGCCTGTTTGGGGGCTTTTGTGATTCCATGTGAATTTTAGGATTGTTTTTTATGTTTCTGTACAAAATGCTATTGCAATTTTTATATGAGTTTCATTAAATCAATAGATGACTTTGCATAGTATAGATGTTTTAATAGTATTAATTCTTCCAATCTATGAGCACAAGATATTATTCTTTTTTTTTAAAAATATTTTATTTATTTGACAGAGAGAGAGATCACAAGTAGGCAGAGAGGCAGGCAGAGAGGTGGGGGGGGGGAGCAGGCTCCCCGCTGAGCAGAGAGCCCGATGCGGGGCTCGATTCCAGGACCCTGAGATCATGACCTGAGCCGAAGGCAGAGGCTTAACCCACTGAGCCACCCAGGTCCCCCACAAGATATTATTCTTATTTGTATCTGCTTCAGTTTCATTCATCAATGTCTTACAGTATTCTCTGTATAGATCTTTCACATCTTTGGTTAAATTTATTCCCAAGTATTTTATTTTTGTTGATGTTATTATAAATGGAATTGTTTTATTTCTTTTACTGATAGCTTGTTGTAATTGTACAGAAATGCAAATAATTTTTACATGTTGATTTTGTATCCAACAATTTCATTTATTAGTTTAAAAATCTTTAGGGTTTCTATTTATGAGATTATATCATCTGCAAATAAGAAATTTTACATTTTTCTTTCTTGTCTGAATGATTTTCATTTTTATTTTCTTTTTGCCTAATTGGTCTGGATAGGATTTCTGGTACTATGTTGCTTTGGAGTGGTGAGAGCAGGTCCCCTTGTCTTGTTCCCAATCTTACCAAGAAAGTTTTCAAGCTTTCACCATTGAGTATGATGTTAACTATGGGCTTGTCATATATGTTCTTCATTATGTGGTGGTGTATATTCCTTCTATACCCAATTTCTTGAGCATTTTTATAATGAAGATGTTGAATTTTTTCACATGGCTTTTCTGCATCTATTGAAATGATCATGTGCTTCCTTTCTTACATTCTATTAAAGTGATATATCATGCTTATTGAACCATACTTACATTTCAGGGATAAATTTCACTTGATCATAGTGTATGATACTTTTAATATACTGTTGAATTTGGTTTGCCAATATTTTGTTGAGAATTTTTGCATTTACATTCATCGGGAATATTGGCCTGTAGTTTAATTTTCCTGTAATGTTCCTATCTGGATTTAGTATCAAGGTAATGGTGTTCTTATAAAATGAGATTGGGTGTCTTCCATTTGGTCAGTTTTTGTAAGAATTTGAGAATATTGGTGTTAATTCTTCTTTAGGTGTTTGATAAAATTCACCAGTGAAGCCATCTTATTCCAGGTTTTTATTTTTGGGGAGGATTTTGTTTACTGATTTAATCTCCTAACTCACTATTGGTCTGCTCCTATTTTTTTCTTTCTTTATTATTCAGTCTTGTTAATTTGTTTATTTCTAGGAATTTATCCATTTCTTTTAAGTTGTCTGATTTGTAGGTATATAATTTTTCATGGTAGTCTCTTATGATCCTATGTATTTCTGTAGTGTCAGTTTTAATGACTTTTCTTTCATTAGTGATTTTATAGATTTGAGGTCTTCATTCTTTGTTTTTCATTAGTCTAAGTAATGGTTTGTCAGTTTTTAAAATCTTTTCTATAGCAGTTAGTTTCTTTGACTTTTTCCCATTCATTTATTTAATTTTTTTGGTCTTATTCTGCTCCAGTCTTTGCTGATTCTTTCCTTTGCTGCCCAGCTTTTTAGTTTGATGTAGTCAAACTTTTTTCTTTGTTATAGCTGGGATTAGTTTTTGTTTTTCTAGTTACTCAAAGTATGAAGTTAGGTGTTTATTGATATCCTTTTTTCTTTTCTTTTCTTTTCTTTTTTTTTTTTTGAGATTTTATTTATTTATTTGACACAGCTCGAGAGAGCGGGGAATAAGCAGGGGGAGCAACAGGCAGGGGGAGCTCCCCACTGAACAAGGAGCACGATACAAGACTTGATCCTAGAACCCTGGGATCATGACTTGAGCCAAAGGTAGACACTTAACTGACTGAGTCACTCCGCACCCCATCCTTCTCTTTTTCTTAATACAGGTGTTTATCACTATAAACATGGTTTTGTTACAACCCATGTTTTGTTATGTTGTGTTTCCATTTTTGTTTGTTTCAAGATATTTTTTATTTGTCTTTTGAGACTTTTTAAAAAAATTTTTAATTTATTTTCAGCGTAACAGTATTCATTGTTTTTGCACCACACCCAGTGCTCCATGCAATCCGTGCCTCTCCAATGCCCACCATCTGGTTCCCCCAACCTCCCACCACCCGCCCCTTCCAAACCCTCAGATTGTTTTTCAGAGTCCATAGTCTCTCATGGTTCACCTCCCTTTCCAATTTCCCTCAACTCCCTTCTCCTCTCCATCTCCCCTTGTCCTCCATGCTATTTGTTATGCTCCACAAATAAGTGAAACCATATGATAATTGACTCTCTCTGCTTGTCTTATTTCACTCAGCATAATCTCTTCCAGTCCAGTCCATATTGCTACAAAAGTTGGGTATTCATCCTTTCTGATGGAGGCATAATACTCCATAGTATATATATGGACCACATTTTCCTTATCCATTCATCTGTTGAAGGGCATCTTGGTTGTTTCCACAGTTTGGCGACTGTGGCCATTGCTGCTATAAACATTGGGGTACAGATGGCCCTTCTTTTCACTACATCTGTATCTTTGGGGTAAATACCCAGGAGTGCAATTTCAGGATCATAGGGAAGCTCTATTTTTAATTTCTTGAGGAATCTCCACACTGTTCTCCAAAGAGGCTGCACCAACTTGCATTCCAACCAACAGTGTAAGAGGGTTCCCCTTTCTCCACATCCCCTCCAACACATGTTGTTTCCTGTCTTGCTAATTTTGGCCATTCTAACTGGTGTAAGGTGGTATCTCAATGTGGTTTTAATTTGAATCTCCCTGATGGCTAGTGATGATGAACATTTTTTGAGACCTTTTTTGAGCATCTCATTGGTTATTCAGGAATGTGTTGTTAATTTCCATGTTCATGAAAATTCACATTTTTTTTTCAGTTATCCTCCTGTTGTTAATTTCTATTTTATATCATTGTGGTTGGAAAGATAGTTGGTATGATTTCAGTCTTCTAAATATGCTGAGGCTTGTTTTCTGACCTAACATATGATTTTATGACTGTTGCTATAATTATTTTTAGTACTTTAGTCTTTTAACCTTTGTATAATGTGTTTAATATATCACCATATTATGGCATTATGAGTATTATGTATTTGACTCCTTGGTTACCTTTATCAATATATTTTCGTCTGCTTTCATGTTTCCAATTAGTGTCCTTTCATTTCAGCTTGACCGAGTCCTTAAAGCATTTCTTATAAGGCAGGTTGAATGGTGATGAACACTTTTGGCTTTTGTTTATTTAGGAAAGTCTTTGTCTCTCTTTCATTTCTGAAAGACAGTTTTGCTGAGTTTGTCAGCTTTTTTCTTTAAACACTTTATATCAATTTTAACCCTTTATATCATTCTAATCTCTTTTGGCATGTAAGATTTCGGTTGAGAAATCTGCTGATAGCCTTATTGGGGGGGTCCACTTATATGTGAGAAATTTTTTTGTCTTGCTGCTTTTAAGTTTCTTTGTTCTCAATTTTAAACAGTTTCATTATAATGTATCTTGGAAAGGGTCATTTTATTTTATTTTGTTTTTGACATGAAAATAATCATTTTCAATTAACATTTTGGGGTGATCTGCTAGTTTTATGAACTTTGATGTCCAAATCTCTCTCCAGATTTAGGAAGTTCTCAGCTACCCCCCCCCCCCCCAGCCATTATTTCTGAAAAAAGCATTCTGCCCCTTTCTTCCTCCCTTTTTTCTCTGGGGTTCTAATAACGTATAGGTTGTTTCCCTTAGGAAATGTCTGCAAGGGTAGATCTGGATTCTGGGTCCTCAGGTGCCATGGACCACTGTGGTAGGATTATTGTCTGGGTCTCTGGGGCTCAGTCCATCACTAGAATGTGACGAAAGCCTCATCATTGGAGTCAGCCTGGAGGTTGTGGCCAAATGGGCCAATTTGGTGTTGGGTGATCCTGAGGCTGAGTCTTGGAAATAAACCTGTAACCTAGGGCCTCAGGGGTTGGCCTCTAGGCTTGGGCCATAGGGCTAGCCTAATGCTAAGGAAGGTTGGGAGCCTAGGTCCATGGGAGCTAGTCTGGAGTTTATGTCTGTTAGGTCTGACGTGGTCCTGGGGTTAGCTGGGGGACTTGGGGATGTTCAAACTGGTCTGGTGCTGGGTGGGTCAAAATCCTGGATCTACAGTAGTTGGTTTGGTGCTGGTTGGAAGTCTAGATTCACAGGTGCCTGCCTGGATCCTGAGTTCATGGTCACTGGTTGGGAACTGATGGTGTCACCAAAGCCCCCTGTAGCTCCAAGCACTGGGATGTCAGGAGCCTGGGTTTTAAGAAGCCCACAAGCATGCTGGTTCTGGAGAAACCACCTTGGGGTGTTAGAGCTGGCAGCCCCTGGGATGAGCCAAGGACCTGTGTTTGTGGGAGGCTACAGGGGGTCATATAGGGCCATGGAGTTGGTCTGGTGCTTGGGTGGACTGGTTCTGTGGTCTGTGGAGAAGTCAGGTAGTCACTTCTCATTCCTTTTCCCGCAGAAAGAGTGTCTGTCTCCATATTGAACTACCCAGTTTGGGGGAGGGCCGATGGGGAAAATGGAATCTACCTTTCTGACTTTCTTATTTCTGTGCTGTACTCAGATGCTAATCCCTTATCTGGAATTCTTGGCTCTTGTGAAAGTAATTTCGTGTATAGATAGCTTCCAAAGTGATGTTTGGGGTAGTAGACAAGTGCTGGAAATTCTTAAGCTGCCATTTTGCTGATATTACTCCCTGTTATAAAACTTCCTCCTATTTCCTTCTAGGAGTTGTATAGTTTTGGGTCTTATGGTTAGATTTTTAATCCATTTTTAGTTAATTTTTGTAAGGGGTGTAAGATAAGGGTCCAACTTTGGTCTTTCGTATGTGGAGGTTTGCCCAAAACCATTTGTTAAAGAGACTGTTTCTCCGTTGTGTGGTCTTGGCTTCCTTGTTGAAGATCATTTACCATATACATGAAGGCATATTTCTGGGCTCTCTTCTATTCCACTGGTCTATTTGTCTTTATGCTGCTATCACACTCTTCTGATTAATGTAGCTTGGCAGTCAGTATCTTTTGAAACCAGGCAGTATGACTCCTCCAACTTTGTTCTTCTTTTTCAGAATTATTTTGGCTATTTGGGATACCTTGAGATTTCATGTGAATGTTAGGATGAATTTTTATATTTCTGCAAAAAATGGCATTGGGATTTTGATTAGAATGGCACTGCACTTGTAGATTGCTTTAGGTAACATGGACATCTTGAAGATGTTAAGCTTCCTGCTCCATGAACACAGGGTATCTTTCAATGTGTGTTATATCTAATTTCTTTTAGCAATGTTATGTTGTTTTCAGTGTATATATCTACTTTATTAGTCTTATTTCTAGGTATTTTATTTTTTGATACTATTGTAAATGTATTGTTAATTTTCTTTTCAAATTGTTCATTGTTAATGTATAGAAATGTAACTTATTTTTGTATGTTAATTTCATATCCTGTAACTTTGGTGAATTTATTAGTTCTAACAGGGTTTTTCTTTCTTTCTTTCTTTTTTTTTTGTCTGGAATCTTAGGTTTTTTTACATATAAGATCAAGTCATCTGTGAACAGAGATAATTTTACTTTTTCCTTTTTAATTTGGATGCTATGGTGGAAATTTTTTAAAGGGGAGATACATTTGCAAGCTGTCAACAGTTCTTGGTACAGAACAATGCGGCACTGACATTTTCAGGATACTCTCAGGACTGTAATGCTTCTACCTTTGGCCAGCAACAGTGTATTTAATTGTTTAGCGTTTTTTTGGTTTGTTTGTTTGTTTGTTTGTTTTGCTTTGCTTTTGTTTTGTTTTGTTTTGTTTTTTTTTTTTGGTTTGTTATCATTCTATCTGAGGTCTCTGGAGAAATCGCAGATTGATAAGTAACTACTTACTGTAGTCACTGTGTATCGATCAGAAGTAAGTTGACCCTTTTTGCTGCTGCTTTCATCGCAGTCCTGTTCTGAAAAAGATTAGTCTGAAACAGTGTAATGCTGAGCTCTTTTCTGCCTATATCCTTGTGATCAGCTGCAAACACATGAACACATACTATACTCATGCAAACTTACATACACACCTAAACCCACATTAACACCGATACCTAAACATATACTGACATACACATTCCTATTCTTATTATGTCTTCATGTCTCTCTTTGTGCCTTATCTGTTATCACCAGATTTATCATCCATATCCATTTAGTTTTTTCCCCTTTTTAATTTTTTTCCTTTCTTTATTTCTCCCTCCCTCTTTTTCTCCCTCCCTTCCTCTCTTTCTTTCTTTCTCTTTCTTTCCTTTCCTTTCTTCAAATATATACTCATTCTGTCACCTCCCATACATTTTCCTACAGAGTGGCAATGCAAGTGAGGTTTAAGTTTAATTTAGAGATGTGAAAAACATTGAAGTAAGATTCTGTAAGATGAAATAGTACTTTACTGATATTGGTGAATGAATGGTGTCATCTTTTTATTTGGTAAATTTATGTACATAAGCATTCAAGGAAAAGTTATTGTGCATGATTTTTTCAAACTTAGTCACTATGAAAGATGTGAGAGATTTTGTGGCTCTTGTGACAGTCACAAGAAGTAGATTGCATTAATCATGCTGTATAAAAAGACAATAAGAAGCAAAGGTTGAAACATTAAACTTTTAGAGATGAGTCATAATTATAATGGTGCTATTTGTCTTCAAACTTCTTCATAAAATGAAATAACATTCTTGCCATAGTTAAAATTATATTAACACTTTTCAAAGATGTTACAATTAAGGTAAAGAGGTTAAAAGGAGTCACTTCAGACCAAGAGTGGAAGCCAGAGTGGAAGCCAGCTTTTTGAGAATCAGAATTCCTTTATATTAATAGGGAAAAAAAAAAGTTTTGAAGTAGAAGTTTGTAGCTCTATTTCCACTTCAGCTTCTGCCTCCAAAGAGCTGTATCAAGTTTGGCAACTCTCATAGCCCCTAGTGACTTACTTTGTTGTTCCCAGTTTCCTTGCTCTCAAATGAGGGGTTAGACCAATTGATCTCTAAGTTAACTTTCAGACTTTAAATAGTTTGATTCAATTCTATAATTCTTTCTTTCTTCTGAACATTATGCTGAGTCCTCTTAACTGGCACATTTAATTAATGAAGTCTTTCAGTACTCATTATGCATACCATTTAACTTTTAAGATAGGAAAACATCTTAAAGATATGAATCTGTAATTTAGTCTCGAGTGCTGAAAGGATGATCCATCAAATATGTGGGTCATTCATATGAAGGGAGGGAAGGATAATTAAATGCCAGAGTGTGTTGGTTTGGCAATTTCTGATCATGAAAAACATAAGTAATGGGATTTTTATGAGAACACATGTGATAGGTAGCAGATTTAGGATTAGGGGCCAGATAATGTGTCCTTTTAAATTTATTCTTAACCTGGTATAATTAAAACTCGTGTTGAAATCTTTAGAAATGGAGAAGCAACCCAGTTCTTGACCTGACTACCTGATTTTATTGATTTCATTTGTTTGTGGCTTTAGCTCTGAGAGACTGGGCACATTAGAGCTTGGCATAAAATCTGCCACTATTGGAATGGATGATTTTATTAAAAATCAAATTAAATAAAATCAACTTATAATAGCTGGCTGTATCAAGGCTTTATGCAGATACAGGTCTTAGACATTATTATCAAAAATATCCTGACCTAATTTCTCATATGATTCAATTTGTATTTCTGTGTAACTCAAACGCTGCCAACTTGAAGGTACATATACATTTTATGGTGCCAGGGACTGGGTTTCCTTAGCTGCTAATGCTCTTCTCTTCTAGTGAAAAAGGCTTTATAATTTTGCAACTTCTGATGCCTTGTTAATTTTTTAAAGTCTGTTTTCTCCCTCAGGCCTTTAAGAAAGATTTCCCTTGTCTTTGAAGTACTTTACTTTTTTGGATTCAAGAGAACAATTTTAAGTATATGTTTTCTCACAGATAATAGGCAATTGGCTGGAGAGCATAAAACACTGTGGTTTGCCCTAAATTACATTAAAGAAGGGACAGTTAGTGATAGGGGCCAATCCCCAACAAATATACAAATTCCATTCTATTCATGTTCATTTAATAGGTGGTATGTTTCCAGTATTAGAATCTTTAGAGTGAATTAAGATATTGGTGAAGGCACTTAGTTCAACTAAAACTCATTGCATCACTTTTTAACAATATTGCTGAAAGTAACTGAATATTCTGTTTCTTTAGTTTGCCTGAGCAATATATTATAGTCATTAGCAAGCAGAATTAGATTTGAACCTACCCATTATTGAACAAAAATTAGAACTGGAAACCATCTCAGTCTAGGCAGATGATTTTACTTATCTTCCTAATCCATATAAAAAATAATGGTTAATAGGAGATGTTAATAGATGTTCTCATTTGAAATTAAACTTTATAAATCAAATCAGTATTTCCCTTCAATAGAAAAAATCATTAAGATTGATTTAACCAAGTGTTTTTAAATCTTCTTTTTAACTCCTGTCCCCACTGACAGAACTTGGAGTCACTTTTATATGATTCCTTTCCTTGGTTCCAATTTTAGGTGCCTGATAGATTTGTTTGGTTTGGCATTATATGTAACTTTTATCCACTCTTCTTAAAAATCAAACCAAAACGTTTCATTTGTAAAAATGTTTCCCAAGTTGCTAGTGTAAGTTAAAAAATGTTATCCAATTAAGAGAAGAGAAATTGAGGGATAGAAGGGCACATATATAGAAAAATTGGGGGGACAGAGGTAACATTATTGAGATAATTAATTTGGTTTATTTGAATACATTTTAAACTTGAAATTATGGGTGATTGTATGTATATAATTACCTTGAAATTGTGCCAATAAGGAGTCTTTCTCCACTATATCTTGTCTCCAATGGTATGTTTTTTCTGAGTATTAGTTTTCCTTATGTATATATGCATCTCCACAAACTGATTTTTTTTTCAGCAAGCATTTATTAAGTGACCACTGAGTGCCAACATTATGCTAACATTGGGAGAAGGAGATATGTTTGGAGTCAAATAAGATCCAGTCCTTTTTGTACAATAGTAAAATCTTCCAAATAGAATCTATAACCTTGGCAGGTGTTACATAAACTTGCAGGGAATTTTTTAATGAGTCTGATGAAGTTTTGGAATATAAGTGGGGTTCGGAGCCGATGACCAAGAAAGAATTCTTGAGATGTCTTTGGTGCAAAATGGTGATTTTATTAAAGCACGGGGACAGGACCTGTGGGCAGAAAGAACTGCCCTGGGTTTGATTATATACTTGGTTTGAGATGGCTTGATTATATACTTGGGAGTTGGAGAAGTGAAGACAAAAGGGGTGTCCAGAAGGACTGTCATACACTAGAGAAGACTCTCAGGATGCTGGAGACCTGGTTATTTTCAAGCCAAGGCTGTTCATCCTGCTAATGAGGCATAAATCGGAAGACAGTTGGGAGTTTCCTGGAGGAATGTTACATTCCTCCTATCACACATCCTTGTCAATGGGCTTCAGGTTTAGAAGAAATTCAATTTTATTTACATTTCCTTCTGACTCGGCTTTCCTCAGTTTTATGGAGGGGAGGGTGATGTTAAGGCTTAAGGAAACTGAATTATGGGTCTCTGGAAGTTAAGCTATTGATAAGAAAGCTTTTTCCTTGTAAATCACTAAGACATTTGTAAAGTGAGGGAGACTCCTGTCCTGCAGGACTGTGATCTCTACCAGTTAACTATTTGTTTTTCCTTGAGAGCAGTCAGGAGTGCCTGAGGAATGTCACACATTTCACATGGTGGGGATCTGTTTAGGGTTCCAGCTTCTGCTTTGTCCTCAGCTAGCCTTCTGCTCACTCATCAAGTTGAGTCCATTCATGATCGACTGGACCTACAGCGTTTAAGATATGTAATTTAAAAGGAGTAAACTTATATGTAGATTGGTAACAGTTCCAGTCATAAATAATTTTTTTAAAGATTTTTATTTATTTATTTTACAGACAGAGATCACAAGTAGGCTGAGAAGCAGGCAGAGAGAGAGGAAGGGAAGCAGGCTCCCTGCTGAGCGGAGAGCCTGATGCAGGGCTCGATCCCAGGACCCTGGGATCATGACCTGAGCCGAAAGCAGAGGCTTTAACCCACTGAGCGACCCAGGAGACCCTATAAATAATCTTTAACACTTTGAACTACTTAGAAATCTGAGATAGTATTTAGTATAGGAACTTCATCATATGAGAATATTTATTAAATGAAGCAAAATTAATTAAATTCTTCCCTCTAACAAAAATTGACACTCATTGATAGGAACAGTTTAAGCTGACTTTTATCTGTTAGCTTTATGGATTTTATCTTTACTGGGCCTCCTTTCATCCACCTCAAAGAGGATCTTTGAAGGAGCTTCCCTCAAGATGTTATGCTGGACAAATCTAATCTACTCATAGAAGAGAAAGTCTACTCTATCAAGTTTAGCAATTTTATTTTCAAGAATAATTTTTTATATGACTTAATAGCATTAAAGAAATAAGTACTTAAACATTCCTTTTGATTTAGCAAATTGCTCATAGTTCTATTCATACTATTCCTAATCTACCAAGTCTCTGTAGGAATTATACAATTCAGTATCCTAAACTGGAATGGTTAATTTTATCTATTATTGGTTAAGGAGGAAGACATTTCAGGGCTACAAACTGTAATGAATGCATTAGAGTTACTGAATAACATTAATTGTGATATATGTTGACCACAGAACATTCTGGGTTAAACAAAACTAGAACCATGTGATCTGTTTCTGTTTCATACTGCTAATCAGAAATGTTGCTCTTTCAAAGCCATTACTATTTTCACTTGAATCTAAAATGTATTACAGTTTCATGGTTTCCTGTTAATGGCTTACTCTGCTAAGTAAAACTAAAACCTTCTCATTTTTTATTGCAAACATTGGTGAAAAAATAGTTCTATCCCTTAAATTATGGTTTCCTTGTAGCTCTTCAAAGGAAAGTCAATTAGGAGTTTGTAGAAATAAAAATGAGAGGGTGACTGATTATGGAGCCTGAGAAGTAAGATGATGTAGTTCCATTTCATATTCATATTTGACAAGTAAATGTAGTATGTTACAAACATAAAGTTTAGTATTTTACACAAAATTTAGGTAAAGCAGCTGTTGTCCATTTTTACTTTTATTTTTCATGGAAATCTGTATTAATGTTGGTAAATCTTATGAAGAGATTTTCTTAATATATAAAGTTTTCTGCTTCTGCTGGGTAGTCTTTTCAATAATCTTTTAGCCTCATTCTAGGAAGATGTTCATGGCAGATTGCTACACAGTAAAACGGACCAGAGGGTATCAAGTACATTGACCATTAAATATTGTGTTGGGGATAATAAACTATTTGGGTACACGTAAAGGTACTATGCAAGGAGCTTCTAAACAAGTCACAGGAAATGAAAAAAATGAAAATTAATCACTTGTTAGAGATAACAGTGAAATGAGCCAGAGAGAGGAGAAATGCTTTGTAAACAGGTGGTGAGCAAGTGCTGTAGATACTTAGAGAAAAATCAGTGGACTAGGTTAGATAATTTGTCTTTCATGCCAAAGCCATAGTTCTGGTTACTATGCAGGTCAATAACCTTTCCTTTATCCTTGTATCATACATCACACTGTTAATTCCAGCCATTGTACAAATAGTCATAATTATCATGTTTTAGAAGCTCACCATGTTTTAAGTTCTGTACTAATTACTTTACATGTATTATTTTATTTAATCCTCATGGCTATTTTATGAAGCAGGAATTAATACCTCCCCTTATAGAAGAGGAAACAGATTTATTTATTATTTATTATACAACTAGAAAAAACACAAGGTGTGATATGAATCCTTATGCGTAAGTTCTGACTCCAAAGCACATACGTTTAAACCTTATGTTTTTCTGTATTTGGTCACATTATATATTCTGTTATCTAAGAAGTGATGAATAAATAAGTATATTTGGCATAACTCACATGTCAATTTTGTGTTACAGATTGAAAATGGATTGCCAGAATCATTTTTTTTTAAATCCCTGAAACATATATTAGGTAGATTAAAGAAAAACTTAAGGAATTTTAAGGGAGGGATTGCAGAATAAGTCTTAGAGATAGATCAGGGCAGTAATTGGCATTTTTAGCCAGTCCCTCTATGAATAAATATCTAGTATTTTGAACTATCTTACTATATATATGTAGTAGGTTATAGAGGACAGTCTGGATTAAAACAGCTTGAGTTAAAGTCTAGTTTTTCCACTAGTGATATAACCTTGGTAACATGTCTTAACCACCTCAATTTTTCTGCTTAGAAATGGGTACACAAAGCAAATTTCTTTTTGTGAGGATTGAAAGTGATGACACACATAAAATGCTTAGCACAGATCTGGCACATAGAAGAGTTATGTACATTTTAGCTATTACTATCATTTTGCCTATCTTATTAAATCTTGATTTTTGAGGTTTTGCATTTTGTAGTCCTCAAAAGCAATGTAATTTGGTAACAAATTTTATTTACAAGAGAATAGAAATTTCTTTCTTATTAGAATTGAATAGTCTTTGAATCCTATTTGAGTTTTATTTCAATCTGGTTTAAATTTCTCCTGAAACAATACTGGCTTTTATGAAGAGTCTGTTTTTAAGATGCTGTAGTTTTTTTCTAAGTGTTTTATTCTATTATTCTGTTTCATTGCATTCATAGGTCATCATATGTATTTATCTTTTAGTGTGCAGAATGCACATTTTCTTGGAAACTAGGGACTAGATTTTTAAGATATATATGTGAATTATAAAATAAAAATATGAGGAAAAGATTTTACTTAGAAAATATTTCTCTCTTTTTTAAAACTCTATTTCTTCTAACTAGATAGTAGTATTCATACTAGATAGTATTCATAACTAGCTAGTACCTAATTTTAGGAATGATTTTCTTTGATGAATCACTTTTTTGGATAAATATTGGATATTCTTATATTCTCTTGAAAATTCTATTATCTTAGTTGCCATTTCTCCAAAACAACCTAAATATATATCACCATCTTATCATTAGATATTTTTGTTGTTTATGTTGACTGAAGTCATGCCATTTTCACACATTTATTTGTTTATTTATTTTTAAAGATTTATTTATTTACTTGAGAGCGAAAGCCTGTGTGAACTTAAATGCCGAGAGGGGTAGATGGAGAAAGAAACTCTAGCAGACTCCTCACTGAGCTCGGAGTGCATTGCTGGGTTCAGTCTCACCACCTGAGATCATGGCCTGAGCTGAAACCAAGACTGTACTGACTGTACTAACAGGGATTCCCCTATTTCCACACCTTTAAGTCATTAATAATTTGGGCTATAAGATATAAGAGAGTCATGCAACTGAGCATATGTGTTCATGAAGGTATGCAGTGAATATATTTTGTTTAAATTTTATACAGTGGATTAGGATCTTTGGGGCTGTGTGTCTTACAGATGTGTAGGTCTATGATTGATCAAATTAAGTCATAAAAAGCAGATAGTACATATTTTAACACTCCGAGTATGGAATTGTTGGAACTGCTGGCATTTACATTTTAAATAGATACCACTGTTCTAAACATTCCTTATAGACCTTCTAAAAACTTTGTTCAATTCATGTTATTTGCTTAAAAAATGATAAGCGGGATGCCTGGGTGGCTCAGTGGGTTAAGCCACTGCCTTTGGTTCAGGTTGTGATCCCAGGGTCCTGGGATTGAGTCCCGTATCGGGCTCCTTTCTTGACAGGGAGCCTGTTTTTCTATCTGCCTCTGCCTGCTGTGTGCTCTCTTTCTCTCTCTGACAAATAAATAAATAAGTAAATTAAAAAAAATGATAAGCAATAAAAAGATAATTGATAATTTTCTTGACTACTGAAGTAACTAAGTATCTTTCATTCTTTGTAGCACCTTAAAATGAATTTACACAACATGCTATATTTTATGATTAGATCAAGAATAGAAGAACCAGATAGTAAATAAGGCTTAGGCTTGCCTTCTCTATGGTAAGAGATCTTCTGGATTTTGAAATATGGGAGGGCCAAATGTTTGATTGTCTGGTTTTCCTGTACTTTCTTTCTGGCTTCTGACAGTCCTGGATTTTGAGATGTGGACCTTAGGTGTAACTACCCTGACCTTAATTTTTACATTTGTACAACAGCAAAAAAAGATATTTCATTTTGGGTTTTTTGAAGATTAGGTGAGATAATTTATGTGAAGTGGCTGGCACATAATGAAGCTTAATGCACTTTAAAACATATGCTATTTGACCTGGTGTTTTCAGTCTCCCCCTTTTTTTTTTTCCCCACATTTAACGCCTTTTTTATTTTTATTTTTTGGTCTACAAGAAACCCATTTTGCTTTTTTATTTGTATTTTTTAAATTAACATATAATGTATTATTTGCCCCAGGGGTACAGGTCTGTGAATCATCAGTCTTACACATTTCACAGCAGTCACCATAGCACACACCCTCCGCAATGTCTATAACCCAGCCACATTATCCCTACCCCTACTACCCTCAAAACAAACCTCAGTTTGTTTCCTGAAATTAAGAGTCTTTTCTGGTTTTTCTCCTTCCTGATCCCATGCCATCTTGTTTCATTTTTTCTCTCCCTACCCCTGACAACCCTCTGCCCTGCTCCTCAAATTCCTCATATCAGAGAGATCACATGATAATGGTTTTGCTCTGATTGACTAATTTGCTTAGCATAATACTCTCTAGTAACATCTGTGTCATTGCAAATGGCAAGATTTCAGGGTTTTGATGGCTTCACAGTATTCCATTGTGTGTGTGTGTGTGTGTGTGTGTGTGTGTGTGTGTGTACCACATCTTCTTTATCCATTCATCTGTTGATGGACATCTAGGTTCTTTCCATAGTTTGGCTATGTGGACATTGCTGCTATAAACATTCAGGTGCACATGCCCCTTCAGATCCCTACATTTGTATCTTTAGGGTAAATACTGTAGTGTGATTGCTGGGTTGTAGGGTAGCTCTATTTTCTATTTCTTCCTGGTTCAGTTTTTGTAGTTCATATGTTTCTAGGAATGCATCCATTTCTTCCACAGTATCAGATTTGCTGATGTATAGTTGCTCATAATATGTTCTTATAATTGTTTGTATTTCTTTGTTGTTTGTTGTGATTTCTCCTCTTTCATTCATGATTTTATTAATTTGGGTCCTTTCTCTTTTCTTTTTGATTACTTTGGCCAGGGGTTTATCAGTCTTATTAATTCTTTGGTAGAACAAGCTCCTAGTTTTATTGATTTGTTCTACTCCTCTTTTGGTTTCTATTTCATTGATTTCTGCTCTGATCTTTATTATTTCTCTTCTCTTGCTGGGTTTAGGCTTTCTTTGCTGTTTTTTCCTCTAGCTCCTTTAGGTGTAGGGTTAGATTAAGTACTTGAGACCTTTCTTGTTTCTTAAGAAAGGCTTGTACTGCTATATACTTTCCTCTCAGGATCTCTTTTGTTGTGTCCCAAAGATTTTGAACAGTTGTGTTTTTATTTTCATTTGGTTCCAGGAATTTTTTCAATTCTTCTTTAATTTCCTGGTTGACCCATTTATTCTTTAATATGATGCTCTATAGCCTACTTTTATTTGAGTTCTTTCAAACTTTCCTCTTGTGGTTGAGTTCTAGTTTCAGAGCACTGTGGTATGAAAATATGCTGGGAATGATCCAAGTCTTTTGGTAATGGTTGAGACCTGATTTGTGACCCAGGATTTGATCTATTCTGAAGACCGTTCTATTCATACTAGAGAAGAATGTGTATTGTTATTTTGGGATGGAGTGTTCTAAATATATCTGTGATGTCCATCTGGTCCAGTGTGTCATTTAAAGCCTTTATTTCCTTGTTGATCTTTTGCATAGATGATCTGTCCATTTCAGTGAGGGGGGTGTTAATAGTATTAATAATACTATTATTGTATTGTTGTTGATGTGTTTCTTTGATTTTGTTTTTAATTGGTTTATTAAAAACCAATTTAGGGGAATGCTTCCATTTTAGGGGAATAAATATTTAAAATTTTTAGATCTTCTTGTTGGACAGACCCTTTAAGTATGATATAGTGTCCTTTCTCAACTCTTATTATAGTCTTCGGCTTAAACTCTAATTTACTTGATATCAGGATTAACACCCTAACTTTCTTTTGGTGTCCATTAGCATGGTAAATTGTTTTCCAGCCCCTCACTTTAAATCTGGAAGTGTCTTTGGGTCTAAAATGAGTTTCTTATAGACAGCATATTGATGGATCTTGTTTTTTTTATCCATTATGATACCCTTTGTCTTTTGATTGGGGCATTTAGCCCATTTACATTCAGGGTAACTATTGAAAGATATGAATTTAGTGCTAGTGTATAAAGTTGACTGTTGCTGGTCTGTTACTTTTAGGCTCACTCTTTGCTTAGAGGAATCCTTTCAATATTTTCTGTAGGGCTGCTTTGGTGTTTGCAAATTCCTTTAGTTTCTGTTTGTCCTGGAAGCTTTTTATCTTTCCCTCTATTCTCAATGACAGCATAGCTGGATATGGTATTCTTGACTGCATATTTTTCTCATTTAGTGCTTGAATATATCATGCCAGTTCTACCTGGCCTGCCAGGTTTCTGTGGATCAGTCTGCTGCCAGTCTAATATTCCTACCATTGTATGTTATAGACCTCTTGTCCTGAGCTGATTTCAGGGTTTTCTCTTTAAAGTTTTACTATTAGATGATGGGGTGTGGACATATTTTTATTGATTTTTGAGGGGGGTTCTCTGTGCCTCCTGGATTTTTATGCTTGTTCCCTTTGCCATATTAGGGAAATTCTGTATTACAATTTACTCCAATATCCCTTCTGTCCCTCTCTCTTCTTCTTCTGGGATCTCAATTATTCTAATATTGTTTCATTTATGGTATCACTTATGTCTTGAATTCTCCCTTTGTGGTGCAGTAGCTGTTTGTCTCTCTTTTGCTCAGCTTCTTTATTCTCCATCATTTGGTTTTCTGTATCACTAATTTTATTTTCTGCCTCATTTATCCTAGCAGTAAGAGCCTCCATTTTTTATTGTACCTCATTAATACCTTTTTTGATTTCAACTTGGTTAGATTTTAATTCTTTTATTTCTCCAGAAAGGGATTTGATTTCTCCAGAAAGGGATTCTCTAGTATCTTCCATGCTTTTTTTGAGCCCAGCTAGTACCTTGATAATCATCATTCTGAACTCTAGTTCTGACATATTACTAATATCCTTATAGATTAGGTCCCTAGTTGTCGGTATTGCCTCTTGTTCTTTTTTTGTGTGTTAAGTTTTTCTGCCTTGTCATTTTATCCAGATAAGAGTAGATGAATGAGGGAATCAAATACTAAAAGGTTAGAAAGGACCCCAGGAAAATATGCACTAACCAAATTAGAAGAGACCTGTAACCTGGGGGAGAAGAAAGGGGGGCATAAAGAAAATAAATATATAAATATAGATATATATATTATATATAAAAATATTTTAAAATATATATTTTATAAATATATAAAATAAAAATATATTTTATATATTTATATCTTATATATAAATATATAAAATAAAATATTTTATAAAATAAAAAATATATAATATATAATATATAAAAAATCTATCTATATCTATCTATCTATCTATCTATATATTGGACTGGTGAATAGAACAGAGCCATATACTTGATTTTGGCTGTATTTTGGTCTGTCAGGAGAAACTACTTCCCAAAATTTTAAAGAAAGAAAAACTTATATATATACAACAGTAAGGGTATGATGAAGGGATGGAATATGACTGTAAAGATAAAAATTAAAAATGATTCTAAAAAAGGTACTGATAAGAAGTTATTTGAAAAAAAAAAGAAAGGAAAGAATGTGATCA
Organism: Mustela erminea; assembly: GCF_009829155.1. Classification (NCBI taxonomy): domain Eukaryota; kingdom Metazoa; phylum Chordata; class Mammalia; order Carnivora; family Mustelidae; genus Mustela; species Mustela erminea. The sequence continues at coordinate 34,123,742 of NC_045627.1, read as the reverse complement.
GGCTGGAGACTAGAACAAAGTCATGTGCTAGATTTAGGGTATATTTTTTATCTATTAGGAGAAATCATATCCCTAAATTTTAAAGAAACAATAGAAAACCTATATGTATACAAAAAATAAGGTTAAATACAATGAAGGGATAAAATATGCCTATAACAATGAAAATTTAAAAAGATTTTTTGATGTAGTGTCCTTTATCTCTGACTACAGTTTTTAGTTTAAAATCTAATTTATCTGATATGAGAATCACTACCCCAGCTTTCTTTGGAGGCCCATTGGCATGAACGATGCTTCTCTATCCCTTTACTTTCAGCCTGGATGTATCTTTAGGTTCTAAATGGGCCCCTGGTAGATAGCATATGGATGGGTCCTGTTATTTTATCCAATCTGCAACACTATGCTGTTTTATGGGAGAGTTTATGCTATTCACATTGTGAGTGATTATTGAAAAATACGTTTTTATTGACTTTGTGTTGCCTGTGAAGTCCTTGTTTCTATAGATTGTCTCTATAAATTTCTGTTCTATGACACTCTTGGGTTCTTTCTTCTTTTAAAGAACCCCCCCCCACCTTAATATTTCTTGTAGTGCCAGCTTGGTGGTCACATATTCTTTTAAAACTTGCCGGTCTTGGAATCTCTTTATCTCTCCATCCATTTTGAATGTCAGCCTTGCTGGATAAAGTATTCTTGGCTGCATGTTCTTCTCATTTAGTGCCCTGAATATGTCTTGCCAGCCCTTTCTGGCTTGCCAGGTTTCTGTGGACAAGTCTGATGTTATTCTGATGGGCTTTCCTCTGTACATAAGGAATCTCTTCCCACTGACTGAGGGTTTTGGAGGGGAGGGGGTTGGGGGTTTGGGTGAGCCTGGTGGTGGGTATTAAGGAGGGCATGGAGCATTGGGTGTGGTGCAAATAATGAATCTTGGAACACTGAAAAAATTTTTTAAATTTACAAAAAAAAAAAAATAGTATCCAAACTTTGTCTTTACAAATCCCTATGAATAAATGACTTTTGAGCACTCCAAAAAAAGAAAAAAAAAGATTTTTGAAAAGGTATTGCTAAGATAAAATAGTTAAAAAACATTAAAATAGGAAGGAGGAAGAATTAAAAAAATAGAATAAGAAAAAATAAAATTGAAAAAATTTAACTTTGAAACACTAAATGATCATGGGAGAAAAGCCATGAAATCTATGTGTTGCTCCCCCCCAGCTCTTGAATTCCACAATTCTCACTGATTGGTCTTGCCTGGATGTTCTTGCTGTTCTTCTGCGGTAGGGGCCTATTCCAGTGATTCTCAAATGTCTTTGCCTGAGGTAGAATTGCACCGCCCTTGGCAGGGGCCAGGCTAAGTGATTTGCTTGGTTTTGGTCTTGGGAGCTTTTGTTACCTGAATGCTTTCTGTACTGCTTTGGAGGACAGGAATGAAAATGGTGGCCTCCCAATCTCTAGCGACCAAGTATATATGTTAGAAAATATATCTGAAGAGTGTTCAGGGCTGATCATATCATCCGATTGCTTGGGGAGGATGCAGATTGGCCTGGCTGTATGTAAGCTGGATATAAACAGCTATAAGAAAAACTCTCTGATGAATTCATCATTATATGCTATCATTTTGAGCTATCTGTGTATAAGGAATGCCTTTTATTGGAACACACACAATTGTTTTAGAAGTTTGTTTTACTATATTTATATTATGCTATATTAAAATATTTTTTAAAATATTTGTACAGGGGCACCTGGGTGGCTCAGTGGGTTGAGCCACTGCCTTTGACTCAGTTCAGGATCCCAGGGTCCTGGGATCGAGCCCCGCATCGGGCTCTCTGCTTAGCAGGGAGCTTGCTTCCCTTCCTCTCTCTCTGCCTGCCTCTTTGCCTACTTGTGATCTCTGTCAAGTAAATAAATAAAATCTTAAAAAAAAAAAATTGTACAAAAGTGATGGCAAATGTGTTGACTGTTTCTTTGGAATGGGTTTAAATATCAAAAAGATGATATATATATATAAATAAGAAATTATTTCATGTGCCAGTCATCATGGAATAAGTCAACAGAAGTTCTTGATTTTAGGGGGATCTCAAAGGATGTGCCAAGAAATTGTGTTTAAGAATCCTTCTAGATTTAGTGGGAACTAGGGAAAGGATTTCTTTCAGCAGAGCTGTAAAATCAAACCAGAATTGTTCTCGGGTCCTTGAAATGCATTAAGTTGAGACAACTAATATTTTCATATCAACTGTAGATTAACATTCTATTCTTTTTGTAATTAGTCCTATGTTGTAGCTTTTTTTTTTTATGTTGTAGCATTTTAAGTAAGGAGTTAATGCCTATATATTTGAATGAATATTTGGAAGACAGTGTGATAATATAATCACTCTAGTGAGAAATTTTAGTTACTTTTTTCTTCCAGCTTTATTGAGAAATAATTGACATATATCACTGTTTAAGCTTAAGGCATACAGAATGATGGTTTGATGTACATATATTGTAAAATGATTAAATGATTACCACACTAGGTTCCACTAACATCCATCTTATTATACAGATATAATCAAAAGAAAAGAAAAGAAAAAAGTAACAGTTTTTTTTCTTGTGTTGAGAACTCCTAGGATTTACTCTCTGAACATCTTTTCATTTTACAGCAATGTTATCTATAGTCATTTATACATTATATCTCCAGTACTTATGTATATTATGACTGAAAATTTGTACCTTTCGACCATCTTTATCCACACCCCCTTCTCCCCACCTTCTGTCTCTGGTAGTTTCAAATCTGATTTCTTTTTCTGAGAGTCTTATTTTTTTCTTTTTAAACTTTACATATAAGTGAGACCATATAGTATTTATCTTTCTGACTTATTTTACTTAATATAATGCTTTTAAGTTTCATCAGTGTTATCACAAATGGTAGGATTTACTTGTTTTTTTATGACTAAATAATATTCTATTATCAATACATAGGTTGCTTTCATAAATAATGTTGCTAGTAACATATGGGTACATATATCTTTCTGAGTTAGTGTTCTTGTTTCTTTGAAATAGAGTCATAGAAGAGGAATTGCTGGATATGGTAGCTCTAGTTTTAATTTTTTGAGGATATTCTGTAATGTTTTCCATAGTGGCTGTACCAATTTACAATTCCACCAGCAGTGCACAAGGGTTCCCTTTTCTTCACATCCACACCAATATTTGTTATTTCTTGTTTTTTGATGATGGCCATTCCAGCAGGCATGGGGTGAGATTTCATTTTGGTCATAACAGTTTCATTTAGCCTTGTTGATGTTTTCTTTTGCTGTACAGAGTTTTTTAGTTTGGTGTAGTTGTGCTTGTTTATTTTTCATTTTGTTGCTTGTGTTTTTTGTATCACATCCAGAAAATCAAGAATCATGTCAACGTGCTTTACTCCTATGTTTTCTTCTAGGAGTTTCATGGTTTCATGGTTCTTTTCTGGTTTTGATGTAAGGATAGTGCCGGTCTTGTAAAATGGGTTTGGGGGTGTTCTTTCCTGTTTGATTTTTGGAAGTGGTTGAGAAGAATTGGAGTTAATTCTTTTTTAAATGTTTGGTAAGAATCACTAGTGAATTCATCTTATCTTGGATTTTTTTCCATTGGGAGATTTTTTTTTTTTTTTCTTTTTTAAGTAGGCTCCATGCCTAGGCTTGAACTCATGACCCTGAGATTAAGGCATGCATCTTTGGGAGATTTTTTTTTATTTACTGATTCAATTTCCTTTCTAGAAAATGATCTATCCAGATTTTCTACTTGATATCCTGATTTAGTCTTTCTAAGTTGTAGTTTCTAAGAATTTTTTTCATTTCTTCTAGGTTGTCAAGTTTGTTGGCATAGTATTGTTAATAATAACCTCTTAGGATCCTTTGAATTTCTGTGATATCAGTGATAATGTCTCCTTTTTTATTTATAATTTTGATTTGGATCCTTTTTCTTTTTTCCTTGGTTAGTCTAGCTGAAGGTTTACTAATTTTCTTTATCTTTTTCAAATAAACACTTAGTTTGGTTAATGTTTTCTGTTGTTTTTCTGTTCTCTGTTTTCTTCTGCTCTTTCATTATTTCCTTTCTACTGCTAACCTTGGGCTTTTGTTTTTCTTTTTTTTTAACCTCCTAGTTCTTTAAGGCAAAGAATTAGCTTGTTTATGTGAGATTTTTCTTACTTCTTAATGTATACATTTATTATATCTTCTTGATTTATTGACCCCTTTAACATTATGTAATAGCTTTGTATCTTTTTACCATTTTTAAAGTCTATTTTGTGTAAGTATAGCACCCCTCCTATTTTCTAGTTACCATTTGCTTGAAATGTTTTTTTCCCATCTTTTAATTCTCAATTTATGTCTATTTAAGGCTAAAGTGAGTGTTTTGTAGGCTGCATATTGTTGGATCTTGTTTTCTTTTTTTTTTTATATTATATATTTAGCAGTCATTCTGTGTTTTCTAATTAAATAGTGTGATCCACTTATACTTAAAGTAATATTGATACGTGAGGACTTATTATTGCCACTTGTTAATTGCTTTCTGGTTATTTTCTAGATCCATTGTTCCTTGCTTTTTATTGTGGGGTGTGTATGTGTGTGTGTGTGTGTTGATGTCTTTTTGTATCAGTGTGCTTTGACTTATGTTCTTTGGTGTAGTAATTACTACAGTATTTTCCTTTGTTGTCACTATGAGGTTTACATAAAATATCTTAAACCTATAACACCCTATTTTAAAGTAATAACTTCAATAAAATTCATAAAATTTGTTTTTGCTTCTCCCCCTCACATTTTGGGTTATTGCTGTTAGAGTTTACATAGTTTTTATATTGTGTAACTAATAAGATTGTTTTTTTAATTTGTGGTATGATCCTTTTTTTTCAACTTTTAAGTTAGAGTTGTAAGTGAATCATGCAACTACTACCATATTGCAAAGTCTATGACTGTATATTTACCATTATCAGTGAGATTGACACTATCTTTTCGTGTTTTATTTGATGCTAATTAACATTATTTTAGTTCCATTCAAAGAACTCCCTTTAGCATTTGTTATAAGGCAGGCCTTGGTGGTAATGGGTTCCATCCGCTTTTGTTCCTTTAAGTCTTTATTCCTCCTTTGTTTCTAAAGGACAGCTTTGCCAAGAATAGAATTTGTGTTGATATTTATTTTCTTTGAATATGTTGAATATGCCATCCCATTCTCTTCTGGCCTAAGAATTTTCTGTTGAGAAATCAGCTGTTGGTTTTATAGGGGTTTCCTTGTGTGTAACTTCTCTCTTTTCTCTCCTGCTCTTAAAGTTCTTTTTGATTTAACTTTTGACAATTTAATTATAATATGTCTTGGTGTAGCCCTAGCTGGGTTCAACCTAATAGAGATTTTTGAACCACATGAATCTTGGTGTCCATTTCTCTCCCCACTTGGGAAGTTTTCAGCCGTTATTGATTAAAGTATACTTTCTCTCCCTTTAAATTTCTCTTCTCCTTCTGGAAATCCCATCATGCAGTTTTTCTCCAATGTGTCCTATAATTCTTTTGACTTTCTTTACTTTTTTTAGTTCTTTTTTTCTTTTTAATGATCAGACTGGGAAATAACATGTTAATCTTATTACCTTCAGGTAATCTCTTATCTTCCAGGTTGTTGACTCTTCTGCATGGTCAAGTCTAATTTGAAAGTTTCTTTTGAAATCTACATTTCAGTTGTATTTTTCAACACCAGGATTTCAGGGTTTTTGCTGTTGTTGTTTCCATGCTTGCTCTTTTCTTGTTAAAATTCTCATTTTGTTTATGTATTGTTTTCCCAATTTTGTTTTAGTTGTCTGTGTATTCTTATGAAGTTCCTTAAGATATTATTATGAGTTCTTTGTCAGACAGTTCATACATCTTCATTTCTTTAGTTTCAGTTATTGAAGTTATTGGTGGGTGTCATATTTACTTGATTTTGTGTGTGTGTCGGTGTGATCCTTCATTACTTTATGCTAGTATATGCACATTTGAGTCATTAGGCTCCTCTTTAAGATGTATAGGTTTGCTTTGCAGATGCAATTCTTCACTTTTTAGCTCAGTTTGGGTTTCTGGGTGTCTGCTGATAATCCTTGGGTGGGTGGGTTTTTGCGATTATCTGTTTTTGAGTGAGGCATCCATTTGAGTTCTGAGGACAGGGATGAGAGCGGTGTTCCACTGGTTGGAACAGATGTATATGATAGTTAAATAGGATAGTTGGCTTGATTCCCTACCCAAGTGAGGCTGTAAGATGGTCTCCATAGTTGCCTGGATTCTCTAGTCAGGCTTACTAGATAGTCAGTACTGGGTACTATATTCAGTAGCAGGTTTTGGGACCTGAATCAAGCCCGAATCATTCACCTAATTTCTTGGTCAGATGATTCCCTGCTTTGGGAGCAGCAGGAAAAGCACCTTCAAAACTGCCAAAGCTTTTTGCTTGTTCTATTAATTCAAGCCAACCTGTACCCCAAGTTCCCTGATTGAATAGGTTCACTACAAAGTTTTGGCTCTGCCTCTCTGCCTCTAGGTTTGAGTGTTGCAGGGCCACATAGCTACTAGGAATTGTCTCTGTCCCTACTTTTCATATTGGGCCAGAAGACATTCTTCACAGTGGGTGAGACTGTGATTCATTTTTCTTGCCTTAGTAGGACAGGCTACTTCAGTTTTGCAAACAGGTTCTCTGGTTGGAGAGGGGAACTTGGAGCTACTCTCTTTGGGTTGTGAATTAATTCCTTTGTCTATACATTGCAAGAGAATGCTGTATGCCTCTCTGCCCAATAGTGGCAGATTACTCTGAGAGTAATCAGCTTTGCCTGACCCATGTCTTAGCTGGAGTTCCACTGGGTTGTGCTCCTTCTGGTGGTTACCAGTCTTTCTAGTGAGATGGGGCCAGAAGAAACTTTTCATTGTAGGTGGGGCTGTGATTTAGCAGCTTGCCTGGGCTTGGGTAAATCAGGTTCTGAGGGCAGCAAAACTCCTCATTTGATAATGTGAATCAGGCAGATTTCACCCTACTGAGTTCCCTGGTCAGAATTTACCCCCAACTTTTTTCTTCAGATGAAAAAAGCTGTTGTTTGGGATTACTACTTGGTCACTAAAGGTATGAACACAGTCTGCCCAAGATTTATGTGCTGGTTGTTGCAAGCCCTTCCTTTCTTCTCCATCACAATCAGATTTCCAATGGCTAGACCCCACAAAGTCCCCTACAGTTTCCATTATTGTAATAATGGAGTAGACACACCCACAAAGTGACCCCACAATGCTGGGGGTCTCCCTGGGTTCCTTTTTCCCACTGGAGGAACTTGAGTGTCAGGGAAACCTCTTTGAGTGGTGCTTGTCTGGGGGTGCAATGTGATCCATGAGTAGCCAATCCTCTTACCCTTTTAATGCAGTTTGTGGTGGTGTCTGTGGTGCAGGAGTCTACTTTAGCCTCACCTCACCTTCTCTCAGTGGTATCTTGTTTTTGAATAGTTGTTAGTTATTCTTGTGAAGAGGAGCAATTCCAGAACAACACATGTTAACCATCTTGGAAACATCACTTTCTAGTACAGAGTTCATTTTACAGATATGAAAATTGTATTTTGAATGTGTTTCCATTTCTTGAGTTTTTTGGGTTTTTTTGTTTTTTTTTTTTTTTTCCCCCTGCTGAACACAGTAGGAGAAAAATTAGATAACTTTTTGGGTAATAAATAAATAAATAAAGTAATTTGGCGGGGGCAAGAGGGAGAGGCAGAGAATCCCATGCTGACTTTGCACTGAGTGTGGAGCCCATCATGGGGTCAGTCCCTTGACCCATGAGATCATGACCTGAGCTAAAATCATGAGTCAGAAACAACCAAATGAGCCACCCAGGTGCCCCTTTTGGTTACTAATTTAAAGTTTGGTCAAAATTGCAAGATGTTTGAGGGGTTTCTGGGTGGCTTCATCAGTTAAGCATCCGCTTTTGGCTCAGGTCATGATCCCACAGTCCTGGGATCAAGCCCTGAGTTGGGCTGTCTGGTCAGCAGGAAGCCTGCTTCTCCCTCTCACTTTGCTTCTCTCCCCAGCTGTGCTCTTTCTCTCTTTCACTCTCTCTCTCTCAAATAAATAAATAAAAATCTAAGTTGAAAGATGTTTGAATACTAGGTAACTAACTAAACTTCAGAGGTAACAGATAATAGTCACCATTCTTTGAGTCCCTACCATTACTGAATCTTTTGCTAAGTACTTTACATGATTGATTTATATAATGTAATCCTCATATTAATCCTATGAGGTATATAATATTTTCCCCATTTTATAGATGAAGAAACTTAAGTCCAGAGAAATTAAAGGATTATATAAATGCCATACAACTAGTAAATGGTAAAAATGGTAAAACTAAGGATTCTCTGGCCCTAAGGCCCATAGTCATTCCATAGCACTGTATTTCAGTGGTATTAAAAAAGCATTTTTTAGCCATAGGTTGAATATAGTCATCATGAGAAATCAGCTAGTTCTTCGTGGGTATGAGACCCCTTGATTTTTACTGTTGGTTTCTTTCAACTGACTTAGGAGCTCAGTCTCTAGAAGAAGGGAATGTCTTCATTTACTACTTAGAATAACAAATGTGTGCCTTACTCACAAAAACACATTTTATATGTTAGGGACCAGCTACACATTTAATGCAGAATGAATATATGCCCTTTGTTTTGCCCAGATCATTAATTTTAAAATGCCTAGAGTCCAAAACAGCCCCAAACAGCTGGAATACTACCTGTTATTCCAAAATAGACATTAAAATCCTCTCCCTATTTATAAAAAATTAAACCATTCCTGTTTTCTTAACAAGCTTTGTCAGTATAAAAGGAACAAAAATTGATGGCCTGGTGTTCTTTATCATTTTGCATTGAATTTTGCATTATACTGTTATGATGAAATCTTGGGGTATTCACAAAAAGCATTTCCTACTTCCAGGAACCCTTGTAAAAAAAACAAACATTATTTTTAAAAAGACATTTTCTTAGGCCACCCATAATTAATTTTAAGTAATTCAGAGAGTACAAACATAATTTTATATTTTATATAGAATGATTTTTCTTTTTCCTTTTTCCTCTTTCTAAAACAAATGTTACTTAAGAAAACTTAAAATTTCTTAGACTGTCTCCCTTGGATATTTCATTTTTGATGCCTGTTTGAGCCTTTATTCATTTCTGCAGTGTGAAGTTGTGCAAATATCAGCAGACTAGATGTCATAGTAATAACACCCAAGTCAAAGTTTTATTTTGTGAGAGGATGTGTCCAGCTCAGTGCCTGATGTATTAGGAACTTTTTATACACCTAGTGATTGTTTTTACATTTCTGTTAACTAAATGACCTTAGATGATTCTCGAGCCCTCACTTCCCTTGTCTTAAAAATGTGATGCTTCAACATGATTTTGAAGGGTCTTCAGCTAGCTTTGCAATCAGTGTCAGAGTTTCCAGATAAGATCTGATGCAATAAAGCTAAAGTCTGCTCTTTTCTTACGTGTCATGCTTATTCCTACTTTTTTCCTTAGATCATTGTTTTTCCTATAAGGAGTGCTTTCTCTTCTGACAATCCATCTAAAATCATCCAGTCAGCATTTATTCAACAACTTCTTCATTGAATAGTTACTGTGTGCATGGTTAAAGTAATAAGTAAAAGTGAAACTTGGAGAAGAATAAATGAAACAAGATGGGATTGGGAGGGAGACAAACCATAAGTGACTCTTAATCTCACAAAACAAACTGAGGGTTGCTGGGGGGAGGGGGTTTGGGAGAAGGGGGTGGGATTATGGACATTGGGGAGGGTATGTGCTTTGGTGAGTGCTGGGAAGTGTGTAAACCTGGTGATTCACAGACCTGTACCCCTGGGGATAAAAATATATGTTTATAAAAAATAAAAAATTAATTTAAAAAAAAAAAGTGAAACTTTAAATTCTAATAACTTTTAAAGCCTTTTTAAACGTTAGTTCCTACATGAATTCTTTTCTAAAACTTCTAGACCATTTCAATTTCTATACTTCTTATTTCCTAATATTTACTGTATTTATCATATTTTTGGTAATTATGTTATATATTGTGAAAATTACATCATACCTTGGCCAGCTTATAAAATCTTCCAGAGGAGATGTCATGACATATAATTCTTTTTTATTTTTCCTAACGTGGTATAATTTTTCTCTAAGGGTTTGTAGATTAGAGATATACATGCTACTAATAATATGGTAGTATGAGTCAATAAAGTCTTAAACTATAATAGAAGTACAAATGAAATGAAAGAAGGGAATTCAAAAGGCACTAAAGGTACTTTGCTAACTTTTAGTTTGCTTGGCTAGTTTGAATGTAGGTGGTTTGTAGAAAGACCTTTAATACACATAAAATTTGAAAATATAGTAATGAGATTGATTTTTTTTTTTTTTTTACTTTATTTTCAGAGAGAGAGAGAGTTGAGTGGGGACAAGTGGACTCTGTATTGAGTGGGGAGCCCAGTGCAGGGCTTGATCTCAAGACCCTGAGATTATGACCTGAGCTGAAACCAAGGCAGACACTTAACTGACTGAGCCACCCAGGCGCCCTGAGATTGATATTTTTTAACACTCACTCTAGAACTTGTTAAGCCAAAAGTGCCCACTGAGAATGATATAAACTTATTCCAATGTTATCACATTTTGAGAGAAGTTACTTTTTTGGAATGAGCTTTTTGTGACTAGATTTTGATCCAAACACAAATATTACTTTGATTACTTTATAGTTACCATTTTGTTTAGATTAAAAACACGATTATATGGGGTGCCTGTCCAGCTGAGTCAGTTAAGTATCTGCCTTCACCTCAGGTAATGATTCCAGAGTCCTGGGATAGAGCCCTGCATTGGGCTCGCTCCTCAGCAGGGAGTATCCTTCTCCCTCTCCCTCTTCCTTTCCCCTTAGCTTGTGCTCTCTTTTGCACTCACTTTCTCTCTCTCTCAAATAAATAAATGAAGTATTTTATTTTTTTAAAAATATTTTATTTATTTGACAAAGAAAGACACAGCGAGAGGGGGAACACAAGCAGGGGGAGTGAGAGAGGGAGAAGCATTCTTCCTGATGAATAGGAAGCCAACGTGGGACCAGGACCCTGGGATCAGGACCGGAGCTGAAGGCAGATGCTTCATAACTGAGCCACCCGTGTCCCAATAAAATCTTTAAAAAAGATTATGCAATCAGCCTGATAAATGCCTTTTAGATGATTAGACTTTGTTTAGTTAAATTTTTTCCTAAAGTTTGCTGATCAGCCATTATTAAAATATTAAATAATTTTTTATCTCATGGTAAGTAAAATCAAATAAAAATATGTTTAAGTATGTGAGCCACCATAGAATAAATGCTACTTCTAAGATCATAAGTTGATGATTTTGCATAAAATAATGCTAATTTGGATGCCTGAATTCTGCTGTCTTCATTGAAAAATCAATTACTTCAAAGATACCTCCTTGTTCTCTATTAAGTCAATTCACTATTAAACATAATTCAGAAACATAGCTTCAGAGAGGCCCTTTCTAAAAAAGATTTATTTATTTATTTGAGAGAGACCATGGTGTGGGGAGGGACAGAGGAAGAGGGAGAATCTCAAGCAGACTCCCTGCTGAGCATAGAGCCCTCCGCCCCAACCCCAAAGTGAGGCTTAATCTCATGACCTTAAGATCATGACCTAAACTGAAATCAAGAGTTAGACACTTAACCGATTAAGCCATCTAGGCACCCATGGAGGGCCATTTTTGAAATGGCAGAGTGAGGACCTTTGAAACCTCACTTATTCACAAAAGCAATGAAGAATACTGGCAAAAATGGTTAAAGTCAACATATTTCAGAACTCCAGAAATTAACCAAAGACTTGCAGAAAGAAAAATGGATGGATCTCAGTAATAATAATTTCTGTGGCATTTTGACTTGTCCTCCTTGTATCCCCTTCTCCCCAGATCCATAGTAGCCTAGAAAGTCAGTAGTCACAGGACCATTATAACTGTGAAACCAGAAAGTTAGTTAGCAGGCAGCTAGGGGGAAGAGTGGATTTAGAGCTGCCACCAAAGCCCTATGTGGATTAGATAATTTTCACTATTTGACCTGTCTGGTAGCAATATGGAAAGCCCTATTCAAAGGACTTGTCTTTATTTGACCTGACTTAGAGCCTGGCTCTGTAGCACAATGGATAGCACATTGGACTTCTATTTGACTTGACTTAGAGCCTTTCAGTGGGAAAGAACCAACTTCAGGGAGTTTATAGAGAATGATCAGCAGCAATTGTTTAAAACATTTCGGGTGCTTGAGTCTGTGGTACTAGTTGGAGAAACAAGAAGTTGGCCTACGACTTTAAAAGAAAAATATGGAAAATAAGATTTTTTAGGGGCCTTTGTAAAGCTCTGATATATTTCTGGGGATCTCAAAGTCCCAACACGTATAAGGCTATGGGCTTTGCTCTCACTTAGTGCAACTTGATGATATGAATGACTAGGAACTGAAGGCTAAAACAGAGTTTTAAAGTGCCAAAACGTTAAAGGCGCGTGCACACACACACACACACACACACCCACACCGTCTTACCAAAGGGGAGACATTGATTCAAGGCATTTAAGAAAATATTTGTCCAAACATTAGCTGAACACTAAGCAGGTACTTCAGTAATTGTATGCAAGGATACAGACTTTACATAATTAGTCCAGGAAAGTTATTAAAATAGCAGCAGCAACAAAAACAAAAAATGTGAATGATCTCCAGAGTTGCCACATTATGTTATTTAAAATGTACAGTTTTTAAAAATATTTATGAGACATGTAAAGAAACAGTAAAATAAAGACCATACATAGGGGAGCAACAGTCAATAGAAACAGTCCCAGAGGATGGCCAGATGCTGACCTTTTAGAAAAAAACTTCAAGTCAGCTAATTTAAAGATGTGTAAAGAACTAAAGGAAGCTGTACCTAAAAACTAAGGAAAAGTAGGAGAAAAATGTCTTTCTAAATAGAGATTATAATTAAAGAGATAGAAATTACAAAAAACAAACTAAATAGAAATTCTGGAGTTAAATATCCCAGTGACTAAAATAAAATAAAAAGTCATTAGAGAGTGTTAAGAGAAGATTTCAGCAGTCAGAAGAATGAGTCAACTAAGTTGAAGATAGGTCACTTGAGATTATCCAGTCTGAGGAACTGAGATTGAAAAGTATCAAGAACAAGGAATAGAGCTTCAGAGAACTATGGGACAACATCAGATGTACTAGTGTATGCATAATGGGAGTTTCAGAAAGAGAGGAGAGAAAGTAGCAGAGTTTGAAGAAAAATTTCCAAATTTGGTGGAAAATATCAATCTACACAGGTAAGAAGATCTACAAACCCTAAGTAATACAAACTCAAAGAGATCCATACCTAGACACATCATAGATGAGTTGTTGATAGTCAAATTCAAGAGAGAACTGGAAAGCAGCAAGAGGAAAATTACTCATGTGCAATGGATCCTTAGTAAGATTAATAGCTACTTCTCATTAGAAACTATGAAGGCCAGAAAGAAGTGAGTGACATATTTAAAGTACTGAAAGATAAAGAATGTCAACCAAGAAGTCTATATTCAGCAAAACTATCTTTCAAAAATTAAGGAGGAATCAAGATATTTCCAAATAAACAAAGATGAAGAGAATTTGTTGCTAGTTGACTTGCTCTATAACAAATAGTAAAGAGAATATTTCAGGGTGGAATAGAAAGACAATAGATAGTTACCTAGATGTGCACAAGGAAACAAAGAGCACCCGTAAATGTAACTACAAAGGAAAAAGTGAAAGATACAATGTAATTGCATTTTTGGGGGGTAATTCTTCTTATCTGATTTAAAAGACAACAGCACAAGTAAAGGCAGGTCTTATTTTTCCCACATGCTCTTCTCTCTTAGTTTATTTGTATTTCCACAATTATTTCACCTTTGGAGTTATGGTGAATAAATGTAGTTCCATCTTCTAGCTGCACTGCCTGACCATAGTCTAAGTGCAAGTTGTTCTCTGCTCATGAACAGTACTTCAGTTTACATGCCATGTCTTCTATGTAGGTTCTGATAGCTCAGCAACAAGAGTCAATAAACCATTAAACATATCATGAAAACCTAAAAATAAAACAGCTGCTTGGAGTAATAATTATACAGTTATAATGTATAAAGATGTAATTTGTGTCAATAATGTAAGAGCTAAAACTATGAAACTCTTGAAAGAAAACACAGGAGCAGATTTTTGTGATCTTGGGCTAAGTAATTGTTTTTTAACATGACATTAAAATCACAAGTGACAAAACAAAAAAAGTATATAAAATGGACACCATCAAAATTTAAAGCCTTAGTGTTTGTAGGAGGAGGCCATTGAGAGGACACAACTATTAGTTGACCCTTAAGCTGGACTCAGGCAGTTGGAGGCTCTTTACTCCCTTCCCTGTGCTTGCAGTGTGCTTTTTGCTTGCCTTTCCCATACTACAAGCACCCTAAAACATAGCCTTGAGATACTAATGTGGTGTTGACAATTCCTGGACAGTATATATGACGGGACTCAAAATGAAATCCTCTATATAAACTTTTACATAGGCAGGCGGGTTTGGAGATTTACTTGTCTTGTGGCCACCCAATGCAAGCCTTGTAAGTGAGTTCCCTTGCTTATTAAAACCACCACCTATGGGGTGCCTGGGTGGCTCAGTGGATTAAAGCTTCTGCCTTCAGCTTAGGTCATGATCTCAGGGTCCTGGGATCAAGCCCCACATCGGGCTCTCTGCTCAGTGGGGAACCTGCTTCCTCCTCTCTCTCTGCCTGCTTCTCTGCCTACTTGTGATCTCTGTCTGTAAAATGAATAAATAAAATCTTTAAAAAAAAAAAAACAACCCACCACCTACCTTCTGAAGCGATCGGCTTCTTTCTTCTATCTCTTCTGGCTCTCTGTGTGTGGGGCCACTTTGTGAGCTAATTTGTGAGCCAGCCAGGAGTCTGAAAAATAGGCCTTGGGAAAGAGACATCTGCAGGGGAGATCCTGAGTTGGCCATCAACCTCTTTGTTGGGAGGGGTCGCTCATATGTTAGATGCTGGTGGACTGTTGTGTGAGTACAGGGACTTCCTAAAAATGCTGGATTGTTTAATGAGGTTGTTTTATAAACTGCAGTGTGGTAAAGAAAAAAGAAACAAATGGCTGCTGAATGGGCTGACCTTTACTATGGGCAATTTGGCTGTAGTATTTGTATTTGTAATCACAGACCTGTACCGCTGGGAATAAAAATGCATTATATGTTTATTGAAAATAAATAAATAAAAAAAATTAACAAGTAGGACTACATCTGACTAAAAACATTTGCACAGCAAAAGAAGCTATCAATAGAATGAAAATCAACTTGTATGGAATGGGGGAAGAATTTGCACACCATCTCTCTGTTAAGGGGTTAACCTCCAAATGCATGAATAACTCCTACAATTCAATAGCAAAAACCAAATATCCAATTAAAAATGGTTAGAGGATCTGAATAGATCTTTTTTTTCCAAAGAAGGCATAGAAATGGTCAAAAGGTACATTAAAAGGTATTGAACATCACTAATTATCAAGAAAATGCAACTCAAAACCACAGTGAGGTATTTCCTCACACCTGTTAGAATGGCTATTATCAAATAAGCATGAGATAATAAATGTTGACAAGCATATGGGTGAAAGAGAATTATGTACTATTGGCAGTATGTAAATTGGTACAGCCAGTACTTAAAACAGTATGGAGGTTCTTAAAAAAGTTTAAGTAGAACTATCCTATGGTGTAGCAATACCACTTCTTAGTATGTATCTGAAGGAATGGAAATTACTCTCTCAAGGGATAGCTCCACTCCCATGTTTATTGCTGTGTTATTTATAGTAGCCAAGACATGAAAACAACCTAAATGTCTGTTGATGGATGATGTATAAAGGAACTGTGATATATATATCACAGTTCCTTTATATTTTATATATATATATATATATAATGGCCTATTATGGTGCATTATATATATGTGAGATCTCTCTCTCTCTCTCTCTCTCTCTCTATATATATATATATATATAGGCATATTATGCAGCCATGAAAAGAAGGAAATCCTACCTCTCCTAACAACACAAATGGATGTGAGGGCATTTTATTGAGTGAAAGAAGTCAGATAGAGAAAGACAAATATATTATCTCATTTATTTGTAAAATTTTAAAATGCTAACTCATAGAAATAAAGAGTAAAATTGTGGTTGCTGGGGACTTGTTCCCAGGTGAGGGGAATGGGGAAAGTTGATCAAAGAGTATAAACTTCCTATTACAAGATGAGTAGGTTTAGAGATCTAATATACAGCAAGGTGGTTGTAGTTAACAAATACTGTATTATATACTGGAAAGTTGCTAAGAGTATAGATGCTAAATGTTTTGAACATACACATATGTTTGCATGTGTGCACACACATGTGGTAATTATGCCAGGGTATAGAGGAATTAACTAAACTTACTGTAGTAACCATTTTGCAATATATATGTGTAGCATTCATTAGGTTGTACACCTTAAACTTGTACAAAGTTGCTTGTCAATTATATATAAATGAAGTGGGTGAAAACCCTGTATAATTAAACTCATTTGTCCAAAGAAGATGTACAAATGGTCATAAATTCATAAAGGTCCTCAGCACCATTAGTAATTAGCAAAATGCAGATCAAAACTGCAATGAGTTGCCACTTGACTGTAGGATGGTTGCAATAAAAAAGACAGACAAATAATAAGTGTTGACAAAGATATGGAGAAAATGGAACTCTCCTACATTACTGGTGGAATTGTAAAATCATGAAGCCACTTTGGAAAACAAGTGTTTTCTCAAAATGAGTAACATTAAGACCAATTTGTCCCAGCAGTTCCAATCTCAGCTATATACCAAATAGAAATGAAAAAAAAATATGCCCACACATAAACTTCTATATGAGTGTTAAGAGTAACATTAATCATAATGGTCAAAAAGTGGAAAAAGTCCAATGTCCATCAGCCGAATAATAAATAAATAAAACATGATACATCCATAAAATGGAATATACTTTGGTAATAAAAAAGCACTGATAACTGTGCTTTTTATAAACTGATAACTGCTACAATATGTATACATTTTGAAATATTATCTAAAATGAAAGAAGTCAGTCATAAAAGACCCAATACTATCTAATTTCATCTGTATAAAATGTCCAGAATGGACAAATCTGTACAGACAGAAAGTAGATTTGTGTTTGCTAGGGGTCGTGGGGAGTTGTAAATGGTAAGTGACTACCAGAGGATGCAGGATTTCTTTGTGGGGTGATGGAATTTTTCAAAAATAGTGGTGATGAGTACACACAGCTTTGTGAATGTACTCAAACCCTAAGAGGGGCACCCAGGTGGCTCCGTTGATTAAGCATCTGACTCTTGATTTCAGCTCAGGTCATAATCTCAGGGTTGTGAGACAGCCCTGTGTCAGGTCTCCACTCAGAGCAGAGTCTGCATGTTCTTCTCCCTCCTCTTCCTCCCACTTCCACACACTCTCTCTCAAATAAATAAATCTTAAGAAAACCCCAATGAATTGTCCACTTTAAAAACATGAATTTTATGTTATGTGACTTGTGTATCTGTACAGCTGTTACTAAAAAAGACCCCATAACTATAGATATTTTTCCACTTTATTTATTTAATTTTTTACATTGAGCCAGTAAATAAGATCTGATACTAATTTCTGAGAAATTTCAGAAGCTTACATATTTTTTCTTAGTATAACAAAATACAAATTACATACTTTATCTGCCTTTATATGCATAGATATCAATATTGTTTCATTATTATTAGCATCTTAATTTCGCCATTCTTCCTATATTCTCAGTCCCAATTAAGAGTGTCACTGTCCTCCCAGATGTTCAATCTAGAAACCTGAAATCCAACAAGAGTGAATGTCAAAGCTGAAAAATTTATTCCTCATCGATGTCTCAATTCTGCCCCTTACTCCCATTCTCTTTCTTTTTTGAAACTTCATCTCTTTCCAAAATGTTGCAGTAACTTCTGTATATAATTTGCTCCCTTTCATTTCTGTTTTCTTTAATCCATCCTTCTACATGAAATCAGTTATGTCACCATCTTGCTGATTAAAAAGTCTCACCGTTTTTGGCTTAGAATTGAAGTCCACTTGGAACTTAACCCTAGTTTGCCTTTGCTCATGGGTTCTCTTTCTCTCTCTCCCCTTTCCTTACTTAATCATATTATTTAATTCTTCATGACAAAATAGTGTATAAAAGCCTACTTTGTATTTCCAGTAGGGATGGAAAGATGGTTTTTTTCACTTTCTTGCAATACATTTTCTAAAACTTACCTTTTACTTAGGCTCAGTTTACTCGAAGAAGTATTTCCCTTTGTTGAATAGCACTGCCTTCTCTTGCCACCTCCAAAAGATACCTTCTGGTTAAATTTCAGTACTCATTGTGTCTAACTCAAAGGTTGTTCTAAGCATTACATGACTTAATATATATATATATAAACTCATCAGTGCAAAGCCTGTAATAAATGTTAGCTTCTCCTTTTCTCTTTTCTTCATTCTCTTCATTCTCCTCTTCCTCCTTCTTGTCCTCTAATTTATTAAAATCTTTTCTTATGCAGGGCCTGGATCTAATATTACTTCTTTTGAGAAGCCCTTTCCCACAAACTACCTCCCATGCATCCTACTATCATTTGTGTTCCCATGGTAGTATACAGAAGGAAATTATTTATCATGACTTAACTGATTATGTTAGTACCTTTGTATTTCTCTCCACAGCTAGACTTTGATTTCCTTGAATAGAAAGAAAATTTTTGTATGGTCAAAATTAGCAGTGTCTGGCATATAGTAGGGGTTCAATATATGGTTCCTAAATTTCAGTTTAAAATAATTTTGGATCAAGTTGCTTAAAAATAGGGTGAGATTATTTTTAAGAGAAAACATGAGTTAAAAATGATAGTTTTCCTCTTTAGATGATGATTATGCAAAAACTGTATTTGTGTCGTAGCACTGACACATAGCATTTAAGAAAAATTTTAAGACTTTTAGCTGCAGTGATAGGTAGTTATCTTCATACCATCATATGGATCTAGCATAAAGTCTTACATGATGTAGTGAATAGCCGATATTTATTTGATAGATGAATGGATGAATGAATGAATGAATAAATACTGTGAAAGTATAATTCAAAGATCTTTTTCTCTGGAAATGAGTATCCTTTTATATTGCAAGTATCCTCTGAAAAAATAAGATAAATTGAATTTGGTTCATTTTGCCAGTGGGATATTTGTATTCATAAAGAAATGATTTGATTATATATCGATTTTTCATGATTAATAATTTAATAGTGAATGATTTTCTCATTAGATACTTTTTCCATGCTATATTACATAAATGACAGTAACAATCTATGAAATTGAAGTATATTGGAAAAGTAATTTTTATACCAAATAAACCATTAATAAGGAGTCCCTACTGAATTATATTTTAAAATATCTGCAAATTGTAAAGCATTACACATATTAGAAAAAAATTAGTTTGAGTGTAGAAGCAGTGGTACACATTTTTCTGACCTATTGGTTTTTTCTTAAGCTTTGCAATGAAAAAATTTTCCTAGCCAATCAGAAGTGTAAATAAAGATCACTCTAGGTACCTATATATTTTACCTTTAGCCAGGATGCTGCACAAGGAAAACTAAAGGACTTATTACTGAATCAAAGTGATTAAATGTACAATACATAGATTAGGCAACAAATAACCTATTAAGCAGAGAGAATGCTTCAGTGAACATTTTTGTTAGAAATTACATGTTAGAACTTTTGTTAGAAATTTGAAAGTAAATTTTCAAATGTTAAACTATTCTTCATTGCTGCTATTGGTCTATTTATTTAGTTTAGTCTTGCTATTTGGTTAAGATCATCTTTGGAGTAAAATGTATTTGACAGGCTTCCCATTTTTTCTAAAAGTATAAAAATGAACTGAAATTGGTAATGGAAGGAAAAAGCAAAAAAATGGTAAAGAGAGGATAATGTTGAAAATGTTAAAAGTGAAAATGTGTAAAATTGGTATACTTTTATAGTAAGACATTATTTAACATATTATTTATACAGTAGTCATGTCATAGCAAGTTTTGGAGAACTTTTATAAATGTTGTCAATGAAGGGGTGCCTGGGTGGCTCAGTTAGTTAAGCCTCTGACTCTTGGTTTTGGCTCTGGTCGTGATCACAGGGTCCTAAAATCAGCCGATCCAGCTCCACACTCAGTACAGAGTCTACGGAGTCTACTTGACTTTCTTTTTCTCTTCCTCTGCGCCTCTCCCCATTTGTGTGCCTACATATGCACACATGCATGTGTGCTCTCTCTCTCAAATAAATAAATAAAATCCTTTAAAAAGTGTTGTCAATGAGTGAAATTCTGTCTCTCTTTCACTCTCACCTCTTCTTATTTTTTATTTACTTGTTTTCGTCCTACCACCTCTCTCAGGCATCTTATAAGCTTAGTACATGAAAGAGCGTTAAGTCAAAAATTTGAGCAAGTTATATAATCATTTGAAGTTCTTAGATGTTTAATTAGGAGGTAATATTTAATGATTTTATAGGTTTTTTTTCCAAGTTTAAAGGTAATCTACTAACAGACTGATCCTAGTTTCAAGAAGTCTTAGTGTTGCTTAGACTCTAGGTTTAACAATTGATTCAACATATTTCATGTGCAATATAGATACCCAGGATTGCCATTTATTTAGTATAGATCCCACATGTCAGCTTTTCTAATTATTGCCCCTGAATCAAACAATTCAGCACTCAACACCTCATTGCATTCTCCAGAAAAGCTTATATTCAAAACTCTGGGTAAGTAATGTCAATTTTATTGAAAATTATTTAGGAGGTATGGTTTACCTTGCATAATTTCTAATAAACTATAGATGGGCCTCTACTTATAGTGGTTCAACTTAGAATTTTCTGATTTTACAATGTGAGCAAATGCATTAAATAAAAACTGTACTTTTTGAAATTTAAAAAAAATTTTTGAGGGGGTTGTAATGTTATTTTTTATTTTTAAATTAAAAATAATTGACATATAATATTGTATTAGTTTTAAGTGTACAAAATAGTGATTTGAGATTTATATATATTTTATGAAATGGTCACTGAATAAATCTAGTTATTCTCTCTCACCACAGAAGCTTGTTACAATATTATTGAGTGTATCACTTATGCTGTACATTATATCCCTATGTCATCTTTATCTTATAACTAGAAGATTGTACCTCTTAATCCCATCCATATATTTTGTACATCCCTCTATCCCCCCTCCCTCAGCAATTATCAGTTTGTTTTCTGCATATTTGAGTCCCTTTCTGTTTTGTTTTGTTTGTTCACTTATTTTATTTCTTATCTGCTACATACATTATTTATCTTTCTGTGACTTACTGCACCTAGCAGAATACCATTTAGGTCTATTCATGATGTTGTAAACAGCAAGTTCTCTTTCTTTTTTTTTTTTTTTTAATGGCTGAGTAATATTCCATTGCATATATATAGCACATCTTTTTTAATCCATTTCTCTGTTGATGGACATTTAGGTTATTTCCACATCTTGGGTATTGTAAATAATGCTGTGATGAACATGGGACTTCATGTGTCTTTTCAAATAAATGTTTTTATTTTCATTGGTTAAATACTTAGAAGTAGAATTGCTCTGTTATATGATAGATCTTTTTAAAATTTTCTGAGGAAACTTCATGCTGTTTTTTGTAGTGGCTATACCAATTTCTATGCTGCCAACAGTGTATGAAGTTTCCCTTTTTTTAACATACTCCTCAACTCTTATTATTTTATGCCTGTTTGATAAGAACTGTTCTAATATGTATGAGGAGATAGCTTATTGTGGTTTTGATTTGCATTACCCTAGTGGTTAGTGGGGTTGAGCATCTTTTCATGTGTCTGTTGAGGATCTCTGTATCTTTTTTGGAAAAATATATAGTAGATCTTTTACCCAGTTAAAAAAAATGGTTTCTTTGTTTTTAGATATTAAATTATATGAGTTCTTTATATATTTTTGATGTTAACCCCCATTGGATGTATTTGCTAACGTCTTTTTTCATTCAGCATGTTGCTTGTTTGTTTTGTAGATGGTTTTCTTTGTTGTGAAAAATTTTTTAGTTTGATGTAATTCTATTAGTTTAGTTTGCTCTTATTTTCTTTCCCTGTGGAGACCAATAAAAATAAAATATTGCCCAAACCAAGAGTTTACTGCCTATGTTCTCTTCAAGGAATTTTATGACTTCAGGTCTTAGATTTGTCTTTAATCCATCTTGGATTTATTTTTTTAATTTTTAAAAATTTTATTATTTTTTAATTTTTTAAAACTAACATATAGTGTATTATTTGCCCCAGGGGTACAGGTCTGTGAATTATCAGGCTTACACAATTCACAGAACTCACCATAGCACATAGCCTCCCCAATTTCCATAACCCAACCACCCTCTCCATACCCTCCTCCCCCTGGCAACCCTCAGTTTGTTTTGTGAGATTAAGAGTCTCTTATGGTTGGTCTCTCTCCTGACCCTGTCTTATTTCATTTTTTCCTTTCCCACCCCCCAGACCCCACACTTTGCCTCTCAAATTTCTCATATCAGGGAGAACATATGATAATTGTCCTTCTCTGATTGACTTATTTCACTGAGTGTAATACCCTCTAGTTCCATCCACATCGTTGCAAATGGCAAAATTTCATTTCCTTTGATGACTGCATAGTATTCCATTGTATATATATACCACATCTTCTTTATTCACTCATCTATTGATGGACATCTAGGTTCTTTCCATAGTTTGGCTATTGTGGACATTGCTGCTATAAACATTCGTGTGCATGTGCCCCTTTGGATCACTACATTTGTATCTTTAGGGTAATATAGATTTTGGATACTAGCCCTTTATCTGATATGTGATTTGCGATTATTGTCTCCCATTCTGTCGGTTGTCTTTTGGTTTTGTTAACTGTTTCCTTGGCTGTGCAAAAGCTTTTGATCTTGATGAAGTCTCAATAGTTCATTGCTCTTGCTTTCCTTGCCTTTGGTGATGTTTCTAGGAAGAAGTTGCTGCAGCTGAGGTTGAAGAGGTTGCTGCCTGTGTTCTCCACAAGGATTTTGAAGGATTCCTGTCTCATATTGAGGTCTTTCATCCATTTTGAGTCTATTTTTGTGTGTGTTGTAAGGAAATGGTCCAGTTTCATTTTTCAGCATGTGGTTGTCCAATTTTCCCAACACCGTTTGTTGAAGAGACTTTTTTTCCATTGGACATTATTTCCTGCTTTGTTGAAGATTAGTTGACCATAGAGTTGAGGGTCTATTTCTGTTCCATTGATCTGTGTGTATACTTGTGCCAGTATCATACTGTCTTGATGATGACAGCTTTGTAATAGAGCTTGAAGTCTGGAATTGTGATGCCACCAATTTTGGCTTTCTTTTTCAACATTCTTCTGGCTCTTCGAGGTCTTCTCTGGTTCCATATAAATTTTAGGGTTATTTGTTCCATTTCTTTGAAAAAAAAAAAGGATGGTATTTTGATAGGAATTGCATTAAATATGTAGACTGCTTTAGGTAGCTTATACATTTTCACAATATTTGTTCTTCCAATCCATGAGCATGGAACATTTTTCCATTCCTTTTTGTCTTCCTCAGTTTCTTTCATGAGTACTTCATAGTTTTTTGAGTACAATTCTTTGCCTCTCTAGTTAGGTTTATTCCTAGGTATCTTATGGTTTTGGGTGCAATTGTAAATGGGATCAGCTCCTCAAGTTCTCTTTCTTCTCTCTTGTTGTTGGTGTAAGAAATGCAACTGATTTCTGTGCATTGGTTTTATATCCTGACGCTTCATTGAATTCCTGTACAAGTTCTAGCAGATTTGGAGTGGAGTCTTTTGGGTTTTCCACATAAAGTATATCATCTGCAAAGAGTGAGAATTTGACTTCTTCTTTGCAGATTTGGATGCCTTTAATTTGTTGTTGTTGTTGTTGTTGTTGTTGTTATTGTTGTCTTCTTGCACTATGTTGAATAGCAGTGGTGATAGTGGACAGTGCTGCCGTGTTCCTGATCTTAGTGGAAAAGCTCTCAGTTTTTCTCCATTGAGAATGATATTTGCTGTGGGTTTTTCCTAGATGGCTTTGATGATATTGAGGTATGTACCCTCTATCCCTACACTATGAAGAGTTTTGATCAAGAAAGGATGCTGTACTTTGTCAAATGCTTTTCAGCATCTATTGATAGTATCATATGGTCCTTGTTCTTTCATTAATGTATTGTATCCTATTAATTGATTTATGGATGTTGAACCAACCTTGAAGCCCAGGAATAAATCCCACTTATTCATGGTGAATAATCCTTTTAATGTTCTGTTGGATCCTATTGGCTAGTATTTTGGTGTGAATTTTCGTGTCTGTATTCAAGGATTTTGGTCTATAATTCTCTTTTTTGATGGGGTCTTTGTCTGGTTTTGGGATCAAGGTAATGCTGGCCTCAAAGAATGAGTTGATCAGCAGATCTTCTGTGGGAGGGGTCTGTTGTACTGATTCTCAAATGTCTTTGCCCAAGGCGGAATTGTGCCACTTTTGCCAGTGGCTGGGCTAAGTAATCTCAGGTTCGCTCTTGGGAGCTTTTGTTCCCTGTACACTTTCTGTAGAACTCTGGAGGTTGGGAATGAAAGTGCAACCTTCCAATTTCTGGTCTGGAGGAGACATGAGCTTGGGTCCCCACTCCTTAGTGTCCCCTTGGAGAAAAGTATTCAATCACTCTTGTCTCTCTAGTCTCCGGCTGTGCTCTGGGCTCACCCAGCCTATGACCAAGTGTTTCTGTCTCTGGCACACAGACCTGTTTGGAGTCTCCAAACCCAGCAGATTCCTGCTGCACTGTTCTTCTGGTGGAGGAATGTAGGTCTCTGGATCTGCCACTTGTGGGGGTCCCTGCTCAAAGAACAGTGGTCTGACTGTGCCACAGATCAGTTTAAGGTAACCCCAAGCTGAGAGCTTACTCCTTGGCTCTGTCTCTCTAGTAGGCTTTCCCGCTCTGATACCTGCAAGCTCTGCCACATTTAGACAGCCCTGATCCTTCTCTGACCCTGTGGTACTGAGACCACACTGTCCCTTTGAGAGCTCCACCCCACTTAACCTCTGTAGCGATGTCCCTCAGTGGAGCAGACTTCTAAAAGTTTGGATTTTGTGCTCCATTGCTCCACCGCTTGCCAGGGGCCGGATCCTCCCCCCACAGCCTATCTTCCCGTCACTTCAGATTCACTTTTTCTCATGTCCTACCTTTCAGAAAGTGGTCGATTTTCTGTTTCTAGAATTGCTGCTCTTCTTATCTTTGATCTCCTGTTGGGTTTGTAAGTGTTCAGAATGGTTTGGTAACTATCTAGCCGAACTCCTTAGACCTGATGTCATCTCAATCTGCTAATCCTCTGCCATCTTGAGTCTTCCCCTTGTATTTATTTTTTGAGTATGGTATAAGAAAGGGGTTTAGTATCATTCCTTTGCATATAGCTCCCCATTCTTCATGGCACCATTTATCAAACAGATTGGCTTTTCCTCCCATTGTTTATTCTTAACTCCTTTAGCATAGGTTAATTGACCATGTATGTGTGGGTTTATTTCTGAGCTCTCTATAATGTTCCATTGATGTATGTGTCTATTTTTGTGCCAGTACCGTACTGTTTTGATTACTATAGCTTTGTAGTATAGTTTGAAGTCTGGGAGGATCACACCTTTAGCTTTGTTCTAGTTTGTCAAGATTGCTCTGGCTATTTGGGATCTTTTGAAGTTCCATAGAAATTTAAAGATCATTTGCCTTAGTTTTGTGAAAAATGCTACTGGTGTTTTGACAGGATTGCATTAACTCTTTTTTTTTTTTTTAAATTTTGGGTAGTATGGACATTTTAACAATATTCTCTCAATCCATGAGCATGGTATATCTTTCCATTTATTTATGTTTTCTTCAATTTCTTTCATCATGTGTTATAATTTTTAGAGTATATGTCTTTCGTCTCCTTGCTTAAAAATATCCCTCATTATTTATTTTTGTTACAAATGTAAATAGGATTTCCCCTTAATTTTTCTTTCTAAAAGTTTATTGTTAGTGTAGAGATACACAGCAGATTTCTGTATATTGATATTGTGCAACTGTGTGGTATCTTGAAACTTTGCCAAATTCATTTGTTAGTCTTGATAGTTATTTGTTGGAGGCTTTAGGGTTTTTCCATATGTAGTATCATGTTATTTACATATATTGATGGTTTTACTTCTTACTTTCCAATTTGAATGCCTTTTATTTCTTTTTCTTGACTAATTGGTTTGGCTAGGATTACCAATAATATGTTAAATAAAAGTGGCAAGAGACAGAAATCTTATGTTGTTTCTGATCTTAGAGGGAAAGCTTTCAGCTTTTCAACATCGAATATGGTATTGGGTGTGCAGTTTTTCAATATGGCCTTTATTATGTTGAAGTATGTTTTGTTTATAGCCCCTTTGTTTAGAGGTTTTATCATAAACAGATGTTAAATTATCTCAAATGCCTTTTTTGCCTCTACAATCATATGATACTTATCCTTTGTTTTGTTAATGTGGAATGTTATGTTTAATAATTTGCATATATTGGACCATACTTGAATCACTGAGATAAATCCCACTAGATAATGCAGTATAATCTTTTTTTAATTTTTAAAAATTTTTTATAAACATAATGTATTTTTATAAACATATAATGTATTTTTAAATAAACATATAATGTATTCACAGCTCTGTGAATTGCCGGGTTTACACGCTTCACAGCACTCACCATAGCACATACCCTCCCCAATGTCCATAAGCCACCACCCTCTCATGACCCCCCTCCCCAAAGCAACCCTCAGTTTGTTTTGTGAGATTAAGAGTCTCTGATGATTTGTCTCCCTCCCGATCCCATCTTGTTTCATTTATTCTTTTCCTACGCCGCAAGCCTCCCACATTGCATCCGGCTGCATAGTATTCCATTGTATATATATACCACTTCTTCTTTATCCATTCATCTGTTGATGGACATCTAGGTTCTTTCCATAGTTTGGCTATTGTAGACATTGCTGCTATAAACATTCGGGTGCATGTGCCCCTTCGGATCACTAAATTTGTATCTTTAGGGTAAATACCCAGTAGTGCAATTGCTGGGTCATAGGGCAGTTCTATTTTCAACTTTTTGAGGAACCTCCATGCTGTTTTCCAGAGTGGTTGCACCAGCTTGCATTCCCACCAACAGTGTAGGAGAGTTCCCCTTTCTCCGCATCCTCACCAGCATCTGTCATTTCCTGACTTGTTAATTTTAGCCATTCTGACTGGTGTTAGGGGGTATCTCATTGTGGTTTTGATTTGTATTTCCCTGATGCCGAGTGATGTGGAGCATTTTTTCATGTGTCTGTTGGCCAT
Source organism: Mustela erminea (assembly GCF_009829155.1). NCBI lineage: Eukaryota > Metazoa > Chordata > Mammalia > Carnivora > Mustelidae > Mustela > Mustela erminea. The sequence goes on along the minus strand of NC_045627.1, from coordinate 34,096,308 downwards.
CTGGATGTCTTCTTTGCAGAAATGTCTGTTCATGTCTTCTGCCCATTTCTTGATTTGGATTCTTTGTTCTTTGGTTGTTGAGTTTGCTAAGCTCTTTATAGATTTTGGATACTAGCCCTTTATCTGATATGTGGTTTGCAAATATCTTCTCCCATTCTGTCAGTTGTCTTTTGGTTTTGTTAACTGTTTCTTTTGCTGTGCAAAAGCTTTTGATCTTGGTGAAATCTGAATAGTTCATTTTTGCCCTTGCTCCCCTTGCCTTTGTTGATGTTTCTAGGAAGAAGTTGCTGTGGCTAAGGTAAAAGAGGTTGCTGCCTGTGTTCTCCTCAAGGATTTTGATGTGGATTCTTTTCTCACATTGAGGTCCTTCATCCATTTGGAGTCTGTTTTTGTGTGTGGTGTAAGGAAATGGTCCAATTTCATTTTTCTGCAGGTGGCTGTCCAATTTTCCCAACACCATTTTCCCAACACCTGTCTTTTTTCAATTGGACATTCTTTCCTGCTTTGTCAAAGATTAGTTGACCATAGAGTTGAGGGTCTATTTTTGGGATATCTATTCTGTTCCATTGATTTATGTGTCTGTTTTTGTGTAGGAACCATACTGTCTTGAGGATGACAGCTTTGTAATAGAGCTTGAAGTCCGGAATTGTGATGCCACCAACTTTTGCTTTCTTTTTCAATATTCCTTTGGTTATTCGAGGTCTTTTCTGGTTCCATATAAATTTTAGGGTTATTTGTTCCATTTCTTTGAAAAAAAAATGGATGGTATTTTGATAGGAATTGCATTAAATATGTAGATTGCTTTAGGTAGCATAGACATTTTCACAATATTTATTCTTCCAATCCATGAGCATGGAACATTTTTCCATTCCTTTGTGTCTTCCTCAATTTCTTTCATGAGTACTTTATAGTTTTCTGAGTATAGATTCTTTGTCTCTTTGGATAGGTTTATTCCTCAGTATCTTACGGTTTTGGGTGCAATTGTAAATGGGATTGACTCCTTAATTTCTCTTCTTCTGTCTTGTTGGTTGAAGAAATGCAATTGATTTCTATGCATTGATTCTATATCCTGACACTTTACTGAATTTCTGTACAAGTTCTAGCAGATTTGGAGTGGAGTCTTTTGGGTTTTCCACATATAGTATTCTATCATCTACAAAGAGTGAAAGTTTGACTTCTTTGCTGATTTGGATTCCTTTAATTTCTTTTTGTTGTCTGATTGCTGAGGGTAGGACTTCTAGTACTATGTTGAAGAACAGTGGTGATAATGGACATCCCTGCCGTGTTCCTGACCTTAGCAGAAAAGTTTTCAGTTCTTCTCCATTGAGAATGATATTTGCGGTGGGTTTTTCATAGATGGTTTTGATAATATTGAGGTATGTGCATTCTATCCCCTATCTCTACACTTTGAAGAGTTTTGATCAGGAAGGGATGCTGTACTTTGTCAAATCCTTTTTCAGCATCTATTGAGAGTATCTTAGAGTTCTTGTTCTTTCTTTTATTAATGTATTGTATCCCATTGATTGATTTATGAATGTTGAACCAATCTTGCAGCCCTGGAGTAAATTCCACTTGGTCGTGGTGAATAATCCTTTTAATGTACTGTTGGATCCTATTGGCTAGTATTTTGGTGAGAATTTTCGCATCTGTGTTCATCAAGGATATTGGTCTGTAATTCTCTTTTTTGATGGGATCCTTGTCTGGTTTTGGGATCAAGGTGATGCTGGCCTCATAAAATGAGTTTGGAAGTTTTCCTTCCATTTCTATTTTTTGGAACAGTTTTAGGAGAATAGGAATTAATTCTTCTTTAAATGTTTGGTAGAATTCCCCTGGGAAGCCATCTGGCCCTGGGCTTTTGTTTGTTTAGAGATTTTTGATGACTGTTTCAATCTCCTTCTTGTTTATGGGTCTGTTCAGGGTTTCTATTTCTTCCTGGTTCAGTTGTGGTAGTTTATATGTCTCTAGGAATGCATCCATTTCTTCTGGATTGTCCAATTTGTTGGTGTAGAGTTTTCACAGTATGTTCTTATAACTGTTTGTATTTCTTTGTTGCTGGTTGTGATCTCTCCTCTTTTACTCATGATTTTATTTATTTGGGTCCTTCCTCTTTTCTTTTTGATAAGTCTGGCCAGGGATTTATCAATCTTATTAATTCTTTCAAAGCACCAGCTCCTAGTTTGGTTGATTTGTTCTGTTGTTTTTTGGTTTCTATTTCATTGATTTCTGCTCTGATCTTTATGATTTCTCTTCTCCTGCTGGATTTAGGCTTTCTTTGCTGTTCTTTCTCCAGCTCCTTTTGGTGTAGGGTTAGGTTGTGTATTTGAGACCTTTCTTGTTTCTTAAGAAAGTCTTGTATTGCTATATATTTTCCTCTCAGGACTGCCTTTGTTGTGTCCCACAGATTTTGAACCATTGTGTTTTCATTATCATTTATTTCCATGAATTTTTTCAATTCTTCTTTAATTTCCTGGTTGACCCATTCATTCTTTAGAAGGATGCTCTTTAGTCTACATGTATTTGGGTTCTTTCCAAATTTCCTTTTGTGATTGAGTTCTAGCTTCAGAGCATTGTGGTCTGAAAATATGCAGGGAATGATCCCAGTCTTTTGATACCGATTGAGGCCTGATTTGTGACCGAGGATGTGATCTATTCTGGAGAATGATTCGATGTGCACTAGAGAAGAATGTGTATTCTATTGCTTTGGGATGAAATGTTCTGAATATATCTGTGATGTCCATCTGGTCCAGTATGTCATTTAAGGCCTTTATTTTCTTGTTGATCTTTTGCTTGGATGATCTGTCCATTTCATTGAGGGGTGTAGTTAAAGTCCCCAACAATTATCGTATTATTGTCGATGTGTTTCTTTGATTTTGTTATTAATTGGTTTATATAGTAGGCTGCTCCCCCATTAGGGGCATAGATATTTAAAATTGTTAGATCTTCTTGTTGGGCAGACCCTTTGAGTATGATACAGTGTCCTTCCTCATCTCTTATTATATTCTTTGGCTTAAAGTCTAATTGATCTTATATAAGGATTGCCTCCCCAGTTTTCTTCTGATGTCCATTAGCATTCTCAATTGTTTTCCACCCCCTCACTTTAAATCTGGAGGTGTCTTTGGGTCTAAAATGTGTTTCTTGCAGGCAGCATCTTGATGGGTTTTGTTTTTTTATCCATTCTGATTCCCTGTGTCTTTTGATTGGGGCATTTAGCCCATCAACATTCAGGGTAACTATTGAGAGATATGAATTTAGTACCATTATATTGCCTGTAAGGTGACTGTTACTGTATATTGTCTCTCTTTGCTTAGAGGACCCCTTTCAATATTTCCTGTAGAGCTGGTTTGGTGTTTGCAAATTCTTTCAGCTTTTGTTTGTCCTGGAAGCTTTTTAATCTCTCCTTCTATTTTCAATGGTAGCCTAGATGGATATAGTATTATTGGCTGCATATTTTTCTCTAGTGCTCTGAATACATCATGCCAGTTCTTTCTGGCCTGCCAGGTCTTTGTTGATAAATCTGCTGCCAATCTCATATTTTTATTATTGTATGTTACAGTCTTCTTTCCCCAGGCTGCTTTCAGGATTTTCTCTTTGTTGCTAAGACTTGTAAATTTTACTATTAGGTGATGGGGTGTGGACCTATTCTTACTGATTTTGAATGGGGTTCTCTGTGCCTCCTGGATTTTGGTTCTTGTTCCCTTTGCCATATTAGGGAAATTCTCTACAATAATTCTCTCTAATATACCCTCTGCTCCCCTCTCTCTTTCTTGTTCTTCTGGAATCCCAATTATTCTAATGTTGTTTCATCTTATGGTGTTACTTATCTCTTGAATTCTCTTCTCGTGGTCCAATACTTGCTTGCCTCTCTTTTGCTCAGCTTCTTTATTCTCTGTCATTTGGTGTTCTATATCACTAATTCATTCTTCTGCCTCATTTATCGTAGCAGTAAGAGCCTCCATTTTTTATTGTACCTCATTAATAGGTTTTTTGATTTCAACTTGGTTAGATTTTAGTTTTTTTATTTCTCCAGAAAGAGCTTTTATCTCTCCAGAGAGGGTTTCTGTAATATCTTTCATGCCTTTTTCAAGCCCAGCTAGAACCTTGAGAATCGTCATTTTGAAGTCTAGATCTGACATATTACCAATGTCCATATTGATTAGGTCTCTAGGCTTTGGTACTTTCTCAGGTTCTTTTTCTTGTGGTAGTTTTTCTGCCTTGTCATTTTGTCCAGATAAGAATATATGAAGGAGCAAATAAAATACTAAAAGGGTGGCAAAGACCCCAGGAAAATGTGCTTTAACCAAATCAGAAGAGACCCAAATTGTGAGGGGGGGAGGGAAGGGGATAAAAAGAAGTTCAGAAAAAAAAATTAAAAAAGGAAAACAAATAAAGAAAAAACATAAAAAATAAAATAATATATATATTAGACTGGTGACTACAACAGGGTCACCCATTTAATTTTGGTTGTATTTTGGTCTCTTAGAAGAAACTACTTCCCAAAATTTTAATGAAAACACATATAAGCGTAAACACGATGAAGGGATGGAATATGCCTATAAAGTTGAAAAAAAAATTTTTTTTAATTTCTGAAAAAGGAGTTGATAAAGTTAGTTGGTTGGGAGAATAAAGAAAAAGCAAGTGGAGAGAATTTGCTCTATTAGTAGAAGTTGTACCCCAAATTTTTTGGAAGAAAGGATAAAGTTAGATACAATTTCTTTTTTTAGAAGAAAAAATAAAGTTAGATACAATGAAGGATAAAATATGACTATAATAATGAAGGTTCAAAAAATATTATTATTGGGGCACCTGGGTGGCTCAGTGGGTTAAAGCCTCTGCCTTGGCTCAGGTCATTATCCCAGGGTCCTGGGATTGAGTCCCACATCCGATTCTCTGCTGAGCGGGGAGCCTGCTTCCTCCTCTCTCTCTCTGCCTGCCTCTCTGCCTACTTGTGATCTCTGTCTGTCAAATAAATAAATAAATAAAATCTAAAAAATAAAAAAATTATTATTGTTTTTAAATGAAAGGTATTGTTAAGATAAACTAGTTAAAAATAGTTAAAAGAGGAAAGGGTAAAAGTTAAAAAAAAATTAGCAGAAGAAAAAAAAAAATTAAAAGAAATTAATTAACTGTAAGACTAAAGAATCATGAGGAGAAAGCCATGAATTCCATGATTTGCTTTCTCCTCCTCTGGAATTCTGCTGTTCTCCTTGGTAAGTGAATTTGTTCTTGTCTGGATTTCTTGTTGATCTTCTGGGGGAGGGGCCTGTTTTAGTGATTCTTAAGTGTCTTTGCCCGAGGTGGAATTGCATCGCCCTTACCAGGGGCCTGTCTAAGTAATCAGCTTGGGTTCACTTTCGGGAGCTTTTGTTCCCTGAACGTTCTCCATAGAGTTCTGGAGGACGGGATTGAAAATGGCAGCCTCCCAATCTCTGGCCAGGAGGAGCCAAGAGCTGGGGGCCCTACTCTTCAGTGTGCCTTCTGAAAAAAGCGCTCATTCGCTCCTGTCTCCTTGTCCTCTGGCTGCGCTCCGAGCTCACCCAGCCTGTGAATCTCTCAAGGTAACTCCGAGTTGATAGCTCACTCTTCGGCTCTGTCTTTGTAGGTGGCTTCCCCTCTCTAATACCTGCGAGCTCTGCGACACTGAGACACCCCTGATCCTTCTGTGACCCCGTGGGTCTTTGGGCCACGGTGACCCTGCGTGGGCTTCACCCTGGTTTAGCCTCTGGAGCAATGTCCCTCAGTGGAGCAGACTTTTAAAAGCCCTGATTTTGTGCTCCATTGTTCCGCTGCTTGTGGGGAGCCGGCCCCTCCCTAATGTGGTCTGTCTTCCCATCACTTTGGATTCACTTCTCTGCCGGTCCTACCTTTCAGAAAGTGGTCGATTTTCTGTTTCTAGAATTGTTGCTCTTCTTCTCTTCGATCTCCTGTTGGATTTGTAAGTGTTTGCAATGGTTTGAAGCTATCTAGCTGATCTCCTGCTACCTGATGTCATCTCAGCCTGCTACTTCTCTGCCATTTTGACTCCTCCCCTCGTGCTGTATAATCTTATTAATGTTATTTTGTTAATGTTAATTTGGTTTGCTAATATTTTGTTGAAGATTTTTGCATTCATGTTAATCAGGGATACTGGCCTATAATCTTTTTTTTTATTATTTTTTTATATATTTTCAACATAACAGTATTCATTATTTTTTCACCACACCCAGTGCTCCATGCAATCCGTGCCCTCTATAATACCCACCACCTGGTACCCCAGCCCCCCACCCCACCACTTCAGACTCCTCAGATTGTTTTTCAGAGTCCATAGTCTCTCATGGTTCACCCCCCCCTTCCAATTTCCCCCAACTCCCTTCTCCTCTCTAACTCCCCATGTCCTCCATGCTATTTGTTATGCTCCACAAATAAGTGAAACCATATGATAATTGACTCTCTCTGTTTGACTTATTTCAGTCAGCCTAATCTCCTCCAGTCCCGTCTATGTTGCTACAAAAGTTGGGTATTCATCCTTTCTTATGGAGGCATAATACTCCATAGTGTATATGGACCACATCTTCCTTATCCATTCGTCTGTTGAAGGGCATCTTGGTTCTTTCCACAGTTTGGCGACCGTGGCCATTGCTGCTATAAACATTGGGGTACAGATGGCCCTTCTTTTCACTACATCTGTATCTTTGGGGTAAATACTTAGAGGAGTGCAATTGCAGGGTCATAGGGAAGTTCTATTTTTAATTTCTTGAGGCCTATAATCTTTTTTCATGGTGTGTTTATCTGGTTTTGGTATTAGGATAATGCTGATCTCATAGAATTATTTTGGAAGCAGTCCTTAATCTTCAATTTTTGAGAATAATTTGAAAAAGATATTAATTCTTTGAATTTTGGGTAAAATTCACTTGTGAATCTATGTGTTCTTTGACTTTTGTTTTTTGAGAATTTTTTAATCACTAATTCAGTTTCATTTTTAGTAATCAGTATGTTCACATTTTCTATTTCTTCCTAATAAGTTATGGAAGATTGTGTCTACAAATTTGTCCATTTTTTCTTGGTTTCCAATATGTTGGTTTATAATTGTTTATAGTATGCTCTTTAGTCTTTTGCATTTTTGTACTATTGGTTATAACTTCTGTTCTTTCTGATTTTATTTTCTTGGGTGTTCTCTCTTATTTTTCAATGGGTTTGGCTAAAGATTTATCAATATTGTGTATTTTTTTTTTTCAAAGAACCAGCTCTTAGTTTCATGGATCTTTTTATTCTTGTTTTTGTAACTGATAACAGATCAACATAACAAGTATAAAATAATAATGAAGAAAGTTCAAATATTGTAAGAATTCTTAAATGTGACATAGACTTTAATGAGCAAATGTTGTTGGGAAAAATGGTGCCAATAGATTTCCTTGATGGAAGGTTTCTACAGACTTTCACTTTGAAAAAAATATGCTGCATTTGTAAAGCACAATAAAGTGAGGAACAGTAAGATGGAGTATGTCTATTTTCCTTCCTTCTAAATTTGGGCTTTGTTTGTTCTTTTTCTAGTTCTAGGTGGAATATTATATTACATATTTGTTTTTTTTGTTTTTTTTTTTGAGGTAGGCCTGTATTGCTATAAACTTCACTCTTAGAACTGACTTTTTTGCCATGTCACGTAGATTTAGGAAGGTTGTGTTTTATTTTCATTTGTCTTCTTTTTTTCACCCCAAGATTTTATTTATTTGAGAGAGAGAGAGAAAGAGAGCACATGAGCAAGAGAGAGAGCAGGAGTAGAGGGGATGGGTAGAAGGAGAGGGAGAAGCAGACTCCCCACTGAGGAGGGAGCCCAATGTGGCACTCAGTCCCAGCACTGTGGAATCATGACCTGAGTTGAAGGCAGATGCTTAACTGACTAAGCCACCCAGGTGCCCTCAAGGTAATTTTTTATTTTTCTCTGATTTTTCATTGGTTCATTTGTTGTTTAGTAGCCTTTTGTTTAATCTTCACATATCTGTTGTTTTTTCAGTTCTTTTCTTGTAACTGATTTCTAGTTTCATAGCATTGTGTGAAGAAAAGATATTAGATATTATCTCAAAATGTTTAAATTTATTGAGTTTTTTTTTTTTTATAGCCAAACATGTGGTCTATCCTGGAGAATATTCAATGCCTTTGAAAAGAATGTGTATTCTGCTGTTTTCAGATAGAATGTGTTGAATATATCTATTAGGTTCATCTGGTATAATGTGTCATTCAAAGCCACTATTTCCTCATTGTTTTTCTGTCAGATGATCTATTCATTATTGTAAATGGCATGTTAAAGTCCCCTACTATTATTGTATTACTCTCAATTTTCCCCTTTATTTCTGCTAATATTTGCTTTATATATTTAAATGCTTCTATGTTGGAAGGATATTTACCATTTTTGCAGTTTTGTTAGATTGATTCCTTTATCATTATGTAATTCTCTGATCTCTTATTACATTCTTTTTTAAAGTCTATTTTGTGTGATGTAAGTATCACTGCCTTTTTTATTTTTCTGCTTCCATTTGCATGGAATATCATTTTCAGTCTGTATGTGTCCTTCAGTTTGAAGTGAGTCTTTTGTAGGCAGCATATAGATGAGTCTTGTTTTTTATTTATTTAGATATTTATTTAGATAGTGTCTTTTGATTGAAGCATAAGGTCTAGTTACATTTAAAGTATTAATATGAGTATGTACTTTTTGGCATTTGTCATTTTCTGGAGTTATTTATTTATTTATTTATTTGCAGTTTCATTTCATTCTTCTCTTTTTCTCTTCCCTTGTGATTTGATGATTTTCTTTAGTGTTATGCTTGGATTATTTTGTCTTTATTTTTTCTGTACCTATTATAAATGTTAGGTTGTGGTTACTATTCGGTAACATCCTATGTATGTAGCAGTCCATTGTAATTATTTAATTAACTTATTTTCAATTTATTTTTATTTAAAAATTTTTCTTTGTCAGAACTCTTGTTTTAGTTACAACAAAGGAAATACAAATAGAATTGAAAAATGAAACATTTTTAAATCAACAAAATCCTAGATTGTATGTCATAATAAAGATTAATTGTTCTGGGCTTTAAGAAATCTTTGCATAGAGTTCTTTTTCATTTTTTCCATCTCACCCATCCCCCCAGCTACCTCTCTTCATAGCTATCAGCTTGCTCTTCATAGTTAAATGTCTGTTTATTTGTCTCTGATTCTTTTTTTCCTTTGCTTATTTGTTTTATTTCTTAATTTCCACATATGAATGAAATCATATGGTATTTTTCTTTTTTTTCACTATTTTTTAAAAAATTAAATTAATTTATTTATTTTCAGAAAAACAGTATTCATTATTTTTTCACCACACCCAGTGCTCCATGCAATCCGTGCCCTCTATAATACCCACCACCTGGTACCCCAACTTCCCACCGCCCGCCACCTCAAACCCTCAGATTGTTTTTCAGAGTCCATAGTCTCTCATGATTCACCTCCCCTTCCAATTTACCCCAACTCCCTTCTCCTCTCTAACACCCCTTGTCCTCCATGATATTTGTTATGCTCCACAAATTAGTGAAACCATATGATAGTTGCTCTCTCTGCTTGACTTATTTCACTCAGCATAATCTCTTCCAGTCCGGTCCATGTTGCTACAAAAGTTGGGTATTCATCCTTTCTGGTGGAGGCATAATACTCCATAGTGTATATGGACCATGGCCACGGTCGCCAAACTATGGAAAGAACCAAGATGCCCTTCAACGGACGAATGGATAAAGAAGATGTGGTCCATATACACTATTTTTCTTTTTCTAACTGACTTATTTCACTTAGCCTTGTACTCCCCAACTCTATACATGTTGTTAGAAATGGCAGGATTTTATTCTTTTTGATGGCTGAATAATATTTCACTCTGAGTGTGTGCATGTGTGTGTGTGTTTGTGTGTTTGTGTGTTTGTGTGTATGCACCACATCTTTATCCATTCATCAGTCCATGGATATTTGGGCTGCTTCCATAGTTTGGCTATTGTAAATAATGCTGCAATAAACACAGGGGTGCATGTATCCCTTTGAATTAATATTTTGTATTTTTTCATTAAACAACCAGTAGTGTGATTACTGGATTGTAGGATAGTTCTACTTTTAACTTTTGAGGAACCTCCATACTTTTTTCCAGAGTGCCTGCACCAGTTTGCTTTCTCACCAAGAGTGGACCAATATTCCTTTTTCCCCACATCCTCCTCAACAATTTTTGTCTCTTGTGGTTTTGATTTTAGCCATGTCCCAACTGGTGTGAGATGATAGCTTGTTGTAGGTTTTTTTTTTTTTTTTAGTTTATTTATTTTTTTCAGCGTAACAGTATTCATTGTTTTTGCACCACACCCAGTGCTCCATGCAATCCGTGCCCTCTATAATACCCACCACCTGGTTCCCCCAACCTCCTATCCCCCCCCGCCCCTCCAAAACCCTCAGATTGTTTTTCAGGGTCCATAATCTCTCATGGTTCACCTCCCCTTCCAATTTCCCCCAACTCCCTTCTCCTCTCTAACTCCCCATGTCCTCCATGCTATTTGTTATGCTCCACAAATAAGTAAACCATATGATAATTGACTCTCTCTGCTTGACTTATTTCACTCAGCATAATCTCTTCCAGTCCCGTCCATGTTGCTACAAAAGTTGGGTATTCATCCTTTCTGATGGAGGCATAATACTCCATAGTGTATATGGACCACATCTTCCTTATCCATTCGTCTGTTGAAGGGCATCTTGGTTTCTTGGTTCTTTCTATAGTTTGGCGACCATGGCCATTGCTGCTATAAACATTGGGGTACAGATGGCCCTTCTTTTCACTACATCTGTATCTTTGGGGTAAATACCCAGGAGTGCAATTTCAGGATCATAGGGAAGCTCTATCTTTAATTTCTTGAGGAATCTCCACACTGTTCTCCAAAGAGTCTGCACCAACTTGCATTCCCACCAACAGTGTAGGAGTGTTCCCCTTTCTCCACATCCTCTCCAACACATGTTGTTTCCTGTCTTGTTAATTTTGGCCATTCTAACTGGTCTAAGGTGGTATCTTTATGTGGTTTTAGTTTGAATCTCCCTGATGGCTAGTGATGATGAATATTTTTTCATGTGTCTGATAGCCATTTCTATGTCTTCGTTGGAGAAGTGTCTGTTCATATCTTCTGCCGATTTTTTTTTATATGATTGTCTGTTTTGTGTGTGTTGAGTTTGAGGAGTTCATTATAGATCCTGGATATCAACCTTTTGTCTGTACTGTCATTTGCAAGTATCTTCTCCCATTCTGTGGGTTGCCTCTTTTTTTTCTTGACTGTTTTCTTTGCTGTGCAGAAGCTTTTGATCTTGATGAAGTCCCAAAAGTTCATCTTTGCTTTTGTTTCCTTTGCCTTTGGCGACATATCTTGAAAGAAGTTGCTGTGGCTGATATCGAAGAGATTACTGCCTATGTTCTCCTCTAGGGTTCTGATGGATTCCTGTCTCACGTTGAGGTCTTTTATCCATTTTGAGTTTATCTTTGTGTACGGTGTAAGAGAATGGTCGAGTTTCATTCTTCTACATATAGCTTGTTGTAATTTAGATTTGCATTTCCCTGATGATCAGTGAGTTTGAATATCTTTTCATGTCTCTGTTGGCCATCAATATGTCTTCTTTGGAGAAATGTCTATTTATGTCTTCTATACATTTTTTAATTGGATTATTTGGTTTTTGCACATTGAGTTGTATCAGCTCTTCATATATTTTGGAAACTAACCCTTTATTGAACATGTCACTTGCAGATACCTTCTCCCATTTTGTAGGTTGCCTTTTAGTTTTTCATGATTGTTTCCTTCTCTGTGCAGAAACTTTTTTTTTTTTTTTTTTGATGTAGGCCCGATAGTTTATTTTTGCTTTTGTTTTCTGTGCTTCAGAAGACAGAGCTAGGAGGAAATTGCTATAGCCTATGTCAAAGAAGTTACTGCCTGTGTTGCCCTCTAGGATTTTTATGGTTTGAGGTCTCAAATTTATGTCTTCAATCTATTTTGTATTTATTTTCCTCTTTGATGTAAGAAAGTGGTCCAGTTTCATTCTTTTGCTTGTTGCTATCCAGTTTTCTCAACACCATTTGTTGAAGGGACTGTTTTCTTACCCATTGTATATTCATTTTTCCTTTCCTGAAGATTAGTTTGACCATATAATTATGGGCTTATTTCTTGGTTTTCCATTCTGTTCTGTTGATCTGTGTGTCTGTTTTTATGGCATTATCATAACTGCCACTTTGTAATATAACTTGAAATCTGGAATTGTGGTACCTCCAGTTTTGTTTTTCTTTTTCAAGATGGTCTTTGCCTAATTAAAGTCTTCTGTGGTCCATGCAAATTTAGGATCGTTTGTTCTATTTCTGTGAAAAATGCCATTGGTATTTTGGTAAGGATTACATTAAATGTGCATATTTCTTAGGTTAGTGTAGACATTTAACAATATTTGTTCTACCAGCCAGTGAGTCTGGAATGTCCTCGCATTTCTTTGTGTCATCTTCAGTTTTTTTCATCAGTGTTCTGCAGTTTTCAGAGTACAGGTCTTTCATCTCTTTGGTTAAGTTTATTTTTAGATACTATATTGTTTTTGGTGCAATTGTAAATGGGATTGTAAATGGGATTTCTTAATTTCACTTTTTACTGCTTCATTATTAGTGCATAGGAATGCAGCAGATTTCTATATGTTGATTTGTATTCCATGACTTGACTTTACTGAAGTCATTGATCAGTTCTAGTGACTTTTTGGTGGAGTCTTTGGGTTTTCTATATATATTATCATGTCATCTGTACATAGTGAGAGTTTTACTTCTTACTTGCCAATTTGGATGTGTTTTATTTCTTTTTGTGGTCTGATTGTTGTGGCTAGAACTTCCAGTACTATTTTGAATGAAAGGACTGAGCTGAGAATGGACATCCTTTTCTTGTTCCTGACCTTAGTGGAAATGCTGTCAGTTTTTCACCATTAAGTATGAGGTCTGCTGTGGGTTTTTCATATAGGGCTTTCACTATGTAGAGGTAATTTCCTTCCAGATCTTCTTTGTTTATTTTTTATTTATTCTTTATCGTGAATGGGTATTTATAGTAGTACATTTTAAACTGGTGATTGCTTAAGTTTGAATGCATTCTAAAAGTACTACTTTTTTTTTTTTTTTTTTTTTTTTTTAAAGATTTTATTTTATTTATTTGACAGAGAGAGATCACAAGTAGGCAGAGAGGCAGGCAGAGAGAGAGAGAGGAGGAAGCAGGCTCCCCGCCGAGCGGAGAGCCCAACGTGGGACTCGATCCCAGGACCCTGAGATCATGACCTGAGCCAAAGGCAGCGGCTTAACCCACTGAGCCACCCAGGCGCCCCAAAAAGTACTACTTTTTTTAAAAAGATTTTATTTATTTATTTGACAGATGGAGATCACAGAGAAGCAGGCAGAGAGAGGGGAGGAAGCAGGGTCCCTGCTGAGTAGAGAGGCCGATGCAGGGCTTGATCCCAGGATCCTGGGATCTTGACCTGAGCCGAAGGCAGAGGCTTTAACCCACTGAGCCACCCAGGCGCCAAAAGTACTACATTTTTGCTAGCTCCCTTCCCCTCCACGATGTTTTAAGTTTTTGATATCATGTTTTACATCTTCTTATTTTGTGTATTCCTTAACTAATTATTATAGAAGTTGTTGATTTTATTACTTTTGTCTTTTAACCTTTATACTAGTTTTATATAAGGTTGATATATGTTTGCCTTTACCAGTGAGATTTTTTTAAAAATGTATTTTCTTTTTTCTAGGTATGGTCTTTTCTCCTTAAGGAAGTTGTTTTAATATTTATTGCAAAGTTGGTTTAATGGTGATGAACTTCTTTAACTTTTGTTTGCCTATGAAACTCTTACCTCCCTCTTTTGAATGATAATCTTGCCCAGCAGATCATTCTTGGTTGTAAGTTTTTGTCCCTCGGTACTTTTAATATATTATACCACTACCTTCTAAACCTGCCAGATTTCTGCTGAAAAACCAGGAGATAGTCTTTTTAAAAAAATTATTAACATATAATGTATTATTTATCCCAGGGGTACAGGTCTGTGAATCATCAGGCTTACACATTTCACAGCTTTCACCATAGCACATATCCTCCCCAATGTTCATAACCCAACCACCCTATCCCTACCCCCTGAACTCCCAGCAACTCTCTGTTTATTTTGTGAGATTATGAGTGTCTTATGGTTTGTCTCCCTCCTGATCCCATCTTGTTTCATTTTTTCCTTCCCTAACCCCCACGCCCCCCACTCTGCCTCTCAAATTCCTCATATCAGAGAGGTCATATGATATTTGTCTTTCTCTGATTGACTTATTTCACTCAAGATGATACCCTTTAGTTCCATCCACGTTGTTGCAAATGGCAAGATTTCATTTCTTTCGATGGTTGCGTAGTATTCCATTGTGTGTGTGTGTGTGTGTGTGTGTGTGTGTGTGTGTATCACATCTTCTTTATCCATTCATCTGTTGATGGATATCTAGGTTCTTTCTATAGTTTGGCTATTGTAGACATTGCTGCTATAAACATTTGGGTGCACATGCCTCTTCGGATCACTACATTTGTATCTGTAGGGTAAATATCCAGTAGTGCGATTGCTGGGTAGTAGGGTAGCTCTATTTTCAACTTTTTGAGGAATTTCCATACTGTTTCCCAGAGTGGTTGCACCAGCTTGCATTCCCACCAACAGCGTAGGAGGGTTCCCCTTTCTCCATATCCTTGCCAGCATCTGTCATTACCAGGAGATAGTCTTATGTTGGTTCTCTTATATGTAAATAAATGCTTTTCTCTTGCTGCTTTTATGACTCTCTTTAGCTATAATTTTTGATGTATTAATTATAATGTGTTTTGGTGTAGATCTTTTTGGATTCATCTTTTGGGACTCTGTGCTTTTTGTACCTCTATGTCTCTCTTCTTTTCTAGGGTAGGGATTTTTTAGGTTATTATTTCTTTAGTTCTCTGCCCCTTTACTTCTCTATTCTCCTTTTGGGACCCTTGTAATAAAAATGTTAGGACATTGGTGTTGTCTCAGAGGCCCCTTAACTGTCCTCATTTTTTAAAAACTCTGTTTTCTTTTTGCCATTCAGTTTGTATGATTTTCTACTCTCCTATCTTCCTAGTTGTTGATTTGTACTTCTACGTCATCTAATCTGCCGTGTATTCTCTCTAATATAATTTTCATTTTTGTTATTGTATTCTTCATCTCTTATTAGTACTTTCTTATATTTTCTGTCTCTATTGAAGTTCTTTGTGTTTATCCACTCTTTTTCTGAGTTTGGTAAGCATCTTTATGACCACTACTTTGAACTCTTTTTTGGGTAGATTGCTTATCTGTATTTCATTAAGTTCTATTCTGAGGTTTTTGCCTTGTTGTTGTTTTTGGTTTTGGTTTTGTTTGTTTCATTTTTAACATATTGTTCTGCCTCCTCATTTTGCCTAACTTGCTGTGTTTGTTTTTATGTGTTAGGTAGTTCAGCTGTGTCTCTTGGTCTTAAGAAGTATCTTTATGTAGGAGATGTCCTGAGGGGTTCAGAAATGCACCACTTCTGGCAACCAGAGCTGGCTGCTTCAAGGGCATCCTCTTGTGGGATGGGTACAACCTCTGTTGTGACAGGGCTATGACTGCAGCAGGTGCATTGATGGACAGACTGGTCCTGGGCCCATGGAGGTGTGAGGCCTAGTCATGACTGTTACAAGTATGCTGGTTTGGGGGTGTAGCCCCCCAGTATTGCTGGCTGTAAGGCTCAGATGTGGCTGGTGTGGGTACACATATGTACAGAGTTATCATTCTGTCATCTGCAAGGCCTGGCCAAGGTATTGGGTGGTGCATGGCTCTCAGTGGGGCCTGCTTCCTGTTGTTAGTATTTTAGAGGGAGGTTTCTAAAATGGTGCCTGTTAGTGCCAGGATCATCATGGCAGAATGGTATATCAAAATGGTTTCTACCATTGTCTCAGTTCCCGAGTAGAAGCCTAGTACCCTTCTACCTCTCTCGCAGTTACTCCAGGATTAGTAAGTGGATCTTCTTCATCTATGATCTAGGCAATTTTCAATTTGATAGTTTTTGTGCTGATTTCTGGGTTGAGTGTTTTTGCATATGAGCACTTTAAGAGTGGGTTTTCCTTTCCTTATAGTTTTAAAGTTTTCCCGGTTGTGTTCCCCATTGTTTTTTAAAGCTAGGTTTTGGAAGGTCATCTCCTGGCCTGTGTAGGATCCAAGTGTTACCATGTCTCAGTGGAACCCAAATCTCTTGCTCCTCATGGAAAAGTTGTATACATTTGAGATCCTACCTAAACATTGAAAACTGTCTCTGGGGTGTGTGTTTTATTTCGTTTCATTTCAGAAAGACCTTATCTCTTCCTCTTCTACCCATCTCAGTATTGTCCTTGTTATGGAGGATCCATTCATCTGGTTTCTAAGTTGTCTTTAGAGGGAATTATTCTGTATTTAGTTGTTGATTCTCTCTCTGCCAAATAAATAAATAAAATCTTAAAAAAAAAAAAAAGACAACCAATATACTTATAGCCATTCTGTACCCATACGACCATTCTGGTTTTCACTTTCAATACAGTGTTCAATAAATTAAATGAAATATCCAACATTTTATATTATAAAATAGGCTTTATGTTATATGATTTTGCCCAAATGTAGGCACATTTAAAGTAAGCTAATCTAAGCTGTGATGTTTGGTAGTTTTTTTTTTTTTTTTAAGATTTTATTTATTTATTTGACACAGAGAGATCACAAGTAGGCAGAGAGGCAGACAAAGAGAGAGAAGGAAGCAGGCTCCCGGCTGAGCAGAGAGCCTGATGTGGGGCTCGATCCCAGGACTCTGGGATCATAACCTGAGCCGAAGGCAGAGGCTTTAACCGACTGAGCCACCCAGGCGCCGCTGTTTGGTAGTTTAGATGTGTTAAATGAATTTTCTACTTAGGCTATTTTCAATTTACAATGGGCTTATTGGGATGTAATCCCACCATAAATTGAAGAAGATTCTGTACTTTCAAAATCTTTATTATATTTCTTTATTCTCCAAAAATTGTCTTCCTACAACACTGCCAAGGAGATTATTCTACTGTAGTCTTCCCAGAAATAAGAAGTATTCAGTTTTTCTGACACCTAATTATCTTTCCTCTAGGTCACCTTCATCCAACTTTAGTTTTTTTCCCTTTATTTTACATAATAACTTCCTGTCTTCATTCACACTACATACAGCTGCCCATCAATCTATTGAGCAAAAAAAGGGCCATTCTGATGTACTGGCAGCAGTCTCTTCAGAGGGTAGTGGTCATTGAACAAACAATCACAGGATTCTCATGGTAGAATTAGTAATCATACAAAATTATGAGTTTAAGAGTAAAGATAATTTGACATAATAAAGCAGAGTGAATTTAGTATCCTGGAAGACCTAGGTTATCTCTAAACCTGGAATTCTGATATGAAAGATATTAATGAATAAGGAAGGTCCAATCACCCTGGGCCAAACTTTATTAAGATTTGGTGGTGTTTTCTTCAAGAGAATATTAAATACTTATAATATTATATGTATGTATATACAGATTTTTAATTAAGATTATAATTCACATATAGTTTTTTTTAAAGGTTTTATTTATTTTTTTGACAGAGAAAGGACAAGCAGGGGGAGCAGCAGGCAGAGGGAGAGGAGAAGCAGACTTCCCATTGAGCGGGGATCCTGGTATAGGGCTTGATCCCAGGACCCGGGGATTATGCCCTGAGCTAAAGGCAGACACTTCACTGACTGAGTCACCTAGGCACCCCCACATATAATTTTCTTAATCTTTTATTACAGAACATTTCAAACACACACAGAAGTAAATATAATAGTGTAATGAGCCTCTATGTAGACCTAATCCATTTTCATAATAAGGATTTCATGGCTCATCTTGTATATCACAAGTATTTCATTTCCCTACATACTATTTTTTTTCCTACATATTATTTTGAAGCACATCTGAGGCATCATATTATTTCATTTGCAAATATTTTAACCATATGTAATTTTATATTCATTTTTTCATTATATATTATATATATATCAAACATTTCTCCATGGGATTACATTTTTTTAGAAAACAATTTCAGTGGATGTGTAATATTATCTTGTATGAATATACTACATTTAACAATAGCTCTAATGTTGGATATTTAGTTTGCTTTCAGCTTTTGGCATTATAAACAATACTGCATTGAGAAGGTTTGTTCACAAATATTTATTTTAATTTCTAACCATTCCCCTTGAATAGAATTTCTAAAAATTAAGTTGTAAACATATTAAAGGTATTTGAAGCTAAATGCAACAACTTCTGACTGATGACTTTTCTTTAATTTTTGATACCTTGTTTGAAAAGCAAACGGAAAATGTATAAAATAATCATTGTTCCCAATAAGGTGAAAAAGTTGTTTCAGGTATTTTCATTTTTTTTTAAAGATTTTATTTATATATTTGAGAAAGAGAGAGACAGTGAAAGAGTGAGTAAGAGAGCACAAACCAGGAAGAGAGGCAGAGGGAAAAGCAGACTCCCCATTGCGTAGGGAGCCTGACTTGGGGCTTGTCCGCAGGACCTTCGGATCATGACCTGAGCTGAAAGCAGACACCTAACCTACTGAGCCACCCAGACACTCCTCAGGTGTTTTTAATAATGATAGACTTTCCTAAATTGTCCATAATCCATTAAAATCAAATGTCTAATCTTGAGGATACTGCTTACAGACTTAATTCATAATTAATGACAAAGAATTAGTAGTCTTAGAAATCTCTTATTTTGAAATGTGATATTCTGGAACCCATTAGTGTTACCTGAACATTTAAAAATTTTTTTGGAAATATATTGTCATGTATAGTATACAATCATCTTAAATATTTATAATGTAAGAAATGTAAGACCCAGAAGCAATTTTACAAGTATGCTCAGTACCATTTAAATTTTCATTAAAATTCTTTGCTAGGACCCATAGATTAAGAAGATTATGAAGAAATTTTAAAAATGGAAGACAGTTCTGGAAATTAATGAAGGACTAGAAAAGAAGATCATTAAATATGAGTAAAGAAATTCTGTTGATTTAACCTGGAGATGAGAAACTCAGGAACATATGTAAATTACATAAGACATTATTACATTTTATACTGTGATACTGACTTCTAAACACTGTAAACACCAGGGCGCCTGGGTGGCTCAGTGGGTTAAGCCGCTGCCTTCGGCTCAGGTCATGATCTCAGAGTCCTGGGATCGAGTCCTGCATCGGGCTCTCTGCTCAGCAGAGAGCCTGCTTCCCTCTCTCTCTCTCTCTCTGCCTGCCTCTCCATCTACTTGTGATTTCTCTCTGTCAAATAAATAAATAAAAATCTTTAAAAAAAAAAAAAAAATAAACACTGTAAACACCAATGCAAAAATTGTAGTTGGTTCTATGTTTTGAACTTAGAGGTAGCCTCTGAATTTATTGATTTCTAGATTGTTTTGCATTTCACTAATAATTGATTTTAACTTTATCATTTCCTTCCTTTTATCCTTTTAGAGTTTATATTATTTTTGCTTCAATTTCTTGAGTTGGCTGCCTTTGCATACTCATTTTCAGTCATTTAAAAAAATAATTTCTAACACAAATAGTAAAGGCTCAATATTTCCCACTAGGTAATATTTAGCTGTTGTAGTTTCATCCAATTTTTTCCATCTATGTGTTAACTAATTTACATTAAGAAATTTTCCTTGCTCCTAATGCTAATTGGGATAAAAGTTCTACCTCCTGAGCTAGGCTGCCAAGGACCACAGCTGAGCTCCACCACTGTGTGTGTGTGTGTGTGTGTGTGTGTGTGTGAGAGAGAGAGAGAGAGAGAGAGAAAGAGGTTTAGTAACTTATTTATTCTCTTTCTGCATCAGTTTTCTCATTTGTAAATCATGACATTATAATAACAGTACTTGCCTTATATGGTTTTATGAAGATTACATGAGCTAACATAGTTATACTTAGGAAAGTGCCCAATATAAGGAAAAGCCATATGTGTTAGTTATTATTATTTGTTTGGAACATTTTATCAATTTCTAATTTAATATTCTTATGGTCAGATAAAATGGGCTATATGTTATAATATTGATTCTTTTATTTTAAGACAGTTTTTTCAGAGTAGTTTTACCTTCACTGCATATTTGAGAGGAAGGTACGGAGATTTCCCATATACTCTTTGTCCCAACACATGCATAATCTACCCCATTATCAGCATCCCCACCAGAATTATAGATTTGTCACCAAGGATGACCCTATATTGACACATTAAAGCCACTTAAAGTGCATAGTTTACCTTTGGATTCTCTCTGGGTTTTGTACTTAAGTGTTTGGACAATTATGAAATGACATAGATTCGTTATTATAATATCATAGGAGTATTTTCACTGCCCTATAAATCCTTTGTGCTCCATCTATTCATCCCTTCCCTACACACCCTTGGAAACTACTAATCACTTTATTGTCTCCATATTTTTGCCATTTCCAGAATATCACACAGTTGAATTATATAGTATGTAGTCTTTTTAGATTGGCTTCTTTAACTTATTAATAAGCATTTAAGGTTCCACCATGTCTTTTCATGGTTTGATAGCTCATTTCTTTTTGGTATTGAATAATATTCCATTGTCCACATGTGCCACACTTTATTTATCCATTAATCTACTAAAGGGCATCTTGAATGTTTCCAAGTTTGGCAATTATAAATAAAATTTCTGTGAACATCTATGTGTGGGTTTTTGTGGGAATATGAGTTTTCACCTCCTTTGGGTAAACACCAAGGTGTGGGATTGCTGGATTGCATGGTAAGCAGAATGCTTAGTTTTGTAAGAAACCACGAAACTCTCTTGTAAAGTGGCTGCACCCTTTTGCATTCCCAACAGCAATCTGTGAGAGTTCTTGCTCCATGTCCTCACCAGCATTTGGTGTATGTTGAGTCTTCATATTCGTTAAGATTTGCTTTGCTTCATGGCTTAATGGGTGGTTAGTCATCAGACTAACTTCTTTTTTTTTTTAATTTATTTTTTATGTATTTTCAGCTTAACAGTATTCATTATTTTTTCACCACACCCAGTGCTCCACTCCATGCAATCCGTGCCCTCTATAATACCCACCACCTGGTACCCCAACCTCCCACCCCCCCGCCCCTCCAAAACCCTCAGATTGTTTTTCAGAGTCCATAGTCTCTCATGGTTCACCTCCCCTTCCAATTTCCCCCAACTCCCTTCTCCTCTCTAACTCCCCTTGTCCTCCATGCTATTTGTTATGCTCCACAAATAAGTGAAACCATATGATAATTGACTCTCTCTGCTTGACTTATTTCACTCAGCATAATCTCTTCCAGTCCCGTCCATGTTGCTACAAAAGTTGGGTATTCATCCTTTCTGATGGAGGCATAATACTCCATAGTGTATATGGACCACATCTTCCTTATCCATTCGTCTGTTGAAGGGCATCTTGGTTCTTTCTATAGTTTGGCGACCGTGGCCATTGCTGCTATAAACATTGGGGTACAGATGGCCCTTCTTTTCACTACATCTGTATCTTTGGGGTAAATACTTAGAGGAGTGCAATTGCAGGGTCATAGGGAAGTTCTATTTTTAATTTCTTGAGGAATCTCCACACTGTTCTCCAAAGAGTCTGCACCAACTTGCATTCCCACCAACAGTATAAGAGGGTTCCCCTTTCTCCACATCCTCTCCAACACATGTTGTTTCCTGTCTTATTAAAATTTTGGCCATTCTAACTGGTCTAAGGTGGTATCTTTATGTGGTTTTAGTTTGAATCTCCCTGATGGCGAGTGATGATGAATATTTTTTCATGTGTCTGATAGCCATTTGTATGTCTTCGTTGGAGAAGTGTCTGTTCATATCTTCTGCCCATTTTTTTAAATATGATTGTCTGTTTTGTGTGTGTTGAGTTTGAGGAGTTCATTATAGATCCTGGATATCAACCTTTTGTCTGTACTGTCATTTGCAAATGACAGTACAGACAAAAGGTTGATATCAGACTAACTTCTGATGTCAGAAGACATCAGAATGTGTCTTCTATAATTGATGTGAAATTCCATATTTGTTTCTTAGATTAAAGCTAGTCATGTTGTTCAGATCTTACATATTCTTATTCATTTTATGTCTCCTTAATTTTTAATTACCAAAAGAGGAATGTTACAACTTCTTATAGTGATCCTAAATATGCCAGCATTTCAAATTTAATTCGTATTTAAAATTTTTTATCATATAGGGGTGCCTGGGTGGCTCAGTGGGTTAAAGCCTCTGCCTTCGGCTCAGGTCATGATCCCAGGGTCCTGGGATCGAGCTCCGCATCGGGCTCTCTGCTCAGCAGGGAGCCTGCTTCCTCCTCTCTCTCTGCCTGTCTCTCTGCCTCCTTGTGATCTCTGTCAAATAAATAAATAAAATCTTTAAAAAAAATTTTTTTTTATCATATTGAAGTCATGAAAATATAGAAATTATAATTACTTCCTGATATTCTTTTTTTTATTATCTGATGGCTGCATTTGATCCTAGTAACTTATATTAGCCTTAGTATCTTTTAAATAGTATTTTTAAAATTTTATATTTATTTATCATTCTGTTATTTAGTATTTACTTTGTAAGTTTTCTTCCATTTCTTTCTTTGAATCTCTCTGTGTTTCTTGTAATTTATAGTTTTCTCTTATAACAACATGACCCAAATTAAAAAAAAAAATTTTTAGTATGTCCTTCTTTGTTTAGTTTATTTTTGTTACTCTAATTTATGCTTGCTGATATACTTAGATTTATTCCATTTTTCTGCTTTGATTTACAGTTATTTTTATTTTTCTTTGTTTTATAGTAAATTTATGGTAAAGATTTCAGACATTTAAATGCATGAATCTTAAGTGTACATTAAGTGTACATTTTCTGACTTTTGATGAGTGCATAAATCTGTATAACCCATAACCTCAGATAGTTTCAATTTCCCATATCCCTCTTTCCAGCCAGTCTTTGCCCTGCTCCTCCAGAGATAACCACTGTTCTCACTTTTTTTCTATTATAGATTATATTTGCCTGTTTGTATTAGTTTATGTTAATGGAATCACAAGGTATGTCCTTTTATGTATAAGGCATCTTTCGCTACACATGATGTTTTGATATTCATCTATGTTGTTGTTTATACCAGTAGTTTATTTTTTCTTTATAAGACAACACTAATATACCATGGATTGTTTAAACATTTTTCTCTTGATTGACACCAATCCGTTTCCAGGTTTTGGTTATTATGAATAAAGGTGCTATTTATATTTATGAACAAGACTTTCTGTGGAACATACTTTCATTTCTCTTAAATAAACATGTAGGAGTGGGATTATTTGATCATAAGGTAGGTATATTTTTAGTTTTTTAAGAAACTGACAGACCATTTTACTGTTGCACCAACAAATGTATGACACTTCCAGTTACTGGAAGTAACTGGTCTTTGGTAAATATGTAGTGGAATCTCATGGTGGTTTAATTTTTCTTTGTGTAATGATTATATTTTTGAGTATCTTCTCATATGTTTATAAGTCATTTATGTATTTTCCTTTGTAAGTCTCTGCTACAATATTTTGCTCATTTTTAAATTGGGTTGTTTATCTTTTTATTATTGAGGTTTATAAAAAAAATCCTTTTATCTTTTCCTTCTTTCTGTTGAATTGTAACAATTTTCATGTGTTTTCTTATTTATCACTTATAAAAACCTGCTGAAATAGATATTATCTCCTTTTTAGGTATAAAGAACCTAAGGTTATGCTAGTTAAGTGACTTACCCATAGTCTCATAAGGAATAAATGATAGGACTCTGATAGATGTCTAGCAACAAAACCTTATTTTTCTTTACTACATTATGCTACAAATAATAGTATGGAAGTTCATGTGAGAGAGGGGTCTCTGTTGCTGGGATGGTTGTGATAACAAGTGAAAATGAAGGATTTTGAGGAATGACTGAACCATCTATTATGTAGTGGTAGTGTGGGATATAGAGATTTATAACAATACCTCCATGAAAACATAGTGATGTACCTAGATGTAGTAATAACAAAGAGATGGACCAGAAAGTGACCTTGAAGTGTTAATCTTATTTGAGGCCAGAAACTTTAACAAGTAATTGTCAAAATGTTTCAGTGCATTACAAATAAGAAATAAGGGCACCTGGGTGGCTCAGTGGGTTAAAGCCTCTGCCATCAGCTCAGGTCATGATCCCAGGGTCCTACGATCGAACTCCGAATCAGGCTCTCTGCTCAGCAGGGAGCCTGCTTCCTCCTCTCTCTCTCTCTCTGCCAGCCTCTCTGCCTACTGGTAATCTCTGTCTGTCAAATAAATAAATAAAATCTAAAAAAAAAAACACAAATAATAAGAAATAAAGTTTTCTTCTTTATTTTCAAAATACTACTCTGTGTCCTCCATTGCTAAAATGGTTTGACTCCCGCAACTGTGAATTAATAAAGTATTGATTTTGCTTAATACTTTTATTTAATGAACATTTAAAAATTTGGGTACTCCCATTTTTGAAGTAAGTTGCATTGGTTTGGAACCTCAGGATATTTTAGCTTGAGAAATTAGGACAACTTCTGTGATTATAAAACAGCTAGGATGGTAGGGCATTTAAGTTAGTGCAGTTTGGTGGGCAAATTACTGAGAGAAATTTTCAAAGTCCTGTCAGAAGTGGAGGGAAGAGAATCAGATAAATGTAGAAAGTTCTGTGGATTTAGTAGCCTATAAACAAGGTTACTTGTGGGGGTCTTTATAGTCGTGTTTTTTTTTTCCCCCCTGTATATTTAGTGACAACCATCTATCCGCATTTAAAGCAGTACAAGAATTTCTCCTTTGGTAGTTTTGCTTTGCAATTACCCATCTGATTGGTGGTTCAATATCTGAACCAGTAAGTAGTATAACTAAAAAAAATGCAGCTTAAGTGTTTCTGTTTATATGAATGAAACTAATTTGAACACAAGTTAACGTATTCTTTTAAGCTCTTCAACCTTTTGTGACTCTTTAGGACTTGGATTCTTTGTTAATCCTTGTTTACTTATTAGATGCCTATGACTGTTTCCCTGGCATTCTGCTCCATGAGTACATATCCTTGGAGGCTCTATGTGGTGCTGAGAAGACTCAAGTTCAGTTTAAGGACAGTTGACTGAAAAGATTTGTTTGGATTCCAAGCTATCTGATTTTATTTATTTATTTATTTATTTATTTTCATTTAAAAGTGGTTTATAACTAATATCTTAAGTATGGCTGTGAAATAGTAAACTTGTTTTTTGTTTGTTTGTTTTTTCAGTGTTCCAAGATTCATTGTTTATGCACCACACCCAGTAATCCATGCAATACATGCCCTCCTTAACTATATGGTTTTCAAAGAAAGTGACTAATGGGTGTGGTATATGGGAAGAAAAATTGTTGCACCCATTAAGAATAACCTTCCTTAGGGTGCCTGGGTGGCTCAGTGGGTTAAGCCTCTGCCTTCGGCTCAGGTCATGATGTCAAGGTCCTGGGATCTAGTCCCCCATCGGGCTCTCTGCTCAGCAGGGAGCCTGCTTCTCTTGCTCTCTCTCTGCCTCCCTTTCTGCCTACTTGTGATCTCTGTCAAATAAATAAAATCTTAAAAAAAATAAATAACCTTACTTACCTACTTTGTTTCTGACTTTGAAGTTTATAGGCAGATAAAACTGCCTGTTCTCTAGTCACTCTGTCACAGTGTTGCTATAATATTGCAGTTAAAGGCCATTAGATTGCATGATTTGCAGAATAAAGCCAATTGGTTGAATTTCCTATCATCATTGTGTTAAGAGAATTTATATTTCTGAGCAAGTACATTTGAAAATAGGTCTGAATTTTTGCACATTATCAAATTTCTACATAGAAGACATTATAGCTCCATGTGGGTATTTTAGAATTTTTCTTTGGTATTATTATCAAGGTAAAGTGTCTTCTTTATGAACCAGAGCCACAGATGAAAACTCAATCATAGGTTGGTGAGCAAAGTCTGTATTTAGGCACTCTATTGTATTGACTTTAATGCAAATTGCAAGCAAGTAATTCGGTTGCTCACGCAAGAGCAAATTAATATTCCTTTAGTGACTGCAGCTTTCTGTTTTCAGAGTTGACTTCTTATGTGGAACAATTGTTTCTTCTTACATTATTCTTTAAGAAGTTTAGGACAGTCCTAATGTTAATCTTTAAATACTCTATCTTCAAAGTTCGTTCAAGAACTGGAATGATGAACTTAATCCCTGTAACTTTGCAATTAGCATATTAAGTACTATTTTTGGTATGACTGTGCTTTGCAAGTGCTCTGGTTAATGTGTTTCTTTTTGTCAGATTTTACCAGAGCATAGCCAGTGGAACACAAAGTAAACATTAACAGACTTTTCTTTGTGCTTGAATTTGGTTACAAGGAAAACTTTGTTGTTTTTATCTTTTTTGAAGGTGCTCCTTAAAATGAGTGGAATTAAGGATTCTGTATTTTAAAGGAGCAATATGTCAAGGTGAATAGATGTGATTATCCAAATAGATTCTCTCAAAGGATAGTTTTTAATTTTTGTAGAAGTGTGCATTCTGAAAATAGGAGAAAGCAGGTTCTGTATTTTCAGCTTTTTCTTGACAAATACTGGTGTTGTAAATTATCCAGCTGTTCTTCCTCTGTATGGATTTTGTAGTACTCAGAGCGATTTATAGGTCTAGAGTGCAGCTGCTGAAAGTCATTTATTTTCAGTTCTGTATTAAATCCATCATACACAAATACATTAACATTCAGTACAGAGCTCAAAGGCTTAAGACATTTCTTTCCTTCTGGGTTGCTGTCTTGCAAATGTTTGTAGGATATACTGAATAGCATCCAAAAATTATTAGATTGATATGTACTTTTAGAAGGGTTCCTTTTAGTATTTCTATTTAGAGTATTTGAAATCCACTCATTTATTGATAAAAAAGTAACAGTCAAAATGAATCTTCATGTCAACATTAACAGATTGGTAATACTAATGTGCTTACTTTTGACAAATTAGGACATCATATTGGTCTGTTCATTTGCCTTTTCTGCCATATGTCTACTATTTAGATATGTTCATGTTTCAGAAACTTAATTAATTGCAATTTTTTGGAGGAGCACCTGTTTGAAATTAAGGGAACTCATATCATTCTAGTTTTTTTTTTTTTTTCTACTTGAAGACATCTATTCCATCTATAGTATAAATATATACTTATAAAGATCAACTTGTGTGTTTCTTGTTTATAGTTTCTTTAAAATGCTTCATGATGGGGCATGTGGGTGGCTCAGTCAATTAAGCATCTACCTTTGGCTCAGGTCATGACCCTGTATGGGGCTCCCCACATCAGTCTCGCCACTTTGGGCTCCCGGCTCAGTGAGGAGCCTGCTACTCCCTATCCCTCTGCGTGCTGCTCCTCCTGCTTGTGCTCTCTTTCTGTCAAATAAATAACTAAAATCCTTAAAAAATGTTTCATGCTGTTCCCAGGATATTGATTCAAATTTGAAATGTACATATGTTTTGAGAATAATGATATTTTAAAAAATATATGTCCAGATATCTTTTTAGAGAATGTGATTTTCTTCTATTAATGTTAAATAAAGCATGACTCTTGTTTCTCTACTTTTAATCCTTCCCATTTACATATTCTTTTTTTAAAGATTTTTATTTGTTTATCAGAGAGAGAGTGCACAAGGAGGGGGAGGCAGCAGGCAGAGGGAGAAACAGGCTCCCTGCTGAGCAAGGAGCCTGTTGTGGGACTCAGTGCCAGGATCCCCGGGTCATGACCTGAGCCAAAGGCAGAAGCTTAACCAACTGAGCCACCCAGGCATCCCCCCATGTACATTTTCAGGTTTTTTAAATTAACACATAATGTATTATTTGCATTATATGTTAATGCAAATAACAGGTCTTACAATCGTCTGTCTTACACAACTCACAGCACTTACCATTTCTTAATAATAATTGTCAATGGGTTGCTTATTTCTCAAAAACCTTTAATGACTCCAATATTTCTGTTATATGAGTTATAAAATGGTTATCTGACTCTCAAGGAGTCCTGTGATCTGTTCCCAGACTTTCTTCGTTTAGATTTTACTACTCCTCTTCACCCACCTTATGATGCCACCAAAAAGAATGACTAGCTACACTGACATGTGCTGTACCTTCCTTCCCCCATTCTTCCCCCTTACTATTATTTTACTCTGAGATAATTCTCCTCTCTCTACCTTCACATGTTCAATTTCAGCCCATTTTCAAGGATCATCTGCTCCATGGCCCTCTGAATTATAAGTGATTTTCTTTTCTCTTTGCTTTTATGCCTCTATATAATTTCTCACAGTTTTATAGTAATTGCTATGCCTATCTTACATTTCTTATAAGAGTATAAACTCCTGGGTGATAGTGAAATGTTTTAGCTTTCATTCCCTACAAAGCTTAGGACACATATAATAGGTGTTTAATTAATATTTATTGTATTTAACTGGAATTTATAGTTAATAAAACACTCATAATGCTGAAGATTAAGTATAAAATATTCAGTGGTTATTGAAAATGATTCTAACATGTGCATTCCCCAGTCTTAGTAAGTATAGCACTGCATATTGTAAGTAATTTATTTATGATAATGACAGATTCTTTTTTCCCCAGCTTTGTTGAGATATGATTGACATACAACATTGTGTAAGTTTAAGGTATACAATGTGTTGATTTGATACACTTATATATTGCAAAATAATTATCACCATAGTGTTACCTAACACCTGCATCACATCACATAATTGTCCTTTTGTGTGTGATGAGAACATTTGAAATCTCCTCTCTTAGCAATTTTAAAAGTATCTAGTAATGTATTATTAACTATAATAACTGTACAGTGGATCCCAAGAATAATGATTGAAGTTCTTGAAGCACTCATGTGACCTCACTAAAAATTCTCATTTTAAAATAACAAAACAAGATAGAGAGAGGCCCATCATTTTAAACTGTTGGTTTTATCAGGAGATAAGCAAGTTGAGTTATTTACTTTATTGCTAATATGAGTTTGTTTTTGATGATCTGACTTAAAATACCAAAGGCAGATTCCACTTATTCACAGGCTTTGGTTATTTCTGCCTTCCTTTTTTTTTTTTTTTAAGAGAATTTTAGTTTTTAACAGTTTTATCAAGTTGCCAAGTTCTCAAATAGTAACAAGGAGCTTAAAATGAAAAATAGTAGCCCCTTGTCTTACCCCTCTCCATCTTTCAATTCTTCTTTGTAGACAAACATTTTAAAACTTTAAGCTGTTTCTTCTGATATTTAAATCCATGTTTGTAAATGATAAGAGAGAACTGATGTTTTTATGTAATTTTTAATTATATGAAAATATACATATAAAAAGTAAAATAATGTTATTGGAAAAATGGCAGTTCTATTTCATAATCTTCTTATCTTCCCATTCTCATACCTCTGAGGCAACTATTTGAAGTTTTTTTGTTCATCTAGTATTTGCAACTATATTTTTTATATCACATAGTATATTATTTTTCCTGGTTTTTCAATATTAGATCTTAATTGAATTCCTTTTAAAGAAGATTAAGATTTAGTTTTCTTATGACTTCTACACACACACACACGCACACACACACACAGATCTTCCTCATATCTTTTCAATAGAGTAATTTGTATTTTTGGTTCAACCAATATTAAGAAATTAAGTTGTTATGACTATGTCAATATTTTCTTACTCTGAGTCATGTAGTATAGTATGATTATAGTTTGTTCCTGTATAACTTTTTGTTCTTTCCAAAGTTAATTGTTGTTTGGTTTTTATTTGCTTAGTTTTTCATGTATCTACTAATTCAGGCTCCCAGGCTTTTTGAATAGTATGCAGCTCCTACCAATGTGACCCAACATCCTATCACATCATGGGAGATTAGTTTATCTGCAATAACAAACATGCCTCCAAATATCAATGGCTTTTAACAACAAAAGTTTGATTTTTAATCACAGTGTTATTTCATTGTGGGTCAGCTGCATATTTGTCCACATCCTCTTTCTTGGAGGATTCAGAATGCTAGAGCAACTGCTCTTTGGAATATTGCCAGTCTTGTCTCAGGAGAAAAACTAAAACCACATGCCTGCTCCTAAGGTTTCTGTGAAGCATCACATGAAAACACATTTCATTGGCAAAAGGAAATCAATGGCAAATAGTCTGCTGTTGATTGTGTAGAAAAGAAAAATCCTCCACTTGAGAGGTGTGGAGAGTATTTGTAAACAATAATATGGTTTGCCACCTGCATTAAGTAAAATATAAGTTTAATTTTTTAGTGCTTGTTGTCTCTTTTATAGCATCCCATTCTTAAATTAAGATTATAATTTTAACCTCTTCATGTATCTTTCTGAGGCTACTGATTAAAATTTTTTGCTAATGTTAGGGAAGAAGACCTTCCTCTGCCCTTCAAGACCTTCCTTCTAGTTGGACTTAGAATGAAATTGACATGAGGCAGTGTTATGGAACATGGACTGGGTCCTGACTTAAAAATCAGGCAGCACTTTGAGACTTTGGAGGATTAGAAGTTTATTTAACACTGGTGGGCTCCGAGGAGAGTGATCTCCAAAGGTCTGAGCCCAGAGCACACACAGAGGGTAATTTATACCCTTCTACTTCCGCATACTAGGAACTTAAGGCATGCTGGGAAGCAGAGCAGTGAGCAGAACCTGGAAGAGCCCTGGGGCAAGGGCTGGGACTCCTTTGCTGACTCCCTAGGCCCTCTTAGAACAGAGATTTTCCTTATTAGCAGTTTAATGGGAAAAAAAATCCAATTTAATAAGTATATATATATGGTGAATCCACACATACATGAAATCAAAAAGACAATGAGGCAACATGAAACTTACATGAGCTAAAAAGAGGGGAGAGTGTGAGGATACAGAGAGCATGAAGGCCATTAGCAGAAAGTGAAAGGAGATGTTTGAAAAAATAAAGGTTGCTCCATTATGCAGATAAGTTTCTTAGGTAAAGGGGAGTCTCTGTTAATAGATCTCTATCTGCTGGGTCTTGATTACTTTGAACTCAAAAGGCCCATCTTGGGGCAGTCTGCCCTTGGCTCTTTACAATGACTTTTTTTTTTTTTTCCCTATTTCTGGCATCTATTAGTTTCTTCCAGGTCTTTTTTTCTTTTTATTTTAGTCTGTGTTTCACATCAGCACCTTTCATCAAACATTTGATGGTTATTGGGTGTCAGTCTGTGTTTGAAAGGTATTAAAAATGGTCACATGAAGATCTATTATATCTAAGCCTTATTGATTGGCCTACTTCATTTTGTAATCTTTGGGTGTTGAGACCCACGACTTTGTTGGGGAACATCAAACCTGAGAAATAAAGTTACTGTTCTTGGGGCAGTTCATTTTTCCCAAGGAAAGAATCATTCATTTCTTGTGCATGTAGGAGACACCTGGTTTCCAGCTATTTGTGCACAAGGAGACAGAGGATAATGTGGGGGAGGGTCTCATAACAGTATGTGGACTTTTAATTAACCATTTTTTTTTTCTTGCCTTAGGTCTTACCCTTGTTTTTCATAGTACTTAAGTCTCTGGATATTGAGCTTCTCAAAATTTTCCCATGAAAATTGTAGTATTCTCCTGATGCCTAGGTTCAGTGCAGCGGATGGGAAAGAGGTGTTTGGTGGGTGTCCTGTGCTCCATTAACGATAGGCTTTGTGAAATAATCCTCTCTAAAGTTTCTAAGAAGTGAATCAGCTTTTCTCTCATCTTTATCCCCCTCTTTAAGCTATAGCTTTCTTCTCTCACCTAAATATGTTATTCATCTTTTAGTAGCTTCCCTCCCCAAATATGTTAGAAATCTCCTTCAATGACTTTTATTTTCTTTGTATGTGTTTTCCCCTCCTTTATTATTTTAGTGAAGTTGTGGGGGGAGGTGGGGAGAGAAGATAACAAGGTAATGGTCTAGTCACCATAAGCCTGTTGGTAGAATGTCAAAGTAATGAGATATAGGTCATCAATAGCTCATAGCTTGGGACTTTGAGGTAGAAATTCTGAGAATGAATGGTTGAATGTGATTTTTCAATAAGATGGAAATATAGAGAGAGCTGTGACAGTTTCAAAAGTGGGACCAAGAAGGGTTTGTACAAGTTATGGCAAGTAGACCAGATGAGCTAGTGTACAAGAATTGTTTAGATTGGAAGCAGATTTAGAGAGTCATTAAAACTAGGTAACAGTGTTTTAATTTGTTTTTTAAGTGTTAGAAAATCCTATTAGAGTATCTGCTTTTAGAAATTTACCCTTGATACAGAATCATTATATCTAATTGTTACTTTCACAATACTAGAATTGGATTTTCCTATCTACCTATATCTATCTATCTAAAGATTTTATTTATTTGTTAGAGAGAGAGTGCACACACAAGGGGGAGTGACAGGCAGAGGGAGAAACAGGCTCCCTGCTGAGGACTGTTGAGTCCAATGTGGGACTCAATGTCAGGACCCTGAGATCATGAAATGAGCCCAAGGCAAATGCTTAACCGACTAAACCATCCAGGTGTCTCTGGATTTTCCAGTCTTTCTAAAGATGTTTTCATAGTTACTTATTTTGGAAATGCATCTTATAGGGGAAAGGTTACCCAATTCTTGGGAGATTTGAGCTGTAAATTGTACTTTGTCACTTTATCAGAGGGTGAACTTCCATTTCTAAAATTTCATGAATCAACACAGTTATAGTATCTATAATGGGAAGAAAATGGGGGAAAATAAACACATAAAGGGTAAAGCCAGTCAGGAGGAAATCTAAAACCTACAAAATGGAGGAAGTTCACAAAGACAGGACATTTAATGAATCTTCCAAATTCACAGCTGCTATGAATTTTGGAAATACACTGAGGGTTTGGAGGCAATGACTTGGATTTGAATCATATTTCCCTCACTATCTAACTGGGCATATTACTTAACTTCTTTGTGTCTCAGTTTACTAATTTAATAAAACAGATAAATACCAACTTCATTAGTTGTTTAGAGGATATAGGTGAGATAATGTACCTAGAAGATAGCAATCCAATAAGTTAGTTTACCTTTAAAAATAGTTAATAGTGATTTTTGCAGAGGGAGTCTGAATCACAAAGAACAAGGTCTTAACAGTCAGTCTTTAGTTTAATCATACTTCTGCTCCTTCCTAACAGCATGGTTTTGGGCTAGTTATTGATCATCTCTGAGCTTCTTTACTTTGCTTAAAAATGGATCTGAATCAAGTATACTAAATCAGATAAAATATGTTAAGTTCCTGGCCCATAGTAGGTCCTTAGTAAACTACAGCAATTATTAATTTTTGACATATCCCGAATATAAAATATTGTAATAGAAGAGCTACTGTTCAATCCTAGTTAAATGTTTGCCTGTTTTTTAAAAGAAGCATTCTGACAGATACACACACAGCAGTAAAAAAGCTGACATTACCAAATTGCTTTATTGTCTGACACTTTTTTTTATTACATTCAAGTCCCAGTAGCTTTGCGACTTAAATGTAAATTTCATCTCATCAGCGTTGCCTCATTTATTGGAGTTGAAGTTTTCCTTCCCTGGGGTAGATGTCCTTTTCTGCTCTGATTTGCTAGTTCTTCACCAGCGACAGCAGAATTCTCATTACTCTTGGCCCTGCCAGCAGTGGAAGTGTGTGTAAATCCTCAGAGTCTAGGGTGTGAATCAGTTGGCATTTTATAGAATTTCACATCTGGTACTTCTTTTTTAGCCTGCATATCCTTTCCCTGGCATAGAGAGAAGGGGTTATGAAGAACTTCCTTACCAACATGAAACAGGAAGGCTACAAAGAGGAAGATGGAGGTCTTCTGGTAGCACTCTAAATCCTCCCTTGAAGGATGAGGCATTTTTCTTCTTTTTAGGAACAGGTGCTTGTAAAGAATGAACGCAGCCATCTGCACTTGTTAATATACCCCTTGGACTTTAATGCCAAAGGAAAAGATTCTACACAATTCTCTGTGCCACAAATCAATGCCTTAGTAACCTTTTCTTTACCTCTGACTTTCATCTCTCAGAACAGTGCTGAGACTTCCAGGAAAGTTGTTGAAAATAGTGTTTATGATGGTATAATAAAAAGATACTGGATCACAATAGTACTAGGTCTGAGACCACTGGAATTCCATCAGGTTTTAAACTAGAGTGCTGTTTTGGGCTTCTGGGAGGTTATGGAGCTGATGGCTAAAGCAAGAGCTCGTTTGTTAAAGGAGGGCGCCATGGCTTTGCAGTGATGATTGACTTAGTTTGAGTAAGCACTCTAGCCACTGCTTCTTGTATCAGGTTGGGTTGCTTGATATCTGGCTCTGCTAACTCACATAGACTCAGTTTTCTCCAAGTGCTGTGCTGTGCCGTCAAGCTCTCTCCCCTCTTTCCACCTAGTAATTCATGTAAGCATGTAAGATGTTAATTACTTGGACTTGTTCAGTTCTTCTTTTTTAAATATTTTCCCATCAACGACAGATTTAAAGAGCCCTGGAGCCTGTCATTTCAGAATGAGTGGTAATTTACTACTGTGCTTGCTTTTGCTGATTATCAGTGCTATTTTTCACCTCTTTGTGTTATTTTGCATTATCATTTTTAGCATTATTTCTGCTTTTGTGAAATATTTTTTTCCCCTGACAAGTTTTAAATCACATTAGGCTTTATATTCTTATTTAATTTGTTCCCCTTTCTTCCTCTGGTAAGGATATTTTTTTCCCAAAGACACGCAGGCAGTTTTTTGTGGAGCTACATTGGGAATGTGAACTGTTTCTTTTCTTTTTTAAAATAATTATAGCTTTTGTGATTTGTAGAAGTGTAGACTTCTCTGACATTCATAGATCCTGTCAACAGTTTATATTCTAGATTTCTGTGTAAAATATCCTTATAATCTAGTATTCTGTCCTGAGATAGGTCCTATATCTAACTAACATAGTTATATAGTATAACTACTAATCTCATGGTCACTGGTGATAAACTCTTCTCTTCTCAGATTACATGTTATTATCTCCAGTCAGGTGCAGAGCCAGCTGATCACTTTCCATGGATATTGTGCTTCATGACTTTTAAAGATAGTCATGGAAAAGTCATGAAAATCACCCCTTTGATCTACATAGATAGCAAATTTTATAAATTATTAGGTTGGGTAAGTCTCCCGTTATTTATTATGGAAATTAAGTTTCTCAAATGCCAATAAAATACTCATTCTATTATATGTCAAAATTTGTGATTTTTAATAACAATCACTGCCTTTTCTCTTTTTAAAAAAATTTTTAGTCTATTTATTATTAGTCTAAAAAGGCACCAAAGTATTATCATCTTGATTGAAATGTACTGATTTATACTTTGATAGCATTAGCTATTCTGGAACTTTTGGCTAATAATTATATCCTACTTCTATTTCTTTATCTCTTAAGTACAAGTGGTATTATACTATAAATTATTAAAATGTATTGAGTAATATATTTCAATGATATAACATATGTAGAGCTCTTAAAACAGTGCCTGACACATAGTAACCTGCTACATTAGAGTTAACTATTAGTTGGTTTTTAAAGATAAGCACATTTTATTCAAATACCAGAATTCTTTGTAGCTACATATGTACAGAAAAATAAACACAAATATAAACTGTATCTTTGAAAATGAGGCATTTCCCTTTGGTTTCTCTTTTCTGAATTATTTTTTTATTCCTGCTACTCTTTGCTGACCGTACTGAGTACTGTAAATTTGAGATTTCATACTAAATAGAGACAATGAAAATATTTTGAATAAATGTTGGTATTTGAAATGACAGTGTCTTTGAGCTATAAAAAAATGATGTAATTCAGGGAAGACTCATGGATTTTTTTTAGGTGCTTTATATTCATAAATCTGGTGGTGTTATGCAATGTAGTTCTAAGCCAGAACTAATGAGAAAGCATACCTCTGTCTCCTCCTTACTCTACTTTATTATGCATTATATAATCAGTCTTCACATTAAGGTGCTTTAATTTGTTAGTCATTGTAAAATGCCTCCTTCTTATTGCCCATAGTGTTGATATTTCTGATATACAGTTTTAAAGATGCTGTTTTTGAAACCATTCATGTATTTTTCAGGTTTCGTGGTTAATTCTAGGCCTTTTAACTCCTTGAACTTAGTTAAATTGCAGGCAGTGTTCTTAGCATTTTTTTCTCTCTTGATTTTAAAGCTTGGCCTTACATTTAGTTGGGGATATTTTGAATACCTTCTGTGTGCATTCTGTAATCTCATCATTATAGAGCATCTGTGTGCCAGTGAGAGCTGTGTTTGTATATATAAATAATCGAGGTTACCAGGGTCAGCCCTAGGCAAATTTTGGAGCATAGGAATGCTCTGCTTATTAAAAACCATTCCCAGGTTAGACTTAAAAACAGGCAGACTGACCATATATGAATGGTCACTGACCCTCTTCTATATTAGAGCACTTTATGCTTTAAATTTATTTTGTCAAACAAAGGAAAGGATTTATCAATGACAATCACATAACATGTTGTGATTCGATGTTATCAATATCTACAATGTTTGAATTTCAAAGATGACATTATGGGGTGGGTACCTCTTGCTTAATGGATTGAGAATGCAATTCTAGGTGCATGATGTGAGAGAGATTTTAGAATGATGGAACTTTCTGAGCAACTGTCAAATGACAGCCACCATCTTTTCTGTAACGTGGCCCCTAAATTTACTTTGTAGAGAAAGTATATTATATTTGTCAGATATTTCCATTAGGACTACTTACAAAGGGTAGACTAATTATAAAGGAACAGCAAATGCCATAGTGTGTTTTGAGGCCTGTCTATACTCCGGGCTTCCATTCTGCCTTCTGGCTACATTAAAATCTCTTCCAAATATGGCATCCCCTTCTCATCATGAGTTCGCGTTCCTAAAAACTTAGGTTCCTGGCCTATACTCTCCTTCATCATCTCCCTGACTGAGACACACCTAATCTGTGTGGTCTTCTTCCCTCCAGATGATGGTTCTTATTTAGGAAATGACACTTATTACTGGGTTAATTTATTATTTAGCACAGTGCTGATGTATATAAAATATGCATAAGCAAATGTATGTTGCTTGACTAATTACTCCTTTAGGGATACTGGCATCTAATAAAGGATTACTAAATAGATTATGCTTTACTCCAAAGGAAGGAATTTATAAAGGTGGGACTGCTTATACTAAGTGAACCAGTAGAGGTGTATTTAGAAAGGAGGACTTTCCAACACTGTTTCATTTACATTTTGTAGGAAACTGCTTGTGCCATTATGAAACTACTCCACTAGAGTGATCATAGGAAAGAGACAAAGTCAGAGAGCAAGGTCACCTAACATCCTGTGGCTGAAAAATGAGATTACGTTTGTTAATTAGACAAAAACATAGAGGGTCATGGGAATGACAAACAAGGAAGTTGGAACATAGAGTAGTATAGAAATAGCAATGAAGTAGGGAGCAGGCAGAAATTTCAGGGACATATAAACATCATATATATTCTTTATAGTTTAAGTACTTTCATATGTCCATTATCTTAGTGTAATCTTTTCAGAGCCTCTTTATGATAGGATTATTATTCACTTTGTAAAATGATCCAGGACCCTGAAGTCAAGGTCTTGTTGACTTGCTGAGAAGCAGCTGAGCCAAGATAATATTCAGATCTTTCTAATTGCTTTTTTGTTGTTGTTATTTTTGCATAATACAACTTTGGGGTTAAGATTGAGATTTGAGTTTGGAATTTATGATAGTCTTAAAGCTGATAAAGAACGTGTTGTAAAGATCTGTCACCAATATTTATGGATGAGAACATGGGTATATAACCAAGAGACATACCAAATACCTGAATATATTAGGTTTCAGTCTGGCATATTTAGATTCTGTAGAA
The DNA here is from genome assembly GCF_009829155.1 of Mustela erminea. Lineage (NCBI taxonomy): Eukaryota > Metazoa > Chordata > Mammalia > Carnivora > Mustelidae > Mustela > Mustela erminea. Next base: position 34,058,374 of record NC_045627.1, on the reverse strand, counting down.
TGGGAACTTGGGTAGTATTAAGTAGCTAAAAACTAAAACAAAATGTGAACATTTACAAGTATGTTTGGAAGAATATTGTTGAGAGAATATTTGAACACCTATAATACAAAAATCGTAATTGGCCTAAAGAGAGCATATTTAAGTTACATATTGAATAATGAATGCTTAAATGTTTCTTTACTGGGAAAGTGACTAGGTTTTATGATCCATATGACAGCTGGTATTTGGGTTTTGATTTTCATGGGAAAGTATATCATAAACTGAATATCACTTAAGGTTAAAAAAATTACAGATTAGACAAAGTGCCATAAAAGATTGCTAGATATTCATTTTTGGAAAAATATGTATGGTTGCTTTAAGAAAATTTGGATATTATGAAAAATATGTTCAGAAATAATCATTGTTGAAATGAGTGATAAAATCCAGATTTTTGAAGATGATAGCATTTGTGGAAGGAACAAGGGAAGGGGTTATCCTTCTTAATCTGTGTATCTCAGGTACCCAGGTGATTGTCCGGTATATAGTAGGCCCTTAATGAATAGTGAGGGGAATGAGTGACTTCATGAATTTTTGGGTGTTTGGGTTGGTTTTGCTAATTTTTGTGATTTAAGTAGAGTCTAAAGGTTATTTCTTTTCAGGTCCTAAAAGTCATAACTGAAGATTTCCTGTTTCTCTTTAAGAAAAGCTTTCAGATAAAATTTAATAAATTTAAAACATTAATTCTGTGTTCTATTTTATATTTCTATAATATGTTATTTGTTCATTATTGCTTTTAACTAAGGAACAAATTCAGTTTTCCAACCTACATAGTCTAACAAAACAAGAAAAAAGTGCTTAAAAAGATAGGGGACTGAGTGAATGCTCAAATGACAGAATTATGAAAAAAATGCATAGAACACTAGTCACCCATTGTTCAAGAGAACCCATACTTGTGTTGGGTGGATCCAAGGCCCTGTATATCAGAGCATCCCTACCAAATACAGAACCTCACTGAGTAGAACATTAAGGTTATAAATATAAAACATACAAAATCTAGGAGACAGAAACTGTCTCTCTCTAATATTTGCCATATTATGTGTAATAAGGCCTTCATGTAAAAATATAATTAGAAGCAAGAGCACTGCCCAGGTATAATGTGAGAAAATTGATGTGGCAATGAGACCATTAGATTTGCCTTCTCTAGTTTAAACTGGAATTTGTGCTTTTAACATTGCACTCTAGGAGCCTTTATACACTTTATTCTCTAGATTACTTTCTGAGTTAAAAAATCTCAAACCTCATCTTTAACTCCCCAAGAGCCTGCTTGTTTTTAAAACAACAGGCTCAGAATTATAGCTATGCAATTATCACTCACACACTGGTCTTAAAAAACCCAGCTGTTTAAGCGTCACATGATGATTCCAGAAACTATTTCAATTACTATTGTTTGATATTGTTTTGTGGTTATAAAATGATTACCCTCTATCAGAATTCTAAAATTATAAACATGTTTATAACGGAAAACTGGTAAAGTGTCCGACAGGCTGGTGAAGTGTCCGACTCATAAGTAGGCCAGTGCTTATGTAAGCATAAAATATTACCAAGGATGCTTTTTTTTAATGTAAAGGAAGACATTATAAACAATTTGCATTTTGCCATTTTAAATATTTTTTATTTAATTAAACTCTTTTTTAAAACTCTTCAATATTTAACTTGATTTTGTTCTTTCATTAAAAAGTACTGCTGGGTATTTTAAATGTCCATTAATGTTGAAGTTTTGCCGTTTTCTTCCCCATTTCTCCATTATGTCCCTTATTCGATCTTAAATGGTCTTAATTAAAGCTTTGATTGAATATTTTATATTGTCTTCTGTTTCTCCTTCCTGGTGGGAAATAAATGACTAATATCACTTGGAAACTTTTCAAAGCAATGTTAAATTCCCAGATAATTAACCCTAAGAAAATTGCTAGAGTGTCCTATCTTCTGTCACTTAATTGAATATCGGGATAAAAAGGTTTGTTGGGAAAAAAAACTGTCATCCTTATTGAATGATCTTTCATCCAGATAAATGTCCATAATGAAGAAATATGTAAATAATGGAATTTGTGTCCCATTACATTCTCAAAGAAGAGATATAAGTGGTTTTTTTATGGTTTATATTTAGTGTTAATTTAATAATAAAAATAAGTTTAATGTCCTAAATCTTTAGCTGTTAAAATGGATCAAAAGAAGTCATTTGGGGTGCCTGGGTGGCTCATTCAGTTAAGTGCCTGCCTTCAGCTAGGGTCATGATCCCAGGGTACTGAGACTGAACCCCACATTGGGGTTCCTGCTCAGCGGGGAGCCTACTTCTCCCTCTGCTTCTATCCCTCTCCCTGCTTGTTCTCTCTCTCTCAAATAAATAAATAAAATCTTAAAAAAAAAAAAAAGTCATTTGGTAAGACTTTGAGGTGACTAAGCAGTTCAAACTGAAGCATAATCATGGTATAAAATCAAGATGACAAGGCATTGCTTCTGTAATATCAAGAGTGTGTTTCCTAGTTCAGTGAACAATCAATGCAGTCAGAAAAAATTTATGCCAAATTACAGAAAGAGAGCAAAAGCACAGGAGAGGTGGTGGCAAATAATGTTTTTCTTAATGGTTTAAGTGACTTAAATCTTTAAGTTTCAAAGTTCTTAGCGTAGTCTAGCCTTGTTCATTGATAAAGAAAAGAACGAAATTTAACAATTATGAGAATTTCAGAGCAGAAAAACTATAATTTTCCTGCTTTATTCTCATCTTATCCATTATATCTATCAATATCTATATAATAAGTCATTAATATTAAATTATAATTTCTCTGGTGCTTGTTTTTATTCATAGGAATCCACTAAGCAAAATCTCATGCTGTACTGAAAAAATTAGATGTGTTTTCTGCCACTTGATAGCTGTATGACACTGAACAGCCCATTTTTTTTTATTTGCCTATGTAATGAACACAGGATCAAATGTGGATCAAATGAGAAAACATATAGAAAATTAAAACACTGCGAACCTCTACTAGGATTTTTCCAGTTCTCATCAGAAAGCCTAACAGCCACATGTTTAAGCATTTGGGCTCCGGAGCCATAAAAATTTGGTTTAAATTTCAGTTCTACAGCTGAGTAGCTTTTTGACTTTACACAATCACTTAACATTATCTGTAAAATAGGGATAACTATATGGTTTATAGAGTTATTAAGATTAAAACATTTAATACATACAGGGTGAGTCTAACCGTCCTGAGATGTAGTCATCATTAGATAATAGAGTGATTTAGCCTACATGCTTATATAATACATGGAAGAAACATAGTATAGTTGAGATTTTAGGCTGTGTAATTTTGTCTCAGTACTATTTGATTAAGACATAATGAAAGAGAATTTGGAGTTATAATAGATTTCAGAAATTATTATTTTGTACCATAGGAATAGTCACACAAAAATTTGTTATTTTAGAGTGACACTTCAAAATTTAGACATTTCATGAGTTTGAGAGCTGTATTAGATATAGCATTGCACTGTGCTCAGAGTGTGGATTTAGATCTGAAAGGTCTTAAGTTTCAGTGCCAGCCATAGTAGCAGTCCTGTGATCTTGGATGAGTTATAACCTTTCCATGCTTCTGTTTTTATTATCTATAAGAATGTCAATATGGATTCTTATTTTACAAGGAAGGGAAAGCACCTGAACACTACCATCCATATAATAGATGATTAATATATGTTAGTTTTTATTCATTTCTCTTTCTTGTCCCATTTCCAACTAAGTGGCTTTTCTTAAGTACTAAAACTTGTTAGTGCCTCTCACTAATTTATGCCATTTTGTATTTTGAACTAAATCTAAACCGAATCTTGAGGCCTACTTTAGGCATTTTCTTTATGAACTCAATTTTGTATTTCTTCCATTCCCTTCCCTTCCCCTTCCTCCTTCCCTTCCCTTCCCTTTATTCTTTTCTTTTTTTCTTTCCTTTCCTCTCCTCTCCTCTTCTTTTCTCTTTTCTTTTCTATCAGTAGTTTCTATACCAAAGGTAGCAAGGTGATAAATCCTGAGATGGACAACACAGAAGCTTGTAAAGATTTAAGAATATAACTGAAAATAAATTGGTAAGAAAGAAAACTGAATTAAAACTTAAAGAAATTCTTTCCCTATGCATGAAGCATAGAAGGAAGAGAACATTTACCTGGAACCCTGCCATCTGTATAGCAGATACTCAGTATGGGTTTCCCATGATTCAGTGCCTGTATGTTGGATCCTGAATCTGACTGGCTGATCAGGAATGAACTATGAATGTTTGAATAGCCTTCATATTGCATCACTTTCCAGCTTTATGTTAGCCCAGGCATAGAACCAGGATTCTTTTTTTTTTTTTTTTTTTTTTTTTTTTTATTTTTTTTTTTAATTTTTTTTTTTTAAATATTTTATTTATTTATTTGACAGAGAGAAATTACAAGTACACTGAGAGGCAGGCAGAGAGAGAGAGAGAAGGAAGCAGGCTCCCTGCCGAGCAGAGAGCCCGATGCGGGACTCGATCCCAGGACCCTGAGATCATGACCTGAGCCGAAGGCAGCGGCTTAACCCACTGAGCCACCCAGGTGCCCTAGAACCAGGATTCTTTCATGCTTTGTTCTGCCAGTCAAGGTTCATCTCCATCTCCGTCACCATCATCATAATCCATAGTCATCCATCATTTTCCATTTGTGATTTCCTTTAGTATTTCTCTGTTAGAGAAAACATTGCAAGGAACAGCAATGAATTCCTATGATACTAGCACTCCCTGTTACCTCCTATGACTCTGCATTCCCTACACCCAAGATCTGAGTTTCTTGATGGCCTCCATTGTAGATGTTTGCCTTTCCCAGGTCTTTACTTAACCATTAAAGAGGCAGAGTGAGAATGAGAGTGAAGGAGAAAGAGGGAGGAAGCACATTAATTGTCATTCATCTGGAATTCCTTATTCTTGGAACCTGACTGTCTGATTGTATGTATTAGAAAGACACTCTATTTGTAACTTACATTGAGATGATTTTTTGTTGACAAATATGACCTCGCATTTAGATGCTTTAAGCCAGCAGTTTTCCAGACTCTGTCTCCCTTGATCTTGGCTTTCTCTTTTTACACATTGGTCCTAAGTTTCCAAAGTATTAGCATATTTCAAGTACGAGAGCTACTGACTATGACAAGTGCCCCTTTACTCCTCTCTCCAGTGATACACTGATGTTTATATCTTTGTCTTTATTTTTAACCACTATATTAAATATAATTCACATACCACAAATTTACCCATTTAAAGAGTACAAAGTTGTGCAATGATCAATAAATCTAATTTTTAGAACATTTTCATAATTCCCAGAAGGAATGTTATACACCATTAGCAGTTGCTCCCCTCACCCCTCTACCTTAGGCAACCATGGATGTAGTTTCTGTCTCTATAGATTTGTCTTTCCTGAATATTTAATAAATGTGAAGTCATACAAGGTACTCTTTTGTGACTGGCTTCTTTGATTTAGCATAAACTTCCCAAGATTCAGCCATGTTGTAGCATGTATCAGCATGTTTCATTGCCAAACAATATTTCATTGAGTAACTATACTCCATTTTATTGTCTGTTCATTAATTGATGGACATTGGGGTTGTTTACACTTTTTTGCTATCATGAATAATGCTATGAACATTCATGTATAAAATTTATGTGAGTATATGTGTGGGGAGAGGCAGAGGGAGAGGGAAAGAGAGAATCTTAAGTAGGCTCCATACTCAGTGCGGAACTGAATGTGGGGCTAGATCTCACAACCCTGAGATCATGACCTGATCCAAAATCAAGATTTGAATGCTTAACTGACTGAGCCACTCAGATGCCTCATATGTGAACATACGTATTTTTTTGAGTATGTACTGAGAAGAGAGATTGCTGAGTCATATGGTAACTCTATGACAGATATTTTGAGAAACTGCCTGGCTGTTTTCCAAAATGGCTGCATTATCAACACTTGGTATTGTTTGTGTTTTGTTTTGTTTTTATTATTATTATTTTTTTTATTATAAACATCCTGGTGGGTAAAGTGTTATTTCATTTTGGTTTTATTTGCATTTCCTTAATGGCTAATGATGTTGAACATTTTTCATGTACTTGTTGGCCATCACCTTATCTTCTTTAGAAAAATGTCTATTCAGATCCTTTGCCCACTTAAAAAAAAAAAAAAAGATTTTATTTACTTATTTGAGAGAGAGAGTGAGCAAAAGTGAGAGGGAGAGTGAATTCGAAGCAGACACCATGATGAGCTCAGAGCCAGAGGCAGGATTTGCTGCCATGACTGCTGCCAGATCATGACCTGAGTTGAAACCAAGAGTTGGACACTTAACTGACTGAGCCACTGAGTCACCCCCTCCTTTGCCTACTTTTTAATTGGACTGACTTTTTATTGTTGACTTTTTAATGGTTCTTTATATATTCCAGATGCAAAACCCTGGGCACATATATGATTTGCAAATTTTTTTAATCCATCCTGTGTGTTGTGCTTTAACTTTCTTTTCATTTTTTAAAAATTATTTTTATTAACATATAATGTATTATTTGCCCTAGGAGTACATGTCTGTGAATCATCAGGATTACACATTTCACAGCACTTCCCATAGCCCATACCCTCCCCAATGTCTGTAACACAACCACCCTATTCCTAACCCTCTTCCCCCAGCAACCCTCAGTTTGTTTCTTGATAGTAAGCGTCTCTTATGGTTTGTCTCTTCCCAATCCCATCTTATTTCATTTTTTCCTTCCCTATCCCCCACAACACCCTGACCTGCCTCTCAGATTCCTCCTATCAGAGAGGTCATATGATAATTGTCTTTCTCTGATTGATTTATTTCACTCAGCATAATACCCTCTAATTCCATCCACGTCATTGCAAATGGCAAGATTTCATTTCTTTTGATGGCTGCATAGTATTCCATTGTACATACATACCAAATCTTCTTTATCCATTCATCTAGGTTCTTTCCATAGTTTGGCTGTTGTGGACATTGGTGCTATAAACATTTGGGTGCACATGCCTCTTTGGATCACTACATTTGTATCTTTAAGTTAAATACCCAGTAGCACAAATGCTGGGTCATAGGGTAGCTCTGTTTTCAACTTTTTGAGGAAAAAAGTTTTCCAGCTGCACCAGCTTGAATTCTCACCAACAGTGTAGGAAGCGCTTTCCTTATTTCCTTTCTCCACATCCTTTCAAACATCTGTTGTTTCCTGACTTGTTAATTTTAGCCATTCTGACTGGCATGAGGTGGTATCTTATTGTGGTTTTGATTTGTATTTCCCTGATGCTGAGTGATATTGAGTACTTTTTCATGTGTCTCTTGGTCATGTGTATGTCTTCTTTGCAGAAATGTCTTTTCATGTCTTCTGCCCATTTCTTAATTGGATTTTTTGTTCTTTGGGTGTTGAATTTGATAAATTCTTTTTAGGTTTTGGATAGTAGCCCTTTATCTGATAAGTCATTTGCAAATATCTTCTCCCATTCTTTCAGTTGTCTTTTGGTTTTGTTGACTGTTTCCTTTGCTGTGCAAAAGCTTTTGATCTTGATGAAGTCCTAGTAGTTCATTTTTGCCCTTGCTTCCCTTGACTTTGCTTCTAGGAAGAAGTTACTGCAACTGAGGCCAAAGAGGTTGCTGCCTGTGTTGTCCTCAAGGATTTTGATGGGCTCCTGTCTCACATTGAGGTCTTTCATCCACTTTGAGTCTATTTTTGTATGTGGTATAAGGAAATGATCCAGTTTCATTTTCTGTATGTGGCTGTCCAATCTTCCCAACATCATTTGTTGAATCTTCCCAACACCCAACACCATCTTCTTTCCATTGGACATGCTTTCCTGCTTTGTTGAAGATTAGTTGACCATAGAGTTGAGGGTCCATTTCTGGGTTTTGTATTCTGTTCCATTGACATATGTGTCTGTTTTTGTGCCAGCACCATACTGTCTTGATGATGACAGCTTTGTAATAGAGATTGAAGTCTAGAATTGTGATGTCACCAACTTTGGTTTTCTTTTTCAACATTCTTCTGCTTATTTGGGGTCTTTTCTTGTTCTATATAAATTTTAGGATTATTTGTTCCATATTTGAAAAAAATTAATGGTATTTTGATAGGGATTGCATTAAATGTGTAGATTGCTTTAGGTAGCATAGACATTTTCAAAATATTTATTCTTTCAATCCATGATCATGGACTATTTTTCCATTTCTTTGTGTTTTCCTGCATTTCCTTCATGAGTACTTTATAGTTTTCTGAGTACAGGTTCTTTACCTCTTTGGTTAGGTTTATTCCTAGGTATCTTATGGTTTTGGGTGCAATTGTAAATGGGATTGGTTTCTTAATTTCTCCTTCCTCTATCTTGTGGTTGGTGTATAGAAATGTAGCTGATTTATGTGCATTTATTTTATATCCTTACACTGTACTGAATTCCTGTACAAGTTCTAGCAGTTTTGGAGTGGGGTCTTGAAAAGCAGTGGCCTGAATGTGCCTTGGATCATGGTTTAAGGTAACCCCGAGCTGAGAGCCTCCACCTTGGCTCTGTCTCTGTAGCTTGCTTCCCTGCTCTGATACCTGGCAGTTCTGCCACACTCAGACACCCCTGGTCTTTCTGTGACTCCATGGGTCCTGAGACTACACTGTCCCTCTGAGGTCTCCACCCCCGCTTAGCCTCTAGAGCTACATCCCTCAGTGGAGCAGACTTCTAAAATTTCTGATTTTGTGCTCCACTGCTCCACAACTTACTGGGAGCCAGCCCCTCCCCCTGTGGTTTACCTTCGCATCACTTCGGATTCACTTCTCCGCTCGTCCTACCTTCCTGAAAATGGTTGATTTTCTGGTCCTAGAATTGCTGCTCTTCTTCTCTTCTATCTCCTGTTGAGTTTGTGGGTGTTCAGAATGGTTTGATAACTATCTAGCTGCACTCCTGGGACCTAATGCTATTTCAGTTTCCTACTCCCCCACCATCTTGCTTCCTTTCCCTCCACTGATATTTCTATCATGCTTTAACTTTCTCGATGGTATCCTTTTTCTTTTCTCTTCCTTATGATTTTCTTTTTAAAAAATCTTATTTTATTTAAGTTCAATTAATTAACATACAGTGTATTACTAGTTTCAGAGGTAGAGTTTAATGATTCATCAGTCTTATGTAGTACCCAATGCTAATTACATCACATGCCCTCCCTAATGTCTTGGTATCCTTTAATGCAAACAGGTTTTTATTAGTTTTTATGATGTCCACCTGATTTATTTCTTATTGTTTGTGTTTTTTTTTTTCTGGTCATATCTAAGAAAACCATGTCTAATCCAAGATCATGAGGATTTACTTCTGTTTTCTTTTAAAGAGTTTTATAGTTTAGCTCTTATATTAGGAGTTAATTTTTGGGTACAGTATGAAGTAGAGGTCCAGCTTCCTTCTTTTGCATATAAATATGTAGTTCTTCCAGTACTATTTGTTGAAAATATTATTCTTTCTCCATTGAGTTGTCTTGACATGTTTGTTAAAGATGAATTAACTGTAAATATATGGGTTTATTTTTGGATTCTCAATTCTATTCCTGATCTATGTATGCCAATTCATACTTTCTAGTAACTTTTTAGTACATTTTGAAATTGCAAAGAGTGAATTTTTCAACTCTGTTTTGTTTTATTTATTTATTTATTAATTGTTTAAGTGTTCTGGGTCCCTTGCATATTCATTTGAATTTTAGGTTCATCTTTTCAATCTCTGTAAAAAACATTGCTGGCACTTTGATAGTAATTGCACTGAACTTATTGTTCAATTTGGAGGAATATTGTCCTCATAGTAATATTTAGTCTTCCAATATGTGACATGGAAAGTATTTCCATTTTTGCAAGTCTTCTCAAATTTCTTTTAATGATGTTTTATAGTTTTTAGTGTAGAAGAATTGTACTTTTTTTGTTAAATTAATTACTGAGTATTTTATTTTTCAATGCTATAATTAGAATTGTTTCCTTAATTTTGTATTCAAATCACTTATTTCAAGTGTGTAGATATGCAAATAATTTTGTGCATTTATAGTGCATCCTGCAACCTTGCTGATTTTGTTGATTAGCTCTAATAGCTTTTGTGTGTGTGTGTGTGTGTATGTGAGTATATGAATTCTTTAGGATTTTCAGTATACTAGATCATGTTATCTTTAAATAGTGATAGTTTTACATCTTACTTTCCAAACTGGATGCCTTTTATTTATTTGTCTTTCTTAAATTATCTGACTAGAACTTCTAGTACAATGTTGAATAGAAATGAAAGAGGACATTTTTGTCTTATTCCTGATCATAGAGAGAAAGCATTTAATCTTTTACCAGTAAGTATGATTTCAGCAATGGGGTTTTCATAGATTCACTTTATCAGGTTGAAGAATGTTCTTGTCTTTTTTGATTGAAATTTAATGTTTCTGAGTGGATCTTCCTTACAAATTCAACAGTAAATAAAAATGGGAATGTAATTTCCACCCACATTGGGGGAACCTTGAGGAACATAGCTGAACAATTTGACCAAGAATGATGCACTGTTATTTTCCTTGTGTGTTATGGTTTTAAAAGAGGTGATATTGAAGTGAACTGGGTCTTCCTAGTAGGAGAATTTTTTCCATACTTAATATAGAAAGAATCCTACTTTCATTAACTTATCTTTTAACTATCCATGTCTCATGCCTTTAAAAGTGCCATGAATTTGGGTAATGCTCAGGATTTACTGTGAACTAAATGATTTAACTGTAAATCATTTATGTGGCAATTGTTTATCTTGGACTTGAATGACCATTGCTACAAATGTACAAGATATTTAATGATGTTTAACATCAAAGGTAGTCTTATGCTTCACTTGGACTATGGAAGTCTTTGTGATATATTCAGTCATAAAATCATCTTGTAGGCAATAAAAAAACCAAGAGGTTCTTGCTGACTCTGGTATGCTATGTGGAATGCACTTTTGAATGGTTTATTTGTGCATTAGAGGAAAACACCAACCTTCTGGGGGTTGTCCACATTCCAGCATCGTGCATCTGTTGTATTGATGACAGAAGCAAGGCAGGAAAAAAAAAGAGTATTTAGTCATCTGCTGATTCCATTTGGTGCTAAACACATACTTTTCTCTAGAGTGCAAGAATACTAATTTATTTTATGTACTAGGGTGGATTGTAGCCATTCCTAGAGACATGAGTATTTAAATTGGCAGGAGCAAAACAGTGAATACTCTGCATGTAGATGATCCATGCTCTGCATATGCCTTGAATAAGGCAAAATCTTTGTTAACTAGGGATCTGGATTTTAAATACAAGTTACCTGCTACGAGGCAGGCATACACAGTTGACCTTTCAACTACAGCCATTATGTTTTGAGTTCAGAAGCTTTCTGTATGCATTCTGGTAAGCATGTAATATGAGTCAAGTAAAACTCACTAGTAAATTGCAAGATATATAGGTGAAACTGTTCTAAAATCTATTCTGGAATGAGAGATAAAAGGGAGAAGGAAGTTTTGTGTTAATGTTATCTGGCGCCCTTTATCTGTGCCCTTTTATCAATTTATTCAACAAACTAGACAGATTCCTGCTATTTAATCCCCCATGTGGGAGATTATATGTTTATATGCTTTTTATATGTGTAACTTTTTATATGTTTATGTGTAAGATGTTCAGATAGTTAATATAAATTTTTAATTTGGGTTGATGTTCATTAATTAAATAAATATGTATCAGGTAGCTTTTGTGTCACTTCATGGGGCTTATATTCCATAGGAATAAGCAGAAAGGAAACATGATAAATAACTATGATATAAAGTATAGTAGTGATAAATAAAAAGAAGAAGATAAAGCAGGAAAAGTGGATATGACATATCAAGAGTGAAATTGTTGGTGGGACTTTTAGATAGAGTTCTCACTTAAAAGTTGATTTTTGAGTAAAGACTAAGAGGAAGTGAGAGAGTGAGCCAGACATGGATCTAGAAGGGTGCCAGCAACAGGATGGCCTAAGGTAAGGACATGCCTGGCTTTTGAGGGAAAAGCCAAAGAAGTCCATGTGGCTGGATCCGAGTGAGCAAGGAGAGTTATAGCAAGGAGAGAGATATGTTGGATGATTTGAGCGAAGCAATGACATGATGACTTTCTAGAGATTGATAAGAAGTCAAATTCTGGTAAAAGTGATAGAATAGACTGACAATCTGGATGTGAGATGAAAAAGAAGTAGAAGGTGGTGGCAAAATTTTTGGCCTGAACAACTGGAAGAACTGCCATTTACTGAGCTGGTGAAGAGTGGGAATAGCAGGAATCTCTATCAGGAGCTCAGATTTTGATATGTTATGTTTGCAATACCAAGTGCTTTAATGTCATATTTTTTAGTTCTCTTTTACCTGGTGTGTTTTCTTTTCTTTTCTCTTTCCTTTCCTTTTCTTTTCTTTTTTAAATATTTTATTTATGGGTGCCTGGGTGGCTCAGTTAGTTAAGTGAGTGCCTTCAGCCTATTTCATAATCCTGGAGTCCTGGGATTGAGTTCCACATCAGACTCCCTGCTCAGTGGGGATTCGATTCAGCTTCCCCTTCTGACTCTCCCCCTTCTTGTGCTTTCTCTCTCTCTCTCAAATAAAACAATAAAATCTTAAAAAAATATTTTATTTGTTTATTTGACAGAGGGAATGAATACAAGCAGAGGAAGGAGCAGGCTCCCTGCTGAGCAGGGAGCCCAATGTGGGGTTTGATCCCAAGACCCTGGGACCATGACCTAAGACCAAGGCAAATGCTTAACTGACTAAGCCAACCAGGCACCCCACCGTGGTGCATTTTCAAGGTGAAATTTTTTTTAACCTACCACCCATGCTTTTCTTTACAATTCCTATAGTGATCCAATGTATTCTGCCAGTTTTAGCCCATTTTATTTAACACATTATTATTTAACAAATTCCAGAGAGCAGAGGACTTAGGTGGGTACTTATTTTTACTTTGTATTTGTATTTTCTTGTAGTCTTAGTTGAATCCTACTGTATAAATACTCGATTATATCAGAATACTCAAAACTTAATAAGATCATTAACCCAAGTTATTTCTGTTTCCTCAGTCAGATAGATCTGATTATTGGTTAATGTAGGAACATTAATTTAACTTTCTGAAAAACGTGTCAAATCCAGGACATCTTTACCTTCATTCTGCTTAAAGTTTTGTTTTCTGCCAGGGAATATAGTTAGAAATCAGATATTTTCCAAAACATCCCAAGATATATAGGAATTAGCACTGAACAACACACTTACATATAAGTGGTAACTGCTATCATCGGCTTTTTAAATGAGGGCTAGGCTAGAATACTGAAGAACAGTTCATAGGAAGATCTAGTTAGCCTAATTGGGAACACAATTAAAGAAGAATATTTTCATTCAAGGATGAGTATATCTTAGCTTCTTGTAGTTATGATTTCCTTTTCCAAAATTAGAATATTTTTATCACGGAAAAGTAAATTATCTTATGGCAGTAACCCTTAGTGTTTTCTGGTGTCTTTACAATGGTAAGAGATAGGGGCACCTGGGTGTCTCGTTGGTTAACTGGCGAACTGTTGATTTCAGCTCAGGGTGTGATCTCAGGGTCCCGGAATGGATCTCTGCATTGAGCTCTGTCAGTGGAGAGTCTGCTTAAGGATTCTCTCTTCCCCTCTCCCTCTACCCCTCTCTCTCAAATAAATAAGTCTTAAAAAAAAAAAAAAAGTGGTGAGAGGTGTCCTTGATTCATTGGTCACTCTGTGCCAGCTCCCATATGAGGCCTAGGGGGATGAAAGAAGTAAGGCATAGTTATGACCCTAATAGGAGCTCATAATTTGATAAGAAACACAGGTATTTTGATGAATAACTATAGCAAATGTTAATTGTTTAATATTTGCTAGATTAGTGCCATGTAAGCACTATTGGAGCACATGAGTACATCTGTGTGTAACTGAACATGAGACTCCAAGATAGCTTGAGGGATGAGTAGACATTTCCCAAGAGATGTAAGGGGAGACTGGAACATAGCTCAAGGCACTTATAGAGTCTCTGTGGCTAGAGAAAAGGGTGCTTGTGAGATAAGTGGTAGGAAATGAGACTAGAGAGAGAAGCTGAAGTCAGATTATCCTTGTCTATAATAAAAAAAAAATATATGGGTTTTATTTTGTGTGGATTAATTGTCACTTGAAAATTTAAATTGGGGATTGATGATCATTTTTGAATTTTAGAGGGATTCCTCTGATGATACTATAGAGAAAAGATTGTATTAGACAAAAAGTTTTGTCTTTGGGGCGCCTGGGTGGCTCAGTGGGTTAAGCCTCTGCCTTCGGTTCGGGTCATGATCCCAGGGTCTTGGGATTGAGCCCCGCATCCGGTTCTCTGCTCAGTGGGGAGCCTGCTTCCCCCCCTCCTCTGCCTGCCTCTCTGCCTACTTGTGATCTCTCTCTCTGTCAAATAAATAAATAGAATCTTTAAAAAAAAAAAAGTTTTGTCTTTGATTTCTTCTTTGTACTTACAACCACTTCATTAGTTATCCCTAATAATTTCTCCTCTAGATTAGTCCTAGTAGTAAGGACAAGAACAAGGGTGCATACTAGAGAAATATTTAATGAATAGAATAGTAGACTTTATCTAATGATAGGGATAAAGGAATGGAAGTGTCAAGGATATTCTTCAGATTTTTCATTAGCTGGATATTGAGGCCAGTGAGTCTGAGAATGTTGGAGGAGAAACACGAGTTGCGGGGGGGAGTATAAGGGGGCAATAGGTTCAATTTCCCATATGTTTAGTTTGAGACTCAACTTGAGTTATGTATCTGGAGTGCAGAAGAGAGGTTAACACTATCAAATAATGTCAACTTAAATTTAGTATTCACTGTCATCTAAGAAGATAAGGGAGAAGCATTTTAAGGACGGGATTAGGTAATAGTTTGCTGTATAGAGAGAGATCACTAAGAACATTCTGGAAAGTATTTGACTTTAAATAATTTAACCTCATTTTACCCTCTAGGGTAGGAATTATTATTCCCATTTTGTAGCTGAAGTAAGGTTAATTTTTCTACTCAAAATCTGTTATTGGAGTGTTTTGTGTTGGGATTCTAACCCCAAAGCTCATGCTATTTCTATTATAATGAGACAGACATCCTGCCCTGGAGTGGCATCTGCCTCACTCCCATTCATTTATTGTAGGCTCCTCAGGCCCAAGGACATCCATTATCTCTTTCCAATCCTTTCTAAGGTCAGTTACACATATGTTATAAATAGAAAACATGGAGGAGAGTGCACTCATAGGTTGACACAAACATCTGTGCTGGAACTTTAGAGCAGAGATCAGGACTTCTTTTTGGCCATTTTGGATTTGAATGTTTTTAAGTGGGGCAGGTATTCTATGGTGTGTGAGTGCCTTACCACTCCCTGTGGATTAACATTTGGCCTATTCATGCTTCCTGCTTAGAATAAACATCTGAGTTTATGACCTTAGGAACATCTGAGTTATATAGCCTTATCTTTAGCCTTAGCTCTAAAGTCATACCTTAAAGCAGGTGTTTTCAAGCTGGTTGAATTAAGCCAAATAGTTTACCCCCCTACTCTGGGAAGAGCAACAATTAAACTATCATTACTAAGATGCTATATTTAGAATGTTTCCTTTATCAAAGGTAGATTGAAATACTTAAGACGATAGTTTCACTCTTTCTTCATTATGTCTGACTTATATTTTTAAGCAATCTAAATGACTTTATGGATCGCACTTTGATTTCTATTTTTATAGTTTTGGCCAGAGGGTTTTTTTTTTTTAATCAGTCTTGTACTGAAACGGAATTAAAGAATGTGTTTCTAATCTGAGTTGTATTACATATGATAATTATTCATCAGGAAGATATCCCTGAAATATGTATTCTCTGTTGTGCCACCACAGAACTATAGGGCTGTAGGGAAGTCTTTGATAGACATTGGAGGCAGATGATGAACTACTGACAGCAAATAAAAATAGCTGTGGGTAGAAGGAAAAATAAAATGAAAATAGAGAGGGAGGCAAACCAAAAGAGACACCTAACTTGAGGAAACAAACTGAGGATTGCTGGAGGTGGGTGGGGGTGGGGTAACTGGGTGATGGACCTTAAGGAGGGTACTTGTGTGTTGTATGCAATCGATGAATCACAAATTCTACCCCTGAAACTAATAGTACAGTATATGTTAACTAAATTGGATTTATATAATTTAAAAAATGAGTGTTAAGACAGAAGCCAGTCCTGGATCCTATTCATAGCTGGGCCATTAAATGAAAAATGACTAGAGCATGTTTGCCTGTAGGAAGCATTATAGCTATTTAGTAAATGCTGGCTTTCTTAAAAACAATCATCACCTCCACTTTTTATTAATCTTGTGTGCCTTTGGACATCTGTCCTTTTCCTTTTTTTTTAACATTTAGGGGTAATAACACTTTTTTCCTCATGAAATTCTTTATGAGATGACTAGAAACTTATTAAACAAGATAAACTAGTATGTGAATGTAAGGCATTATTAATTAGTATTTGGATCAACATTCCTGGGCTTGAATTCCATTTGTACTAAGTTATGCTATGTTTGGAAAATGGTGGTCTATTTCTCACAAGTGAGTCACAGAAACTTAAATAGGAAGAAATTGTAAGGAAAATGATGTTTTTGATCTTTGGCTAGGTGTTGAAATCCAACTTCTCTCATAGATTTTAATAATCTGTACTGTAGAGGAAAAGTTTTCTGACATGGATATTTGAATCTTGTTAGATTGAGCAATGAAATATACACACAAATGGAAGGGAAATGGGGGAAAATCCAGTGACTCATGCCACTGGATTTTGTTTAGCGCATTATTTATCTGCTTTCCTATTTACTTCTTTTACTTTAATTGTATGGTAGATGACTTTAGATACAATTTATTTTTTAGATATAAACTTGAGGCAAATAATAGATATAATATATAGTGTGTTTGTTTCAGGTAGATAGAAGATTAACATAGTGCCTTTCTTAACTTTATATATACATTTTCTTGAATGACATGGTGGCCTGCATTAGAACTAAGTAATAATGTTTTCCTAGGAGGTATCTTGGAGTTATTAGTATTCACTTTTGTGTATTTCATTCTACCCAAGGTATGCAATAATGGCCCAGAATTACATACCTTGGGGGATATCTTAATGCTATTATTATATGGTTTCTCAGTTTTCTATTTGTATTTGAAGAATTCTTTTATTTCCCTCTTTATCATAGTTGTCCTATTAATATAAAATGGAAAAAGAAATAAGAGAAAAGCAGTAAAGTCCTCTTTCTGTTGCTTAATCATGTTTTGATTGTAAAATCTTGCATTTTTTCAATCTTTTTTTTTTCCTTAACACTTTTTAATTATCTCTGTATTCTACTCTTATTTTACCATCTTCTGTCCTCATTTCAGTTAAGGCCAAGTATTCCACTTCCTAATTTATGTTGGGGAAAAACATTTAAATTAGCAGGTGTTTGCACTATTTTGTTTTCTGAGAGAACATGAAGCTGCCTAGTGACCAGTGAAGCAGTTAGCAGGGAGCATCTTGGCAGAGGGAAGACCAGGGATAGAAGCCAACTAAGAATGAAATCCAAATAGCCAACTATCCATGGGCTTTTCTGCTACACATCTTCTTAGTCTTAAGAAAACAAAAATGTTCTTCATAAGCTTTCCCTCCCCTATCAGAGTGGTTGTGTCAGTTCCAGAAACTTCATTTAAACACCTGGAAGAGAAACTCAATAATTTGCATGTAGTTCTGCTTTGTTGAGCAGAGTACCTGCTGAGCTATTCCACTTGGGCAGGGATGTAGCATAGTAAGGAAGTTTTCTCTGATCCTCTGAAATGAGAGTTCAAGGGTGTATGGAATTAATTGCTATGAAAATCATTTAGGTCAGGCTCTGGGACCTTTCTTTTTTTATTTTTGTTTTTCAAACATTTAGATATTTTTCTTTTTCTTTTTAAATAAAAGACCTCAAAGTGGGTGGAAGATGTTAGCAAAATGGACTGCATATCCAGTTTGCTGATCCTTCCCTTAATATCATGGGAAATGCTATACCAGGGCAAGCCCATAGCTTATTTATATTAATGTCCTTTGCCAGGAGAAGTCGCAAACTGAATGTTTGCCTGGCTTTACTAATATTTTTGTTTTCCTTGATTTTACGTAAATGTTTTGACTGAAGTATAAGATACATTCAGAAATATGCATACATTGTGAGCAAACAGTGCAGTGAATTTTTCCAAGCTAAACACACCCTTTAAACAGCACTCAGAGCAAGAAGAAGAGGTGTGCCTGGGTGCCTCAGTCAGTTAAGTGTCTGCTTTAGCTCAGGTCAGGAGACCTGGGATGGAGCCCTGCATCGAGCCCTGCATCGGGCTCCTGCTTAGAGGGGAATCTGCTTCTCCCTCTCAGTCTCCCTCTGTGCACGCTCTCTCTTTCTATGTCAAACAAACAAACAAACAAATAAATAAAAGCAAACATTGTGTACTCTTTTGTTGTATCTCTTTTATTCCATATTTCATATTGTGGCATGTAGCTATATTTTGTTCATTCTCATTACTTTGGGTTGTTTCCAGCTGGGACTATTACGAAAAATGCTTCTAAGAATGCTTTTGCGTATGTTTTTTAAAGAACACACGAACATATTTCTGTATGTGTATATCCTAGGAGTAGAATAGCTGGGTCATGAGGTATATATATGTTCAGCTTTAGTAGGTAGAATTTTCCAAAGTTGTGGTACCAATGGCTTCACTAAAATTAAATGTTAAATATAATTTAATTTTGCTCTTTAGCTTCCT
Source organism: Mustela erminea (assembly GCF_009829155.1). Taxonomy (NCBI): domain Eukaryota; kingdom Metazoa; phylum Chordata; class Mammalia; order Carnivora; family Mustelidae; genus Mustela; species Mustela erminea. Next base: position 34,039,564 of record NC_045627.1, on the reverse strand, counting down.
GTGACATTGTGATACATAAACTTGTTTAAACTCTCTGGATTATGTATATTTTCCACAAAATTTATTTCTTGGAATATTATATAGTTGCTTATCCCTTCTGAATTTAACTTCCTATTACTTATTCCTTATCCTATTAATTATTTCTTATTCATTTGTCCATTTGTTTCTTTAAAAAATGTGTTATACTCATAATATGTGCCACATACTAATAGAAAATGAGATACAAAACAATTAAGTGTGATGCTTTCATTCAAGGGAATTATAATGAAGTGAGGGAAACAGCATAATGAGCAGTTATATTTTTAATTTATTTCACTCAAATTTAAAAAAACTACTTCCTCCATCTATTGTTTCTAGATTTAGTAAAGAAGTCCATTAGTAACTTATCAATTCATTTATGATTTCTGGATTTTTTTTAGTCATGTGTCCTCCAGTATAAATTTTCTTTTTGCAAGGTGAACAGAACACCTTGATACTGAAGTCATCCTGCCTTTTCAAATTGATTTAAAAAAAAAAAACCACTCTGTTTTTTTCTTCAAGCATGATGACTGTACTTAGAGTAATTCAAGTTTTAAGCTTCATGGTGTATAGGTGTTTTTTTGCTTATTTTTCTCTTTCTTTCTTTCTTTCTTTCTTTCTTTCTTTCTTTCTTTCTTTCAAGTTCAGTATTTTCTAATATCTTTTTTGGTTATTTACAATATATATATGGCCTTTTGAACTAACACATACAATTATCAGGTTTACTTCCTCAAGAAACAATTTATTTTTCCCAGGTTCTCTATATTAAAACATTCATCCTGGGTGAAGACCCTGTAACCTTCACATCCGTGGCTTCACCTCCCAATTATGAGCTGGTGATTCATAGATCTCTATTTCTACCCTAACTCTGAATTCTAGGTTCATGTATACTACATTTTCACTTGTGTATTTTGCTGGAATCTCACATTTAACAGATGACACAATATATTTCACCTTTATTTTCCAAACATATTATTCATTCTGTATTCCCCATCTTGATGAATACATCAACTGTGTACACATAGTGTTGAAAAAGTTTTCTAGACACATCTAAATACCTCCTCTCTCCTCCTTCATCTAAATATTACAAAGTCTTACCATTTTTACCTTCTGAATTTTCTTAGATCCATTCTACTACTACCTAACAATAGTGTTCCATGTTCAGGTGCTCATTGTCTCTTGCCTGGGTTATTGCCTAGTCTTCTAATTGCACTTCCATTCTCGCCAATCTACTAAAAGTTCACTGCTATTGAAAATACACACCTGAGCTTGCTGCTCTTGCACTTCTTTAGCATGCCATGTGACAAATCTCCTGCTTACCTTTCTAGCTGAATTAATCCAGCATTCCTGCTCAGGTTTCCTGTACTTGTCATGCCACTACAGTGGCCTGCGTGCTCATGCCTCAGGCCTTTGCACATGCTGTTTTCTTTACTTGTTGTTCTGTTCTACGCATTGTTAACTTCTACTCACTGTTTAAAAGTTACCTCTGATAAATTTTCTTCAATCCCCTCGAGCCAAGGGACTTTCCTTTATGCTATGAATAACTATTTTAGCTCCCATATAAATTTGTCTCCCCTTCTGATCTGTACGTTCTTTATCTTTGCATTCTTTTTTTTAAAAGATTGATTGATTTTAGAGAGAGAGAGAGCATGCATGGACAGGGGAAAGGACAGAGAGAGAATCTAATGCAGGCTCCTGGCTAAGGGTGGAGCTGACAATGGGACTCCATCTCACCACCCTGAGGTTATGACCCAGGCCGAAACTGAGTTAGACGCTTAACCTACGGAGCCACCCATGCGCTCTTTTTATCTTTGCCTTCTTAACATTAGTGTACTGCCTGATCTATAGAAGTACTCAACAATATTTATTGAGTAAATGGTTGAATTAATTAACTGATATCTTAGAGCCCTCCATTTTTATACTTTGTGATCTTTAAAATTCCTAAATATATTTTGTTCTCTTGCCAGGGTTAAAACTCATATGTTGCTTCTCTACCCACTTGCACAGACTTGTAAGGTCTTTTTTAATCCCATCTGTGTGTTTCTGCATCAGCTGGAAGCATTTAATGTCTCCTAAACTTGGATATCTTATGTGAGCTTTTTCTTCTGGAGCAATTTTAAAAAAGATATTAAAAAAGGATCAATTCCCAAGAAGCTGAATTCTTTAGACTTCTCTGTCCAGATAAATCCCTAATTGACCCTATTTTTTTTTTTTTTTGATGTATTTATTTGATGGAGAGAGAAGCAACAGAGGGAGAAGGAGAAGCAGACTCCCTGCTAAGCAGGGAGTCTGATGTGGGACTCAGTCCCAGGACCCTGGGATCATGACCCTAGCTGAAGGCAGATGCTTAACTGATTGAGACACCCAGGTGCCCTGACCCTATCATTTAATTCCTGTTTTGACCTGATTTAAAATTTTAGGATAAATCAACAGCCTAGGAACCTTTGAACCCATGATACCGTCAGTCAAAACAAAATAAAATAACCATAGTCACCACCCTAACCTTTTGTTTAGAAGGGTGGCATTAATCCCTCCCCCCCCTTTTAAGGGTTCTATTTATTTATTTGACAGAGAGAGAGAGAGAGAGAGAGACAGTGAGACTAAGAACACAAGGAAGGGGAGTAGGAAAAGGAAAGCAGGCTTCCCGCTGAGCAGAGATCCTGATGTAGGGTTCGATTCCAGGCCCCGGGGACCGTGACCTGAACCAAAGGCAGACGCTTAACAACTGAGTCACCTCGGTGCCCCCATTTGTTCCCCTTTTATCTGTGTACCAATTTCCTACATTAAATTTATCCTTTGAGGTGCCCTTCAGGAGAAATGATCTTGCCTTCTCAATTTCCTTTACTTAAACTCTGTAAATGCCTTTCTTTCCCCCCCACCTGCTGCTGTAATATGTTATTTTTTATATGTTCACTGAATCTATCTTTTCTCACAGATTTATCAGCTTGCTATTTAGGATTTGGTAGTTGCCTTGGGCGGGGATAACAAAGCATAAGCTCAAACTCCAAAACGTTTTAGAATTTTTTTTTTTTAAGTATTTGTTTATTTGAGAGAGAGGGAGTGAGTGAGCAAGAGAGAGAGCACAAGAGCAAAGGTGCAGAGGCAGGGAAAAGGAAAGAGAGAAGCAGACTCCCTGCTGAGCAGGGAGCCCAGTGCAGGACTCGATCCCAGAACTCTGGGATCATGACCTGAGCTGAAAGCAGACGCTTAATTGATTGAGTCACCCAGGCATCCCTAGAATTTTTTTTTTTTAATTGCAAAGTTCCTACAACATTAAAGTTACCACAGTTAATGGTGAGATATACATAGCCATCATCAGAGTGAAAGAACTAATACTTTAAACCTTATCTTTCTTTGTAGTGATATGTGTTCACAAACTTTCACCTTTCAGAAACTACCTAAACATTGATCTTGCCATTGTACATAGAGCAGTGTAATGCATAGGTCACTTTGGATGGTATTATGTAATTAGAGCAGTGTAATGCATAGGTCACTTCGGATGGTATTATGTAATTAGGTTTGATTATTGCTCTATTATGCAGAGAATTTTCTTCAGCTCCTTCTGAGTATTCATACTTTTTATCATTATACCTCTGAGAAGTGTGCATCCTATTTAAACATTCAATTATTTTTCTTCCAAATCACACTGAGATAAATGTAGGTAGTGCTATAAAATTGTGGGAAGTTTGAAAATCACTAAGAGCATCACAGGACAAAAACAGTACACCACGTTTGATAAATTTTAGGAAGACTATTTTAGGAATATTTTAGGAAGAATAATTTTGTCCTCTTTCCATAATTCTCTACTATTTTTCAAGTACATTCCATTTCTGATGTGCTACTTACTCAATCTCATGAGAACATTGGTAAAAGTATCATTACCCCACATTTAGAGATGGTAAAACATTCACTGAACGAGTAGAAGACTTACCCTGAACACAGTGCTAATGACAGAGCTGGAACTAGAACCTAGACCAGAAATATAAGGGGGAAATCATAGCAAGCCAAGAAAACTACAAAGTGTCTTGTTTAGGGTAATTAGTGAGTACAACAGTGAGTTGACAGCTACTTCTAACTGTCCTCCCTACATCTTGTAAAGAAGCTAATCTCCCCTAGAGCCTGCATGAAGTCACAGACAGCCTTTATTTTCAGAAAGGAAGGAACTAAAAATATAGTAGCACAGCCATTTATTAACCTCAGGCAACATTATCCCGAGGTAGCAGAGTGTTTTGAAAAACGCATGGGATTTGCAATCAGAAGACTTAGGTTTAGATCTCAGTTATTTTGCCAGCTTCTTAATCTCCTCACACTAAATACCTATTTAGTTAAAATGGGGCTAATAACACCAGCCTTACTGCCTCAAATGGTGTTGTGATGATCAATAAGATATTATCTAGAAGCACTTTATAAATTATGTCATTACTCGTCCCTGTATAGTAGCAAATAAAGGAAATCCTTCCTGTGTAGGAAAGACTGTAACATAGTTGTTAAAATCATAGCTTAGCAGTCATACTGACTTGCTTTACGGTACAAGAAATGCCACCTTCTTGTTCTGTAACTTGGCTCAGGAACTTAGTCTTTCTAAACCTCATTTTTCTTCCCTTTAAAGTGGGGGAGATAATATCTTTTCATAACTTTTATAAAGATTATATAAGATAGGGTATATGGAACACATAAGCTATTGTTAAGCTCTCTTGAATTAGTTTTCTTTAAGATGAACTTTTACTTTATATTAATAATTTTAGATTTCTAGAAACGTTGTAAAGGTAGTATGGAGAATACTCATCTACCTTTCTTCTGGTTTCCTCTGTTGTTAATATCTTACATTTGCTACTTCTGAACAAGCATTGATATATTACTATTAACTCAACTACAGGTTTTATTTGGATTTCACCAATTTTTCTATGAATGCCTTCTTTCTGTTCCAGGAACCAGTCAAGGGTGCCACATTGCCTTTAGTTGTCATGTCTCCCCTATCTCCTTTGGTTTGTGCAGTTTGTCAACCTCCTTCTTTTTCATGATCTTATCATTCTTGAGGAATATTGTCCAGGTATCATGCAGGATGTTCCCCAATCTGGTTTAGCTTGTCGTTTTTCTCATGATTAGATTGGGGTTGTGGACTTTTGGAGAGAATAGCAGAAAGGTGAAGTGCTGCTCTTGTCACAGTGTGTCAAGGGCTGCCTGATACCCACATGACATCACTGATGATGTTGACCTTTATCACTTGGCTAATGTAGTGTTTACCCGGTTTCTCCATGGTATTTTGAGCTAACTTTGATCAGCTATCACTTATATCAGACTTTCTCTTCTTTGTCTTCCCACTGTTTGGAATGATTTTCATTTATATTTACTGCAAATGTCATATTCAGAAATATCTTTTCTGACCACCCAAGCTAAAGCAGTCTCTATGACATTTCACTTTTATGTTTTCTTCACAACATTTATCATTGCCTGAAATTGTCTTGTGTATTTGTTTACCTAGTTTATTCTTTGTTGATAGTCCCCCACTCCCTCAAACAAGAACATAAGCTTCAGGAGAACAGGATCCTTGTAGGATTCACATCTGCACATTTGGTGTCTAGCACAGGGCTAGCATATGCTAAGTACTCAATAACTATTTTTTGAATAATTGTAAAAGAGAGAAAGGTCCAGGATTAAATTATTAGTAAGTATTTCTGAAAAAAAGTGGAAAATAGCTGAATGGTAGGAGGTTCAATTTAATATTCTTAACTGAATCAGTTTAGTTTTAATGAAGAGGTTAAATGCAGTCATAAACATGGAAATAAGTAATCAACATGCTTGTAATTCAACTCTCTTATAATGCACTTAATAATGTGAATGTCAGAGTATTTTTCTGACTTATAAGCAAGATATGACTGACAAATATAAGATCTACTTAGTTATTATACGTCTACGCCATTGTGACCTTTATTTGCTAATTGGCTCAGCTTTCCTATTGTAGAACTTTTTAACAGAATCTGAAGGAGTGTAGAAATAATTGATGCCCTTGATTTTAACTTATACCTGACTTCTTAGTGTCTATTATCTTTTCATTTATATTGACAGAAAAATGGAGCTTTTTTGTATAAATCTTTCTTTTATAACCCATGGTAAGGAAGCTCTCTTTTTATGTGTTTCCTTAGGATTTAAAATCTCCAAATCAGAGGGATGAAATTGCAGGGGCCCGGGCCTCACTGAAGGAGAACTCCCCCCTCTTGCATTCAATTTGCTCAGCTTGTTTGGAACATTCTGATGTTGCTTCCCTCCAAGCCAGCAAGGACACAGTTTGTGAAGAAATTCACAATGCCCTCAATGTAATTTCAAATGCTTCACAAGGCATCCAGAATACGCTTGCCCCACCAGAACCTAAGGCAGCAACACTAGGAAGTGCCCTTGATGAGCTTGAGGTAAGTGGAGAGAAAGATAAAATGTGATTTGCTGTGTCTCAATATGAAAATAAACAGATATGGGTTTTCAGATTAGAGTATAGACTGTGAGTAAATAAAAATCCAGTTACTTTATCAGTCTCCATCATTGCCTTGTGTCTTCCAATAAAATGATTAGCAGGAAAATATTCCTTTACATTTCTCCCAAGGAAGTCAATGAATTTTAAGTGGGATTGTTGATTACACTGAAATGATGATTTTAGTTTACATCAATCAATTTACGAAATATAGGATTTATCCATTCCACAAATACTTATCATTGGCTATGTTCTTTATGCTTGGGATCAAATTGAGTACTGCTCCCATGAAGCTTATGTTCTCAAAGAAGAATAGAGGCAAAAAAACAAAAGCAATGGACATCGTAGATAAGTAAATTGTACAGAATGTTACATTGAGAAGGCAAGATGACTTGGAGGCTTGAAAGAGATTAGATAATTGGGCAGATGGGGATCTAGGATGAAGGTTTGAAATCATGTCCCACTGTTTAAGGGACAGCACAGAAAGCAGGGTGCCTGAGTGGGGAGAATAAGGGGATAAGTCAGAGCTGAACTGAGGAGACAGGTTATGGAGGACTCTGTAGGCTTTTAGTGGCTCTGGCTTTTACTTCAAGTTACATGGGATTTATTGTAAGGTACTAAGTAGAGGTATGACACTTGAGTCTTAAAAGGACTATATTGGCTGCCTGTAGAGTATAGACTGAAGGGGAACAAAGAGAGAAGCTGAAAAACCAGGCAGAAAGCTATTATGGTAATATATGTTCCATTCTTACATTTTATGTTCATCACCTCATTCCATCTCACAGTTTAGTTTGGACCAGGGTGGCATCACTGAATATTAAGGTAAATTTTATAAGTGAAGCCAACTGGATTTGACAGAACAGATGTCAGATATGAGAGAGAGGAGTCGTGGCTGACTTTGCAGGCTGGGTCATCCAAAACACACACTGAACAGAGTTTGGGATACAGAGTGTTGTTACGTATTAGTATATGAGAAGGGAAGAGGAAGGGAGCAGGATTGAGCCAAAGAAGTCTACCTGTAAGCCAGATCCACAAAGCCTAGATCAATCAGCAGAGAGCTCTAGAAGGAGGAGTCCCCTCAAGTGTACCTTGTCAAGCAGAAATAGCCAGGCTTTTTTTTTTTTTCTTTCCTCTTTTTTTTTTTTTTTTCCCCTTTGCCTCTGTCTGTCACTGGGCGCAGGTCATCCTGCCCTGGGAAGGCTATATGATGTCCAGGGATAGGGAAGAAGGAGCAACCCCTTGCAACTGAGGAACTGACCACTGGGGGCCATCTGCTGGCCTCAGTCCCCACAGCTGAGCAGTAAGTCCTACTTGGAAGGGAGATATGGACAGTACACCTCTGTGTCTACCAGAGATAATGACAAGGTTTTTTGTTTTTGTTTTCTTGTTTTTTCTTTAGCAACTGCATGGATAGCTTTCATCAACCATGATAGGGAACACTGTGGGTGAAGCCAGTTTTGAGAGGGAGATCAGAAATTCAATCTTCAACATGTTGAGTTTGAGATACTTATCAGACATTCAAGTTTGATGTCAAAGATAATTAGCTGTACAAGTCAGACATGCAGTTTAATGGGAAGCAAGGTAGAGTAATGTTTAAAGATAAGGGTTTTAGATCTCTTTATGTTGAGGTTCCTATCTCTGCTATGGCACTTATTAGGAAAGTTATTTAATTCTCAGTTTTCTTACCACTAAAATGGGAACAATAGTAGGGCCTACATCATAGTGTGGTCAGAATCAGTAAATTAATAGTACAGGTAAAATGCTTAGAACAGTGACTGGCACATAATAAGTGCTCGATAAACTTTAGCTCTCCTTATCATGAGTAGAAAATACTATTTGGAGGCAAATTCTTCCCTAATGAAATCAATGCAGTTAAATTACTGAAGTTTTCCTGGTAATGTAAAAATTAAACTAAGCACATATAATTCCTATATTGTTCATAACATTATTTTACTTTCATGATAAACTTAGCATGAAAAATCTAATTCATTTAAATTTATAACCTTTATGTTTTTCTTTTAGTTACATATCTTTAAACAGATGCCTTTATTTCTAATCTAACATTATTAAATTCCTTATTATCAATACCTGTGCAAAAATTTAAGTTCCTAATTATTAGCACCTATGTGAAAATTCTAAATAAGGTAGATGATTAGTGGTGACTCTTGAATGGTACCCATAATAAGACTGAAAACTCTTTGTAGGCAAGATTGTGTATCTTAGTGATTTTATGCCAGTGATACTAGCAGAAGTTAGGTCCCCCTAACTTGTTAGTATGTAACATTTCTTGATAGCTAAACAGTTAACATAAATGTATGACTTAATTATTACAGTGTCCTTATAAGATACTTTTGTTTTACAGAATAAAACAAAATGAAACTGAGACTTAGATAAGTTATATAACTTGCTCAAATCAGAAGCCTAGTGAGTGGTAGTATCCAGGAAGTGATCTAGCCTGATTCCAGAAATTATTTCTAAGTTCTGTGCTATATTGAATTCTCACAGATACTCCTTAAGGTGCTTTTTTATGCTAAGATTCTTAGTCTGTGTGAACCATCAGAGAAATTATAAATGTAATCAAGCACCTGGGTCATTTAAATAGAACTAGTCTGTATTTGGAGAGTAGCTAATACGGTGAGGTAAAATTTGTTAAAATGGATGGATAGAATTGTATATAACATTTTTCATAGTACTAAACAGAATTATGTCAGGAGTAAGATGTCCAGTTTATCCCAGACACTCACTCTATATTCTTGGAATTATAGAAGAAAACAGACGATTTCTAAATTCTTCCCTTTTTTGGGACTTCTATCTCTCTTTAATTGAAAGTGGCTGCTACAGGCAAGATAAGGCAGTGGTTAGAGAGAAGGAGAAGTGTGTGTGTGTGTGTGTGTGTGTATAGCACTGACAGGAGTGGGAATAGGTATAGTGATGGCACCTTCCCTTTTTCAAGATAAGTGGCTGACTCACTTCTGAACAAGGCAAGAGGGAGTCCCAAAGATATTTCCTAGAAATCTTAATGCTGTCTTAACAACAATTGAAATCAGTTCTCAGTTAAAGCTAAGGCTGCTCAAACCAGTACAAAATATATATAAAATATCTGAGTTACAAATAGGTGCTGAGGCTGTCTGAACTAGATAAAGCAGAATTTATTGAGCATTTAGCTTTTTAAAATGGTTTTGTAAATTAAATGGTTGCATTTTTCTTTATTTACAGGAAGCTGTGTTGGTAAAAGATCCAAAATAACCTTTGCTCTGTCTTGCCTCTGCAAATATAATACTATGAAATAAACTGATGTAGTAAATACTCTGTTGGGAGTAAGTCTCATTAAATGTTTATAGTGTGGAAATGTATCAGAGTGCTTATTCAACAACTACCATGCTGAAGCTTTGTTAAATCTTTCATTCTGGCTCATGGCTGGTTGAGGGTATGGAATCCAAGATTTATTGGTAAAGGAGAAAATAGAACTTGAATTAGAACACTATGCAAGCTAGAGGGGTTGATTCCTTGGAGAGCCTAATGTGAATTATAGGGCATTCTTTCGCATTTGTGACTGAATGAGAGTTGAGAAGAGTCAAATTATAGATTAACAGAGTTTTGAAAATACTTTTGAGCAAGAAACTTTGCCAGTGAAAATTGCTTTGAAACTCCAAGTCCATTAAGACATATTTTCTCTTGTGCAGTAGGATAAAGTAGCTTTTATAATCATGGTCTGTAAGAATTATCCAGATCCTCATGTGTTAAAGATGATAATAACAAGTGTTTTTTGTTTGTTTGTTTGTTTTTGTTTTTTTTTGTTTTTTTGTTTTTTTGTTTTTGTTTTTTTAGTATTTTTTCATTTTCAAAGAACTATCATATTTATTTTCTTATTTTTGGGTATTAATTTCTGTATTATCATTCACATATTTCTTTATTCCTATTTTTTGTTGTATTTCCAACACCTAGAATGATGGCTCTATACATAGTAAGTGCAAGGTGATTATCACTGAATTGAAAGAAGGAAGCAAGAAGGAGGGAAGAAAGGAAAGCATGCAAGTAGCAATGCTGTGTGTCATTTTGTGATTTGGATTGAAGAGCATTTTCCCTTTACTCCTTTTTTCCCCTTTCCTTTCTCCAGTTGGTAGTGTATGTAGTTGTGGTATATTGCTCTACTTGACTTTTAACTGGGACATGAATTTAGTGAGGTAACTACTAGAAACATATCTAAGTGATAGGCTGCTTAGATTTTTTTCTGGGATAAGAGAAAAATTTTCTATTCTTAGTAGTTTTTTAGCCTAATTTCTATCCTTAGTTTAGATTCCCTGCAACTGCTGAGATCTGCTGTCTTTACTAAGAGTAATAATTTTGAGGAATGTTTTTACCTGAAGGAGAAAACAGGACAATCCTCAGAGTAGCATTTCGTAGCTAAAGAAAAAATAGGCATCACTGATGTCTAAAAGCACTATAATATGATTTCTTTTTAAAAAGGCTTGATTTCTAGAAATATAGTGAACCAGAAGAACTAAAAGTGATATGTAAAGTATTTTTAAATACATGGGTAATATAATAGGTAAATTCAGTTGAGGTCAGCCAGATACAAAGAGCCGACATCCAGACTAGCAAGCCAGCAACAGCACTGTGCTGGCAGATGTGAGAATTTCTTTTCCATTATGGCCTGTAGCTTGAATTTTGAAAGACCATGAACTGAGGAAAAAGCAAAGCTTATATTCTGCCACCTGGAAAGTCACATGAGAGCCTTTGCATGAAGCTGAGGATCCTTTAATTTGACCATCTTATTGAATGAACAAGGAAAACACTTTCCTATAGCAAAAGATAGGAAAACTTGGCTGGCTTAACTTTGGCTCTGGGCAGCTCAGAAAAAAGAATACAAAATACCTTGGAGATTTTTTAAAAAATATTTATTTATTTATTTTAGAGAGAGTGTGCACACACCAAGAGTGGGGTGAGGGGAAAAGCAGAGGGAGGAGAGGGAGAGGGAGTGTAGCAGACTTCCTGCCAAGTGTGGAGCCTGAAGGGGGGCTCAATTTCCAACTATGATGAGATCATGACCTGAGCCAAAATGAAGAGTTGGAGGCTTAACTGACTGGGCCATTCAGGCACGATTGTCTTAGAGATTTTTTACCTATAACTTTATCTTTATCTGGACTTTGGGTCAGAATTCATATTATCTGAATAGCTTCTAAAACCCAAGCTGAAAATATAAAGTTCTGTCTTAGGCATACCTCCAAATACATGCCAGAAGTAAATTCAAGTTCTCTGTTTACTTCTTACCTAGTCCACAAAAAATTCTCATACAGGTCTTAGAAAAATAAATTGTCACAACTCACATAAATAGGCAAGATACATGAATGAGACTTTGCAGAAAACAAACAGCAGTATCAGAACTTCAAACACTGCATATATTGAAATTATGATAGTGAATATAAATATGCTTAATATATGTTATTCACTTACTTATTTACTAAAGTGTGATGAGTATGGTGAAGGAACAAAAGGCTGTCAAAATTGACTGGGCAGAGCTATCTAAAATGAAAAATATAATCATGAAAAATTCAATGGTTAGGCAAGACAGATTAGATAGAGAATTAATGATCTGAGAGATAGGGTTTAAGAAGTTCTTTATAATGCACCACAGAAACACACACACACAAAAATATTTTTTAAGGCAGTTAAGATACATAGAAGATGTGTGACAAGTTTTAAAATATTCTAATACAAGATCCAGAAGAGAGAAAAGTATAAAAAAGATACTAAGAATTCCCTAGGATTGATAGAAGATACCAAAAAAGTATTTTTTAAAAGATTTTATTCATTTATTTGACAGACAGGGATCACAAGTAGGCAGAGAGGCAGGCAGAGAGAGAGAGGTGGAAACAGGCTCCCTGCCAAGCAGAGAGCCCAATGTGGGACTCGATCCCACAACCCTGAGATCATGACCTGAGCAGAAGACAGAGGCTTAACCCTCTGAGCCACCCAGGCACACCCCCCAAAGGAGTATTTTTAAAAGAAGTTCGTGCCTCTGCCCACGAATACACTGAATAAACAACTACACACAGATCAGTTACCTCTGAGAGAAATCCAGAAATTATTTGAGAGACTCCTGTACATTGTGCAACTGAGAAAATGCTCACTTCAAAATAGGTAGGAAATGCTGAGTACACTTTCACTATAAACTCTACCTCTAACACAGCACCACATAAATGAGATGGAACCCCAATATCCCAGCTTCTCCTTGAGGAGCAAAGTTTTTGTTTTTGTTTTAATTGTTGAAGTATGATTGACATACGATATATTATTAGTTTCAGGTATATGGCATATATATCAGTGCTCCCCATGATAAATATAGTCACCATCTGTCGGCAAACAATTTAATGCAGTGTTATTGACTATTTCCCTAGGCTGTACTTTTTATCTCTATGACTAATTTTTTTTATAAATAGAAGTTTGCTTCTATTCCTTCATGCCCTTCATCTATTTTGCTCATCCCCTCACCCATCTCACCTTTAGCAACAGTTTGTTCTCATATTTAAAATATGGTTTTTTTTACTTGTTTTGTTTTATAGATTCCACATTTATGTGAAATCATGTGGTATTTGTCTTTCCTATTTGACTTATTTCACTTAGCATAATACCCTCTAAGTCCATACATGTTGTTGTAAATGACAATATTTCATCCTTTTCTATGTCTGTATAATATTTCATTGTTGATAAGTAACATTTCTTCTTTACCCATTCATTTATTGATGGACCTTTGGGTTACCCCATAGTTTAACTATTGTAAATAATGCTGCGATAAACATAGGAATGCATATTTCTTTTTAAATTAGTATTTTTGGGGTTTTTTGGAGAAAATAACTAGTAGGGAAATTAATGGACTGCATGGTAGTTCTACTTTTAATTTTTGAGGAAATTCCATACTGTTTATCACAATGATTGCACCAATTTATTTTTCTACTAACATTGCATGGAGGGGTCCTTCTTCTTCATATTCTTGACAACACTTATTTCTTGTCTTTGTGATACTATCCATTGTGACTGGTGTGCGTTGATACCTCATAGTGGTTTTGATTTGCATTTTCCTGGTGGAAAAACATTTTATTTAGGCGTAGTCTCAAGAGTTGATTTTTGCTTTTGTTTCCTTGCCTGAGAAGAGATATCCATAAATATGTTGTTAAAGCCAATGCCAACTATTGCCTATATTTTCTTTTAGGACTTTTATGGTTTTACATCTCCCATTTAAGTCTTCAATCCATTTTGAGTTTGTGTATGGTGTAAGACAGTGGTCCAGTGTCACTCTTTTGCTTTTAGCTGTCCAGTTTAACCATCACTATTTATTGAAGAGATGATCTTTTCCCTATATTATATTCTTGCCTCCTTTGTCACAGGTTAATTGACCATATAGGTGTGGATTTATTTCTAGGCTATTTATATCATTCTATTGATTTGTGTGTCTATTTTTTGCCAGTACCACTGTTTTGATTAGTGTAGCTTTGTAGTATATTTTGAAATCTGGGATAGTGATACCTCCAGCTTTGTTCTTTCACAAGATTGCTTTGTTATTTGAGGCCTTTTGTGGTTCCCTACAAATTTTAGTAATATTTGTTCTAGTTCTGTGAAAGATACTATTAGTATTTTGATAGGGATTGCATTGAATCTGTAGATTGCTTTGGGTAATATGGACATTTTAACAATATTAATTCTTCCAGTCCATGAACATAAAATATCTTCTCATTTATTTGTATCATCTTCACTTTCTTTCATTAATGCTGTATAGTTTTCAGAGTATAGCGTTTTGTTTTTTTTTTTCTAAAGATTTTATTTATTTATTTGAGAGAGATCACAAGTAGAGAGAGAGGAGGAAGCAGGCTCCCTGCTGGGCAGAGAGCCCAATGCCGGGCTTGATCCCAGGACCCTGGGATCATGACCTGAGCCGAAGGCAGAGACTTTAACCCACTGAGCCACCCAGTTGTCCCCCAGAGTATAGGTTTTTCACCTCCTTCGTTAAGTTTAGTCTTAGGTATTTTATTCTTTTTGGTGTATTTCTATATGGGATTAAAAAAAAATATGTTTCTGCTAATATGTTGTTAGTGTATAGAAATGCAGTGCATTTCTATATATTAATTTTGTATCCTGCAACGTTACTGAATTCATTTATTAGTTCTAATAGTGTTTTTGGTGGAGTCTTTAGAGTTTTCTATACAAGGTATCACATTATCTGAAATAGTGACAGTTTTGCTTCTTATTTATCAGTTTGGATGTCTTTTATTATTACTTTTTCTTATCTGATTACTATGGCTAGGACTTCCAGTTTTGCATTGAATACAAGTGGTTAGATTGGCCATTCTCGTCTTGTTCCTGATTTTAGAGGAAGTTTTGTTTGTTTTGTTTTGTTTTAAATATTTTTTATTTATTTATTTGACAGAGAGAGATATCACAAGTAGGCAGAGAGGCAGGCAGAGAGAGGAGAGGAGGAAGCAGGCTCCCTGCTGAACAGAGAGCTCCCTGCTGAGCAGGGACTCGATCCCTGGACCCTGAGATCATGACCCGAGCCAAAGGCCGCAGTTTTTTTCCCATTGAGTGTGGTATTAGCTTTAGATTTTCCATTTATGGTCTTTATAATGTTGAGGTATGTTTCCTCTGAGTCCAGTTTATTGAGAGTTTTAATCATGAATGGATGTTGTACTTTGCTGTATGCTTTTTTTGTATCCATTGAAATGATCACATGGTTTTTATCCTTCTTCTAGTTAATATGATGTATCGCACTGATTGATTTATGAATATTGAACCACTCTTCCATCCCTGGAATCAAACTCATGTGGTCCTGGTAAATGATCATTTTAATGTGCTGTTGAATTCCATTTATTAATATTTTGTTGAGGATTTTTGAAGCTATGTTTATCAGAGACTTTTTAGTAGTGTCTTTTGTTTTTTGGTAGTATCTTTGGTTTTGGTGCCATGGTAGTACTGGCCTCATAGAATAACTCTGGAACTTTTTCTTCCTCTCCTATTTTTTGGTATAGCTTGAGTAGAAAAGTATTAATTCTTCTTTAAATGTTTGAGGAAATTTACTTGTGAAGCCATCTAGTCCTAGACTTTTGTTTGTTGAGAGTCTTTTGACTACTGATTCAATTTTATTACTATTAATTGGTCTGTTCAAGTTTTCTATTTTCTTAATTTTGTTTTAGAAGATTGTGTTTCTAGGAATTTACTCATTTCTTCCAGGTCATCCAATATGTTAGCATATAATTTTGCATAATATTCTCTTAAAATTCTTTGTAGTTCTGTAATGTCGTTTATTATTTCTCCTCCTTTACTTCTGATTTTATTTGACTCCTGCCTCTTTTTGTTGAGTTCGACTAAAGGTTTATTTATTTTTCAGAGACACAGCTCTTGGTTTCATTAATCCTTTCTATTGTTTTTGTAGTCTTTAATTCCCTTATTTCCATTCTAATCTTTATTTTTTCCTGTTTTCATCTATGTTTGGGCTTTGTTCTTATTTATTTATTTATTTTTTTAGTTACTATAGATATAAGGCTAGGGTGTTTACTTGACATTTTTCTTATTTCTTGAGGTAAGCCTGTATCACTAAAATTCCCTCTTAGAACTCCTTTTGTTGTGTCTCAAAAATTTTGGGTCACTGTGTTCTAATTTTCATTTGTCTCCATGTATTTTTTACTTCCTTTTTTATTTTTTCATTGATTCCTAAGTTGTATAGTAGCTACCATTGTTGTTTAGCCTCCACAGGTTTGTAGGGGTTTTTTTGTTTGTTTGTTTGTTTCCTTGCAATTGACTTTTTATTTTCTAAAAATTTTAAAAGGTTTTATTTAAGTTCCGGTTAGTTAACATATAGTGTAATATTAGTTTCAGGTGTACAATATATTCAGCACTTCCGTACAATACCTGGTGCTCATCATTGCAAGTGAACTTTTTAATCCTTATGACCTACTTAACCCATCTCCCCATTCACCTCCCCTTTGGTAACCATCAGTTTGTTACCTGTAGTTAAGAGTCTGTTTCTTGGTTTGCCTCTCTCTCTCTCTCTCTCTCTCTCTTTTTCCTTTGTTTTATTTTTTAAATTCTCACTATGAATGAAATCCTATGGAAGTTGTCTTTTTGGCTGACTTATTTCACTTAGTATAATACTCTAGTTCCATCTATGTCTTTGCAAATGCCAAGATTTCATTCTACTTTTTTATGATGGAGTAATATTCCATTGTATATATATGCTACCTCTTTTTTATCTATTCATCGGTCAATGGACACTTGGACTGCTGCCATGATTTGTTTATTGTAGACAATGCTTCTACAAAAATAAGGGTGCATATATTCCTTTGAAGTAAAATTTTTGTATTTTTTGGATAAATATCTGGTGGTGCAATTGTTAGATTGATGGGTAGTTCTAGTTTTAACTTTTTGAGGAATTTTCATATTATTTTCCAAAGTGGTGGCACCAGTTTGCATTCCCACCAGCAATGCAAGAGGGTTCCCCATTCTCTACATCTTTGCTAGCACCTACTGTTTCTTGTTGACTTTAGCCATTGTGACAGGTGTGAGGTGTTACCTCATTGTAGTTTTGATTTGTATTTGTCTAATGATGAGTGATGTTGAGCATCTTTTTATCTGTTGGCCACCTATGTATCTTCTTTGGAAAAATGTTCATCTTCTGTCCATTTTTAAATTGGATTATTCACTTTTGGGGTGTTGAGTTTTGAAAGTTCTTTATATGTTTTCAACACCAGTCCTTTATCAGATATGTCATTTTCAAATATCTTCTCCCATTTTGTAGGTTGCCTTTTAGTTTTGTTGATTGTTTCCTTTACTGTCCAGTAGCTTTTTATTTTGATGAAATACCAATAGGTCTTTTTGCTTATGTTTCTCTTGCCTCAGGAGACATAGCTAGAAGGAAGTTGCTGCAGCCAATGTCAAAGAGGTCACAGCTTGTACTCTCTTCTAGGATTTTGTGGTTGCAGGTCTCACATTTAGGTCTTTCATCCATTTTGAATTTATTTTTTTGTTTGGTGTAAGAAAGTGGTCCAGTTTCATTCTTTTCCATGTTGCTATCCAGTTTTCCCAGCACCATTTGTTGAAGAGACTTTTTCCCATTGGATATTCCTTCCTGCTTTGTCAAAATTGACATATATTTGTGGGATCATTTCTGGGTTTTGTATTCTGTTTTATTGCTCTATATGTCTGTTTTTGTACCTGGTCCATACTGTTTTGACCACTATAGTTTTGTAATATAACTTCAAGTACAGAATTGTGATGGCTCCAACTTTACTTTTCTTTTTTAAGGTTTCCTTGGCTGTTCGGTGTGTTTTGTGGTTCCATGCAAATTTTAGGATTTTTTTTTTTTTTTTTTTAGCTCTGTGAAAAATGCTGGTAGTATTTTGATAGGGATTGCATCGAATGTATAGATTGCTTTGTGCCAAAACCAGTAAGATACCTAGGAATAATCCCAGCCAAAGAGGTTAAAGACTTGTACTTTGAAATCTATAAAACATTTATGAAAGGAATTGAAGATGACACAAAAAAATGGAAAAACATTCCATGCTCATGGATTGGAGGAACAAATATTAAAATGTCTATACTATACTTTTAATACAATTAATTTCTAGTTTTATACCACTGTGGTCTGAAAAGATGCTAGATACATTTTAAATCTTCTTAAATTTACTGAGACTTGTTTTGTGGCCTAAAATGTGATCTGTTCTGGAAAAAGTTCTGTGTGCCTTTGAAAAGAATGTATATTCTGCTGTTTTGGGCTAAATGTTATATGTTTCTTTTAGGTTCATCTGGTCTGATGTGCCATTCAAAGCCACTATTTCTTTAATGATTATCTGACTGTATGATTGATGTAAGTGGGGGTGTTAAAATATCCTACTCTTTTTTTGTTTAATTTAAATTCAATTAGCCAATATATAGTACATCATTAGTTTTGGATATACTGTTCAATAGTCCATCAGTTGTGTATAACACCCAGTGCTTATCGTATCACATTCCCTCCTTAATGCCCATTACCTAATTACCCCATTACCCCACCCACCTCCTCTCCTGCAACCCTGAGTTTGTTTCCTATAGTAAGAGTCTCTCATGGTTTTTCTCCCTCTCTGATGACTTTCCATTCAGTTTTCCTTCCCTTCCCCTATGATCCTTTGCACTGTTTCTTATATTCCACATATGAGTGAAACCATATGATAATTGTCTTTCTCTGATGGACTAATTTCACTCAGCATAATACCCTCCAGTTCCAACCATGTTAATGTAAATGGTAAGTATTCATTCTTTCTGATGGCCTAATAATATTCCATTGTATGTACATACTATATCTTTATCCATTCATCTGTTAATGGATGTTTCTATTCTTTCCCACAGTTTGGCTATTGTGGACATTGCTGCTATAAACATTGGGGTACAGGTGCCTTTAGATCAGTCTTTCTTACTATTTTTGTATTCCTATCAATTTCTTCCTATAGGTCTTGCCCTAGGTATTTAGGAGCTCCTATGTTGGGTGCTTAGACATTTATAATTGTTGTATCCTCTTGTTGAATTGATCCCTTTATCACTGTGTAATGCCCTTCTTTGTTTTTTTTACAGTCTTTCTTTTAAAGTCTACATTGTGTGATATAAGTAGTAAGCTTTTTTTTTTTGCCTCCATTTGCATGGAATATCTTTTTCCACTCCTTACTTTCAGCCTGTATATGTCCTTAGGTCTGAAGTAAGTTTCTTATAGGTATTATATAGATGGGTCTCACTTTTTACCCATTTAGTCACCCTGTGTCTTTTAATTGGAGCATTTAGTCCATTTACATTTAAGTAATTATTGATAGGTATATACCTATTGTCATTTTATTAATTATTTTCTGGTTGTTTTTGTAGTTCTTCTCTATTTCTTTCTTCTTCTCTTGCTCTCTTCCCCTGTGGTTTGATGACTTTCTTTAGTGTGATGCTTGGATTCCTTTCTTTTCATTTTTTAAAAAATTTATTATAGGTTTTTAATTTGTTGTTACACTGGATTCATATATAAGATTCTACCTGTATAGCAGTCTATATTAAGTTGATGTTTGCTTTAGTTCAGGCACATTCCTAAAGCACTAGGTTTTTATGCTGTTCTCCATGTTTTATGTATATGATGTCATATTTTATATCTTTTTATTTTGTGTATCACTTGACTAATTTTTGTATAATAATTGGTTTTACTACTTTCGTGTTTTAACTTCCATACTGACTTTTTATGTGATTAATATACTACCTTTGCTGTATGTTTGCTTTTACCTGTGAAGTTGTTTCCTTTCTTTTATTTTTCTTTCCTTATAAGTAGTTATGGCCTTTCCTTGCCACTTTTAAAGGGTTCCCTTTAATATTTTTTGTGAGGTTGGTTTAGTGATGATGAAGTTATTTAACTTTTGCTTGGAAAGCTTTACATTTCCTTCAGTTCTGAATGATAACCTTGTTGGGTAGAGTGTTCTTGTTTGTGGGATTTTTTTTCCTTTCAGCACTTTGCATGTATCATGCCATTCTCTTCTGGCCTGCAAAGTTTGTGGTGAAAAATCAGCTGATATCTCATAAGTTTTCCTTGTATGTATCTGTTTTCTTTTCTCTTGCTGTTTTTATAATTCTTTCATTATTAGTTTTTACCATTTTAATTATTATGTTTATTCATTATTATGCTTATTATTATTATTTATTATTATGTTTAATTATTATTTTTGGACCCAGGTATCTGTTTCTTTCTTTAGATTAGGGAAATTTTCAAATAGTACTTCCTCAAATAAGCTTTCTATCCCCTTCTCTCTCTATCTCCTTTTTGGATCCCCCTATAATACAAATGTTATTATGCTTGATATGCCAGAGTTCCCTTAACCTAATCTAAAGAATACCAAAAATGATGAGTGAGAGAGACCCACACCAAGAAACAGTATAACCAAATTGCCAAAAAATAACGACAAAAAGAAATTTAAAAGCAACAAGAGAATTAACAAGAACCTCGCTGACCAAAAGGGACTGTGATGATACATTCAAATTTCTTGAAAGAAAAAGAAATACAAATCAAGAATATTATACCTTCCAAACTTGTCCTTCAAAAATGAAGAGAGGATAAAGGCTTTCTCAAAAATGAAAGGGCACATTACCAGTAGCTCTACCTACTGGAAATGCTAAAGGGAGTTCTTCAAATTGAGATGACTGGACTCTAAATAACATAAGAGATAAGAAAATATGAAACTCATTGGAAAAGGTAATTATATGGACAAACAGAACACTGTTATTACTTTAATGGTGGTGAGTAAATAATTTTTAATTTTTATATTAATGTTAAAAAACAATATATTCAAAATAACTAATGAAATTATGTTAATGGTACACAATATAAGAGGATGTACATTGTAACTTCAGAAGGTATAATGGGAAGGTGGAATAGAAGTTTAGTTTTTTGTATGCAATTAATGTTAAATCTTATCAGTTTAAATTAGACTGTTATAAGATGTGTTATATAAACCTCATTGTGATCACAAAGAAAAAACTTGTAGATACATAAAAGGTAAAGAGAAAGGAATTAGGGCATACTACCACAAAAAGTCTTTAAATAAAGGAAAACAGCAAGAGAGGAAGAAAGGGACAAAGAAATTATGAAACAGAGAAGAACACACTCACAGTTGTAAATCTTTACCTGGTAATAATTACTTTAAATGTAAATGGATTAAGTTCTTCAATCAAAAGACATAGAGTGGCTAAATAGATAAAGAACAAAGTTCTAACTATAAACTGTCTATAAGAAACTCACTTTGTTTCATTTATTCTTCTCCTACCCACTTAAGCCCCCATGTTGCATCACCACTTCCTCATATCAGGGAGATCATATGATAGTTGTCTTTCTCTGCTTGACTTATTTCGCTAAGCATGATACGCTCTAGTTCCATCCATGTTGTCGCAAATGGCAAGATTTCATTTCTTTTGATGGCTGCATAGTATTCCATTGTGTATATATACCACATCTTCTTGATCCATTCATCTGTTGATGGACATCTAGGTTCTTTCCATAGTTTGGCTATTGTGGACATTGCTGCTATAAACATTCGGGTGCATGTGCCCCTTTGGATCACTACGTTTGTATCCTTAGGGTAAATACCCAATAGTGCAATTGCTGGGTCATAGGGCAGTTCTATTTTTAACATTTTGAGGAACCTCCATGCTGTTTTCCAGAGTGGCTGCACCAGCTTGCATTCCCACCAACAGTGTAGGAGGGTTCCCCTTTCTCCGCATCCTCGCCAGCATCTGTCATTTCCTGACTTGTTGATTTTAGCCATTCTGACTGGTGTGAGGTGATATCTCATTGTGGTTTTGATTTGTATTTCCCTGATGCCGAGTGATATGGAGCACTTTTTCATGTGTCTGTTGGCCATCTGGATGTCTTCTTTGCAGAAATGTCTGTTCATGTCCTCTGCCCATTTCTTGATTGGATTATTTGTTCTTTGGGTGTTGAGTTTGCTAAGTTCTTTATAGATTCTGGACACTAGTCCTTTATCTGATATGTCATTTGCAAATATCTTCTCCCATTCTGTCAGTTGTCTTTTGATTTTGTTAACTGTTTCCTTTGCTGTGCAAAAGCTTTTGATCTTGATGAAATCCCAATAGTTCATTTTTGCCCTTGCTTCCCTTGCCTTTTAATCTCACAAAACAAACTGAGGGTTGCTGGGGGGAGGGGGTTTGGGAGAAGGAGGTGGGATTATGGACATTGGGGAGGGTATGTGCTTTGGTGAGTGCTGTGAAGTGTGTAAACCTGGTGATTCACAGACCTGTACCCCTGGGGATAGAGTATTATGCCTCCATCAGAAAGGATGAATACCCAACTTTTGTAGCAACATGGACGGGACTGGAAGAGATTATGCTGAGTGAAATAAGTCAAGCAGAGAGAGTCAATTATCATATGGTTTCACTTATTTGTGGAGCATAACAAATAGCATGGAGGACATGGGGACTTAGAGTGGAGAAGGGAGTTGGGGGAAATTGGAAGGGGAGGTGAACCATGAGAGACTATGGACTCTGAAAAACAATCTGAGGGTTTTGAAGGGACGGGGGGTGGGAGGTTGGGGTTCCAGGTGGTGGGTATTATAGAGGGCACGGATTGCATGGAGCACGGGGTGTGGTGCAAAAATAATGAATACTGTTATGCTGGAAATAAAAAAAAAATAAAATAAATATTAAATATTAAAAAAAAAAAAGAAACTCACTTTGGTTTTCATAATATGCATTGCTAGAAGTGAAGGGATGGGGGAAAAAATATTCCATGAAATAGTAACTAAGACAGTGGCTATACCTATATCAGAGAAAATAGAACTTAAATTAAAAACTATTTCTAGAGTAAAAGGAGGTCATTATATATAGATAATAGTGTCAGTTCAATAGGAAGTTATAATGGTTATAAATATATGTGCACCCAGCATCAGAATTCCTGAATATATAAAACAAATATTTACTGATCTGAAGGGAGAAATTGACAGCAATAGAATAAGAGTAGGCAACGTTAATAGCTCGCTTTTAATAATGGATAGTACATTCTGAGAGACAAACAATGAAGAAACAGTGGACTTGGACAACATTATAGACAGACCTAATAGACATACATAGAACCTTCTACTCAACAGCAAGAAACTATGTACATGATAAGCAAACAAAACAAGCCTTAATAACTATAAGAAATTTGAAATCATATGATGTCTCATTTCTATCTCCAGTGGTATGAAACTAGAAATCAGTAACAGCAGGAAAATGGGAAAATTCACAAATAGGTGAAAACTAAACAATGCACTTATGAACAACCCAACATTGGGCTAAAGAGGATATTAAAAGAGTATTTAAAAAATATCTTGTGACAAATGAAAGTGAAAATATAGTTTATTAAAAATTACGGGATGCATCAAAAGCTGTACTAAGAGGGAAGTTTATAGTGATAAATGCCTACATAAAGAAAAATGTAAATAAATAAATTGCCTTTATACCTTTAAGAACTATGAAGAAGAGTAAAATATGCCCAAAATCAGCAGATGAAAGGAAATAACAAAGATCTGAGCAGAAATAAATGAAGGAGAAATCAGAATAACAATAGAAAAGATCAATGAAACTAAGAGCTTTTTTTGAAAAAGATATTAATATACAAGCATTAAGCAAAATAAAGAAGACTGAAATCAAATCATAAAGAGGAGACATTACAACAGATAACAGAGAAATAGGAAGAATCTTAAGAATATATGAACAATTACATGTCAACAATTTAGATAACCTAGAAGAAATGGATAAATTCTTGAAAACTTATAACCTGACATGATTGAATCAAGATTAAATAGAAAATTTGGATAGACCAAAACAAAGAAGGAAATTGAAACAGTAATTAAAAACCTCCTAGGAAAAGGAATTTTATTTCAGTCTTCTTTCTTTCTTAGTCTAGCTTAATGCTTGTATATTAATATTATCTTTTCCAAAAAAGTCCTAAAGGTATAAAGGCAATTTATTTATTTACTTATCTTTTTTCTTTATGTAGGCTTTTATCACTATAAACTTCCAGCACTTGTTGGAAGAGAGAGCATTTGCAAGCTCATTCTATGAGACAGGATCACCCTAATACCAAATACAGACAAAGACACCATTAGAAAACTATAGACCAATATCCCTAATGCACTTAGGTGCACATCTTTGGGAAAATACTAGCAAACTAAATTTCACAGTACATTAAAAAGATTGTATGTAATGACCAAATGGGATTTATTTCTGGGAAGCAAGGATGGTGCAGCATACCCAAATCAATTAGTGTAATACAGCACATTAATGTAATGAGAGATAAAACCCCCGTGAACACCTTGATAGCTGCAAATACAGTATTTGACAAAATTCATTATCCTGTTCATGATAATAAATCTCAACAAATTAGATTCAGAAGGAACTCATTTCAACAATAAAGCCCACCTATGTAAAGACTATATGTGAAAACCTCATAGCTGATATCATAATCAATGAGGAGGAAAAACTTAAATCTTTTCCTCTAAGATCTAGTACAAGGGAAGGATGCCTATTCTTCTACTTACACTCAACATAGTACTTGTAGTTCCAGCCAGAACAATTAGACAAGAAAAAAAAGTAAAGGTATTTGTAAATTGGAAAAGAAGAAGTAAAACTCTCTCTGCTGGCAAGATTACATGATCATGTAAGTAGAAAACCCTAAAGATTCAACAACAAAAAAACCTGTTAGAAATACAATAAACAAATTCAGTAAAGTTGCAGCATACAAAATCAACATAGGAAAAAAGTTGGTTGTATTTCTAAACACTAATAATGAACTATCTTAAAAACAGTTTAAGAGAACAATCCCATTTATGATAGCAACAAAAAATTTGAATACTTATGAATAAACTTAACCAAAGAGTTAAAAGACTTGCACATTGGAAACTGTAAAGCACTGCTGAGGAAAATTAAATAGGATACAGAAATTATAAAACATTTATGTTTATGGATTGAAAGACTCATTGTTGTAAAAATGTACATGCTACTCAAAGTATCTACGAGGTTCAATACCAACATTGTGAATATCTCAATGGCATTCTTTACATAAATAGAAAAAAAATGATAAAATTCATATAGACCACAAAGACTCCCAAAACAATCTTGAGAAAAAAAGAACAAAGTTGAAGGCATTACACTTTCTGATTCTAAAATATATTACAGAGCTAAAGTAATTAAAGCAGTATGATACTGACATGAAAAACATACAGATAGATTGATAGAGCAGAATAGATCACCCAGAAATAAATTCAAACCTTTATGGTCAATTGATTCTTGAGAAAGGTACTAAGAATACAGAATGAGGAAAAGTGTAGTCTCTTTGATGTTAAAATAATAAGAAGTGAGAGATGTCCTAGCTGATTTCTCAAATATAGTTGGTACAAGTCAATGGATTCACCCTTTTAAATCCTGAGAGCATAGCTACTAACCTTGTATTTTTACATCCTGCAACTGTATTTCAAGAACAAAGATAAAGATATTTTTACACAACTATGAAGTTGTGTAGTTTGTCAACAACTTCACTGAAAAAATTACGGAAGAGAAACAAAAAAGTTACAAATACAAGCATTTGTAAGGAGAAGAAATGATAAATATATGGAGTTACTTCTGCTCAAATATTAACTTTTATAAAGGATTAATATTTATGTATACTTAGTATAATTAAAAATACAGAATTAATCTTCCTGGATATAATAGCATATAGTTAAGTAAAAATGGAATAAAAGGTTAAATGTTCGAGGATTTTATTATTTTTTGGAAGAAAGATAAAGGTATTGATTTACTTTAGACACTCCAAGGAAGCATGTTAAAACATCTGCAGTAACTACTGAGAAATGTTTAACAATATACAGTATAACTTGAAAATGTGGAGAAGGGACAAATAGGATGAGAAAATATGAAACTTGGTCTACCCAAAAGAAGAAACAAGTGAAGAGAAAAAAAAACCCTAGGAAAAGTATGGGACAAATGGAAAATATGATGATAAAATGCATCCAGATATATCTGTAATCATAATAAATATACAGTAAAATCTATATTCTTCAAAGCACTAATACTTAGAGCTTAGAATAGAAACCAAAATCTAGGTATATGTTGTTTATAAGAAGCTCACCAAAAGTAAAGACAGAGGAAGTTTGAATGTCAAAGGATGAAAAAAAAAAATCCAAGAATTACTAACCAGAGATTGCTGATATAGCTATATTTTTTTCAAAAGAAATTGCTAATGATGATTACTATCTAGTGATAAAAGTTTAATTAATCAAGACATTGTAACATGTACTTTTCAAGGACACATGTAAAATGAACAAAAATGACCATGGGATTTTCAAATTATATTTAGGTAAATAAGTGAAATCACCCCACTATTTGGAATCTTTTTTGAAAAGCACATTTGTGGAACTATTGGATCAAAGAATAAATTATAATTGAAAAAAAAATTTATAGCTGGTAAATAATGAAAATAACGCAGTTTGAGAGCTATAACTAAAGGGAGTACTACGAGGGAAGTTTATCAACTAAAATACATTAGGAAATAACAAAAGCTGAAAATTAATAAAAATTATTCATATTTATATTCCTCACTATCTAGCACAGAAACATATTGTTTCCTCTTCAAGTTTGAAAGAATATAAGAAAGCTAGAAGGAATAAAATAGTAAAGAATAGAAATTAATTAAATCACAAAGATACTATCCTGAAGATCAACAAAGCGAAAAGTGTGTTTTTTGCAAAGACTAATAAAATTGTCAAACTGTTGGTCTAATACACTAGAAAGAATGACTGATTTGAAAACAGCATGTAGGGACGCCTGGGTGGCTCAGTTGGTTAAGCAGCTGCCTTCGGCTCAGGTCATGATCCCAGCGTCCTGGGATCGAGTCCCACATCGGGCTCCTTGCTTGGCAGGGAGCCTGCTTCGCCCTCTGTCTCTGCCTGCCATTCTGACAAATCTGCCATTTGTCTCTCTGACAAAAACAAAAAACAAAAAACAAAAAACAGCAGCACGTAAGAGCGAAAAAGCATAACCATGGAGAATACATTAAATATTCTAAAAACTGTGATATTGGGAGAATGTTAATGAACACATTTATACTGATAAAAAAAGAAAAATTGGAAAAGTTCCTTTTAAAATATAACTTACTGGGGCCCTGGGGGATTCAGTCTATCAAGCGCCAACTCTTGACTTCAGCTCAAGTTATGAGGTCAGGGTCTTGGATTTGAGCCCCTTGTGGGGTTCTGCATTCACGGGAGAGTCAGCTTCAGGATTCTCTCTCCCCCTCTGCCTTTCTCCCCCTCTAAAATAAATAAATACATCTTAAAAAATATAACTTACCAAAACCAACTCAGGAATAGATAATATAAACTAAAGAATTAATTTGAATCCGTAGTTAATACTTTTTACTCAGAACAAACGCTAGGCCCAGATACATTAACACAGGGGTATTACAGACCCTTCTGGGAATATGTCAGTATATTCCTTTTTTTTTTTAGCTTTTAATTTTAATTTTATTTGTTTTTTATTAATATACAACATATTATTTGTTTCAGGGTATATCAGTATATTCTTATGTAACTTCCTAAAAATGGCAAAAGAAGTATCGGCTTTTCAATTCATTATGTGAAGCTGCCACGTAATACCAGCACTACACAGGCCACATAGGAAAAGAATTCACATGCCAGGGTCGCCTGGGTGGCTCAGTGGGTTAAGCCTCTGCCTTCGGCTCAGGTCATGATCCCAGGGTCCTGGGATTGAGCCCCACATCCGGCTCTCTGCTCAGCAGGGAGCCTGCTTCCTCCTCTCTCTCTGCCTGCCTCTCTGCCTACCTATGATCTCTGTCAAATAAATAAATAAAATCTTTAAAAAAAAAGAATTCACATGCCAATCTAAGGATGCAAAAATCTTAAAATGTGAGCGAACTGTTTAGCAATAAAGAATTCTTTATGACAAACTCTACCTCTGAAACTAATAATATACTATATGTTAATTAATTGAATTTAAGTAAATAAAAACAAAACAAAAAAATTCATATGACAAAGTTGAATTAATTCTAGGGAAGTGATGTTAGTTCAACATTAGAACATCTATTAATGTTATTTACAATAGAGAAAAACAATATTTTAATCTCAGAGGACAGAGAAAACATTGGAAACATTCAATATAATTTAAAACTTTTAACAAGCTAGGAACAGAAGTGAATTTTCTTAACTTGATAAGGGTTTCCATAAAATTCTACAGTAAACTTAGCAATTACATTTGAGTTATTATAACATTCCTCTTAAAATTAGGAATGAGACCTAATGATGAATAAAAATAAATAAATTATGGCAATACACATTGACATGAATAACAAATCATAAAGGTTTTATAAAACAAGCAATGTAAGAATCTGTACATTTTTTTTCATTTATATCAAGGTTGAGACATGTTGAGACATGCAACACTAAATCATATATATATTATTTAGTGGTACAAACATATCTGGTAAGCTGTTAAGAGAAGGGCAGGTATAATTAAGGCAAAGTTTAGGGGCAGAGGGAGTGAGGAGAGAGGGTATGTAGTCACATCAGGAGATATAAAGCTATGAGCATGTTCTTTTTCTTAAGCTGGGTTTTTAACAGAGACTATTATTATTATTATTGTTAATATTATCTTTAGTGTGTTATATATGAAGTGATTATTAAAATTTAATAAAATACATTAAAATGGGATAAATATGAACATATGTGATATTGCAATGTTCTCTTTAAATGTAATAGATTTTGTTAAATCTAGTTTTGCATGAGGTATTGTGCTGGGTATTGGCTTATTAGTAGCGCCTTACATTTGCAGTATTTAGTGTGTTTATCTGCATATTATATTATTAGAGCCAGATTACCCTCTATTTGTTAACAGGTCAAGAACTCTTATGTGTTTTATAGAGCATCAAACTATTCTCCTGTCAAGATATATTACCTCGTTCAAGGTCAAATAGATGGGAATTAGAAGAGTTAAAACTCGAACTCATTTCTCATGAACTCCTCCCCCCCCAATACTTATCCTTTCCAAATAATAGCTCTTGTGACAAAGGGTAGTCAGTGTTGGAATATAATAGGTCTTGAGTTTAATACACTTATTTGTTTATGTACCTGCCTTTCCATACTAGATGAGTTCTATGAGTAGAGGAATGATGTCTTATTCATATTTATATTTTCCATTGCCCACCACAGTGCCAGGTACATAGTAATTGTTTAATAAATATTTGTTGAAAAGATATGAATTTCTGGCATTTGAGAACCTGATGAAAGACTTTAATACATCTAATATATCATCTATCTTGATGATTTAAAATGGAAAGGAATGAGTTCATTATAAATAAAATATTTGGATAATAATGATTTCTAGACCTTGCTTGCTCTTCCTTCTTGGGACTATTAGGCACATGTTATACATGGTATTATAGAGAATTTTCAACTTTTATGATTTCATAAACCTGATGTCAAGCTTAGAAAAAGGTTTTAGGTGGCCAGATATAATAATGATTTTTATTTCTTTTCTCCAAAAGTTGGAGAAGCTGAAATTGAAATGCAGAGCAGAGCTTTAAAACAAATTCTTATGAAGTATTTATATTACATCAATAAGTTAATCATCAATATTTATTAAGTAACTGTTCTTTATTCCCATTTTGTCATATGCTTCATGAAACTAGAAAAGTAAAAAAAAAAAAAATTGTCTCCAATCCTAAGAATTGCATACCTGTTTAGGGAATGAGAATAACATAAACAAAATATTAGAGTCCAACACAGTATTGCTCCTTCAGATCCTTAGTTATATGTTATCAGTTGGTTTCTCTGGGAAGATGACTCTGGGATGGAATTTAGTGCTAGTTAATGTTAGTTTAATGTTAATTAGGGAGTGCTCCAGTGAAAAATACGAACAAGATATAGCACGGAGGAAAAATAATTTCTGAGGATTAATTTTGCTATTCTTTTAGATCTTGAGTACATTTACTTAGTTTATTTTTAGTATTACTTATTATTTTCCTTCCTTGCTTCAAAATAAATTTATTCACAATGTCAGTTTTCTTCTGGGCATCTTATATTTGAGATGAAATACATTTCTTTTTCTTTTTTCAAAATAAACATCTATATCTATCAATCATCTATCTACATACCTTTTTTTTTTTTTTTTTTTTTTGCCTAAGACTCTCAGAAAGCTGTTTTAAAAAATTTTAAAGTGGCTTTTGTTTGTTTTTGTCATTCTTTTAAATTAATATCTAGTTTCACTGAATTTTGGTAAAAAATATTGGTTTTATTTTGTAAAATTTTTGGAATTTTTGGAAACTTGTAAAATTACTTTGTGGCTTAATTTATGGTTTTGTGAAAGTTGCGCATATATTTGAAAAAATGTGCATTCTCTCTTTGCTCAATAGGCCATTCTAAAAAATCCATTACCTTAATTGTAATAAATTATCTACATCCTTTCTCTTATTTTCTACATCACATGTTTGAGAGAGGTGTCTTGAATTTTCCCATATTACAGCAGAATTCCATTTTCTCCTTGTATTTCTAGTGAAATTTCCCCCCATATATTTAGAAACTTATTTATTGCCTTCAGAAATATTCTTGACTATTGTGATTTCCTGATGGATAATACCTTTTATCCTTATGAAATGTTTGTCTTTGTCTGTTTCATAGTGTCTGCTCTGAATTCTATTTTGCTGGGATTAATATTGATATTCATGGCTTTCTTTCTATTAATGTTTTTCTGGTATATCCTTGATATTAATTTTATTCATTTATTATTAAATTACCCAATTTCACAAAGATTGCATAAATTTATTTTTGTAAAATAATCATACAATTACAGAAATGTGTAAAGGAGTTGCTAGTGTTCTTTTTTATTCCACCTTCATTCCATTCTTATTGCCAGAGATAACCACTCTTAGGGATTTTGTGTATATTTTCCAGACCCTTTTCCAGGCAAAGGAATTTTTTTTCCTCTTGTTATTTATTTATTTTCTTTTCTGAAACTCCTATTAAGATGGATGTTGGCCTGTCTGGGTGAATCTCCTGGCTTTTAATTTTATTTCTCATACTTTGCATATTCTTGCCATCTTTCCTTTTGGCAGAATTCTTTGTTTCTTTATTACTAATTTTGTTATTAGGTGTGCATTCTGCTGTTTGAGTTTTCAGTTTTGTAATTTTTATAACCATTATACCATTTTTAGTTTCCAAAACCATACCATATGGTTTTATTGTGGCTATTCTTTTTGTAACTATGGAAGATGATTAAATCTCTTTGAGGATATTAATTATACTAGTTATATTTTCTTAATAGTTTAGTACTTTTCCTTGTTGAGTTTGAGGTCTCTCTTTAATTCTCTTGGTATTTCTCAAATGTCTGGCAATTAACCACAAGCAAAAGGATCGCTTTGGGTGCTAATAAGAGTGAAGATTTCTGTTCCCATTTTAGACCTACTGTGATGTTGGGTTCATGAATATTTTTCAAGAAACAAGTTTCCCAGGCACACTAAATGTTGAGAACTGTCAGTCTAGATTGTATAGTACCAGTAGCTGCAATGAATTTTACATCTTAGTTAAATTAAATATTAGTGTAATTTCTGTGTAGTCATCGTAAGGTCCTTATAGTAATGTTAGATCAAGTTATATTGGAGGAAGGAGAGTAAGAAGATACAGAGGCTCCTTTAGATCAAAAAAGTGGTTTATCTTTCCAGAATAGGAGCTTCTTGTCCTCTGTGGTGGACATTGCCTGGATTCCCCAAAGATCCCACTCTGAGTTTTAAAGTTAAAGCTCCCACAGTTTGTCTTATGCTGAAGTCCATGGGGATCCATTTTTGGAATACAGGGTGGCTATGGATTGGATGGGCAAAAAATACATCTTTATTTTTAAAGATCTGGATCTGAAATTTAGCATTTTGTTTAATTATTATTATTAATAATAATATGTGACAATCCATAGTAGTTGGCAATACCTAAGATTTTGTCACAAGTAGAATCCCAGGTATTTTCAGGGGTGCCTGGATGGCCAGCTGTTTGAGCTTCTGACTTTTGCTTTTGGCTCAGGTCATGATCTCATGGGATGGAGCCTGGCGTTCGGCTCTGTGCTCAGTGGGGAGTCGTCTTGAGATTCTCCTTCTCCCTCTGTTCCTCCCCCCTTTTGTGCTCTCTCTCTCTCTCTCTCAAATAAATAAATAAATAAATCTTTTTAAAAAAGGAATTACAGATATATTCATACCATGTTATAGGTATACAAAATATCATTTATGTGTGTCATTACCTCTAAATTATGGGAGTTAACAGGTCCAGTGCTAGATCTCATTGTTTCATGTGTTAATATGATAAATTTAATAATATTTTTATAACTGTCAGTGTAATTAATTTCCTTTTAAGCCTATCTTTGATTTTCTGCATTACAATCATTGTTTTGAGAAGAGATTTTAATTTTCACTAGATTGACAGTAGAATCCTGGACACAATAAAGGTTAAGAAGCTCTGTACTTGACTTGTGACTTCAGTCTGGGTCAGTTGCTGAGTCAGTTTTTTCTGAGAACACAATATTGGCTAAATTGTTCTGTCCTTTAATTACTTAGTAGATGATATGTTCAATTCCTAAAACCTCTGATTCTAGAATACTACTGGAGTCTTAATTTTTTTTGAAGTCTTTTTCCTCCTAAATGTTTTTTTTTTTACTTTTATCATTAACATTTTCTTTCCTTTCTTCCTCTCTCCCTTTTTTACCCTTCACCTCTTATACTTTCCTTCATTATCCTGTCTTAATTTGTTCTTTTCATTTTCTATTGAGAGGTTAATACATGGGCACATTTACGTTTAAACAATATAATGATTTCTAGTGTGTTTTGGGGAAATAACATTAATAACAACATCTGCTAACCCAGAAAATTTCTACAGAGGTAAAAGAGAAAGATAAATTTTAGTATGGAATAAACATTAAACCAGAATGTGATACTAATAATCATGGGCAAACCATTAAAGAGACTGCATATACAGAGAAAAACCTCAACATGTTGTATAGCTAAGCAAATACCAATCCATTATATACATATTCTCAAGATAAACAATAAGTAGTCCTCAAATAAGAGGATTTGATAGTACCATTTACATACATAGTTCATCTTAAATTAGCCAGATAATTAGAATGATAGTCTGTGTTAGCTAATTGCCTTTATCCATAGGAAAATTAAACTTCGTATTTCTTCATGACAAGAAACTGGATTGTGACATGAGCCAGGTCCCCACAGAAATTAGTCTTTTACTTTTCCACAAAAACTGGGAGGTAGATGTGCTATCTTCTTTGATGATTACATAGGAGATAGCTCCCAGGTCCTTAAAAGAGGCATTCCTGGGTTGAAAAGCCAGCAGATTAGATTTTTTAAAAGATTTTATTTATTTATTTGTGGGAGAGGGAGAGAAGAGTGAGAGTGCGCATCCATGAATGGGGAGAGGGGCAGAGAGAGAGAGGAGGGAGAACCAGATTATGGGCAGAGGAGCCTGATGCTGGATGTGGGGTCTGATCCATGATCCTGGGATCATGTCCTGAGCTGAAGGCAGACACTCAACCACTGGGCCACCCAGATGCCCCGCTTATTTAGATTTTAAAAAGATCTGTATACATTTCAAAGGGATAGAGAAGAAAAAATACAGTAAATTTTCTAAAGTAAATGATGAAAAAAAAGGGTGGGAGAAGTTTCTTATTGCCCCAAGGAAATTATTTTTCATTTTTGGATTTATATTTATCTTTACTTTACCCCCAGAAACAAGCATTAAAAAAAAAAAAAAAAAAAAAAAAGTAAATTCTTAAAAAAAAAAAAGAATGGGGAGAATTGTGATAGGATATTTAATGACTTTTCACTTATTTAAAGGGTTTTACGAACTTCAAAGCCTAAACAAATATAAAGATTTGCAATTTGAGTGTGTATATGGGGACTCCTTTATAAGACATGTTACCAGCAAGAGAGTCCTTATCTTTTTTACGTAGACTGGCAGAAAGCCTCCATACAGGAACACAACATTAAGGATGAATAGCAGAATGGAATTGAAGTTAGTCTTACTTGGCACTGTTATGTGAGTTTGATTAGTCAGTAAATCAGTGTATTTTGTTTAGCTCAAGAGCTTATAAATTCACCTTTCTTATTAGCAGCAATTAAGACATTTTCTACTACTTACCTGGGGGGAAATAAGTACTTTTAGGTCTAAGAGATTTGCCTTAAAATGACTTTTTAGTAAAAGCTTGTTTCTTTCTTAGGGAAATCAAATTCCTAAGCTCATATCCTTCTCTTTTAAACAGAGGGCTAATAGTAGTGCTCCTTTTCTAAGAATTTCTTAGAATTTCTGGAAATTCTAATCTCCAGCCCACATTCCTAAACACTATACTGTAGTGTCTATAGCAAGAAAATAGTAGACAGTATGGCTTGGAAACCAAATCTGAAGGAACCAAAATGAATGCCAAGCTAAGAAATTTTGACTTTATTAAGTAAGGTATGTTTGATTAAGAAAGGGAGAGAATCAAATAGATGTAGGAAGATTAATCAGCCATGAGGTTCAGATTATTTTGCAGGGCTACATGGATGGAGTCAAGAAGAATCAAGAGATTAACATTTCTAGTAAAAGGCAATAAGGACAAAAACTAGATTGGCTGAAATGTGAAAGGGAAGGGATAGAAAGAAGGAAGAATTGACAGCTGTAGTAACTCTGAAGATTGAGAAAGAAGTGTCCCAGGGTGGCTTAGATATCAAATGGATCTATGCTTGGAGGAATGATGACTTCATACCCTCAATAGAAGGGTGAACAGAGTTGGGAGAAGGAAGATATCATATGAAGCAAGAAAGACAGCCAAAAAGAAATTTTTATAAGCTTCTGAGTATTCAACTATATTTTTTGGAATTAGTATTGGGAGAAATTACTTGAACACAAGTATATATGGGATGTGAACTGAAATAAGCAACTTATTATTTTCATACCTGTTCCTTCAAGAATATTAGTTAAACTTATTCTAAGTCCAGAAGGTTCTCTGTGGTTCCCTTTTCTGATGAGATTGGGCACGTTCAGGGTGGTATGACCATAGACTGTGGTCCCCTTTTCTTATAACTGTAGATACAATTAGCAATCAGATTATCAGGAAGTCTTTGGAATGTTATATTTGCCATGCAATGTGATCAGTTATGTTTTCTTTGTTTCTGTCACATATAGCAATCTTTCTCTCTGGCATGGGCAAACTGTTGGACAAAATACTTTGGTCAAAATGGATTCCTGCTTATTTGAGAAATGTCCTGACAATAAGCTGCAGTCATGAAATATGGAGAATAGTTATTAATTTATCTTTTACTTTTAAAAAATTAGTAAAACATAATTTTATTGGTGTTTGGTGTTGTGAATCTCAGCTTTAATATAAAGGAATCTGTTTTTGCTCTCATCAAAGGATGGGGAGTGGAAAATTTTAGACTTTGGTATTCGGACATGGTTTGATGAAATTTGGTTAATGGTGTGGGTCCCAGTAGAGTGCCATGCTTTGCTCTTTAGGATGTTGATTACTGCTTTATTATAGAGAGGATTATACAGTGGCCATGCTTTTGCTAGAGTTCGGCACCTATAGCATTTGTTAATAGCAGGTGTGTTTACTACTAAGTTCAAGATTTAGGGTTGCCTAAGTCTAGCCATGGATATTATTTACAAGCTTTATTTGCACATTTTAGTGTTTATAGTAGATTTGGAAAGACAAGAAAAGTGGAAGGCAATTATATTTTGAAACCTCATTAAACTTTATGCTGTGAGTAGAATTTCAAAGCTTGTTTTCTGAGAACAGTTGAAAAGGAACAAAAAAGTCTTTGTAAGTTCTAAACACATACTTTTTGTTGAAGATACTATTGATTGTGAAGAAAATATTGCCAACATATTAGTTTTTATAGTAAGTATGCTTAGTGTTTTTAAAAAATGGCAAAAATATTTCATGTTTTCTTTGACAATATGGGGCTGTCCTTATAATCATACAGACTGTGCAACTGCATAGGACCCTGCAGTTAGAAGGATCTTATGTTTTGTTTCATGATCTGAAGTTGTAATCTTGAAATTCCGAATACATTTTGAGCAAAGAGTCTTGAATTTTAATTTTGCATTGAGCCCCCCAAATTATTTGGCTGGTCCTGCCTAAATAAATTTGGTTACTTTCAGATTTATCTGTAGTCTTCTTAATTCCTTTCACCGGATGCCAGATTACTTTTAACATGTGAAATCCAAGATAAAATTGCAATTAAGTTGAAGCCCGCTAATTTAGATTGATTGCTGACATCTAAGCATTTTGGATTAAGTGCAAGTGACAAAATCTCAGTTTTGTTAGCCACAAATGACCACTTGAAGTTACATGAATAAAATAATTTAGCAGGCAAAATCCAAAAGAACAAAGACCAAAAGCCTCATAGCAAAGGAAAGAAAAAAAGGAAAGCGATGAGTAGACATAAAGTGCGTGCCAATACCCACTCCTCTCCATGCCTACTATAAGCCATTCAATTAGCACATGTCATATCCTACGATGAAAAAGCAGCCTGTACAGATGTATACAGTGCAGATGCATGGATCTGTCAGGCAGCCACTAAAGGTTATATTTGTTAAGCCACCTGCCAGTAGAGATGAGTTTTGAAGAAAGGAAGTAGTTTATGGGAGGTGGATTAATCTTACATGTTTCCTGGGGAAACCATATTGTCTCAAATAAGGCCTAGTGACTGCTTCAATACCTAGATTGAGTCTGACCATGTTTTTGTTTTCACATTACTATCTAAGTTGTGTGACCATTGGGTTAGTGTAAGAGGTCAGCTTATAGAGAGAGAGGGAGGCCAGATGCAGAGTGGGAACTCTGGTGATGGATGAGGCAGTGTAATAAAATAGATTCTGCCATTGGGTGCATGACCCAAAGAAAGAGAGAACATCAGTTGAGCTCAACTTGCCTCTTGATGAAAAACAGACGAGACACATCTTACTGAAGGTAGTGAGAATAGTCTTTTTTATTTGACATTTTCTAATATTGAAGAATTTCCAAATCTGAATATTCTTAATTTAAATGTAGGGCTTAAAATATTTGTAATAAAGTATAATGTATATGGTGTTCATGTTACAGTTGTCATTGAAAAGGTGATTAATTAGGTTTGGAGTGATTAATGAGGAAAGAGCAATAGACTGAGCTTCATTATCTGTCGTGATACATGACCTGTGGACATCTTTGGAATAATGAAACAGCAGGATTATCTTGAACTGGGAAAAATATGAGAGTTTTGGCCTGCTGCAGAACCCCACTGACTGGTCCTCATCAAGAAGCAAGCAGGCTACAATTTACCAAAGAGCCTCCTCACAACCACCGGTGATGGAAGCAGAATTACATTCAGTGCTGATGCAAATGCTTTATCAACCAAGAATTCCTCTGAAGGAATTTTGTGCTTTCTTGGGATAACATCAAATTGCTTTGCCTCACTATAAAAATGGAGTGTTGGATTCTCTTTTTATCAATTTCCATTTCCTTGACTCATAATTCCTGAGGATATTTTAAAATTTCCACATGCTTTTTCCTTGTCAGATCTTCAACTATGAAACTAGTGGGCATGACCATAATTAAATTAAATTTGGAATCCTTTAAATTTAATACTTCCTCATCCAGACTACACAAAACTAATCCTGTTCATTTTTACCTAAATTAGTTTTTATTGACACCTGATACTTCCACCCATTAGCTATCCTGATATATATCCCTTCTAGTCTCTCTCTAGATAGGACACTCCTTTCAAGCACTGATTTTGGTCTTTATATTCAATTTTTCTTTTGTTGACAAAGCAAAGGCAGAAACAGTCCTTACCAAAATTTTGCTTGGCATTCATAACAGTAAATTAATGGTTTAAGGCATCCTAATTAGAAAAGTGTGAAATGGAGTCCAGTGATGGAATTTTCTCTCATGGCATTATGTATTGATAAATTTAAAGTATATAGTTTATGTTATTTGAAAACATATCACACTCCATAAGATCAGTATCTAATTGAAAAATAATCTGGTTATGTAGATGCATTCTTTTAACATTAAGTTTGGTTTCAATGTCGTTCTGTATGCCATTCATCAAAGCTAAGAGAATATTGTAACATTCAGAAAGGGACATGTTAGACAATTGCAATTTTTAAAAACAAAAAAATTCAGTGACCTTTTAAAGTCTTCTGTAGCACCCTTTTACACTGTTGGTAGGAATGCACACTGGTATAGCCACTCTGGAAAATAGTATGGAGGTTCCTCAGAAAGTTAAAAATAGAATTGCCTTACAGCCCAGCAGTTGTAATACTAGATACTTACCAAAAGAATAAAAAAATGTACATTCAAAAGGGTACATGCACCCTGACCTTTATAGCAGCATTATCAGCGATAGCCAAATTATGGCAGGAGCCTAAATGTCCATTGACTGATGAGTGGATAAAGAAGAGGTGGTGTGCATACACATATATACTCACACATTGGAATATTACTCAGCCATCAAAAAGAATGAAATCTTGCCATTTGCAATGATGTGGTTGGAGCTAGATTATTAGATGTATTATGCTCAGCAAAATAAGTCAGTCAGAGAAAGACAAATACCATATGATTTCACTCATATGTGGACTTCAAGGAACCAAACAGGTGAACATAGAGGAAGGGAAAAAAAGAGGGAAGAAAACCATAAGAGACCATTAACTAAAAACAAACTGAGGGTTGCCGGAGGGGAGGTCTCTTGTTGTGATGAGCACTGGTGTTGTATGTAAGTGATGAGTTACTAAGTTCTTCTTCTGAAAGCAATATTACCCTTTATGTTAACTGACTAGAATTTAAAAACTTGAAGCAAAACAAAAATCTTCTCTAGTAAAAGCTGGATTTTTTTTTGGCTGAATTGTCAAGTACTTTGTAATCATTCTCTTATCACCTAAATGTTCTGCTGAATCATTAAATACAGGAGCACTTTGGTTTCATTATAGTCAATGTGCATGATGCAGGAGCTTTAGCAAACTACTACTTCTTCACTTTCCTTCTTCTCAACTCCTTTGTTTTCCTTTCTCCTCCATTCCCCCTCTCCTTTTTTTCTCAGCCCCCTCCTCAACTTCTCTCGCCTCTTTCCCCCTCAATCCCTCTCCCCCTTTGCTTTCTTTGCATCTCCCTTTGCTCCCTTTCTCCTCTCCTCCTTCCCTTGTATTTCACATATTTTTTGTTTGTTTTAATAGAATTAAAAATCTAAATTAGATTGATTAAGCACCAAGAGAAAAAGTAAAGCCCTTTGGTAAAATCTCCAAGAGATCAATGAAGAGCAGATGAGTGATCCTGGTTTAACATTTTTCTGACCAATTCTGAGTATGTCATTATGTAACTAGTAAAGCAAAAAGACCTAAACAGCAGTAAATGCATATCAGTTGATTTTTTTTTTACAGGTATTCTTAATTTAGAGAATACATTAAACCAGAGAGTGACCTTTCCAGTGACACATATATATCCTGTTATGAACAGCACTAGAACTATTCTTTTTGAATTAAAAAAGAGAAGGATATAAAATGTAGCAACAGGAGTTAAACTGTAGAATAGGTGAATGTTATCTCTGGTGGTCCTCTCCATCTTTCTTTTCAGAATTCTTTTTTCCCCAGGGTAGCTGTTCTCTCTTTTCCCACCAATACCCAGTGTCACCCAAGTCTTACTTCCTGACCTTCCACACTGATTCATGTTATCTGGTGCTGTCTTTTTCTCTTACTTTAATTAATTTATCTCCAACTAGTCATAAGGGAAAAGGACTTGATAAAATAAAGCCTTAATGATTGACAATAGGTAATAATGCTGTCCTCTGGTACTTTCTCCAAAGATACCTGCCAATTGAGGAAACTAGTACCTCTAAGCACAATCACTTTTGATATACACATAGCACCCAGTGATGGTTCTTTATTGTAGGGGAGTTTTTCTAAGCAACAAGTGGTGGTACAGAGGTTCTAATCTCTTCTACCTGCATTACTGTCTTTTATCTAGTGAAACCCAACCAAGACGATATCATTTAAAAAAAAAATCTTATGTGGAAAATAAAATGAAAACCAGTTTCTGGAGCTGTGTTGTCCAATGTAGTAGCCACTTGTCAAATGCAGTTACTTGACTTTGCAATTTAATAATCATTTGTAATTGAATAAAAGTTAAAATTTAGTTCCTCAGTTGCATTAGCCACATTTTAAGTGTTTAGTGACCACATGTAACTGGTGACTATTGTATTGGCCATTGTAGATAGAGAAACTTTTCATCATCACAGAAGGTTCCTTTGGAATCCACTCTAGAGTATACTTTGGAGTTAATAAAGTTGCATCCCAATTTCCTATCAAGACTATAGTTTTTATGGAGAATCCAGAAAGATAACTTTGTGGCACTTATAGATTAATACATTCTAACTATAGATTTTTAAACACAGTAACTTGACCAATGTTTTTTTCTGTAGCCTGATTAACTAGAAAATGACTTAGAAATGTTTGAGTTAATTTACATTTAACTGTTTATTCAACTCCAGAAAAATACCAGATTCTTAACTCTTTTCATACCAAGAGCATCTCTAGTTGTTTATAATAATATTCAGAATATTAACCCCCAAGTCTCTAAATAACTATATTCTAGAGAACATGAAGAAGGAATTAGGGACCATAACAAGAGCATCTGAAAGATGCTATTATTGAGAAATTGTCATCACCTAACAGTCATGTTGCCACTCACAATTTTTCAAGGGATTCTAGGGCAGACGTGACTTTGAGAGTTTTACTGTTATTAGGTATGGCTGCCTAGTCTTTTTTCTATGTTCTACTATGCACAATCCACCCATGAATCCAGGGCTTTTACTTAACATGCTTTTTCTCCCAAAAGACATAATTACAGACAGAAGTAGAAGGTAGAATCAAATAGAAATAGAGCACAAATGGTATTACTTATTTTTTCCAGTTGTCCCCTGTGTACCTTTTCTCTTCTTTGTCAGTGAGTTGCTTTCTGGGAGAACTCCACAGGCATAACAACTGGCATAAACCTTGGAAATGGCAGGAAGTATCCAGATGTTTCCTTGAATTTTGCAGGTTTGTATTCAGTTAGGTTACAACTGGCAAAACACATGAACGTAGAAGGTAGAACACATATGAAACTACTGAGAAAATTAAGAATTAATGCTACTTAAAAATATTGGAGCATATGGTATATTTTTTAGTGGCAATATTGTTACATATAAAAGCTATCTGTATTTTCTCTAAGTTCATTGTGAATAGAATAAATGAATAATCATTGCTGATATACTTGTAGAATTTTTTTACACATGATTTAAAAACAGGCCATAAGTAATGACAAACATGTAAACACGTTTCCAAGTAGATAATCAATAACAAAGACATAACTTGCTCCTTCATTAAAATATATTGCCTCATTCAGCAACATTCTGGTAAGAGTAGACTAAGATTCATACAGTATTATATTCAATATTACAACAAAATCAACCTCTTCTTGGAATTTTACAGTTCTTTTGAAAAGAGGTCATGAAAATAGAAGAATTCTTGAAAGTTTGTTTTATTTTTGATATAACCAGATAAAAACTGAAGCAAACAATTCATATTATGGTGCTGTGGATAGACTGAATCACTGAACTCTGATATAGATATGTCTAGGAGAAGAGGTTACTACCTCAGGTGAAATGGGTTAGATGACATTTTTATTGGTGATCAGGTAAAACCACGATCATAGTATTCACTGGATTATTTAAATGGTCTGCACTCATCATTTAGAGGAAAAATTTTAGGGGAGTCTGTATATACCTAATTTAATTTATAAATATATTGAATGTCTTTCTAAAATATTTTCTGTTATATTAATACATAACAATGTTAATTATATACATTTTTATTTAATATAGCTGAATATGTAGTTAACTTTGTGTGTGTAATTTACACTAATTTACCAAAATAGTATAAGTAATATTTGTTGATCATTTTGCTAACTTACAGTTTATTTCTCACAATTTGCCTTCTTTTATATTTTTTAAATCTAAAGCTTCCATTTTTCAGTTTACTTAAGTGGAAATACACTAAAATAATGAATAGTCCAGACAAAGGAGAGCCTGTGAGTTCTCTCAATAGCATTTTCTGTTGGCAATCGTAAGGAGAAATTTTGTTCCATTTTTATCATACACTCTGAAGATTGATAATTTAGTTGCTTGAGGAACATTATTTCTGCTATGCGGTTATTATTTCTTCTGCTCCCAACTTGAAACACTTGCATGTGGTTTTTGTGAAGAATGTTGGTACTTGATTATAATCATAGCTACCTCTCTTTTGATAGGCAATTTCACTTTGGAGAATAGGTGTGAGGTTTTTAGTGTTTCAAATGTAAATTGGATCAATCTCATCATAGAATATAGAGTGTGTGAATGATGAATAGGGTTTATAACATCATGTTTATTAAAATACAGAAAACTTCTTCCAACCTTATTGATTTTATGCTTTAACTTGCTTAAGATTTTTTACAATGTCATATATTCCTGGTAAGACATGACCAAAGCCTACCTCAGAATCTGAAGTAAGATTAATAAATATTTGTGGGAAGAATAACTATCTGATACATGTGTATATACTGTAGAGTATTCTGTTTTAGGAAGTGTAGCTTCCTTTTGTTCAAGAATAGATTGTAGGATGTATAAAGGTAAAAGTAGTATTAGCAGGGAAACCGTGATGTGAGATCTGTCCCACCAATTATTAAAATATGTCATAAAGCTATATTAAATCCAATCTGGTATGGTGGGTGTAGATTTTATTTCCCCATTCTAAAAGGGATAGAATAAAAGCTTAGACAGTTTAAACCACTTTCTTAATGTGAGTGGAGGGCCAAGGTTAACACTCATTTGTTTGTTTGTTTTACTCCAAACTCCACTAAAAAAGACAGCCCCTGTAGAGAACAAACTGACAGTTACCGGGGCAGGGTGTGGGTGGAGGATGGGTTAAGTAGGTGATGGGGATTAAGGAGTGTTCTAGTGATGAGCGCTGGGTGTTGTGTGTAGGTGATGAATCATTGAATTGTACACCTGAAACTAATATTAATACACCTGGAATTTAAATAAAAATGAAAAAAGAGGGGCGCCTGGGTGGCTCAGTGGGTTAAAGCCTCTGCCTTCGGCTCAGGTCATGAGTTTCCTGGGATGGAGCCCCTTATCACATCAGGCTCTCTACTCAGCAGGGAGCCTGCTTAACCCGGCCACCACCGCCTCTCTGCCTGCTTCTCTGCCTACTTGTGATCTCTGTCTGTCAAATAAATAAATAAAATCTTAAAAAAAAAAAAAGGAAAGAAGGATTATTTCTTTTAATATGATTCCAAAGTAATTATTTGATTGATACTTAGAATCTAACAGTAATAAATGTTTGATTAATGTCATTTTTCAACAAAAATTAAGAATTTGAATTTTTGATTAGCACAGAGTTTTATAAGTAATACACAATTAGGCTATTATCAAAAAATTAAAACATTGGCCATCACCCC
This sequence comes from Mustela erminea, assembly GCF_009829155.1. Lineage (NCBI taxonomy): Eukaryota > Metazoa > Chordata > Mammalia > Carnivora > Mustelidae > Mustela > Mustela erminea. The sequence goes on along the minus strand of NC_045627.1, from coordinate 33,996,006 downwards.
ATTCTGGAATACTGTCTTGCTATTGGTGTATAGAAATGCAACAGGTTTCTGTGCATTGATTTTATATCCTGACACTTTACTGAATTCCTGTATGAGTTCTAGCACTTTTGGAGTGGAGTATTTGGGGTTTTCCATATAAACTATCAAATCATCTGAAAAGAGTGAGAGTTTGGCTTCTTCTTTGCCTTTTATTTCTTTTCGTTGTCTGCTGAGGCTAGGAACGTCTAGTACTATGCTGAAGAGCAGTGGTGATAGTGGACATCCCTGCCATGTTCCTAACCTTAGGGGAAAGCTCTCAGTTTTTCCTCATTGAGAATGATATTTGCTGTGGGTTTTTCATAGATGGCTTTGATGATATTGAGGTATGTATCCTCTATCTCTACCCTTTGAAGAGTGTTGATCAAGAAAGGATGCTGTACTTTGTCAAATGCTTTTCAGCATCTATTGAGAGTATCGTATGGTTCTTGTCCTTTCTTTTATTAATGTATTACATTGATTGATTTGTGGATGTTGAACCAACCTTGCAGCCCAGGAATAAATGCCACTTGGTAGTGGTGAGTAATCCTTTTAATGTACTGTTGGATCCTATTCACTAGTATTTTGGTGAGAATTTTCGCATCTGTTTTCAGAGATAGCAAGTACTGTGGCATTGGTGTTTTATTTAGACCTTTTCCTAAACTTTAATATATTTACATGTTCTCAAAGGAGATCTAGTGTATTGTTGTGTGTTTTTTTTAATATATATGATGTCACTCTACATATCATGCTGCAACTTTTTGTTTTTATTCTACAATATATTCTGGCAATCTTTCCAACTTATTTTATATGGATTCACCTTACATTGTTCTCTTCTAAATACATATAGAGCCATGATCTCAGTCTTCTCAAAAGTTAGCATTTATTTTTGTGTTTCTCAAGACCACAGAGTTTCTTTTCACCATAACTCATATCGACTAAAATAACTGTACATTATTTGTTCTTTCCTGAAAGATAGGCTTTAGGCTTCAAAGAAAAAATAATGATCAGCAATGTTGATTTCGACTACAGCTACTCCATTGAAAGAGTTATGCATTTTAAGTCATTCCCTGTATTATTATTTGGGCTGGTTATCACACTCTCAGTCTATGGGTCATATACCTCTTTTAATAAATTTTTAAAATACATATGAGTGTGCCAAAGATTTTGCAATTTAATTCTGATCATTCTTTTGCAGGTTTTGATTTTTCTACACTCCTATTCCTTAGATAAACACAATATATATTCTCTTTCTGACTGCATGGACCTCCTCTTTGCCTTTCAGGCTGTTTTCTGAGTCCTATTCAATTTCAGACTGAGTGCTTTAACTCATTATTTTCTGGGTAAAATCCATCTCTTCTCTTTGGCTTATTTTTAGATTTCTGTCCTCTGCCTCTTGCTCTAAGTTCCATGTAATTATAACCCTGATGCTTACTCAAGACCTGGTCAGATAAGATCTGGCTATGGTTACCACTAAACTTTCAATTTCATGATCTGTGGAAATCCAAAGCCCTCCCTGAGAATCCTGTAAATTTCCTGGAGCTTGCTTGGCTGCACTGCATTTAGCTGTCTTGATCTGCACCCAGTTGCTCAGTATTATGCCTGATCTACCTATTCTTTGTTTTTTATTAATTATTATTATTAACATATAATGCATTATTTGCCTCAGGGGTACAGGTCTGTGAATTTTCAGGCTTACACACTTCACAGCACTCACCATATCACATACCCTCCCCAATGTCCATAACACAGCGACCCTCTCCATATCCCCCACAAGCAACCCTCAGTTTGTTTTGTGAGATTAAGAATCTCTTATGATTTGTCTCCCTCCCAGTCCCATTTTGTTTCTTTTTTTTTCTTCCCTACCTCCCAAACTACCTACCTCCCACTCTGCCTCTCAAATTCCTCATATCAGGGAGATCACATGATAATTGTCTTTCCCTGGCTGACTTATTTTGCTCAACATAATGCCCTCTAGTTCCACCCACGTCATTGCAAATGGCAAGATTTCATTTCTTTTGATGGCTGCATAGTGTTCCATTATATATATATACCACATCTTCTTTATCCATTCATCTAAACATTGGACATTTAGAGCACTTTTTCTTGTGTCTGCTGGCCATTTAGGTGTCTTCTTTGCAGAAGTGTCTGTTCATGTCTTCTGCCCATTTTTTGATTGGATTATTTGTTCTTTGGGTGTTGATATGGATCTCTTCTCCCATTCTGTCAGTTGTCTTTTGGTTTTGTTGACTGTTTCTTTGACTGTGCAAAAACTTTTGATCTTGATGAAGTCCTAATAGTTCATTTTTGCCGTTGTTTCCCTTGCCTTTGTGATTATTCTAGGAAGAAGTTGTTGTGGCTGAGGTCGAAGAGGTTGCTGCCTGTGTTCTCAGGATTTTAATGGATTTCTGTCTCACATTGATGTCTTTCATCCATTTGGAGTCTATTTTTGTGTGTGTGGTATAAGGAAATGGTCCAGTTTCATTTTTGTGCATGTGGCTGTCCAATTTTCCTAACGCCATTTCTTGAAGAGATTGTCTTTTTTCCATTGGACATTCTTTCCTGCTTTGTCGAGGATTAGTTGACCATAGAGGTGAGGGTCTATTTCTGGGCTCTCTCTTCTGTTCCATTGATCCATGTGTCTATTTTTGTGCCAGTACCATACTGTCTTGATGATGACAGCTTTGTAATAGAGCTTGACGTCCGGAATTGTAATGCCACCAACTTTGCCTTCTTTTTCAACAATCCTCTGGCTACTCAGGGTCTTTTCTGGTTCCATGTAAATTTTAGGATTATTTGTTCCATATTTGAAAAAAAGTGATGGTATTTTGATACAGATTGGGTTAAATGTGTAGATTGCTCTAGGTAGGATAGACATCTTCACAATATTTGTTCTTCTGATCTAAGAGCATGAAGCATTTTTCCATTTCTTTGTGTCTTCCTCAATTTTTTTCATGAGTACTTTATAGTTTTCTGAGTATCAATTCTTTGCCTAATTGGTTAGGTTTATTCCTAGATATCTTATGGTTTGGGGGGCAATTATAAATGAGATTGACTCCTTCATTTCTCTTTCTTCTGTCTTGCTCTTGGTATATAGAAATGCAACTGATTTCTGTGTATTGATTTTATATCCTAACACTTTACTGAATTCCTGTGTGAGTTCTAGCAGTTTTGGAGTGGGGTCTTTTAGGGTTTCCACATAAAGTATCATATCATTTGCAAAGAGTGAGAGTTTGACTTCTTCTTTGCCTATTTGGATGCCTTTTTTTTGCCTTTTATTTTTTTGTTGTTGTTGTCTGATTGCTGAGCTAGGACATCAGTACTATGTTGAAGAGCAGTGGTGATAGTGGACATCCCTGCCGTGTTCCCAACCTTAGGGGAAAAGCTCTCAGTTTTTCCCCCATTGAGAATGACATTTGCTGTGGGTTTTTCCATAGATGGCTTTGATGATATTGAAGAATGTACTCTCTCTCCCTACCCTTTGAAGAGTGTTGATCAAGAAAGGATGCTGTGCTTTGTTAAATGCTTTTTTAGCATTTATTGAGATTATCATATGGTTCTTGTTCTTTCTTTTATTAATGTATTGTATCCCATTGATTGATTTGTGGATTTTGAACAAACCTGCACCCCAGGAATAAATGCCACTTGGTTGTGGTGAATAATCCTTTTAATGTACTGTTGGATTTTATTGGTATATTTTGCTAAGAATTTTTGCATCCTTGTTCATCAAGGATGAACATCAAGGATGGTCTGTAATTCTCTTTTTTGATGGGGTCTTTATTTGGTTTTGGGATCAAAGTAATGCTGGCCTCAAAGAATGAGTTTGGAAGTTTTCCTTCCATTTCTAGTTTTTGGAACAGTTTCAGGAGAACAGATATTAGTTCTTCTATAAATTTTTCGTAGAATTCCCCTGGGAAGCTGTCTGGCCCTGGGCTTTGGTTTGTTTGGAGATTTTCATGACTTCTTCAATCTCCTTACTGATTATGGGTCTGTTAAGGTTTTCTATTTCTTCCTGGTTTAGTTTTGGTAGTTTATATGTCTCTAGGAATGCATTTATATCTTCCAGACTGTCAAATTTGCTAGCATATAGTTGCTCATAATATGTTCTTACAACTATTTGTATTTCTCTGGTATTGGTTTGATCTCTCCTCTATCATTCATGATTTTATTTATTTGGCTCCTTTCTGTTTTCTTTTTTGATCATTCTGGCCAGGGGTTTATAAATCTTATTAATTCTTTCAAAGAAACAGCTCCTAGTTCCATTGATTTATCCTACTGTTCTTTTGGTTTCTGTTTCATTGATTTCTGCTCTGATCTTTATCATTTCTCTTCTCCTGCTGGGTTTAGGCTTTCTTTGCTGTTCTTTCTCCAGTTCCTTCAGGAGTAGGGTTAGGTTGTATACTCGAGACCTTTCTTGTTTCTTGAGAAAGGCTTGTATCACTATACAGTTTCCTCTCAGCACTGCCTTAGCTGTGTCCCACAGATTTTGAACAGTTGTGTTTTCATTTTAATTTGTTTCCATGAATTTCTTCAATTCTTCTTCAATTTCCTGGTTGACCCATTCATTCTTTAGTAGCATGCACTTTAGCCTCCATGTATTTGAGTTCGTTCCAACTTTCCTCTTGTGATTGATTTCTAGCTTCAGAGCATTGTGGTCTGAAAATATGCAGGGAATGATCCCAGTCTTTTGCTACTGGTTGAGACCTGCTTTGTGACCCAGGATGTGATCTATTCTGGAGAATGTTCCATGTGCACTAGAGAAGAATGTGTATTCTGTTGTTTTGGGATGGAGTGCTCTGAATATATCTGTAATGGCCATCTGATCTAGTGTGTCATTTAAGGCCTTTATTTCCTTATTGATCTTTTGCTTTTATGATCTGTCCATTTCAGTGAGGGGGGTGTTAATATCCCTGACTATTATTGTATTATTGTTGACGTGTTTCTCTGATTTTGTTATTAATTGGTTTATACAGTTGACTGCTCCCATGTTAGGGGCATAGGTATTTAAAATTGTTAGATGTTCTTGTTGGACAGAACCTTTAAGTATGATATAATATCCTCCCTCATCTCTTATTATAGTCTTTGGTTTAAAATCTAATTTATCTGATATAAGGATTGCCACCCCAGCTTTCTTTTGATGTCTATTAGTGTGCTAAAATTTTTTTCACCCCCTCACTTTAAATCTGGAGCTTTCTTTGGGACTAAAATGGGTTTCTTATAGACAGCGTATTGATGGGTCTTGTTTTTTTATTCATTCTGATACCCTGTGTCTTTTGATTGGGGCATTTAGCTTATTTACATTCAGGGTAACTATTGAAAGATATGAATTTAGTGCCATTGTATTGCCTGTAAGTTGACTGTTACTGTATATTGTCTCTGTTCCTTTCTGGTTTAATACTTTTAGGTTCTCCCTTTGCTTAGAGGATCCCTTGCAGTATTTTCTGTACGGTTGGCTTGGTGTTTGCAAATTCTTTTAGTTTTTGTTTGTCCTGGAAGCTTTTTATCTCTCATTCTATTTTCAATGACTTCCTAGTGGATATAGTATTCTTTGCTGCATATTTTTCTCATTTAGTGCTCTGAATATATCATGTCAGTCCTTTCTGACATGCCAGGTCTTTGTGGATAGGTCTGCTGGCAATCTTATATTTCTACCAGCGTATGTTACAGTCTTTTTGTCCCAAGGTCCTTTCAGGATTTTCTCTTTGTCACCAAGACTTGTAAATTTTACTATTAGATGACAGGGTGTGGACCTATTTTTATTGATTTTGTGGGGGTTCTCTGTGCCTCCTGGATTTTGATGCTTGTTTTCTTTGCCATATTAGGAAAATTTTCTATTATAATTTACTCCAATATACCTTCTGCCCCCCTCTCTCTTTCTTCTTCTGGGATACCAGTTATTCTAATATTGTTTCATCATGGTATCACTTATCTCTCAAATTTCCCCTGGTGACCCAGTAGTTGTTTGTCTCTCTTTTGCTCAGCTCCTTTATTCTCCATCATTTGGTCTTCTCTATCACGAATTCTCTCTTCTGTCTCATTTATCCTAGCCGTAAGAGGTTCCATTTTTTTTTTTAAGATTTTATTTATTTGAGAGAGATCACAAGTAGGCAGAGAGGCAGGCAGAGAGAGAGAGGAGGAAGCAGGCTCCAAGCAGAGAGCCTCATGCGGGGTCTCGATCCCAGGACCCTGGGATCATGACCTGAGCCGAAGGCAGAAGCTTTAACCCACTGAGCCACCCAGGCGCCCCAAGAGGTTCCATTTTTGATTGCACCTCATTAATAGCTTTTTTGATTTCAGCTTGGTTAGATTTTAGTTATTTCTTTAGAAAGGGGTTTTATTTCTCCAGACAGCATTTCTCTAATATCTTCCATGCCTTTTGTGAGCCCAGCTAACACCTTGAGAATTATCATTCTGAACTGTAGTTCTGACATATTACCAATGTCTGTATTGATTATGTCCCTAGCCACTGTTACTGCCTCTTGTTCTTTTTTCTTTTTTCTTTTTTTTTGTGGTGAATTTTTCCACCTTGTCATTTTATCCAGATAAGAATATATGAATGAGAGAGTAAAATACTTAAAGAGTGGAAAGACCCCATAAAAATGAATACTAATCAAATCAGAAGAGACCCAAATTTGGAGGAAGGAAAAAGGGGTAAAAATAAATTAAAAAAATATATAAATATGTATATTAGACTGGTGAATAGAACAGAGCCACTCACTTGATTTTGGGTGTATCTGGTCTCTTAGAAGAAACTACCTCCAAGAATTTTAAAGAAAGAAAAACTTATACAAGTTTAAGGGTAAACATGATGAATGAATGGAATTTGACTATAAAGATGAAAATTTAAAACAAATTCTAAAAAAGGAATTTTAAGATTACTTGGTTGGAAATAGAAAAGAATAAAAAAAGGAGAGAATGTGCTCAGGCTGGAGACTAGAACAAAACCATGTGCTAGATTTTGGATATATTTTGATCTATTAGAAGAAATTGTATTCCAAAATTTAAAAGAAAAGAAAACCTAGATGTATACAAAAGATAAGGTTAAATACAATGAAGGGATAAAATATGACTATAACAATGAAGGTTTAAAAGGAATTTTTTTTTAGAAAGGTGTTGTTACGATTAACTACTTAGGGGCGCCTGGGTGGCTCAGTGGGTTAAGCCTCTGCCTTCGGCTCAGGTCATGATTCCAGGGTCCTGGGATCAAGCCCCCCATCGGGCTCTCTGCTCTGCAGAGAGCCTGCTTCCTCCTCTCTCTCTCTCTCTCTCTCTGCCTGCCTCTCTGCCTGCTTGTGATCTCTGTCTATCAAATAAATAAATAAAATCTTTAAAAAAAAAAGATTAACTACTTAAAAATGTTGAAAGAGGAAAAGTTAAAAAAATTGAATAAGAAAAAAATAAAATTAATAATTTACCTTTGCATGACCAGAGGATCATGGGGAAAAAAGCCATGAATTTTATGCATCGCTTTCCCCTAGCTCTGGAGTTTCACTGTTCTCTTTGATTGGTAGGCTTGGTTTTGGCTGGATGTTCTTGCTCATCTTCTGGGGAGGGGACTGTTTCAGTGAGTAACATATGTCTTTGTCTGAGGTGTAATTGCATTGCCCTTGCCAGGGGCTAGGCCAAGTAATCTGCTCTGGTTCACTCTTGGAGCTTTTGTTCCCTGAACGCTTTCTGTAGAGCTCTGGAGGGTGGGAATGAAAATGGTGGCCTCACAATCTGTGGCCTGGAGGAGCCGAGAGCTTGGGGCCCTACCCCTCAGTGCGCCATCAGAGAAAAGCAGTCAGTCCCTCCTGTCTCTCTGGTCTCCAGCCATGCTCTGTGCTCATCTGGCCTGAGACCGAGCATTTCTATCTCTGTTGTATGGCCCCTTTGGAGTCTCTAAACCCACCACTTTCCTGTCACACATTCCTGTGCCACTCCTTCTGGAGGAGGAAGGAGGGGAGTCTCTCTGGATCTGCCACGTTGTGGGGTGTCTGCTCAAAGTGCAATGCCCTGGCTGTGTCTTGGATCATGGTTTAAGGTAATGGTGATCTGAAAGCACACTCTTTGGCTCTGTCTCTGTAGCTGGCTTCCCTGCTCTAATACCTGGGAGCTCTGCCACACTCAGACAGCTCTGGTCTTTCTGTGACCCTGTGGGACCTGAGACCACAGTGTCCCCATGAGGGTTCCTCACCCGCTTAGCCTCTGGAGTGATGTCCCCCAGTGGAGCAGACTTCTAAAAGTTCTGACTTTGTGCTCTGCTGCTCCACCACTTGCCGGGAGCCAGCCCATCTCCCTGCGATCAATCTTCCTCTCGCTTCAGATTCACTTCTTTTAGAAGTGAACTACCTTTCAGAAAGTGGCCGATTTTGTGTTCCTAGAATTGCTGCTCTTCTTCTCTTCTATCTCCTATTGAGTTTGTAGGTGTTTGGAATGGTTTGATAACTATCTAGCTGAACTCCTGCACCTGATGTCATTTCAGCCTGCTACTCCTCTGCCATCTTTGCCCCAGCCTCCTGATCAACCTATTCTTAACTTACAATTATTTTTATTTCTATCACACATCCTCATTATAGTTATATGCTTATGTAATTATTTAGTTAATATTTATCAGTTCCTCTAGGCCATGAGCTTTTTGAGGAGGAAGGGGATGCTCTTTATTTCATTACCAATCCCTAGCATAATACCTAACATCATAGTAGGCTGAGAAGGAGGACAGAAAATGTAAGGAAGGAATAGTTGAAGATAACTTGAAGTTACCTTATTTATCTTTGAAGTTATTCAAAGATAATTTGAAGCTTGAAATCAGAGCACAGAAAGAAGGTCTTGAAAAGGAGATGAAGAGAGAAAGGGGGAGAACAAGAGAGGAGAAGAGAGGGAGAGAGAGAGAGGGAGAAAGATTAACGTAAAGACGGATGAGAAGAAGAAAATGGATTAAAAAGTGTATTGAGAGATAGGTGAGAGGGGTTGTATAACATGTGGTCGAATCTCAGCTTCCCCAGAGTAGTAAGAAAGTATGTGGATTGGAAGTTTTACGAAGTCAGAATAGTAGCCTAAATTTTCTCCTTCAAGATTATTATTAAACTATATAATCTTGCTTATCTTCAGTTTTAACATTTATAAATTAATGATAATACCTCACAAGGAGGTTGATAATGATTGAATGAAAGAATGGATGCAGGATTACATAGACTGGATAGAATTTTGCTTCTGCTACTTGTGATCTTGTACTAATTAGATTCTTCAATCTGAGTAGTATGAAGAAAAATGAGGTATCAAATTCCCTAACCAAAGATACAAGATAAGCTGAAAGAGATGAGAATAGGAAGGCTGATAAAAACATCAATAAATTTACTCATAGCTAATGAGCCAGGATTCAAACCCAGGCTAACTGCTCCCATGAGTTATATGTGGTCTCATAATCTTCAAGCTATACCACCTCCCAAATAGAAGCAATCCACTAGAAGACAATGAGGTTAGATTGCTTAAAAAATATATATATATATAAAATATATGTTATAAAATATAATATATAATAAATATATATACACACATATATACATATGTAAAATATATAAACATATAGAATATATTATATACACACATATGTATATATTATATACACATATATGTATACACATGTACACATATTTATATATGTACATGCATACACATGTACATACATGTATATATGTACATATATGCACATATATAAATATATATATGTGTGTATATATGTATTTTTTTTTCAGCAGTGTGTTTGAAAGGTAAGTATATATTGAGTAAATCGTAGAAGAAAGGGAAAATATTTTCTGTGTTCAATAGAGTGAGCTCTTCTTTGTCTTTCATAGAACTAATGCCACAGAAACATACTGAAAGAGTATTTCAACACACTGCTATAGTTCTCAGGGCAGATAATTCTTTTTTTTTAATTAAAAGATGAGCTTTTTAAAATAAATTACTTTATTGAGGTATGATTGACATGTAAAAATTTGAACATATTTAATATATACGATCAGATTATTTTGGTGATAAGACTACACTTGGGAAACAGTCACCACCATCAAACCATAAACATATTCATCACCACCCAGTTTCCACCAACCTTCTTCTTTTTCAACAACATAATCATCGTCATCATCATCCTTATTATTATTTTGTTCTGAGAACACTTAATGTAAGAGATCCTTTTAGCAAGATTTAAGTATACAATATAATTTTGTTAATGCAGAGTTTCTCTTACAAAACTGATTATTTGTACCTTTTCACCATCAACTCCCCTTTTTCCTCTCCCACCAGTCTCTGAAAACCATTATTTTACTCTTTGCTTTTATCAGTTTTACTATTTTAGAGTCTAAATATGAGAGAATAAAATGTTTTTCTGTAGCTGGCTCATTTCATTTAGCATATTGTCCCATACCCCATGTTGTTACAAATGGCAAGATTTTTTCTCTTATAAGGCTGAATAATATTTTATTGTACATATATTGCACATTTTCTTTATTGATTCTCTACTGATGGACTTATAGTGCATATTCTTGACTATAATGAATAATGCTGTAATGAACATGGGATTGTAGGTATCTGAGGTTCTAGTTTCAATTCCTGTAGGTAAATACACAGAGAGGGGTTGCTGGATCATATGGTAGTTTTATTTTTCATTTTCTGAGGGAATTCCATACTGTATTCCATAATGGCTGTATCAGTTTACATCCCTACCTACAATACACAAGGATTCCCTTTTCTCCACATCCTCACCAACACTTGCCATTCATGTATAATTTTATGTATTTATGTTTTAATAATGGCCATTCTAGAAGTAATATCTTTGTGGTTTTGATTTACATTTCCTATAATTAATGATGTTGAATACTTTTATATATACCTAATATCTTTTGTATGTTTTCTTTTAAGAAATATATATTCACTCCTTTGTCCATTTTTTAATTGAAGAGTTTTGTTTTTTAAAGTTTTTGCTATTGAGTTGCATGAGTTCTTTACATAGTTTGGATATCAACCCATTATCACATTCATGCAATTTGCAAATATTTTCTCCCATTCTGTAGGTTGCTTTTCATTTTGTTGATTGTTTCTTTTGTTGTGCCAAAATTCTTTAGTTAGACGTAATCTCACTTGTCTGTTTTTGCTTTCATTGCTGCTATATCCAAAGAAACATTACCAAGAGCCACATCAAGAAACTTTCCCCCTATATTTGCTTCTAAGAGTTTTACACTTTCAAGTTTTACATTTAAGTCATTAATTCATCTTAAGTTGATTTTTGTTTATTATATAATATAAAGGTTCGGTTTCATCCTGCAATTATCCACTTGTCCCAGCACCATTTATTGAAGAGACTATATTTTCCATATTTGTGTGGAAATCCTTCTTGGAGATTAGTTGACTGTATATGCCTGGGTTTATTTCTGGGCTCTCTATTTCTGTTCTATACCTATGTGGCTACTTTTATGGCAGCACTGTACTGTTTTGATTACTAACATTTTGTTATACAGTTTGAAATTAGGAAGTGTGACGCTTCCAGGTTTGTTCTTCTTGCTCAAGACTTTTGACTATTGGGAGTCTTCTGTGATTCTATAAAAGAATTCTATAAAAGGTTCTATAAAAGAATTGTGGGATTGTTTTTTTCTTTCTGTGAAAAATGCCATTGGAATTTTGATTGGGATTACATTGATTTGGTAAATCACATGGGTTGTATCTGGACATTTTAGCAATATTAATCTTCAGTCTGTGAACATAAGATATCCTTTCATTTATTTGCTTATTTATTATTATTCAGTTTCTTTATTAATGCTTTATAATGCCAGAATACAGATCTATCATCTCCTTTGTTAAATTATTCTTTTTTTTTTTTTTAAGATTTTATTTATTTATTTGACAGAGAGAAATCACAAGTAGATGGAGAGGCAGGCAGAGAGAGAGAGAGGGAAGCAGGCTCCCTGCTGAGCAGAGAGCCCGATGCGGGCCTCGATCCCAGGACCCTGAGATCATGACCTGAGCCGAAGGCAGCGGCTTAACCCACTGAGCCACCCAGGCGCCCTGCTAAATTATTCTTAAGTATTTTGTTGTTTTGGGTGCTTTACCAAGTGAGATTGTTTTCTGTAATTTTTTAATGTTCATTTTTAGTACATAGAAATGCAACTGATTTCTCTATGTTGATTTTTTATCCTGTAACTTCAGTGAATTTGATTTTGTTGTAATAGCTCTTGGTGGTATCTTAAGAGGTTATTTTTTTTTTTTTAAAGATTTTATTTATTTGACAGAGCTCAAGTAGGGGGAGCAGCAGGTAGAGGGAGAGGGAGAACCGGGCTTCTTAATGAGCAGGAGCCAGATGTGGGCCTCCATCCCAGGACCTTGCGATTATGATCTGAGCCAAAATCAGCTGTTTAACTGACTGAGCAACCCAGGCACCCCTAGAGGTTTTTGTATGTAGGATCATGTCATCTGTGAACGGAAACTATTTTATTTCTTTTTTCCAATTTGGATGCCTCTTTTTTTTATCCAATTACTAAGCTAAGTAGCTAAAACTTCCAGTATTATGCTGAATAAGAGTGGAAAGTGTGGTCATGATTGTCTTGTTTCCCGTCTTAGAGCTTTCAGCTTTTCATTATTTAATCTGATAACAGCGGGCTGGTCATATATGGTCTTTATTGTGATGATGTACAATTCTTCTATAGCTATTTTTTGACAGTTTTTATCATAAAGACTGTTGAATTGTATCAGATGCCTTTTCTTTGTCTATATAGAGGATCATATGATTTTTAATCTTTCTTTTGGTAATGTGGTATATCATACTTATTGATTTGCCTATGTTGTACCAACCTTGCATCCAGGATAAATCCCACTTGGTAATGGTGTATGATCTTTTAAATGTGCTCTTGATTCAGTTTGATAGGATTTCATTGAGGATTTCTGCATCTCTATTCATCAGGGATATTGACTTCTTCTTTCCTTGCAGTATTCTTCTCTGGCTTTGATATCAAGGTAATGCTGGCTTCGAAATGAGTGTGGGAATATTACCTCCTCTTAAAATTTTTTGGAAAGATTTGAGAAGGATTGGTATTATTTTATTTTTTTCTTTAAATGTTTGGTAAAAAAATGTTTGGTAGAATTCACTAGAAAAACGTCTGATCTTGTGCTTTTCTTTGTTGGGTGATTTTTAGTTATTGATTAGTCTGGATCTATTCAGATTTTCTATTTCTTCATGATTTATTCTTGGTAGCTTATATGTTTCTAGTAATTTACTAATTTCTTCTAGGTTATCCAATTTGCTGACATGTAATTGTTTCTAATAGTCTCTTATGATCTTTGTAATTTCTGTGGTATAAGTTGTTATGTCTCCAGTTTTTAAAATAATTATTTGAGACTTTTAAAAAGTTAATCCAGCTAAAAGTTTGTCAATTTTTAAAAAAGATTTTATTTATTTATTTTACAGAGGAGAGAGACAGCAAGAGAGGGAATACAAGCGGGGGGAGCGTGAGAGGGAGAAGCAGGCTTCCCGCTGAGCAGGGAGTCTGATGTGGGGCTCAATCCCACAACCCTGTGATCATGACCTGAGCTGAAAGCAGACACCCAACAACTGAGCCACTCAGGCACCTCAATTTTATCTTTTTATGAAACCAATATTTGTTTTGTTGATTCTCTCTCTCTCTTCCTTTCTCTCTCTCTCTCTCTCATTTCATTTATTTCTCTTCTCATATTTATTTTTTCTTCCCTATGCTAACTTTGGGCTTAGTTTATTCTTCCAGTTTCTTGAAATATAAAGTTAAGTTGTTTGAGATCTTCTCCTTTTTTTTTTTTTTGAAGATTTTATTTATTTATTTGACAGACGGATCACACGTAGGCAGAGAGGCAGGCAGAGAGAGAGGAGGAAGCAGGCTCCCTGTTGAGCAGAGAGCCCGATGCAATGCTCGATCCCAGGACCCTGGGATCATGATCTGAGCTGAAGACAGAGGCTTTAACCCACTGAGCCACCCAGGTGCCCCCTCTTCTCCTTTCTAAAGAGAAAAAAAATAATACAGGTGTTTATCACGATTAACTTTCCTCTTAAAACTGCTTTTGCTATATGATCTATCCTAGAGAATGTTCCATGTGCACTTGAAAAGAATGTATGTTCTGATGCTATTGGCTGGAATGTTTTGTATGTTTATCAGGTTCACCTGACCTACCATTAGTTTAAGTCCAATGTTTTCTTTTGATTTTCTGTCTGGTTGATCTGTCCATTGCTTAAAGTGGGATATTGATGTTGCATACCATTATTTTATTGTTGTCTATTTCTCCTTTCACATCTATTAATAATTGCTTTATATATTTAAGTGCTCTGATGTTGAGTGTATGTCTATTTATAGTTGTTATATCCTCTCGATTACTTGACCCCTTTATTATTATGTAATATTCTTCTTTAATATAGTATTTTATACTAAAAACTATAGCACATATAGCAAAAAACTATAGTTTTTGATGTAAAAACTATTTTGTCTGATGTAGCCATATCTAGTCTCTTTTGACTACCATTTTAATGTAATATCTTTTTATAGAATTTCAGTTTCAGCCTATCTGTGACCTTAAAGCTAACATAAGCCTCTTTTAGGCAGCATGTAGGGTTTTTCTTTTTTTAAATATCTATTTAGCCACCATGTGTCTTTTGATTGGAGAGTTTAATTCGCTTACATTTAAAGTAATTATTGATAGGTAAGGACTTCCTATTGCCATGTTTTTTTCGATTTTGCAGTTCCTTTGTTTCTTTCTTCCTTTCTTATCTTCCTTTGTAATTTGATGATTTGTTTTTATTTTTTGTAGTAGTATGCTTTGATTCCTGTATCTTAATCTTTTGTGTATCCACTAAAGGATTATTATTTTTTTTAAAAAGATTTACTTATTTATTTGAGAAAGCAAGAGGGAGGGCATGAGCAGGGAGAGGAGCAGAGGGAAGGAGAGAATCCTCAAGCAGACTCTCTGCTAAACCTGGAGTCTGACACAGGCCTTGATCCTATGACCCTGAGATCATATCTTGACCTGAAATCAAAAGTCAGATACCTAACTGATTGAGTAACCCGGCCCCCAGCATAATTTTTTGGTTGCCATTAGGCTTAAATAACACATTTTATAGTAATAACAGTTTATTTTAACCTGATAACAACTTAACTTTGGTTGCATACAAAAACCATATACTTAAAAAAAAAAAAGATTTATTTATTTATTGGAGAGAGAGAGTATGGGGGAGGGCCAGAAGGAGATAATCTCAAGTAGACTCTCTCTTGAGTGCAGAGCCTGATGTAGGCTCAATCCCACGATTCTGAGATCATGACTTGGGCTAAAGTCAAGAGTCAGATGCTTAACCAACTGAGCCATCCAGGCTCTCCCAAAATCATGTGCTTTTTTCCCTCCTCACATTTTTTTTTTATTCTTGTTACACTTTACATTTTTTTATGTTGTGTTCCTTAGTAAAGTTTTGTAGCTTTAGTTATTTTTAATATTTTTAAATTAATATACTATAGTTGTAAGTGATTTATCCACCATCACTACAATGTTAGAGTATTCTGAATTGACATATTTGTTCTTTTTTAACGATTTTATTTATTTGACAGAAAGAGAGAGAGAGTGACAGAGAGAGGGAATACAAACAAGCCAGGGGAGTGGGAGAGAGAGAAGCAGGCTTCCCACTGATCAGGAAGTCCAATGTGGGACTCGATCCCAGGACCCTGGGATCATGACCTGAGCCAAAGGCATATGCTTAACAACTGAGCCACACAGGGTCCCTGATATATTTGTCTTTACTAGTGAGTTTTACACTTTCATTTGTTTTCATGTTGCTAGTTCGTATCCTTTGTTTCAATTTGAGCTCTCTTTAGCATCTCTTGTAATGTGGGCCTTGTGGTGATGTACCTCAGCTTTTCTTTGGAAATGTCTATCTCTTCTTCTGAAGAACATCTTTGCCAGTTATGGTATTCTTGGTTGCCACCTTTTTCTTACACCTTTTTCTTATATTCTTTTGAATATATCATTTCACTTTCTCCTGACCATCAAGATTTCTACTAAGAAGTGTGATGATAATTTTATGGGGGCTACCTTGTATTAGATAAGTTGATTTTCTCTTGCTGCTTTCAATATTCTTTTTTGTCTTTGTCTTTTGACAATTTGATTATAATGTATCTCAGTGAAGATCTTTTTATGTTTAACCTGTTGGGATTCTTTGTGCTTTATGGATCTGGGTGTTTATTTCCTACCCCAGTTCATGAAATTTTTTTGGTCATTATATTTTTAAATAAGATTTCGGAAACTTTCTCTTTTTCTTTTCCTTCTGGGATTCCCATTATGTGTATTTTGATCTTTTTTGGATGCTGTTCCAAAGAGCTCTAAGCTTTCTTAACTCATTTTAATAATTTTTTCTTTTTGTTCCTCTGATTAGGTAATTTCAAAGGATTTGTCCTTGAGTTCATTGATCCTTTGTTTTGCACTCTCAACTCTGTTCTTGATCCCTTTAGTGGATTTACAGTACAATCGTTGTATTCTTTAGCCCCTGGACTTCTTTTAGGTTATTTTTTTTATGATTGCTCTCTCTTTGTTAAACTTACCATTTTGTTCATGTATTGTTTTTCTGACTTCACTGAATTGTCTGTTTGTGTTCTCTCCTGATGAGCTTTTAAAGATGATTATTTTGAATTATTTTTCAGGCTATTATTAAATCACCACTTTTTTAGGATCAGCTCCTGCACCTTCATTTTGTTCTTTTGGTGAGATCATATTTCTTTGGTTCTTTGGTTCTTCATGTTGCTTGAACCTTGCATGCTGTCCTCACATTTGAAGCAGTCACTTCCTCTTTACTGACTGGCTATAAGAGAGAAAGATCTTCACCAGTCAACCAGGCTAGAGATAATGGGGTTTCTCAGACTCTTTCTGTGTGGGAACTTGCTTTATTTTTTTATTATTACCTTGTGGGAGAAGTCTTAGACTGTGTGCCTTAGCTTGATCCTGCAAAGCCAGGCCAGGTGCTGACATCCTCCTGTTTATCTTCCCAAGGTCATTGCCCTGAGGTGTTCAGGGTTATGCATCTCTTCCTAATCCAGCAGATACAGCTGGATGCTGGTAGTTGTGTGGCTTTCTGTGGGAGTTCCCATTCCTTGTCTGCAGGAGAGCTTAGGGTATTGGCTACTGGAGGGAGGGGTTGCATGGAATTCTGGGGGTACATGTTGGCTAGTTGTGGGATCCCTAGGTGGGGTTCTCACTGGGTTTGTGGGCAGAATTCTTACTAGAATCCACACTCCAGTTAGTAGGATCTGCCACTTGTTGAAATCTATGCATCAGTTTCTCTGAGCTCTCGTCTTTTTTCTCTGCTCTTACCAATTCCTATATTATTCAGTTTTCCCAGTTCTTTCAATATTCTGGGTATGGAAATATGGATAAGGGTCCCTTAGATGCCCTCTTCAGAAGGCTGGGGAAGCTTAGGGCTCACTTTGCTCTCATTTTTCCCAGTGTGATAAATTATAAGTGAGGGCAGTATCTGTAGGCCCTGTGCTGTCTTACCTTGACATGAGTAAAGTGAAAGTAGTGGGTTTTTGTTTGTTTGTTTTGTTTTTGTTTGTTTTTAATCTTTTTTAGTGCTTCTATTTTTTGGTTCTTTGCTCCACTGGGGTGCCAGAACCATTCAGCTGTACACTGAGGTATTCTATTTTGTGGATCATTGTTAAATCAGTTTCTATAGAGATGTGTGGTAGGGAGCCTTGTTTAGGAGAGAAAATTTTTTACTTCATAGGTCTCAAATATCCATTCTAGTTTATACAACATTCAATTTATATATATATATAAAATACCCCATACTTTTTTAATCTATTTAATGACAAGGTTAGTGAAAATTTTTATTGGATATAAATAGGAGGACAGTAGTTTTAGGCAGAATGATGAGTCCTGCATGTGGGTATCAGATGTCAGAGCACAGGCATTGGTTCAAGTTTAGATAAGATCACAGAATTTGGTTTTAAAGGTCAAGGAAATAAAAATCCAAGGTAAGATAGCTTAAGGAATTGTCCTGTAGGGCAGGAACTAGAGTGAGCTTAATCCTATAAGAAAGACTATTTTCTGTCATGAAATCATAGTCAGAACATCTAAAATTACATTTCTTCTAGTAATACTTATAGGTAAACATTTGCAATTCAATCAGATTTACCTATCATTATAAGCAGGAGACATGCTAACTCTTCCTAAGACATCTTTTAATGGCATTTGAGCAAGTAATTCTGTTGCCCTCAGTCTCTTCTCAATGATAATATCACATTGGAGGGACATTTTCAAAAAGGTTTTAATTGATTTAATAATTGTTATGAAACACTGGAATAGAATGTTTGTATGACATTAGTGAGCCAAAGAAAGACATGGTAAAATGGGGAATGAAATAAGGAGGTAGATTTATGTGTAAGTGACTCCTTGATGGATGGCCAAGCTTATGGTAGAGTTATTATCTTGTCAAGAAGATTATGCACTGGATAAAGAAAATTTTGAATTTGGTATTTATAAAAATAATTTCCTTTCTACAGGAGAAAAATAAGAAGGAAATAGAATCATGAAAGGAAGAATTCTGCTGAAAAGTTTTAGGACATTTAATTTTATAAAAGATCTAGTTGTATTTTATATTATATGTGAACATTACACAGGACTAATTTTTCTTTTTTTCTAAATGTTTAGAAATGTTTTTTTCTTTCTGTAATGATTTTCTTTTCCTTGCTTGACATAGAATTTTAGTTTTAGAAATTTTATCCTACTTTTGATCCCCAAAGATTTATCATAATATAATAGGACAATGATCAGTGTAAGATACATACATACACACAATATACATACACCTCTGTGTATGTGTGTTTATATATCACTGTGTGTATTTTTGTTTGTATATGGATGCTCACATATCACTCACATTTTCAAAATTATTATTTGATTTTATTTTATGCTAAGAGTTCTTCAGAGAGCTTTTATTTGATACTAATTTTTTCCCCAATTATCACATTATGCTTAAATCTTGGAAAGGCTTCCTCTCTTAATATATTTTAATAAGAGAACCCTTGGAGCCACATAACCTTCATCTTTTCATCATAGGCTACTGATTATCTTGACTTCTATTGCCTGAAGACTTATATCTGATGGAAACATTAAAAATACCATGTCAGGTTCCAAATAGTAGGAAATAGCTGGCAGTTATAATAGATCAAGTGGAAAATAGAATTTTACTTTCTAAATAAATAATTAAATTCAGAATTCTCTTTGATAAGTTAGTGTTGAGGCTAATTAGAATATATTATTTACAATGAGGCATAATGAAAATAATAGTGAATTAGGTATTTACAACCTGGACACTCATCTGAAATCACTGTTTATTTGCTCAGTGACCTTGGAAAAGAGAGCCTCAGCTTGACTCATCACTAACTGAAATATGTATTTACTATCTTTACAGCCCAGCTCTTTTTAATGTTGTTAAGATGAAATGATATATGTGAAAATATTATGTAAACAATGAAGTTCTATATTAAGGTGACTATTATAAATTATAGTTGATATGTGCCATGGACTCTATTAAGCATTCACGTAATTCTTACAACAGTTTTATGGGACAAGCAACATTTTAATATTCCAATTTTACAGATCAGGAAGGTGAGGTCCATAGTGTGTAAGATATTTGATTGAGGTCACACTATCTATGATTGGGAAAGGCAAGATTTGGATACTGGTTTGTTTGACACTAGACTTGATGCTCATAATTGCACAATTTTTATCTCTCATTTGAATAATAATTCCTATATAGGATAATGCATGGAAATGAATTCTCTCTTTTTTTAATCACTTCTGAATTCTAAATGTGAAAATGAAATAATATTTATTTTTCCTAAAAGCATAATGTAATGGAGTTCTAATTATTGAAATGTATTCTTCCTTTAGAATTTAATTGTCTTGGATCCACTCACAGTGACTGAGGAAGAAATTAGACCATCTCTAGAGAAACGTCTTGAAGCCATTATCAGTGGGGCTGCACTATTGGCTGACTCTTCATGCACTAGAGATTTCCATCGGGAACGGATTATTGCAGAATGCAATGCCATTCGCCAGGCTCTCCAGGACCTGCTTTCAGAGTACATGAACAATGTAGGTAACTTGTTTTCCCCCAACCCCATTCACTGGTTATATGCTGAGGGTCTTTCTGTGTACAAATGTGATAAATTACAAATGAGTACATGATTTTACATAGGCTGGCTTTCTGAGTGGGTTCTACTCACAAAGTACAGCATTGATACAGGAATTTCTAGGGATGAGATCCAACAATATATAATTGTTTTGTTTGAGGCAGTATCTAAATATTAGTTGAAGAAGGGAGTCAAAATTGGACAAAGGAAATTGGAGTTGGACATCAATTTAAAGGATAAAAGGAAGATGAATAAAAGGACAGTTTTTTCAGGATTTCGTTGGTGAATAAGAAAATCAGAATTTAGACAGTATTAGATAAAGTCAATGTTGAAGGGATCAGGGGTTATTTTTGAAGGTGTAAAGAACTCATATAGTTTGTAACTATAGCTCCTAACCTTTTCACACGTGACATAATGTCTTAGTTCTTTTGCAGTTTTAGCTATCTCTAAGGAATATGAGAAATGATATCTAAATTTAGACACATGTAAAAATATTTGTTTCAAGGTGCTCTTGGTTTCATTTCAAAAATCTTCATATATGACATATTGATTTCATATGTACATATTTACATCCATCTATAGAGTATCTATGCCAGTTCTTACATTCAAATCTTGTTGCTGTTTTTAAAATGAGGAAGAAAGCCTTGACGACATTGTCAAGCATATATTGATCATAGAGAATTCTTAATAATAGAGCTAAACAAAATGAAGGATTTATAATATAATTAATATATAATAATATATATTTATAAAATATTTTGTTCATCTGCCTTACAAATGGAATAATTAAAGAATTATGAAGGTACATTTTGAAAATTATTAGTTACAAATCATATGACTTTTTGGGCATGAAGTTGAAGATTTAGGATTGTTCAGTATAAGTAATTTATGTGAATAATTGAAATGTGCTAAAATTAGTTAATGAATTTTAAGGCTCCTTCTGCACATTTGATGTATCTCCATACTCTTAATATTTGATGACTTTGGCTCCTGGCCAAAAATCTCTTGCCTGTCAAGAAATCAAAGTTGTAAGGCAGATTTTGTTAACAAGAAGAACATGTTAGTAACATCATGTCCTGCTTCTGAAGCTAGAATAGTTCCATTTTTAGCACATGATATATTTTTTTTATTTGCAGTATTTTTTAAATTTTTTATGGAAAATTATGACAAAGTGTAAGAAATAGAAAATTATATAAGGCAAGCCTGAACCCAGAGAGCACATAATATATTTTTAGTTAAAGACATTTTAAGGGAATTCATCACTTATAAGAAACTCAGAAGATAATATTGTATTGGATTTCCTTCTCCCATGTTCTTTAAACTATTAAAATTATTATTCTCATATTTGTAGGTAAAATACAATTAAATATGTTTATTTTATCTTTAATTATAAAATTATAGATAAATTCCCTTTATCAGACTTAGATAAAGTTGTTTTATTCCTTTAGATGCAAAAGCAAACAGATACCCCAAAACAGTCACCCATGTACATAGTCAGGAATGGCTATGTAATTGTGGAGCTTGATGCCAAATGAAAATGCAAATAATCTTCAAAAGCAGGGGAAAAAACTCTTTTTTCCTTTTTCACAGTCTTGTTTGACCCAAGAAAGGTGATTTTTATTTGCTATTTAGTGTTAGGTTCTCTAGTACATAGGGCTAATTGTGGGAACATGCAGATCCTCTCAGATGTCTGTGGCTCTTCTCCATGACTGTGACCCATTTTGCCTTGTTCCAAGGCCATCACCAGAAGTGGCAGCAATTGTTTGGTGGGGGAACAGGTGGCTAAGGACCCGTGCCTGGAAGGCAGAGCTAAATGTGAGTCTAAGACATATGCTTCATCACTGCATCAGACTTCACAAATATAACCAAATTCAAAGATAAATTTTTTAAAAATTTTGAGACTGTGATAGCTGAGCATTAAAGGCCAACCATAAGGTTTCTTTCTGAGTATGGGCACCTGTGTGCAGTCACATGCTCTGAAGCTGGTCCTGTACATCATAAATGCATATCACGTAAGGGATTTTATGGTTCTCTTCAACTTTGGGTTTAAAACTATTTGAGTTAAAAACTATTCATACCAAAGGTAAAGTGATGGGAGCATTCTGCCCTGGGTGCAATCATTAAGACCTTGCATAATATCTAGATATTTATAAATAATAGTAAGACTAACAGAAAGTTGGTCTGCTTTTTATTTTCACCATGCTCTAGGAGTTCTAAATGTTAAGTGATAAAATGTTTTTCTCAAAATTCTTATGTTCTTCTAAGTTCTAAACAGTTACTTTGGTTATAAGTGATGTTTAATAGTATGTATGTATGATTCAAATTGCACATTTTATGATTATACTTTAATAACCTTTATATTCCTTTTGCATTTAAATAGCAGATTCAAAATAAACAATGATGACACTGATTGTAAAGACAACTATGAAATAGAGTCACTTCAGTTCTGTTGTTTTATATTGTATGGAATTTTATTTAAATTTAAAAAGCATGACAGTGAAACAGTATGAATTTCCATGGGTAATATTTTGTTAAGTAAATGCAGATTTTATGCATGTGAACTTCATATATGAAATCTTTTTTTATTTGTGAAATATTTTATTGAATTTGAGTGCTAACTTCAAAATTTGTTTTCCTTTAAGATTTGACAATTGCTTTAAAGTTAAAGAACAAGTCAGGAAAATAATGATTATTACTAAAAAGTAATTTTGTCATACAGAGAAGAGAGGTGTTTAAATATCTACTCCAAGTATTAAATATTCTAAGTGAGGCACTTAAAGTACTTAGGTATTTTTCTGTGTTTTACTGCTCTTTTTCTTAATAAGGATTTACTCATATTCAGTTTCAAGGCCCATTTGTCAAGTAAGCAAAACTTACTTATGTTACTAATACCCTGATAGGTATGATGGTTTTAAAACAAGGTAAGTTCAGTATAAGAAGAGTGAAGTGGAAAGAAACTTTTTCATTTATAATATGCAAATAATTAAGATCAGAGGCAATAGCTTTTTAAAATCATGTCCAGATAATTATCTTAACTCATTTTTTTTCCAAGGGTAGACTGAATTAGGAATTTAAATGCTTTTCAGTTATTTAATTGATTAGATTGCACTACTCTTCGTACTTGATAAGGTTTTCTTCTTCTTTCCTCCTTTGCCCATGTTTCCTCTTCTCCTCTTCTGGCAAAGGAGAGTAAACACTCCAGAAATACCTCTCAAATATGGCACTTCGTCATTTTTAGCTCTCATCCCTGTTGGAATTCCTGTGTTTACTCGTCTGCCATCTCTGCTGGACCGGAGCTCTAAGAGAGTGAGGATTATCTCCCTTGCTCTTTAAACAGAGACTTTCAGGTAGCAGGAGCTCAGTAGTTATTATTTGGATACAAGTAAATTGAGTTTAGTACTTGCTTCTTTTCAGTTTTTTAAATTAAAATGACAATGTGTCTAAAGCAATTAATTTGTATTTATTTATTATATTAAATGATTACCATGGAGGAAACATGAGGAAGATTAATGATAAGAACAGATACACAGAAAAGGAAGAAGTGAGAAAGCTGTTCTTTGGTGATCTTAGTATATTTGTGTATCCCTTTCTCTTAGGATATAATATGAAATACTTCCTGAGGAAGGCTTTTTTTTTTTTTTCAGGGAATTAAAGAATTACAGTGTGTGGGCAATGTCTAGTGATCTGCCCTAATGTTAGTGTAGAGGTCAGAGCAGGAGGAGCTAAATTTATGCAGTGGTGGTCCACATGATCAGAAATACATGTATGTACATTATATTGACATTATAAGTACAGCTCATTAATAATAACAAATGAATTTTTAGTATTATGAGAAAGCACTGCAAAGGCAGTTTAATAGCTCTTTTTTCATATAAAAATATAGTATTTTAGGCCTTATACTAGTATCTTGACCTAGACAATGAATATTGGAATTAAATAGCAGGAACCAATCTGGAAAAACAGTGGGGTATATTTTCAGAACAGATTCCCGAGTTTTAATCCAGGGTTATTTCACAAATGATGCTTCTTTATACCTTTCATTAGCTTTAATGAAAGGGAATGTACTTTCCTGGTATTAGCTGAACTCAAACCGTTCTCAGAATTTGCTCAAAGATTTTAGGATAGCTGATGTACTTCAATCTTCAATTTCCAGTTTAAGGAATGCAGTGTTTCATTTGGTGGGCTTGGTTTACTTTTCAGATTAGTTTTGAGTTTTTGTAATTGGGCTGTTGACGATTGTTGAGACATAATAAAGATAACTGTGAAAACTTAAGATTAACACTTATAAACTGTGGATGTTTTATATGAATGTGACTTCAAGGCTTCAAATTTTGTAAGCCTGTTGAGTACAGAGAAGTTCAGCAGTGGGAAATGAATATAGTTTATATAGTTTATGTTTTCTCAGGTTTAATCCACATGACCAGTCTAAATTACTTTCTTAAACAGATCAGTAAGTCTTGATCATTTTTTTTTTGACTGAAATTCTATGTGTAGTGTCTTGTGACATTGGTAAGAAATTAGTAGGAAATGAAACCTGATAGATCCATTACAGATAAAACAGACCACTCCTTACCACTCTAATGATTATATATATTTGTTGTAATATTTTCCATATATTTATGGAAATATTTTCCAAATATACATAGGAATAGTTATTCTGTATCCATAGCTCAATAGTCGACACAAATCTCACTGGGATTAAAAAAAGGAAGTGTTAGCAATGCTGCATTCTTTTTTAAAATTTAAAAAATTTTTTTATTAACATATAATGTATTATTAACCCCAGGGGTACAGGTCTTTGAATCACCAGGTTTACACACTTCACAGCACTCACCATAGTAATACCTTCTCCAATGTCCATAACCTCACCACCCTCTTCCTACCCCCCTCATCCCAGCAATCCTCAGTTTGTTTTGTGAGAGTAAGAGTCTCTTATGGTTTGTCTCCCTCCTGATCCCATCTTGTTTCATTTATTCTTTTCCTACCCCAAGCCCCCCACATTGCATCTCAACTTCCTTATATCAGGGAGATCATATGATAATTGTCTTTCTTTGATTGACTTATTTCGCTAAGTGTAATACCCTCTAGTTCCATCCATGTTGTCGCAAATGGCAAGATTTCATTTCTT
This sequence comes from Mustela erminea, assembly GCF_009829155.1. Classification (NCBI taxonomy): domain Eukaryota; kingdom Metazoa; phylum Chordata; class Mammalia; order Carnivora; family Mustelidae; genus Mustela; species Mustela erminea. Next base: position 33,970,701 of record NC_045627.1, on the reverse strand, counting down.
TTGATGGTTGCATAGTATTCCATTGTATATATATACCATATCTTCTTTATCCATTCATCTGTTGATGGACATCTAGGTTCTTTCCATAGTTTGGCTATTGTGGACATTGCTGCTATAAACATCTGGGTACATGTGCACCTTCAGACATTTCTGCAAAGAAGACATCCAGATGGCCAACAGACATGTGGGAAAGTGCTCCCCATCACTCGGCATCAGGGAAATACAAATCAAAACCACAATGAAATACCACCTCACACCAGTCAGAATGGCTAAAATTAACAAGTCAGGAAATGACAGATGCTGGCAAAGATGCGGAGAAAGGGGAACCCTCCTACACTCTTCGTGGGAATGCAAGCTGGTGCAACCACTCTGGAAAACAGCATGGAGGTTGCTCAAAAAGTTGAAAATAGAGCTACCCTACGACCCAGCAATTGTACTACTGGGTATTTATCCTAAATATACAAATGTACTGCAGTGCTGCATTCTTTTCTGAAGTCCATTTCTTTGCCTTTTCCAGATTCTAGAGGCTGTCCACATTCCTTGCTCATTGCCTCTTTCTCCATCTTCACCCCCAGCATTGTCACATTTCTCTAACTGTTTCTGTCCCCACATCTCTTTCTCTGACCCCAGCCAGGAAATGTTTTCTACTTTTTAGGATTTGTATGATTAGATAGGGCCTGCCCAGATTATCCAGGATAGTCATGCCATCTCATGGCTTTTAGCCTTATTTACATCAGCAAAGTTCCTTTTGTCATTTAAGGTAGTGTGCTCACAGGTCCTGGGAATAAGGGTATGAGTATTTCTGGGATCCCCATGACATACACTAATATCAGTCTTCCTTAGTCTCTTCTGTGGAATCGTCATTGCTCCTTATATTTTGAATCTATTATAGTAGTTAGTATCCCTTATTTCCTTTAGGCTTTATGCAGTCAAATCACATGTCTGTTTTATTTACTATTTTATCTCAAACCCCAGGCACAATACTTGGCATTACAAAAAGTTAGATTATATTTTTGAATGAAAAAAATGAAATGAAATTATTGCATACTGTATATGCCATACTCTGGAGAAAGAGCTTCTCTGACATTAAATGAAATGAGTTCCAAGAATCTACTAGATTTATGTGGTGAACTGCCTATTATAAAACATCTTATTTTGCAAAGTATAGGTCTTTTCTAAAAATCAGTGTGAATATTCAGAAATATAATTTTCTCATCACAGTTTCTTCATTTGGATGCACATTCAAATATAATCTAAAACAAGATTTTTACTAATTAAAAATATACTCCAGAGAATATTCAGAATCAGATAAAGTTTCACTTTTGTTTTTTAAAACTTAGAAGTTTTAAATATTTAATATTTTTCTAAGGTATTTATGTTTTTCTTATACCTCCATTATTGGTTAGACCTAGTCCATCTTCTCTGATGTATAGTGAATGTAAGGAATTCTTCATGTGGTTAGGGCAGAACAAGGCGGTCTAAAGAAGGAAGTGTTTTTAGAGGGAAATCTGTTTTTTGTTTTTTTTTGTTTTGTTTTTTAGTGGTGGTCTTTCTATAATTAGTGAAATCAAATTTGGAGGTGGGTAGCCATCATACTTCAGTTCTAAGAATCAGTAGATGTAGATATTTCTTCAGGGGTCGGTTGAAATCATGTTTATATTGTCAAGTTTGGATGTGTTGCTGGACAGTATCTTCATGTGATGTTAGATTATTGGTAAAGGTAACACTCAGATTGATACTTTACTGTAAAGGGTATTAGAGAGTTTAGTGAGTGATAGTTAAAGTAAACGAGTCAGGTCTGGCTCTTTGCAGGGAGCAATTTGCATTTCCAGACTTCTTACTTGCCCAATATTTTCTTCTTTTGGTGTCTTATGTGAAAGTGCCTTGTTGGTTCTCATTATGTACTTGTTGAGTGAGTAAATAATCAAATGGATTGGCTTTTGTTATTTGGAGACCTTTTTCATTTGTAAGTTCTGGATTTAATCTATTCCCTCTCCTGGGGAATTATAAAGATTCACTAAGGCCAATAAAGAGATGTTAAAGAGTTTTTCTTCATTAAAAGTCCTCTACCTCTTTTCCGAAATCCATTTCAGAAATGATTTTAGCCTTGGGTGCCTGGGTGGCTCAGTTGATTAGCAGCTGCCTTCAGCTCAGGTCATTATCCTGGAGTCCTGGGATAGAGTCCCACATTGGGATCCCCCTGCTCTGTGGGGAGTCTGCTTCTCCTTCTCCCTCTGCCTGCCACTCCCTCTGCTTGTGCTCTTCCTCTCTCTGTGTCAAATAAATAAATAAAATCTTTAAAAAAAGAGAAATGATGTCTTCCTTATTTGTCATGATGATAAGATAAAGCAGTTAGGATGATGTATATGCAATGAATTTTTGAATACTGTAGATGAGTTAGGATTCAAATTCTAAAAATGTAAAAGCAGCTTCCAAATCTCTTCCCTTTCACCTTCCCTCCCCTCCCCTTCCCCTCACTTCCCTTCCCTTCCCTTCCCTTCCCTTCTCTTCTCTTCTCTTCCCTTCTCTTCTCTTTGTCTCTTCTTTTCTTTCTCCCTCTTACCCTCTCTCCCTTCCTTCCTTCCTTTCTTCCTTCCATTCTTTCACAAAACTGGCTTTTCCAACACAGAGAAGAAGGCAAATATTTAGACAAAATGTGAAGATGGCAGAATTTATCCCAGATGAAAGGACAAGATAAGGCCAAGCCAGAGATCTAAGTGAAACAGATATAAATAACATTGTGTAAACCTGGTGATTCACAGACCTGTACCCCTGGGGATAGAGTATTATGCCTCCATCAGAAAGGATGAATACCCAACTTTTGTAGCAACATGGACGGGACTGGAAGAGATTATGCTGAGTGAAATAAGTCAAGCAGAGAGAGTCAATTATCATATGGTTTCACTTATTTGTGGAGCATAACAAATAGCATGGAGGACATGGGGACTTAGAGTGGAGAAGGGAGTTGGGGGAAATTGGAAGGGGAGGTGAACCATGAGAGACTATGGACTCTGAAAAACAATCTGAGGGTTTTGAAGGGACGGGGGGTGGGAGGTTGGGGTACCAGGTGGTGGGTATTATAGAGGGCATGGATTGCATGGAGCACGGGGTGTGGTGCAAAAATAATGAATACTGTTATGCTGGAAATAAAAAAAAAAATAAAAAAAAAATAAAAAAAAAAAAAAGAAAGAAGGCGAAACAAACAACAACAAAAAAAAATAACATGACTGATGGAGAACTTAAAGCAACAATCGTAACGCTATGCGCTGGATTTGAGAAAAGAATAAAAGACATCAATCAGCAAGATCCCTAACACAGATATGAAAGAATTATTAAAAAATCAATCAGAGATGAAAAGTGTAATAAACAAGATTAGAAACACACTTGATGCAATGAACAGCAGGCTAGAAAAAAAAGAGGAATGATTTAATGACCTAGAAGACAAAGTAATGAAAAGCAAAGAAGCTGAGCAAAAGAGAGGAAGAGAGAAAGAATTATGCATCACAAGAATAGACTTAGACAACTCAATGACTCCATCAAACAGAATGACATTCACATTATAGGCGTCCCAGAAGAAAGAGAAGAGGGGGCAAAAAATTCATTTGATGAAATAATAACTGAAAACTTTCCTAATCTGGGGAAGGAAACAGACATTCAGATCCAGGAGGCACAGAGGACTCCCATCAAAATAAAAAATATCAGGCCAACACCAAGATATATTGTAACTAAATTTGCAAATATACTGATAAAAAAAAAAAAGTCTTGAAGGAGAAAACCAAAAGAAGTCATTAACTTACAATGGAAACCCCATATGAGGTGCTGGAGATTTTTCCACAGAAACTTGGCAAGCTGAAGAGAATGGCATGGTATATTCAAAGTGCTGAATGGGTAAAATCTGCAGTCAAGAATACTCTATCTGGCAAGGCTATCATTCAGAATAGAAAGAAAGATAAAGAGTTTCCTAAACAAAACTGAAGCATCATGATTACTAGCCCTGCAAGAAATATTAAAGGGGACCCTTTGAGTGGAATGGAGAGACCAAAAGTAACAGTATAAAGGCAGGAAACACAAAAGGAGTAAAAATTTTCTGTAAAAGTCAGTCAAGGAACTCACACAAGAAAGGGTATAACATATGATAACATATACCTAAAATATGGGGAGAAGAGGAGGAAATAATTGGTTCAAACTTGAATGACCATCAACTTAATATAGACTGCTATTTATAGAAGTTATATGCAAGCATAGTGGTAATCATATATCAAAATCACTGGGCACCCTGGATGGCTCAGTTGGTTGAATAGCTGCCTTCAGCTTGGGTCATGATTTTGGAGTCCTGGGATTAAGCCCTGCCTTGGGCTTCTTGCTCAGAAGGGTGTCTACTTCTCCCTCTGTCCCTGCCCCTGCTCATGCTCTCTCTCTCTCTCACTTTCGGGGGAAAAAGAAATAACAAAGACAAAAACAACAATAACAAAACACAGAAAACCTACTGAGAAACATGGAAATAATAAAGAAAAAGAAATCTAAACATATCACTAAAGAAAACTAGCAAAAAATGAAAACAAAAAAATCAAGAAGGATCAGAGAAAATCTCCAGGAACAACGAAAAAACAATTAGTAAAATGTCAATAAATACATATCTATCAATTATTACTTTGAATGTAAATGGACTAAATGCTTCTATCAAAAGACACCGTGTGTAGGAATGGATAAAAAACAAGACCCATTTATATGCTGTGTACAAGAGACTCATTTTAGATCTAAAATGAAAGATTGAAAGTGAGGGAATGGAGAAGCATTTATCATGCAAATGGAAAGAAAACCAGGGCAGAAATACTTATAATATTGGACAAAATAGTCTTTAAAACAAAGAGTGTAGGGGTGCCTGGGTGGCTCAGTTGTTAAGTGTCTGCCTTTAGCTCAGGTCATTATCCCAGGGTCCTGGGAACAAGTCCCATATCAGGCTCCCTGCTCTGTGGGAAGCCTGCTTCTCCCTTTCCCACTCCCTCTCCTGTGTTCCTTCTGTTGCTGTGTCCCTCTCTGTCAAATAAATAAATAAAATCTTTAAAAAAAAAAAAAACAAAGACTATAACAAGATAAAGAAGGGCACTATGTAATAATACAGGGGACAATCCAACAAGAAGCTATAACAATTATAAATGTTTATGCACCCAACATGGGAGCACCCAAATATATAAAATATTTAAGAAAAAATGTAAAGGGATTAATTGCTAATAACATAGTAATGGCAGGGGACTTTAGCACCCCACTCATATCCAGGGACAAATCATGTCAACAGAAAATCAACAAGAAAACAATAGCTTTGAATGACACATTGTACCAGATGGACTTAACAGATATATTCAGAACATTCCATCCTAAAACAGCAGAATACAGATTATTTTCAAGTGTACATGGGTCATTCTCCAGAATAGATCATATATTATGTAAGAAAATATGTCTCAACAAATAAAAAATGATTGAAGTCATCCCATGCTCCTTTTCTGACTACATGCTATGAAATTAGAAATCAACCACTAAGAAAAAAATCTGGAAAGACCAAAAAAATACATGGAAGTTAAACAACATTCTACTAAACAATGAATGGGTCAAACAGGAAACCAAAGAAGAGATTAAAAAATACATGGAAACAAATGGAATGAAAACACAATCATCCAAAATTTTTGGCATGCAGCAGAAGTGGTCTTAAGAGGGAAATATATAGAATAAGTCGTAACTCAAGAAACAGGAAAAATCTTAAATAAACAAAGTATAAGCCTAAAGGAGCTAGAAAAAGGACAACAAATGAAGCCTAAAGCCAGTAGAAGGAAGGAAATCATAAAGATTAGGAAAGAAATATGATATAAAAACTAAAAAACCCAATAGAACCAATCAGTAAAAGCAGGAACTGGTTCTTTGAAAAAGCAGTAAAATTGATAAACCTCTAGCCAGATTTATCTAAAAGAGAAAGGATCTAAATAAATAGAATCACAAATAATAGAGGAGAAATAACAACCAACAGCACAGAAATACAAACAATTATAAGAGAACATTATAAAAAACTGTATGCCAACAAACTGGATCACCTGGCAGAAATTGATAAATTCCTAGAAACATATAAATGATCAAAACTGAAATGGTAAGAAATAGAAAACTTGAACAAACTGATTACCAGGAGAGAAATGGAATCAGTAATCAAAAAACAAATGAAAGTTCAGACCAGATGGCTTCACAGGGAAATTCTACCAAACATTTAAAGAAGAGATAATACCTATTCTCTGCAGAATATTCCAAAAAAATAGAAAAGGAAGGAAGACTTCCAAATTCATTCTGAGGCCAGCATTACCCTGATCCCAAAGTAAGATAAAGACAGCTAAAAAAGAGAACTACAGGCCAATATATCTGATGAACATAGATGCAGAAATTCTCAGTAAAATGCTGACAAACTGAATCTAACAAAACTTAAAAAAAAATCATTCAACATGATCTACTGGGATTTGTTCCTGGGTTGCAAAGATGGTTCAATAGTCACAAGTCAACCAATGTGATACATTACATCACTAAAATAAAGAAAAAGAACCATATGATCATTTCAACAGATGAAGAAAAAGCATTTGACAAAGTACAACATCTATTCATGATAAAAGTCCTCAACAAAGTAGGTTTAGAGAGAACATATCTCAGCATAATGAAGGCTATATCTGAAAAACCAACAGCTAACACCATCCTTAATGGGGAGAAACTGACATATTTCCCCATAAGATCAGAAACAAGACAGGGATATCTACTCTCACCACTTTTATTGAACATAGTACTAGAAAGTTCTAACCAGAGCAATTAGACAATAACAACAAAAGAATAAAAGGCATCTGAGTTGGTAAGGAAGAAGTAAAACTTTGTTTGCAGATTAGAAAGTCTTTAAACCAATACTGTTAGAATTGATAAATGAATTTGGTAAAATCACAGGATACAAAATCAATGTGCAGAAATCTGTTGCATTTCCATACACCAATAATGAGGCAACAGGAAGAGAAATTAAGGAATCAATTCCATTTAAAATTGCATCAAATCCAATAAAATACTTAGGCATAAATCTAACCAAAGAGGTAAAAGTCCTATGCTCTAAAAACTATAGAACACTAATGACAGAAATTAAAGATGAAACAAAGAAATGGAAAGACACTCCTTGCTCATGGATTAGAAGAGAAAAATACTGTTAAAATGCCTAAAATACCCAAAGCAAACTACATGTTTAAGGCGATCCCTATCAAAATTACACCAGCTAGAACAAATAATCCTAAAACAGCTCTTTTTCACAGAGCTAGAACAAATAATCCTAAAATTCCCCCAAATATCCAAAGAAACCTTGATTTTAAAAAAAAAAACCCACAAAGCTGGAAGCATCACAATTCCACACTTAAAGTCATTGCAAAGCTATAGTGATCCAGATATTACGGTAGTGGTACAAAAATAGACAGATCAATGTAACAGAATGGAAAATCCAGAAATGGACCCACAACTATATGATCAATTAATATTTGACAAAGCATTTAGAAATATCCAATGGGAAAAAGACAGCATCTTCAACAAATAGTGTTGTGAAAGCTGAGAACAACATTAAAAAGAATGAAATTGAAGCACTTTCTTATACCACATACAAAAATAAACTCAAAATGGATCAAAGACCTAAATGTGAGTCCTGAAACCATAAAAATCCTAGAAGAGAACACAAGCAGTGGCTTCTTTCACATTGGCCATAGCAAATTTTTTCTAGATATGCCTCTTGAGGCAAAGGAAACAAAATAAAAAATAAACAATTGGGACTACATTAAAATAAAAAGCTGCTGTGAGAGTGAAGGAAATAGTCAACAAACTAAAGGCAACCTACAGAATGAGAGACTGCAAAAGACATATCTGATAAAAGATTAGTATCCAAAATATATAGAACTTATAAATCTGAACATCTGAGAAATGGATAATCCAATTTAAAAAAATGGGCGGAAGACATGAATAGACAGACATTTCTCTATAGAAGACAAGCAGATGGCCAATAAGCACATGAAAATATGCTCAACATCACTGATCATCAGGGAAAGAGAAATCAAAACTATAATGAGACATCACCTCACACTGTCAGAATGGCTAAAATCAACAACACAAGAAAAAAAAAGGTGTTAACAATAGAAGTAACCCCATTATTAGGGATTTATCCAAAGGATTGGAAGGAGCACATGTACCCTGATGTTTACAGCAGCACTATCAACAATAGCATGTGCAATGATCCCAAATGTCCATTGAATAATTAATGGATAAAGAAGTTATACAATGGAATATTACTCAATGATTAAAAAGAATGAAGTCTTGCCATTTACGTGGATGGAACTAGAGTGTATTATGCTAAGTGAAATAAGTCAGTTAGACAAATACCACATGATTTCACTCATATGTGAAATTTAAGAAACAAAAGAGATGAACATAGGGGAAGGTCAAGAAAAAATAAGATGAAAACAGAGAGGGAGGCAAACCATAAGAGACTCTTAATTATAGAGAATAAACTGAAGGTTGCTGGAGGTATATGGGAGGATGGGCTAAATAGGTGATGGGCATTAAGGAGGACACTTGTTGGGATGTGCACTGAGGGTTATCTATAAGTGATGAATCACTGAATCCTACTCCAGAAAACTGCTTCTACACTATATGTTAACTAACTTGAATTTAAAAAAAAAAAATCATGAGTATTTTTGTTAGAAGGCAAAAGATGAAGACCAAAGACCTCTCTGGCATAGAAGATACAACCTTTGAAATTTTTCAACTGTGTATTGCTCTTTGCATGGAATATGTCTTGTCATTTTATGATATTCCACTACTTTTACATTATTTTCATTTTTCACAAATTACTTCATTCTCTTTCTGTGTTCTCCCTTTATGTGATTAGTTTCCTTTTTAAAAAAATAATAATAGCTGCCTACATTTTTTATTTTAGCTTTTCTATTTTTTTTTAATTTAAGTTCCAGTTAGTTAACATATAGTGTAATGCTAGTTTCAGGTGTAAAGTATAGTGAATCCACACTTGCGTATAACACCTGGTGCTCATCACAGTGCACTCCTTAATCCCGTCACCTATTTAACCCATCTACCAACCTACCTGACCTCTGGTAACCATTGGTTTATTCTCTATACTAAAGAGATTGTTTCTTGGTTTGCCTCTCTCTTTTTTTTTTCCCTTTGATTATTTGTTTTGTTTCTTCAATTCCACATATGAGTGAAATCATGTGGTGTTTGTCTTTCTCTGACTGACTTAATCTTGCTTAGCATATTACCCTCTAGCACCATCCATGTTACCGCAAATGGCAAGATTTAATTCTTTTTGATTGCTAATATTCCATTACATATATTATATACTATAAGTCCCATATGTATGTATAGCACATCTGTATCCATTCATCAGTTAATGGACATTAGTGCTGCTTCCATATCTTGGCTATGTAGATAAAGCTGTTCAAAACATGAGGGTGCATATATCTGTTTAAATTAGTATTTTAATATTTTGGGGTAAACAGTGTGATTGTTGGATCATAGGGTTGTTCTATTTTTAATTTTTTGAGGAATCTTCACAGTGTTTTTCACAATGGCTGTACCAGTTTGCATTCCCACCAACAGTGTAAGAGGGTTCTTTCCTTTCTCCACATCCTGACCAGCATCTGTTTTTTCCTGAGTTGTTTATTTTAGCCATTCTGAGAGGTGTAAAGTGATATCTCATTGTGGTTTTGCTTTGTATTTTCTTGATAATAAGTGAGGTTGAGCACAAGATTACTAATATTTGTGGGGAAGTTTAGTTGCTCACTTTAGGTTTCAACTCATCCTTTCCCAAGATGTGCGTTTCTTTACTCCGCAGTGTTCAAGCACTGCTCATGTGGTTCTTGGATGTTCCTGCTATTTTGTTTTTAAACACTGGACTTCAAAGTTTTTTGTTACATTAAAAAAAGAAACAGGTTAAATGAGAGTAATGACAATAATAAAGTAGAAGCAAGACTCTTTGCATGAAGTGTTAGTTCAGTGTTGGACAAATAATAAGGGTTTTGAGCTGGGCATAATTCCTAGCTAGGAAATGATATTTGAATGAAGAGAAGGATTATTGTCTTAGATAAGTACCTAGAAGCTGACTCTGAAATAAGGGTTAATATGAAGAAGGGTTTTTGGAGTTACTCTGTTGGGAGATAAACATATAAGGAAATGGAGAAGGCGGGATTGGACGGAGGGAGAAGGGGACTTAGAATACATCTCCCAACCATCCTGTGGAGAGCTCTGGAGCTGGGATGGCCCTTTGCAGTTAGTTGTCCCACACTGAGATAAATCTTTATATCCCTACAAGTGTTAGTCATTACCTGTGGGTAACTCACTGATGCAGTGTCACCTTGGACAAGGGGCTCCCTGCAGCTGAAGGCAGTTCTTAGGGAGGGGCAGAGCTGTGAGTCATCTGTAGTTAATATTTCTTGTAAAGGGAAGTGAAGCACCATAGAATTCATTATAGAAGTTAATTGAAAAAAGTAATATGGTGGGGTTTTTTTGGTAGGCCTTGGACAATGGAATATTATCCTGTGTTAACAATTCTGGTCAGTATAGTTGACCTTCCATAGTTTTTTAATTTGCTGATGGTAATATTTGGGAAATTGTTAGTTATTATTAGTCATATATAATTTGTCATCCAACTCGAAATACTTTTGAGAGATCAAGGTGATCTATAATAATTAACAGGTATTCACTGATCTACAAAAGGCCTAAGTCAGGACTCCCAAGCAGACCTAGATGTATGGTCACCTAGAAATTATGTGACTATATATGTACTATAGAAAAGATAATACAGGGGCGCCTGGGTGGCTCAGTGGGTTAAGCCGCTGCCTTCGGCTCAGGTCATGATCTCAGGGTCCTGGGATCGAGTCCCGCATGGGGCTCTCTGCTCAGCAGGGAGCCTGCTTCCCTCTCTCTCTCTCTATGCCTGCCTCTCTGACTACTTGTGATTTCTCTCTGTCAAATAAATAAATAAAATCTTTAAAAAAAAAAAAAGAAAAGATAATACATATGAAGGATTTTAAGAGACATTTTTTTTTTTATTTCCAGCATAACAGTATTCATTATTTTTGCACCACACCCCGTGCTCCATGCAATCCATGCCCTCTATAATACCCACCACCTGGTACCCCAACCTCCCACCCCCCGTCCCTTCAAAACCCTCAGATTGTTTTTCAGAGTCCATAGTCTCTCATGGTTCACCTCCCCTTCCAATTTCATTTTTTTTTTAAAGATTTTGTTTATTTATTTGACAGAGATCACAAGTAGGCAGAGAGGCAGGCAGAGAGAGGGGAGGAAACATGCTCCCCGCTGAGCAGAGAGCCCGATTCGGGGCTCGATCCCAGGATCCTGGGATCATGACCTGAGCTGAAGGCAGAGGCTTTAACCCACTGAGCCACCCAGGTGCCCCTGTAAGAAGAATTTAACATATTTTATTGACAGATTCGATATTGTCCATAAAAGATAGATAAAACATAAAGTTTGAGTTAAAATTCTTTTAGTGTTGTTGCAGTTTCTAGTCACATAATTCTAGATACATTGTGCTAAGAACTGGTGATTTCTGAGTCTTAACAATCACAATCTTAGTTGTCAAGGAGAATTAAACAAATAAGCAAAAGCAAAATACAGCATAATAAGAACTATAATCGTAGTTAGTATTAAATACAATAATAGCACCAAGTAGGGAGTAGTAAATTCCTCTGTAGTTGATCAGGAGAGGCTTCACAGAGGAGAAAGCTCTTACACTTGGTTTTGAAACATATATAGTTTGGAATTCCAGAAAGGGATAAGAGCCTGTGCAAAGGCACAAAAGCAGGAATCAATGTTGTGTGATTGGTGTGGGAAATATAATTAGTTTGGTTGGGATGAAATATATGGGAAAGAAGGAAAACTGACCTATGAGACTAAGTATTTACAAATTTACAAATAGGCTTCTTTCAAATATTTGATTAACTTAAAATTTTTTGCTTTCAAAACAAGCCAAATTTCAGTTAAAACATTTCTTTAATGATAACCGATTATGAGTCATTCATAATATTGCCTTAGCTATTTTATCTTTATAAATCAGTTTCCATTTGTGATATTATATTTTATAATAAGAAGTATATATTTGGTATTTGTCCCCTTTTCTGGCATAGAGGTCCTAAAATTCTTGGAATTTTACAAGTGATGAGAGTGATAAAGATGTCTTTCTTTATATTAATCAGTCAGCTTTGGATCTAAGGATCAGAAGGTTGTTTGCCAGGAAAACCAACCCTGCAGTCAGAGGATTAAAACTGTCAGTATCACCCCCTGACCTGGGGAAAGGGGATGGGCTGCAATGGCCAATAAGTTAATCAATCATGCCTTCTTAATGAAGCCTCCATAAAAACCCAAAGGATGAGGTTCAAAGAACTTTCAGATAGGTGAACACATAGAGATTCAGGAATAGTGGCATACTCAAAGGACATATCTTGTGCCCTTTCCCACATATCTTGTCCTATGCATCTCTTCTATTTGGCTGTTTTTGAACTATATCCTTTTATAATACATTGGTAATTTAGTAAGTAAAATGCTTCTCTGAGTTCCAAGAGTCACTCTAGTCAATTAATTGAACCAGAGGAGTGGATTGGGATTGTAGTAACCTCTGGTTTATAGCCAATTGATCAGAATTACAGGTAGCAAACTGGACTTGGAATTGGAATCTGAAGTGCTGGGGGAGAGTGGTGGTGACAAATTTGTAGTGCTGCACTCTGTTTTTAAAAGGTTTATTTATCTGTTTTAGAGAGAGAGATCATTAGTGAGAGGGGCAGAGGAAGAGAGGATCTCAAGCAGACTCTGTGCTGAGCACAGAACCTGATGTAGGGCTCCATTTCATGACCCCAAGATCACAATCTGAGCCAAAACTGAGTCAGATGTTCAACCAATTGTACCACCCTGGTGCCCATGTAGTACTAACCTCTGAATCTATGGTATCTGATACTGTTTCTGGGTAGATGGTATCAGAATTGAGTTGAACCGTAGACTACCCAGCCGATGTTCTGAGAACTGCTTTTTGGCATGGGGGAATCTCTCCCCTGCCACACTGGAATTAGTACTAGAATCTTTTATCACTGAAACATGTTTTTGAATGAATGTATAGTGAAGTTATCTTACCTTTGTAATATAAATTTAGGATCAAAGGCCAAACTGTAGCTTTATGTCTGTGCTGAAGTAGGTTTAGCAGGGTCAAACAAGATAAGCAACTTGTGTAGTTGATTTGCTTGGCTATTTGTTACACTTAATAATTAATTGGAGAAGACTATTAGTGATCTACAAATTGTAGATTGTCCCATCATATTTTGGTTCCTTTTTTGCAACATAAATTTTCATATATGTTTTTAAGTCTTGTAACCACAACAAAATAGCTTATTGAATTTAGTGAATTTAGTCACTTGGTTTCCCCTGAAAGATAAATTGAAACTAGGTTTGACTAAGTGTTTTCCTTAGAAATAACTATCACTTCGTATCTGACAAAACTCAGCCAAGGTTGTTGATTGACAAAACTTTATCATTCCAATAAGTCGTTTGCTTTAATGTGCTAAGGCAGCATTTCATGGTTTCAATTTGACAGTAATATAAACTAGAAGAAGATTTCTAGTACCCTAGTGGATTTGGATTGTATGATTCAGTCTGATGATCCTGTATCTCATTTGAAAATACTTTTCTTTCATTTACATATGGCAAGAATATATCTATAAGAAGTTTTATCTTCCTATAGAAAGTTTATTCCTGGGGCGCCTAGCCAGCTCAATTGGTAGAGCATGTGACTCTTGATCTTGGGTTGTAAATTCAAACCCCACATTGGATTAGAGATCACCTAAAAATAAAATCTTAAAAAATCTTTTTTTATTCCTACCTGAAGTAGAAAGAATAATGCCTCCAGTCCCTGCCCTTGATATTCACACTCTAATCCCTGAAACCTATGAATATATTACCTTATATTGTGCAAGGAACTTTGCAGATGTGATTAAGGATGGGGACCTTGAGATGGAGAGACTTTTCCTAGATTAGACAGATGGGCCCAATCTAATCACCTGACTCCTTGAAAGCGGAGGACCTTTACAGGCTAGATCAAAGAGAAATGAGATAGAAGAAGGAGGAGAAATTGAAAGAATAAGAGAGAGAGAGTCAAGTCACTATTGCTGCTTTGAAGTTGAAGGAAGGGAGCTATGAACCAACATATGTGGGGGGCCTTTCGTAGAAAACAGGGATCTCAGTCCCATAAGCACAAAGAACTGACTCTTCCAACAACCCAAATGGGCAAGTAAACAGATTCTCCCCTAGAGCCTCCTGAAAGAAACAGCCCAGCTGATAGTGCGATTTTAGCCCAATGTCTTACTTCTGACCTATAGAACTGTAAGGCAATAAATTGGTATTGTTTAAGCTATGAGTTTTGTGTTAATTTGTTACAAACATAATAGAAAACTAATACATGATCTTATTCAGGGGTCATGTAGTTTACTTTTGTACAGAAACTGTGTGAGCAATTTGGAAATGTTATGTGAAATGAATTGCTCAATTAAGTAGTAAAATGTAGATGTGTTAAATCTGAAATGTATACTTAAATCTCAGGAAAAGAAATTGGTTTTATAGAAATACCAAATATGGATTTTGAATGTGTTTATGTATCTCACATAAGATTTAGCATGAAATAATTAAAATGCCTGAAAACCATTTAATGGTATAAACACCATGAACTGTTGTGGTGCTACACAATGGAAATATGATTTTGTGTACTTTCTGAGCCAGTTCTTTCCAATGTAAAATTATGCAAACTAGAATAATATGTGAGCCACATGTAATTTAAAATTTTCTAGTAACCACATGCAATAAAATGAACAGGTAAAATACTAAATTTTATTTAATTAAATATATGCAAAATATTTCAAAATGTAGTCATAAACATCAGTGAGGTAGTTTATAGTCTTTTTAGTACTATGTTCTTGATATCTAGTGTGCATTTTACATGTATAGTACATCTGGACTAGCCACATTTCAAGTGTTCAGTAGCAAATGTGGTTAGTGGCTACCATATTGGACTCCACAGCTCTATGCAGAAATGCCTTCTCCACCATAGGGTTTTTGATGCCTGAGCACCTCCATGTTTCTACCACTTTAATAATGATACTGTTAGAAAAGGTAATAAAAGAAAAAAGAGACAGAATACTTAGGTCAGGGAGACCAAGAGCTGTAGAATCGTGCTGTAATTTCTGGTGTTACCCAGTAAAAATAACTACTGGTATTTTACACTAGTATATTGAAAAATACCAAGATTTTCCATATGTGGTAAGTTGCATTTTCCAAAATGGCCACAATAATACCTTTATTTTCTATATTCTTTTTTGATATGACTGCCTTTCCTCCATCATTATGTCAAATTTAATACCCATCTTCTTGCACTGGGCTTGCCTTAATGACTTTTTATTTATTTATTTATGTGACAGAGAGAGCAAGAGAGCACAAGTAGGGGGAGCTGCAAAAGGGGAGGGAAAAGCAGGCTCCCTGCTGAGCAGGTAGCCTGATGCGGGGCTCAGTCTCAGGACCCTGGGATCATGACCTGAGTTGAAGGCAGCTGCTTAACGGAGTGAGCCATTCAGGTGCCCCCTTAATGACTTGCTTGATCACTTTAATGTGACAGAAGCCACATTTTGGGACTTCTAAGGCTAACATATCCTTTCAGATTTCACTTAAATCTCTTAGACAATCAATCTTGGTACACTCCATCTCAGAACACAGTTGCTACATTGTAGGAAACCCAACCCACATAGAGAGGCCAAACCCAGATAGGCACCCTGGCTGACAGGCTCCCTTGAGTTTTCACCCAAAACTCGCCATTGACTACCAGCCCTGTGAGTGTGCTATCTTGGATGGCCAACCCAAAATGGCTGCAACTGAGGCCAAACCTTGACTTTGGCTGCATAGAGACCTGATGTGTGAAATCCTGGCTGAGTTTAGTCATACTTGAGAAAAAAGAGAAAGAATAAAAAGTTGTTGCTTTTTTTTTTTTTTTTTAAGATTTTATTTATTTATTTGAGAGAGAGACAGTGAGAGAGAGCATGAGCGAGGAGAAGGTCAGAGAGCGAAGCAGACTCCCCATGGAGCTGGGAGCCCGATGCGGGACTCGATCCTGGGACTCCGGGATCATGACCTGAGCCGAAGGCAGTCGTCCAACCAACTGAGCCACCCAGGCGTCCCAAAAAGTTGTTGCTTTTAACCACTAAGTTTTGGGATGACTTCTTATATAACCATAGATAATCAGAATACTATAGAATTTGACAGGCAAAGGCTTTACTTAGAGAAGAACATAATCAGAACCACACTAGCACCAAATATTCCTACCTAGAAGGTACAGAGGACAGAATTAGACTGTTCCCTTAGTGATAGTGGTCAAGGGTTATTAACACAAGCTTTTTGAGGAGGAAGGTAAAATTGATAATTACTAAGTAGATGTATGTAGGGAACTATGTTAATAGATCCTATTATGAAGTATAGGTTTAATTAATCTCCATGAGATCTTTCATAGTCTTTAAGTCCTGTGTTAAAAGTGAGACAACTGCAGGTATCCTTAAAACAGAGATCTGAAGTGGGTAAGCCTTATCTATAACTATAACTATAATGTTAAGATTCTTATTTTAGCAATGTGAAAACAAACAAAAAACTAGGGAAGTGGCCCTCGTGCAGAATTCCATTTTAACAAGGCTTATTTGTATCTGGGTGTGTTTTTGCCATAATGAGATCAATAAGTGCATTTAAGAATTAACTTTGAAACTTTTCCAGGTAATCCACAAGTGATACTTCCAAATGTGGATGATGATCACCTGCCCTCCTTAGTGGTACTGAATCAGAGTCATTGAATACTAAGTGATTATATAATTTATGCTGCAGAATAGTCACAGGCAAATGTTTATTTAGTTTCTTGTGGTTACTAAATTTCTCTTCCTCCTTGGCAATTTTAAGCACAGTAGGAGGGGCTCAGAAAGAGAAATATGCAACACCCCCACAAAGTTGGCAATACTGTAAGTATGGCAGTTCACTTACAACTGGGGAGAGAAAAATAATTCTTTTCTTTGGTGCATAATAGAGATATGATAATCATTTTTTATGATATGTAAAACATATAAAACATAAAACAAAAAACAACATTCCTTATTTTATAACTCCTTTACAGGTATTGACTGCTCATTTTATTCATTTTCTGACCTTTATATAAAACATAAAAGCTTGTAAAGTAGACCTAACTGAACCTGTTTGATGATTACTTTTATTTTATATTTAGCTGTTCATACTGTACCAGGAAGCCTTCCCATATTCTCTCATTTTTAGTTATTATAGTGTTCTGGGAATGTCTCTCAAAGACTAGAAACTAAAATTAAAAAAAAAAAAAAAGCTTTTACTTGGAAATAATTATAGATTCAAAGAAAGTTGCAAAGGTAGTACAGAGAGGTTTTGTGTACTTATTTCCCAGTTCCCACATTGGTTGTATCTTACGTGACTGTAGTATGATATCAAAACCAGGAAGTTGACATATTGTTATAATTTATGTGTATAGTTCTATCACATGTATAGATTCAGAAACCACCAGCACCACAAGATACAGAAATATTTCATCACTGTGAATATCTACTTCTTGCTACTACTTTATTTTCACACTTAACCCTCTAGCTTCTCCTTCCTGCCTGTCTCCCACCATCCATAAGCCCTGGAAAATACTAATCTAAATATTTTTTAAAGTATTTTCTGAATATTTAAAAATATTCTAAAATATTTTATAAATGGGATAAAACAATATGTGATCTTTTGAGACTGGCTTTTTCCGCTCAGTATGATGCCCTAGAAATCCAAGTTGCATTTTAATAGTTCACCCTTTTTTTTTTTAATTGCTGAGTAGTATCCTATGGTAGGGATGCACCATATATGTTTAACCATATACCTATTGCAGAACAATTTTGGTTTTTCCAATTTGGAATCTTTTACAAATAAAACTTCTATGAACAGTTGTGTATAGGATTTTGTAAACATAAGTTTTCATTGTTCTGAGGTAAATGCCCAAAAGTGTGATTACTGGATCATATGGCAAATAAATGTTTAGTTTTTAAGAAACTGCCCAACTGTTTTCCAGAGTGGCTATACTATTTTACATTCCCACTAGCAAAGGGTATAATTACTCCACAACCCAATCAGCATTTGGTATTCTCAGTATTTTTTTAACATAGCTGCCATAATAAGTACGTAGTCATTGCTCATTGTGATCTTAATTTGCATTTCCCTCATGTCTAGTGATGTTAAAAATCTTCTCATGTGCTTATTTGCCACCTGTATATCCTCTTCAGTGAAATGGCTCATCATGTTGTTTGCCAATTTTATGATTGGATTGTTTGTATTTTACTGTTAATTATCGAGAGTTCTTTTTTTATTTTTTTTAAGATTTTATTTATTTGTCAGAGACAGAGAGGCAGGCAGAGTCAGAGGGAGAAGCAGGCTCCCTGCTGAGCAAGGAGCCCGATGTGGGACGCGATCCCAGGACCCCGGGATCATGACCTGAGCTGAAGGCAGCTGCTTAACCAACTGAGCCACCCAGGCGTCCCTATCGAGAGTTCTTTATATATTCTAGATAGAAAAACTTTTCCGTATATGGGATATGCAAATATTTTCTTGCATTCCATAGCTGGTAAAATCGATTTGATCATTTTTTTTTTCTTTCATGTACTGTTTTCTTTGTGCCTAAGAACTCTTCAACAAGTTCTAGATCCCAAAGATACTCTTTAAAGGTTTTATGTTTTAGATTTAGATTTTACATTTATGATCCATTTTGAGTTCATTTTTATGAGGTATGAGACTTTTCTCTAGATTCTTTTGATTCTTTTTTTTCTTTTTTTTTTTTTTTGCCCATTGATGTCCGGTTGCTTTAACACTATTTGTTAAAATGGATGTCCTTCCTCCATTAAATTACTTTTTCATCTTTGTCATTGCTATGGCACTGAACTATTTGTCTATCCTTTGGTCAGTACCATATAGTATAGACTACTGTAGTTCTATATTAAGTCTTGAAATTGCATTTAGTTGTTCCTCCTACTTTATTCTCCTATTTTAAAGTTGTTTCCGTTTTCCTAGTTCCTTTGCTTGGCATGTAAATTTTAGAATAATGGTATGCATGTATACAAAAGATTTTGCTAGGAATTTGATAAAACTTATGTTAAACTTGTAATTTTGATTCAAATTTCCCTATTGATCAGTAATGCATGTCAAAGTGGCTAAAATCAACAACACAAGAAACAACAGGTGTTGGTGGTGATGTGGAGAAAGGAGAACCCTCTTGCACTATTGATGGGAATGCAAATTGGTGTAACCACTGCAGAAAACACAACAGAGGTTCCTCTAAAAGTTAAAAATAGAACTACCCTATAATCCAGCAATTGCACTAGTAGGTATTTACCCCCAAACACAAAAATACTAACTTAAAGGGATACATGCACACTGATGTTTGTAGCAGTATTATCTACAATGACCAAATTATGGGAATCCAAAGGTCCATGGATTGGTGAATAGATAAGGAAGATGTGGTACATAGGAATTTTGTTCAGCCATAAAAAAAGAATGAAATCTTGCCATTTGCAACAACATGGATGGAGCTAGAGAGTAATATGCTAAGCAAAATAAGCCAGAGAAAGACAATACTATATGATTTCACTCAGATGTGGAATTTAAGAAACAAAATAAATGAACAATGGGGGAAAAAAGTGAGAGAGAGACAAACCAAGAAACACTCTCTTAAGATAGAGAACAAACTGTTGGTTACCAGAAGTGAGATGGGTTGCAGGATGAGTTAGACAGGTGATGGGATTAAGGAGTGCATTTGTGATTAACACCAGGTTTTATATGGAAGTATTAAATCACTGTATTGTATACCTGACATTAGCATTACCTTGCATGTTAACTAATTAGAATTTAAATAAAAACTTTAAAAAAAGAATTATGTTAAGCCTATATTCAATTGGAAGAATTGACATCTTTAGTATTGAGTCTTCCAATCCATGAACACAGGTATGCCTCTCTGTTTATTTAAATCTTTGATTTCTTTCTTCAGCATTTTGCAGTTTTCCACCTGTACATGTTTTATGAGATTTATGCCTATCATGTCATTTTTTTAGGTATTGTAAATGATACTGTATTTTAAATTTCAATTTCTACATGTTCATCACCAGTATATAAAAATACAACAGATTTATTTTTATCTCACATTTTGTAACCTTGCTGAACTCAATTATTAATTTGAGGATTTTGATTTTGTTTTAGTTTTGTTGTAGATTCCCTGGCATTTCCTACATAGGCATTTATGTCATCAACAGATTGGGACAATTTTATTTCTTCCTTTTAAACTGTATGCCTTGGGGAGTCTAGGTGGCTCACTCAATTAAATATCTGCCTTAGACTCAGATCATGATCCTAGAGTGCTGGAATTGATTTGGGCTCCCTGCTTAGGGGGAGTCGGCTTCCACCTCTGCTTCTGCCCCTTTTCACTACTCATTCATTCTCTCTCTCTCTTTCTCTCTCTAAAATAAATTAGTAAAATCTTTAAAAAATATATATGCCTTTTATTTCTTTTTCATACCTATTACACTGGCTAGAATTGTAGCATTGTGCCAAATAAAGGTGGTATGAACTGATATTTTCACTTTCTTGGTAATCGCAGGATGAAAGAATTCTCTTTCACCATTATGAAGTTATCTTCAATTATTATGTAGATTAGAAAAGTTAAGATAAGAAATTCTCCTCTGTTCATACTTTTCTGAGAATTTTTATCATGGTCAGTGTTGAATTGTGTCAGAAGTATGCCTTTTCTGCATCAATTAACATGATGATATATATATATATTTTAATTTTTTTAAATAAACATATAATATATTTTTATCCCCAGGGGTACAGGTCTGTGAATCGCCAGGTTTACACACTTCACAGCACTCACCATAGCACATACCCTCCCCAATGTCCATAACCCCACCCCCTTCTCCCTACCCGCCTACCCCAGCAACCCTCAGTTTCTTTTGTGAGATTGAGAGTCACTTATGGTTTTTCTCCCTCCCAATCCCATCTTGTTTCATTCATTCTTTTCCTACCCACTTAACCCCCCACATTGCATCTCCACTTCCTCATATCAGGGAGATCATATGATAGTTGTCTTTCTCTGCTTGACTTATTTCGCTAAGCATGATGCCCTCTAGTTCCATCCACGTCATTGCAAATGGCAAGATTTCCTTTCTTTTGATGGCTGCATAGTATTCCATTGTGTATATATACCACATCTTCTTGATCCATTCATCTGTTGATGGACATCTAGGTTCTTTCCATAGTTTGGCTATTGTGGACATTGCTGCTATAAACATTTGGGTGCACATGCCCCTTTGGATCACTACGCTAGTATCTTTAGGGTAAATACCCAGTAGTGCAATTGCTGGGTCATAGGGCAGTTCTATTTTCAACATTTTGAGGAACCTCCATGCTGTTTTCCAGAGTGGTTGCACCAGCTTGCAATCCCACCAACAGTGTAGGAGGGTTCCCCTTTCTCCACATCCTCACCAGCATCTGTCATTTCCTGACTTGTTGATTTTAGCCATTCTGACTGGTGTGAGGTGATATCTCATTGTGGTTTTGATTTGTATTTCCCTGATGCCGAGTGATATGGAGCACTTTTTCATGTGTCTGTTGGCCATCTGGATGTCTTCTTTGCAGAAATGTCTGTTCATGGCCTCTGCCCATTTCTTGATTGGATTATTTGTTCTTTCGGTGTTGAGTTTGCTAAGTTCTTTATAGATTTTGGACACTAGTCCTTTATCTGATATGTCATTTGCAAATATCTTCTCCCATTCTGTCCGTTGTCTTTTGATTTTGTTAACTGTTTCCTTTGCTGTGCAAAAGCTTTTGATCTTGATGAAATCCCAATAGTTCATTTTTCCCTTGCTTCCCTTGCCTTTGGCGATGTTCCTAGGAAGATGTTGCTGCGGCTCAGGTTGAAGAGGTTGCTGCCTGTGTTCTCCTCAAGGATTTTGATGGATTCCTTTCGCACATTGAGGTCCTTCATCCATTTTGAGTCTATTTTCATGTGTGGTATAAGGAAATGGTCCAATTTCATTTTTCTGCAGGTGGCTGTCCAATTTTCCCAACACCATTTATTGAAGAGGCTGTCTTTATTCCATTGGACATTCTTTCCTGCTTTGTCGAAGATTAGTTGACCATAGAGTTGATGGTCTATTTCTGGGCTCTCTATTCTGTTCCATTGATCTATATATCTGTTTTTGTGCCAGTACCTTGCTGTCTTGATGATGACAGCTTTGTAATAGAGCTTGAAGTCCGGAATTGTGATGCCACCAACTCTGGCTTTCTTTTTCAATATTCCTTTGGCTATTCGAGGTCTTTTCTGGTTCCATAGAAATTTTAGGATTATTTGTTCAATTTCTTTGAATAAAATGGATGGTACTTTGATAGGAATTGCATTAAATGTGTAGATTGCTTTAGGTAGCATAGACATTTTCACAATATTTATTCTTCCAATCCAGGAGCATGGAACATTTTTCCATTTCTTTGTGTCTTCCTCAATTTATTTCATGAGTACTTTATAGTTTTCTGAGTATAGATTCTTAGCCTCTTTGGTTAGGTTTATTCCTAGGTATCTTATAGTTTTGGGTGAAATTGTAAATGGGATTGACTCATTAATTTCTCTTTCTTCTGTCTTGTTGTTGGTGTAGAGAAATGCAACTGATTTCTGTGCATTAATTTTATATCCTGACACTTTACTGAATTCCTGTACAAGTTCTAGCAGTTTTGGAGTGGAGTCTTTTGGATTTTCCACATATAGTATCATACCATCTGCGAAGAGAGATAGTCTGACTTCTTCTTTGTTGATTTGGATGCCTTTAATTTCCTTTTGTTGTCTGATTGCTGAGGCTAGGACTTCTAGTACTGTGTTGAATAGCAGTGGTAATAATGGACATCCCTGCCGTGTTTCTGACCTTAGCGGAAAAGCTTTCAGTTTTTCTCCATTGAGCATGATATTTGCGGTGGGTTTTTCATAGATGGCTTTGATGATATTGAGGTATGTGCCCTCTATCCTTGCACTTTGAAGAGTTTTGATCAGGAAGGGATGCTGTACTTTGTCAAATGCTTTTTCAGCATCTATTGAGAGTATCATATGGCTCTTGTTCTTTCTTTTATTAATGTGTTGTATCACATTAATTGATTTGTGGGTGTTGAACCAAACTTGCAGCCCTGGAATAAATCCCACTTGGTTGTGGTAAATAATCATTTTAATGTACTGTTGAATCCTATTGGCTAGTATTTTAGTGAGAATTTTTGCATCTGTGTTCATCAAGGATATTGGTGTGTAGTTCTCTTTTTTGATGGGATCCTTGTCTGGTTTTGGGATCAAGGTGATGCTGGCCTCATAAAATGAGTTTGGAAGTATTCCTTCCATATCTGTTTTTCGGAACAGTTTCAGGAGAATAGGAATTAGTTCTTCTTTAAATGTTTGGTAGAATTCCCCGGGGAAGCCGTCTGACCCTGGGCTTTTGTTTGTTTGGAGATTTTTGATGACTGTTTCAATATCCTTACTGGTTAAGGGTCTGTTCAGGCTTTCTATTTCTTCCTGGTTCAGTTGTGGTAGTTTATATGTTTCTAGGAATGCATCCATTTCTTCCAGATTGTCAAATTTGCTGGCGTAGAGTTGCTCATAGTATGTTCTTATAATTGTCTGTATTTCTTTGGTGTTAGTTGTGATCTCTCCTCTTTCATTCATGGTTTTATTTATCTGGGTCCTTTCTCTTTTCTTTTTGATAAGTCGGGCCAGTGATTTATCAATCTTATTAATTTTTCAAAGAACCAGCTCCTAGTTTGGTTGATTTGTTCTATTGTTTTTTTGGTTTCTATTTCATTGATTTCTGTTCTGATCTTTATGATTTCTCTTCTCCTGCTGGGTTTAGGGTTTCTTTGCTGTTCTTTCTCCAGCTCCTTTAGGTGTAGGGTTAGGTTGTGTACCTGAGACCTTTCTTGTTTCTTGAGAAAGGCTTGTACTGCTATTTATTTTCCTCTCAGGACTGCCTTTGTTGTGTCCCACAGATTTTGAACCGTTGTGTTTTCATTATCATTTGTTTCCATGACTTTTTTCAATTCTTCTTTAATTTCCTGGTTGACCAATTCATTCTTTAGAAGGATGCTGTAGGTCTCCATGTATTTGGGTTCTTTCCATATTTCCTCTTGTGATTGAGTTCTAGCTTCAGATCATTGTGGTCTGAAAATATGCAGGGAATGATCCCAGTCTTTTGATACCGATTGAGGCCTGATTTGGGACCGAGGATGTGATCTATTCTGGAAAATATTCCATGTGCACTAGAGAAGAATGTGTATTCTGTGGCTTTGGGATGAATTGTTTTGAAGATATTTGTGATGTCCATCTGGTCCAGTGTGTCATTTAAGGCCTTTATTTCCTTGTTGATCTTTTGCTTGGATGATCTGTCCATTTCAGTGAGGGGAGTGTTACAGTCCCCTACTATTATTGTATTATTGTTGATGTGTTTCTTTCATTTTGTTATTAATTGGTTTATATAGTTGGCTGCTCCCATGTTAGGGGCATAGATATTTAAAATTGTTAGATCTTCTTGTTGGACAGATCCTTTGAGTATGATATAGTGTCCTTCCTCATCTCTTATTATAGTCTTTGGCTTAAAATCTAATTGATCTGATATAAGGATTGCCACTCCTGCTTTCTTCTGATGTCCATTAGCATGGTAAATTCTTTTCCACCCCCTCACTTTAAATCTGGAGGTGTCTTCGGGCTTAAAATGAGTTTCTTGGAGGCAACATACAGATGGGTTTTGTTTTTTTATCCATTCTGATACCCTGTGTCTTTTGAGTGGGGCATTTAGCCCATTAACATTCAGGGTAACTATTGAGAGATATGAATTTAGTGCCATTGTATTGCCTGTAAGGTGATTGTTACTGTATATTGTCTCTGTTCCTTTCTGATCTACCACTTGTAGGCTCTCTCTTTGCTTAGAGGACCCTTTTCAATATTTCCTGTAGAGCTGGTTTGGTGTTTGCAAATTCTTTTAGTTTTTGTTTGTCCTGGAAGCTTTTTATCTCTCCTTCTATTTTCAATGATAGCCTAGCTGGATATAGTATTCTTGGCTGCCTGTTTTTCTCGTTTAGTGCTCTGAATATATCATTCCAGCTCTTCCTGGCCTGCCAGGGTTTGTGGATAAGTCTGCTGCCAATCTAATATTTTTACCATTGTATGTTATAGACTTCTTTTCCCGGGCTGCTTTCAGAATTTTCTCTTTGTCACTAAGACTTGTAAATTTTACTATTAGGTGAGGGGGTGTGGGCCTATTCTTATTGATTTTGAGGGGGGTTATCTGCACCTCCTGGATTTTGATACTTGCTCCCTTTGCCATATTGGGGAAAGTCTCTCCAATAATTCTCTCCAATATACCTTCTGCTCCCCTCTTTCTTTCTTCTTCTTCTGGAATCCCAGTTATTCTAATGTTGTTTCATCTTATGGTGTCACTTATCTCTCGAATTCTCCCCTCGTGGTCCAGTAGCTGTTTGTCCCTCTTTTGCTTAGCTTCTTTATTCTCTGTCATTTGGTCTTCTATATCGCTAATTCTTTCTTCTGCCTCATTTATCCTAGCAGTGAGAGCCTCCATTTTTTATTGCACCTCATTAATAGCTTTTTTGATTTCAACCTGGTTTCATTTTAGTTCTTTTATTTCTCCAGAAAGGGCTTTTATATTTCCTGAGAGGGTTTCCCTAATACCTTCCATGCCTTTTTCGAGCTCAGCTGGAACCTTGAGAATCATCATTCTCAACTCTAGATCTGATATAGTACCAATTTTGTATTGTTTTGGTCCCTAGCCTTCGGTACTGCCTCTTGTTCTTTTTTTGTGGTGAATTTTTCCGCCTTGTCATTTTGTCCAGATAAGAGTATATGAAGAAGCAAGTAATGTACTAAAAGGGTGGCAACAACCCCAGGAAAATATGCTTTAACCAAATCAGAAGAGATCCCAAATCGTGAGGGGGGAGAAAGGGATATAAAGAGGTTCAGAAAGAAAAAAAAAAAAAAAGAAATAAACAATTAAAAAACGAAAATGAATAAAGAAAAAATATAAAAAAGAAAACACATATATATATATATATATATTAGATAACCTAGTTAAAAAAAGTTAAAAAAGAAAAGGGTAAAAGTTAAAAATTTAGCAGAAGAAGAGAAGAAAAATTGAAAAAGAAGAAAAATTAAATCAACTGCAAGACTAAAGAATCATGGGGAGAAATCCATGAGTTCCATGCTTTGCTTTCTCCTCCTCTGGAATTCCTCTGCTCTCCTTGGTATTGAAACTGCACTCCTTGGTAGGTGAACTTGGACCTGGCTGCATTTCTTATTGATCTTCTGGGAGAGGTGCCTGGTGTAGTGATTCCCAAGTGTCTTTTCCCCAGGCGGAATTGCACCACCCTTACCAGGGGCCGGGCTGAGTAATCCGCTTGGGTTTGCTTTTGGGATCTTTTGTTCCCTGAGTGCTTTCGGTAGAGTTCTGGAGGATGGGAATGAAAATGGCGGTCTCCAGGTCTCTGTCCCGGAGGAGCCAAGAGCCTGGGGCCCCACTCCTCAGTGCGCCCTCAGAGAACAGCGCCCAATTACTCCTGTTTCCCTGGCCTCCAGCCACGCTCCGAGCTCACCAAGCCTGCGACTGGTTCAAGGTAACCCCAAGCTGAGAGCTTACTCCTCGACTCTCTGTAGGCTCTGCAACACTCAGACACCCCCGATCCTTCCGTGACCCTGCAGGACCTGAGGGCACGCTGACCCTGCGTGGGCTTCACCACACTTTATCCTCTGGAGCGCTGTCCCTCAGCGGAACAGACTTTTAAAAGTCCTGATTTTGTGCTTCGTTGCTCCGCCACTTGCCGGGAGCTGCCCTCCCCACTTCCCCCCATGCCCCCCACCCCTCCATGGTCTATCTTCCCATCGCTTTGGATTCACTTCTCTGCCGGTCCTGCCTTTCAGAAAGTGGTTGATTTTCTGTTTCTAGAATTGCTGTTCTTCTTCTCTTCGATCTCTCGTTAGATTTGTAGGTGTTTACAATCTTTAGATAAGCTATCTAGCTGATCTCCTGCTAGCTGAAGTAGTCTCAGCCTGCTACTTCTCTGCCATCTTGACTCCTCCCCTCTATTTTTTAAAACTTTTTAAAAAAGATTTTATTTGTCAAAGAGAGAGAACGTGAGTGGCAGGAAGGGGCAGAGGGAGAGGGAAAAGCAGAGAATCCCTCTTAGTAGGGAGTCCCACTCAGGGCTCAATCCCAGAATCCTGGGAGCATGACCTGGGTGGAAAGCAGATGCTTATCTGACTGAACCACCCAGGCACCCCTGATTTTCTTTATTTAGTTTGTTAATAGGGATTTAATTGGATTAAATTGGATTTATTGATTGATTTTCAAATATTGAACAACACTTGCATTTTTGGAATAAACCTTACTACATCATGTTGTATAATTTTTTTCCTGTTGCTGAATTCTATTTGTTAATATTTTGATATGAATATTTATTCTTATATTGATGAAGGTTGTGAGTTCTTGCTTTTTGCTCTTTCAATCTATATCTCATCACCTGAGAAACAAGATTTATCCCATGTCACTAACTCTTTAGTCTTCTCCTTCTCTCTTTTTTTTTTTTTTACTTTTCTTTTAGACTAACATATTCTTTGCATTTTAGCTACCATTATAATTCTTATTTTGGAGGTGAAAGAATTAACGACCACTATGTAGTTGAACTAATTGAACTGAGGCAGTCTGATTCTAGAACCTCTGTTCTTAACCACTCTTCTTTAGTATCCAGTTGATTCATTCATTCCATATTTATTGAACATCTTTTGCACCTGGCTTGTAAAAATGAAGATATAAGTATGTACTAGTAAGACATATTCTATGCTCTTGGGAAGCCAATGGCCTAGTGATGACATGGAAATAAAAAAAGTCTCCCAAGGGCGCCTGGGTGGCTCAGTGGGTTAAGCCGCTGCCTTCGGCTCAGGTCATGATCTCAGGGTCCTGGGATCAAGGCCCGCATCAGGCTCTCTGCTCAGCAGGGAGCCTGCTTCCCTCTCTCTCTCTGCCTGCCTCTCCATCTACTTGTGATTTCTCTCTGTCAAATAAATAAATAAAATCTTTAAAAAAAAAAAAAAAAGTCTCCCAAATTAATTTATAATTACAGATTGAGATAGGAATGAAAGATATGTATAGTGTGCTTAAGAAAGAGGACCAGCTTTTAAATTTAAGGAGAAAAGATGATGAAGGTCCCCTCTATGTTAGAAGCCTAAAGATAAGTGGATTTTGGCCAAGGTGGGGGGTGAAGATGGAACAAACATTCTAGAGGAACATAACTGTTTATGCAGGCACCCTGCAGTGGCAAAGAGCTTAGTGCCTATGAAGACCTGAAAGAAGTTCAGAGTGATTGAAAGAACATGCAGTGTGAGAGGAGGCAGGGCAGGGATCATGGTAGGCTTTGCAGCCTATACTAACAATTTGGAACATTAAGTTAAATTCAGTGGCTACAGGATTGCAGAGGGTCAATAATGAAGGATAGCTTTGTTGCAAAAGCCTTGTAGGTAGTTTGTATAATGAAAAAAGCAGGACTAAATGACTTCTATTCTTATACATTTGAGCAAAAAAAAAAATTCTTTAGTGTTCAATTCTAGAAATCTCCAAGCATCCAAGAGCTTTTTTTCCCCTCACAGTACCTTGATTTAATCTTTGTAGTGCTAGTAACTCAAAGGCAAAGCTCTTATTGGATTTGTAATCCAATGAGAAATACAGCCCTCACATATGTGCCTGGCTTAATGACTTCTGCTGAGGTTGAATTGTGAGATGTTATCCATCTCTTCTCTGAAATATGAGTTCTAGTTTAGTGGAATTCGTTGCCTTTAGGGAGTTGGTAATATCACTTTTCATATGACTTTTTTTAAAGGCCACTGACAATATATTTTAAGATGGAAAGCAATAGAATGTGTGGTATTTATTTATTTATTTTTAGCTAGCTAGTTGAAATCATATGTTAACCTTTTGTCAGGAAAGTTCGGAAATATAAATTAGACTATAAAATGCATAGGCTTGTTTAAAGTTTAAAGAAAATATTGATGTGCACTTATATTTTTACATACTTATACATTGGTTACATTTAAACATTATTTTAAAAGAACTTGTTCAAGTTTGGTTATTATTTAACAAATCATGGTATTTTATACAAATATCACCTTTCTCCCTGAAAGGTGATAGAATAAAATAGTTGACAAATATAATCATTTCATATGTTTCTCAAACACTTTTGTGTTGTATTTTCCTCATTATCTCTGATAGGAGACTCTAAAATTCATTATTTTTAATCACAGTTTATATATAAAAAAATAGGGACATTTTGTAAGTCAGATAATATGCCATATCTTAATTGTACAAAATAAAAAGCAATTTTCTCTTTTTAGCAATTTAATTAGTTCAGTAAAGAAAATGGTGCCTTGCTAGCAAATAGAAGGAAAGGATACTTTAGTCTACTTCTTTTTAATGTCAGGAGTAAAATATAGATATGCACTATTAATTTATGTTAATAATTTTGTGTCTTGAACTTGACAAAATGGGGGTTAGAAAGATCATTATAGTCAGAGAAATGGGTTTAAAATATAACTCTAATATTTACTTTATTTATGCCCTGAGGTACATTTTCCAACCTTTCCAAAATTCAATTTTCTAATTTTAAATAAAGGGGGAATAAAATGATCCATTCAGATTGCTTTGATGATGACATGAGAGAGCATATGAAACCTGTTTTCTTTTTAAATTTTTTTATTTTTTATTTTTTATAAACATATAATGTATTTTTATCCCTAGGGGTACAGGTCTGTGAATCTCCAGGTTTACACACTTCACAGCACTCACCATACATAGCACATACCCTCCCCAATGTTAAAACCTGTTTTCAATCCTAGCTGTGTACTTTATCACCTGGAGAGCCTTAAAAAATTCTCAAGCCTAGGCCCTATGTCTGACCACTTAAATCAGAAATTCTGGAGGTAGCATTCATGCATCAGAATATTTTTAAAAAGATACCTGGGAGGTTTTATTATGTAGCTGTAATGAAAGTTGCTGACATAAGAGTACAAGAATGGTGGTAGGTGTATCATAAATGTTGGTTCTATTATAAGCCAGTTGCCTTCAATTCATATAAAACTTCTCTGTTCTGAAAAGATAAGCCATAAACTATATATGAACTTTATTGATAGATAAGAAAAGACATAATAATCTGTTTTGGTAAAGTATAATGAATGAAAGTTATTTTAAAGATAGTTATAAGTAGTCCTTATTTAGACTTAAATGTTGAAATTAAATTAGCTTATCATATTATATATCAACAGAATTAATAAGATATGTATGATTATAATACTGGTAAGCATAGATGAATACTGGTAAGCATAGTTATTCAGGTGTCAGTGCCTAAGTTTTATGATGAAGGCACTTAAAATTTTTGTCATCTTTTTTTTTTTTAATTAATTTTTTTATTTTTTATAAACATATATTTTTATCCCCAGGGGTACAGGTCTGTGAATCACCAGGTTTACACACTTTAAGTTGCCATTTTATACTCATTTCACTGATTTGGAATTATAAGAAAATCCACATATTGGTCACAAATTATGACACTGGTAGTAATATATATTTTCTTTAATTTGTTTCTGTCAAAGGTGTTCTCCTTTTAATATAGCAGGCTCACAATCCTCAGGTCAACTTTGACCTTTTTTTTTTTTTCTCCTTCTCAAATACTATCAGTTGTTAAATTCTGCAGTTTATTCTTGTTTCAGTTTAATCCAGTCTTTTTAAACATGACTGTTGGAAGACCTCTTCAATGGGGCTCTCTGGTAGCCATTAGATGAAAGAGGTGGAAGAAAAAGCCAAAGCAGGAGTTTTATGTTTTTGTGCTTATGTATGTGTCATATGTTAGTGTTCATTTGAGAAAATAGCCCTTGTATAAAAAGAAAATTTGACAAACACTAACTCACCCTATTCCTACAATGTGGAACTAAAGTAAAGAGTACATCACAGTGAAAAAGGGAAATAATCCGTTAACTAGTGGCTTCAGAATTTCTCTTGGAGAAGGAAATTGTTTTTGTTAAGAAAATAGCTCCATAAATGACTTGGGTGACTGAATGCAATTGGAGAGTATCAGCTAGCAGGAGAAAAAGTACAAAAGAGAAAGCTAAACTACTCTGCAGGTTGAGAGAGAGAAGAGTAGAGGGGGACAAGATTTGGGGAAATAAGGATAGACTGGAAGGGGAGGGCGTAATTATATCACAGAGTGGCTCAAATGACTTTTAAGAAAAATTGTTTCAATGAATAATCTTAAATTTGCATTCTATGATGTAAATTTTCTTCTTCAAGCCATCAGTGAAGTTTACTAAACACCAAATTTTATTTTGTGTGGATCGTGGAAAAGGGCTGAATTTTACATATGCATCCTGCTCTGCGGAGTGTTGTGGTAATTCATAAACTGAACTCCTTTGTTAGGAGCAGAAAATAAACTATGTGCCTGAGCATATAAACTTCTAGTGATTTGCAGAACTCAGGAAGAGCATCAGGCCTGATAGAAGTCACAGAAAGGGAATTTGAACTATTTAGTTTCTAGAGTGAGCAGGGAAGGACAACTCTAGCTGATGAATTAAAGGATATATGAGGAAGATGAAGCTTGGTTTATTCTGGATTATCTGAATAAAAGTCTGTTTTTCACTTATAAACCTACTTAATGTGAACTGTTCACTTTTAAGTGTTTTCATGTATTTGGTATTGTTATTGTTTTTAAAAAAATTAACATATAATGTATTATTTGCTTCAGGGGTACAGGTCTGTGAATCATTAGTCTTACACAATTCACAGCACTCACTATATATAGCACATACCCTCCCCAGTGTCCATAACCCAGCCACCCTATCCACCCCCGCAACCTTCAGTTTGTTTCCTGAGATTAAGAGTCTCTTATGGTTTGTCCTCCTCCCAATTCCATCTTGTTTCATTTTTTTCCCTCCCTACCCCCCATGACCCCCCACCCTACCTCTCAAATTACTCATATCAGAAAGATCATATGATAATTGTCTTTCTCTGGTTGACTTATTTCACTTAGCATGTGGTATTCTTATCATTAATAACCATTTCCCTTGCTTCTGAAATAGTAAAGGAATAAAATGTTTCCTTATCGTTCTTTAATTCACCAAAATGTCGCACTGTGATAGAAAATTTGATGGTATAATTCTCCTGTGATTCTAGAATACTCACAGATGAAACTTAAACAAAAAAAGGCAAAATGACATTGAGGATTCTCTCTACTGTTCTGTGTTCCTGATTGAATTATTTTGGGGATGATATCCAAAGGAAAACCTTTCCTCTTGCTTTGTCTAGAGAGTATGGAGAAATAATAGAAAGGCAAGGCCTTCAGCAACATGGTCTTGAAAAGATTTTTTTTTAATGTTATTTTGATTTTTAGAAGGAATTAGAGAAAAAGCATTTGTGTTTTGAAGACAGACTGGGGATTTGGCCTCCGTACATCGTAGAAAAAAATTTCATCAGGTGTTGAGGAAAAAATTTTTGAAGATATGCATTATAGAGCTGGAACTCAGGGTGGGGAGGTACCTGTTGGTATCCCTTTCTAAAATAGAAGAAAAAAGTCCATCTTTGTAGACTGAAAACGAATTTCAAGTAAATATTTTCTTTTTATTCATACCAAATCTCAAAATAAGTTTGATGAATCTGCTAAACATGATGTATTGTTGGCCCTTTTACATCTCCTGGTAGCGTAAAACATGTAGATAATAGAATCTGTCCATAGTCTTACTACTCTATTTCTCACTGGCTTTGAGCTAGTAAACTCACAAGTTTTGCATTATGCAGCATCATTTGAAAGGGAGTGTTCTTATAATTGTTGAGGACATCTGATGATCTTGACTCTGATACTGTTGTGAATCTTCTTGACTCCATATTCTAATTTAGAACCTCAAATTTGGAATGGTTTAATAATTGAATTTATTCTTTCTAGAATCTCCAAGATATTACTAATAAGATCTTTGTAGGATGAAGGGCAGTTGTATTGAAGTGGAAATGAAAATTTTGTTCCTCAAATAAATATTTAGACAAATTGCCAAAATAAAGTCATATTTTGATTAAAATTGGCATTGATGTATATTTTTTAAAAAGATTTTACTCATTTATTTGGCACAGAGAGAGAGAGAGTACACAAGAAGGGGGAACAGCGGAGGGAGAGAATGAAGCAGACACTCTGCTGAGCAGGGAGCCCAATGCAGGGATTGATCCTAGGACCCTGAGATCATGAACTGAGCGGAAGGCAGATGCTCAACTGACTGAGCTACCCAGGCACCCCAGCATTGCTGTATATCCTGATTCACTTATATTTATTCATTTTCTTTATACAGTTGACTCTTGAGTACATTAATTTATTTCACACAAATTAAATGTAGATATTTAAGAAACATATTTGAAGTTTGCAAATCAAAATTCCATAAAGCTTATAAATATACTTTATAAACATTCATAAGATTAGCTTATTTTTAGAAAAGATTGCTTGCTATTAAAAATTTAGTTACTGGGCGTCTGGGTGGCTCAGTGGGTTAAAGCTGCTGCCTTCGGCTCAGGTCATTGTCTCAGGGTCCTGGGATCGAGTCCCACATCGGGTTCTTTGCTCAGCAGGGAGCCTGCTTCCCTCTACCTCTCTCTCTCTCTTTGCCTGCCTCTCCATCTACTTGTGATCTCTCTCTGTCAAATAAATAAATAAATAAAATCTTTAAAAAAAAAAATTAGTTACTAAAAGTTTTTGTCCTGAGATTAATATAAAACACTGGCAGTGTATTATTCAAATTCATAATTGATTTTCAGTAAAATGATCTTTTATAATTTCTTTTTTTTTTTAATTTTTAAATTTATTTTTTAATTTATTTGACACACAGAGAGAGCACAAGTAGGCAGAGAGGCAGGCAGAGAGAGAGGGGGAAGCAGGCTCCCTGCCGAGCAGAGAGCCGATGCAGGACTCGATCCCAGGACCCTGAGATCATGACCTGAGCCGAAGGCAGCGGCTTTACCCACTGAGCCACCCAGGCGCCCCTATAATTTCTTTATATTACTTTTTGTTAAGACCTTTTTGATAATTTAGGGAAACCATTTTGAAAAAAATGCAATGAAATATTCTGATGTATATAATTTGTGAGTAATGTTTTATTAAAACTCTAAGCAGAAATGCTTTATTATTTGTTATTTCCTAATTCTTAAGCTCAGAAAATGTTATGAAAATGCCAGAGTATATTGATAGTATATTATACAAAAAAAGGCATTAAGGAATTTAGTCAGAGACAAGATCTACATTCTTTCAAAATAACTATGAGCCAGGCACTATATCGGGCATTTTATATTTCTTTAGTTTATTTAATCTTCACAGAAGTCTCAGACTCTGGCATTTACTGTATCATGTTGGGCAAGCTATTTTTCATCTTCATGTGCAAAATCAGTTGTCTTTTTGATTAGTCCTTCATTTAGAAATTTCGCATTCCATGTCTCTTGAATTTCTGCTCATATTGTTCCTTCACTCATGGTTGAGGAGAAAAGAAATTTTATTTTCAAGCTATGATTGTTTTTAGTGCTTTGTAGTAAATCAGTGACAATTTACCAAGGTATATTCATATGGAAAATAATTAAGCGTCATGATTGCCTGAGAGTAACCTGGGAATATTGTGCACATTTTGCATTGGGTATTTACCTTGAAAAGTAGGTTTTATGCCAGCCCTGCTTTTTTTTTTTTTTTTCCTTTTACATTAACTTCATGTTAACAGTGGCCACAGTGGGGAAATGAATGAAGATTTTGCTTTAACCATATGGATAATTACTCTTTAAAGAATCAATGTAAGCTTTATTTTTCATTTTTCAATATGCTGAAAATTGGAGGAGGCAAAATGTGAAATATGGGAAATTTAAATTAAAAGTATAAACTGTTTGTCACAAACCCAGTTCTAATAGCTATGATAAGAGTCCTATCATGGATTTGCTCCATTTTGGGGGACAGTAATGCTTACTGCAAGTTTTATTACAAATTGCCTATAAGCTTCTACATTGTTGGTATGCTTTAATCTTTACTGAGAAGATTTTAGCCTTGGGTCTCATTACCTGTCATATCAAAGGAGAGTTCAGTGCATTGGTTGAGGAAACCTTGATGTGATATGTTTGTCAATAAGTGTGTCTTAACTGAATATTATTTATTTATCCTCATTGGGCGCTAGAGATATCTTTCTGAAGAAGGAATTCCAGTGAGGACAAGCTTGCATTTTCAGGCAAGGTAGGATTGAATTTGGGAGAATCAAAGTCATTTTTCAAAGCCTTATTATTTGGTAAAGAGAAAGTTGTGCTTCCATCTACTCCAGTTTACACCAGCTTTCTAAAGGATCATATCACTCCCAGGTGTGATACTGACAGCAGACTGCCAACTTTTTCCTGCTGTACTGGCTTGACATCCACTGGAGAAGCCTATCCATTCATTCAGACCTTAGGGAGGGTGCTGGCTATTCAGAAAATATAATATTTTTTCATTCTAAAGTTACATTTACATTTAGGAAGATGGCTAAATGGAATGAGAATGTTAGTATATGAATTCCAGAAACAATCTATGTGAGGATTTTTGTGTGCATCTGTGCTCTGAAGCCAATTTTTCTAGTGGAATTTTTCTTATTTTGCTGGCTCATAGATAGCCTTCTCTATCCTATGTTTTCTCATTGTAGAAAATATACATATATATGTATATTGTATGACTTTCTGTTACTTTTGTTCATGTACATTACTGTCTATCAGTAATTTTATATTGAAAGTAAGAGCTCAGGTGTGTATAGTACTTATTATTCTTTTTTTTTAAAATATTTTATTTATTTATTTGACAGAGATCACAAGTAGGCAGAGAGGCAGGCAGAGAGAGAGGAAGGAAAGCAGGCTCCTGCTGAGCAGAGATCCCGATGCGGGGCTCTATCCCAGGACCCTGGGATCATGACCTGAGCTGAAAGCAGAGGCTTTAACCCACTGAGCCACCCAGGTGCCCCACAAATTCCTCTTAAAATCAATTTTTTTCCATCAGAAAAACAAGAAAATTTTTGGTTGAGCCATCACATTTTGGTCTCTTCTTACAGACGTAGCTTAATGGGAGTCTTTATTTTATTTTATATTTTATTTTTTAAAGATTTATTTGTTAGAGAGAGAGAGGAAAGGGTTAGAGGGAGAGAATCTCAACTAGATTCCCTGCTGAGCATGGATCCTCACACAGGGCTTAATCTCATTACCCATGTTATTATGACCCTGGAGATCATGAGCCCAAACCAAGAATTGGATACTTAACTGACTGAGCTGCCCAGAGGCCCCAGCTTAGTAGGAGCCTTTCTTCTCCTTCCGCAGTGGCAAAAATCAGGCGTAGAACAATATTTAAATTTACCTGTAAAAATTCCATTTGAAAAGGCATAATGCTCTCAGTCCACTGATAAAGCTGAGATTAGACTATGTCACATGTAGGTAAGCTTTAGGACCCTGATACCATTTCTGATCCTGATTTTTAAAATTTCTTCAACTCAAATTTTTTTCCTGTGCCAATCTTAAGTATATTGTAAGAATGTAGACTTTAGGGAACTCCTAAATTTTTTTGGTTCCTTGGAAGTAATATGTAGGCTTCTGAAGAATTCTGTGTCTACATATTACATTTTCCATTGTTAATAAATACTTGTTTGAAAAAAAAGAACACAAACCAAACAAAATAACTTTAGACCTCACCTCATATTCTGTAGTTTTTCTGTTATAAATACCCTTAAATCTTTCACCAAATCACTGGATCCATTGTTAGTATGTTTAGCTGGTTGTATTTTCTTGGAGCTGTTTCTCATTCAGTATTTAAATGGAGTGGATCTTAGCTGATTTTACTGTTACAGTGGATTACTTGGTTGTGTGCGCCTTTTTTCCTTTTTGTCTCTGCTTTACCAGTATCACCTGCTTATTAATGTGCTTCTGAACAAAAGGTAAAGATTAATAGTCCTCTTGTTTTGTGGTGGGATCGGATATTCTTTCTTTCCCATATCACTAAATGGTACCATCATCAACAAACAGATGAAAATTTAGGATTAATACTTAAGACTCCTCTTTCCTTCATCTCACATCAGTCTATCATTAAGTCCTGAGGGCTCTATCTACAAAACATTTTCTAAGGGTACTTCCTTTCTTCTGAATCACCACCACTTTAAGCCATCATCTCTTGCCAAGAGTCCTCTAACTGATCTCTCTGTTTCTACTTTTGTTTTTCATTTGATAACAGGATTAATCTTTTCAGATTGTGTCCTGCTTAATACATTCCAGTGATTTCCTAGGAAACACAACATAAAATTAAAATTCTTTGCTATCACTTACAAGGCCCTATATGAACCTGCCCCACTGATGTGTTTTAACATGTCTAACAACACTATCTTCTGTTCAATTAGCTCCAGCCCCACTGGAGACTGGAGTTTCCTGAGCAACCAGGTTCTTTGCCTGCTTAAGTATACTATATTAAATAATTATCACTGGAATGCATGGAATTGGAAGTATGCAGCTCTGCTGTGGCAAAATTTTGTTTATGTGGTAACAAGGTAGACCAGTGTTGACATACCTCTCCCAAGCCAAACTAAAAAAGGCAGAAGGCTCACACTTGGTAGGTTCCTTGCTTTGTGTTGACTTAAAACATTGCACACAGGCAACTTCTAAATAGAAAAAGATACCATATATATATATATTTTTTGAACCACTCTTTGTATCTTATGTAGATATTTTTGTACCTCTATTCCTTCCATAACTGGAAGCCTATATCTTCCACTCCCCTTCACCCATTTTACCCATCCCAACATCCAACTCCCCTCTGGCAACCATCAGTTTATTCTCTGTATTTTAAGATTGATTCTGCTTTTTGTTTATTTATTAATTTGCTATGTTTTCTTAGATTCCACATATGAATGAAGTCATATAATATTTGTCTAACTTATTTTACTTAGCATAATACCCTTTAGCTCCTTCCATCCGTGTTGTCACAAGTGGCAAGATCTCATCCCTTTTTATAGCTGTATAATATTCCATTGTGTGTGTGTATATATATGTGTCTGTATACGTATATCACAATGTCTTTCTTATCCATTCATTTCTTGATGGACACTGATTTTTTTTCTATTGTGAATAGTGCTGCATACAATGAACATAAAGGTGCACATATCTTTTCGAATTAGTGTTTTCATTTTCTTTGGGTAAAAACCAAGGGGTGGAATTACTAGATCATATTGAATTTCTATTTTTAATTTTTTGAGAAAACTCCATACTGTTTTTCACAGTGGCTGCACCAGTTTATATTACCACGAGCAATGCATGAGGGTTCCTTTTTCTCCATATCCTTACCAACACTTACTTGTTTTTGATTTCAGGCATTCTTATAGGTGATATCTTACTATGCTTTTGATTTGTATTTTTCTGATGATTAGTGATGTTGAACATCTTTTTTGTGTCTATTGGCCATTTGTATGTCTTCTTTGGAAGACGGTCTAGTCAGGTCCTCTGCCCATTTTTTAATCAGATTCTTTGTTTTTTGGGTGTTGAGTTGTATAAATTCTTTAGTGATAAGGGATATAAACCCCTTATTGTGTATACCATTTGCAAATAATGTTTTCCATTCAGTAGTTTGCATTTTTGTTTGGCTGATGGTTTCCTTCACTGTGCAAAAGCCTTTTATGGTGATGTGGTTCCAGTAGTTTATTTTTGCTTTTGTTTCCTTTGCCCTGAGAGACATAACTGCAAAAATGTTGCTATGGCCAATGTCATAGAAATTACTACTTGTGTTCTAGGATTTTTATGGTGTCAGGTTTCATATTTAGGTCTTTTATCCATATTTAGGTCTTTTATTATTGTAAATGGTATTAGAAAGTAGTCCAATTTCATTCTTTTGCATGTAGCTGTCCAGTTTTCCCAGCACCATTTATTGAAGAGACTGTCTTTCCTGCCTTGTATATTCTTTTCTCCTTTGTCATATATTAGTTGGCCATGTAAGTGTGGGTTTATTTCTGAGCTCTCTTTGCTCTTCCATTGATCTGTGTGTTTATTTTTATACCAGTACCATGCTGTTTTGATTACTACAGCTTTGTAATATACCTTGAAATCTGGGTTTGTAGAACCTCCAGCCTGGTTCTTTGTCAAGGTTGTTTTGGCTTCTGGAAGTCTTTTGTGGTTCTGTAGAAATTTTAGTGTTACTTGTCCTCATTCTGCAAAAAATGCTATTGGTTTTTTGATAGACATTGCATGAATCTGCAGATTGCTTTTGGTAGTATGTACATTGTAACAAAATTAATTCTTTTGATTTATAAGCAATGAATATCTTTCCATTTGTATCTTTTTAATTTTTTTCATCAGTACTTTATAGCTTCTAGAATATAGGTTTTTATCTCCTTGGTTAAGTTTATTCCTAGGTATTTTATTTTTTTTTGTACAATTAAGTGGGATTGTCTTCTCAATTTCTTTTTCTGCTACTTTGTTATTAAAGTATAGGAATGCCACCAATTTCTGGGTATTAATTTTGTATCCTACAACCTTTATGAATTCAATAATTCTGATAGGGTTTTGGTGACATCTTTAGGGTTTTCTGCATATAGTCTTGTGTCAGCTCCAAATAGTGACAGGTTTACTTCTTCCTTACCAATATGGTTGCCTTTTATTTCTTTCCATTGTCTGATTGCTGTGACTAGGACTTCCAATACGGTGTTGAATAAAAGTGGAAAGAGTGGACACCCTTGTCTTGCTCCTGACCTTAGGAGGGAATCTCTCAGCTTTTCACCATTGAGTATATTATTAGCTGGGAGCTTTTCATATATGGCCTTTATTAAGTTGAGAGA
Source organism: Mustela erminea (assembly GCF_009829155.1). Taxonomy (NCBI): domain Eukaryota; kingdom Metazoa; phylum Chordata; class Mammalia; order Carnivora; family Mustelidae; genus Mustela; species Mustela erminea. The sequence continues at coordinate 33,930,623 of NC_045627.1, read as the reverse complement.
TGTTTCCTCTATAACCCCTTTGTTAGGAGTTTTTATCATGAATGAATGTTGAATTTTGTCAGATGCTTTTTCTGCATTTGTTGAGATGATCATATAATTTTTTATTCTTTGTATTGTTGCTGTGGTATATCATATTGATTTGTGAATATAGTACCATCCTTGCATCCCTGAATTAATACCAGCTGATCATGGTGAATAATCCTTTAATGTGTTGTTGAATGTCATTTACTAATATTTTGCTAAAGAGTTTTGAATCTATGTATGACAGGGATATTGGCCTGTGCTTGTCTTTTTTTTTTGTGGTGTCTTTGGTTTGGTGTCAGGGTAACTGGTCTTGTAGAACAAAATTTGGAATCTCTCCTTCCTCTTCTTTTTTTAGAATATATTGAGAAGACTAGGTATTGACTCTTTTTTAAATGTTTTTTTTTAAAGATTTTATTTATTTATTTGACAGAGAGAGATCACAAGTAGGCAGAGAAGCAGAAAGGAGGAAGCAGACTCCCTGCTGAGCAGAGAGCCTGATGCGGGACTCGATCCTAGGACCCTGAGATCATGACCTGAGCCGAAGGCAGCGGCTTAACCCACTGAGCCACCCAGGCACCCTATGATTTCAATTTTCTTAAATTTATTGAGGATAAATATATCTCTAGTAGTAGAATTTAGGCTAGGTAATAGTAAATGGAGCAGATATTTTTTTTAATTATTTTTTATTAACATATAATGTATTATTTGTCCTAGGTGAAACAGATATTCTGGTAGATAAATCTTTCCCAGTGCCTCACAAGAGCCAGATTCAGATGCTGTCAGGTTCTCCTAACTTTCTTATGGTGTTAACCACCTGGCGCACCCACCCCACTAATACTGCTTTTATTCAGAAGCTATTGAAGAAACAATAATACTTCTTACATATATTTTGATGCTTAACTAATTGATGTGATATCAGGTTGTAGAAAATGCAATTGATATCTAAATGGTCAACCTACACAGCTTTAATATTAGCAGATTACAAAAAAGAATATTGTTCTTATATTCTTATTTCCTCATTTTTGTGTTTCTGAGGTCAGCATTGAACCAAACTTGAAATTTCCTGGGGACCAGAGAAAAAAATAACTTGATTAAGGAAAATAGAAGAGCAAAACAAAAGAAGAACAATACAATTGTAGAGTAAAATGTACTGTTTTGATTCAAAAGCCCACATATACTGAAAACCAGGATAGGATGAGGACAAAAATATCTTCCCTTTCTCATTTATTTCAATTTATTCTTAATGTTGTTGATCTCCTGCTGTTAGATTCAGCAGGCTATTTGAAGAGCAGCTATTGTTGTTTGAACGTGGAAGCAAAGGATACATTTTGTGCTTAGTGCAGTATTTATTTAGTTGACCAACATTTTAAGAGTACTTACTCAGTGCTGGTTACTATTTTGAGAGCTTTCCATGTCATTTAATCCTCATAGCCATTCTTGAAGTAGGTACTGTTATGATCTCAGCTATTCTTTTTTTTTTTCTTTTTTATTATGTTATGTTAGTCACCATATAGTACTTCATTAGGTTTTGATGTAGTGTTCCAAGATTCATTGTTTACATATAACACCCAGTGCTCCATCTAATACATGCCCTCCTTAATACCCATCACAGGGCCAACCCCTTCCCTGCCCCTCAAAAACCATCAGTTTGTTTCTCTGAGTCCACAGTCTCTCATGGTTCATCTCCCCTCTGATTCCACCCCCCTTCATTTTTCCCTTTCTTCTCCTTATGTCCTCCATGCTATTCCTTATGTTCCACAAGTAAGTGAAACTATAAGATAATTGACTTTCTCTGTTTGACTTATTTCACTCAGCATAATCTCTTCCAGTCCCAACCATGTTGATGCAAAAGTGGATATTCATCCTTTCTGATGGCTGAGTAATATCCATTTTATATATGGACCGCATCTTCTTTATCCATTCATCTGTTGAAGGACATCTCAGCTCTTTCTACAGTTTGGGTATTGTGGACATTGCTGCTATGAACATTGGGGTGCATATGGCCCTTCTTTTCACTACATCTGTATCTTTGGGGTAAGTACCCAGTAGTGCAATTTCAGGGTCAAAGGGTAGCTCTATTTTTAATTTTTTGAGGATCCTCCATGCTGTTTTCCAAAGTGGCTGCACCAACTTGCATTCCCACCAACAGTGTAAGAGGGTTCCCCTTTCTCTACATCCTCTCCAAAATTTGTTGTTTCTTGTCTTACCAATTGTTGCCTTTCTGACTGGTATAAGGTGGTATTCCAATGTGGTTTTGATTTGAATTTCCCTGATGGTAAATGGTGATGAACACTTTTTCATGTATCTGTTAGCTATTTGTATGTCTTCTTTGGAGAACTGTCTACTCATGTCTTCTGAGAATTTTTTGACTTGGTTATTTGTTTTTGGGGTTTGAGTTTGAGAAGTTCTTTCTAGATCTTAGATAGCAGACCTTCATCTATAGTGTCATTTGCAAATATCTTCTCCCATTCTGTGGATTGTCTCTTTGTTTTGTTGACTGTTTCCTTTGCTGTGCAGAAGCTTTTGATCTTGATGAAGTCCCAAAAGTTCATTTTTGCTTTTGTTTCTTTTGCCTTTGGAGACATGTCTTGTAAGAAGCTATGGCTGATGTTGAAGAGGTTACTGCCTATGTTCTCCTCTAGGATTTTGATGGATTCACGTGGTCTTTCATCCATTTTGAGTTTATCTTTTTGTATGGTGTAAGAGAATGGTTGAATTTTGTTCTTCTGTATGTAGAGCTGTCCAATTTTCCCAGCACTATTTATTGAAGAGACTGTATCTTTTCCACTGGATATTTTTTCCAGCTTTGTCAAAGATTATTTGACCACAGAGTTGGGGGGTCCATATATGGGCTCTCTACTCTGTTCCATTGGTCTATTTAGCCATACTGTCTTGGTGATCACAGCTTTGTAATAAAGCTTGAAATCAGGCAATGTGATGCCCCCAGCTTTGTTTTTCTTTTTCAATGTTCCCTTGGTGATTTGGGATCTTTTCTGGTTCCATACAAATTTTAGGATTGTTTGTTCCAGCACTTTGAAAAATGCTGATGTTATTTTGATCAAGATGGCATTGGAAGTATAGATTGCTCTGGGCATCATAGACATTTGTAACTATGATTATTCTTCTGATACATGAGTATGAAATGTTTTTCCATCTTTTTGTGTCTTCTTCAGTTTCTTTCATGAGTATTCTATAGTTCCTTGAGTATAGATCCTTTACCTCTTTGGTCAGGTTTATTCCAATATATCTTATGGTTTTTGGTGCTATTGTAAATGGAATTGATTCTTTAATTTCCTTTTTTACAGTTTCATTGTTAATGTATAAGAAAGCAACTGATTTATGTGCATTGATTTGGTATCCTGCCACATTACTGAATTGCCATATGAGTTCTAGTAACTTGAGGGTGGAGTCTTTGGGTGTTCCATATAAAGTATCATGCCATCTTCAAAGAGAGAGAGAGTTTGACTTCTTCTTTGCTAATTTGAATACCTTTTATTTCTTTTTGTTTTCTGATTTCTCTTGCTAGGACTTTTAGTACTATGCTGAACCATTAGTGGTGAGAGTGGACATCCTTATCTTGTTCCTGATTTTTTTTTAAGATTTTAATTATTTGACAGAGAGAGACCGTGAGAGAGGGAATACAAGCAGGGGGAGTGGGAGAGAGAGAAGCAGGCTTCCCATGAGCAGGGAGCTTGATGCGGGGCTCGGTCTCAGGACCCTGGGATCATGACCCGAACCAAAGGCAGATGATTAACGACAGAGCCACCTATGTGCCCCCTTATTCCTGATCTTAAGGGAAAGGCTCTCAGCTTTTCCCCATTGAGAATGGTATTTGCTCTGGGTTTTTCATAGATGGATTTTATGAAGTTGATGAATATTCCCTCTATTCCTGTACTCTGAAGACTGTTAATCAGGAAAGGATGCTTTATTTTGTCAAATGCTTTTTTCTGTATCAATTGAGAAGACTATGTGGTTCCTCTCTCTCTTCTCTTATTAATTTATTCTGTCACATTGATTGATTTGCAAATGTTGAACCACCTTAGCATCCCAGGGATAAATCCCACCTGATCGTGGTAGATAATCTTTTTAATGTGCTGTTGGATCCTATAAACTAGGATCTTGTTGAGAATCTTGGCATCTATATTCATCACAGACATTGGTCTGAAATTCTCCTTTTTTTATGGTTCTTTACCTTGTTTGGGGATCAAGGTGGTGCTGGCCTCATAGAAAGAGTCTGGAAGTTTTTCTTTGGTTTCTATTTTTTGAAACAGCTTCTGGAGAATAGGTATTATTTTTTCTTTGAATGTTTGGTATAATTCCTCATGGAATCCATCAGGTCTTGGACTCGTGTGTTTTTTTGTGGGGGGGAGAGGTGGTTGATCACTGCTTTAATGTTGTTACTAGTTATTAGTCTATTCTGGTTGTCCGTTTTTTCCTGTTTCGGTCTTGGAAGTTTATAGGTTTTCAAGAATACATCCATTTCTTCTAGATTGCTTAACTTATTGGAATGTAACTGTTGATAATAATTTCTGATGATTGTTTCTATTTTCTTGGTGTTAGTCATAATCTCTCCCCTTTCATCCATAATTTTATTAATTTGGTCCTTTCTCTTTCTTTTGGATTAGTCTGGCCAGTGGTTTATTGATCTTATTAATTCTTTCAAAGAACCACTTCTAGTTTCATCGATGTGTTCTGCTATATCTCTGGTTTCTAATTCATTTGATCTCTGCTCTAATGTTAATTATTTCCCCTTCTTGTGCATGGGGTAGGCTTAATTTGTTGACTCTCCAGTTCTTTAAGGTGTAGAGTTTGTGTATTCTGGACTTTTCAGGTTTTCTTGAGTGAGGCTTGGATGGCCATGTACTACTCCCTTACGACCACCTTTGCTGTGGGCACAGGTTTTGGATTGATGTGTTTTTGTTCTCATTGGTTTCCATGAATTAAGTTCTTCTTTGATTTCCTGGTTGCCCCAAACATTCTTGAGTGGGATGGTCTTTAACTTCCAAATGTTTGAATTTCTTCCAAACTTTTTCTTGTGATTAAGTTCCAGTTTCAAAGGACTGTGGTCTGAGAATATGCAGGGAATGATCTCAATCTTTTGGTATCAATTGAGCCCTGATTTGTGACCCAGTGTGTGGTCTATTCTAGAAGAAGTTCCAGATGCACATGAGAAGAATGAGTACTTTGTTGTTTCAGGGTGGAATGTTCTGTATATATCTATGAGGTCTATTTGGTTCAGCACATCATTCAAAGCTCTTGTTTCTTCGTTGATTTTCTGCTTAGATGATATGTCTATTGCTGAGTGGCATCTTAAGGTCCCCTACAGTTAATGTATTTTTATCAATAAGTCTCTTTATTTTGATTAACAATTGGTTTATGTAGTTGGCTGCTCCCATATTGGGGGCATAGATATTTACAATTGTTAGATCTTCTTGCTGGATGATCTTTAAGATCATCCTTTAAGAATGATGTAGTGTACAACAGGCCCCTCCCCCAGAAGATCATCAAGAAATCCAGCCGAGACCAAGTTCACCTACCAAGGAGTGCGGTTTCAATACCAAGGAGAGCAGCAGAATTTCAGAGGAGGAAAAGCAAAGCACGGAACTCATGGCTTTTTCCCAGTGATTTTTTTTTAGTCTTGCAGTTAATTTAATTTTTTTCTTTTTCATTTTTTGTTTTTTTTCTCGCCTTCTGGTAAAATTTTTTTTTTAACTTTTACCTTTTTCTTTTTTAACGTTTTTTAACCAGTTTATCTAATATATATATTTTTTCTTTTTTATATTTTTCTTATTTGTTTTTTTTTAATTCTTTTCTTTTTTTTTTTTGTTTTTTCTTTTTTTTTTTTCTTGCTTTTTGAACCTCTTTTTATCCCCTTTCTCCCCCCTCACGATTTGGGATCTCTTCTAATTTGGTTAAAGAATATTTTCCTGGGGTTGTTGCCACCCTTTTAGTATTTTACTTGCTCCTTCATATACTCTTATCTGGACAAAATGACAAGAAGAAAAAATTCAACACAAAAAAAAAGAACAAGAGGCAGTACCGAAGGCTAGGGACCTAATCAATACAGACATTGGTAATATGTCAGATCTAGAGTTCAGAATGACAATTCTCAAGGTTCTAGCCGGGCTTGAAAAAGGCATGGAAGATATTAGAGAAACCCTCTCGAGAGATATAAAAGCCCTTTCTGGAGAAATAAAAGAACTAAAATCGAACCAAGTTGAAATCAAAAAAGCTATTAATGAGGTGCAATCAAAAATGGAGGCTCTCACTGCTAGGATAAGTGAGGCAGAAGAAAGAATTAGTGATACAGAAGACCAAATGACAGAGAATAAAGAAGCTGAGCAAAAGAGGGACAAACAGCTACTGGACCACGAGGGGAGAATTCGAGAGATAAGTGACACCATAAGACGAAACAACATTAGAATAACTGGGATTCCAGAAGAAGAAGAAAGAGAGAGGGGAGCAGAAGGTATACTGGAGAGAATTATTGGGGAGAATTTCCCCAATATGGCAAAGGGAACGAGCATCAAAATTCAAGAGGTTCAGAGAACGCCCCTCAAAATCAATAAGAATAGGCCCACACCCCGTCACCTAATAGTAAAATTTACAAGTCTCAGTGACAAAGAGAAAATCCTGAAAGCAGCCCGGGAAAAGAAGTCTATAACATACAATGGTAAAAATATTAGATTGGCAGCTGACTTATCCACAGAGACCTGGCAGGCCAGAAAGAGCTGGCATGATATTTTCAGAGCACTAAATGAGAAAAACATGCAAGCCAAGAATACTATATCCAGCCTAGGCTATCACTTGAAAATAGAAGGAGAGATTAAAAGCTTCCAGGACAAACAAAAACTGAAAGAATTTGCAAACACCAAACCAGCTCTACAGGAAATATTGAAAGGGGTCCTCTAAGCAAAGAGAGAGCCTACAAGTGGTAGATCAGAAAGGAACAGAGACCATATACAGTAACAGTCACCTTACAGGCAATACAATGGCATTAAATTCATATCTCTCAATAGTTACCCTGAATGTTAATGGGCTAAATGCCCCACTCAAAAGACACAGGGTATCAGAATGGATAAAAAAACAAAACCCATCTGTATGTTGCCTCTAAGAAACTCATTTTAAGCCCGAAGACACCTCCAGATTTAAAGTGAGGGGGTGGAAAAGAATTTACCATGCTAATGGACATCAGAAGAAAGCAGGAGTGGCAATCCTTATATCAGATCAATTAGATTTTAAGCCAAAGACTATAATAAGAGATGAGGAAGGACACTATATCATACTCAAAGGATCTGTCCAACAAGAAGATCTAACAATTTTAAATATCTATGCCCCCAACGTGGGAGCAGCCAACTATATAAACCAATTAATAACAAAATCAAAGAAACACATCAACAATAATACAATAATAGTAGGGGACTTTAACACTCCCCTCACTGAAATGGACAGATCATCCAAGCAAAAGATCAGCAAGGAAATAAAGGCCTTAAACGACACACTGGACCAGATGGACATCACAGATATATTCAGAACATTTCATCCCAAAGCAACAGAATACACATTCTTCTCTAGTGCACATGGAACATTCTCCAGAATAGATCACATCCTCGGTCCTAAATCAGAACTCAACCGGTATCAAAAGATTGGGATTATTCCCTGCATATTTTCAGACCACAATGCTCTAAAGCTAGAACTCAACCACAAAAGGAAGTTTGAAAAGAACCCAAATACATGGAGACCTACAGCATCCTTCTAAAGAATGAATGGGTCAACTGGGAAATTAAAGAAGAATTGAAAAAAATCATGGAAACAAATGATAATGAAAATACAACGGTTCAAAATCTGTGGGACACAACGAAGGCAGTCCTGAGAGGAAAATATGTAGCGGTTCAAGCCTTTCTCAAGAAACAAGAAAGGTCTCAGGTACACAACCTAACCCTACACCTAAAGGAGCTGGAGAAAGAACAAGAAAGAAACCCTAAGCCCAGCAGGAGAAGAGAAATCATAAAGATCAGAGCAGAAATCAATGAAATAGAAACCAAAAAAACAATAGAGCAAATCAACGAAACTAGGAGCTGGTTCTTTGAAAGAATTAATAAAATTGATAAACCCCTGGCCCGACTTATCAAAAAGAAAAGAGAAAGGACCCAAATAAATAAAATCATGAATGAAAGAGGAGAGATCACAACTAACACCAAAGAAATACAAACTATTATAAGAACATACTATGAGCAACACTATGCCAATAATTTTGACAATCTGGAAGAAATGGATGCATTCCTAGAAACATATAAACTACCACAACTGAACCAGGAAGAAATAGAAAGCCTGAGAAGACCCATAACCAGTAAGGAGATTGAAACAGTCATTAAAAATCTCCAAACAAACAAAAGCCCAGGGCCAGACGGCTTCCCGGGGGAATTCTACCAAACATTTAAAGAAGAACTAATTCCTATTCTTCTGTAACTGTTCCAAAAAATAGAAATGGAAGGAAAACTTCCAAACTCATTTTATGAGGCCAGCATCACCTTGATCCCCAAACCAGACAAGGATTCCATCAAAAAAGAGAGCTATAGACCAATATCCTTGATGAACACAGATGTGAAAATACTCAACAAAATACTAGCCAATAGGATTCAACAGTACATTAAAAGGATTATTCACCACGACCAAGTGGGATTTATTCCAGGGCTGCAAGGTTGGTTCAACATCTGCAAATCAGTCAATGTGATACAACATATCAATAAAAGAAAGAACAAGAACCATATGATACTCTCAATAGATGGTGAAAAAGCATTTGACAAAGTACAGCATCCCTTCCTGATCAAAACTCTTCAAAGTGTAGGGATAGAGGGCACATACCTCAATATCATCAAAGCCATCTATGAAAAACCCACCGCAAATATCATTCTCAATGGAGAAAAACTGAAAGCTTTTCTGCTAAGGTCAGGAACACAGCAGGGATGTCCATTATCACCACTGCTATTCAACATAGTACTAGAGGTCCTAGCCTCAGCAATCAGACAACAAAAGGAAATTAAAGGCATCCAAATCGGCAAAGAAGAAGTCAAATTATCACTCTTCGCAGATGATATGATACTATATGTGGAAAACCCAAAAGACTCCACTCCAAAACTGCTAGAACTTATACAGGAATTCAGTAAAGTGTCAGGATATAAAATCAATGCACAGAAATCAGTTGCATTTCTCTACACCAACAGCAAGACAGAAGAAAGAGAAATTAAGGAGTCAATCCCATTTACAATTGCACCCAAAACCATAAGATACCTAGGAATAAACCTAACCAAAGAGGCACAGAATCTATACTCAGAAAACTATAAAGTACTCATGAAAGAAATTGAGAAAGACACAAAGAAATGGAAAAATGTTCCATGCTCCTGGATTGAAAGAATAAATATTGTGAAAATGTCTATGCTACCTAAAGCAATCTACACATTTAATGCAATTCCTATCAAAGTACCATCCATCTTTTTCAAAGAAATGGAACAAATAATTCTAAAATTTATATGGAACCAGAAAAGACCTCGAATAGCCAAAGGGATATTGAAAAAGAAAGCCAGAGTTGGTGGCATCACAATTCCGGACTTCAAGCTCTATTACAAAGTTGTCATCATCAAGACAGCATGGTACTGGCACAAAAACAGACACATAGATCAATGGAACAGAATAGAGAGCCCAGAAATAGACCCTCAACTCTACAGTCAACTAATCTTTGACAAAGCAGGAAAGAATGTCCAATGGAAAAAAGACAGCCTCTTCAATAAATGGTGTTGGGAAAACTGGACAGCCACATGCAGAAAAATGAAATTGGACCATTACCTTACACCACACACAAAAATAGACTCAAAGTGGATAAAGGACCTCAATGTGCGAAAGGAATCCATCAAAATCCTCGAGGAGAACACAGGCAGCAACCTCTTCGACCTCAGCCGCAGCAATATCTTCCTAGGAACAACGCCAAAGGCAAGGGAAGCAAGGGAAAAATGAACTATAGGGATTTCATCAAGATCAAAAGCTTTTGCACAGCAAAGGAAACAGTTAACAAAATCAAAAGACAACTGACAGAATGGGAGAAGATATTTGCAAACGACATATCAGATAAAGGGCTAGTGTCCAGAATCTATAAAGAGCTTAGCAAACTCAACACCGAAAGAACAAATAATCCAATCAAGAAATGGGCAGAGGACATGAACAGACATTTCTGCAAAGAAGACATCCAGATGGCCAACAAACACATGAAAAAGTGCTCCATATCACTCGGCATCAGGGAAATACAAATCAAAACCACAATGAGATATCACCTCACACCAGTCAGAATGGCTAAAATCAACAAGTCAGGAAATGACAGATGCTGGCGAGGATGCGGAGAAAGGAGAACTCTCCTACACTGTTGGTGGGAATGCAAGCTGGTGCATAGAACTGCCCTATGACCCAGCAAATGCACTACTGGGTATTTACCTTAAAGATACAAACGTAGTGACCCAAAGGGGCACGTGCACCCGAATGTTTATAGCAGCAATGTCCACAATAGCCAAACTATGGAAAGAACCTAGATGTCCATCAACAGATGAATGGATCAAGAAGATGTGGTATATATACACAATGGAATACTATGCAGCCATCAAAAGAAATGAAATCTTGCCATTTGCGACAACATGGATGGAACTAGAGCGTATCATGCTTAGCGAAATAAGTCAAGCAGAGAAAGACAACTATCATATGATCTCCCTGATATGAGGAAGTGGTGATGCAACATGGGGGCTTAAGTGGGTAGGAGAAGAATAAATGAAACAAGATGGGATTGGGAGGGAGACAAACCACAAGTGACTCTTAATCTCACAAAACAAACTGAGGGTTGCTGGGGGGAGGGGGTTTGGGAGAAGGGGGTGGGATTATGGACATTGGGGAGGGTATGTGCTTTGGTGAGTGCTGTGAAGTGTGTAAACCTGGTGATTCACAGATCTGTACCCCTGGGGATAAAAACATATGTTTATAAAAAATAAAAAATTAAAAAAAAAAAGAATGATGTAGTGTCATTCTGTATCTCTGACTAAAGTCTTTAGCTTAAAATATAATTTGTCTGATATGAGAATTGCTACCCCAGTTTTCTTTTGAGATCTGTTGGCATGAGAGATGATTCTCCATCCCTTCACTTTCAGTCTGCTTGTATCTTTAGGTTCAAAATGAGTCTCTTGTGGACAGCCTATGGATGGGTCCTGTCTTTTTATCCAATATGCAACCCGATGGCATTTTATGGGGGCATCCCATTTTATGGGAGTCTTTGCTGGTCTGGAAGCTCTTTTTATCTCTCTATCCATTCTAAAAGAAGCCTTGCTGGATAAAGTATTCTTGGCTGCATGTTCTTCTCATTTAGTGCCTTAAATATGTCTTGCCAGCCCTTTCTGGCTTGCCAGGTTTCTGTGGACAGGTCTGATGTTATCCTGATGTTCCTCCCTTTGTATGTAAGGAATCTCTTCCCCCTAACTACCCTTAATATATTTTCTCTGGGGGCAGCTGGGTGACTCAGTGGGTTAAGCCTCTGCCTTCAGCTCAGGTCATGATCCCACCGTCCTGGGTTTGAGACCCATATTGGGCTCCCTCTTCAGTGGGAAGCCTGCTTCTCCCTCTCCCACTCCCCCTGCTTGTATTCCCTCTCTCTGTGTCTCTCTCTCTCTGTCAAATAAATAAATAAATAATCCAAAAAAAGTAGATATTTTCTCTGGATTTAAGATTTGCAAGTTTCACTATCACATGCTGGGTAGGGGGGTGGTGTTGCTCTACCATTGTTAATCTTGGGGGCTGTCCTCTCTACCTCTAGGACATAAACACTTGTTTCATTCCCCAGATTAGGGAAATTCTCAGCTAGAATTTGTTCAACTATATCTTCTAGTCTTTCTCCAGCCCCTCAGGAATCCCAATAATTCTGACAGAACGTTTCATGGTGTCTTTTATTTCTCTAATTCTGTTTTCATGGATTCTAAGCTGTTTGTTCCAGGCCTCCTCCTGATCCTTCTTTTTTATCAGTTTGTCTTCTAGATCGCTAATTTGATCTTCTGCCTCATTTACCTTAGCTGTTAGAGTATCTAGATTAGATTGGATCTCATTGATAGCATTTTTAAGTTCTGCCAGATCAGCTCTCACTTCCACTTTTAGAGAATCTATGTTGCCATTAATGGTTTTCTCCAACCTAGCTATTGTCTGCATAACTGTTACCCTGAATCTATTTCCGACATCTTGCTTTTGTCCATATCCATTAGTTCAGTGGCGGAAGTCATAGTCTCTGAATTTTTCCTCTATCGGGGGTTCCTCCTCCTAGACATTCTGGTGAGAGGTGATTGAGGGAATGTACAGAATCCAAACTATTGACCACAATCCAAGCAAGATGCACCTGTTTTATAGGGACCATAGGGTTCTTCCCCTCTTGTTCTTTCAGTGTGCCTTCTCAGGGGAGGATCTTGCCACACTGTTACTCAGGCAACCCTGTTTGGACAGAATTGCCTTGCCCCCTGGGGTGGGGGTGGGCTCAGTGAAAACTGGTTTGGTGGGCTTTTGTTCTCTGGTGGCTTTCCCTGGCAGGTTTCTGTGTTCCTTCCAAGAGACAGAGCAGAAGTGACTGTGTCCAAACTTCTGTCTCAAAACAGAGAGATCACAGAGAGATCCAGAAAGCCCTCCAGGTCATACTGACTCTGTTTTTGTCTGTGCTGCTAAAAACCGCAGCTACCTGGGTTGTGTGTCCCACACAGCAGCACTCTCAGCCCTCACTTCCAGGTCCAGGCATGTCTTCACCCCTTGTGCTTCTAAATCTGCCAGCCTCTCCCAGTTCAAACGTGCACCACCCATAGCTCTAGTTTCAGCCTGGGAGGCTGCCCTGAAGTCCTTTCATTATGGCTACTGGTCTTTGAGTCTGTCCCCGGGCTCCAGCTTGGGATGCTTTTATGCTCCTGTGTTATTTCACTTTCCTAGTGCTAGCACTTTATGGTGGCTCCCTCCCATTTTCTGTTTATCTTCATATATTGCCTGCAGAATCACAGCTCCCTGCATCAAACCTCAAAACCAGCCACCAAGATACTCTGTTGGTATAGATCCTGACATATCTTCTTACATCTCAGGCTCATTTCTTGGTTGTTCAGAGTGGTCTGGCAGATATCCAACTCAATTCAGGGGACTGGCTGAAATAAAGTCCCCTACTCCTCCGCCACCTTGGCGAGGTCCTTGATCCTAGTTTTTTGGATGAGAAAATGGAGGCACAGAGTGATTAAAAAACTTATCCAAGGTTATACAGTGGTCTGCTCTAGAACCCTATGTCTCAGACTCCAGGCTTTGTTGCCTTTCAGTGTTGAATTCATTCATGTCTACATGAATCGTATTAGTTTAATGGACTGCAAACCATAATTTGGAGAAATGTTAATTTGTAAGCATATTTCTTAATTTGGCAAGGAGAATGATTTAAATGCAAAAAGATATATATGTATGTATATATATGCACATATGTATATCCTACACACATACAAAGATTATAGTACATGGGTTTTCCAGAATTTTCTGGATTTTTTCCTTAAAATTAGGGAATGTCTCAAATTGTCTGGATTAACAAAAGATTGGAAAAGTCTAACCTATACAAACATATTTCTTTTAAATCCCACAAATTCTATGCTTTCCATTCTACAAAATTACATAATTCGGGAGTCCCAAATGGTTATCAGCTGACCTTTTGAATGATTTTACTTACTTGGTGAGAGGATATATATGTAGCTATGATATGCATGGGCAAAGTTATTTATATATTTTTATATGAAGGTTCATCTACATTTTGAAGCAAAGAGAATGTGGAATTTTTGTATATCTCTTTGCTGCTCTATGAAATAGATAGATACACAGATAGACATTTAAAATAGTCTCCATTAGACCAGAAAATTAAGTCTTCATTAGCACTTGAATCTAGTTTCTTCAAAAAAGTGATATTCAGAGAAAAAAAACTCACAATGTATACTCAGTAGTGAGCTGAAACCTTTCCTTCTCTTATTCAGTTTTAATATTTATCTGGTATCACCAGGAATAGGGTGTATTGTGGGGACTCTGGTAAACCCGGAACCCCCACTCAAACTTAGCCTTAGTTTGAAATCTTAGGAATGACCTACTTTGCCTAAGATGCCCTTATGCATCTTAACATAAGCATTAGCATGTTCTACTTTACCATGTTATACAACCTGGGGAACATAGGGGACTAGAGGGGCTGACACTGCCTTGGTGCTTCAGCCACAGACTTTACTTCTTGACTATAATTGTGTTCCCATGGATCACTTAGAGAATCCCTATGTTCCTGTAGGTTATCTAATTATGGGTGTATTATTAAAATTTTTGCAATTCACAGACAGCTATACACTTAATGCAGAGAATAATTAAAGGTTTGCTTCTCCTAAGCCCTATTGTTCCTCTAATGCTTTTGATCTAAGCCATTTTAACATTATTTCAATGCAGCTTTCAAAGAAGTATCTGATTAGTGTGTATGAGAGAGGGTGGGTGCAGCCGGTGGATTCATAGGTGATGATTCAGTACAGTAGTTAGTCATTCACATTTGGAACACCTGATGACACTTGAAATATATTAGGCCAAGGAAGACATTTTTTTCCCCCCAGAAAACCCTCTCTAAAGTGACATTTTTTGAAACCTTCAAGGTAGAATAAATCCTCAATATGGTAAGAACTAAGACCTGCAAATAAATATTCGAGGTATTTGCTGACTAAACATCTAGCTTTTTTCCATACATGGTGCCTTTTTTCCTACAAGTATTAATTTAGGACAACATGAATGTATTTGTAATGGTATAATATAAAAAATACTCCGAATTTAGTTCCTTTATTACTAAGCTTTTTCTTTCTCTTCTCTACCCCCCCAATAATTGTTTTGAGTTAATTGATACAGGAATTAGACAAAGGAGTATATGATATGGAGGAAAGAGAAAGCATTAGACCTTCTTGCCTTATCTGGAGGGAGTGTCAAATACATGGGAAGGGGGAAGTACAAGCAAAGCCCACTCCCACCTGAAGGACTGCAGAAAGGAGACAGAGGAAAACAAATAGGTCGGGGCACAATGTTATTTTCCTTCCTCCCTTGGGGACCTGAAACACCAACTTGTGCAATGGCTTCAGAAATATCCAGATACATATGGAAGAACTAAGAATATGGGGCTGTTGGCACACATCCCTGAGGACACCAGAAGAAGGTTATAACAGAAGGCAAAGATAAGTTTGCTGTTACTCTCAACATTGAGTTTTGGCTTTCTAGTATACAAAGTCTTATTTATTTATTTATTTATTTATTTATTTATTTACTTATTTATTTGAGAGAGAGATCACAAGTAGGCAGAGAGGCAGGCAGAGAGAGGGGAGGAAGCAGGCTCTATTGAGCAGAGAGCCTGACTGATGTGGGGCTCGATCCCAGGACCCTGGGATCACTACATGAGCTGAAGGTAGAGCCACCCAGGCACCCCTCTAGTATATGAAGTGTTGACCTAAGGAGTGCGGAGGAGCAGAAGAACAATGGCTAATCCTGACAGGTAGCTTTGGGAGAAAGTGGTCTAATAAAGACAGTAACAAATGAAGTAACTGAGAATCTCTGACTACAGTGAGTAAATGCCATTTGGCTATTTGGATTTTCATTAAGAAATGTGGACTTTCATCCTGCACCCAAACATCAGTATAGACATATGAAATAATTTTACTTTGTTATTTGATCAGCCAGGTAATTTTCTCTGACAGAGCATTTCTGAAGGAGCCTTTTTAGGGGTGCTTTTGTTATTTGCTGCCACAAGCTCCAGTTTACTCTGTCACACTAGTAATTAACTAAGTGGTACTTCAGTGGACTAAAGAAAGTATGTATTTGAAGTATTCAAGTTACAAAAGGGATTGAATTACTAAGAGATGAACATGAATTTGTATAATACCATATTATAGTAGAAATCTGAAAGTTGCCTTTTTGTCATGCCAAAGCTCATTTTATTACTAACAGAATTTTAGAGGTCCATGATGGGATGGGTGGTCAGTGCCTGGGTGGTCAGTTTGAAGCAACTGGCCATAGCAGTAAGTTGTGGCATTATTCTCAAGGAGTTCTAAAGATAGACAACAGGTAGAGGAAGTTCTAATATGTTTGCAGGGAATTTTACTAAGAACAGATTGTGTTTTTAGAACTAAGGTAAAATCAGGCTGGACCCAAGACGAAAGGTCAGATAGCATGTTTGACTCCCACACTTGTTCCAAATAGGGGAAAGACTGGTCTTGGAACTGGCTGAGATGTAGAGGTGAGATCTAGATCCTTTGAGAGTTTAAGGAAACTGGAGCAGGAAATCAGGAAGTTAGTATATTTCCTTGCAGACTATCCTTTTTTTATTTCTTTCAGATGAACATTAAATTATTTTTCCTGGGTTTAAGACATTTTTTGACTTGTATAAAGATTAATTTTATAAAAGATGAATTTTTGCTTGGCAAAATATGTTTGGAATATCTAGCAAAATAAAATGCATGTGTCCTTTGACACAGGCACTTTACTCTTTGTAATAGGAAAACCAAAGGTGGATGTGCAAACATAAACACGTTACATATGTGTATACTTATATGTGCAAAAAGCTTTTGTTTTCTGGAAGGAACCTCATGAAACTATTAAAAATGATTATTTTTCAGGAGCAAGAGCTCTGGGAGTGGAAAAGTTACCTTTCACTTTACTAACCTTGAACATGTTCTACTTTAAAAAAAATGTCAACAGGTAGTTATTAAGCAAAGGAATTATAGAATTAGTTTTTTCTTCTTCATAATCTCTCTCTTTCAATATATATTTACAAAGCCTTAATAAATGTTATTTTCCTCTTGGTTCAGAAAACATTTTTTCATTTTCATAAAGATTAACTTTGTATAAGAAGATGAATCTTCCCTTTAAAGAATATGAGTTTGTTTTCATAAATCAAGTATATGGAAAAATTGTACCAAGCTGTTGCTGTAAGTAATATACACTGAATTGTCAGCCTCACATCATTTTGGTATACTTTATACCTGAAAATACACAACTATGCAGTGGTTTATTGAACTGTCAATTGGCTTGGGGCCTAGGTTTTATATGTCTCCAAAATCTATAAATAAGAAAAAGCATAGATTTAAAAATATATATATAAAATGCTTTCCATTTAATTTGGTGTTTTATCTGTATTTATAGTCATGACCTTAAATATTCCATAAAAACAGAGAAGCAAATGAAGACTAAGGCAGCTGCATTCATATTTTTGGTAAATGTTCAAATAGAATAAAAATAGATGTTTTTGCCTGGAGTCTCAGGCACCAAGTTGATATCAGTAATTTAGGGCCATTATCAGACTAAAATGTCCCTTACCACTACTGGTCTGCTGAACCCAGCAGGTCTTCTCAGCTCTGCATTCTCAGGGGCTGAACCATGTTCCAAGGGGGGTAATTTTGGCTTGGTCATAGACATATTATGTGGGTATTACCGAACATGACCACTCTGCCTGGGGATAATGGCACAGCTGGTCTGCCAATTGGACTTAGAAGAATGACGTCAGATTTATTTTGCTGCCAGCAGTACTGGGAGACCAAAACTTGCTTTGGCTGAGGAGATGATAGAACAGTAATAGAGATTTTGTGATTATATAACACTTGTTTGTAAAAATCTTCAGAGTGTTTTTGCAAGCATTAATTAAGTCTAACAACATTTCTCTTAGGCTAGTACATTTTATTTCATGGTGTGCATTTTAGAGATTCTTTTTTTATAGTAATATCCAGAGTTGGATGATTAGACCATGCTTAAATGGCAGAGCTAACTATAAAAACAAGTAGTTTGGATTCCTTTATCTGGCTCTGATCACCAAATATTCTATTTGAGGTGGCAAGAGAACATGTCTCTACACTGAGGTGATGTAACATTTTAATGTTCTGAAAACAGGGATTCTTTTTTCATTTTCTTAGCTCTCAATTCTCCTCTCATGAATGGGATCATTTTAATTGTCTTCCTATGTATACTCCTTATTCTCTATTCTGTCTTTCTTGGCATATGGTCAATACTTCATCCGTTAACAACAGGTAAAGATGTAATGTCATATAACCATCACTCCATGGAAGTAGAAGGCATTACTCATACATGTTACAACACATGTTGTCCTTTCAAAGGCGTCCTTGCCAGGAAAAGGGAGAAAATGGTGCTTCTCCTTATTTTTGGAATAACTTACTCTTAGAATGTTAGTATTTATAGTTTCAAAAAGGGTTTTGTTATACCATTTTTACTAATATCACAGTGCTTTACTTTTAATAAAAACTTAAAAATATAGTTAACATATTATATTAATTTTAAGTATGTTACATAGTGTTCCAACAATTAATGTATATCATGAAATGGTCACCAAGATAAATCTGGTTACCATCTTTACCATACAAAGTTATTATAACATTATTGATTTTATTCCTTATGCTATACTTTTCATTCTTGTGATTTATTTATTTTGTAACCAGAAGTTTCTACCATATAACAGTGTCTTTTTTATTGGATTACATTGAAGTTAGAAACTAAGTATGTTTGCTTTTCATACTTTGTTGTTAAGCTTTCTTTTATTTCTTTTAAAGGTTTATTTATTAATTTTTTTGGGGGGGGGAGTTGGGGGAGGGACAGAGGGAGAGAATCTTCAAGGAGATTCAACACTGAGCATGGAGCCTGATGCAGACCCAGTTTCATAACCCATGAGATCATGACCTAAGCTGAAACCAAGAGTCTGATGCTCAACTGACTGAGACACTCAGGCCCCCAAGTTAAGCCTTCTTTTAAATTATACTTGTTTTTCTTTTTATAGATTACTTTTCTTTGTGTATATAATTAGTAGATTTGGGTTTAGAAATTTTTCAAAAAAATATTTTAAATTCTTTTCTGGATAGATAGATAGACCTGGGTTATATACAAATAATTTTTAGACCAGTTGTACGTAATTATTAACATAAATGGAATGATTTCCTGTGTGTGTGCTAAAGCTAGACTATTATTAATGCAGCTCATTCTGATATCCTAAAAGAAAATAATAACTGAATACTGAAAATTTCTCTAAGGTTTTAGATGCATTTAAATCTTTAAATGTTTTAATTATAACACTCAAAAAGAATTTACATAATTGCTGTTTTATAAGCAAAAATATAAAGAAGTAGGAGATTACCAATTTTTTCAAAAGATTTTATTTATTTGACAGAGAGAGACACAGCAAGAGAGAGAACACAAGCAGAGGGAGTGGGA
Organism: Mustela erminea; assembly: GCF_009829155.1. NCBI lineage: Eukaryota > Metazoa > Chordata > Mammalia > Carnivora > Mustelidae > Mustela > Mustela erminea. Next base: position 33,911,303 of record NC_045627.1, on the reverse strand, counting down.
GGGAAAGAAACAGGCTTCCCATTGAGCAGGGAGCCCAATGTGAGGCTTCATATGGGTCTTGATGTGGGACTCGATCCCAGGACCCTGGGATCATGACCTGAGTTGAAGGCAGATGCTTAATGACTGAGCCACCCAGATGCCCCAAGGAGATTACTAATTTTAAGACATTTTCTTTTTATGGCTATTTGAAATAGCAGGTTGAATGAAGAGATGTAGATATATGTTGTATAATAAGCCAGAAGTAATAAGGGAAGTATTCAAAAATAAGAAATATCTCATCATTCATTCATCATCCTCTGTATCTCTTTAGTCAGAGTTATCCTAATGTACTCTTGTTTTGAGGCTTCTAAAAAAAAATCTTCAAAGAACTAAAGAAAGCACTCCATAAACAAAGCAAAGTCTTGAGTGTCTAATGTAGACTTAGAAATCCTGTGATGCTCATTGGGAAAAATTAATACATTTTTCAGAGAATTCCCTTTGAGTTAATAAAATTTTTCTATTAGGACAAAAGTTCAAGCATTCAATTTTTATGATTTTTTCCAAATTTTATACCATAGTGGTATTCTGTTTTATAAACATAGTGATTGTAAGATTATCTACCCACCTATTTTAGCATCCACTGAAGTATGGGTTTGCATTGGCTTTTAAATTTGCTATATTTTTTAATTTCATTCAAACTTGAAATATTATGAAGTCATAATATTGAATTTTAAAATCACATAAGTACATATCCCTTATTTTCATACTCTAGCTTATTTTATTAGTGTATCTGAAGATCTGTAGAAGGATAATTTTATTATTTCATATTTATACAGATATGTCAACTAAATATATCAGGGCATCCCAAGATCAATGCTTATTTCTCATCCCAAGGAAAAAATAATTGAAAAGTGCCTTTCCACAATTCCTCCCCCTGCAGAGGGATAACTTAAGAAACTGAATTTGTACAACATCTATGGGATAATCCACAGAGGGAAATATGTGGATACTATTGGACAGACCAATACACACAGAACAGAGTAAACAATAAGGAAGCTAATTTCTTTTTCTTTTTTCTTTTTTCTTTTTTTTTTTTTTTTTCTGTTTTTAACCCATTTCTGATGACCCAGTTTGGGTTAGGCACTCAACAATGGGAAAATTTTCTGAGAGGATGGCAGCTGACATTTGAACCTTTGGCTGGAAGGAATATTTGTTAGAAATGGAGGGGAGGGCTGGGAGACAAGACAACATCTGCTCTAAATACCTATAGCTTAATGAGCCTGTTTGAGTGTTGACTCATGTACTTGTGTAGGACACTTAATATCCATTCTCCCTAAAGAGGAAAAAGGAAATGTTAAAGCTGATTAAGGTATATTTGATATACCTGTTTCTATAAGTTATCTGTGCAGGAAGCAAAGTTTCAACTATTTTTCAGAAGACAGAGATCTTTGAGTCACTTATTTAGTCTTCTACAAATTACGATCTACTAAAGAATATGACTTATAAATGTGAAATGATATTTTTCTATAATATCTTGGGAAAGTTGTTTTCTAATACCCAGTTAGGTCATTCTTTGATGACAGAAGGATCCACTGCTATGTGTGTGTGTGTGTGTGCGCGCGCGCGCGTGTGTGTCCAGTACACATATGCAGATGTGTGCACATACACTTGTGAATGGCACTCATGTCTGTGCTTCCTAGTTCTGAATCTTCATTAATTCTAAGAGTTCTTACCCATTTTAACTATTTTACTTCCACTACAGCTTCCACTAATTTTAAAATACACACCTACACAATGCACACATATAAATCTAGTGTCCCCTTTCAGAGGTGTATCTGAAAGGGAAAAACTAAATAATAATGAACTTTGAAATCTCTTCCTGTCATACAATGCAGTCCTTATTTTATAAGGAAATGACTGACTATGCCCAGAATATCACATATTCAGAGAAATAACATAATTTTATGAATAAGCTTGAAACTTGGGGCCTTTTATTCTAGAGTTATATTAACATCTACTTATCTAAGTGTATAAAATAAATTATATAGTACATTTTGTTGTCATTAAATTGTAATAATCTAGTGCATGCCATGATTACTCATACAAAACCTCCTCTTTAATAGATATGTAATCACTAAATAGGGCTAAGGTAGGAAACAGAACAACACTTTTTAGATTCTTTTCCGTTTGGGGGGTTGGGGGGAGGATTTAATTAAATACATTCATTCCTGTGCAGTTGCTCTTACCAAGCCTACACAATTTCAGGACTTCTGTTAGTTCATTGTATTTAGCAGCTATGACAAAGGAATGTTATGTAGAGAGAAAAAGATGTACGAGTAACTTCAAAATTAGTTGTGAGAGTGAAACAGGATTTTAGAATGGGTAGGGTCAGATGGGTTTTATGTCATAATTTGTTACAAAAATAAAGCTTTTTCTGACTTGAATGTAGGAGTAGGGATTTTTATTTTTATTTATTTTTTAAATTTAAATTCAATTAGCCAACATACACTGTATCATTAATTTCAGATGTAGTGTCCAATAATTCACCAGTTGTGTATAACACCTAGTACTCATCACATCACATGCCCTCCTTAATACCCATCACCCAATTACCCATCTCTCCACCCACGAACCCTCCAGTAGCACTCTTTGTTTCCTATAGTTGAGTCTCTTATGGTTCTTCTCCCTCTCTAATGACTTCCCATTAAGTTTTCCGTCCTTTTTCCTATGATCCTCTTTGCTGTTTCTTATATTCCACATATGAGTGAAACCATATGATAATTATCTTTATCTGATTGACTTACTTCACTTAGCATAAGTTCCATCCACATTGATGTAAATGGTAAGTATTCATCCTTTCTGATGGCTGAATAATAGTCCATTGTATATATATAACACATCTGCTTTATCCATTCATCTGTAGGTGGACATCTCTGCTCTTTCAGAAGTTTTGACTATTGTGGACATTGCTGCTATAAACTTTGGGGAGCAGAGGCCCCTACAAATCACTACATTTGTATATTTGGGATAAATACCCAGTAATGCAATTGCTGGGTCAAATCATAGCCCTGTTTTTAGGTTTTTGAAGAACCTCCATACTATACCAGCTTTTCTGGAGTGACTATACCAGCTTGCATTCCCACCGTCTCCACATCCTCACCAACATTTGTTGTTTCCTGTCTTGTTAATTTTAGCCATTCTGATTGGTGTGAGGTGGTATCTCACTGTGGTTTTGATGCCAAGTGATGTGGAGCACTTTTTCATGTGTATGTTGGCCAATTGCATGTCTTAGTTGGAGAAATATCTGTTCATGTCTTCTGTCCATTTCTTGACTGCATTATTTGTTTTTGTTTTTTGGGGGGAGGTTGTTGAGTTTGATAAATTCTTTATAGTTCTTAGATACTAGTCCTTTATCCAGTGTGCCATTTGGAAATATCTTCTCCAATTCCATAGGTTGCCTTTTAGTTTTGTTGACTGTTTCCTTTGTTGTGTAGAAGCTTTTTATCTTGATGAAGTCTTGAGAGTTCATTTTTGTTTTTGTTTTCCTTGCCTTTGGAGACGTGTCTAGCAAGAAATTTCTGTGGCCGAGGTTGAAGAGATTGTTACCTATGTCCTCCTCTAGGATTCTGACGGATTCCTGTCTCACATTTAGGTCTTTCATCCATTTTTAGTCTATCCTTATATATCGTGTAAGAAAATGATCCAGTTTCTTTCTTTTACATGTGGCTGTCCAATTTTTCCAGCACCAAAAAATACACTGTCCTTTTTCTCTTGGATAGTCTTTCCTGCTTTGTCAAAGATTAGTTGATTATAGAGCTGAGCATTCATTTCTGGATTCTCTGTTCTGTTCCATTGAACTATATGTCAGTTTTTCTGCTAGTACCATACTGTCTTGATTACAGCTTTTGTAATAGAGCTTGAAGTCTGGCATTGTGATGCCACCAGCTTTGGTTTTCTTTTTCAACATTCCTCTGGCTATTTGGGGTCTTTTCTGGTTCCATACATATTTGTTCCAGCTCTGTGAAAAAAAAGTTGATGGTATTTTGATAGGGATTGTGTTGAATATATAGATTGCTCTAGGTAGCATAGACATTTTAAAAATATTTATTCTTCCAATCCATGAGCATGGAATGTTTTTCCATTTCTTTGTGTCTTCCTCAATTTCTTTCATAAATGTTTTATAGTTTTTGGACTACAGATACTTTACCTCTTTAGTTAATTTTATTCCTAGGTATCTTATGGTTTTTGGTGCTATTGTAAATGGGATCTATTGTTTAATTTCTCTTTCTTCTGTCTCATTGTTATTGTATAGAAATGCAGCTGATTTCTGTGCATTGGTTTTATATCCTGCCACATTGCTGAATTCCTATGAGTTCTAGCAATTTTTGGGTGAAATGTTTTGGTTTTTTCACATAAAGTGTTATGTCATCTTCAAAGAGTAAGAGTTTGACTTCTTTGCCAATTTGAATGCCTTCTGTTTCTTCTTGTAATCTGATTGCTGAAGCTAGGACTTCTAGTGGTATGTTGAACAACAGTGATGAGAGTGGGCATCCTTGTCATGTTTCTGACCTTAAGCTCTGTTTTTCTCCCATCAAGAATGATTTTCACCATGGGCTTTTTATAGATCCCTTTTATGATATTGATGTATGATTCTCTTTATCCCTATACTGTAGAAAATTTATTCAAGAAAGGATGCTGTATTTTGTCAAATACTTTTACTGCATCAACTGAGAGGGTCATATGGTTCTTATACTTTCTTTTATTGTGATATATCACATTGATTGATTTGTGAATGTTGAACCACCCTATGGCCCAGGAATAAATCCTACTTGGTCCTGGTGAATAATCCTTTTAATGTACTGTTGGATCCTATTGGCTAATATTTTGGTGAGAATTTTTGCATCCATGTTCATTAGGGATATTGGTCTGTAATTCTCCATTTTGGTAGGGTCTTTGTCTGGTTTGGGGATCAAGATGATTCTGGCCTCATAGAAAGAGTTTGGAAGTCTTCCTTTCCTTTCTAGTTTTTGAAACAGCTTCAGAAGAATAGGTATTAGTTCTTCTTTAAATGTTTGGTAGACTTCTCCTGGGAAGCCATCTGGCCTGGACTCTTTTTAGTTGAGAGATTTTTTATTTCTGCTTCAGTTTCCTTGCTGGTTATGGGTCTGTTTGGGTTTTTTTTATTTCTTCCTGTTTCAGTTTTGGTAGTTTATAAATTTCTAGGAGTGCATCCATTTCTTTCGGAGTGCCTAATTTGTTGGCATATAATTGCTCATGATATGTTCTTAAAATTGTATTTCCTTGGTGTTTGTTATGATCTCTCCTCTTTCATTTGTGATTTTATTAATTTGGGTCATTTCTCTTTTCTTTCTTTTTTTTTCAAAGATTTTATTTATTTACTAGAAAGAGACACAGTGAGAGAGGAAACACAAGCAGGAGGAGTTAGAGAGGGAGAAACTGGCTCCACAGTGAGCAGAGAGCCCGATGAGGGACGCAGTTCCAGTACCCCGGGATCATGACCTGAATAAAAGGCAGATGCTTAATGACTGAACCAATTTATCAATCTTATTAAATCTTTCAAAGAACCAACTTCTAGTTTCATTAATCCGTTCTGCTCTTCTTTTGGTTTCTATTTCATTGATTTCTGCTCTAATCTTTTTATTTCTTTTCTAGAGTAAGAATTTTTAAACTCTTTCTTGTACCCCTAGTAAGATATTTAGAAACATTTTGAAAATAAGTTGTTAGATGAAAGAATTTTGCTCACAGTATGAAGATTAATACAGTTTGTGAGATTAGTGAAGTCAGTAAAACAGAAACATGACAGGGGGGCTCAGTCTAACCATGTATTTTTAAATTTTAATTTTTAAAAAAGATTTTATTTATTTGAGAGAGAATGAGAGAGTGGAGGGTCAGGGGGAGAAACAGACTTCCTGCTGAGCAGGGGGTCCAATGTGGGCCTTGATAGTGAGACTCTAGGATCATGACCTGAGCCATAGACAGTCACTTAACCAACTGAGCCATCCAGGCACCCTATAATTGTGTATTTTTTTAATAGAGCAAAGTGAGTAAAATTGTTTCTTCATGTCAAATACAATATGTAAACTTTGACTATAGTAGCTAACACTTATTAACTCCCTTTAGATACTGTCTCAACATTCCTAGAGATCCTTTGCCGACATGCTTTTCATGCCACACCATTGTTGTTATTGTTATAAGCCTGTTGGTCTGGGCATTCTGTCTTTCTGAATTTTAGGGTCTGTCCTGCTACTTCTACTCATCCAACCCATGGCCTTCAGCCACAACTGTGCAGTAGAGCAAGTAAGGAATAGTGGCAAATCTGCCTTTCCCACTCTGTTGGAGTATTACTTGGAGGCAGTTCTTGTCCAGTCCCAGCCTCCTATCACCTCAGCAAAAGCTGAGTTTATACTCATTATTTATTCTTTCGGAGGAAATGAGTCATGTCATCCCTGTAGTTTTGGTATTTACTCCCAAAATCTTAATGCAATTTTGGCTTTTACTCTTTCTCCCTGCAAAGTTTTCTCTAGAGAGAGAAAAGATTAGCAAGATTTGCTGCACTGGGTTTACAGATTGAACGGTTTCTTTTTTGAGGACCTTCGAGTATGGTTAGAGGAAGCTTATATCACCTTATAATTAAAGGCCTTTTTGTAGAGTATTTTTTTCCATTTTATTTTATTTTATTTTATTTTATTTTATTTTATTTTATTTCTTTTTAGCGTTCCAAAATTCATTGTTTATGCACAATACCCAGTGTTCCATGCAATATGTGCCCTCCACAATACCTACCACAAGGCTCACCCAACCACTCACCTACCTCCCCTCCAAAAGCCTTAGTTCATTTCTCAGAGTCCATAGTATCTCATGGTTTTTCTCTCTCTACGATTACCCTTAACTCACTTCTCCTCTCCATCTCCCAATGTCCTCTGTGTTATTCCTTATGCTCCACAAGTAACTGAAACCATATGATAATTGACTCTCTCTGCTTGACTTATTTCACTCAGCATAACTGGTTCTATTTAATGTAGGAATACTTTTTGAAAATACAGTCAAAACTGATGAAAGACAGAAAATGAAAACCCTTCATGTATGTATTTCAAACTCTTCCTAGTACTGTTGGTAATTAGAATATAGTCATTTTTTTCCTTCTTTTCCCTATGTGTACTATTTTTTTGTTTCTCTTTCTATTGATTACCTTTCCAAGGAGAATCTAACTTTCTGAAAATTCAAATTACATAAAAATTTAATTAAACATGTAGTTTAACTGTCATTATAGCATAATAGAGAATATTAGAGTGACATTGAAAAAATAGAAATTAACTATTATTTCAGAAGTAATAGAACTACTTAATGGCTCACAAAAACAAAACAAAAAAACCAAAACTAAACAGACAAACAAAAAGCAACAAAACAAAACGAAATAAAACAAAAACTTCCCAAACCAGAAAAATAATATTGGTTAGCCTGGTAAGTTTAAAGTTTAAAAAGGTTGTGATTGAAGGCTAAATGGTTGATAAGCAAAGGAAGAATTGATCTTATTCTCCAAATCTTTTTTTTTTTTTAATTAATTTTTTATTTTTTATAAACATATATTTTTATCCCCAAATCTTGATACCTGGGTACAAGAACAACCCACAGCAATTATTTGAACCTTAAAAGAGACATGTATGAGTCAATAAAGAGTAAAACTTGCTTTCATTCTTTTGTGATGCCTACACAGTCTGTTTTGCCAATATATAATAGAGTAGGAACTTAAATAATTAGGTCAAAGGAATTTTTTTTTAAAGATTTTATTTATTTATTTGAGAGAGAGAGACAGTGAGAGAGAGCATGAGCGAGAAGAAGGTCAGAGGGAGAAGCAGACTCCCCATGGAGCTGGGAGCCTGATGCGGGATTCGATCCCGGGACTCCGGGATCATGACCTGAGCCGAAGGCAGTCGTCCAACCAACTGAGCCACCCAGGCGTCCCAGGTCAAAGGAATTTTGAATGAATAACTATTCATACATTTTATAGGGAAAATTGATGTATCTGTGAGATTGTGAGTGATCTTTGAGATTTAAAGCAGTGCTTTTGATGTGGAAGGTTAAGATGATCATCCTACTATTCCAAAACATTGTGTTCATTGGTATCACTGCATGTACCTGATAAGGTCTGTTGTGATGTAAAAAAGGCTTACTCTCTCTTTAATCAAACTCTCCACCACATCTTTCCCAGATTACTGAAAATAGCACCTTTTTTTTAACTTTCAGTTTCATTTTCTTCCAGTGCTCTTCACAATTTACAGAATATGCTTTTTTTAAAAAAAAAAAAAAGATTTTATTTATTTATTTGACAGACAGAGATCACAGGTAGGCAGAGTGGCAGGCAGAGAGAGAGGGGGAAGCAGGCTCCCGGCTGAGCAGAGAGCCTGATGTAGGGCTCCATCCCAGGACCCTGAGATCATGATCTGAGCCAAAGGCAGAGGCTTAACCCACTGAGCCACCCAGGCACCCCCAGAATATGCTTTTTGAAATGGATATATTAATATAATACTCCCTCCTTAAAACTATTTTATATCTCTCTATTGACTTGAAGATGAAATTAAAGTCTTTCTCATGGTATAAGGCTCTTTGTGATCTGGCCTTGCCTTTTTTCATCTGTATCTCATCTCACTTCTCCTTACTTAACCTGGGTTCTAGCCAGTGATTCCTAGTTCCTGTGTTTGTAATGCTGTTGCATGTTGCCATGTCACATGTATTTTGTCCCTCTGATCAAATCACCCTGAGTTTATTTTGTAATCATTTTTGAGCAACTCCATATGTCCACCTCTGGGTGACAGATCCTCTACGAAGTACTGGGAACACAAAATGATGAAGACTTATCTCTGACCAGTAGGAGGGATGGAGACACTGCCTGCTGAGTGGTGATTTTACATAGCACCACTGGAGCAGGGACAATTTTCCTTTGTTCATCAGTGTCTGCTAACACCCAGCATAGTACCTGGCACATAGTACCTTATCCAACATTTAATATTTTTGAATAATGATAAAAAATAATAATATTTATTACTTACATATTAGTTTGTTGCACGTATTGTTGTAAGTGGCTTTATATATATTACCTTATTTAAACACCAAAATAAGCCTATGGGGGTATATACTATTATTATCTCCATTTTACTGGTAAGGAAATAGAAGCATATAGAGGGTGTTACTTGAACAAATTCTGTCATGTAAACACATGCTTAGAATATAATAGAGACTTTGTAGAAAGGCATCTGACCCAACCCACCTGACTTACAAAAGGCTTTGTAGAGTACTCCAGGCAAAAGAAAGAGCACAGCAAGAAGGCATGTTATAGAATATACAGTGTGTTCTGAGTTCTGTGTCACAATGAAGTGAAAAGGGAAGAAGAGTAACAGATGATGCACAGAAATATTGCAGGTATTGCAGGAGAAGATAAAAATAAAACCAAGTTTCTCTAATATTTTAGATTAATTGATCCAGACCCTACATGACTATTATTATGTTTGTCTCATAATTCATTTACCCCCTCCTGAATGACCCCTTTTTCTGAGACTTGTCCAAAACTTCCAGGAGTACGTGCAATACGTGCAATTAAGTAGAGGAAGAAATGATATCTGTTGTCTCCATTATTGCCACTGCTTCCATTTTTAAAAAACATTTATTGGGGCGCCTGGGTGGCTCAGTGGGTTAAGCCTCTGCCTTCAGCTCGGGTCATGGTCTCAGGGTCCTGGGATCGGGCCCCGCATTGGGCTCTCTGCTCGGCGGGGAGCCTGCTTCTTCTCTTTCTGCCTGCCTCTCTGCCTACCTGTGATCTCTCTCTGTCAAAATAAATAAATAAAATTAAAAAACAACAACAACAACAAAAAAAACCCCGACATTTATTTATTTATTAGAGCAGAGAGGGGCAGAGAGAGAAAGAATCAAGCAGACTCCCCAGGTCCCTAAGATCATGACCTGAACCAAAATCAGGAGTCAGAGGCTTGACTGACCTGGCCACCCTGGTGACCCCATTGCTTCCATTTTTATGTAGTGCTGTATTGGAGGTTGTCACCAAGTGCTTGTCAACCAAGTGCTGGGCCGTTTCTTGGCCAGGACTCACCGTTACTCCAAGCTTGAGTTACAGGGTTATGCTCCTTTTTAGTTTCCATTTCCATGCTCAACGTAATCATTATGCTAGAAGGATTATTCTAGGAAAGCTTCCAGACAAAGAGTCATACAATGTTTTGAGACATCTGTTTAAAAAAATATTAGACCCTTGTACTGAGTACATTTCTTGAGCCTTATCATACCCTCCAGCCACAGGTCTACTCCAGAGGTTTTATCTAATTTTAAATCTTGGGATTTATGGTCTGAAGTCTCAGTTCTTCCTTCTTGGAGAGACTTCTTCTTTTTTTAAGATTTTTTTGTTGTTGTTTATTTATATTTTTTATTTGACAGAGAGAGACAGAGAGTGGGAAGGACAGAGGGAGAAGCAGACTCCCTGCCAAGTTGGAAGCCTGATATGGGGCTTGATCCCAGAACCCTGGGATCATGATCTGAGCTGAAGGTAGATGCTTAACTGACTGAGCCATCCAGGTGCCCCTCATCCTGGAGAGAATTCTTATGTGAATTTATTTATGATCTTCCCATTGACCAGCTTCACTTGTATCATGTCAGGGACAGAAGGCTTTTGAGTCAGCAAAAGCTACGGATTATCCTTTGTCCCTTTCCTCATAGTAGAAGGCTTCTCCCTTTCTACCCTATAAGTAGTCTAGATCACCAAGAGTGGTTTTTCAATTCAAAAAGAATCAGCAGAACTGGGAGGTACAAGAGGTCCTGATTTTACTTGGATGGACACCAGAGACCCAAAGACCTGAAGAGCACAGATATTAGAATCATGTAACTTGCACACTAAAATGCAGATTTCTGGAGACCACTTTGAACTACTGTATCATAATCTCTAGGATTTGGGTGCTAGGACTAGAATTTTAGGGAACATCCCTGGTCGTTCTCCTGCATAGTCTTATTTGAAAAGCATGGCTATAACGTTCATTAGCCAAAAGGTGAATGCTTCTTACTCAGCTCCTCTTAATCAGTTCCTCTTAAGGAAGAATTACAAGAAGAAGATGACATTAGGACCTCATCAAGTTGTCTTAATTGGTGTTGTGTATGTGTGTATATGTGTGTTTAAAGTAAATGCCTCACAGTCTTTACAGTTCAAATTTCAGAGCATGGGGAAGTGCTTTTCATAAATCTTTCTGATTTCATAAATAAAAAAATTCCTAGGTATGCTTTTGTATGGGTCTGGGTAGATTGTTATGGTCAATATTTATTTTTCTGAATGGGCAATACCAGGTAGGTATTACCCCTTACAGACAATTCCTTAATAAGCTTAATTCTGGTGGGGATATATTGCATTAGCACAGTGGTTGGCTATAGATAATGATCAGTGAATGCTTGCTAAATGTGAATGGGACTGGGTCTCAACCAGAGGTTTTCTACTCATAATATTGAAAGAGTCTATGTAATCTATGTATAGACTATATGCTATTTAATAAAAGAAAATCAAAGTTAATTGCTTTGTCCTCTTCATTATTTGCTCTAAGAGAAAAATCCCAAAATTTGTAGGTATTTCTGATGCCAGGAAATCAGGAAATAGAATATTTAGCAATCAGGGTGGCTTGGCTCATGGTAATTGGCATATGTACAATTATAATTTGCATTCCATTTACTCAAGCTGAGATATCCTTATTCAGATTGAGCATACTTTGAATAGAAGAACTCTTACTCTAAGAAATAATATAGACAGAATCCTTGGAGAATGACCTTAGTGAACGGACAAAATAGCTTTCTCCAGTTTTGGTGATGTCTCCAGTTCTTCCATAATTCCTTCATGCTCTGGCCATCTTCTGGTTTGCCTTTTCTTTTACCCCAAAGTTGAGCACTTTCTTTTTTGTTTGCTTGTTTTTTGATACAAACTGGAAAATACCTTTGGTTTTGTCTACCCACTGAATACAAGATGCCATCTTGGAATTTCACAGGGATTCAAAGAGTTGGAGTAAAAACACTGGAACAATATAGAGCAAATTCCAAGTAACTTTTTATTGCAATCTAAAGTCCTAGATTTTAAGTTTCTTCTCATCTCTGCAGTACTAATTATTCATGTCTCATTATTGTATACATTTCACAGCTTCTTATATAAACATGGGAAAATCCTGTTTGATTTTGCATTTGATGTTTACTTGAAGGTTGTATTTCATTCAATTCATAATTATTTTCTTTTCCTTTTTGTGGTTAGAAAACTACAGTGCCAGAGTTGTAGGTTATTCAAAAGTACACAAGTGGAGATAATTAACCACTAAATTATAAGGTCATTTCTGATTTCAGATACTTTTTTAAAAAAAAAACATTTTATTTCTTTTGAGAAAGAAAGTGGAAGAGGGTGAGTTTGTGAGGGTGGGGCAGAGGCAGAGGGAAAGAGAGAATCCCAAGCTGACTCTATACTGAGTGCAGAGTGCTGTGCAGGGCTCTATCTCACAGCCCTGAGATCATGACCTGTGCTGAAATCAAGAGCTGAACACTCAACCAATTGAGCCAGGCTCCCCGTCAGATACTTTTTAACTTAAATCAGGGGAAGGAGTAAATTTGTCAAGAAAAATGGTAACATTTGAAATGAAATGTTTAATGTTCTAAGGCAATCGGAATGGCAAACACATCCTGTTAGTTTCATAGTTAATAAAAGTGGTTCCATTTAAAAATCTGAAAAATTTTTATTATGAAGTGCTGTCACAGGTGCAGTAAAGAAGCGAGTGCTGTTTAGAGATTAATACAAAATGTCACAGTCCCTTCCTCAGGGGGGTGACAGTCCAAGGAAGATAGAGTGCTTTTTATCAAAGGTTCCAAATGAGTGAGCAGTCTAATTTTCCAGTTCTTTTTTTTCACCCCTCCTTTATATTTGCAGTCTTTTATAATTGATATGGTCAGATATATTTTAAATTAATGTACATTTTTAATTTATGCTTTTTTTCATGATGAGCCCAATTTCTACTTACATTAATTTTTCAATTTTCTATGTTTAGAAGGAAAAAGTGTGTGTGTGGGGGGCTTTTTGTTAGAGATAGTCATTTTACCAGGAAATGAGTAAGTGTATTCCTTTTCATTATATTTTGTTTAATCTTAAAGGCATGAGGCATAAAATACCACCCCCTCCATCAGATAGATGTTTACATATGAAAAAAATACTTGGTGCTCAGCACACTTACTTATTTTTATGTTAGACACCTTCTGGGGGCAAGCATTACATAAGGAGTATTGATTTCTACCTGATTTAATACCCAAACCTTTGCCAAAGTAATATTGAAGAAGAAATTGGAAAAGCTAAGCCTTTGATTATTTAAAAATATTGTCAAGGGGTTAACACTTTTAAAGGAAAAAGAGGCAAATGTTCTTGCCCAAGGCTGCTCTAAAATGTAATTCTTCACAGTACAGCCTACAAGTGATTATGTGAGATAAAATTCCAGAGAGAATACTGGTTTTGTAAACCAGGGGGGATAATATTTTATGATGATTCTAAAAAAATTAGTTCATTCTGGAATTATTGTTTTCCAAATGAGAGATGTGGAGGTGAAGTGAATTACTTTTAAAGATGGAATAAAATGGAGCTTTTAATGAAGCATTTGATTATGGGAAAACCATACATGCTTTCTGAATCATCTCTTTTTCCTATCCTACCCAACTATTAAGCACTTATAACTATGATTTCTACATTAGAAAAAAGAATTCTTAAATAAATCTCAGAACCTTTTTCTTTTCTGCCAGCTATTTGAGAATAATCTATATGGTGAGATATGTATTGAAACCTAGAAGCAAGATATATTATCATAGACAGAAATATACCTTCAAAGATAACTATTGTAGATGAATGGAGGCTACTTGATCTCTGTTGTGACTTTATGATATCAAATAGGACCCATGTTATAGCAAACATACCTTATTGGAATAAGATCAGAATAGACATTGAAAACAATTTAGGAAGCTGTTATAGTAGTCAGAGTAAGAGATGATGTTCACTTGAACCTGACTGTTGTAAAATGATTGAAAAGCTGCATAGAGAGGTTTAATAGATTTGTATTAGAGTTCTCCAAAGGAACAGAATGAATAGGATCTCTCCTATTCAAGAGGGAAGGAGGGAGGTAGAGAGAGAGAGAGAGAGAGAGAATGAATTTTATTTTATTAAAAGGAATTGGATTGCACAATTACTGAGACTGGCAAGTCCCAAGATCTGCAGGGTGAGTTGGCAAACTGGAGACCCGGAAGAATTGATGGTTTAGTTCTTGTCTGATTCTGAAGACCTGAGAATCAGGAGAGCTGATGGTGTGGTTTCAGTTCAGAGTCTGGCATTCTTGAGACCCGGGAAGAGCTGATGTTTCAGTTAGAGTCTAAAGGCAGTTCAAAGGCCAAAAGACAAGAATTCCCTCTTTTTTGTAGGAGGCTCAACCATTTTGTTCTCTTCAGGTCTTCAACAGATTGGATGAGACTCACATAAAGGAGACCAGTCTGCTTTACCCAGCTGATTTAAATGTTAACCTCATCTAAAAACACCCTTACAGAAACACACGGAATAATGTTTGCTGAAATATACCAATGTATGGGCACCCTGTGGCCTAGTCAAGTTGACACATAAAATTAGTCCTCACAAGGATAAATCTGGATTTTAGAAGATGTGGAGATTAATAAGATCTAGGGATGATGATGAGGAGGAGTCAAAAATGGTTCCCAAAGTTTGACTTTGAACAGCTGGCTAGTCTCATTTGCTAGGTTGAGCACATAGGAGGAAAAGCCTGTGCAGTAATAATGTGGATAATGAATGTAAATGATTCAGCTCTTTTTGATGTACCTAAGTATATATGTGTATACATAGAATTGTAAACGTTCTGCTTATAGTCTCAAGTTCTTTCTTACTCACTTGGTAATGATGACTCTAAATCAGAAGGTGAAGGAAATGTTTATTCTTTTTTATAGATATAATTCCGAAAGTAAAGGGCACCTGGTGGGGGGGGGGTCAGTCGTTAAACATCTGCCTTTGGCTCAGATCATGATCCCAGAGTCCTGGGATCAAGCCCTGTGAGCCCTGCTTCTCTCTCCCCCACTCCCCCTGTTTGTGTTACCTCTCTCACTATGTCTCTCTCCTTCTCTGTCAAATAAATAAATAAATAAAATCTTTTAAAAAAATATGGAAGGTGAGGAGGATGAGATTAGGTCCTAAAGAGAGATTGAAAACGTACTGGATTGAGCTTGGTACAGCTACATCTGGACAGGACTCTAGACACATAGTGTTATTCCTAGGTATATTGCCAGTGTTGAAACTCCCATCTTGTTTCATTCATTGTTTTGTCGTGGTAACAGAGGATCAGACTATATCTGACTGTGAGAGTAATCTTTTCCTGGAAGGAATGGATAGTCCCAGTCTCAGTCATCCTACTGGAAGTCAGTATTAGAGAGGGTAATAAAGGCTTAGGATATGGATCTTAAATCCCAGATGATATGCTCATTTTGTATAAGTGGAGGTGGTTGGTAGAGCACAAGTCTGGTTCTCTCTCCAGTGAAGCACAAGCTTTGGAACCCCTGTGTTATTTATATATTGAGTCATTATTATTTTCATTTTTATTAAATGTGCATTATTTAGCAAATTAATAAATATAATGTGTATTTATAATTAGTTAAAATCTAAATGTGAACACATAAAATACATCAAAATAGAGGAAGATGATGATTATTTATTAACTCATGAGACAGCAAGGAAATAAATAGAAATGAACATTTAGTTTTTGCTAGCCTGAATTGTTAGGCAAAAATTATACACTGTAGTTGTGTCATGAGAACTGATTGTAATCCAGTGGAGAATTTTCGTAAAGAGGCTTTCATTCCCTAATAGAAGAAAGAGCAAAAATAAAGACAGAAAATCCCAAAACAGTGCATGACTGGCTTCCCAAATTACTTGTTTGTCATTCATTATCTGGCTTCTCAGAACACCCATCTAGCTGACCATCCTGCAAGGCTCAGAGGATTTCACTGTTAACCATTTATTGACCAAGGTGAATTCACCCCAAGGTATATGGATCTTGTTGGGGGGTTTGGTCTACAGTCAGTTACTCAGCTATACTTTGTATGTACTGTTTAATTAGTTAGCATATATTAGTCTGGTAGTTAAGATATGTTGAATAAATTGCTGGCATGAAGGTTTCCTTTGAGAAAGAAACTGAGTAACAATTACAATTCTTTTATTTTTACAAGTGATTTTTTTCTGTTTTCTTTTTGTCCCGCTGATCTGTTGTTCTATAACCATGTCAAAGATTCTTCACTAGATTTAACTTCTCATGAAAGATACAAAGTAAAAGTAGCATTTCTTCTCGTTTTTATTATACCCTTCACTACAAAAGGGACTTGTTTATGTTAGCTGTGAATGGCATTGCATGGTGTTATTGATCCTTGGAAAAAAATCAGAGGTTGGATTCCAAAGTAGTAGAAAAGAAAAAAAAAAAGCAAATATATATATTTTTAAATTTTTTATAAACATATAATGTATTTTTATCCCAAGGGGTACAGGTCTGTGAATTGCCAGGTTTACACACTTCACAGCACTCACCATAGCACATATTTTCCCCAATGTCCACCCCCCTCCCCCAAACCCCCTCCCCCCAACAACCCTCAGTTTGTTTTGCGGCTGAGGTCGAAGAGGTTGCTGCCTGTATTCTCCTCAAGGATTTTGATGGATTCCTTTCTCACATTGAGGTCCTTCATCCATTTTGAGTCTATTTTCATGTGTCGTGTAAGGAAATGGTCCAATATCATTTTTCTGCATGTGGCTGGCTGTCCAGTTTTCTCAACACCATTTATTGAAGAGGCTGTCTTTTTTCCATTGGACATTCTTTCCTGCTTTGTTGGAAGATTAGTTGACCTTAGAGTTGAGGGTCTATTTCTGGGCTCTCTATTCTTTTCACCTTGATCTATGTGTCTGTTTTTGTGCCAGTACCCTACTGTCTTGATGATGACAGCTTTGTAATAGAGCTTGAAGTCTGGAATTGTGATGCCACCAACTTTGGCTTTCTTTTTCAATATTCCTTTGGCTATTCGAGGTCTTTCCTGGTTCCACATAAATTTTAGGATTATTTGTTCAATTTCTTTGAAATGATGGATGGTACTTTGATAGGAATGCATTAAATGTGTAGATTGCTTTAGGTAGCATAGACATTTTCACAATATTTATTCTTCCAATCCACGAGCCTGGAACATTTTTCCATTTCTTTGTGTCTTCCTCAATTTCTTTCATGAGTACTTTATAGTTTTCTGAGTATAGATTCTGTGCCTCTTTGGTTAGGTTTATTCCTAGGTATCTTAGAGTTTTGGGTGCAATTGTAAATGGGATTGAATCCTTAATTTCTCTTTCTTCTGTCTTGCTGTTGGTGTAGAGAAATGCAACTGATTTCTGTGCATTGATTTTTTTTTAATTTTTTTTTTAAAGATTTTATTTATTTATTTGACAGAGGAAATCACAAGTAGATGGAGAGGCAGGCAGAGAGAGAGAGAGAGGGAAGCAGGCTCTCTGCTGAGCAGGGAGCCCGATGCGGGACTCGATCCCAGGACCCTGAGATCATGACCTGAGCCGAAGGCAGCGGCTTAACCCACTGAGCCACCCAGGCACCCTGTGCATTGACTTTATATCCTGACACTTTACTGAATTCCTGGACAAGTTCTAACAGTTTTGGAGCGGAGTCTTTCGGGTTTTCCACATATAGTATCATATCATCTGCAAAGAGTGATAGTTTGACTTCTTCTTTGCTGATTTGGATGTCTTTAATTTCCTTTTGTTGTCTGATTGCTGAGGCTAGGACTTCTAGTACTATGTTGAATAGCAGTGTTAATAATGGACATCCCTGCCATGTTCCTGACCTTAGCAAATATATTTTACTCTAATTACTCTTACAGAAGGACGTTTTGGAGACCAATGCAGTATGTTTCAGTAAGTTAAATATAGCCAGGTTTTCTTCCAGCA
The DNA here is from genome assembly GCF_009829155.1 of Mustela erminea. Classification (NCBI taxonomy): domain Eukaryota; kingdom Metazoa; phylum Chordata; class Mammalia; order Carnivora; family Mustelidae; genus Mustela; species Mustela erminea. Next base: position 33,893,272 of record NC_045627.1, on the reverse strand, counting down.
TTTCTTCAATTAAGCATCAGAAGTAGTTGTCTTTCTTTCAAGGGTCATATTATGTGAAAATATACATCTTTGAATCCCATAATCACCCTCCACAAAACTAATTGCTCTTATACTGCGCTGTACTGCGGACCTCTGAGCTCTTGAGGACAGAATAGATTAACATTTCCCATTTCACACTTTATCCAGGCCATACAAATTGGCCAAAAGAATCTTTAGCACTGTTGCTGTTTTTTTCCACTTAGGTAATTGAAGTTATAGTAGTTACCTGTGTTTACAATTAAACTCCACTCTAGATGTTTTGGTTTTCTTTGGTTAATCTTTGTCTATAATCTTTTCTAAACAGAGATACTGCTGTAGTTGGGAGAAAAGTTTCATAGTCAAGCAATAAAATTCTAACATTTGTATATGTAAGTTTGAGGGTGGTGTAAGTTTATTCCATGATGCACAGGCTTTAGGGGCACTAAAAATATTTGGAAAGAACAATCAGTTGCTAATATCTCATTACAAAAAAGAAGGCCCTGAGATGTTGGGCAATAAAGTATTTTTCCAGGGCTCATCTCTCACTAGATTGTAAGAAGTGTATTTTAGATGATGACAGTCACACTCAGGTCACTGGAATCAATATTTTATTTTTATTTATTGTTACTGGGAAAATGCTAAGTTTCTGAGCTTTGTTAATGTCTTTGGACATTCAATTGTGGTTATTACAGTTTCCTTACATGTTATGTAGCATCTAGTAAAAACTATATTAAATATGTGCAAAATGATATTAATATTACTCATTTCTATCCTACTTGGTGAAATAAACAGTTTAAAGCAACAATCAGTGTGCTCTTCTGTAGCTCATAATTCAACTTGCTTCCTGTGAGGCACTGTAGTTCCAGCAAAGCTCTGGTCATTGATTACAGATTCACCTGGCTTAACTTGATAAATGATTTTGCCCAAGCCTCCTGTCTGAGAGGCCTGTTCATCCCTTGTTGATATAAAACTGCAACTGCCCCTTTGGCCACTAATGCCAACATTACTGGTGATAATCTTTGGTTTGTATGTTAGTATGGGTCATAGTAACAACATTTTGTAAGCCTCTTGGCAAAGAAATTTATCTGTATGTGAAGAAAACAACTATTTAATACGATTAATTTGTTTAAAGTAAGTTTTGAATGGGTTAGACATGAATTATCAGTATTTGGAAGGATGGATCCATGATAGCTATATATACTAGTAAAAATGTGTAATGCATTCTGTTATTTTGGAAGACTTTACTATAAAATTTGGAGCACTGAGTGGATTATTTCTGTGGATACTACTAGTTTTTTGAGATAATTCACTATGAAATAGTTCTAACTGTAGGTTATGCACCCATAGCAAGTGCCTGGAAATTGGTTATTCTCTGTGTAAGAAATATAACATAGAAGTGGATTTTTGTATTATTTCCCCATCTGGAGGGTTTTGTTTTTGTTTTGTTTTTTACAGTTGGCAATAAAAGGTGTTTACCATGTATTCCACATTCACTTATAGATAACAGAGAGAGAGACAGGGAGAGACAGAAAGAAGACTGGCTATCATTAATCTTAAGTATAAGAGTGACCATGAGCTTGGATAGCACTTAATAACTTTTCTAATTTAAGACATTATATCAATATTGGAATTGTAACTAATAATTCTACAATTTGTTACTTAAACCCCTTATCACTGAAGTATGATCATTTTATATGGTATCACTCTTTGCTTTTGGAGCATTAATTCTCATTAGAGTCCCCTCTATGCAGAAATACAGACTTTTGGCCCCTGCTCTTAGAGTTTCTGATGTGGTATGCCTGGGGTTGGGCCTGAGAATTTGGACCTCTAACAAGTTCTTAGGTGATACTTGTTTGAAGTCTGCAATTTGAAAATCCGTATTTTAGAGATATGAGAGCACTATATACTTTCTCAGTTTTAGAGATGTGATTCCAAAGGATGAAAATACACACACACCCACACACACACACACACACACACACATTCACACATAATGTGTAAATGTTTATATGTATGTACATATCTACAATTGATAACAAAGTTGATACTAGATTCTAGTTCCTCTCTTTTTTGTCCTTAGAGCTTTTTACCACCCTTAAAATGAAATATTTATAATATACCTTAAAGCATTTAACTAGAATACTGAAGGGAAAAGAAGAAACTATCCTAATGAATTAAATGATCAGATTAATTTGAGATTACAAAGCACACATTTTTACTTTCCTTCCTTGCTACTGAAGATTTTTGAAGTGCAATACGTTGTTTTTCTTTCGCAATAAGTAGATCACCCTGTGAAAATTTACTTTACCTTTCATAGTTGAACATTTTGCAGTTTATTTTTACTGGGTAAGGTTGTAGATTTAGAAGTGGAGATGGATTAAGGAAATGATGTTCAGGTGTCTGGTAGCATGTTATTGTGTTAACTATTTGTGATAACAAGATTTTTTTGTCATAAAAAAATAAAATTAAATAATGACCAACTGAAACTGTTATTGTAATTACATTTTGCTTCAGTGGTAAATTGACTCTCTGCATAGAACAGAGCCCTTTGATTTGGCATGAATTAACCTGCAGTTCATGGAATTTTTTTTTTTTTTCCCTAGGACTAGCATATGTCAAGTAGTAGATACTTAATAAATATTTGTTTAAAAAGTTAAATACAGAGACCTGGTCCCTGTGGCTATATAGCTCACTAGTTTTATTAAGGGAAACTGGGTAAGGAGGTAAAGCTTTTTCCCTAGTTAATTCCAGCTTCTCTGCTTGGTTTATCAGAATGCATGATGTTCAGCCTCAGATTTGTAGGAATGTTTCTTCATTACATATGGGCTGTACATCCTCTGATACTCCAAGAGCTGAGCCTTTCCAAATTGTATTTAATGGGCTGGATTTGGGGTTGAAATTAGACTGGAATACACTAATGCCTACCACGACCGATAATGCATCGTCCTTGTTTTTTTTTCCTTTCCTTTAGAATAACGACAAACAGTAATCAATTTATCTCGATAGAAGTGCTTACTTTTTATTAATGTAGCTTTTTAAAAAGAGCTGTACAATTCTGACACATTAGGTTGGAATATTGCTGGTAATATATCCTGTATATGGCCTCATCAGACCAATGCTTCTGTAATTCATAGTGCCTTTTCTTATTATTGAAAAATCTTTCCCTTTTATCCAAGGGAGTATTAAAATCCTCAGTAGGAAGGGATCTGTTCTGCTCTCTATTTTGGCTCGCAAAGATAACCTTTAAAAATAACACTTTTTTTTTTTTAAACTGTAAAAGCATAGACTCTAAACAAACAAATTATATAAAAATCCTTTTTTATTCAGACATTTAATACTTTATTAGTTATGAACAAATATATTTATCCACATTGAAGACCCAATTGTATTTTGAAAAAAAAAAAAAAAAAGGAAATTGACTTTGCAAAATAATGAAAACTCCTTCCCTCCCCATGTACATATTACTTAGTTTTATAAATTAATAGTTAATGAAAATTTATTCTTTTGTCTATATTCAGCATGCATTTAATGTTCTTTATCTTGTTTTTACTACCATCATTCCTTCTAGGTCTTTCCTTCATAATTTATTTTTGATATTATCCCATTGAAAATTTTATGTTGCCTTACATCCTTTTTTGCACAAGACAGGGTAAAATAAATAAATAATTTTTAAAAACTTCATCCAAAATAGTGTATACTTTCTGAAAAGGATATTTACTTGTGAGTATATTTTCTTCTAGGAAAACATGTTATCTGGAGCCCTTACAGGCCTCTTCAATTTACAGCCAGAACCTAGACTTGACCTAGTGGGACCTCTCTTTTCTTTCTCCCTGCTCTAGATGAGAAATGGCCAGATTTGTCACTTAGCCATATTTGATTAGTCCTGAACAGTATTGAGCCACAGGATATTACCCCCAAAAATTGAGTTAATTTCTAACACTCAAAAATTAGAAATTTCCCACAAAAATTTCAGGTTTTGGTTTCTCTAGAGAAAGGGGAAGATGTGGACCAATAGTCCTGTTTGGCAACAGCACTCTGGAGCGCTCTTTCATTCATCTGGGTTCTCACTAGTTCCTATTTTGCAGATACTGAGAACTGATGGTCAATTGACATTAGCAGTTGCATTGTTTTTTTTCCAGCCCAGCACCAGCCTGATTCTCTGGACACTTTGACTGTTTAGATCTTTCTGCTTCATTGGAACTTATACTTTGGCTAGCATCATTGGGCATTAGTAGTGAGTTACTAAAACTATATTGTAATGTGGGACACTTGGGTGGCTCAGTGGGTTAAGCCTCTGCCTTTGGCTCAGGTCATGATCTCAGGCTTCTGGGATTGAGCCCCGCATCCGGCTCTCTGCTTGGCAGGGAGCCTGCTTCTCTCTCTTTCTGCCTCCCTCTTTGCCTACTGGTGATCTCTCCGTCAAATAAATAATAAAAAAAATTAAAAATCATAAACAAAAAACTATATTATAATGAACTTTCTTCTTATTTTCTTTTTTTTAAAGATTTTATTTATTTATTTGACAGAGAGAGGGGGAGCGCAAGTAGGCAGAGTGGCAGGCAGAGGGAGAGGGAGAAGCAGGCTCCCTGCCAAGCAAATTGTCCGATGTGGACCTTGATCCTAGGACTCTGGAATCATGACCTGAGCTGAAGGTATATCCGTAACTGACTGAACCACGTAGGTGCGCCTGTAATGTACTTTCTGTCCTAACTATGCTACTTTCAACTAAAATTGTATTGTAGACAATATTTTAGAGGAATGAATCAAAGGTTCCGTGATCTGTGGAGGAAGTACTTTGGGGCTAACAGTCTTTTCAGATGCCATTGCCTCACCCATGCAGTGGGTGCTCTGTGGTCACTATTTACAGTTTGACTCCTTTAATTTCCTATCAGGTTTCCTCTATTTACAATTCATTCTGGTGTCTATCCATGAGTTCATGGTCAGAATGTCTGTGCTTTCCACATACTCTTTTTACAAAGCTGGTGAGTACAACAGTGCCTACACTGGGCACTATTGACAAGACTGACCAAAATTTCATCGGTTGTTAAAAAAACAAACAAACAAAAAAACAAACCCAACTATAATATAGAAAATGGTTTAAAATTCAGGTTTATGTCAGAAGAGACCAACTGAGAAAGTTCTTATGAACTATCATTGGTTTAATAAATTGAGAACCAAGGAAGATGTAAGGCATTCAAAGAGACGATTTTTTGTGAATTTTGGATCTTAGGAAGTGTCATTGCTGTGGTAAAATCTAAAAAGTACAGTGATAGTAGAGACCTTGAGAGAAATTCTTTCTGAAACATTTAAAATCCCAGTGCCTATTTGAAACCTAGCAACTAGTGACTACCAGCAGTAAGTGTGCTTCATTTTTACCTCAAGGGTACAATATGTGACTCAACACCCCCAACATCAGTTCTTTCTCCACACAGTTGAATAACAACTAAAATGTAGTCCCTGTGTTTAGGAAAGAATTATGAAATACATTATAAAACAAGGATAACTTCCCTTTGTACAGTAAAGGAATCTCATCAGCCTGCATGTTCCCATCATATTCATCACAAAAATGGTCAATAAACAAGATATATGTGTTAGGTGGAATCTTTTCGTTCTCTTTTCTCTTTTGTGACTCTTATTGTCATGCAGAGTGTGCCCAGAAATCTCGAGTCTTCTATTTTCTTGATGGTGCTCAATTTTCTTGACTGCTCCATTCGGGGATCAGAAATTTCTTTCAGTTTCAGAAGATTTTCAAATAGCATATAACTTCCTGTGAAGTACAGAGTACCAGAAACCATGGTATAGGAGAGTATTAATACTCATTCAAGGTACTCTTCCCTTACCTTGCTGTTTGACCTTGAAGAGTCTATGTATATATTGAAATCAATATGTATACCTTGAGGGGTGCCTGGGTGTCTCAGTGGGTTAAGCCTCTGCCTTCAGCTCGTGTCATGATCTCGGGGTCCTGGGATCCAGCCCCACATTGGGCTCTCTGCTCAGCAGGAAGCCTGCTTCCCTCTCTCCCTACTTGTGATTTTTCTCTCTCTGTTAAATAAATAAAATTAAATTAAAAAAAAAATGTATACCCTGTTTCACCAGAGTGAGTTTGTAGAGTCTAATACTGTATAGTTGACAATGTGACTGCTTTTCATTGTAACATAGGGTAATAAAAATGTTTGATCAAACTAATTTGAGTTCACTTGATTATACACAATGGGCAATGCAAATAGAAAAATAATTTCATATTAATTGGCTAACATTTAAAAACTGGAATTGAATGAAAGGCCATGAAATTTATTTAGTCATTATAGATTCAGTTTTGAGCAAAAAAAGCAGATGTGTCTTCTCAGTGTAAATCAACACAAAACTCTGTATATGCCTCTCCTATGCTCTTTCATATTTTTAGGTCTGATTCAGATTTTTTTAGTTTTATCACTCTTTATCCAGGGCAGAGGTGTGAAATATTCTTATTTTTAGAAACATTGTTTTGTTGTTTTTAAATGCTCTGATTTGCACTGGGGACATAATTACCTTCTGTCTACATAGGAAATCTAATAGGAAATTCTTTTAATATTTTATAATAAGGCTCATTCTAAATATTTTTTTTTTAAGATTTTATTTATTTGACAGAGAGAGATCACAAGTAGGCAGAGAGGCAGGCAGAGAGAGAGAGAGAGAGGAGGAAGCAGGCTCCCTGCTAAGCAGAGAGCCCGATGCGGGACTCGATCCCAGGACCCTGAGATCATGACCTGAGCCGAAGGCAGCAGCTTAACCCACTGAGCCACCCAGGCGCCCTCATTCTAAATATTTTTAAAAAAATAAATGACATACTGCATATCTTAAATAATATGATATGATATAATAAAATATATACTACATATCTTAATATAATAATATAATAAAATATGATATAATACATATCATAAAGTATGAACTTACTCCTCTAGAGATGGAATTAAATTTGCTGATGCTTAAAAATACCAGCATGAATGATATACTGTTTAAACTTGACCACCTGCTAATGAATTCTCATTCACTACTTGTTTTTTCTTGACAAAATTATACTCAATTCGGGCGCCTGGGTGGCTCAGTGGGTTAAGCCACTGCCTTTGGCTCAGGTCATGATCTCAGGGTCCTGGGATCGAGTCCCGCATCAGGCTCTCTGCTCAGCAGGGAGCCTGCTTCCTCCTCTCTCTCTCTCTGCCTGCGTCTCTGCCTACTTGTGATCTCTCTCTGTCAAATAAATAAATAAAATCTTTAAAAAAAAATTATACTCAATTCACATGGCAGAATAGCCCACTGCTACTGAAAGATCTAAAAGGAAAAATTAACAAAACTGTTACACCTCTTATTTGTGAATTATTCTCCAAATTGTGAATTTTATTTTCAGATAGTTCCAAACCTTCTAGTAAATCTCATTAATAAATATGTTTGAGGTTCTAACGAAGGTTCATAGTCTTAAGTAATTACTCAAAGTTTACCTTTTAGCATGAGTCTGTACTTTATTAATGAGTTTAAAAAAAAAAAACTTTGATGGTGATGTGTCAGATGATGTAGAGAAAATTAATGGCTCAAGCAGAAAGTTTAAGGTCCTACTTAACTTTGGATTCTGAGAGTCTGTGAAATGCTTATGAGACTTTGGATGTATTATTTTAGATGTTTGCATCTGAAATTTCTGGTGGGTATGTACAGAGAATAAATATACTTGACCAAATAAAAAAATAATTCTCACAGTGCTTCACATAGATCTCCATATTGTCAGTGGATTTACTGATGGGTAATTCTGTAGAGCTAAGTTAGATAAAGCTCATTGTTTGTGTTAGAATTTGGCTTCACTCTTATTGCTTACCATCCTTGTCCCAAACATGCTAGAAATCTTTTCTTTTTCTCTGGAATTTGGAGGAATATCTAAGTTAAATTTCAAATGAGAAAGTTAATACCACAGCCAACATATTTTCCTCCTGGTAGGAAAGAAAAGTGGTAGCAGAAAATGGTTCCCTAGCCCTAAAAATGTTATCATATATTCCTACAGAAACAATTCTGATTCTTATTAATTTTAATATACAAATTTATTATGAAATTACATATTTATATGTGACCAATATGGATAAGGATTGAGAAATGCTTATTAGTTCATGAGTGACATGATTTTCTAAATTCTGTTGGGGCAAGCTCTGTGTTTTCTTAGTTCTTTTCATTCTTTTTATTCCTACTATGCCTTAGATAAAATGGAAACTCAGAAAATATTTTTGAATGAGTGAATTTTAATTGATACTATGCTACATTTAAGATTATCTGGTATGTGCAATAATTAAATAACCTCAGGGTATTGAGAGAATTTAAGCTGATTCGTGCTATTGAATGATATTTGCTTCCTTGTGAAAAGGAATCCTATTTGATTTCTCTAAAACCTTGAGATCTTCAGCTTTGGAAGATTAATGCATACGAGTTAATGCCATTGAAATCCCTTAGAGGAGAGCAAAGCAGAGGTGGGAAGGGGATGCCCTTATATAATTCATTCCCACCTGAGAGGCATCTGGGAACTCCAGTGAATGGGTGGAGAGGATTGAATGATAATAGGAAATCACTTAGAATACTGCGAGATAAAACACCAGACAATCCCAGGGTGTGGTTTTATAAATCAACTCCATTTAATAGAACAAGATTTTGATGTGTAAAATTTTCAGCAGTACTTACTGATTTAGATAACTATTCTCACATTATTCTTTACTCCAGCCTATTTGAAGATCCTTTTTTTCATAAAGAGCTGTTTGCTGGACAGATGTCTTCTTAGATCTGCCCACTCTTGCCTGAAAGGCAATAACTATTTCAGTAGCTATTAGCATATTAGGAAAACTTGGGTAATTCCGTACACTTCAAATTGATTTATTCTTGTTGATTATTTGCTGTAATATGTTAAGTAATTTCTCATGAATGGGTCAAGAAAAGCAGTCATTCACCCATTTTGACTGCTCTAAATATCTTTGAAGTTATCCAAACGTGCTTCTATATTATTCACAACTCTTCTAAGTCATTAATAAATATATTGAACACCTGTGCTAGCACCGATCCCTGAGGCACCTCATTATTAACCTAATTGCAGAGCTTCATGATATTTCATTTAACCTTGATTTTACTACCAAGCTTTTTTCAAACCAAGACATTTTCAAATTAATGATAAAACTTTACTGTCTTATCTTTTGGTTGCCATGGCTCCATAATGGAATTGCCACACTAAAAAAATTATGAATGAAATATCACCATTCAATTTTTTAAAAAGTTTAAACAAGAAAACAGTTTTATACTCTTGTCTCCTGGTTGTATTCATTCAATTTCTACTTGTCTACTCTTCTTTTAATTGTTTGTCTTTATCAGCTATTTTCAAAATGTTAGGGTGTGGAAACAATAATTCTATGATTCTGTAATCCCAGTATCATTGTTTTGGTTACAGTTTTGTCTTTTTGTGAGTCCCAATGTCTCAATGGTCTTTTATCAAATTGGAGTCAGGGAAGGAAAAAGGAGATGGAATTCATTTTAGCTGACATTGCTATTCATCAGTGAAGCCATTACAAGTGAAGAATGAGGTTTGCACCTTCTGGTTTAAATCAAGCTTATAGAGTAGAGTTTTATCTAATGTTGGAGCTAGAAAGGACTGTGAAGTTCACTTGGTTAAATTTCCCTCATTTTTCAGATAAAGAAGCAGAAGCCCAAAAGATGAATTGACCTTGATGAATGAAGGTCACACTGAGCAGAGCCAGGGTTCTACTTTTTACTCTGTTGTTCATTCCATTGAAGTCCGGCTTAGGTTTTTATTATTATTATTTTCCACTATGGATAATTAAAATTTTATGTCCCATTTATTCTGAATTTTGACATGAGTTCTTCTTTAAGCCTCTTTTAGACCATCTGTATCTAATCTAATTTTTAAAATCTCTAATCTTTAATCTTTAATCTGACTTGAAAACTAGTGACTTGAAAACTAGTCTATAAATACGTGTTGAATGGGTACATAAGTCTAGAAGCACACTGTATATTTAGCAGACTCCAATAGATACAATAATACAAATATATATATAATTCATGCATATTAAATTATAGTTATTTACATGATTTTTAGTTTTTCTTTTAGCTTATGGATCTATATCAGTCATGAAAACAAGATCACAAAGCATATATATAGATTTCCAACACTGACTTCTGAGTGGTTAGGCTTTTGGATAATTAGATTTATTTGAAATCTTTGTACTTAAATAACACAGAGGTTTTCTATGCTATTGAATGTTTATCTTATATTAACTTTAATATCACCTGCTCTAACACTCAAATCCAACCAAATTCTCTTATAGATATTTGAGCTATTTTGGAGAGTAATGAAAAGGGTCTACATACGAGTCCTTCTAGCACCTGGGTGGCTCAGTGGGTTAAAGCCTCTGCCTTCGGCTCAGGTCATGATCCCAGGGTCCTGGGATCGAGCCCCGCATCGGGCTCTCTGCTCAGCAGGGAGCCTGCTTCCCTCTCTCTCTCTGCCTGCCTCTCTGTCTACTTGTGATCTCTCTCTGTCAAATAAATAAATAAATAAAATCTTAAAAAAAAAAATTCAAAAATTCAGGGAAGGAAGCCAAGTCATTATTATTATTGATCCCTATCCTTCTTGCTTCCTGTGGGAGGCATTATCAGGGAAACTCCTGTGTTTATCTACTTTAAATATTTATTTTAATTTATTTTTAATAACAACATTTCCAAAATCTTGAAATTCTCTTCATTACTGTTGGAAGGTCACCATTCAAATCAAACGGTCAACATTTTCTCATGTGGATAAGTCACTCCTTGGAAGAATTATAAGCACCTTCAAGGTGCATTATGTATTTCAGGTGCATGATTCATCTGCTTTGGGGAAAAGTATTATTTCCTGGCACATGTTCAAATGCTGTAATTTAAGACATTTATAGTAAGTTATTATACCACTGCAGCAAACAAAATTAATACAACTCCTGGAGTTAGACCTAGGGAATAGTTGATTCATCTAGTTGGATCTGGTTCATTGTTCTTTAACATGGTAGGAGAAATTTTTTTAAAAAATGCATAACTACTTTGTTTTTTGTCAAATATCTGTGAGGCACATATGAATACTGAGCAGGAATGTAAGTTAAAAAAGCAATATAAAGGAGCAAGCAGAAAGGAATCAGCTGCTAAAGTTCTCTACAGGTGTTTATTTGAATATTTTAACCTAGCGAGTATCAGGTGGACTATTATTAGGAAACCACTAAAGGAGCAGCTCTGTCTTATGAGAGAGTCTCATTCTGCTTCTAGGATATGAGGATACAGTTTTTGCTTCTTTCTCACCCTCCCCACTCTGTTATTGAAAAAAAATGACATCTACAGTATACTTGGTGAATCTCTTTCTTTCTCCCTTATTTTCCCCATGGTCACTTTCATGATCACCTGAGTGTTCATAATTGTCTCATTTGTATTCTTATACAAAGATTAATTGCTTCCAGGAGGCCTTTGGGTGAGGCACAGATTGGTGGTGTTGCTCTATTTTTCAATTTACTCAAATATTGAACTAAAGATGGAGTCTGTAGTGTGTACAGACCAAAGTAGCTTCCAGTGATATGACCTGGGCTTTTTATCAGAGACATATGGAGGTTCTTAACTAACACATACAAGATCCTCCAATACAGGTTACTATAGGCTTCTTAGATATATGATCTAATTTCTGGGATACCCATATTTAAATTTTCCTCGACTCAGGTTTCTGCTTGGAATCTTTCTGATTGGGGTTAATCCAAAGCTGCATTATACTCCATTGACCTCAGTTTCAGTCCCAAAACAAGATTGGAGATTTTTTTAAGGGGGATAATTGAAATACACTCTTCAGGATTGATTCTTAGCAGAGAAATGCCAAGAAAGAGCATAGAAGGTGGTATCCCTCTCCACTGCAGACCCATGTCTGCCCCCCGCCACGTACACACAGGCACACGTGCACACCGCCTCCCCCCGCCTCCTGAGAACTGACTGTGATGAGTTACTCATAGTGTATTATTACATCTTTAAGTATTTAGGATTTAGAAAAAAATACTAAAAACCATTAATCCAAATTTTTTACCCAGCTTTATGTGTTTGCTGGTAATAATGTAGTTCCAATTGCATATTTATAACAAAAAGTAATGACATCCAGAAAAACAAGAAAAAAATTTAGAGACTCTAGAATAGATATGTTTTATATAAACTAGAATAACTAATTCACTTAAATAAGATTTTTATTTATATTTTTATATTGCACAGGTTCATAAATTCACTTTATGAAGAAGACATCTCTGATTTTATAAAAATTATACTCTTTAAATAGGATTGAAATGTAATACAGAACCTTGTCTATGTGTAATTCAGAACTGAATGGAGAGGTCTTATATTCCAAAAATTTAACTTGTTAAATGTTTTAGTTATAGATATATAGCTAGTACATAGATACCCATTTATTCTTTAAAAAAAATTTTAAAGACAGTTGTGAAATAGGAATTATATAGTAATTGGGAACAGAATGCAATAGTTTGATAAACATTTTCTTGATTTTGCTTTTCTTGCATCTAATCTCTTTTCTCTGACTTTAAGGAGTAGTGGGGTACTAAAGCATTCAAGTAAAGATGGAATTTGCATGCCAATTGAGAATTATTATGTTTTAAATATTTGTCTTTATTGCATGCTTTATAAATCTGGCAGTTGGATTAAAGTATAACTTCATAAACACATGAAATGCTACATATTAATGAATTTATATATTGTTATACAGGAATTTTTTTGTTTTCCTTTCTTCACATTAATTTTTAAGGATTACAAACTGAAGTTAATCATGATTAAATTTTAGATAAGATATGAAAAATCCATTCATTTTAAATCTAAATTGTGAGGCTTTTATTCATATTTAATTTCATAATTTATTAATATGGCACCCAAATCAACATTTTAAGTTTCAGAATCCAATTCACATATTACCCCAATTCTTTGATATTAAGTGGAAGGAGACACTTTAAATACTATTATGAAATCATGCTGAAAATATTTTTGCATAGATAAACTTGGATGTACTTGAAAAACTACTGCTTCTTTAATTGGGACTGGGATTAGAGGGATAGAAAGAAGGGCTTAGGCTATCAAGGAAAGTGGAAGAATGAATGTTTGGACTATAGTTGTCATGCTTTATGATCTACAACCTGTAATTAGGTTAACTCAAGAGTTAGTAAAACAAGGAAAAATTTACTATTAAAAAATTTTAAGAGCCAATTAATGACAACCTCTGTAGGTTTGGCTTATTACAAAGAAAATGCTTTAAAATGAAAGATTGTTGAGAGCTTCATTTTTAACCCTAGTTAGCTCTTTTGAAAAAATACTTTACTGGTCTCTTTAAACTGTACCTGAGAATGTTTCTACTAGTGAAAGATATCTTAAATATATGTCCTGCTTTTCTTAGCCATTTTTATATCTGAAGAACAGTGTATGAAAGAAGTGTGCTGTGTTTATGTGTATATCCATAAGTTGTTTTTTTTTTTAACCATTCATATGTGAGATGCAAATTAAAGAACTGAAAAGTCTAAATAAAGATGGCTTAATGATGGGATGGTGGAAAGTGGGCATGAGGAAAAAGAAAAAGAGCATTCCAAATTTCAGATTATACCACCATTGCAATAAGAATCTAAAGTGCTTTCAGAATAACAACTCTAGTTTACTTCCTTATTTATTCTTGTTGCTTCCCTCCAAATAATTTGAGACTTCTTATAACAAAAGACATATGAAATAAAATGAAAAAGGAAATAGGATTACAAAGAAGAAATAAACAGTATAAAAAAAGAGAAAGCCAGGACACTCAACAGAAAGGCTTGCCTGGTTACCATGTTATCGAGTGTAACCCAGTTCAGAGTTTCTGAGCTGAGATATAAAGGAGATAAGATGAGTTACAGGGCTCTAAAGTTCACTGGGGATAAGGTACAACCATTTCTCAGGGGTAATTTTTCCTGATACATTTCTCACATTTTTTTTTTCTTTAAATTTGTGTTCCATAGTGTGATGGGTATTTTCCCCAGTGATAGTTCAAAGTAAATGTAGAAGCATATCCCCAAAGGCTTTTTCTTATATGGAACTGTATTACATGTGGAGGGCAGAGTCCACTGTATATGTACCATGTTATGCAGCAAGATAAAAATAAAAACAAAACAACTGAATGTCTAGAAAAGATAAAATTGACTTCCGGGTTGGAGAAGGAGATGTTCTTCTCTACTGTAAAAAATAAGGTAAAATATGTCTTCTTGCTCTGATTCTTAAAACCAAGAATTCCTTCTCTTTGAAGTACAAACCAGTCTCTATCAACTTTTCCTGCTCACCCCGTCTCAGAAAGAAAGCAAGGCAAACTTGACCAAATAAGTGCTGACAAGATACACTCTATAGTGATTACATAAATGTATTTTGCATCTATTTAAAATTCAGATTTCAGTCTCTGTTGCATAAATTTAAGGTATAGATCAATTCTCTTGGCAGAAAAGACTGAAAATTGAAAGAGAAAACGAGACAAGGGAACTAAGTCAGTTAAAACATTTTAATTACACCCCAGCCAAAAGAAGATAAAGAAAAGTCTGGGAAAGAAGAAATTTTTATGGAAACATATGATTTCAAATCAAGTATGAAATAAGACAATTACAAAATTTCTATAATATACTAGAAAGAGTAGAAAATGAAGGTGTATTATCATAATTAGCAGTTATAAATAAATCAGTTGTTCATTATTTCCATTGAAAGAACAAACTGACAACAACGTCTATTCAATGTCTGAATGATTTGAATGATTTAGTTAATAGCTTTTCATGCCTCATTTCTGATACTTTTTGGGGGGGGAGATAAAAATACTGAAGTGATTGAAATACTATGCTAGAGTGACTTGCATATAATCCGTTACTAACTCGTACTCTTATTTTTTTTTTAAAGATTTTATTTATTTATTTGACAGACAGCGATCACAAGTAGGCAGAGAGGCAGGCAGAGAGAGAGAGGAGGAAGCAGGCTCCCTGCGGAGCAGAGAGCCCGATGCGGGACTCGATCCCGGGACCCTGAGATCATGACCTGAGCCGAAGGCAGCGGCTTAACCCACTGAGCCACCCAGGCGCCCCGTACTCTTATTTTTAAACGACATTTTATCCCCCTGGAATGAAGTAGCTTAAAAGCTAGATGTTTCAGGGTTTGCTTTGATAAGAATCTTACCATTTGGGAATTTCATAATCAGTAACATGTGAATAATGTTGATACTTTCCATATATTGTTGATACTTTCCATATATTCAAAAATATATATTGGTACTCCTAAGATTGGTATGTTGTTTGGGATACCATGATTCTGGGGAGAGATGGAAATGTCCTCTGGTGGATTTGTTTTTTTCCTCTTACAGCAACCACATGTAAATGCACTCCAGCAGACAACTTTCTACCACATAATGGTTTGACAAAAATAATTTTAAGAGATACTTTAGTATTTTTTTAGCAATTCTCATTAACAATTTTCTGGATCTTTCATAGAATACCACATGTACAGTCATATGTAGCCAAGTCTTTGATTACTCAATAGCCAAGTCTTTGATTACTCAAGGGATTTGTAGAAGTCCTAATATCCAAACATAAGCCAAGAGCTGCTTTAACAAAAATGTCAAAAGATCATTTTTAAAGGGAAGCTTCAAGCCTTATATGAATTTTTTTAAGCTCTGGGATATTCAATTTATTGAAAAAAAGGATGTTGGAACATAGGTTTGGTTGTCACATCTGGTACTGAATTAAATATAGCCTTATTTATACTTTCTAGTAAACTAATAGAGCTATATAATAGCTATAATTGGACAATTCATATTATAAGATAAATTAAGCATTTACTCTTCAAGTCTTGTTCACCCATCATTATGTCAAGTACGTATGTATTATCATATATCACTCAACTGAGAGATGGGGAAAAGGAAAAAAAAAGACACAGGCATGAAGAAGAGTAAAGTATTCAGAATAATGTATTAATCTCCCTGTGGTTTACTTAGGGCCCTGAAACTCTCTGTTGCCTCCTTACTTTTCTATCAAAGTTAATTGTAGTATGTTCTGATGGACAAAGAAATTGAATATACCTTCATTTCACATAATACAAAGCCTGATAAATTATGCCAAGTTTTATTTAGAATTATGTCATTATAAGTTTATTATTAACCCTTTCGTTTTTAGCTTAGTTACTCCCTTTTTCTTATTTTCTTATTCCTTCTATTTTAGTAAATGTTTTCAAAACAGGATTTTATTGGGGGAATGAACTTATAGCAAATTTAATATGCTATGAGAAATTCAATAGCAATTAAAAAATATAGCCGGTCTTCTAATGCTCACTAGCTCAAAGTATTTAATTATGCAGATGTTTTAATCTATAAATTGTCACAAGTCCTTTTGAAAGTAGATGGGTTACAAACCTGAAAAGGAAGTGTGGAGATCATCAAAGCCTTGTCATTTAGCTAGCATTATACCCTATGACTCTGGAATTTCTAACCACACTTGATCTTAGCCAAAACCAGCAGGTGGAGATCTAATAGTATTTCTCAAAGCCTGTGGGGAGAGTGTCCAGTTACTTGCCATTATCATTCCTTCCTGTTCCTACCGCACTCGGGAATGTAAATACCAATATTTCACACTTGTCCTAACAGTTACAGGGCCACATGAATTGAAAAACACATTAATTTTCTTTGTAAATCAACTGGAGTTTCCCAGACTAGATTTTGCTGCCTCTTAATAAGATTAAGAATGGTCAGAAGCCCAAGGGCTTTTATAATTTTATAATCACTAACAAATTATAGCCTCTACATAGGTAGTACTTTAAAGATAACATTTAAAGCACTCACATTAAGGATGTTTCAGGTATGTAATGTAATACAAATTTTTGTAGTCTAATGAATTCAGTTTCTTAGGCTTACTTATTACAATATAGCATGGGCCACACTGCAGTAAACTATCAAGAGTAAAATTTATATGTAATTTATTTTTGAAAAATAATTATTTTTATATGATGTACATTCCATATATCAGAGATACTCATGGTAATTTGCCATACTGCACGCTCTTCATAATCCGCAAGAGTGTTTTAGGAGAAAAGCATTAAGACACAATTCCCTTGGCTTTTATTAAAATAGCTAATCATAATGAACTATCTTCATGTTACTACTAAGATACTCTGAAATTCTAAAATTAAAAAAAATATTTATTTTCCCAAGTGGGAAGTTCAGAAAACTATGCCTTGAGCTAGTCACTGAATTTACTTTTACTATTTCAGCTCAGCTTAATGCAAGGTGCATTCTTGAGGATTTAATAAGAAATTACCCTAGGCACCAAACAAACAATGGAATCTTTTGGGAATAATGGTATTCTAATAAAGAGATGTGTTTGTTAAAGAAAATAAAACATATTTAAGAAAGTTAAGAGTTAATGCTACTGAACATTATTGCCTTATTGCCTTATCAGATGATCTGACCACCTTACTAATATTTTTTCACTTTCTTAAAGAATTATTTGATAGCAGCAGAATAAAATACAAAAGACTCTCTAGGTGTAACCTAATTCTTAGTCACTTTAATAGCAGTCTTGTCATAACCAGTAATTGGTGAAAACTTAATTTGTACAGGCAGATACACCTCTTCTACATTTTTTTCACATATTCCTGAGGTCAGAGCTGCAGTATAGGCTTTTTGACACACACATATTGGAATTGCATGATACAAACAAAATGAAAAACTTCTGACAATCCATAACCTTTGTTGCTTACTATTTTATTTATTTAGTAAAATTGCATATGTCCTGCATTTATCAGGGAATGGCTCAACTGAATACTCTTGATTTGAACATTAAATTTAGAAGATTTTAGGGGGAAAAAATTAAAATTAAAAATCTTCTTTAACATTTGGGCACCTGGGTGGCTCAATGGGTTAAGCCTCTCTGGCTCAGGTCATGATTTCAGGGTCCTGAGATCGAGTCCACATCGGGCTCTTTGCTCAGCGGGGAGCCTGCTTTCCTCTCTCTGTGCCTGCCTCACTGCCTAATTGTGATCGCTGTCTGTCAAATGAATAAATAAATGGCAAGCAAACTTTGATGGAAAGAGAACATTTCTCCACCTTATTTGACTATACCTTAAAAAAAAACCAACCCGGTTTTATTGACAATTGTCTGTACTTTTAAGGCAGAAATGATTCTGCATATTTTGTTAACTTTTGGTATGTTCATAAAATATTTTGTAGCAAAAATGTTATTGAGTAAGTATGAGTTCTAGTGATGAGTCTGATTTTGATTTTGATCGTGATGTTTAATCATATTCTACTTCAGTATCTTTACTTGTAAAATGAAGCAATCAAAAAGCATTTTTGTTTTTACTCTTTAGGATAAAACTTCTGGTTAGTATTCACCAATTTTAACATAAAGACTGAAAAGATTGAGATTTAATATAAAGATTAATATAAAAAGATTTAACATAAAGACTGAAAAGAACAACTCAATAAATTTATAGGCCATTTTCTCACCTGATGCCAAACAGTAATTTGACTGAGGATGTTGTATTATTAGCTTGTAAGAAGTTATTTAATTCACAATTATTTTAAGTTAATAGAGCTGTTTGAATCAGTCTTCAGAACATCTTATGGATGTTTTACTGAAACAGACATGCGATAAAAGATTAATATGACTTAAGCCTCCCCCCAAAGAAAGGTAAAATACAATGAATATATAGAAATATAAAAAGTAATAAAGTTGAAAAAAAAGGTGGGAAATATATGTGTCCAAATAGAAAGGCGAAAACATTTGCTCTGGCTAAAGTACATTCGGCTCTGAATTTTTAGGCAATCAGGATAACAATTGAGCTTGGTATTTCGCTGCCAGACTAGCATGAATCTAACAAATTTTATTGAAATAATAGATGTCCATATGTAAAAGTATAGTATTCTTTCTTCATTTCCCTCTCTCTTCATTTTGCCCACCTGAATACTGGCAGTGTTAAGCTCTGTCTCAGTTTTCACTTTTACCCAGAATTATCCCCAGCAGTTTGACTAACATTGATTTCATCCTTTGATTGCTCTGTACTCTTGCATGTATTCAATTTACCTTGGATTTTTTTTTTCTTAATATGGATGTCTTTTCTCTTTGCTAAGTCTGTCTCTTGAGAACAGGAAATATATAATATACTCCTTTGTATCTCTCAAAGATTTTTATTTTCCACTAGACATAGATTAGGTATGTAATAAACATCCATTGCACTGTTTAAAATGTCTTCAGGTACAACTTTAAGTGAAAAGACATTTAGATTTAAGTGTTGGGCTTAGGGAGAGAGCTTTATTTTTTATATTTTTTTAATATTTTATTTATTTGACAGACAGAGATCACAAGTAGGCAGAGAGGCAGGCAGAGAGAGAGGGGGAAGCAGGCTCCCCATGGCGCAGAGAGCCCAATGCGGGGCTCGATCCCAGGACCCTGGGATCACGACCTGAGCCGAAGGCAGAGGCTTTAACCCACTGAGCCACCCAGATGCCCCAGGGAGGGGACTTTAAATGAACAGTTAGTAGTGGTCACTTTGTCTGTATAGCTATCATCTGGATTTGAATTCTTGCTTTAAGATTTAGTAGGTACATGTTATATAATCACTTTGAGCATCACTTTCCTTATCTTCTTAAGACAATAACAGTAGTACTCACTTCATAAGGTTATCGTTAATCTTATTAACCATCTTAAGGAGGATTAAATGAATAAATAAAATGTTCAGAAAAGTAAACATTCATTAAGTGTTAGTTATTATTATTTTATCTTACAGTGCACAGTACTAAGTCATTCCATCTGGAAATAAATAGAAATTTCTTCTGGTGCGGTTATGGAGCATGATCAATTATCTGAGATCGGTCCTCAGAAAGCAAAAGTGTATGACAAAAAACCCATGTCATCATAAGGCATGCATTATCTGAAAACTGTATCAGATCATTAAGTTAAAAAGATGTGACCTCGAACTACATTTCTGTTTTATATTATATAAAGTGTTTATCTGTTAGAAGACTCTGTTTCCAATCCTATTATGGTTGTACCAAGGTGTCATACTGAGCTCACACATTTTTATCCCATAACTGGAGTCAAAGGCAAAGAAAAAGTCAATATAGGCCACTACCCCAGCCTATTGTTATTCTTCCACAAAATTATGAAGTATGACAAGGATTCATTGTTAAATAGCCATGTCTAAATTGTAATGTTAATTTAAAGAACTCAACTTTGAAGTTTCTAAAATAGGAAACTGACAAGGAGTTTTGAAGGAAGCCCAATACACGGAACTTAAGATTCCATCAAATCCAAAGGTTAAAAAAATGTTGACATCACAAAGATCTCAAGTTTTTGTCCATACAGCACAGTTCAGAGTCCAGTGTCTTTACCTAGATCTATTGTACATGTGAGACTAGAGCTGGGATGGACCCTGTAGTTTCTTCTCTCAAGGCAGTAATTTCTTTACTTCATAAATGAGTATGAAATAAGACCTATATATAATGAATGTTATAAGTGTGTAGGACAAGAACTGCTAGAGAGGACTTTAGAAACTGTATTTCCAGCTCTCCATTGTGGTGGATATATTCCTCTACTATTTCCTTATAGCAGAGCAGAATGATAGGGTTGATCCAATCTTTCACCACATTTTCATTAGACTGTTTAGGGCATTATATTTATGGAAATGTAATTGAAAGCAAATATACTATTGATGTAAAATAGTAAGAACAGATGGAGTATATTTTAATGCAATTTATTTCTTAATAACGGAATTTAACTAGGTATATGTGAATTAATGTAATTACTCATACGGTTGAAGCAGCAATTTAGGGTTTATAGTTTTGGGCTATTTCAAAATTGATTTTGAAAGAGCATTTAGTATTTAGTTTGAGTCTTTTATTCTGACTTTTCAGTTTCTCTCTGGAGAAATAATAGCAATAGTTCTTAAACTAATTTTTATTCTTAATATTCTCTCTTTAGTTAGAATTAATTCTATCCATCTGTCTATTATTTGATATGTATCACTATCACAAGTATCTCTTTGCTTTTATGTCCCCAATGTCCATATTGGCCTTTACTGATGACCTTTGATAGCATAAATGTCACTGTAAATTTTAATTCTTAGTCTTAGTTTTAAAAGTTACTTGCAGGTTAATGACAATAAATCACATTTCCTTCACTTACCTCTTGACATATGTAATTTTTTGTCCTCTTCATTATCTTTCATCAAGTCTTCAACCCAGATAGTAGCGTCATCTTTGTTTTCCAAAATCAGAATTACTCTAGATTTTCTGGTAAAATTTTTATGTGGTAGCGATGGTGCCAGAATGAACATGTAACATGATATTAGATTCAGGATATGAGAGTTTCTTTCTCTCTGGATTTATTGTTTTAAATGTATAGCATACTTTTATCACAGTTTTAGTAGTGGTGGTTTTTAGTAGAAATGTGGCTTATGTAATATTCCATTGGCTCTTGAATCCACATAGATAACAAAAGACAAATGTATTTTATATGAATCCCACATGTTCAGGTAGTGTGATAGAGTAAAATGCTAACCCAGTTTCTGAACTATATTACCTTGGTCTTGTGCAAGTTCAGGGAGAAAGAGAAGAGGCTATTAGTCTAATGTTTAATAAAAATCTCCTGGAGACACTAATGGAATCAAGAGTCTGCCTAAAAAATCATTTAACAGTGAGATCAAGGCAGATTTACCTGAAGACTGAATTCAAAGGTAAACATAAAAAATTTATTTGGTTACCTGCACACAATGATGAAAACATTTGCATTGTCTTAACAAAGAAAATTATTTTTTATTTAGACTGTATACTATATTTTGAGTAATAGAACAAGCAGGGTCTATGTTATTATAAAGTTATCTCTTGCCTTCTTTATGTGGTGTGTTCCCATTACACACATCACTTGTGTAAGTAAAAATTCTCTTTAAAAAATCTCACATAAAATCATTCATAGGAAATATCCTGCAACCCAAGCCATATCATTGCCAGTTAACATTATATGACTATAGATTATTGATCTTTGTATTGTCATTTGCACATGGTTGCTTTTTGACTATAGAGGTTTTGCTTCAATGGACAACTTTCGTTTTTTTGCCAGTTGAAGATTATATTATATAGGAAATTGGAAATGAAAATACAACATGAGTATTTGGGAGTATCTTTTGAAGGATTTTTCTTTTAATCGTCTACTTCTTTTAGGAAACAATGTATAAAATTTTAAGAAAGTAATGAACATTTTTTTCTATTAAGTTACTGACTTAGGATATTGAAGGAAATCTCTACACTGTGAAATAGTTTAGGCAATTTTTTCTGTTTAAGAATAGGAAGGTGTATTCTTTCTCTGCTGTCTTCACGTTCACTATTATAATATATATGCCTAATTATATTGATTATGGTCTCTTTTCACTTCTGAAAACAGTGCCTCTAAGGTGATAGGAGCACATCCCTAGAGTCTGACGAACAGGATTTGAATATCTGACTCTCTTGTATGAGGTTTGGCAAATTATTAAACTACCATGATCCTTATTTTCCTCTTCTTTAAAATGGTCATCATACCTCTTTCCTAAG
Source organism: Mustela erminea (assembly GCF_009829155.1). Lineage (NCBI taxonomy): Eukaryota > Metazoa > Chordata > Mammalia > Carnivora > Mustelidae > Mustela > Mustela erminea. The sequence continues at coordinate 33,870,612 of NC_045627.1, read as the reverse complement.
ATGGTTTGAAAATGAGATGAAGACAGTACAGTGCTAATACATCATAAATCAATTCTTTTCTCTTTCCCCACCTCTAGCTTTCAGCTATTATATTATTATCCATGGGAGCAAATAATAAGTTTTAGTTAAGTGAATAACCCAGCTGATTTAAGACTGTTTTCAGATATTTGCGTTGAAAAAACTAATGGGGAACAAAATTTATAAACAACACAATCTTTCAAGAAACAACCTGATCATTTTATGTATAGTTGTTCTTTGTTTCGCATTCCTCTAGTCAGGAAAAATGTTCAGCCAGGCTTAGCAAACTAGGATCACATTGGCACAAGAAAGCACAAGAATTAATAATTTTAGACTATAGTAAAAAGCAATTGAATGATTTAGTGAAAGTAAGTTCATTTGAACAAACTTAGCATGCGTCAGAGATTATTAGCTCCAGAGATTCTGATTCAGTAAATTTAGTACAGACCCAAAGGATTTGATCTTTTTTTTTTTTTTTTTTTTTAAGTAGGCTCTACATCCAGTGTGGGGCTTGAACTCACAACCCCAAGATCAAGAGTGTCATGCTCTACCGACTAAGCCAGCCAGGTGCCCAGAGATTTGCTCTTAATAGTAACAGAAGATATGATAGGTAGCACAAGTTTAAACTAATAAATAGAAAAAAAAAATGTCAACTTTATCCATCCATGTTATCTTAGTACTATTTTTCACATGAATCCAGGTAAACTCAATAAGTGAAAATGACTGAAAATGATCACACTCCAGTGTCTATACACTTACTCAAAATCTAGTGTCAGTCCTTCATTTTATACAGCCTGAGGCAAAGACTGCATCACAGAACCTTCAAGGCCATACAGTACAAGTGTGCTGCATTATGTAACACAAGATATACTGCAGTCAGTTTACAAAATATAAATTAGTGGACAGTGTTTCAGATTAGAAAACAAAAAAGGATTTACTTCAAGGATCCTTATCACAAGGTCCCTTGATGCCTTTGAAATATTATTTGATTTATACAAAACCTATTTTCACTTAGCTTTTCAGTAAGATACACATATAAAATGAAATCTATAAATGTTCAGGAAAGAACAGGAAGAAACTCAAGAGTTTTCTAAATCCTAGACAGCTGAGGCACTCTTGCTTTCAGGTCACTGTTCTTAAAAGAAAGGTAAATAATCAGCTATAGACTTTTAAAAACATAAATATTACTCTGAATTAGAAAATGTTGAACATAAGCAGCCTCCTGTCTGACAATAAAATCATAATGCAAGTCATGAGAGAACTTTAAAAATAACCCATCACTACTTTGGTATTTTTTTAAGTGTTTCTTCTCCATTAGAGTTGATAGTAAAACGAAGCGCGATTGTTGATTGTCAGTCTGCTCTACCCTTGTGGTATGTCAAGAGTTTTGAAAGCACAGATCCTGGATTTCCTGCCCTTGGTATCTCTCTAGTTAGGGACAGTTGTGGTGCATTGAGAAGGTCATATCAATAGTTAGAAGCTCCTACTGAAAGACCAGCGCATCTGTGTTCTTACTGCATAACCAATCCATCTAGACCTTGGGACTTTTTACATGTTAGGAAGTTGTTATACTATTACCCAGGGTTAAACCATTAAGAGGTATGTCAGTATAAGATATTACTGTATCTGCTTTAGAGGTTTCTCACCCTTTCTCCTGAGGCCAGATTTCTCTTAGTCCCACCACTTTTTCCTTCCTGTGCTGCCATCTACCCCATTCATCTGATTTTCTTTCTTTTAGCATACTAATAGTTTGCATCATCATGCTTTTAGATTCTTAATTTGAATGTTTAGTTTGAGAGATGGTATCTGTCTTCTAGTCAGAAATAGACAAAATGAAATACATGTCTTTACTACCATTTACAGAGGTTTTATTTTAGAAAATATTTTTGCAAAGAGATATTGCTATTTCCAAGGACTTGTGGAGCCTGATATGATTTCAGATAGGATTATGAAATTTGTCTTGAATGTTGAATGTAGACAAGTTTTCTTTCCTCCTAAAAATGTAATTTACATTAAAATCTGTGTCATTTATGATTTTCTGGAACATTCAGGAGGGAGTAGGGATAGACACTTGATAAAAATGAGATCAATAAAATTTTGTTTGCCTGTCACCATATGTTTTGGCATCTATACATCAGTTTGGATAAATTACATTTCATTTTTTGTAGGAGGAATAGAGAAAGTTATTCTCTATTAGGAAAGGTGTAAGAATGCAGAATTTTTTAAAAAAATCACAATTTAAGAAGTACTCTCTCTGAGACAAAATAAGGGGGGAAAAAAAAGAAAAATTATAAAGGTCTTCCCAATTAGCTCTGAATTGAGCATGTGTTCCGTTGAACATGTGTTGAACATGTGTTGAACCTCACACTGTGGATCTGTTTTATAACCCACACAATCTCAATTTAGATGGTCTTTGGTTTCTTTCCTTGTGTTTCTTCATTTTATGTCCGTACCTTGGGTCTACATATATCTACTTCTTGGAAGCAACTCATCTTCACATTTACAAATGATATAATATGTTAAGAAATCTATGACTTCCTGTACTTTTTGAACAAAGAGTTTTAATGTGAGAGCCCAGAGTAGCACACAGAAAGAGTTCATTTAGCTCATATATTATACAGATAGAAGAACTGAGTTAAATTGGGATTAAACAACATGACAAACTTTTTTCTTTTTTCATTCTGTTCATTATCTCTGGAAATTCTCTGGCTCTGATTGGAGAGGAGGCTTTTAATACAGCGGAAAAACTAAAAGGCTCTGAACTTGGAGAATGGTTTAGTTCCACCAATTATTAGCCTTGTGTTCTTGGGTAAGTCACTACTTTTCTGAGATTAATGTGTCTTCATAGGGTGGTTTTGAAGACAGAATGAAATAATTTATGTAAAATGTGGTTTGTAAACCTCAAAATGCTGCACAAATGTATCATTTGTTGCAGCTACTGCTATACTGTAACCATGCTGGGTCAAACTGCACTTTTCAACTCCAAACACGTCAACATTCCTGTTATTTAAATGAATGAGCAATAGACAGGCAGGAAGACCTGGGGGCAGGGTGGTTAGAAAGAGGAAATCAGAGATTCATGAATGCTGAAAAAGATAGGTTATAATTAAGGATTTTAGACACAAATATATAAATTGCAAATGTGTGATAAAGATTCCAGACATAGTTTCCTCTAATAGGTTTTCACTTCCTTTTCCACCAACCCACAAGACTCTGAAATGGCAGAATAAAAATTACGCAAACAAATAAACCAGAATCATCTTCTTCTTCTTTTTTTTCTTGTAAAAGATCCTTTGGGTTGAATTTAAAATATGAGAAATTCAAAATTTTTAGTTTATTTGGTTCTTACTGTATTAAGTCTTCAGATGCACAGAGCTGTGGTTCTAAGATGACTGCTTCTACTTATATTTATTTTAGATGAATTTAAAATGTTTAGGAAAGAAAGTTTGCTTCAGGATGTTAAGAGCACATATTTGTGAAGCTCCGTGGAACCTTGTATTTCTAAAAATTATATATCAATTTGAAAATGTCTGGAAATAGATATAAAATGCTTATTTATGTGAATTAAAAATGTTTGAATCTTTGCAAGGACAACTTCTAAGAAGAAAAAAATTGCAAATGACATTTTGGTTTATATAATAAATAAAATTTTGCATCCAATTTCAGGCCCACAATAATGGCTTATAATTAATCCTCTATAAATTTGCTAACTGTGCAAAACAAAACCTCAATGTAGAGGATTAAGAATACTGACAATGATATATTGCAAAGAAATTAGAAAACAGAAAAAAATAAACATTAAGATTAGATTAACATGACAAAAAATTTTGAATAGCAAACAATTTATGCAAAATATGTTACAAAATCTGGTTTGCTAAATAGTTGATAGACATTAAGTTTCACTTAAATTAGTAAGAGAGTTTGCTTCTTCCAATTTTTTTTTTCTGAGTGTATATTTTCCAACAAAAATTTGCTGTACATTTTTTCAGTTCATTCTTCTTTAAGCTGCTCTTCAATTTGCCATGAAAAATCAGCATAAGACTAGACTTTTGTAGATATAACTTCTTTGGAAGAAATAAATTGAAAGTTTGATGCTGTTTTTGACAAATTCTTTTCTTCATTATTTTTGATTGTGTTTGACCCTTTTGGATTGACATTTGCTCAGCCTATTTTTGATGTTATGAATACAAAATGACAACATAAAAAAAGCGTTTCTCCTAGTGCAACAGCAATTGAAACTTGTAGTTTTATATTAAAAACACACAAAAGAATGTGTGAATACCAGAGATAAAATAACAACAGTTTCAAACAATAATCTTTGTCAAGCAAACAGCAGAAACAAGTTGATTATTTCATCCTCTGAAAAGTTGGTTTTCAGAATTTCATTTAAATTTACTTTATAATACAATTACATAATCAATATATGATATGGGGTGGCTTCAAATTACTCTGGGTTATTTTCCAGATAATTTAGAGGTGAATCTCATTATGGATGGCAATATAAACAATTTAGAACATATTAAGGATGTTTACAGTTTATTTGAGTTATAAAGTTCTCCACCATGGCTGATATCTATATGGAATGAGCTCTCAAAGTTTTGACTTCTTCCCCAGAAGAGAATTGATGTAGCGCACAAAGTGAAAAATTTCACATACTTCCTTTGAGATGTTTCCAAATATAGCCTCACAATTCTAAATGAAAAGTTGTTTTAAAAACCAGGCACATTTTGCACTGACTGATGGTTATTTTTAGGTAAACCACTTTAGGTTAATTAGGAGAAAATCAGCTACTGTACAATTATTATGCTCTATCCTTCCCACCTTGGCCTGAAAATAATGAGATGTAACAAGTTTTTCTTTGTCAATGGCAGCTGCACCTTTTAAGTGTATCAAAGTCTGTTGCTGTGGTTACGGCCTTTGTTTCCAGTGATGTTTTGTCCATGCTTCCCCCTACCCTTAACAATGGGTTACTCAAAAGAATGAAATAATGAGTCAATTCATTCAAAAATATGTTGTTAAAATGTCCCTCTTTATCATTACATTTCACTGCTTAGAAACTAGGCTGTAATTCAAGGCAACAGTTAAGTCTGAGAAGTGTTAAAAAAAATCTTTGATTTTTTTTTTCATTTATAAGAAAAACCTGCCTATGTAATTGAAGAACTTCTTACAAGTCTCAACAATTAAATCCTTTTTGGTTAATGTATTATTTCTGGAAGAAGTAGATAAAATTCTACGCAGTAAGCATGATAAAAATCGTGCATGTTTCGCACAGCACAGAATTTTAGAGTCAAGGTTTCTGGGCACAAAAGCAGTAACAAAACAGTCCCTACAAAACTGAGTAACTCTGAATAACACAAGAAATAATATTTTGTTAATTTAAAATTTTAGAAACTGAAATGTGTAAAGTTTGTAAAGTAAAATGTAATTAAATTATGGTACTGTACATACCGGTTGTTTCTATAATTGAAACTTTACAATATGAAAAATACATTAGCTCTGTACAGTTTTTACAGGTAGGTAGGATGAGTTTTGAAAAAAAGATTCTTTTTCTTTTTTCAGGGTCATACTCTGTTTAAGTCAAAAAAATACTGCACAACTTAGCTAATTACAAAGTGTAGACTTGAAACAATTCATGTCTTCTTTATTTCATGAATAAATCTTGGATTTTTGTTTAACAGGGGATTTTTGTTGTGTTTTGCTTTTAGAGTCCACAATGAACAAATCTTCCTCATTTTGTCCTTGAGGTTACAAAGTTTGGTGGCAACCCTTGGCTACCAGTTAGCTCAGTTAAGTCAGCTGCTGTTTATGGTCACTGATTTGGCCAGCTGTTGTGATTGTGCTCAGGTCCAGCTCAGTCTCTAGGTGTGATTCCATCGTATCTTCCTGTGCATTCGTTTCAAAGGACTTATGAGAGAGAAGTTCATGATGCACCCCACAGTAACTTATTGTGGGCTGGTCGTATGCCAGAAAGGTTGACACATTCATTGATAAAGGTATCTGGGGAAAAAAATGACATGAGAAAAATCAGTTATAAAATGACAAACCACTTTGGGGGCAAGATTTGACTGTGAAGTATGGACCTGATTACCTCTGGTTAAATCTGTGAGTCAAGTGCCCCCACGCTATCCTACTAATGCCCCTTATTCTCTGCTGCTAAGTACAATGCAACAGTTTTAAATCCTGGGATGGAGTGGTTAATGCTTAACTAAAATTATCAGGTAAAGAGTAGCCTGAATGGTTCTGAAAATACTACAAGCTTTATTGAAAAAGTCAGAAAATGCTTTTCCTCACTAGGTAGAATTGTGGTTTGAGAACTAAGGAAAGTGTTACTTGGTTATGTCTCGTGTTGGAATACAACAGAACAGTAGTTCTCAAACCTTATCATGCGTAAAAATCACCTCTTCCTTCTTTTATCTCCAATCTCCCACTCCCTTGAGTTTCTGGTTCAGTAGGTCTGGTATAGGGCCTGGAATCTGCATTTCTTACAAGTTCCCATATGATGCCCATGCTGTTAATCTACACACCACATTTTGAGAACCGTTGCAGAAAGAGAATTGTCCAGGCAAGTCATTTTGGCTCTTCTTACTCAATAATTACTTAATATCTATTTCACTGTGAAAATTTTTTGAAACATTAATGTCTGTAGTTTAGTCCGTATATCTAAAATTTAGGCTTAGGGAACTCCTAAGGAAGAACCTAAGGGCTCCTATGAAGATGTAAAAAACAACAAAAATGGTGCTAGTTTGAAGAAACTAGTGATAAAACTGAGGAAGGGACTCCTTTGCAAATTGCAGCTTAATGAAAGAAAGCAAATCGGAAAGATCCAAGAAAAAAATCAGAGTGACCACTGTGAGCAGAAGGGAAACATACATATTGCAGACAAAGTGTAGTCTGAAATGTGATTAGATGTCAAAATCTAGAGATTATTTCCATTTTTTTCAGTGAACTAAAAACTTGTTCTAGGGAGTAGACAGAATTGAGGAAACCAGCTCCGATCTCTTTTTAATACCCTAGCTACTAATTCATGTTGTTGAACTGCCTTGGATAAAAACTTCTGCCATTCTTGTTTTGTGAATGGATAAAATATATTTCTGTTTGAGCATATCAGACTAAATTCCTTTCTGATCTCAGAAGAGATTAGAGCCTAAAGCTAAGAAAAAAAAAATGTCTAGTTTTTGTTCTTTTGTTAGTTAATTGTTGTTTATCCTTTTCTCCATGCTTAAGAACCCTCTTGGCTAGTTCTCTTTCCATCCTACCCTTCTCTCCATTTATTTTTTTTCTCCAGTAAAAGTCAGTTGAGCCATTATTTTGTTGTTTTCTCTTAAACAAAAGAATTCACTTGTTTTGAGATTATTGTCTATTTTTAATATGAACATTTCAATGTATCAAATGTGTCCTTGGAGACAGAAATGTAATCTAATTCATCAAATTAAATTCCTCAGCAATTCTTCCTATTTATGTGGATTTAAAAAAAATTTTGAAAAAAATTTTGAAGCATACAAAAAATTTGAAGACATTGTACACTTTAAAAAATGGTCAAGAAGATTGAAAGATCATAAAGACGCTCATTTTAAAATAAGAATTCCTGCTGTTGCTGAAGAAATACTCAGATAACTAAAATATATTATTATGCAAAAGTAATTGTGCAGCATGAATGGATTTGAGTTATAGGAGAATATGAAAATAGAACTGTTACTTGGTACATGAGTTTTACATTAGCCTCTGGGAAATCAATGCTCTGTAATGTGTTATGGGTCATATATCTGTTGTTCTTATTTGTCATGGAAACTTCTGCTTCCTGGCTTACTTGGAATTAACTCTACTGTGAATAATTTGTACTTTCTATGGCGACAATTCATGAAAAATAATAAATCATGACATATTTATTATATGTGTATGTGTGCAGCACACACGCACAATTTCTTGCTTGATTTAATATCTATAGGCAGCTGGTATCCAGAGTGCAAGTCCTAATTTGTACCATATCAGTTAGCTCTCATTATTCATTTAAAAACTCATACATATTTTCTTTAAAGTTTCTTTTTTTTTCTTTTTTTTAATGTGCCTTATTTTAAAATACCTAACCCCCTAGTAACACTTTTTCAAACCAAGTCATATTTTTCACATTTTAATATTTCTGAAATTGTTATAGTACTTAATATCAGTATGAATGTTTAACATATATTTTCTTCTGTACAGTTGAAAATGACTATTAAAGTTAATGACGTCTTAATATCAAGAAAATAACATAGTGAATAGAATTTAAGCAGCTAGCCATATCTGAATATAACCTCATGGATTTTCTCATTAACTTAAATGATTTTGAAAGTCTAAGAGTTAACATTAGATATATTCACATGTATATTTATGACTATATACATATAGTGATGTACATATATACACAGTATATTTCCATAAACGTAAATACACACACACACACATATATATAATCTTATAGTCAACTACTTATGATTTTAAAATCATTTAAATCAGGTATGAAAAATACAAATTTTGGTGATACATCAGTTTTGGACAACCTCAAATAACAAATAACAATTTTGTATTTGTTACATATACATATATATATGTGTGTATATATATACACACACACACACACAGATAGGTAGACATGCTACATAAAATATATAATAAAATATTTTTTAAAAAGATTTTGTTTATTTTTAGAGAGAGAATGCACAGGGGGAGGGGAGAAAGAATCCCAAGCTGACTCCTCATGGGGCTCAATCTTAGTACTCTGAGACCATGATCTGAGCTAAAATCAGGAGTTGGATGTTAACAAACTGATTCACCCAGGCACCCCTATTTATTTGTTTATTTGTTTATTTATTTATTTATTAAAGATTTTGTTTATTTGAGAGAGAGAGGGAGAGCATAAGCAGGGTGGCAGGAGAGGTAGAAGCAGGCTCACCCCTGAGCAGGTAGCCTGATGTGGGACTCGATCCCTGGACTCTGAGATCATGACTTGAGCCAAAGTCGGATGCTTAACCAATTGAGCCACCCAGGTACCCTCCAAAATATGTATTTATTTAAGGAAGTGTTTTAGTTTTTTTCAAAATGCACTTACTAATGACCTTATTCTTGCTCATCTTAATGCCTCTGCTGTTTATGTACATAAGCTGATTTTTAAGACTAGCCTTGGGTTTTGCTAAGGTATGTGCAAGTTGATGTGTATTTGGGGTGGTTTAACATTTGTTTCCATCCTACCAAACATGAGCTTTGTGTATAGGATGGTAGTTTTACTTACAGTCAAAATAGAAACAAAGATCTTTGGTATCATTTGAGCAATATCAAGAAACAATGGAAAATATCTTCCCTACTGGCTTGATTCCCATCTTGAAAATTTTATTACTAATTACTATTTTGGTTTCTAAGTATTGAGGTAATTGATAAAATGGAAATATTATATGATGAGAAATAGGGTGAACAAGTCTCATTATCACTGCAGCTTAGTTCCCTTGGGAGAGTGTCAAAGCCTGCCTGGCTGTTTCCTCAGGTTCTATCTCAATTTATTTATGATTTCTGGTTTCTCTTTCTAGCTATCTGAGTAGCTGTGGTCATTTGTTCCATCTCTTGGTCAGCGACTACCTGAACATGTTTCTAGCATCTCCCTTCTTTTTTTTTTTAAGATTTTATTTATTTATTTGACAGAGAGAGATCACAAGTAGGCAGAGAGGCAGGCAGAGAGAGAGAGGAAGGGAAGCAGGCTCCCTGCTGAGCAGAGAGCCTGATGTGGGACTCAATTCCAGGACCCTGAGATCATGACCTGAGCCGAAGGCAGCGGCTTAACCCACTGAGCCACCCAGGTGCCCCTAGCATCTTCCTTCTTAACATCATTCATTATGCTTCACTGAGCATTTACTGTGTGCTAGGAACCATGCTGCATCCTGGACTTGGGTCATCTTACTTAAGCCTCCCAAAGGCTGCTCTGAGGTAAATAGAGTAATCCCTATTTTACCATTGAGAAAACTAAGACTTAATTTATGTCGTTAGCCTAAAATCACGTACCTGGTGAGTTGCAATAGTTGCCTAACTTCTTAATCTCTGTGCTTTACTGCTCATTTATCACTTTATCTATCCAGTAGGGAGAACACTGATTTCCTGTGCTACACCATAGCTTTTTGATACTGCTGTGCACATATGGTCCTCAGGAAGTAAACAGTTTATCAGGGATTTGTGATGTGGGTAGATGGTAATAGCTCAAAATCAGAGCTTTCTGCTTAAGTTCATATTGGTTAATGCAAACTGTAAGAAGTGTCTAATCTGAAAATCATTCTGGATTGGGACAGGAACTTTACATATACTCCCAGATACAAATATGTGTAGAACTGTTTAGGGAGACTTTCAGGAATTTCAAAGTGAAATTTCTGTGTTGTCTTGGAAGTGGGTAGAAATTTTTCCATTTGTCAAGTTTCTCTTTTTAACAAAAGGTGCAAAAAATTAGAAACCTTAGTCAATCTGTAGTATGATTATTTTGTTTTATATTAAATAATACTTGTTTTATTTCTTTCTGTATGTAAAAATGGTTATAGGTAGTTGCTGGGGAGAACAGGAGTGGGGAAGTGAGAAACTAACATGAATAAGACAAAAATTCTGCTCTTTGGCAAAATCTGGGGGAAATAATTTATGCAAGAGAGTGAAGGGAGATAATGGATGGGATGATTTGGGAGACAAGTGATCATTGTCTACGAATAAGGATTTTGTGTGTGTGTGTGTGTGTGTGTGTGTACGTATGTATATGTATATTTGTATGTATATACATACTGTGCTCTGATTTGCTGATTCTACTAATTATGTCATTCATCCTTTATGGGTGCCTAACAAACCAGCCATCTTTCTTGTTTGGAAATAATGTTATTTTCCAGATTTATTAGCAAGAATCTATTTTGTTGAGAAGTGATTTAATATTTACTTTTATAGACTCTTCCACAGAGATAATATGTTTTACTTTGAAACTGATTTATCTGTTTGAAGAACAGTCTATTTCTTGGAACTCTTTAGCATTCTAATAGTTAATTCCTGTGAGTACAACAGACTGTCAGATCATTAATTTTAATTATCTTGATCCTACTAATAATTTATTTGAATTTTTTTCATGAAGTACTTGATTACAAGCCTGAATTCATGTTACCTTTCAAGTTAAAAAATAAAAACAATTTTTTTAATAAAAAAAATTTAAAAAAACAATTTTTTATACTTTTAAATTATTACCAGTTAAAAAATAAAAACAATTTTTTATACTTTTAAATTATTACATGTAATCCAGTCTTTGATACCCAATTTTGGTACTTTTGAAGAGCAAAGTTGCCAACCAAAGTAACAATTGCTGGGGTGCCTGGGTGGCTCAGTGAGTTAAGCATCTCACTCTTGATTCTGGCTCAGGTCATGATCTCAGGGTTGTGAGATCGAGCCCTGCAGTGTGCTTCATGCTGGGTGTGGAGCCTGCTTCAGATTCTCTCTCTCCCTCTCCTTCTGCCCCTCCCTGGTTACACATACACTCTCTCTCTCCAAAAAAAAATAAAATAAATAAATTAAAAAATCAAGTAACAATTGCTATCCTGAGATCAAAAGTATAGGATAATAAGGCAGGGACTCAATATGATTTTGAAAATTTTTAGGTGTCTGGAACTTGAGAATAATGTGAAAAAGACCATTATATTCAGGAAGATGATAATTCTTCCAGTGCCTTTTGTGTCAAAATACATTATACTGAACTTCTGCATGGTGAAATCACAAACTGAAAAAAAATAGAATTTCATTTGAAAGGTCATAATATTGCTTGCACCAAAATGCATTTAGAGTAAAAAGAAAACAAATTCTGAGTTTTATGTGTATTGTGCCAATTTGGAATCTTGGTAGTGTCCCCACTCCTTCTAAGCAATGGGGAGAATCTTATAAAATACAGGTCCCTTTATCTTTGTAATTTAAAAAAATACATCTTAAATATTTAAATGATGTTGCCACTTCTGAATGTATTTTGCCTTTACAAAACAGTTTCTTTCTATTCCAGTTTTGCAACAAGAAAGAAATGGGGGTTGACTGTATATGCATTGATTTTCATAAGTTCACATGTTAGTGTCTATAAAACCAAACAGAAGAATTCACACATTAATTTATTTGTTTCAATAAAGCTTTGCTGAATGCCTTCCCTAGGCCTGGTGTTGTGAGCTAGATGCTGAAGATAAAACAAGTGCTTGTCCTCAAGGCTTCTGGATGGAGCATAAACCATTCTAACATGCTTATTAGCACATGGAAGAGGGAGGACTCCATAGAAGAAGAGAGTTTTCTTTTTTCCCCAATTGTCATTTCTGTCTTACTCATTTATTCATTCTTGTTCTTCCTCTCTCTCTTCCTTGAATTGTCAGGGAACTTCCCACAATACTTTAATGGTATGTATATTTTGAAGTTGCGTCTCCTGTGGCTTTTATTTGTGCATATATTTTATCTTATATTAGACCATAACCTTCTTGAGCACAAAAATCTGTGATTAACCACATTTCTGTATGGCTTATATTGTTTCACATGATTCCTTTAACATAGCAAGCACTGATGAATGAATACATGAGTGAATGAAGTAGTAGAGTAAAGGGTATTTAGTGTAGTTGGGAAGGAATTAAGAAATTTCATTCCAGGAAACTGGGCTTTATGGGAACTACATGGCTAAGAAAACACGCTGTAGTCTAATGACGTGAAGACCAGGCCATTATGATCCTCGGACAGAGGTAGAGAGCTACAATGAATTTTCAAAAATCCACACTAATGATGAGTGTGGCATTATAATGTAATAATAAGATCCTTCTTTATTTTTTAATTATTTAAAATTTTAAAATTAATTTTACTTTAAAACATTAACACATTGTATTTTATCATATAAATATTAGTTATAAAGTTGAAATACATAATTTTTAAACAATATTATTATTAAATAATTACTCTTAATTTGGTGGTTTTCCTCCTATAAATTTCAGAATATTGTCCTTTAATACCTTTCACACCTGAATTTTTCAAACTCTTCAGTGCTCCCTAGAAACACAACCCATCATCTCTGAGAGTTTGGTTCACCTGCCAAATTAGCTCTCCCGGTAATGGACTCTGCTCAGGATCCTTCCGTGTTAACCTCTGTTTTATTTTTGTAGTACCAGTTTCTCTTCTACTGAGGCAAAGCAAAATGCCCCAAACTGTTTTCATTTACATGTAAGTCTTTCTGTACAGCCCAATGCCTGCTAAATTGGCACCGTTGCCAGGTAAAGTGATGGGACCCAAATTGAGACTATGACGTAAAGGCCCTACTGATCTTGATGCTGTTTCCAAATCTGTTTCTTCATATTGTTATGCAATGAGGTGCAGTTGCTAATTTTTAATTGTTTAAAAACAATCTCCTTGTTTTCCTCCCAACTCCCCTCAACCCTCGCTGGAAATTGTATTTGCAATAGTCCACTTAAGGATCTTATAATGGTTATACAGTGTCTGATATTTTCCAATATAGTTTGTATAAATCTGTGAGTGAATGAACAATGCATCACTCATTGCATTCTGCATTTCAAAACAGCAAATGGCAGTGCTTGGTCCTGCTGCAGAAGTGACTGGTGAAAGAACTCTCTCTGTGAGTGACAGGGCATTGTAGTGTCATGGTGGGGTACCGTATGGGATTTCTCTCAACATTGGCATTATATTTGGGTTTCTGTCATGATTTCTGATATCCTACTTGCTTTCCAGCTGTTTTGTATTTTTAAATTTCCCACTTGTTTAATGGAGTTTGACATTCTTCATAAAATAGGCTGTCCATTTCTGTCATGTCTGAACTTGAGAACTTACCCTCCATTGGCAGGACTTTGATCTCCAGACTTTCTTAGGGTTTCTCATCCTATCTAGGACTAGAGGGCAGCAGCTCAGGAATCCTTGAATCCCAGTATCTGTCTTCCAAATGAGCTTTCAAATGATGTGATAATTTACTGATTAGAAAAGAGTTTTTCTTCAACTGTATTTTGAAATTAATTCAGATTTTGGTTCAGATTATCTCCAAACTAAATGGGACAATATTCTATATACATCTGCTAAGTTGCATAAAAGTCTTACTCTTGGGGATTTAGTTTAAATAATACTGCCTTTATGAGAACTCCTCCAATAATTTGATTCTGTAGGGATGAGCTCCTGCTATGAATTTCTTCAGAATTTAAATATATGTAACAATATGTACCATTTCTTCTATCTGTCCATCCATCCATTCATCCATCTATCCATCTGTCATTTAGTATTCTTGGGATCCTAATGAACAAAATCAGTTCCTTGACCTCACAAGCAAGCAGTAAAATACTGTTTTTTTCTAGATGGGTAAAAGTGTGTATAGGTTATGGTGGGAGTGGAAAGAAAGATCTTCCTTTTCTGGGAGACTTTATATAGGTAACATCATATTTGAGCTGGGCAGCTTGGTCTTATTTATATATTGCTATTATTTCATGTATATTATCTATCTAGACTATAAATTTTATAAAGAATAAAGATTTTTTCAAAGATCATACAGGCTTGTATATTAGCAAAATTTTGAAAATCCATGTTAGTACAGTGATCAGAACTACTTTTCACAAAGTTCACATTTATATACTTACATTTATAATGAAGATATAAGGTCTTCAGATAAGGATGAGCTAATAGATAAAGGTAATCTAATTAATTATGAATAATTCAATAATATAATTTAATAATTACCAATGCAAAATTAATAGTTAACTTATTTCAAATTTTTATATGACACAAAGATAGTGAACTTTATCTTATTTTTTAAATGTATTTATTTGAGAGAAAAGGAGAGAGTATGCATGAGCGGTGGGGAAGGGCCAAGGAAGAGGATCTTTAATCAACCTCCCTGCTAAGCTCAGAGCCTGGCTTGAGGGCTCTATCTCACAACCCATGAGATCATAACCTGAGTTGAAACCAAGAGTTGGAGACTTAATCAACTGAGACACCCAGGAGTCCCAAGTTAATAAACCTTAAAAAGTTGGTCCTGATAATACAGCTTTTATATTATAATAAAACACTTCTTGTTGACATTTATATAAAGATTAACTTCTAACTTATTAGCACATATGGATTCTATGAGGAAGGGGTGACTGATCCGAGTGATTGGAAGTTATGTTAGAGGTGGGGAGTATCTAGTTTTTATTAGAGTTTACTGATATTGTCTCACTCTAATTTTAGTCTCTCCCGCTCTCTTTTTTTTTCAGTTTCACCTAGCATTTACAGCTGTCCTTTTCTAGGTTCATTTTCTGTTACCTTACTTCATAGGCTGTCTGTCTTTAGCTTCTTAGTGATCATTAACAGACTAAATGTTTGTATCCTTGATGAGGGTTATATGATCAGCCACATATGTATGCAGATAATCTTTTTTCAACTATGGCTTTGGTCAAACTAATTAAAAATAAAGTACATGAAGGAAAAATGTGAAGTATTATATCTTAATGGCCTACCTTGTTTTATTAGTAATAAAATGATTTGGTTTCAACTCAAGGTTCAAAGTAGATATCAAATGCAGTTAAAAATATCAAAGTGTTTTAGGCCATATTTGGACCTTAAAGCTCAAGCCTGAGGTTGCGTAACAGTCTTCATTATCATCAAGATACCTTAGAGAGTATGTTTTAGCTCTTTTTAACATTGTTGGACATTCAGTGATACCCAAGATACAACTATAAAATAATACAAGGGAACTTTATGGAAGAGTTTTTATTATTGTTTCCTTATTGTTAGGTCCTATACTTTATATTGCTAATCAATGGCCAGAATGATATAAGTGATGTAACAAAGGATGACTCTTAATTTATAGAAATAGATTTCAGATAGATTCTCTGTGGGATACAGTCTTTTATGAAAAAGTTTAATCTTATACCATTATGGATAGTATTAATAATTCATAATTTTTCATTCTGTTATTTAGCTATCTATTATCAAAATACCAAGATTTGAAAGGAAAAACTGATATGAATCTTGTAAAAATATACAATTAAGGTAACCTAATGCAAGGATTAGGAAATCTAAACTGATCTAAGGTATCAAAAATTTTTTGTAATTTTCTCATGGCTACTAAAGAAGAAGTTCTCCATTGAATGAAACTTTGAATAGAATTATAAATAGATTTTTTGTTTGCTTTTGTTTTTGTTTTTTGTTTTTTTATTTTTATTTTTTTAAAGATTTTATTTATTTGACAGACAGAGATCACAAGTAGGCAGAGAGGTAGGCAGAGAGAAAGGAAGGGAAGCAGGCTCCCTACTGAGCAGAGAGCTTGATGCAGGGCTCGATCCCAGGACTCTGGGATCATGACCCATGCCAAAGGCAGAGACTTTAACCCACTGAGCCACCCAGGGGCCCCTGTTTTTATTTTTAAACAAAAGTCACAACCCTGAGATCAAGACTTGAGCTGAGATCGAGTCAGACACTTAACCAACTGAGCTACCCGGCACTCCAGAATTATAAATAAATTTTTATACTGATATATTCTTAATATCCAAAATTGTCCCCTGAGATTTAGTTTTAAAATATATTAATGGGGTTCTGATAATTACATGAGTTAATATAAACATATTATATATAAGCACAGTATATTATATATTGTGTATAATTTATAATGTATGATAAGTATACATTTATATATGCATATTTTATGTATATAAGCATAGTATATGTTTGTGTATACACACAACACACATACATACACACCCAAAACTTGGTAATGGTTAGTGACTTTCTCCCAACAGGAGCATCCTGGGTGTTTTTTTCCTATTACCCTTTCTCACTTCAGGCATAGAATTGTGTCAAACATTTGAGGATAATTCAAGGCATAATAGATATGAGGATAGATCATCTGCTGTTGCTGAGCTTCTGTCCTCATTTAGTATATGTGAACAAGAAGTTAAAAAATCGGTAAACTTGAGACTAGTTTTGAGTATAGATACAAAGAAGGCTTTCGGCATATGATATTTTGTGTTTGTAGGGAAACAGTGAAGCCTCTGATCTCACCCTCTTTGAGAAATTTTGCCAAAACAAGGCAACTCTTTTTTGAATTGGTATTATCTTTGGAAAATGATTATATTACCTACTGAATTTACCATGTCTCTCTCTCATCCTAATAGAGAACTGATTAGATTTTTCTTACCTTTTATTTTTATTCTTTTCATATATATATATATATATATATATATATTTTAGTTTCAGCTTGCATTTTAATAAAATATTTGTTTTTTTTAATTATTTGTAGTTTTTGTAAGTAAATTGGACTTCTTAAAAGTATGTAATGGGAACCATCCCAAATGCCTAGGAGAAGAACTAATGTATTTTGAATCACTTATTTGTTTATTTTCAATGATTTTATAATTTTTTATTATAGGACATGAAATGGGACACATAAGAAGGGGCAGATTAGGGGCAAAGCTACACAGTTTCTTAAATAAATGAACTAGATCTTTTTGTTGAGCTGCAACTACTAGTAACTGAATAATGCATATTTTCTTAGCTTCTTCTGAAGGGAAATTTAAAAATATAAATTAAGAATGGAAAATTCTAGGGGCGCCTGGGTGGCTCAGTGGGTTAATGCCTCTGCCTTCAGCTCAGGTCATGATCTCAGGGTCCTGAGATCGAGCTCCACATCGGGCTCTCTGCTCATCAGGGAGCCTGCTTCCCCGTCTTTCTCTCTCTGCCTGCCTCTCTGCTTCCTTGTGATTTGTCTGTCAAATAAATAAATAAAATCTTTAAAAAAAAAAAAAGAATGGAAAATTCTAGAAAATTATTTCTCTGCCTGCCTCTCTGCCTATTTGTGATCTCTGCCTGTCAAATAAGCAAATAAAATCTTTAAAAACAATAATAAAAAAATTCCAAGAACATTTTTGAAATGTTGGGCTGTGGTAGACAATGAAAAGTAACATAGTGGGATAGGGTCATTCTGTTTTAGGGATGGCGATGGCAGGAAAAATAAAACTGCCCTTTTTAACATTGAGACAACATTTCCTATATGGTGTCCCCATGAAAGAACATTGGGAAATGTATTGGATCTGTTTGTGACGATTATTTTGATTGTTGGTTCCTCACAGTGTGTTCAGTCTGGAGTGGCTTATATTTATGTCATGGTGCTGGGCTACATCTTGGGCCCTTTCTTTTTACTTGACAACATTAGCAACATGGTTTTGAAGAAAGGAAGACTCTTTCTCTAATAAATTAGGTAGCTTCTGTGGGTATTTAAAGGGATTCGAAGTTTAAGAAATTTAATAACGCAGAAGTCTTTATACAGGGTGCTTAGTGGTTCCTGAATCACACTTGCTTCTCCTGACCCCAACGCCCACAGTTGCTTTATTGTCAGAACACACAGGTGGCTTCTGCCAGAAGGCATGACTACTACAGAAATGTCTGCCTGGTTCTGCATTCACATCACACTCTGCTCATGAGAATTTAATTAATATAGGAAGTTGATGGTTTCTGGTCACCAAAATCTGGTCAGTCTCTTGACTCATAATATTATGGTCCATCCCTGGGACTACCCAGGTTAGAGGTGCTTCTCCCAGTTCCAAGGTTTGAGACCTGATCTTCAAGAACTCTTTAGCACTCAATGTCTGAAATTTTCTTCTCTATGTTGATACAGAATACATAGTTTATCTTTAAACCAAAAAAGGAAAAGCAACATGTATTTGCGGGGGAGGACATAGGCCCTTCCTGGAAATATATTTCTAACTCATTCCTTCAGGAATTTCTTCTCCTGTGGATCAGCTGAGCAACTCATAGATTCAGTGAGTCCCTAAGAGGCCTGTGGAATAATTGAGAATTTGGGAGGAAAGAAAATGATTCTCAACTTCATGGTGCCGTAAATGCATTTCTAGATACTGGAGCCTTGAGTGTAGCCCTTTTCCAAATCTGCTTGGGGGTTTAGGGTTTTCAACTTATGCCACGAGTGATATTGATTAAGCATTTTCTGCCTTGCCCATTAGCTCTCCCTTCTGCTCAGTGCTGTAGTGAAATCACAATTTGTGCCATGGAAATCACTGAGGCAATAAATCTAGCACTTACGACTTCAATGCATTATTGAGAAGAGAGCACAGATGGACTATAAGGGAGCAAGCAGTTGTTCAAACTAACTAATATCTTTGATAATTAATAAATGTAACAGGGGAAATGAACAGCAAAAGACGGAGTAACTGATCTAATTTTTAACTAAAACACAGCATAAAAATTCTTTGATTTGCAATTTTAAAAAATTCTCTCCATAGCTTTGAAAGAAAACATTTTGGTTCCTTTGCTAACTGCAACCTCAATGACATTGTAATGGGAGGAGAATTAACATGCTCCACGTCATCTGTAGTCATTTTGTGTTCAGCTTAAATTTCTACCCCATGTGGTTTAAGTGTTCCTGTTTATCAAATACCAGCTAGGTTTCGGGAACTGTTCTAGGTGCTGGTAATTTAAAGATAACTGAAGCATGGTTCCTGTTTTTGAGGAGCGCCCAGTCTCTAGGAGGGATATGCCTGTAGATGTAAACAGTGAGTAAGCTCAGCCTTTAACTGGGTTATGCAGTGGCCTCAGAGGAGGGTATCACCTGCTCTGCTAGGCTGGGGTCAGGAAACTCTTCAGAAAGAGGGCTCCTAAGTTGAGTCTTGAAGGAAGAAGAAACTCACTAGGAGAAAAAAACAGGAATACTATCCCAGGCAGAGGCAAAAAGGCTCGAGACAGATGGCTAGTCGAGGGACTGAACTACTCCAACTGGCAGGAACAAGTGATACTTATGGAGGAGCAGCAATAGGTAAATGTACGTTCGTGAGAATACAGCAAAATGGTAGGTGAGAGGTGACGAAGACCGGAGATCAGGTACAGGTACTAGCAATGAGGATGGAAAGAAAAGGGTGAGTCGCCACTTACTAGCTGAGTGACCATGGGTCAGTTCATTAACATCTCTGAGCCACAATATTGGTGCTGGTTAAATGGATCTCATAATCCCTACCTTAGAGTTGTGTTGTTAGCACTGGAGATAATATATGTGTGATTTCTGGAATAGTAAGTTCTCAGTAAGTGAAAGGGGTAATTATAATATTATTCCTGATTGATTGAAACACTCTATCATGTCCTATGTCCTGTGCTCTTTTTCTACATAGTTCACTGCTTGTCACTTTCATAGCCTCGTTCAATATATAGTTGAATATAGAGCTGAAAGAATTAAGCATTTTTTAAATGCTTCTGCCAACAGTCATTTTTCCAATAATTATTACTGTTGCCACATTAATCTATATTTGAGATGCAATCAAATTGAAGTGCTCAAAAATTTATAAGCTCCGTCTATCAGAATTGAAGGAAGGAGAGAGAAACATTCGGACATGATTAGAATGGTTGGCTTATTAGTGAAAATTTTGTATCATAGTTCAAATATCAAATATCCAACTAAACTGAAAGGATTGAGAGTTGTCATTCTAGAATGGGATACTGATTTAATGTTTAGCTTTAGGCATGTTACTTCTCCTTTTCTCTGCACTTCAGTAAAAGGAGGAAGACTATGCCTGCTGATTAAATACCAATGAGCAGGCTTAAGCATAAGAATGACAAATAATAAAATAATAACTTTCCTCTCTGAGGAGAAGGAAATTTGTGTCAGCAAATCTGTTATATTTTTGAGACTTAACAATAAAACACTCTAAATGGGAATTCTGTCCCTAGTCCAGGTTTTTTTGTTAACATCAGTTTCTCCAAATATATTCCTGACTTCCGCAATTTTGTTCCATACCTCAGTAGTTTTGTTTTGAATTATGAACAGCAAAATCTCTGTGAAAAGTAGAAATTAACCTGCTGATGTATCTGTCTCTACCCCCTTATAGATGCTGTAAGATAAGTGGAAAAATACAATTTCAAAACCTAATCCAGCAGAAAATGTCTCTAACCTGCAAAACAATCCATTTGTTTATGTAACTGGGATGATTTTTTCTTTTTTCTTGAAAGAAAGGGCCTCCTTATAAAGAAATGCAAGCATTTGGGGTTATCAGTCATTATGGTTTCCCCTTGCTACCTCTTCCAGGCCTCTCTGGATCCAACCAGGAGCTAGGTTAAATTCTACCTATTATATGAAGCCTTTAGGAAAAAACCAAACCCAAAAAACTTCTGAAGCCACGCTTCTCTGAACTGTAGCAATTTTTTATTTTACTTCTTCCCCAGTACTTTATATAAACTGCTATGTTAGTGACTATCTTATGATGCATTATGCCTTATCTTCCCAATTATATCACAGATGCTTGATAGCAACTACTTTGTTTTCTATTGTCTTACCTGGTCCAGAGGAGATATTCATAGATTTATTGGCTTCCTTGGGACTTTCTAGAAGTACAAATTATTACCTAAAAAAATTAGGTACAAATTTTACCTAAAAGTGCATATCTCCCAGATCTTAGATTTAGGTCCTGCTCTATCACTGTGTTCCTTCTGTACCTGTGGCAGAAAGTTTGCAGCGAGCTGGGCCATGGACACTCATGTCTGTGTTTATGGTGGCTTCTTCAAACCCCTAGGACTCTTCCACTGAGTTTATAAAGCAGACTTTCTTATGCATGGCCTGTGCTCCTGAATGAATCTCAAAAATATCCCCACACAAAAAAATATGGTCAACAGAGCATGAGGGAAACCAAACTGGGAAGGCAAATCTTGTCTCTAAAACTTATAAATATGGATTATGTCTTGCCCTCCCAAATATAATGAATATTGGTAACTTGAAATTCATGGTGTAAGTTCCAGTTGAAGTGGATTAAGAGTGTCTTCGAAATTGTATTCCAATCTAAGAAAACTCTTAAATGGGAGCCAAATTATATCAATATTCTAAGTTACATAATCAAATGGAGTGCTCTACTGTAGCGCGTTGGCATTCTCTATCTCTCTCTGCTTTTGCATTCTTGTAATTATATTTGGTCTGCTAGACTCACCCTGAATTTTGAGGATTCTGATGTTAAAAGGACAAGGGAGAAAAATTTATAAACCATAACAGTTGCCTTGATTCTGTTTTCCTAAATTATTTAGCGGAGAGTAACATTTTATTGCTACCTCTCTCAATCACTTCCCTGCTGATTGGTTCCTCTACCTTAGAGACACAAATGCACACAACACACACACACACACACACACACACACACACAGACACACACAGACACACATGCATACTTTATAGCAGTCATGCTTTAAAGCAATCATACTTTAGGGCTTTCTACAATGTATATGACTAGTTAGTAAGCACTGTAGCTGTGCAGTTTTAGATGTATATATGAGTCTCTCCAGGACTTGGAGTTGCACTGGGGAACTCAATGCCCATTTGAAGGGTTTACTGAACTCAGCAAAAAGACTGAAAACGGTGTTCTTGAAATGGAGGGCTTTCAGGATACTCTTATATGTGGTGGTTACCCCTGAGGGAAAGCCTATAAACTGGGGTTTGGACAATTTGGATTAGTTTGGTCAAAGTGTGACCTTAGCCTATGACCTAGAATGTATGTCCTACTTGTTCACAGTTAGCTAAAAATAAACACGAAGTGGAACTTTTTAAGCTCTTGGTGTGTTTCATATTATAAATCATTCCTGTCCTCATTCTCCTTCCCATCTCCATCCCTCCCTTTCTATCGCCTTTATTAATTGTTTCATCCATTCAGTAAGTGATCATTGAAGAGGTATTATGTGTCAGCTACTATCCTAGGTGCTAGTGGGGTGAGTAAGTAATAAAAATAGATATTATAGTAAGAGGTTATACATAAAATAGTCACATAAAAATATAAATTTTGATGTTGGGTCTGGAGGAGTCATACACAACTAGTCTTGCAGGGAGGTATATCATGGAAGGTTTCCTTACAAAAGTTTCATGAGAGTTGAGTTGAGTGAACAGATGAGTGAAGGTAGGAAGACACACGCATCAAGCCAATGGAACAGGACAAAAGATCAGAGGCAGGTATGGGCAGGAGAGTCCAGAATAGTGGAACTAGAGACTGCAGGAAAGGGGCTGGGGGTGGGACAGAGGCGTGTTTGAGATGGGATCAAGAGGCTGTTAGGGCTACATCATTAGTTTCTTTTAGGTCATTTTGGGTATGTTTGTTTTTAAGGTTTAGGTATTATAAAGCAATTGGAAGCCAATGAAGGATTTTAATCAGGGAAGTGACATGATTGTAATTACAGAAAAACCATTCTGGAGAGGAAAGAGGATTAAAGGCTAGAGCAGATGAGTACAAAACTGTTGGGAGGCTACTGGAGGACCCATTAGAGAACTGAGAAGGCAGTAGAGAAGGGGATGGTAGCCATGCGATAGAGGGAGTTCAATAAATGTCAGGAGTATTTAGTGGAGTGACAGGACCTGGTGAAGGGATTAAGAATGGGGGTGAGTGAGAAGATCTCAAGAATGTGTAGGTTTCTGGAAACACAAGTGTCCTGACATGATGGCTATTCAATGAAATGGGATACACTGCAAGGGAATGGGTTCACAGTTTCTTTGGTTGTGAGTTTGGTATCAGACATGATAGAGATGTAGCAGTTTTGACATAGCCTAATGGAAATGTTGGAGAGTAACTTCGTTCAAATCTGGGGCTCAGAAGAGCAATCTGGGCCAGAGTAATCAGCATGAAAGAGAATATATCACTCCTTTGTTTGTTTCAGTAGGATACATTTCCAAAGGTAAATGGAACATTTCTTTTTAAATATTTTTCTTGTTTATGTTGTATTGCTATTTACTCCCTAACCAAAATTTACAATTTGATATTATTATTGTTAACTATTATTTTGAACTATAGTCACCATGCTATAGTCACAGCTATGGTCACCATATAGTCATTTTAGTCTCCAGGTCCAATATGATTTTAATGTTTTACCTTTTTAATGTAATATGATTATGAAACCTGATACTTGAATTTAATTCCTTGAGAAATACCCTTAGATTTTGAAAATAATATTTCATTATATCCTCAAATGAATCTGACTTACTTTAGAAGGATAACAGCTTTGCATTCTAATGGAGTCTGAAAATCAATGTTTTGGAGATATGGTTGAAATGTTGGTCTCTTTACATGTTGTTCTGTGATTGTGGACTGTGATGCTGGGTGCTTCCTCATCTCCCTTGCATGAGCCAGCGAAGTGACTTAAGCAAGTCACCAACCTTGCTAGGACTTCATTACTCATATATTGAAGAGATGTTTGTATTAACATGATCTCCAAGATTTATTTTGGCCTTAAGAATCTATGAAAAGTGGGTGCCTGGGTGGCTCAGTGGATTAAGCCTCTGCCTTTGGCTCAGGTCATGATCTCAGGGTCCTGGGATCGAGCCCCACATCAGGTTCTCTGTTCAGCAGGCAGCCTGCTTTTCCCTCTACCTCTGCTTGCCTCTCTGCCTACTTGTGATCTCTCTCTCTGTCAAACAAATAAATAAAATCTAAAAAAAAAAAAAAAAAGAATCTATGAAAAGTTAGCACTGATTTTAAGAAAGTAGTTAGGAGTAAGGATGAGGAGAAGTATTTACTTTAAATACCAGAAAAGTTTTAGATCTCTGGAGGAAATGAACCTTCTGAAATTATTCAGGATATAGTAAAGGGGAGTTTATACTTAAAAAAGAAATCTTTCTACACATGCGGAAAGATAGTTAAATCGCTGCTAAAAATGTGAAATGGAGGTGAGCAACATTTCCAAAGGCAGTAAGTAGTGTTATATTTTACTGGTAAATTCTATCATTCTTTTTTTAAAAAATGAAATAGAGGTTTATATAAAAAACGGAGAAAAAAGAAATTGCATGTGCAGATGTAAAATACCATCTGTGCTTCTGGATCCACTCCATGCTTCACACCTCGGTGAAAGAAATTATTGATTGAAAGCTCAGATTTTGCTGGCTAGTTGTAAAAGCTTCCTGTGTTGCTTATCATGCATTTTAAAAATAGGTGGTTTTGAATTTGTCAGTTAATTTTAGCCCCATTTGCCTAGGCCTCCTAACTCAGGAAGCATGCTTTTAGTAAAGCTATGATTCAATTAATATTCAACTCAATTAATAGTAATGAGCACTTACAAGGTGCCAGGCAAAGTGTTAGGCACTTTGCATTAGCTCAAACTTCTGAATGTTTATAATAGCTTTCCTTTTGCCTCCTAGTGGCAGCTTGGGTTCATCTAATTTGCTGGACTGGAGAGTTTCATTTGTATCTTACTTTGATAAAATATTAAACATGGCAAGTATACAGTCTCATAAAGTTAGAGAAGCTTGTCATAAATATCTCCAACTTCACCTCTCTTACCTCTTTCCCATTTTTATAATGGCTGGTGTCACATTTGTGCCCAGGCCCAAGTCAACTCTGCTCTCATTTACTTCTTGCCATGAATTTAAGTAAGATTGGCACCTCTCTCAGGGTTATTTTCCCCCCTCTAATCTTATGGCTAATTGTGGGGTGGAATACTTGTTCCTGTTACTATAGTTTTAAACATAGACTACTGCTGCTTATACTTCGAGGTAAAGGGGGGGTACAGGATTTGATTTTTTTTTTTTCAAATTTAGAGTTTTGGCCGTGATGTTTTACATAAACTTACTCAGTTAAGAACATATTAAACGGCATTTATTTTCAGGAAAATT
The DNA here is from genome assembly GCF_009829155.1 of Mustela erminea. Lineage (NCBI taxonomy): Eukaryota > Metazoa > Chordata > Mammalia > Carnivora > Mustelidae > Mustela > Mustela erminea. The sequence goes on along the minus strand of NC_045627.1, from coordinate 33,845,000 downwards.
CTTAGAAGCAACACAAAAGAGCCAAATTCGTGTCCTTCTTCTCTAAACTACAGTCACTGCAAATGTATCTATGAATTTTTCAGGCACCAACAGTTCTGGGAAAACAAACATATTATTAGAAGCTCAAAGTAGACGCCTCAGGTGCCAAATGCATCCCTAAATACTTAAAGAGAGGGAAGTAGTTACACAGGTATTTGCTTAATATAAAGGGTGATAGAGAGCTGTATATTTGTAGAATTAAATCTTCCTTGTTAAAATACTGACCATTTTAGTTGTAGTTTGATTTTTAAGTGTATAAAATCTACATATATATAGTAATAAACATATAGAGAATATATGTATACAAAATGAATCCTTTCGCTTGTCTAAAACCTGAATAATATTAAGAAATGTATTTTGTGAAAATCATGAATGAAAGAGGAGAGATCACAACTAACACCAAAGGAATATAGACAATTATAAGAACATACTATGAACAACTCTACACCAACAAATTTGACAAATCTGGAAGAAATGGATGCATTCCTAGAGACATATAAACTACCACAGCTGAACCAGGAAGAAATAGAAAGCCTGAACAGACCCATAACCAGTAAGGAGATTGAAACAGTCATTAAAAATCTCCAAACAAGGGGCGCCTGGGTGGCTCAGTGGGTTAAGCTGCTGCCTTCGGCTCAGGTCATGATCTCAGGGTCCTGGGATCGAGTCCCGCATCGGGCTCTCTGCTCAGCAGGGAGCCTGCTTCCTTCTCTCTCTCTCTCTGCCTGCCTCTCAGTGTACTTGTAATTTCTCTCTGTCAAATGAATAAATAAAATCTTTAAAAAAAAAAAAATCTCCAAACAAACAAAAGCCCAGGGCCAGACGGCTTCCCGGGGGAATTCTACCAAACATTTAAAGAAGAACTAATTCCTATTCTCCTGAAACTGTTCCAAAAAATAGATATGGAAGGAAAACTTCCAAACTCATTTTATGAGGCCAGCATCACCTTGATCCCAAAACCAGACAAGGATCCCATCAAAAAAGAGAACTACAGACCAATATCCTTGATGAACACAGATGCAAAAATTCTCATCAAAATACTAGCCAATAGGATTCAACAGTACATTAAAAGGATTATTCACCACGACCAAGTGGGATTTATTCCAGGGCTGCAAGGTTGGTTCAACATCCGCAAATCAATCAGTGTGATAGAACACATCAATAAAAGAAAGAACCAGAACCATATGATACTCTCAATAGATGGTGAAAAAGCATTTGACAAAGTACAGCATCCCTTCCTGATCAAAACTCTTCAAAGTGCAGGGATAGAGGGCACATACCTCAATATCATCAAAGCCATCTATGAAAAACCCACCACAAATATCATTCTCAATGGAGAAAAACTGAAAGCTTTTCCGCTAAGGTCAGGAACACGGCAGGGATGTCCATTATCACCACTGCTATTCAACATAGTACTAGAGGTCCTAGCCTCAGCAATCAGACAACAAAAGGAAATTAAAGGCATCCAAATCGGCAAAGAAGAAGTCAAATTATCACTCTTCGCAGATGATATGATACTATTTGTGGAAAACCCAAAAGACTCCACTCCAAAACTGCTAGAACTTGTACAGGAATTCAGTACAGTGTAAGGATATAAAATAAATGCACATAAATCAGCTGCATTTCTATACACCAACCACAAGAGAGAGGAAGGAGAAATTAAGAAACCAATCCCATTTACAATTGCACCCAAAACCATAAGATACCTAGGAATAAACCTAACCAAAGAGGCAAAGAATCTATACTCAGAAAACTATAAAGTACTCATGAAAGAAATTGAGGAAGACACAAAGAAATGGAAAAATGTTCCATGCTCCTGGATTGGAAGAATAAATATTGTGAAAATGTCTATGCTACCTAAAACAATCTACACATTTAATGCATTCCCATCAAAGTACCATCCATCATTTCAAAGAAATTGAACAAATAATCCTAAAATTTATATGGAACCAGAAAAGACCTTGAATAGCCAAAGGAATATTGAGAAAGAAAGCCAACGTTGGTGGCATCATAATTCCAGACTTCAAGCTCTATTACAAAGCTGTCATCATCAAGACAGCATGGTACTGGCACAAAAACAGACACATAGATCAATGGAACAGAATAGAGAGCCCAGAAATAGACTCTCAACTCTACAGTCAACTAATCTTCGACAAAGCAGGAAAGAATGTCCAATGGAAAAAAGACAGCCTCTTCAATAAATGGTGTTGGGAAAACTGGACAGCCACATGCAGAAAAATGAAATTGGACCATTTCCTTACACCACACACGAAAATAGACTCAAAATGGATGAAGGACCTCAATGTACGAAAGGAATCCATCAAAATCCTTGAGGAGAACACTGGCAGCAACCTCTTCGATCTGAGCCAAGCAACATCTTCCTAGGAACATCACCAAAGGCAAGGGAAGCAAGGGCAAAAATGAACTATTGGGATTTTATCGAGATCAAAAGCTTTTTCACAGCAAAGGAAGCAGTTAACAAAACCAAAAGACAACTGACAGAATGGGAGAAGATATTTGCAAACGACATATCAGATAAAGGACTAGTGTCCAAAATCTATAAAGAGCTTAGCAAACTCAACACCCAAAGAACAAATAATCCAATCAAGAAATGGGCAGAGGACATGAACAGACATTTCTGCAAAGAAGACATCCAGATGGCCAACAGACACATGAACAAGTGCTCCACATCACTCGGCATCAGGGAAATACAAATCAAAACCACAATGAGATATCACCTCACACCAGTCAGAATGGCTAAAATCAACAAGTCAGGAAATGACAGATGCTGGCGAGGATGTGGAGAAAGGGGAACCCTCCTACACTGTTGGTGGGAATGCAAGCTGGTGCAACCACTCTGGAAAACAGCATGGAGGTTCCTCAAAATGTTGAAAATAGAACTACCCTATGACCCAGCAATTGCACTACTGGGTATTTACCCTAAAGACACAAACGTAGTGATCCGAAGGGGCACGTGCACCTGAATGTTTATAGGAGCAATGTCCACGATAGCCAAACTCTGGAAAGAACCTAGATGTCCATCAACAGATGAATGGATAAAGAAGTGGTATATATACACAATGGAATACTATGCAGCCATCAAAAGAAATGAAATCTTGCCATTTGCGACGACGTGGATGGAACTAGAGGGTATCTTGCTTAGCAAAATAAGTCAGTCGGAAAAAGACAACTATCATATGGTCTCCCTGATATGAAGAAGTGGAGATGCAACATGGGGGGTTAAGAGGGTAGGAGAAGAATAAATGAAACAAGGTGGGATTGGGAGGGAGACAAACCACAAGTGACTCTTAATCTCACAAAAGAAACTGAGGGTTGCTGGGGGGAGGGGGGTTGGGAGAAGGAGGGTGGGATTATGACATTGGGGAGGGTATGTGCTATGGTGAGTGCTGTGAAGTGTGTAAACCTGGCGATTCATATACCTGTGCCCCGGGGGATAAAAATATATGTTTATAAAAAATAAAAATTAATTTAAAAAATTAAATAAATAAATAAATAAATAAGAAAAGGTTGAAAACAGAAAAAAAAATATATTTTGTGTTCCAAATACATGTCTTTAGCTGGTATAAGAGAGAATTTATTATGCACATTCTCTTTGAATAATAGAATTGTTTGTTTTTATTATTTTTTTATGTTTTTATTTTTTAAAGTTTTTTTTTTTTTAATTTATTTGACAGACAGAGATCACAAGTAGGCAGAGAGGCAGGCAGAGAGAGAGGTGGAAGCAGGCTCTCTTGATCCCAGGACCCTGGGATCACGACCTGAGCCATAGGCAGAGGCTTTAACTCCCTGAGCCACCCAGGCGCCCCAAATTGTCTATTTTTAGTAGATCATTTCTAGTTAAACTTTTATGATAAAGTTTAAAAGAAATTTTCTAAAATTCCTCTATTAAAAGTATTTACTTGACACTCTTTGGTAATCTGATACCTCTGGGTATATCTGTGTAAAATAAATATCTGCATCTGAACCAAGAAAATCTGTCTAGTTAATTACATTTAGACATTGGGCAAAAGACACTTAAATTGTCTGAGTTAAGCAAAGTATAAAATGTGATCTATTTCTAAGAATCTGTGCAAAACGGCTTTGAAAAGAATAGTGTTCGTTTTGTTATGTTTAGTATTTTTAGGAGCTTTTATTCATTTTGAAAGCTTCCATTTCTTCTTATTTCTATTTTATATAATTTCTTTGTTTGATAACATGATTTTTTGCTCTTTTGTTCATTTTATTTTAAAAATGGCTCATCAGATATCTTCTTTTGTAAGTTTATTAATCTTCATGTGAGGTTCTGTCTCTTTTCCTTCACTGAGCTTTATGATAGCAGCTAGTATATTTTTTCATATTTGCTTATTAAGAGGGATATTGGCAAACTGGAATGTTTCCTGAAGGGGATGATCAGGATGACAAACAATATAAATATAAAAAAATAAGTAGAATTTATCGGTATTGAGACTGGAGGAAAAAAGGATTTAAGGGAAATGATTCTTCAAATAGGTGAAGAAATAAAAGAGAATCAAATATTTGTATGATTTTCCAGATTTCAGAATTAAGACAATGAATGGAAAATGCAGGACAGTCCATTTTGTTTCAGTATCAGGAGTTTTAAGAAGCACTTAGAGCTATTAAAATATAATTGCTTTTCCATTTCCAAGTAGGTTATGGCAGGCCAGTTTTTCTTTTGCAATACCTAGAACAACCCCGATAAGTTACCTATACTTCCTAGAGCTGTGGAAACCAAAAGGGCCGAGTGAACTAAAATTTCAGAGAGGAGAACACTTCTAAGGCATGCTACTGATAGTCCTTTATTTCTTTCCCTGAAGGCATTTACTAATTCTTAGTACAGTCTGAGGATTGATTTGGCCCAGGTAGAAAGGCCCTGGGAGTAAGAAAAGCTAGTGATTGTTCAAGGCTGGGATGACAAATTGGAAACTTTCTCCACTGGATGTTTGGTGTGTTCTGAGGTCACATAAGAAGCTGAGGAGGGGATAGGCTAAAAGCTTCTAAAAGGCAGAGTGAAAGCCTAACCAGGCTTTTGGTATTTAGGGAATAAATAAACAAATAAAATGACTTGGCAGGAGAGACGTGCCAAACTCAAACACAGGCCAGAACTCTTCTTGAAGATGTTAGCTGTGGGGTTTTTTTTTTTTTTTTTTTTTTGCTGTTATTGTTGTTTTAGCTGTTTGGTGCTGAGGATAAACAAATAAACTGAAACTTCTAAAAGAATTCCTCTCGTATTCTTTAAGTATTGAGAAGATAAAAATCTACTATGCTCTCGGTGAAAATCCAGGAGTGCCAAAGCTCAGGAACACAAATAAACAAGGGGTAGACCAACACCTTTTTCCCTAAAATTGCATCTTACTCCCAACCCAGCTGAATCCTTGATTGCCTTGAGATAATCAGCCTCTCATCTCCCTAAAATAGAAAGGGGAAACCTTCTCAGAAGAAAGATAACATCATTTGAGATTCTGAGGTTCCTCTATGCATACTTTCTGTCATGTGATAAAAGAGTGACTAGACATACCAGTAGGTAAAACTCTGACTAATACTCAAAAGAAAAAAATACACATTTGAAGCAGGCAAGTAGATGACCCAGATATTGTAGATAACTAATAGGTCTTTAAAATATTTGTGTTTGGGGTGCCTGGGTGGCTCAGTGGGTTAAAGCCTCTGCCTTCAGGTCAGGTCATTGTCCCAGGGTCCTGGGATCGAACCCTGCATCGGGCTCTCTGCCCAGTGGGGAGCCTGCTTCCCTCACCCTCCCACCTTCTGTTTGCCTCTCTGCCTACTTTTGATCTCTGTCAAATAAATAAACAAACAAACAAACAAACAAACAAATAAATAAATAAATAATTTGTGATTAATTAGTATGTTCAATTATCTGAGAACTGAGATTCATAAAAATAAGCAGATATTCTTGAGCTGACACAAGCTCTACCTGACGTTAAGAATCTGATGGAGAGGGGTGCCTGGGTGGTTCAGTCGTTAAGTGTCTGCTTCAGCTCTGGTCATAATCCCAGGGTCCTGGAATCTAGCCCTGTGTCGGGGTCCCTGCTCAGCAGGAAGCCTGCTTTTCCCTCTTCCACTCCCCCTGCTTGTGTTCCCTCTCTTGCTGTGTCTCTCTCTGTCAAATAATAAATTAAAAAAAAAAAAAAAAGAAATTGATGGAGAAATAGAATAGGTTGAACACAGTAAAATACAAGGATAGTGAACTGAAAAACACAAAATAAAGCATAGAAAAAGAAAGAAAAGGAAAAACTAGACAAGGTATCAAAGATATTTGAGGTACGCTCAATAATTTTAACATATGTAGAATTAAAATTCCCAAAGGAGAGAAGAGAACAAATGGAGGAGATACATTATCTGAAGTGTCAAGGCCAGGAATTTCCTAAAATTTAAGGGACAGCAACACACAACTTAATAGTCAAGGTGTGACCTTGATCTATGATGTCATATATGTTCTACAAGCTCACAATCATCTAAGCTATTAGATAATCCTGAAATGGACTTTCTATACTCTTGGACCAGTTTATAGTATAAATTACTCCTGCTCTCCTTCTCCTTCCTCCCTCCATTCTCTTTTTCTCTTCTTTTTAAATTCATTCATGCATTCAGTAAATGATCATTGAACATGTATTATGTGCCAGGTACTGTCCTAGATGCTAGAGAAATGAGCAAATGAATAGAAATAGATATTGTTATAATAAGGCATGACTTTATATATAGAAAAACCCTAAAGATCTTACCAAAAATTTGTTAGGAATAATAAACAAATTCAATAGAGTTGTAGGTACAAAATTTTAAAAAATTATATTTTAATATACTAACAACAAACTAGCAGGAAGAGAAATTAAGAAAAAAATCACATTTACAATTGCATCCAAGAGAATAAATTACTTAGGGATAAATTTATCCAAGAATGTGAAAGACCTGTACATTGAAAACTGTATGACATTGATGCATGAAATTGAAGAAGAGACAAATAAATGAAAAGATACTCCACGTTCATGGATTGGAAGAATTATATTGCTAAAATATTCATACTATCTAAAGCAATTTATAGACTCAGTGTAATCCCTATCAAATTCCAATGACAGGGGCGCCTGGGTGGCTCAGTGGGTTAAGCCGCTGCCTTCGGCTCAGGTCATGATCTCAGGGTCCTGGGATCGAGCCCCGCATCGGGCTCTCTGCTCAGCGGGGAGCCTGCTTCCTCCTCTCTCTCTGTCTGCCTCTCTGCCTACTTGTGATCTCTCTCTGTCAAATAAATAAATAAAATCTTAAAAAAAAAATTCCAATGACATTTTTCACGGAAATAGAATAAATGGAATCATAATAGATCCTGAATAGCCAAAGCAATCTTGAGAAAGAAGAACAAAGCTGAAGGCATCATGCTCCCTGAAGTCAAAGTATATTACAAAGCTATAGAATCCAAACAGCATGATACTGGCATAAAATCTGACCCACAGATCTGACCTACAGATCAATGGAACAGAATAGAGCCCAGAAATAAACCCAGGCATATATGGTCAAGTTGTTTACAACAAGAGACAAGAATATGCAATGGAAGGACTGTCTCTTCAATAAATGGTATAAGGAAAACCAGACAACTACCTGAAAATGAATGAAATTAGATTACTCTTTTACACCATGCACAAAAATTAACTCAGAATGGATTAAAGGTTTGAATGTAAGACCTGAAAATATAATCATGTCTTCTATAAGAAAACGTTGCCGGTAAGCTCCTTGACATTAGTCTTTTTTTGTTTGTTTGTTTATAGCTTGTATTTAAATTTTATTGAGATATAATTGGCATACATCACTGTATAAGTTTTTTTTTTCTTTATTTTTTTTATTTATTTTCAGCTTAACAGTATTCATTATTTTTTGATGATGATTTTTTGGATCTGACTCCAAAGGCAAGGGCAACAAAAGAAAAAGTAAAGAAGTGAGACTACATCAAACTAAAAGGTTTCTGGACAGTGAAGGAAACCACCAGCAAAATGAAAACGCAGCCTATTGAATGAGAGGAGATATTTGCAAATCATTTGATAAGGAGTTACTTTCCAAAATACATGAAGAACTCCTACAACTCAATAACAAAAAACATTCAATTAAAAATTACAGAAGATCTGAATAGACACTATTCCAAAGAAGACATACAGATGGTCAACTGGCACATGAAAAGATGCTCCACATCACTCATCATTAGGGAAATGCACATCAAAACCATAGTGGGAAGTCACTGCACACCTGTTAGAATGGCTACTAGGAAAAGGCAAAGAGTTATATGTGTTAATGAGGATGTGGAGAGAAGGGAACCTTTGTTGGTAGAAATGTAAATTGGCGCAGCCACAATGGAAACAGTATGGAAGTTCCTTAAAAAGTAAAAAATAGAACTGCCATATGATCCAGGAAATCCACTTCTGGGTATTTAACAGCAGAATATGAAAACACTTATTCAAAAATATATATGCACCCCTATGTTCATTGCAGTATTATTTACAATGGCCAAGATAGGGAAACAACCTGTTTGTTTGGATAAATGGATAAATGGATAAAGAAGATGTGAGTGTGTGTGTGTGTGTGTACATACACCATGGAGTATTACTCAGTCACTTAAAAAAGTATGAAATCTTGACGTTTATGACAGTATGGATGGACCTTGAGGGTATTATCCCAAAAGAAGTGTGTCAGGCAGAGAAAGACAAATACCATATGATTTCACTTTCATGTAGAATCTAAATAAAAATTAACAAACAAAACAAAACTAATAGATACAGAGAATATATTGGTAGTTGCCAGATGGAAGGGGGTTGGGAGATGGCTAAAATGGGTGAAGGGGTCAAGAGGTACAAAGTTCATGATCCCAGGACCCCAGGACCCTGGGATCATGACCTGAGCCGACGGCAGACACTTAACTAACTGAGCCACCTAGGCTTACCATAGTGACGCAGATTAAATTAACACATAACACTACCTATTTATTAGAGTGGCTAAAATGAAAAAAACTAAAAAAAAATTAAGCATTAGATAAGGATGTAGAACAACTTGAATTCTTATGATCTGTTGGTGGATGTGTAAATTGAACTACTAAGGGAAGATTTTGGCAGCATCTATAATGCATATATTATGACCCAGAAATTCTACTTCGAGGTGTACAAGCAAGAGAAATACGTATATATGTTAACTAGAAGTCATGTACCGCAGTGATCATAGCAGCCCTCTTTGTAATAGTGTAAAAAAGAAATGCCCATCAGGGGCTTCTGGGTGGCTGAGTATCTTAGCTCAGGTCTGGATCTCAGGGTTGTGAATACAAGCCCCACACTGGGGTTAATAAAGAAAAAAAAAGGAAAGAGAAATGCCCATCAATGGAATGATAGTTAAGTTGTCATCTTCACAACAACACATGAAATATACAGTTATGAGAATGATTAACAACCACGTATAACAATATGAATGAATCTCACAAATGATGTTGAGTGGAAGAGATGTGATATCAAGTATATATTGAATGATTCTATTTATACATAGTTCAAAAACAGGTAGAACTAATCTATATATTGAGAGTCAAGATAATGATTACTCTTTGGTGCATTGTTCTGTACTACTTGTCATATCTCTTTCTTAATTTAGATATTGCTTACATAGGTGTATTTGACTTATGAATACTCACTATCACTTTACATGTATTTTTCTGTATATCTTATGCTTTGTAGACAAGTTAAATATAATGAACTATCCATTGAGTTAATAAACTCCTTATTCTTGGAAATATTCAAGCACAGAAGTTAGACAATTACTTGTAAGGGAATCTTTGGAAGGAGTTTCTGCATTGGGGTAAAAGGAAATGTACCAGATGTTTTTCCAGAATTTTTAAAATATCGCAATTCTGCATTTTAAAGGGTATACTTTGAACAACTATCTACATATTCTTTCTCTTTCCTTACTGATCAAGTTGGAGACTATAGCCTACTTTCCCTATTTCCAGTTTACCTCCCACTCTTTCTTCAACTCACACCATTTCTCAATTATTGATCTCTCAATGGCCAAATCCAATGGATTATTTTATTCTTTTTCTGACATGTTTGAGTCATCTGCTGGTAGGAATTCATTTTCTTAAAATTCTTTTGCCTGACTTCCCTAGTATCACTTTCAACTTGTTCTCCTATTCTTATTCTATCTCTCTCTCTCTCTCTCTTTTTTTTTTAGTTTGAAATGTTAGGACTCTCCAAATTTTATTCTTAGTCTCCTTCTCAATTTACAAAGTTCTTTGTAGGATTTTGATCACTCCTAAGGCTTAACTGACTATTCAGCTATTACTGCCTTCTAAATCCATGTCTGTAAATCATATCTCTGTAAGTTCCAGACTTACATATTTGACTGCCTAGTAGATCCACTTGTATGTTCCCCAACTTTACCTGAAAGACTGAATTCTTTTCTGAAAATGTGGTTCTTTTTCATCATTCCCTTTACCTGGAGATAGTATCACCATCTCTACTGGGAGCTAGTGTGGATTGTCCTCTCATCTGGGGTTCAGTTACCAGGTCCACCCAATTCTTCCTTTTTTTTTTTTAAATTCTGGTAAGGGCACTTAACCTGAGATCTGCCATCTTAATGAATTTTTAAGTGAGTGATATAGTACTGTTAATTATAGGCACAGTGGCACAGTGTTGTGTAACAGCAGATCTTTAGAATTTGATCATATCCATAACTGAAGCTTTATGCCCATTGAATAGCAGCTCCCTATTTCCCCTCTCCCAAGCCTTCCTTCTTAATACTGCATATTCTTCTGTTCTATCTAACCTATTTTTTACTGCTTCAATTTATCTTATTTTGTCCGTCATAATTTCTCTAGTCTCCCAACAAAATCTGTTTTGTAATTTCATAGTCAGTTAATCCATTCTGCACAATGAAGCCAGCATAGGTTTCTCTTAGTAGGATGTTCTTTTTTTCCAATTCTGGACTTAGCAAACCCTTACTTGTGTAAGGTTTGGTTCAGATGCTATTTGGTCTATGAAGCCAATCCACCTTTACCTACTCTCTCAAGTAGAACTGATAACTCTTTCCTTTGTGTATGCACTGTACAAACGATGAACCAAGTATGTATCATATACATGTTTGTACAATACATGTTTGTGAGACTGGGGATATGTCTTAGTTATCCTCTTACCTGCAGTACACAGTGTGCTAGGTTTGAATGAACAAAACAATAAATGGATGACTGCATGAATGGATGAATGAACGAATGAATGAATGAATGAATAGGAGAATTATGTTTAGTCTGAATCTATGTTTTCTAATTTCCCATTTTGAATCACCTGAGAGCTTTTTAACGTACTTACCCCTGGTCCTCACCGTGGACATCCTCTAGGAAAAGGGCCAGGAGATTTTTTTTTATCAGGTAAGTTTGGGAAACATTGGTCTAAATTACTATCTCAGTTTATTTACTTGAAATAAAATTAAAGTTTCAAGTAGTAAGCATTTTCATGTAACTGTTTCTGACCTGAGACCTGTCAAAATTTTTTGACTAATCACTGGCTCTGAATTGAATTATGGAAATGTTACAGGGTACAAGCAATTCTCTTTGAAGCATTAGATAAAGAATAAAATGAGTATGACCACATGATCGGGGGGGTTAACTTTTTGGTGTATGGTCTATTGGTCAATAAATATTAAATGAGCAGTACTAACTCAAAATGATTGATGTATTTTGTCATGAGATGGTTGTGCCATCACACATACAAACATATAAATACACACATATGCTTTAAAAATCCTTACTTTTGTGCTACACTGCTCTATACAGCTTGTGAAAGTGATTGCTGTGCATGTATCCTACATAGTTTTTATTCACAGCTCATGAATACATAATGCTTTTCTGGGGAGAATAAGCATTTGATCCCACAAATACAGCCGAAGCATCTTCATTTAGAAGTGGTTGCTAGCCAATGGAATGCAATCCCCCCAAATAACAAAAATTTCACCAATGTAATTTAAGGGACAGGACTCATTTTAGAGAAGGGTTTGTTATTTAGCCCAGGAAGTGAAAGCTGTGGTGCTGCTTCACAAATACAACCTGAGGGATTATGACTCACAGATGTGGGAAGAAAAGGCTAAATTTGAAGTAAGATTTGTTTTTCATGATAAGGAGTATTTCTTCATAGGTAAGGATGGGAATGGCTATTGTGGTTCTAGGTATAGGTTTTAGAAAGGGTCCACTTAATATTTTTTTAAAAAGATTTATTTATTTATTTATTTGACAGATGGAGATCACAAGTAGGCAGAGAGGCAGGCAGAGAGAGAGAGAGGAAGGGAAGCAGGCTCCCTGCTGAGCAAAGAGCCTGATGTGGGACTCAATCCCAGGACCCTGAGATCATGACCTGAGCTGAAGGGAGAGGGTTCAACCCACTGAGCCACCCAGGCACCCCAGTATTTTTTTAAATACGTATTTTACCCATGCTACTGTGATATTTGAATATAGATCAAGTTAAGTTCGTGGAATAAACCAGAAGACTTTTAACAAAAAATCTCCTTTTGAGACTCTGTTACAATCTTAAGAAAATAGTCCTTGTTCTTTGGATCTGAATGCACGAGGCTAAAATTATGTAACTAGAATACCTTCTGCTCTTGCTTTGTATTCTTTGGGTATTGTTGGTCAACCCAAAGTCTGACCTATCGTATTGATGCTTCCTGGTTCAGTGGCATTAATTTTTCCCGATATTATTTTGCCTCTAGGCAGCAGTTCACTCTAATTATATAGTGTTGTCACTTAATTGATTACAGCATTTTTGTTTGGGTAAATATTTTTTTAATTCCAATTTTATGGGGAAGAACATGTCAAACATGTCACGTATTCACATTTTACAATGAACCAGGGGAAGCCTTGAAGCTCATGACGTCACATACTAAAAAATTATACTGGAAACTGTAGACTGCATTATTTTTTTTCTATAAAGGTATTCCATAATGTAACAACAAACACAGAAGCTTAACTTTAATGACATGAGAGCAATCTGTTGTGTAGCATTATAGTCATCAGTTGTGCTACGATGCAGCCAAGCTGAGCTTCTTGTCTTATGTGTTTAGACTTTGCTTATGAAGTTAGTTCTTTGTTCCTAAAACACAACACCTTCTTCCACCTCCATTCTTCACTTGTCTAAATCCTCGGGTAGGCCCTGGTTCAGTGTCATCTTAATAAAGCCTAGCTCATTTTCTTTCTTCAAAGCAATCTTGCCCCATGCCCAAATGCCCATATTACTCTACTATTAACTTTCATTTTAAAATTAAACAAAAGGCGGATTTTCTATATAACGATATCATGACTTATTTACATTTCTCTCTCCTAGATAGGAAGCTAGAGGAGACTTATCTAAGTGATACACATAACATGTAATATAATTCACACATAGAAACTTTAAATGAGAAAAAAGTAGAAAGCAGAAAGGGAAAAAAGAAAAAGACGGCATTGCTTAATAAATATTCATGATAGGAAAACCATGTTCATGGTTTTTATTATTTAGTGATTTAAGATTGCAGGGTACCTGCACGTGTTTTAAGTCTAAACTTGATATTTTGGCTGCTGCTGCTTCTTTTTTTTTTCTTTTTTAAGATTTTATTTATTAATTTGATAGAGAACACAAGCAGGGGGAACAGCAGAGGGAGAGGGAAACAAGCTCTGCACTGAGGAGGGATCTTGATGTTGGACTCTATCCCAGGACCCTGAGATGATGACTCATGACCTGAGCTGAAGGCAGAGCTTAACTGACTGAGTCACCCAGGCACCCTGATATTTTGGTTTCTTTAATGGCCAGTTTATATGTTTTTTTCTTTTCTTTTTATTTTTTTTTAAAAGATTTTATTTATTTATTTGACAGACAGAGATCACAAGTAGGCAGAGGAACAGGCAGAGAGAGAGGAGGAAGCAGGCTCCCTGCTGAGCAGAGAGTCCCATGCGGGGCTCATCCCAGGACCCTGGGATCATGACCTGAGCCGAAGGCAGAGGCTTTAACCCACTGAGCCACCCAGGTGCCCCTGTTTTTTTTCTTTTTACATTTCATCAATGAATGCATGGTTCAGCCCGTATTTTAGAGAACGTGTGATTCAGCAAGAGCAACAGTGGCTAGTGGGAAAAGATTGATGGTTATGAGAAAGTTCCCTCATCCTGCCTTGACCAGGATAACTGAGAGAACCGAGTGTTCCACAAACCATAAAGATCCCCACAGTCCATTAATTCTCTCAAATGAGAAATTATTATTATTAATAGTATTTTGTCAAACACACTTATAGTTGACATCAGTATTCTTGATGGATATTTTTGGGGTGAGTGACATTCTGCTCTAGGGCTGTAGATCTTTCTCCTGGACCCTACCTGTAGCATAATCTAATCTGGAGCCCTGCTGGTTAGGAATTCTGGGGTATAGCTTCCAGAAAATACAGGAAAACGTGCAGAAAGGGGTAGAGATAATCCTGAATCAATAAGAAACTATTTAGATGTTGGTATTCTGTTGAGACAATCTAAATATCTCCTTCCATTTTTTTATACTTGGTGTTCTCAATTTGCCTGCCTTAATGTTCTACATCTATACACACACACACACACACACACCCCACACACACACACTTTGCAAACAAATAGTGCCTAGAAAAACACCAACGCAAGAAGATGGATTGATTTTTTAAAGCTAATCACTTTATACTTATGAGATAATGCTACAACATGAGTTACTCTGTCGCTGATATTTAGCATCACTAATTTGGAACCTATGCAGATTTTTTTTGAAGAGCAGTGGTGCTAGTGTGTGTAGAAAGCAAGTCATTTCAGTAATTTATTTTTCTTATAAAAGTTGATGTGCTATAAAAATGGTAAAGAACTATGTCAACAACTTTAAGCCAGTTACTCTCTTTGAACTTTAACTTTCTTTTCTATAAAAAGGGAATAACAATCAAAAAAAGGGGAATAACAATAACATCCATCCATCTCAAACTTCATTAGGCTGTCAAATGAGGTAATGTATGTAGAAGTGGTTGTTTTCAGTGGATTCATTAAACCCGTTATTCCTTTTCCTTTCCATAATTTTTTCAATGTTCTTTCTAAAGATTGGACTATGGTTTTGGAGAAATAACTAGAAAATGTGTGGTTTGACTTTTCTAAGTTTTTTCTTTTTTTGGTACAATAAATAAACTTTGCTGTGTTTTTTTCCTAAGACTCTACCAGTTCTTCAAAATTCTACATGAATCTAAAACATCATTGTCCAATGAATGATCTTTATCAGTGATTTCAAATATTCTCTCTCACCTACTCACCTGCCAAAAAAAAAAAAAAAAAAAAAAAAAGAATCTGTTTTGTAATGAAAACAAAGGTTTAAAGCAAGAATTCATGAAGAGTCTTAGAGACATATTGTAATAGGCACACGCTCCTTCGGTAATCATTTCTTCTGCCTTGGCTCTTTTATGTTGACCATACGTAGAGACAAGTAAAAGGAAACACTTCTATTGAAACTCTCTTGTCTCTTTTGCAAACCTTATGGCAATTTTAAACAAAGGCATCAAGGTTTTGTCTTCACCTTTTTTGATATGCAAATTAAGGGGCTAACTGGGTGCAGGTTTTGTTACTAGGGGCATTCCAGAAAAGAGATGAATACCAATTGCTCAGTGGTTTAGGGAGCAGCAGGGGAGAGGAAAAATAAAAACCTAGGATAGGGGAAGTCAACAATAAAGGAACTTAGATAACATAAAAATTAACTTTCCAATGAATGAAATTTTTCTGTTTTTTTGACTAGAGGTATCATATAGATACAATATCCATGTAGCAGTGTGTAGCTGATGTGATCGCTCTTTTCAGGGAGGCAAAGACACATAGAGATAAAATAGATAAAAAGACATAAAGCGAAAATGCTTCTATATTCTATATTGGTTCAGCTCTCTTGATTGTCACTAGAAATTAATATGCCATAGAGAAGATAAGGTGACAGTTCTCTCAAACTCTATCTTATTTTTCACTGTCCTGCTTTTCCTCAAACCATCTACCTCTTAGCCTTAACCGATTTAACAGAATTAATGTGTTTTTGTTTCAGGTAAATTCAAATAAAATTTCATTGTTTTACCATGTAAGGTTCAGCTAAATCCTTTAGATTATTTTGACAGGTCACTTTACTTCAAAGTGCCTTTTTCTTTATCTATGTGGCTTTAGTTTGTTCTACTAGTCAAGATAGTAGGCTATGCTGAACTATCAAAAAACTAAAATTAATTTGAGTGGCTTAATAGAAGTTTATTTCTTATTCATGTTGTATATATCTCTATTTGGACTGGAGGACCTATGTGTCCTTGTCCTAGAGTTCTAGTCCATAGTCACTCAGGAACCCAGCCTGCTAGACGGGCTCTATAGTTTTTTAGCTGCCTCATCTGGAGTGATGGCTAGGTACATTAGCTTTGGCAGAGGAAGAGAAACTGGATGAGCTCACTTGGGCTTTATACAACTTTAACCTAGAAGTGACAAAAATTCCTTCCATTGGCATCTGTTGGTTAGAATTTGTTACCTGATGCTGCTGAAATTTATGGGAAATGTAAAAGACCAAATGAATCTTTGGTAAGCATGGCTATTTTGGCCACATTTGCAAACTTCCCTTTTACTTCCATGTACTTAACCACAAATAAAATGTCATGAAAGTACTATGATACTAGAAAATATTTGCAAATACAATAGTATGTTGTCTGTTTTGTTATTTGACATTTGGTTCTATATAATTACAGAACCATATGTCATTTTTACTAAACCTTACCATGACCTAATTACACATTACCTTAAATCTAAATTTATTCTTGCCATTAAGCTTTTCTTAAAATTTGCCCCATCTCAAGGTCCCAGGGTGGCTCAGTCAGTTAAGTGTTCAATTCTTGATTTTAGCTCAGGTCATGATCTCAGGGTTGTGAGATCAAGCCCCGAATTGGGCTCTGCACTGGATATAGTGCTTTCTTCAGAATTGCTCTCTCCCTCTCCCTCTGTCCCTCCCTGACCTCTCTTTCTTTCTCTCCCTAATAAAAATAAAAAATAAAATACTACATATATATGATAGTTGAGTCTGGTATATACATAGCAACTAATCAACCTTTCTCCATTTATTTACTCCCCATTTCTTAAAATTAACTGCTCTTAAAACATTATTCTGCTCTTACTCTGCTGAAATGGCAATCACTGCTATTGTTAAAGCTCTTCACATTATTTTAGTGGCAGCTCATTTTGATCATTCATAAACAAGATTCCATAATCTTCTTGTAAAATGGTGATCTACCTCATTTAGAACAATTACAATGTATGCAGCAGGAGGGCAGAGTACATGTCTTCCCAGCATTTAAAAAATGTATGTTATATTCCTTGTCACTAGAATTCTTAAGTTAGGTTGAATGGAGACCAAGATAATCATGACTAAAAGATTGGATTCTCAAGACTAAGTGGACTCGTGCATACGCTGATGATATTTATCAGTCCTTTATGAGAAATGCCCTCCTCTCAGCTGGCAGCATTAGCAAAATTTAAAGATCAAAGGAAAATGAGCAAACATTTCAGTCATGATAAAAATAATTGGCTGCTTTTGTACAATGATTTATGGTTTACAAATTCTTTAATACAGCCCCAGCAGATAGGCAGGCTTGGTAATACTATCTGCATTTCTTAGACACAGGAAGTGATCACATGTCTAAAAATCATTAGAGGTTAGCTTAGAACTCGAGTTTTCTGGTTTGTAGACACTCTCTGAAGCAAACATTGTCTCTCTAGTCATGATTCCTCAGATACAAAACAAGTGACCCTTTCACAAAAAGTTTTCTGGTTTGTAGATACTCTCTGAAGCAAACATTGTCTCTCTAGTCATGATTCCTCAGATTCAAATCAGGTGACCCTTTCAACAAAAAGGAAATAGGAACATGAGTAGGGCAAGCTTGCACTGCTTGTGAAAATGCTATAATCACCCTTCATTTTGTACATCAGCATATGCTCTATACTTAGAGAAGGTGTATGCTGTGCTCCAGGACACGGAGGACAGGAGCCTTGCAAGGTACTGGAGAATGAGGATGGTACCTTTGTGAGGAGGAATTTAGTTCAGAGAACACATGAGCCAATCACTTAGTTTGAATACAGTGGACATGGGGCCAAGTGTAGTATTTTAAAAATGCTGTAGTTTACCTTCAAATATTATTTACTGTTTATTTATAGCTGTTGTTTATGAAGAGTGATTTTGATCAGAAATTGTGCCTGTGGTACAGTTTTAAAAATGGAAGAAAAAAAGAATTATAAACTTTTCTGGTAAAACCATTGCAACAGATAGAAAAAGCACGGCATCTGACAAAAACCCAGAACAAGCTTTTCTAGTGAAAATAATGCAATAGATAAAGATTACAGTATAGTCACCAGGAGTGTTTCATGAGATGCTATGACTAGAAGTCTGATCACAAAGTAATTTCCCAAGATTATAGTAACCTGTAATTAGAGGCATCAAATATGTTATTGAACTGAATATTCGTGAGGAAAAGATAATTGGGAAGACATGACAGGCCTTAGATATGTAATTTGCTGGGTTTGCATATGATGTGAGGAGTTTTGGGTAGTCATTTACCATTCCTGCTTACTACCTATGATTCTGCAGTTAGAAAGTGATCTTTTTGACAGAAGCATTGCCCTTTCTGAAGTCCTCTTTGTAAGACCTGTTTAGGGGAGGAGAGTATGAACTCAAACATCTAGAGATAAAGGAAAATAACTAATACCTGGGAGAATAAGACACACAAAGAATGGGAGAGAAACCTAAGAAGAAGCTCAGTATGGAGATGAGAATGGTGGTGAGAACAGGGCTGAGGACCCAGTTCAGTGAGCTTACAACTTTATAGATGGCATATTTTTAAAAAAAGATTTTATTTATTTATTTGACAGATAGAGATCACAAGTAGGCAGAGAGGCAGGCAGAGAGAGAGAGAGAGAGGTGGAGGAAGCAGGCTCCCTGCTTAGCAGAGAGCCCGATGTGGGGCTTGATGTGGGGCTCTATGTGGGGCTTGATCCTAGAACCCTGGGATCATGACTCGATCCAAAGGCAGAGGCTTTAACTCACTGAGCCACCCAGTTGTCCCTAGATGGCTTATCTTAAAGTAAGCCAAATTTGTGTTGCTGGATTAAGATTCTTTGCTATTCAAAGATAGTCTTTAGATCAACTAATTTTTCTGATCAGTTATCAGACTAGAGAAGAAGTCAGTCTAACAAGAAGCAGAGTTGATAATGTAGTGCTTAGTGACTGTGACTAATTAGAGGACTTAATTAAGCTATGAAGAAAACATAAAGATAATCACTCTTAGTTTCTACTCTTCTGCATCTGGGAGCATGAGCAAATCGATAATCTCCTAGGCCATCACATGATCCTTCCTTTCTCATTTGATCTTAGTATAACCTCATATGCACCTTCCTGAGGTGATTCAGATTATAGAGTAAATGACATGCCTTGACTCTTGTTTCATCCCACTATAGCAATTTTATTCATATCATAGTCATCTGTCATATAAAATATTTGAATTTGGTACTTTAAGCATGACCCATTTCCACTGTAGCCCAACATTTACAGTTGTTATTATTATTGTCATTGTTAATGCTAATTCTTATTTTAATAATATCAGAAATACCAATAATGATACTAATCAGGCTTTTCATATTATTTTTATCTCCTGAAATATAGTAAGCATTTATAACTTGTAAAAATAAAGGATGTTGCTTATGTATGTTGAAGATCTGATATACACCCTCACTTTTAATCCTACAACAACTCACTGGGATGGGTTTTATTAAACCTACTGTCTAGATGGAAAACCTGAGGCAGGAGAAATTTAAGTGTAGCTATCACACAGCTAGTTATGGGTGGAGCTGGGATGTGCACTTAGTTCTGTTTGACCTCACTATGTTACATATACATGGTTTGTAATTATTGGTTATTTAGGTAGGATTTAGCTAACTACTAGATTATTTAGACTGGAGTCAATATATGTGTATGTGTGTATATGTGTCTTAACTTAAGATAGTATTATTTCTGCTTTTGGAAAAAATGGTTTCATAAACATAGAGCAAAGGATAATCTTGTAACATTGTAATGACAAATAATTGCACAGCAGGAGGACATAGTTTACATATTCAGTCATCATGGGGCTGCAAGGCAGAATCAATGAGTGAAAATGGGGAATAGCTTTGATGTGAAGTTTCCATTCCATTGGAGGAATCATTTTAGGTCCAACTATTGGGGTGGTTTTTAGCATCAAGTGAATGAGTGTATTTATGTTTGTTTCCTGTGCTTTGTATACTCTGGCTTGGAGGCAGGTGGTTTGTCCAGAACTTTAGATGTTTTGAACTCTAAGGCTTTATGAATAAAGGGAGACAGAGCTCTTTTATGCATCCAGGTGGAAAATGTATAGGATAAACTAATTCTATGTTGTTTATTTACTTATTCATTGATTTATTTGGTTAGGTATATTACTGACAATAATATTGACCAAAAGTTATTATGTATTACTATGGATGTTTTGTGGGTGGAGGATTGTTTAATTTGGGATAACCTTATTATCATCTTTAGTATTGTGAATGTTTTAAAAAGTTTGTGAATGCCGCTTGATGTCATTCAAACCTGTAGTTATAGAAATGCTTAGAGATACAGATCAGAAGTTCCTGGTTTCATGAGGTCTGAAATTTATACAACTAGGAGGACCCTTATTATGAAAAAGAATACACAATTTTGAACACAAAGTTAGTTACAAAAGTGGATAGAAGGAATATTCCTGGAACCCATTGTTACACCAGGAAGACTAATAATGACTAACTATACACAGACATAACTGTAAATTACAGAAATAGAGCCCCTACCCAAAAAGAAAGTCCCAAACATATTCTCCTTAACCAGTGGGTCTGCAAGCACTCCAGGGCCATCTAACAGAACTACCAGTCTTACTCCCAAAGGATCTGGTTGATGTACTATGGAAGTGGTAGTGCAGGTCTATACATATACCCTAAAGCTAGATCAGAAAAATCATCTTGCATAAACAGAGGCATACACATTTAGCATTGTTATAAAATGTAGCTTTATCTTTGACTCATATTGAAAAGGATTAATTTTGTAGTTTTTTTTTTTTTAAGGATTTTATTTATTTGACAGATAGAGATCACAAGCAGGCTGAGAGGCAGGCAGAGAGAGAGGGAAGCAGGCTCCCCGCTAAGGAGAGAGCCCGATGCGGGGCTCGATCCCAGGAGCCTGGGATCATGACCCGAGCCGAAGGCAGAGGCCCTAACCCACTGAGCCACCCAGGCACCCAATTTTGTAGTATTTTTAAAAGAAAAGTAAATTCTTGTTGCTATACCTATTGAACTAGTGTTTTTGAAGATACATGTATAAATTACATAGTTTCTCTCATAACTTTGTACTGTAAAGTAACCTAAGATAGTTATCTTCTATTAACAAAAAGTTAATAGAAAATTTTGATTTTCTGTCAAAATTGTATGGGTTTATGGAGTTAGGCAGCTATTTATAGTATGTTACCATGAAATACTATTATTTTCATATTTTTAAAATGTTTTAAAACAACTCTTCTTCTCATTATCAGAAAATATAGTGTGAAAAATCTATGGTAACAATTTTTCTTTCCAAAATATTGACTTTTTCTTTTTTAAAGATTTTATTTATTTGTCAGAGAGAGAGAAAGAAGGAGGGGCAGGCAGAGGGAGAGGCAGGCACCCTGCTGAGCAAGGAGCCTGATGGGGGATTCAATCCCAAGACCTTGGTATCATGACCTGAACCAAAGGCAGGCTCTCTCAGCCCACTGCATGGGGTTATGCCCAGGCATCCCCAAAATGTTGACTTCTTTTTAAGACAGCTCTTTACTTGCTATTTGCAACAAGACACTGATCTTTTCTCAGAGAAAACTAATAAATTTACAGTTGGACCATACTCCATGCCAATACATCATTCCTAATTTGAATGTCACTTTTCTTTGAACTTTCAAAATTTGATTTAAATTAAGAATATTTTCTCAGTCTGGAGATTTTAGAATAACTATCTTAGTACCTTAGACATACAAATTGGTATATGACATTTTATCTTGAATTAGAATTTGTGTACTAATTGTATTTTATGACCACCATAAAGGCTCAGATAATCAACTCTTAGGTGATACCAGCTCCATGCATGGGAGACAGTATTTATTTTAGGCTTTACTTAAGCTTTTATTTTTTTCCAGAGGACATAAAACATGATATTGTTCTTTCCAATATTTTACAAGCCTTCTTCCATTCCCACCTCAGCAATACAATATATGTGTATAGTGGCAATAGGACATAAGAGATAAGGTGAGAGTATAGTAGTACTCATGAAAAAACATTATTAGTCTAAATAAAATATGAAAATATTCTTCCTTGACCATAACCCCTAATCAATACCTAAATCCATATTTCATGATGGATTATAGAACAACCATTTACAATAGCAATTTATCATTAAGGATATGGGAGTTGTTAGGAAAATTTAAGACACCCCTGATATCTTTATGGCTTTTAAGAACCTTTGAGATACATCTTTCTTATCTTTCTCTGCCCAGTGTTAGGTCTGAGATCTGAAATTTCACTCCCACTAAAATACCAGCAAACTCTTACAAAGAACAAAGCCCATAGTAAGTGATTCCCCATCTATGTTTTCTGAAGCATTGTCTGCTTTCAAAATATTATATTCATTATGTTTTGTGTCATTTTAGATTTTTGTTGCTTAGGAAATTTTCTGTAATGTCAAGATAGCTTGTTCATAGCATTATCTCCTTCCTATCTTTGCAGTTTTCCTTTTTATTAACTTAGTCCTTCTAGTCAAAACAATATATATCTCTTAGTGATCTCTTTGTGGTGCTGTGAAAGGTTCTCTTATGTATCTCTGTACATCCTTGCTTTCTGTGTCTAGTAATTTATCACTCTCTTTACTCTTTCCCTATGAACATAATGCCTTATTAGATTTATTCCAACAACATAACTTGTTGGGAAACTATGGGCAGACCTAATATCTGTACTAATGATGGTACCTGTAGAAGCAAAAATTACCACCTTATGTTCTATATTGGGTGCCACATTTTATGGAGAAAGTTAGACTGGAAGAGCCTCTCTCAAAGATACAGAGGTAGGAAGTGTTGATTTAGGCCCAGGACTTGCTGGTTCCAGAACACAAATTTCCCTCTATTTTCATCACCTTTTTTTGATGAAATAAGAGCTATGATATCTTGCGTAAGTAATCTCTTTATAACAAAGTCAACTGTGTTTCCTTAAGATTTAAAAAAAATTATTGTGGTAATACTTTTGGAGATAGTTATCTCATAAAAGAAGAGGGTTTGCATATGTGATAGATTTAACATTATACTGAAGGTCATTTGCAACAGTCCCTATAGTCACTATAATTTCCCAACAGGTGTGTGTGTTTAGGGAAAGCTTGGGTCCCCTACCTCATAATTACTCAAAAGTAGTATTGATGGACAATTCAGGTGCTGGGTTGACACCATTAAGAGAGATAAGATTGTTCCCCAGAGCTATCTGGAGGATTGAAAAGTACTTCAACTGAATGGAAAGAAGGGTCAGTTGTATCAGACGTAATTCATAATGCCTCTCCGACTTGTCACATTTTTTCTCTATTTCCTACCATTTGGGAATACTGTGTCCTATCCACCCTAGGAAGAAAAGTAGTAAGAACATTATTAATCATATGCGCATTGCCCTTTTCTATAAGGAATCTATAAGGTATTAGTAGCCAACCATTCACTTTTAAAAAGTTACAACTGTCAAACCCCTATTAGTATAACTGTGGGGAAATTCATGCTATAATGAGTCATTAGGCCAGAGACTGAAGAAGCATTTCAGATTTACTTGGTGGATCAATGGTGTGATCTTGCAATCCTGTCAGTCACTTAGCTTTACATAATAATAGAGCTTACTGCTGAAGATCCTTTGTGACCCTAGGTCACATCTATGTTTTTGTTAAATGTCAATAATTTATTCTATATATTCCTTTCTTATATCCTGGAGTAAGTTTTTATACCTCAACTCTGGTGACAAGTATGTATCTTTGGGGTATATCCTCTCTATTATCAAAATTACTGTTATAGCCAAGAGGTACCGACTGACCTTAAAGTACTTTCTGAGTTACCACCACCTTCTTTCGTGAAGATGTGGAATACAGAGGGACCATGGGTATTAGAACGCTTATTTTTGAAGATGTAAATATCACATATCTAGAATCTGTGAAGAGGGGCAAATTTAAGGAAATAGGCTAGTTGATTATTTTAAAGATAAACAGGTCATGTGGGGGAGGGAGTTACTGTTTCTAAGATGTGCTGATGACATTAAATCATTTGGGGAAGGTTAATTAAATTCTCACTGACCTTTTGGGAGATGGTCATGATTACATAACCCTTTCTAGCAAAGTCATACATAAGCTCATTTCCTTTAAATCTGTGGTGTTTAGATTGTCTTTTGGTTTTAAAAGATTGATCTCAATAGGAAACAGTCAACTCCCCTTGCAGTTCTTTCCAGAGTTCTTTTCACCTCTGACTGCCACCACCCATTGTTTTCATATTCTGCTTTGCTCTTCAAGGACTGTTATCTAATTCTTCAAAGATACTGACTGGTAACATTTCCAGGGAATTTGCAATTTAGAAGGGCACCCTCAAAGAGCAAAAAGTGCTTAAGATGAAAATAAACGAATTTATGCTGCTTGTATTATAGATAATGAAAGAAATATTTTCTATTTCAAGCTTCTTCAAATGATATGCATATAGATACTGACTGGTGGGTAGCCTGGTAAATATAATCTAAAATTCTTAGCATTTGGCTTTGAATGTATTATAATAAATGTTCTCCAAGCTTTGCCAGATAATATGAATTACTGGAGACACTTTTTAGAAATTCAGATTTCTTCCATCCTCCTCAGATCAATGGAATGAGTTTTTTTTTTTTTTTTTCCAGAGAATATGCTTTATATTTGTATTTGTAGAATTTTTAGACTGGCATATTTGGGAAACACTACATTATAACATTTAAGAAGTCTTTTTTTCCTACTTATGCTAAAGTTAACTGTGTGACAGTTGAATAACTGTTAATATTCTAAGTAATGACTGGTTTCCAGAAAACAGTATTATTATAAAGTAGTTGTTGTATTAATATTGTTATAAAGCATCATTACAGAGCTCCTGTTTTAGAGGATGGTGCATCGCGACCATTTTGTATGTGCTCTAGAATAATTTTCTATACCTACTTTGTATGTTATTTTTTTTCACATCTTAAATACGTAGTCAATTTAAGCATATACAACTTAAGTACGATGAAGATTCTTTTGAGATGAATAGTTGGCCACTTCAGGCATGCCAAAGGAGTACTATTATTATTTGAATTGTACCATATTTACAGTTTATAAACCTTACACATAGGACTGATATCAACAAAAAAATAGCAAGAACAAAATATGAGAAAGGATTTGCAGAACTTTGCTTTGTTTTGTTTTGTAACAACAAAACTCTCTGGTTGATAGGCTGCACCCTTATGTGAAAACTTGAAATGTATCCAGTTGAATTTAAATTTGAACCTGTTACAGTAGTCAGTTTGAGACTTTTGTTCCATATGTAGGACAGGATGCTTTGTTAAAAAACCAAATATCCTAATGTCTAGGAAAGTTTGCATATTATCTAAAGCAGCAGATTAGGGAAAGATACTTTTTATTTTATGTAACATTAAAATTGTTAATAATGAGGGGCTTTTAATTACAGGTGATAGCAAAATGAGAAGAAAAAACAGTGTACAGCGAACCACAAAATGTGGATTCTAGTTCATACTGCAATTTACCAGTTGTGTCATTTAGTTGTTAGCATTACCTCTGTCTCCCTTCACCTCAGCCACTTAGTAGAGAAGCCCTAGTATAATTTAGGACTCATAACGGAACGGTTTGGAACAATACTACAAGCTGAGGAAAGAAATTTGTTAGTGGAAGAAATGAAGGGATATCTGATAATGCTCTCTTCTTTGGTCCCCATGTACCCTCTGCTGGGGTGTTTTGGGCTGTAAAATATTGGGAAGTACAATTTGGATTAGAATGATTTTTGCTGGAGATGTCTCCTTTGTTTTAATGGGACTGAGAGATGCCAAACTAGTCCAGGAGAATGGCGAGCAAGGTGCTGGCTGTTTAGGGCTTTTAGGGATAAAGTAGTGAAGGAGTTCGAAGGACTGTTCTGTGTTATCTCATCTTGATAACCTGTACAGGGCAACTGGAGGCAGGGGTTTGCTGACAATATCATCCCAGGAATTTTTTAAAAAATTGACTATTTGGCTGGTGCATCCCTTTGCACATTTTTTGGGAAGTCAAACACAGTGTTAGGAACATAGAGTACAAGGGCGGTCAAGGAGAAAATCTCCAGTAGTTATCACCATGCAAGCTGGTTTCTTTGTCTAAAAATTAGACTTTCAATGTCCCTTTCAAATAAAATTACATTTAAAAACTGTGTGGATGGGGTGCCTGGGTGGCTCAGTCGGTGAAGCATCTGACTCTTGGTTTTGGTTCAGATCATGATCTCAGTCATGAGATTAAGCTAGAGCTTAGTGAGGAGAGGCTTTCCTTTTCCCTCCACTGCTACCCCTCGACCCACTTGTGTGCATTCACACACACACGCTCATAAATTAATTAATTAATTAAAAAAATCTTTAAAAGAACTCTGTGGATAGACTGCAATGCATATACTTTTATGTGGATAATTAATAATTCACTCCTCTTGTATATAGATACATGAAGAAACTGGATGGCATTCCTTCTTGATCTATGAACTGTTAAAAATGTCTCAGAGAAAATAAATAAATGGAAATGCCCTTTGGAGGCCACTGACTTCCTTTTGCCTTATATCGCTATGGATAAGACACAGAGTAAAATTATGAAGCCGCTTCACGGTAGAAATAGAAGACTAGATAATAAGACTTTCTAAGACTAGATAAGACTTTTAGATTGGGAATGGTTTTAGAGATAATCTTGTCCAATTTATGCATTTTAGAGACTGAAAACTGGAAGGATAATAAGTCACCCAGGTAATGAGATCTTATTCCTATGAGGACAGAATCTTCACTATAATTTTGGCTTTGTGACATAGCTTGTATCACTGTCTCTCTCTACTGGTTAATTGTATTTGTAAATATTTTATCTCCCTGTATTATAAGGTTCTTGAAAACAGAAACTGTGTCTTATATTTCTTTGCAGCTCTTCCAAGAGTTCAATAAATAAATGTTTGTTATTGTTGTGGGGCTGATTTGTGGGAAAGATTCCCCTACCTCTGCAAATAATGTGATTTGTGCTGTCACCTTGGCAAATAAAGAACAGTTGTAGGCATGTAAGTAATCCAAATAAAACTTTGCATAAACATTTTAAGATCCTAAAATATTGGAATAGATGAGACCATTGAATAGAAATCAACATAAATCACAGCCCACTCCATTTTTAATAAGTTAAAAATCCAAGTGTATAATTTGATGCAGGTGGTCACTTTCGCTTTCAGTCTGAGAGGAAGTCAATAAATTCCTTTTGCTGTTACTCACAAAAGTAGTTTAAATTCTGTGCAGGACATGAGTCTGGGGAATCACGTCAGCCTCAGCGTACAAAAGAGCCTGGAGAGACAGCAGAACAATGTCTCCCCAATCGAGCTGCTGAGGGAAGGTGGTCTTACATTTCACTGCAGGAACTAGCAGGCTAAATTTAATTTTCAGAGTCAGAGCTTGCCTTTTAAGCTCCCTATCCGTTATGCAATCTAACCTGAAGGTGCACTTTTTTTTTCTTTTCTGATATTCTTAAGTCATTTGGAGAAATCTAATACTCCTATTTCTAAATTACATCAGCTTAGCTAAAGATATACTTTCCTTTCTGTAAAATTCAGTTCAAAAGTAAGAAGAAAAAAGAAGTAAGCCCAATATGCCAGAAAGGGAGGGAAGGAGGCCTAGAATATGTAAATGGTTTGATATATGACAAATCAGTTACTGTGTGTGGTATGATATGCAAATTAAGGATAATGCCTCCCTCTTATCTGCATTGCAGATTCTTCCTGGCATGTTTTTCATGCATTCTGCATGCAGTATGTGCAATAGAGCATCATAGTTTAGTGCAAGGGGTCTGGGCACTGGAAATCAGAAGGAGGAAATGTGTATTAACTTTATAATCCTTAAAATTATGTGAAATTTGTGTTTGGTCACAGTGAGTTAATGAGATCAGAGTCTAGTAATTTATAAATGGAAATTGCATTAAATAATGTATTATAGAGGGCACGGATTGCATGGAGCACGGGGTGTGGTGCAAAAATAATGAATACTGTTATGCTGGAAATAAAAAAAAATAAAAAAAAATCTTTCTTAAAAAAAAAAAACAAATAATGTGTTTAAGAGTAAGTTACAAGTAATACATCTCTTAATTCTAAACCTGCTAAGGGATTTCTAAATATGCAATTCCCCATATGTTAAGACTAATGTTTAGAACAACAGATACTAGTGTGAATGTGGAGCATAACAAATAGCATGGAGGACATGGGGACTTAGAGTGGAGAAGGGAGTTGGGGGAAATTGGAAGGGGAGGTGAACCATGAGAGACTATGGACTCTGAAAAACAATCTGAGGGTTTTGAAGGGACGGGGGGTGGGAGGTTGGGGTACCAGGTGGTGGGTATTATAGAGGGCACAGATTGCATGGAGCACGGGGTGTGGTGCAAAAATAATGAATACTGTTATGCTGGAAATAAAAAAAAAAAAAAAAAAGAAAATATGTATTATAATAACAGGCTCATATTGAAATTTAACCTTTGGTCTTTGCACTCCAAGTACTGCATAGAATTTGTGCATCATTGATTTTCCATATAGATTGGGGCCAAATAGGCAGTTTTCTATGTGGGGTGACTTGAGCTTGTCAGGAATTATTTTGTTCTTGAAATTCCATCATTGAAAATTTATGATTTTTGTTTGAGCATTATTCTGGGTTTATTTTCTTTTTTCCTCGCCTACAATGCAAACATCCTGATGAAATAAGCCTTTGAAATTTCATCATCTAAACCTTGGTGAAATTAGTTATTAGTAAACTGAGTGGGTAAATTCTTGTGGTAAGAAACAGATATATGCCTTGGCTTAAGGATATATTTGATTATAGAGTAATTACTTTGATAGTTGTATGTGACTTATAGATTCAATTTATGTTTTATATGTATCTCATAAATAACTTATTTTGGATAATGGGGTTGCGGATCTAACATTTTTTCCTTGTCATTGGAGTTTTATTGAGCCCTCATTATTAGTTGAATTTGTTGAGCAGTATTAACCTTATTACCTCATCAGGCAGAGTCTACATGATCAATGTAGAAACAAAGGCACCTGCTTCCTGTTTCCACCTTTATCTTCTTTTCTTGTCCTCTTTTTTCCAAATGATGTTACATCATTTGGTAGACTAACATTTTCTTACATGGAATGATTACTGGTTTTTACTGATTTTACTCAACAGACCACAAGTTATGTCACTTTTTGATTGTTGTTTTAGGATAAAAATTTTTTAAAAATCCAGTTTTGTTCATAATTTTTTGATACAGAAATATTTAACCTGATTACAAGAAGATAGCATTGAAAAATAACAATATGTTTGTATAAGTGAAACTTAAGCTGATGATAAAATTTTTTAAGAGAAGTGCTATAGAATGTCATGGGATGAGCTAGAAAAAATGGTATGTTATTATTAATTTTTTGAGATGCCACAGTTATTGGAAATGAGAAAGTTCAATTATTGGCATTTTGGCACTTTCTGTTGTATAATTTGCTCATTTTTTCATAAACCCCTTCCTTCCTTTCTTCCTTTTTGTTATTTTAGTTTATTTTTTAAGTTTTTATTTTATTTTCACTTAGTTAATATATAGTGTTATATTAATTTCAGGTGTGATATAGTGATTTAACTTCTCTATACATTATGCTGTGCTCACTACAAGTGTAGCTACCATTTGTCACCATAAATAGTATTACAGTATCATTGACTGTATTCCCTATGCTGTGGCTTTTGTTTCCACGACTTGTTCTTTCCATAACTGGAAGCCTGTATTTCCCAATCACCTTTATCCATTCTCCCCAGATACTCCCTTGTATCTGGCTACCATTAGCTTGTACTCTGTTATTTATAGGTCTGATTCTGCTTTTCGTTGTTTATTTATGATAGCCAAGATATGGAAGCAAACTTAAGTGTTCCTAGATGAATGGATGAGGAAGGTGGGGTTTTTTTGTTTGTTTATTTTTGTTTTTGTTTTTTAGGAGAGAGAGAGAGAGCAGTGAGCAGCAAGGAGGGGCAGTGGGAGAGGAAGAGAGAGAATCTTAAAGAGGCTCCATGCCCAGCATGGAGCCTGATATGGGGCTTGGTCTCATGATCCTAAGATCGTGACCTGCCTTGAAATCAAGAGTCAGATGCTTAACCAGCTGAGCCACCCAGGCACCCCAGAAAGGCGTGTCTTATACACACACACCTATTGGAATATTATGTGGTCAGCCCTAAAAAGGAGTTCTTTCCATTTGCAACAATACGGATGGATCTAGAGGGTTTTACGCTGAGTGAAGTAAGTCAGATGGAGAAAGACAAATCCATATGATTTCATTTACATGTAGAAACTAAAAAACGAATGGATGGGTGCCTGGGTGGCTCAGTGGGTTAAGCCCGGGCCTTCGGCTCAGGTCATGATCCCAGGGTCCTGGGATCGAGTATCGCATTGGGCTCCCTGCTCAGCAGAGAGCCTGCTTCCCCCTTCTTTCTCTGCCTACCTCTCTGCCTACTTGTGATCTCTCTCTGTCAAATACATAAATAAAATCTTTAAAAAAAGCTTAAAAAACGAATGGATAAAACAAACAAAAATATCATTCACCTCTTTGATGTTTGATCCTGGAATTTTATCATAAGGGTTGTAGAGTGCTTCACAGTATTCTTGGAAGCTGTCACAATAAAAGTATCATAATTTTCCAAGGAATGAATGATTTTCATTTTTTGAGTGTTGTGATCATATGCATCATTAGTCCTCAAAATACTTTCATTTTTTCCCCTTGATTATAGTAATTTGTGGTATACTTGCAGTCTATTTTCTCTACTTATAATTTGCGTCTACTACTGCTTTGTACCTCTCAGTGGATTAAAATCTTCATTCTCTGTTTATGTTAAATACAGATAGAATGAGGAATTTTCTCGGTGTTGATCATCTTGCAGGATGCTATCCTGGCTTTATTTTCTTGAGAATATTAAATATTAATTACTAAAGCCCTGCAAAAATCACATAGACTGGCTTTTAGATTCATTTGAAGATATTCCTTGATTTGCCAGAATTTGGGTAGAATTTGTTTCCTTGTTTATATTCATGATTTTCCTTGAGTAGTGTCTTTCTGGTTTATCCTACTATTATTTTTGTTGTTTGCTCCCCATGGACATGGCAGGGCATAAATAAAGGTAGAGAAAAGAAGATAGTGAAAGGAGGACGTTTAAAAATAATACTTTATTTTTAAAAATAATAAAAATAATATTTTATTTTAAAATATGTAAAAATAATATTTTATTTAGAAATAATATTTTAAAATTTAAAATATTTTAAAAATAATATTTTATCTTATTTTTTGGTTGAGATCAGGCTAATTTGATTAGAGAGGAGTCACTTAAGATAGCAACTTGCTGAGTTTTTCATTCCTAGAAAAAAATACATCCTTCACTTTTCCTGACAATGTACTATTTCCTCTATTCAACATGACTTCACTACTTTATTTATTTTTTTTTTTTTTGCTTGGGGAATTTCAAATTTTATTGTATCTAAATTTTTTTTTTATTTTATTTATTTTTATTTCCAGCATAACAGTATTCATTATTTTTGCACCATACCCCGTGCTCCATGCAATCCGTGCCCTCTATAATACCCACCACTCATCCAATTATCCAAGATTCTTTTTCAGTACAAAGGGTTTTTAGGGCCATATTTTTGTTTTTGTTTTTGTCTTAAGATGACACTGAACTAAGAGTGGGAAGACTGGTTGAAGCTTTTATTTTTAGGAGGATATGTTATCATGGAAGAGAAGAAATATGGAGAAAGCCACCTTTGAAAACCAGGAAAGGAAATATTAATTTAATTTAATCAAATGAAAAGGTTTCAGGCTGATTGTTTTAGCATTTGAAAATGTATTGGTATTTCTTTCATGAACATATGTGGACTCCTAGAAGCACCTTGAATTTTTGGCACTTTTAAAAATCTATTTTTGAGGCTAAAATGAAGGAGAAGGTACAAGAACTGAATTTTGATAGAGAAGTGGCTAGATTAGAAGAAAACATTTTTTGTTTCTTAAAGATGTATTTATTCATTGGAGAGACAGAGAGAGAGAGAGAGAGAAAGCGTTGTGGGGCAGAGGAAAAAATCTCAGCTGGATTCCACACGGAGCCCAGAGCCCCACACAGCCTGATCTCATAACCCTGAGATCATGACCACAAGAGCATGACCTAGTCAGAAACAAGTCAGATGCTTGACTGACTGAACCACCCAGTCTCACCTTTTCCTGGTTATTTTTTAACCCTCTTTCCCCGTTGTGCCAAGCAAGTTTAAGTATATTGCTGTCACACTTTTGCTCATAATTATATTTAAACATTTCCACATCAACTTTTTTTTTTTTCCACATCAACTTCTTTCCTTTGTAATCTACTTTCACACATAGCACTTTCCTTTCAATTCTTCCCTCTTGTTTTGTCATTTCTCCTAGAGTTTGAAAAGACACACTGTCACAGTGTCTTCCAAAGGCACAAGGGGATTCCTGGAAAGAAGAGGCACACATCTGTCCTTTGTCCTAGTGACTAATCCTTACACAATAAGCCTTTAGTATCGGCATTTTATACACAGAGCCTCCACCACTCTAATCAGACTCCAGAAAAATTTCAAAACAATTTTAGGAAAAAAAAAAAAGGTGGAAGCTTTGAAATAGAGATACTATAAATTTGGGCAGGAGAAAATAAATGCACTGTCTGTGCATTTGTCCATTATCCTTTGTCTAAGTTTTTAGATAAGCAGAAGAGAGTCAAATCCAAGCACGGTTTCTGGATCCTAAATACATGGTTGAGTAGGGCAGGGGTGCAAACGAGAGACCGTTCCTTCTCTCCCCTCTGTATCCTCCATCCCACTTTGTAATTATTTCTTCCTTATGCACCCGTGGTCTCTTTTCTTCTTCGAGTCACTGATATCAAAGGAAGATAGTGCCCCAGTTGTCTCTGGGCCCTGAATTCCTGTCTGCTTACCTAAAAAGTCCTATTAACTACTCTATTGTACCTGATAACATTAGCTAACATTTCTCTAAAACTTAGTAAAGAACAGGCATTATGCTAATTTTAAATGTATTTAACCTTCGTGTTGACCCTAATAAGGTAGGAACAATTATTATACCAATTTTACATCTTAAGGAACTGAAACTCAACAAGATTAAATAAGTAGCTAGTGTATGATGGGTCAGGGTTTTGAACCCTGTGACTTTGAAGCTGGCACTCTAAATCACTGCTTTCTCTCTATTCTAACATGTAAACACATGCCCAGGTTTTTCTTCTTTCTGTTTCAGACCCACTTCTCTCTCTGACATATCTGGATTCTATTTCTGTTGTTCTATGCCCAGCTTTAAAGGATCTTCTAAGCCCCATTATACAGATGCTTCTGCTGGGCTACTTGTTTCATTCTTGACTCTGGTTTTTCCCCTAAATCCCTTTTTTGGAAAGTCTTTTGGCTATATTCACTGACCTACCAGGTTATGCATTCAGGGTCCAGAGGCCTTTCAGAATCTGAGTCACTGCTTCTGCTTATACAGAAAGGGAGTTCAGAATGGATAATGGAGATAAAGTGCATTTATCTTCTCTAGTCCCAGTGTTTAATATCTTTAGTACAAACCTTTTAGTCATTTCTGCTGAAACTATTTAATTTTTTTCCTGAAGTTTTATTAGGGTCCTGGAGGTTACAGATATATAAAATGCTAATAATGGAAGCTGATAACAAAAAGTATTTATCAGTGGAGTGAAAGGACGTTATCCTTCTCTTCTTCTTCTTTTTGCCCTTGTGCCTCTATGAGGAGATTGTAGCATTGGAATTAACTGAAGTTACACTAGATAAAAGTCCTAGATGTTGGGACTCCTTGGGCAGTTTATTCTGGTAGAGATAACTGAGTGATCAAAAAGTTATTTTCTCGCATCTATCCTTGCATGCTGAAACTTGAATCCTGTCGTATTAGACTTTTGGTAGTAATGAGGTCCTGAGATGAGAATTGTATAAAGCATATGATAAACTAAGGAGTAAAAAAAGCAGACAATATTTAAGGCTAAGAAGATGAAACAGCATCTCTGAAGTGGAAGTGTATTAGCTCTTTTACAGTTTGATGAGTATTGGTAGAATGATTTTAGAAACAAAGGGCACAGTCCAGAGGGGAATAGAGTATTTTTATATGTTTTAATATTTACTACATCTAAGAGTTAACAAGTTAGCATCACATATCTGGTCATCTTTAATATACATTCAGTTCTTTGGTATGTGACATCTATAGAATGAGAACTATGCTATTGAGAATATTTCAGGGGCAAATTAACATTTATTGAACATCTACTATATGTTGTCAGACTTTGGGCAAAGTGCTTTAGGTATCAAATCTCATGTAATTTTCACAGCTTCCACGTGAGGTAAGTCTAATTATCTCCACTTTGCCAGTCGAGGAATTAGTGGCTCCAAAAAAACTAAAAGAAACTTACTCAAAGTCATGAAGCTAGAAAGGGAAAGAGCTGAAGTTGCTGAGATCTAGATTCAATGTTTTCTTGGCTTTAAAGACCATGATCTTTCTGCTGTACTATGCTGAATCATGCTTTTTCCTGAGAAAAAATATCTTTCATGTTATCCTCATATCTATATGAGTCCCTCTAAAAAAATCTGTGGAAGTCATTAAAAACAGAAGTTATCATAGCGTTTGTATTTATTTTATAAGCCTCTTGGAAGACAAGCTGTTTCAATGAAGAATAAGACAAAGCCCGACTATGGGCCAGGGAGACAGCTATCACCTCTCATAATGAACACTCATGGAGATTAGCTAGATAGAGAATCTGGGAGACTTTCCAGATAGCATCACACATGATCTTTCTACCATTGCATTTTACTCTTAAGCATTCCATTTAGACTCCATTTGTCTTATTCTTAAAAGTAATTTTCATTAATTTCTGAAAGTTAATGCTGCTTTTTATCTTCCTATCACAATGCTAGGTAATTTTAAAACTCTAAAAGGAATAAACTCTTAAATAATTTTGAAATAACACAACCCTCTCCCCATACATTTATTTGTAAAATAAAGTAACAAAACTGTGTGGGTTAGATTGGAACCAAATAGATTTCTGGTCTTCTTGCCAGTGAATTTTGCCTTCTAAATATGCTACAGCCTATTTAGCACTTGGAAGCACCATGGATAAAATTCTAAATTGTATAATTTTTTTCCCTCTGTGTAAAAAATCAGATTATGCATTATATGTCAAAGATGTCCAAAGGCAGTATTTTCTTTATTTCTTTGACATGTTTTGAGAAATTGAGAGACTACCTCTGTT
Source organism: Mustela erminea (assembly GCF_009829155.1). Taxonomy (NCBI): domain Eukaryota; kingdom Metazoa; phylum Chordata; class Mammalia; order Carnivora; family Mustelidae; genus Mustela; species Mustela erminea. The sequence continues at coordinate 33,809,302 of NC_045627.1, read as the reverse complement.
CCAGATACTCCCCAATTTTTAAACAATAGGAAATAATTTTTCTTTAGATTATTTTTACATTAAAAATCCCCAACTGTTAAATTTCCTATAAAACAGAATGTTTGGTATCATGGAAATAAACAGAGAAGGGAGTCACTAATATATCACAATTAATCTGTACTATTGAGCTGACATGCATTAAACTCAGTCACATTGACTGAAAACTGTCAGAAAGAACAAAGCAGAAATACCAATGATTGATGAAAAGACCTATAAAGATGGATGATTCTCTTATGGAACAGCGAGAGTGAGGGGTAGGCATCACTGCAAGAATTGGTATTAACTGTTCTTAAAAAAATCATTGTTAATGATCTGGCAAGACTCAGTCAACAGCACATCAATGAATCTAGGCAATATGTGTGATCCAGAGGTGTTAAAGCACCAGGTTAAGGAGAAAACTCATTCAAATAAACTGCATACCAGAAGAAATAGGAAGAAAAGAGATAAATGACAGCTAAGAAGGGAAATCTTTCTCAGGAAAGTTTTTTCTTAGGCTGTTTCTCTGTGTGGGACACAAGAAGGGTTTCAATGATGTGTTTTGGCTAACTGAGCAGATTGCTTTGGCTTCATGATCATTTTGCTACTGAGCACAAGGGAATAAATTCTACATGGAGGACACTCGAGATAGAGAGAAGTGAATTGGGGAGAATCAGAGGGAGAGATGAACCATGAGAGACTGTGGACTCTGAGAAACAAACTGAGGGTTTTGGAGGGGAGGGGGCTGGGGGGTTGGGTGATCCTAGTGGTGGGTATTACGGAGGGCACGTATTGCATGGAGCACTGGGTGTGGTGCATAAACAAAATTCTGGAACACTGAAAATAAAATTAAATTAAAAAATTTCTAGTGATTCGATTGTATAGATAGTCTAAGACCCTTGGATTGTTTTCAGACCATTCACCATCTATGAGATCCTGCCATATCTGGTGTCCTTGGTACACTTCACATATATAAAGTGTAGGGAGAACGTTGGCAGTGCAGCCTGGTCTTATTTCACAGAAAAAAATGGAGCTCTGAGGTATAAAATCCCTCAACTTTTGGCCTTCATACCTATAGGTAGTTTATATATGTCTTTTCTGACTTCCCTCTGCCCAGCTAACACTCGTTAAACTACTGTTTAACCTGTGCTTCTGTGCTTTCGTCAGTTGCTGACTGCTTTGGGACTGGATCGTGGCTGCTCAGTTTACACTTTATTTGGTACCTTTTTTTTATAGCCCTTGCACCTATTCAAATTTGTTCTGGGAGACACCAAACCCTCCAGTCCATTCTCCTTTTCCTCACATTCGCATTGGAATTAAAGGCCTTAACTTTCATTTACTCTCTAACAATGGATACCAGGGGACTTCTTGGTTTCTCAATCTAACAAACTCTTACAGTCCTCATTCTTTTTCTCCCCAAGGCAACTGAATTTTCCAACCACCTCTTCTTTTTCTCATGGTTTTCTGATTCTTGCTGTTCCTCAGCCTCTTTGGCTTTTCCTTCTCAGTGGCCTCCTTTCTCCTTCTCACTCCTTTCCCCCGCCAGCTTCTGAAAGTATTGGGTATTCCTCAGGGCCTTGCTCTTTACCCTTTCTCTCCCATGTCCCTTATTCAGACAACTGGATCACTTCTCTGCTTTACCTGTCTTATAAATTGATGACTCCAAATCTCTCTTCTGATTTCCAGACCTAAAAGTCCACATGCTTAGAAGACATGGCAACCTCAACACATCTGCAATTTAAATCACATGATATTCCCTTTATCACCCAGTGATATCATCATCCAACTGCTAACCCAAGTCAGAAACTTGGATGTTAATTCCCTTCTTTTATTCACATATCAAACTGCTAGAAAGTTGTGTCCATTCTATCTCTCAAATAGCATTCCTCTCTGACTCTTCATCACTGGGCTATCTTCCCTGGTTCATCCCTTATGGCTTCTCATTCACATTGTTGTAATAATACCCTAATTGGCTTCCCCAAATTCAGGGTCATTCTTTTTTAATGTATACCTAAAATTCATTCTAGAGCTTCTGTCTCCAAATCCTTTCTTGGTCTCATCTCATACTGTACTATATTTGTGTGAAAAGTTTAAATTCTTAATTTAACATGTAGGTTCTTTTTTTTTTTTTTAAAGATTTTATTTATTTATTTGACAGAGAGAGACCACAAGTAGGCAGAGAGGCAGGCAGAGAGAAAGGAGGAAACAGGCTCCCCGCTGAGCAGAGAGCCCAATGTGGGCCTTGATCCCAGGACCCTGAGACCATGACCCGAGCAGAAGGCAGAGGCTTTAACCCACTGAGCCACACAGGCGCCCCAAACATGTAGGTTCTTTACTGTCTCTCAAACCCATCTCTTATGCACCTTAAAGTCACTTTATGTCTTATCAAGCTACTATGTTTGTCCAGTGCATCTTGTTTTTTTTTTTTTTTTTTTAACTCTCATAAGCTTTTCAATAACCCAGCGAAAGCATTATCTTTTCTGTGAAGCTAATCCTGATCCCACTGGAGAGAGTTAATCATTATAACCTTACCTTCTATGATACCCTGCACCTAATACATTATATCAGCTATAGTGTTTTATTATGGTTATTTGGTTGTCTTCATCTCCTTACTAGATTCTAAGCTTCTGGAGGGTAAGATATTATCTTATTCATCAGTGAGTCATCAAGGACTCACAAGTAATGTGCAGTTTTATTGATTTGAATGAAAGAATTGTTGAGTTAATTAATAGATATATGTAAACTTTAAAGCTTAGAGGTATTAAATAGCCAAAAAGCATGAGTCTGAAAATGGCTATACAGCTGGGATTTAATTTCTGTAGCTTTTATGCATCATTAAATTCTTGTACTTGTTTTCCAAACTGTGTATGGAAACTATTTTGTGAATAGAAGAGGGGACTAGAAGAAAGCTTTAGGCATACAAAAATTGATGGTGATTACTTTTCCAATATCCTCTCTGGTGATGTATACAAAATAGGTATGCGATAATACTACTGAACATTCACATAACTTTTGGCATCCACTAAGTAGTTTGTATTATTTACAGGAACAACACAGGTAACACAAAGTCCCCGTGGGCAGCTTGAGGAATCTGAACTCTCCATAAAGTCACCGCAGTTTCACATTCAAGTGTTAGCTCAGCAAATCTTTTCTAACAAGTTTGGTTCATTTCTTTACTGTCAATTTGCTACGGCAAAACATGGTCAGGAGCCACTTTTGCCTCAGCACCCCAGCTCTCAGTAAGACTGTATAACCATGTGCTGTAATTTTCTATTTATTCTGCTTACCCAACTAAAATACCTTGAGTGTCTCCATGGCTCAAATAACACTGAGCCTTAGCAACAATAAATGTCAAACTGTTTTCATTTGTGTTTAGAAAAAGATCTGCTATTTTTCTTATGCAATATTTCTAAATCTAAAAAGAAAATGTAAAATATTTATATTGTCTTATCCTTAGTGGCTTATATATTTGTCTCTTCAAAAGGATTGAAAACTCCTTGAAAGCTCAGTGTGGGTCTTTTCATCTTTGTATCTTTGGTGTATGGCATAGTTGCTCAATGACTTGGCTAGGTCAAACTGAAGTGTGCTTATAATTTAACATTACACAGTATATATATATATATATATATATATATGTTTTATGTATATATAATACATAAATACATAATACATGTATTATATATACATAAAACATATATATATGTTTTATGTATATAATATATATATAATTATGTATATGATGTATATATGTATATATATAATGTATATATAATTATGTATATAATCCAGGATTCTTTTTTTTTTTTTAACCATATTGGTTAACTCTGTTGGTTATCCTTTTCTATTAGTGCATTTACTGAGAAGCCTCAGAAGTCTTAATTTGCATCACTGTCAACATCTTAACACCCTCACAATTGTATATTGTTTAAAATTATGGACATATCATTTCTTTAGCCCAGCAAGGAAAAAGTTCCATCTTATCTTTTCAGAAGAATCCACAAAAATTGAGGAAGAAGGGGTGAAAGAGAGTAAACATCAGAGGGGCAGAAGAAGCATGCTGGCTTGTCATTTTCATGTTACTCCCAAATCAAATTTGTGACAGCAAGTAGGATGCCTTGCATCCAAAATGTTTGATTTTTGTGCTGTGGGCTGCCTATCACTGAGAAAACAACACAATCCTTACACAGTTACTAATGGTGTTCTTGTTCCATCACACAATTTCACGCTATTTATTTATGAAAAAAAATGCTTGACAACTTGGACACATTAAAGCATCTTATCTGGAATCCTGGGACCAAATGTAGATCCAGAAAATGGCAACTTCACAGAGTGCCAGTGTCCTCAAAAAGTTAAAGGGTAACACTAGACCTTATTTTCCTCCGTTTGGCATTCCTGTTTGAAGCAAAAAGTAGGGGTGAAAAATGCTGTTGTTATAACAAGCACTGTTAGAACTATTACTGAACTCATTATACTACTTAAAAGTAATGATGAGTAGACATGGACTGTCACTAACCTTCGATCTGACCAGCATATGGAAGACAGGTGACTCTGCTGAGCAGTTAGTACGTTTTATAACGGTGTGGTAGGTTGGCTGTCTTAAAGTATTCTAGGCTGTGGGTATTCAGACCAAGGTCCTCGGTATTCAGATAGATTTGTAATGGCTCTGGATAAATTAATGTGTATTAGAACAGTCAATAATTACATTTTAAACAAAGAATTGATTTCTGAAGCAGTGGACTAAGTAAGCTCTGCTTGCTCAGTTAGAATTGCAGGTATATTTTGGTGATGGATTCTTCAGCCTGACTTATACAACTGTTCACATGGCTACCGGTGTCCTAGGATGATATTTTATTTCTCTCCTGCCTGTACTAACTTTTCATTTCTGACTTCTGTATATTATTTCTCTCATGATGCTGAGCTAGATATCTGATAATTATATTTTAAGCACAACAAATATTATGTATCCAAAGACTTAATTAGCCTTATATATTATGCTTAGGTGAATGGAGGTATAGTCACTTAGTTATTTTATCTTTAATCAAGTGTCATTTGCAGTTCCAGACATTCAAATGTACTTGTATAAGTAGACTTCTCTAATACTAGGCTCTGTCTGATGCACAGAGAAATGTTTGTTTCACACAGAAAAACTTCTTAGAATGAATAACCTACTTCAGCATTTATGTTAACTGAAAATATAATTTTATAAGTTATAATATTCAGGATTACTAACAGCTGCTACACTCTTCTTTATGTCTGGTACACTTGGGATAACCTGTAATTTTCCTCTAGTTACAATTTGCAAAGTTGTAATTTTGGTTATAATGTTAAGTATCATAATAGTATAGCTTATGGTTTCATAATAACCTCACTGTGAGGCATTTGTTCATATGCTTTTGTAGGGAAAAGGACAGGTAGAAGTGCCGTAAAAATAAGAACATATCTGCCTATACAGCAACTTCTTAAATCCTTTCTGTCAAGAATTTCCTGCACTTTAGATTCCAATTTTCGATCACGTCTGAAAAAATATCTATTGTAAGTCTTCTCAAAAATGACCTCAGCTTCATGTTAAATGTTATCTAGACTTCTATAGATAATTTGTTCCTTTTTTCCAAATTTATGTTTATTATTATAGCAATGCATACTATATAAAGGTGTATATTGATGTTTTCATTATTATATGTTTACTATTAAAGACTAAACTATCAGAGTATATAAAGAGTGAAATTTAATATATACTTCCAACTGAAATCCTGGTTCTACCCATGACTTGGTAGTGGTTTTGGACAGTTAACCCTTTCAAAGTTTTCTCCATCTTAGGAAGTTACAGGGAAATTTTGTAAGCACTTCTAGGTTGACAAATACCTGGATGAAAGATCTTATAAACATACTACTTCCTATTTGTACAGATTTGTGTTTTCTTTAAAGCATTGGGCATCCAATGTTATAATTTATTTAAATCCCAATGCTATCAGAATGTTTATTAATCTCAGTTTCTTAGATGATTGTGATTTTCAAAGCTCACCCAGTAGCCTGGGATTTTCTGATTCCTGAGCATGTATTTTAACCTCTGTAGCACTGCTGCTTTTCTCTATAGGAAATAACATCAATTGATACGTAGTAACTGGTTTTTAGTAAACTAAAATATTAAAGAGCACAGTGAAGTGACTACATTTAAAGGACTGAGAGAAATTACTTTATTTTTTATTTATTTTTATTTTTTTTATTTTTTATTTTTTTTAATTAATTTTTTATTTTTTATAAACATATATTTTTATCCCCAATTACTTTAAATATTTTAATTTCAGGAATCTTTTTTAAAGATGTTTAATCAACAGCAGTGATAAAATATATATATGACATATTTTATGTTCTGGAGGATCTATTTTAATCTCTGATAATCTTTACAAATTGAATAACTGGGCACCCTTGATCTCAAATGCTTTGTGTAAACAGTGCTATTATAGCTACATGAATAATCATATTGAATTTGCCACTGTGAGTAAACGAAGCTACAATATGATAAAACATAAAACCTCTCTTCCCATATGGCTTTCATGAAAACCTTCTCTCTGTTTATCTATTTCAATCCCTTTTATGAACAACTCTTTCTCTGCATATGATTTAAATGTTAGTATTCTTGGAGGTTCTGTCTTTGACCTTGTTTTAATTGAGCACTTCCTTTGGATTCAGTCAGTTATTTCCATGGCATCAACTACCAGCTAATCATGGCTTACCAATATATCTCAGAGTTGTCCTAAACTGAACTCACTAACTGAAACCACCATCGATGTAGTTGTTTGAGTTAGAAAACTGGGAGTTATTCTTGATTCATCCCCCTCTCATACCACCCACACCTATTTAGTCATCAAGTCCTGTCAATTTTCTGTTCTAAAAATGGCCTGTAACTTTCTACTTCGCTCCTCACCCTCCACTAGTATCTTACTTCAGGGTTTATTTACTTTGTACAGTTTTCTAATTCATCTCCCTGTATCTAGTCATGCTTCGTTCAAATGTCTTCACACATTGATCTACCTGAAATACAAACATAATTACTATGCCTTTCCCAAACATCTTATATGGTTTCTTTTACCTAAAAGATTAAGAAGAGATATTTTAGTAACAAATAATTATCTCTGCAAATTGAGCAATATTTATTGGAGATTATGGACTGATTTTTCATGTATATATTCATATACTAATATGTGTGTGTGTGTGTGTGTGTGTGTGTATAGTTTTATATTACCGCTGTTGTCACATAGTAGATGATTAGTATAGTTTTCCTCCTGAGTAAATGAATTAATGAAACATTCAAGAAAAAGAATACTATAAAATTAGATAATTAGATAACATATATTACAAAAATTTGCTTATACACATTGGCAAACACATTGCTTCCAAATAAGCATCATTTTAAAAACCACCACTTACTAGCAGTTGAAATAAGTAAACATATTTCTTAATTTGTTCAGTGAATCGGATCTAAAGTCCTGGCTATAGTTTCCACAGCCTCACCTAACCCTCTCTCTTCTTCCTTCACTCCACTCCAGGCACCTGATTTCCTTCTGGCTCTTAAAACACCCAAGTCTTTGAGGCCTTTGCACTTGAAGACTTGATTCCCTGAGAGAAGGAATCTTCTCACATAGCTGTATGGCTCTCTCTCTCTTTTGATCTTTAACCAAATGTCATCTTCTCCTATTTAAAGTCACAGCCCTTTCTTCCTTCCTTTTCTGCTTTATTATTGTCGTCTCTAACACAACTTTCCATCATATGTTCTGTATATTTTGTCTTTATCCTATTTAGTATCTGTGTTCCACAGCTAGAATTATAAGCATCATGCAGGTGGAGGCTTTGGTCTGTTTGTGCTCACTGTTTTATCCCAGGATCTAAACAGATAATAAATACTTGTTGAACAAATGGATAAATGATTGAGTAAATCCTCTATATTTATTCTCAGAAAATGTGCTCTTAAAAATAAGACCCAAATGATTTGAAACAATATATAGTGAAGTATATATCTATTAAGATTAATAAAATAGAAATAAGGTAAAAAGGAGGAGGAAGCAAATACAGTAACATAACTATAACATCATTGCTCTAATTCTGTATCAAAGTTTTCTTTGAAATTTATTTTAGTCAAAAATACAAAAAAGCAAGAGAAGCTACCTGGTTCTAGTTTTCAGAAAGGAGAGAAAAATTTTTAAAGAATATTCTAATGTTGAATTAATTAGGGATTATGGAATAATTTAATAGCAGTTTCTTTGTAAAATGCAGATGGTGCTTCAGCTATAGATTCTCTTTAAAGCAAATTTTGATAAAAGTTAAAACATAACCTTAAAGCTAAATACAATGAAAGCATTTCTGTGATGTTCTCAGCTGATGTGGCTCAGGTCTGTAGCTTAATTTGATTGAAAGATTGATTTTGAGTACTGAGAGAGGTGAGTTGATAGTGTATCTCTTAGGCTTTTTTTCCTCCCCCTTCTTCTTCTTACATAACTGCTTCTCTTGTCAAAGTCTGATCGGAATTTAGGAGGTGCATGTCAAAAAGTACTCCCAATTGGAGTTACTGATTCATTCTATAAAACCAGTGAAGTTTCCCCCATATTCCTTAATTTCTTCCTTCCCTCGAACTTTCAAATTAAAAAAAATTTTTTTGAAATATAATAACATCTACAACAGCAATAGGAACCTTCAAAAACATCTAACCTTTAATAAAACATGTGAATATAAAGTCATTCCAAATTCCTTAGCTTCAGTTTTCCTTCCTTCTAAACCATTTTCCACATGATATTTTTACAACAGCAAATGTGATAATGTCAAATCCATGTTTTTGACAAATTTAGAGACTCCTGGCCTGAGATTTTTTTTTTTTAGTCAGAGTTTAAGTTGTTCAGACAATATTTAACAGACACTTAGTCTATTTGAAGGGCACTCTACTTTATACGTCTATATACATATAGGTAATGAAATTGCTTCCTGCTCTTAGCTATATGACACTATGAAAGAAAATGTGAACATGTATCTCAATACAGGTGAGCATCAGGTGATGGGTACAAGAAGCTATGAGTTTTCAGAGGATAGAGGAGAACTTCTCACTGGTAGACTTAATGAGGGCTTCATGAAATAGGTCACATCTGAATTGGGCCTTCTAGGAGTTCTTAGTGCAAACATAGGTAGAGATATTTCTGGCAATAAGCCAAGAGAAATGGCATTGCCAAGAGACATCAACATGGTTAAGTAGTGAGCAGGTAACTACAGAGAGACCAGCTTTCTTAGCCTGGAGTGCAGGTAAAACAAATGGTATGAAGCAGAACTGGTAGATTGAGATCAGATTGCAAACTGTGTTAATAGTACCTGAAGAAATTTAATTTGTGATAAAATAAAAGAAATTTATAATAAGATACAAGAAATTTAATTTATGATACAATCACTACAGGGTAAGTAGTCTGGGTAGGGAGTTGATGATGTTAATAGGTACTTCAGAGAAAGATTGAGTGTAGAAAGAATAAAACGTGACCATTACAATAGCATGATTGTGATTGTTAGTAGAGACCTGAGTTTGGATGATGATCTCAGATAATTAAAAGGATAATCTAAACATGTTAGTGGAGGGAAAGAGATTAAAATCATGCCTATATTCAGGGACCTGTAAGTGAGAGGCACGGGACACTGAAAGGTGTAGGTACAGGATACTGGAAGATACACTGGATCCTCAGCCAACATGGAAAGTTTGAAAGAAGTAATGTCAGTCCCTTGAGATCTACTTGGGTTTATCTTTTATGGGATGTTATAACCCCATCATTTAGAACAGTGTGAGGAACACAATAGGTGCTTAATTTATGCTTAAGTGAATGAATAAGTGATTGCCTGGCTAATGATTGCACAGAATAAACTTCAGTGTAGGTAAAGAAAGTGATCTTGGTTGCCCTGGAGTTAACTTTACCGGTAAAAGATATACCCATGACACTAGTTGGATCATTCAAAACATTGCTGTGGCTTTAGATCGAACAACGGTGTGTCAGCTTACTTCTTCTAAGAAGCAGTATAAAGTAAGAGTTACCTGTCTAGACTCTAGTAGTAGGCTAATAGGGTTTGAATCCCAGCTACACCGCTTTGGATCTGGGTCTTGGGCAAGGCAATTAACCTTTCTGAGCTTTAGTTTCCTTTTTTTTGGAATGGGAATAATTATAGTACTTACCTCATGGTGTTGTTCCGAGGATTAAATGAGTTACTGTGTGTAGTTAGAACATTTCCTGGCACACATTAGTCACTATATGTGTTACAAGTAGTACAAGTGAACTGTCTATTAGCATGAAATTTTATTTACTTTTTTTTATTGATGCAATGTACAGTTTCGGTTTTCTGGCACATTTCTCTTACCAAAGATTGAGGAATAGATAACAATCTGATTTGGGAAATATCCCCCAAATCTGATTAATGAAATGTGATAGAAAGTAAATATTGATAAAAATTGATAAAATGCTTTAAACTGCTCAGAAGGAAAGTCCTACAAAAGCAGAACTTGATATCAAAAACAGCCCAAAAGTCAAGAGGACTTGAAAAGCATTATCACTGAAAGAAATGGTCTCTAAGATTTAAATCAGTCTAAGTTTCTTTCCATTTATTTTTGCTAAACTCAATCTTTTAAAAATTGTGGGCTTTCAGAAACCTAATGGAAAAAAAAGCTAGTGTCTCTGTTGATTTTTGAAGAGACGGAAGTACTAGAAAATAACATATGTAAAAATTAAGGTGCTGTAGTTCAAAAGGAATTTCAAAAGCTAGCCATTTTGAATTGTTTAAAATTCTGCAGTCCACTGAAAATTAAATAGAAAGGGTCATTCTGGAGTACCATAGCCCAGTTGTTCTAATATATAGCAGAAAGCTTATTTTTCAGTAACTGAGTACCCATGATTCAGTATCCTCCAATGAGGGAGTTAATTGAACTAGGAACACATAAAAAATGAAACATATTGTTCTTGCTGATTTTATACTATAAAAGATTTTGTTCTGTGAGTTCTTTTACATAAGACATTGTATAATGAAATCAGAAAACTTAAATTTATGATAAAGTAATTTGAATTTTTTTCCACTAAAAATTTTTGGAGTTTAATGTGTAAAATTATGATTATAGATAAATCATTAATAGCATCTATTTGATGGATACACTAGGCAATATAAAAAGAGATATCTATAGATAAATGTGTGCATCAGTCATGATACTCATGATATTCCCATTAACTATGACACATCTCCACAAAAAATGTGTATTTTTTCCTTCCCTTAAATTTTATAAATTGAATTAATATTTCATAAATCGATTGATCAGATGTAATTTGTTAGAGCTATCAAGTAAAGTGAATTTTCTCTACTTGAATTTTAAGAATAGTTTCTGTATGTCAATTACCTCTACGTAGGTCACATCATTGTTCATGAAACAAAAGAGAAGCAATATACACAGTGTGCAGTGGTGCTAGTTTGAAGTCCCAGTAACGCGGCTTAAGTCTTGGCTGCAACTATTTGCTAGTTATGTGTTCACTGGCAAGTTATGTATTTTCTGCAGGTTTCAGTTTCTTCATCTGTAAAATAGAGACAAACCTCACAGGAAAATAATGAGGATTTTATGAGCTCATATGTGGAAAGTACATGGCCTACCTCATTTTACTAGGAAAAAAGAACTTAGACAAATTATGTATTGCTATGAACCATTTTATATAAACCACAGGGTTTTTTTTATTACTATGCAGAATCATAGAACTCTATGATTAAAACATTGCTAAAGTAATTGTTATTATTAATAAAGACTGGAATTAAATTACCATTATTACATGGGGATAAATATAAAAAGAAAAAAAAGGTTGGTATGTTTTGCTGCCAGGTGGAGGAGGACTGCTTAAAATGATCTCTAATCTGTCCATCCTACTTTTTGCCTTTATGATCTTGTGACACTATAGTAGGATGCTGAGAACATAGTGATTCACACTGATTTCTTGGATCTTTAACCCAAGAATTACATTAGCTTCAAGTAGAAACTAAGGTCTTAACCTTCTTAAATTACTTCACTTTGCTGTCTTTGACAGTTTGTTACCAAGTTGAATGGTGTATTCCAAACTTCTAACACTAAAGTTTCAATTAGTTGACTTCTATAAAAATACTTTTATACATTATATCCTCTAAAAGGTCCTAAGTCATTCCTGGTAGTCTTTTAGTGACTTTACCTAGCCGTCTTTCCTTATTATTGGTGAAATGATAAATTTGCTTGAAAATCTTCAAAGGTCTTGAAGTTAATTCAATGCACTTGTGATAACCATGATATATAGTGGAAAGGGATAATGTAGCCAAGAGTGAATATGAAGAATTATATTCTTAGATCTGATACTCCTTTTTTCCCCCTATCTTTTTCTATAAACCAACTGCTTTCCTGCTTTTTCTCTCCCTTCTCTGCTATTAAAAACTTTTAAATGTATGAACTTCTACCTAACTTGAATGTTGATCTCTTTTGCTAGGAAAGGACTTAGACATGTTGATAGGTACCAATTTGTACAATTGGAGGGTTTTATTTGTACCTGGAATAATAAAATTTCATAATTAAAAGTCACTTGAAAAGTCATCTAGTGTAAATTCTGCAAAGATAAAAAGACAGAAGCTGAGTGTATGTTCAGAGGCAAAGTGTGACAAAGCCAAATCACTTGTTTTCTTGATATCCTGGATTGAATTAACTCCCTTTTTTGCCTTAGCTTTACTGTGTTTATGGAGAAATAAAAAGGGAGTTGAAATAGATATGTATTCATTCTATTTCTTTACAAAAGTATGTAAAATTATTCAGTTATTTTTTTGTTCTTGGAACTTCAGTATTAATTTTCTATGTACATTTATGTACAAATACATACATATATAAATAATTAAAGCCTGTTCTCTAATTCACAAAGGATCCTAAATTTTGAGTTTTAAATATTTCATACATTTTATAGGTGAGAGGCATTTTAAGAGTACTTCAGAAGCTTATAGGATAAATGATAATATATGCATGATTACTTAAAAACTCTACCTCAGATGTTTTTTAACCTTAAACATTGTCTTACAAAGCACCATCCTGAATAGCAGAATGCTTTAAAATTTAAGTGAAGCTGCCAAGTGTGAAAATGCTGTACATGAAGGTCTGATTTCCCTTGCAAATCATCCAACTGGTGTTTCGGGACAAAATTATTTGTTGTTACTAATTTAACTAAACATTAAAGACAGATTCTTTTGATGATTAAATTATACTTTCCATATGGCTATTGAAAGATTATTTATATTTTTTAAAATAGATTTTCTATCAGAATGTTTGAAATAAAGGGCATAAATATCTTAACAAAGCACTTATGAGGCATTTAGAATATGCATGTGCAGTCAGTGGTACCCAACAGAACTTTCAGCAATGGTAAGGGAATGTTCTGTATCTGTGTTTTCCAATATAGTACCCATTAGCCATATGAGGCTATTGAACATGGTTTCTAGTGCAATTGAGGAACTTAATTTTTAATTTTAACTTAAATTTAACATTACCACATAAGGTTAGCTGCTACCCTACTCAAGAATGGATTGCTTTTGATATAGAATTAGAAGTCTTAAAATAAATTTGTAAGAAAATCTTACCCTTTAACCATACTTAGGTAGATCTACACATTTTTAAAAAATGAAAATTTATTTTTAATAGCAACCAGAAAAAACTATCATAAACTTTTTTATAGTAACCGACACAAGTGTTAAATAACCCCATGTCAAAACTCGTTCATGACATTCAGAATCTTTAATGCTACAGTTTAAATCAGGTTTGTGTATGTGCATGCTTTACTCAGAACAGATGGAGACCTTCCGACTATCATTCTTTTTCTAACATAGTCATTAAGCCACCCCTTTACCAGGATGAAGAGCTAACTGCTTTTACCTCTCTTTATAGGTTTTTCCAACTTGAGTCAACCTGCTCTCAACCAGTTCCAAAATATGTGACCCTGTTTGCTTGTACATATAACAACCTCCAGATGGATTTGCTTTGATTGCTTAGTTGATACCTCCTATTTCAACTAAAAATTTATTTATTTAAGAATAGTCTAGGATATAAGTAAACCTTTTCAAATAGCTGTTAATATTTAGCTAAAGGAGTAATGTCCTGGACAGAAGTCGCCAGCTCATAAAAGATGTGAATAAGCTAGCAGTAGGGGAATGTGAAGCAACATCAATGATAGGCAAAATACGCCTTTGAACTCACCATAATTAGTACTCGTCATCCACATGTACTCCTGACCTGGTCTGATCTTATAAATGAAATGCACAGCAAGAACAGTTGATGAGGAGGCCTAGGTAACTGAGTTATAATATGAATTTTGAAGTGCTCTTTCTAATTTCTAAGTGTGTGGTATAATGAAAAGTTGAATTTTGTCTTATATTTGCATCCAAATGTTAACACGACTCATTAGTTTTGATATTTTTATGCTAACTTCAAACAGTGTCCCCAGGGATTTCCCTTCCTCCTAATCTAGTTACCTGTTAGTAGAATGGTTGGGAAGAAGTCTTAACATTTTTTTAAATTACTAGCTTGCTTCCATTTTTCCCTTAGAAGTTCTGACTTGTTTAGATTTTTAATATCCTAAAATAGTTTGCTAAATATTAAGGAAAATGATACTTCAAGAATATATTTTTGAAAGATTTTATATATATATATATTTATTTATTTTAGCGAGAGAGCGAGAAAGAGAGAGAGAGAGAATACAAGTTGGGGGAAGGGCAGAGGAAGAACGAGAATCTCAAGCAGGCTGAACGTAAAGCCTGACCTGGGCTGGATTTCATGACCCCAATATCATGGCCTGAGCCTATCAAGAGTTGGATGCTTAACCAACTGAGCCACCCAGGTGCCCTAAGACGATTGTTTTAAAGTAGAATTATCTTGTTAGATAAGTTGTCTCTGATTTGCTTTTTGGGCTGCCAAACTATGTTCCATTTTGCAAGATCTTTGAAATAACAATGTTTTATTCTCAAAGGGTTTATAGGATTTTACAGACGTTTTGCCTGGAGTCTTCTCATTTCCACAAATGCTGTCCATTCCTACTGCTACTTCTTAAATTTTTTTTTTTTTAAATAAAGACTGATTTGGCAAGTCCTAAATTTTGTCTAGGTAGAGAAACATTAAATACAGGAATTCATGCAAGCTGTCAACAGGCAATAACTATTTTCTACCTTTCAAGTCAACTAAATAAAATTGTCACTTTGAAAACCAAACTCAATTTCTCTGTATGTGCCATTATGTTCAAGTTTAAAAAAAAAAAAAAAAAAAAGAGTGGACAGAAAACCTCAGGGGAAAAAATGGGCTCCATGTAAAGTTACCCAATGCACTGAAGCTTCTACTTCATCATTATGGGAAAGTAAAGTGTCTCAGCTGAGATCAGAAGATAATGATTCCTGGATATGCCATGATCTTAACTTCAGTTCCACCTTTTCATCTGTGAAATACAGTTAATACCAACAGCTTTCTTTGTTTCACAAGATAATTATGAGGGTCAAGAAAGAAAACATAGGTGGGTGTTTTATAAATAACAAAGTACTATCCAAATATAAAGTCACATAGTCATCTTTCTTATAATCATTATGACATTCTTTAGAGAACTTATTCAGAAGCAAAAGCAAACATCCATCAGTGTGAATTTTAAAGTTTTTGAAAGGAAAAAGAAAATGTATTCTTTCTGCGTACTGTAATGGACTTGCTGTATTTTCTGGGCAAATTCAGAGAGAAGTACCTATGAACAATTATAAGAAAATGTCCTAAGAAGGGGGAAAAAAAAAGACAAGTCACTATCATTGACAGAAATATCTGTATATGATATTTTCTAAGTGAGTCATTAAAATAATCCAAGAATACCAATTTCAGATGAATGTCAGTTGAATGTCACATGTAAAACTTTCAGTGACTTCCACATGGGGAATAAAAAAGATGTAGTTGACTCATTCAGCTCTCTCCTTTTTCTCCTCCCCTCTTTCGTTTCCTCCTAACTCCTCTTTTCCTTGTCTTCCTTTCCTTCTTTCACCCCTGTTCTTCTTTCTTCCCATCTTTTTAAGGACTTGCTTTATCAGTAAAATTTGGAGCTGTTTTATAAGGAATATAAAAAAGTAGAAGAATGATCTCTGTTCTCAGGGAGTTTTCAATATGGCTGAGTCTTTTGAAATTATTTGTAAGTTAGGTAAGAGGAGCTGTTTTATCATTCATTTTCTGGGAACCCAGAATCAACTCTGTGTTGTACAGAACACTTAAAAAAGTCATGAGCTGGGGTGCCTGGGTGGCTCAGTGGGGTAAGCCTCTGCCTTTGGTTCAGGCATGATCTCAGGGTCCTAGGATGGAGAGCCGCATCCGGCTCTCTGCTCAGCAGGGAGCCTGCTTCCCTCCCTCTCTGCCTGCCTCTCTGCCTACTTGTGATCTCTCTCTCTGCCAAATAAATAAATAAAATCTTTAGGGAAAAGAAAAAAAGTCATGAGCCCTGATCTACAGAATTACTATTTCAACATATCTTAAGTTACAAACTCTCAGAGTTAAGGTGAAATATGAGAAAGATAAGTTTTTTCCGATTTTAAGTTCTGAATTTTTTTAGTCAAAACACAAGAAAAGTTTCATTTTTCATAGATTTGTCTGTCAATCAATGTTTTGAACAGCTTAAGGTCCTGACAGATGAGGTTTTAAAATAAAAATTAATTATGGGCATTAATATAACAATTCACCAGTTTCTCAGAGTTCTCAGTTCTTTGCCGTTGAATGTGAATATTCAGAAGACTTTTTCTTGAGAGGAAATTTTGACAGATATTTAAGGAGCTATGTGGTGGCAACATCTTCTTGAATGTCTTCCCTGCTTGTTGGCTTTAGGATGATTTACTTATTTTCCATCCTACTTATTTAACACTTTTTTATTTCTTTTTGTTTGTTTCATTGTAAATATTATTTTGTGTTTTGTTGTAAATAGCATTTCATAAAATTCATTAATTCTATTGATAGCAACGTGTATTAATGAAATATTCCCCCAAATTTTTAATTTATTTATCCTCATATGAAACTCTTCTTGAACCTGGGTTTTCAAATGATAATTGGTATTTGAGTGAAGGTTAAGAACATCTATTAATAGGCATTATAACTTATCTGGATTTTTAAAATGCAACTAAGAATAATACTTTTCATTTTTGTTGTGTATGATGCAATAGTTAAGAGCATTTCAACTTGCAGCATAGATGCAAGATGTACACTTCCACCAGGGATAAAAAAAAGTAAAAACAACTTTTCCTAGCAACATTACAAATAGCAAGATGTAAAATATGTTCTAACCCTTCTGATAAAACTGATAAAAAGCATATATTATTATGTAGGAAGTCTGAAATTTTTGCATGATTAGTTAGTACTCTGTGACCTTATTTTCCTGAGCATTCCACTTGTGAAAGAAAAAAATATAAAAAAAAATAGATATGAAGAGATAAAAAGATTTGATATATGGCCTTTACAAAACTTTTTTAGTTTGGAGGAGATTTTTTTTTTTTTTTTTACTTACAAAATGTGCTTACAAAAAGATGCTCTTACAAAAAGAGCAAACAACTCTTTAAAACATAAATATAGAGGCGCCTGGGTGGCTCAGTAGGTTAAGCCTCTGCCTTCAGCTCAGGTCATGATCTCAGGGTCCTGGGATTGAGCCCCGCATTGGGCTCTCTGCTCAGCATGGAGCCTGCTTCCCCCTCTCTCTCTGCCTGCCTCTCTGCCTGCTTGTGATCTCTCTCTCTATCAAATAAATAAATAAAATCTTTAAAAAAAAACCCACAAATATACTAGAATTTAATTAGCAGAATGAGTCTTGTTCTCTAAAACTTGTCACGATAAACTTTTATAACTTATTCCCATGAAGCTGCCATCACTTAACATTATTAAAACTACTTTGTAAATAACTTCAGTGCCAATTGATGGGTGGTACTGAAAAATATTTCATGTAATTTTATACTTTGTGTTTAAAAAGTATGAAACACCTCATATGTTAATTAACCTTGGTTTTGAATAACTTCTAAGTAAATTCCAATATTAAAAGAAACATTGATGACACTCCAAGGAATGTGGAGGAGGAGCTAAAGGACCTTCCAAATAAGTAATTTATGTAAATCTGAGCAATGGCAAGATCAACTAACCAGTATCTATTTTCCAAGGGAACTTCTTTGCTGGCTAAAACTCACTTGCATATGTGGTTGGTTTAATTATTTTTTTTCCAAATTAGGAAATTTTATTTTATAACAGTAACTCAGACACATAACCACTTTGAGGGATATATTAACGTGATCCTGTGGTAGGCAGAATAATGGCCCTCCAAAGAAGATAACTACATCCTAATCACCAGGATGATTACTACATCCTAATCACCAGGCCCTCCAAAGAAGATAACTACATCCTAATTATCCAGGATTACCATTAGGTAATCCTGCAAGTGTGTTACCTAATATGGCAAAAGAGACTTTGCAGATGTGATTAAGGATCTTGAGATCGAAAGACTATCCCAGTTTATGCAAGTGGGCTCAAAGATGTAATTCTGAAGATCCTTATAAGAGAGAGAGGCAGAAGGATAGAAGCAGTAAAGTCAGACTTTCAGAGGACACAATGTGATGACTGGATCAGTGAAAGAGGAAGCAAAAGATCTGAAGATGCTACACTGCTGACTGTGAAGGAGGAGGAAGGGGTCATGAACCAAGGAATATAGGCAGCTCCTAAAAGATGGGAAACAAGAAAACAGAATCTCTCTTAGAGCCTCTGGAGGGAGCACAGCTCTGTGCTGACACCTTGGCTTAGGCCAGTGAAGCTGATTTTGGACATCTGATCCCCAAAATTGTAAGATAATAAATGCGTTTTATTTTAAACCACTGCATTTGTGGTAATTTGGTATGGTAGCAATAGAAAACTAATATAGACCCTGAGGTTCAGAAATTAAATATAGGTCAAAGTAAACTAACACAATATTTAGTCCAACTTCTCCTTATCCATGAATAACTCCATATCCATGAATTACACAAAGATTTTGCCCACACTTATACAATCTGTAGCAGACTTTTAAAACTCAGATATTTTCATCTTGCAATCTAACATGCTTTCTTGTATATTGTGATATGTAAAATCCCAAATTTGTTTTGGTAATTCATATGGCATAATTTTTCCTTGGTATCCTTCTAAGAAGATCAGTAGGTCTGAAATGGATCAATACACATTGACTTTGATTTTCTTCATAGATTCTGCTGACACTGCAGACATAGCACTTAGTACCCATCATGATTTCTATCTCAGTCTTTCTGAGGTTGGGGTCTTCATCTTGTCTGATAGCATTAGGCCTTTTCACAGTTATGAAAAATAGCAAATCATGTATTATCACAGATCCCTTAAGTTAGAAGAGATTGCATTAAAAAATAATATTCTGGAGTTGGATTCTTTATATATAAAGTCATATAAAGTCATCTTTATACTTAGAAGGTCCAGAGGTAAGCTTGTTGGATTGCCAGGGTTGAAATTTATTGTTAGAGTCTGATACTGCTTCTCTTTCCTGAATTTCTTGTCTTTAGAAAACTTTTCTCAGATGTCAGTCTTATTCTACTCTCCACACAACCCTATCAGTACCTACACATTTTCTAGCTCTCTCTATATCTCCTGTACCCTCCTCATTAGAGATTACTTAGCCACTTGATCCTGATACTCTCTCAAGTTTGCCATGCCATCTGTTCCTTTACTTGGCTGTTCTAGGCCCTATCTAGTATTCCTTTTCTTGAACATAGTATATTGCTCCATACATTTCAGTCATCTTTAGTTTCACTTAGCAAATTTAGTTCTCAACTTTCCAATTATTTGTGTTTGGTATTTAACAGTATACTCATTTTTTGTGACATCTTTGTATCATGCAACTTTGCTAAATTCACTTTTGGAAGGTGTAGTTTTCATTTATCACTTTCCCACTATTTCCTTTGTCATCTGCCTCTCACTTTTACCAGTTGATGGAAATTACTTTTTTGAGGTGACCCATTAGCCCAGCTTCCATGGCTTCTTTTTTAAATTCTCCTCTTCCACTTCTTTATGACATGTGGATACAACGTTTTCTTCCTAGAAACACACAGACATTCACACATACACACACACACACAGAGAGAGAGAGAGAGAGAGAGAGAAAGAGAGAGAGAAAGCCTTCTCTCAGTTGACATGACAGGGTATTAACCTGGATCTCTTAATAGTGACTATTCATTTCCAGCATATTTCTGTGGTGGTTTTGCTTTTAAATTTCCAATATTCCACATGGAAATGTTGTTTCATGTTTTTTTCAAAATTGTTTGGTTCTAAACTCTGAAATTAGAATTTTTCCTCTCATTTGGCTTCAAATACAAGTTACTCCAGGGTAAGTCCAATTTCCTATCTTAGCACTGCTCTTTCTTCAGAAATACACATCACATTTCCAAATGCCTAGGAAAGATCTACTGACACCTAAAGTTAACAGTCAAACTGAACTTGCTTTAATTGACATGAAAGAAAGTTCTTAGTTGACTTAAATTCTCTGAGTATTATACCAGACTCTCAGCTTCTCGGTCTGCTCTGTCCTTTCATCCCTTCTAAGTTCCAGTACTTTTCACTTCTACCATCTTTCCCCTTAAAATTCTTCCTTTCATTTGGACTGCCGTTGTCCCAGTTAAGCAATTCATTAATAGTTTATTTATCACATACATTTTAACAATTCCAGAGATATTAAGTTTATAATTGCTTTCGTTTTATGTGCATTCTTCTTTTTCTTTTCAAAATATATATTTACAATTGTCAAATTAATTGTCATCATATTTTTATCATATTAAAGATACAGCTTTATTCAATTTTTATACATTTTCAATATCACTACATGGCTTTCATGAATATAATTTTAATAACTACGTTAGAACCCATCAAGTATTTTCTTGCATTTTGTATTATATTATCCTTTTTTTGTTAGACATCTAGGATTTTTAAATGTTCTTCTATCATATATAATACCTTGGTGACTCTCTTTGTATAAATGATCTTTTAAATTTGTATATTTTTCTCTTTTTTAAAAAAAATTATTTATTCGACAGAGAGAGAGACACAGCCAGAGAGGGAACACAAGAAGGGCGAGTGGGAGAGGGAGAATCAGGCTTACTGCTGAGCAGGGAGCCTGATGCGGGGCTCAATTCCAGGACCCTGGGATCATGACTTAAGCCAAGGGCAGACACTTAATGACTGAACCACCCATGTGCCCCCAAATTTGTATATTTTTCTTGAGTAAAAATATATGAAAAAGTTACAAATGACTTCAAAAAGTATTTTTTACTAATTTATTTGCTGACTAAATACAAGTGCTTTCTATACATGTTAACTTTACAATCATTGTTTAAAACTTCAGCTTATTGAGGCACCTGGGTGGCTCAGTCAGTTAAGCATCTGCATTCAGCTCAGGTCATGATCCTAGGGTCCTGGAATTGAGTCCCACATTGGGCTCATTGCTCAACCGGGAGTCTGCTTCTCTCTCTGCCTGCCACTCCCCCTGCTTGTGCTCTTTCTCTCTCTGACAAATAAAATCAAACAAAACAAAACAAAACAAAACACAAAACAAAAAAAACTTTGGCTTATTAAAAGGGTTGGGATGGTGATATGTTCTCAATATGCCTCTGTTTAATAATCAACAAGGCTGAACATTTTTTTCCCAGTGTTGTGTTAGGTACTTAAACTTCTTTTTTTATGATCTCTTATAATTTTTGTCTAGATTATTTCAGTAGTCTAACTGGCCTTTCTCTTCGATCATATTTTGCCTCCTACCAGCAGAGTAATAGTCACAAAACCCAGAAAATCATGTCATTGTAAAAACAAGGAAAAAATTTAATATCTGACTATTACATCCAGAAAGGCTGGACTCTTTCAGTTAGTATCATAGACTTTCCATATTCAAGGAAATATTTAACCAGTCTTCTAGGCTTTTATGACATTACCCTCCGGGTATTCTGAGTGTTGGCCACACTGGTGTACTATTATTCCTTAGGACCTTTATTTTCCTCTTCCATATCATTACTCAATTTCTTCTCTTCACCTGAAGTCCCTCTACCCAAATTTTACTTAACCAAGAAAACATTTAATACTACCACTTCCTTGAAACTTCCATTAGAATTCCATTAGAATTAATCTCTTTTCTCTGTTTATATTATGCTTTCTTTAAACCTCAGTTTTGATGCTGGGGCACCTGGGTGGCTCAGTGGGTTAAAGCCTCTGCCTTCAGCTCAGGTCATGATCTCAGAGTCCTGGGATCGAGCCCCGCATTGGGCTCTCTGCTCAGTGGGGAGCCTGCTTCCTCCTCTCTCTCTCTGCCTGCCTCTCCGCCTACTTGTGATCTCTGTCAAATAAATAAATAAAATCTTTAAAAAAAAAAACAAAAAAACCTCAGTTTTGATGCTTATCTTATCCTTCCCATAAAAGAATTTTTGGTGTCCAAATCTGAATTTTTTTATTTTGGAACATCTGGCTAGCTCAGTCAGTAGAGCATATGACTCTTGATCTCAAGGTCCTGAGTTCAAGGCCCATGTTGGGTATATGATTATTTAAAAAAATGAATTTTGTATTTCAAGTTTATGACTAAAAAGCTGTCCCTAAGCAATCTTTGGTTCTTCACAGTGGCCCAAACTGTGGGTAAAACGTAACAAAATTTGGTAAATATTTGTTGAATTGTTTGAATTCAATTAATTTTGGGTTGTTTTGAAATTTACAGAGGGGAAAAACTCTTAGGGCCTATACCTGAACACTTTATAACCTTACAGTAGGGAAAACCCTTTAAGATAATAAGAGCATAAAAGAGATACATTATTAGAAATTGTTATATAAATAAAGAAGACCTTGTCTTCCTAACATATATTTGACCAAAAGGCTATATACTTGAGCTCTACTTTCCCCTCAAAAACCTTCAAAACACCACACACACAATTACACACACAATCACACACACACACACACACACACACACACACCCCACCTTTTCAGTTATTCACTTCATTTGTCAGGGTGATATTTTAAAAATTGGCTAAGATTGAGGTAGTAAGGTAGTCAAGCCATTTAATTTTGCTAAATTACTAATATATAAAATATTATGTCTCTGTCCACTCACTGCTTTTGATAACATGTTTTTTATCATTAAGTGATTTAGATGGAATTGCAGCAGAAAGTGACCTTGATAGAGTCTAAAGTCCCGTGTTTCTTGACACAGTGAAGTAAAGCTGTGTTATTGGTATTAACATAATTATGTTGTTAAATGCATCAAAGGTGAGTTATTTAAAGCAAATTAAACAAGTGACGTTCTTATTTCATAAACCACATTTAATCTCATGCTTGGCTGTTTTTATGATAGAGTTACAGTAATAGAGAAAATCAGGCCTGAATGGGAGAGTAACTGATACCTTCATAAACAGATGCTTAGAATTTGAACTTAAAGTTTAAGGAACACCAAAAGTCAAAGGGGACAGATAGGGAGGTGACATTCATGGGGACAGCAAAAGATTAACTGAGATTATTTTAGGACTCTTTGAATTGAGAGAATGAGGTTGCATGGGTGAAGTGTAGAGAAGACACTTTACTTTGAGCCCCAGCTCCTTTAATGACTCACTGTGTGATATGGAACAAATTACTTAACCTTCTGGCCTTCTAGGTTTCTTATTTACGAGATAGAGATAATTACATATGTAAAAAAGTTGTGAGGATCAAATTAGAACAGAGACATGAGTATTTTTTTAAATGTAAATTAGCCCATAGTATTGATATCACGTTGTAGAAATTGTCATGATGTAGAAATATCCTGCTATATTTGAACTTGATTTGTTCATTTACTCAGAAAATGCTCAGTAAGTATAAGCACCTTATTTATTAGCTAGTGAATAGAACAGATCTGATTCCTGCTCTGAAGATGCTTACTATCTAGTAAGGGTCACTATTTAACAAACAAATACTAAAAATAAGACGGCTTCTTAGCCTCTGTTTTACCCACTTGCCAGATTAGCTAACGTTTCCCATTCTCTCTGCAAAACACATCAACTAACATCTATTTTATACTGAATGCCATAACAGTTAGCACTTACCAGGATCTGTTCTAAGGGCTTTGCATAAATTAACTCCCTTAATCCTCACAACAAGCTCTCAGTGTAGATGCTGTCATCATACCCACTTTGCAGATAAGGAAATTGAGGCACAGAACAGTGAAGTGACTTGCCATGTTTAACACAACTAGTAGTTGGTAGATCAGGATTCACACCTAGGTTGTCTAACTCCAGAGCTCATGGTGTTAGTCACCATGTAACAATTCTAGCAGTTTTGTCTATTCCTGTTTTCACTAGTTGAGTAGAGAGCTTACTTAAAGGTCAGTTGTATTTGTTCCCAAATATGTTTATACCAGTTGTTTTTGTTATATAATTTTTTGTTATGTAATTTAATTAAATGTTACATAAAACAGTAAACTAGGAATGAAAAATTAAAAAAATGTGATTTTGTATATTTGTAAACTAAGTTGAATATGTTGGTAAGACTTAATTAAGGAGAATTGCCTTAAAAAGCTGCCAAATCATAAATTGGTGAAAACTGAGAGCATATGTAAAAACACAGACACTTATTGCAGTTGGCCTCATGTGTCATTATGCTCTCATTATAAATGAAAGTGGAAAATGCAAAAAATATATATATTTCCAGTTATTAAACCATTACTAAACAAAAAGCCTTTGCCCTATATCAAACAGTTGGCAAATGAGTGAATATTTTTATATTTTAAGTTAAAATGCATTTATGTAAAGCATATGCATATATATATATATATATATATATATATATATATATATATATATACACACACATAGAGATAACTTTTTGTGATATCTGATTCAGCTCACCTTTTTGGTTAACCTACCAGTCCTCCTTCAAGAAAGAAATATCTCCAAACACTTATATATCCAAACATTAAAACTGTCATTGGCATCCTGACTAGAGCTTTTTGAGTCTGTCTTGCTTGAGAAGGTCAAGTCATAGTGTATCCCACAAAGTACAAGTTATGGATCACAGTTCATGTCTACAGGGGACAGATCATGAATACTAGTGTGATCCACAGAAGATTGTGGATCCCATTGTGGTACCATGGCTCACAGAGTGGATATAATTTTGTGTCATGTGATTAACTCAGTTCTTCTTTTCAGGGCAGCATAATGTAGTGGAAAAGAATCTTGGACTCTAGTCATATTTCAGTGTAATTTTTTTTCTTTGAAGTGAGCAATATAAGTAATGATGTTAGATGTGACATAGTCCTTAACTCGAAAATACTTTGGAAACTGCAAAGTATTAAATTGCATGTTTTCATACGACATTGTTAATTCATTACTATAAAACTTAATACATGAAACAAGATGGGATTGGGAGGGAGACAAACCATAAGTGACTCTTAATCTCACAAAACAAACTGAGGGTTGCTGGTGGGAGGGGGTTTGGGAGAAGGGGGTGGGATTATGGACACTGGGGAGGGTATGTGCTTTGGTGAGTGCTGTGAAGTGTTTAAACCTGGTGATTCACGGACCTGTACCCCTGGGGATAAAAATATATGTTTATAACAAATAAAAAATTTAAAAAAAA
Source organism: Mustela erminea (assembly GCF_009829155.1). Classification (NCBI taxonomy): domain Eukaryota; kingdom Metazoa; phylum Chordata; class Mammalia; order Carnivora; family Mustelidae; genus Mustela; species Mustela erminea. The sequence goes on along the minus strand of NC_045627.1, from coordinate 33,783,624 downwards.
AACTTAATACATCAAACACTGCTTACCTATAAATCTGTGAGCTCCATGTGTTCCGATCTTGGGTCATTAATGTGTAAACTGACATTTGTACCGAGTCAAGTGTCGGGGTTCTTCTAGTATAGAAGTATAGTATATTTTTTCTAGTATAGAAAAAATGAGTACCTTCTCTATGATATTTTTTACGTGAACTGACTAGAAGTCCTGTAAATTTAAGCAGACATTTTGAAATAAATGATATATGGAATATAAGATATTCTTATGCTTCCAGTTTTAGATGTTGTAGAGTCATTTTCTTCTCCTCATTCCCTCAAAACCCACCAAAATTATCAAAGGAGGCAAAGACAGAGAAAAATATGCCTTCTCCAAGGAAGCAAATGCAAACATCCTCAACCTCAATGGTATAAATTGTGAAGTTCATATATTAAATATATATTAAATATTATATAATATGTATTAAATATTGTAACCTCTGCTTAGAAAATTAAGCCTACTGAGATAAGGCACTTGCTACCTTGGACAATATTTGGTGTTCTCTGGAAAGCATGTTTGAGAGTCTTCCATTAAAGACAGTTTCTGGGTTGGTTTCTGGGAAGTATAAGAAAAATGGAGAAATTCCTACAGATACCCAGCTGATTCTCTAGAATGATAGGGGAGGGAAGACTCAAAAGGACTCTCTGCCAACCATGTCATTCTGTTCTCTATCACTTGATCTCTAAGTCCAGGCACCTGTCAAAGGAGAAGCTGGAGGAAGTAGGAGACACGGAGCTATCTAGAAAGAACCTATTGAGATCCATGCAGACTTACTGAGAAAAAAAACCTGCGGGTGGGGGTAGGTGAAGTACTTTCAATGTTAAGAAAACAAAAGATTTGGAAAGAATTTGGAAAGAAAGGCATTTGAGTCAGTAAGCTGAAATCATGGCTATGAACTTCCCTATTTTCCAGCCTTTCTGTTTCCCTTTTTCTTCTACTTCCTGTAGTACTATTTTTTTTGGGGGGGCAGCCTCATCAAAGATGAGTAGTGATGGAAAGGGACCAGTGGGTAGATCCGCTCATAGGAGCTGCCATATTCTCTTTCACATAAGGAGAAGAGAACAAGAAAAACAACTATGAAAAGCACATATCACATATCACATATCTAAAAAAGAGTTCAGAGAGAAACAGAAGGATTTAGGTTAGACAGTATATGACAAGTAAAAGGAGATAAAAATAGAGCTAAGTAGAGTTCAGGAAGAAAATAAAAATGGAAATGGAAAAACATAAGAGAAAAATTACATGCTAGAATTGTCACAAATAGAATACATTTGACTGAAAACAAAGTCAGAGGTATAGATAGATATGAAAATACCTGACAAATGAAATGTGTACAAACAACATAAAAGTTTTCGAATGAAAAATATTTGAAAGACACTGAAAAGAGAGCCAATATATGGCATAATTGGTGTTTCTGAGAAAAAAAAATGAATCAACAAAAAATACAAACATGAAAAGAAGAAAACTGTTTTAAAGATTCAAATTTCCAAATTGAAAGATCATACTATGTCCTCAGACAACTTATATAGAATAATGAGTACCAAGAGATATTTTATTACTGTTTCCTGAAATCTAAGGATAGAGACTCAATCATATGAACATTTCAGGCAAACAAAACAAAAAACAAAACTACATATAAGTGGGAAACTAGGTGGTCTCCAATTTCCATATACTGTCAGAAACCAGAGAAGCAATTTGTACACATTTCTGAAGGAAGGAAAGTGTAACCCATGTCTTATTTTCATTGGAATATTTTGTTAACAGAGACACATTCTGAAGCAGCAAGGACCTAAACAATATATAGCCCTGGCACCCTTCTTTAAACACACACACACACACGCACACACACACACACACACACAGTGAGCATGAAATCTATCTAATTATGGACTAAAAATAACAAGTTTGGGAATTCTAGATCAGGGTATAAATGTTATAAATCATGGTAATGTAAACATATTAATAGTCAAGGCTAGGAGTAACAGAAAGGAATATTAGAAGAAGGATCAATGAGCTAGTTTCTTTTTATCCATATCGTGGGCTAATAGTTACTACCTATGTTGATATATATATATAACTGAAAAGAATCCAGTCTCCTACAGTTTTTCAATATTTTTCCTCAATATGGAGTGGACTTTTAGTAAAGACATTATGCTTTTTGTTTAAGAAACATTCAATTGAATTTCAGTAATTCTTCAGTTTTTAGTTCAATAATTTTTTAAACTTAGGTACAAGGAGAGGAAAATATAAAATATAAAAATATATCATTTTATTCTATTTTTCCTTAAATTAAGGTTTATGAATATATATATATCTCTCTGATCCATTTTCCTAATTTAACTGATGTTTAGATATGTTTGGAGTGATGTTTACTTGGTATTGGAAAAGGTTATTTCTCTTTGATAGATGGGGTTTGGATTATCTAAAATGAAATTTTCTGTGTTTCTATATTACCTAAATCTTTGTAAAGGATATACATCATCTCAATAAAACAATAAAGTCATAGTTTTAAAAAAATATAGCAGTGCCCATGTCTCTGCTTAGAAATTTTTTTTCTGTTAACTATTACAGTAAATCTCTGGAAAATATATTATAAATTACGGAGTTGACATATAAAATAAAAATGATTATAGGAGCAGTAAATTTTCCTTAACATGTTATCTAAAAACCAATGTCCTCTGAAGGAATATGCTTCAAGAAAGCATATATTATAAGCAGACACCATCTGGGGTTCCTAGATAAAGGTATTTCTAAATTTACATCTTCCATAACCCTATGGGTTACACAATTAGGAAGCAAGCAGTAGCTTATTAAAGCTATAAATAGAAGCTAAGCTTTTCTTCAACAAAACAGCATGAAATAAATTACAGTTTTTGTGTAAACCTATTACCACTCCTGCATCAAATTTATGAGGTATATATATAAAAGCCCATGTGGTTATAAATTTACAAAAATTACTGGTGCATCTGTGAAGCATTGAGGTATGCATGGTAAGAATGTGAGGAAAAGAAATCCTTTCCTAGTGAAATGTGTAGTGTATGATGGTGATTGACTTTTGAACCAAAATACCAACTGATGATCTGGATTCTTTATTTTAAAAGGAAAAAAAAAGTGTTGTTGTTGTTGTTATTTGCATACTTTTTTTTTCCCCTCTGTCTTTAATTATTTGTTTTTAAAGAGAAAGAGCTTCTAGAATTTTACAAAGCAGCATCCCTGAGAAGGCTTAGTTTAGCAGGTTCTTCAACCCTTTGGCTCCAACTGCCTTTCCACAATTGCAGTAGCGCACCTGGAAGCCAAGAGGTCACTCCACACACTCATAGAGAAGTGAGCCTGTCTCCTCCCTCCATTTACAAGTAACAACTTTAGAATCCAGCAAATCAGTGATGCACATTTGGAAAAAACTGAGTCACTTTCATTTCTTAAAGGAGAAATTTGTTTTCTGTGTTGTGCCTGTTGCCAAAAATACTGAGCTACTTTACCTACCTATGGTCATAGAACTTCCTTAAAATGAACTATTCTTCAAAGTTAACTACATGGTATTAATACGTTTAATAATTTTGTTTTAAGAAAAGAAAATAATCTTGTAGCCATCAAGTAGTGTGACTGTGCAGTCTGGTGTTCTCTGAGGTCATGGGGCATTTCGGGATAAAGTGTTTTAATGTGACACAGCAAATGGATGGACTTTGAAGTGGCCCTGTGTGTCTAAGAATGCCGTCTCTTTAAGACTTTGTTTATGGGGAACGACAATGGTGATTATTTAAAGACATTGGAAAAATTTTTTGTTTTAGGTGTACCTGGGTGGCTTAGTCAGTTAAGTGTCTGCCTTCAACTCAGGTCCTGATCCCAGGGTTCTGAGATTGAGCCCCGGGTTGGGTTGGGCTCCCTGCTCAGTAGAGGGTCTGCTTTTACTTTTCCCTTTTGCCAGTTGTGTTCTTTGTCTCTCTCAAATAAATAAAATCTTTAAAAAAAGGAAAATTTTTTGTTTTTACAATTTCTAATAAGGGAAAATGTATCTGAATGGAAGACTGTGAAAAACCTCTCTTTGAAATAAGCAGAACAAATGTTACAGATATAGAACTTTACTTTTGAATTGTGGATAAATTAATTAGACTAGGGTAGGCAACCAAATGCACTGATAAGGACACTGGATGCAGATAATGGATCTAAATTTCAGGTTCCTCCACCTTTTAGTATCTGACTTTGATCTTACCACCTAACCTCTCTGAGCTTTAAGTTTATCTAGAAAATGAGGGAATTATGCCCTGTCTGCCTAACTTATGATTGTTATAAAGTAATAGTACACAATGACAGTGTCACTTAATGCCCATTGTAGTGCATAAGAACCATGAGACTCTTGCCTGGAATGTAAAAAGAAAAAGCACTGATTATTTTCAGGATGAAATAATAAGATTGAAGAGGCATGTCTTTGCTGATAATTAATAATTGCTTTATATATATATTTATGCATGGGACTAAAACATTTTCTAACTGTAGAATATATTATAATGAGATCTAGTTATATTTTCTGATGTCACTTTGAATAAAATTTAACAAACACTTGCAAATTCTAGAAAAGCAGAAATTTACCCAACAATGTGAAGGTGTAAATCACTCAATGACTTAAGTGATTATATTTTTTCAAGTAAGAGGACAAACAGTAAAAGCAGATAGAAAATGGATAGGGTTCTTCATTGATGCTAGGTATAAATTGTCATGGTTTTTGTCTTCCTAGGATTCCTGGAGACAGGTTTAATACATGTTGTGCTGTATACCCTTCCACCCAGTAGATTTTATATTTTCTAAGATGACAAACAGAGATAATACATTTTGAAATACAGCTTTGGAGAAAATAAAGGCTGTGAAGTATTGAAGATTTCCTTCATCGTAAAATGATAAGGGTCAGTATTTACAATTCCCTCTCAAATGTGAACTGTAGCAATTTATGCTATGTCAAATAATTTTTAAATGGAAAATCAACATGCAGGGAAAAGGAGAAGAGAGATTTTAAAGATTTTATTTATTTGAGAGAGAGAGAGAGAGAGTCAGAGAATGCACAAGGAGTGGGAAAAGCAGGGAAAAAGGGAGAGGGAGAGAAGCAGACTCCTTGCTGAGCAGGGAGCCCAATGTGGAGCTGGATTCCAGGACCCTGAGATCATGACTTGAGCCAAAGTCAGACGCTTAATGTACTGAGTCACCCACTTATCCTGAGAAGAGATATTTTAGAGAGGACTAACCCTTAGGTGAAGATATTAGAGACTTCCAGTGAGGTGGTGGTATTTCTACGATCTCTCTCTGGATTTTACCTGTAAAATAAGGGGGTTGGACTAGATGATCCCTTTCAGCTCTGAAATTCTGTGACCTTGTGAATGTTTTATGCATCATGACACATGAAGTACATCATGCACTGAAGGGTTTTCTTCATCTGTTGGAGGCAGCACAGAGCACTGGACAGTGTGTAGGAATGTAGATTCTAGAGTCGGAGAGAGTTTTGTTTGAATTATGCTTATGGTCTTGTGATTTTTGGCAAGTTTCTATAACTTCTTTAAGTTTCTGTTTCCTCATATATCAAATGTAGAAAATAATGCCTCTACAGTAGAAATGAGGAAGGAGAAAATATGTTTGTCAAAACCAGGTGTAAGTATTCCTGGGGATCCATAGTGGGAGAAAGTGATCACGAGTCCAAGCTCTAGAGCCAGGTGGCTGGGCATTATATCGTGGCTCTGCTACTTGCTCCTTCAGGCCCTTGGGCAAGTTACTTCAAGTTCTGCTTCAGCTTCTTCTTCCGTATGTGTGAGTGATAAAAGTACTTACCTCCTAGGTTTTTTGCCAGGATTAAATGATTTCACAAATGTAAAGTGCTTAGAAAATTACCTGGCACATATAAACACTATATATTTGCTCTCATCATCATCATCATTACAGCTGCACAAAGTCTGGAAGAAACTTGGTGCATCATCCCTAAGTTTTATTCTACTAAAAAAAAAAAAATAGGCGTAAATGCTGCTTTTATTAGAACTGGCATGTATATATTATGAAACAATGAAAAGTTTCCATAAATATCAACAATAAGACCCAACGGCAGCACTTGCTGGCACCCTGAATGTACTCTATAGCTAAATTCCTATTATTAGTATTAGTATAATAATATGTTAGTATATTAGTATATTCTACTTTACTACATAATAATTTATTATTAAAACAGAATGGCCTTGCTCTGCAGGGTAAGGAGTAAGAACTCACACAGGGAAGATAGAGCAGAAAATTATTTCACAATCAAAATGAACCTAATCTCACATTTGCTTTGTCACGCCAAACCTATGCTATATTGTACAGATTTTACACTTTCAATATAATTTTACTCACATAAAATGCTAGATTGATGTAAACCTGGTGATTCACAGACCTGTACCCCTGGGGATAAAAATATATGTTTATAAAAAATAAAAAATTAAAAAAAATGCTAGATTGACATCTCTGATGAACAGAGTTTTAATTTCAATTTAATAGGAGATTTTATAGATTTATATTGTAAACTCCCGTTGTAGTTGTTCATGATCATAGTAAATGGTTTTGAAAATGTTAATTTAATTACTGGTTCAGAGGGCAATAAACAATGTTATCTGTAAAGAGGTATAATTCAATAAATATTTATTTATCATATAAAAACATGTCAAACCCTGCTAAGTGCTGGGGATGCAAGGGTGGGTAAGCTCTAGCACATTCTATTACAGAGCTCTCATGGGGTATGGTGAACCATAGATTGGGTGATCAGTAGCTCTTCCTAACTCTCTACTCCCTTGCGTGCCACTAGTACAGTGCTAAAAATTCCTAACAGCTACTGAGAAGTGGACAGAAATTTGCTGGATGTGATGGTAGTAGTAAAACTAGGGGAGAGACTTCTGTTTTCCTATTAAAAGGAGAAAGTTGTGGCTAAAGCTCCCCTTCCTCTTCTGGCCTTGAGCACAGATCTAATGCCTGCAGAGCAGCAGTCATCTTGGGACTATGATAAACCAAAAATAGTTGGAGAAGTATTAGGCCTCACATTGTTTAGTCAGCAATGAACACCAGATACCACTGTATCCCAACTTTTGTTTTATTTATAAGACAAATAATAACTATTTTTGTATTTTAAAGCATTGTTAGGTTTTCTGTTGTTGTATCAAGGACAATCCTAACTAATATGAAAGGAGACATACTTTTCCCACATATAAGACAACATGATAGCTGCTGTAACTATAATAACTTTTCCGAAGAAAAACATTTATAAATGATATGTGTAATCTTCTGCCCCCATGTGTGTGCATGTGTGTATATGTTTGTGTTTTCCTTGTTGTTCTGTGGTGCTTGTTAGAGTCAATAAATAGTTCCCCCAAAGCAAGGCACACAATCTTACAAGGTCAATGAAAGTTCCCCCACCCAGAGTCAAGAGACATATGGTAATAGAAGGCTGGGAACAAGTTTGAATCCTGGAAGATTCTGTGACAGAGATCTTATTTAATTCCAAATTTTAGAGCCAGGCAATACCAGAGATAAAAAAGAGTGAAGGAAAGAGAAAGTAAATACAAACTGGAACATAGAAAGCTTGTGATGTAAAAGGATTGTTTTTTAGCTACAGACAACAGATGGAGATGTATGGCCTGGGAAAATTTAATAAGAGATTTGATGACAGAAGACTGCAGTAAAAAAAAATCCAACAGGAGAGTATAGACTGTACCAGTTCCACCCCCTACCACCACCAATCTGCACCATGAAACATGAATAATGATTAGAAAGGAAACTAAAGAGATAATAATAACACAATCAAGAGCCATATGAAAAAAAATCATGAGAAAAATTTCCAAAAGAAACATAGGAAGAAGAATTAGGATAAAGATTATCCACTAGCTCAGAGAAATTGTATATGATATAAGCAAACAAACCAACCAACAAAAAACAACCATGAAAAAAGTATCAATAGGAAATTAAAGTTGAGACTCAATAAAAAACAACAATGAAAGAGATGATACATATCAGGAGAAAAATGCAAGATAAAAAATTTTACACAGATAAAAGATATAACAAGCAATAACAACAACAGCAAAGGAATACACATGACTGCAACAAAGTTAGGGATATAAAGAAAATCATTGTGAAAATCCCACAAAATTTAATTTAAAGGCAAACCTATAAAATTTATTATGGGAAGATGATGGATATGGAAGAAAAATAATTAAAATACAAATAATCTGTGTCAATAAATTAAAAGAAAAAATGGGACAGAAACTAATACCTGAAGTGAAGGCTTAAATCTGGTACTAAGGGCATTCTGCATCATGGTAAAGGTAATAAACTTTAAAGATAATGAACAAATTGGATGCCTGGCTGGCTCAGATGATTAAGCATCTGCCTTTGGCTAAGGTCATGATCCCTGGGTCCTGGGTTCGAGCTCTGCATTGGGCTACCTGCTCAGTGGGGAGTCTGCTTATCCCTCTCCCTCTGTTGTTCCCGCTGTTTGTGTTCTCTTGCTCTATCAAATAAATAAATAAAATCCTTTTAAAAACATAAAAAAAATTATGTGCATTGCGGTATGAATGCCTCGTCATGTGAAAGGGAGAAAAATGAGATTTTTCACAGGTTCCCTAAAATGCTAAAATCCTATGGACTAAAAACCCTGAAGACAAGAAGGTATAGTCCGAGGTTTTATACCCACTCAAATTGTCCTTTTAATATGCATATAAATATGCACATTCTCACAAATGTGAGAAATCAAGTAATATAGTATAAACTCTAATAAAAAGAAAAGTAAAAAAGAAAAGAAAAACAAGAAGATAACACTACACACCTATTAGAGTGGCCAAAATCTGGAATAATGACGACATCCCATCCTGATAAGGATGTGGAACAAGAAGAATGTCCATTAATTGCTGATGGGAATGCAAAATGGTACAGTCACTTTGGAAGATGGTTTAACAATTTTTTGCAAAGCTGAGCACACTCATACAATATAATCCAGCAAGCATACTCTTTGGTATTTACCCAAAGGAGTTTATGTTCATACAAAAACCACACATGAATGTTTATAGCAGCTTTGTTCATAGTTGCCAAAACTTGGAAACAACCAAAATGTCCTTTAGTAGGTGAATGGAAAAATAAACAGTGGTACAGCTAGACCATGGAATATTATTCAGTGCTAAAAATAAGTGAGCTATTAAGCCACGAAAAGATATGGAGAAAACTTAAATACATATTATTAAGTGAAGGAAGTCAGTCTGAAAGACTACATACTGTATGACTCCAACTCTATGACATTCTAAAAAACTATGGAGACAGTAAAAAGATAAGTGGTTGCCAAGGGTTGGGGTAGGGTGTTGGAAGGATGAATAGGCAGAGCACAGAGGATTTTTAGGGCAATGAAATTACTCTATATGATACCATAATGATACATTCATGTCATTGTACATTTATCCAAACCCATAGACTCTACAACAACACTAAGAGTAAATCATAATGTAAATTGGAGTTTCCATTACAATATGTATGATATGATATGGGGTAGGTTCAGCTCTTGTAACAAATGTATCACTGTGGTGGGGGATTTTGATAATGGGGCTGATTATGCGTGTATGGGGTCAGGGAGTATGAGGGAAATCTCTGCTTCCTCTCCATTTTGCTGTGAACCTAAAACTTCTTCAGTCTTGAGGTTTTATTTCTTATTGTTTCCCTTTTGAATCCTGCCACCACTTATGAATGTGCTTGGGCTAGCCTACTGGAGGATGAGAGACTTCATGGAGCAGGATGCACTGTCTCACCTGAGTCTCCTTAGGACAACCAGCCTGTAATAGGCAGACTGAGTGAGCCTGTCTAGACCATCCAGCTCCAGCAAAGCTATCAGATGACCTCAGATTTGCCAACCCTGTCCCAATGAGAAGAAATGCCTAGCTGACCTGTAGAATTATGAGCAAACAAATAGTTGTTGTTTTAAGTACAAAAACCAAAGAAAACCAAATAACCTCCTCAAACCCGCTTTACATCCTTAAAAACAAAACAAAAGCTACAGTAAAATTCAACTTATGAAGATGTGAGTCATGATAAAAAATTCAGGTATAGAGGGATCCCAACTAAAAATTTCAAGATAAACCTTTAATCATTTTAAACTCAGAATTAAAATTTAAAAACTTTTATGTTTTTTGAGTAAATATACATATAATCTAAATTTAATTTAATTTTATAACTATATTTCAATATAAATATATATTATATGCAATATAAATTATATATATATATATAAATAATATAAATTTTAACAATGGAAATAATAATGTAACTGAGAAAATTCAGATTGGTGCAAGGACAGTAAGAACAGTAATGTGTCCTCACCTTGTGTAGCAAGTGATGGCTCAAACTTTTTTTCATAAGTCTTTCCTTAAAAATTAGTGACATTTTATTATTTAATATATTTGTGGGGTAAAGAAACATTGATATTTTGATATTTTGAGATTTTGAGAGAATTGAGATCGATTTCAGGAAATCTATTAATTTTATTGAAAGTTCTTTGATTAATTCAAGTAAAATTACATTTAATATAGTATTTATATTTAATATAGCAGGGCATAGAACATACTCATTTTAAAAAAATTATTATTTGCTGCTTATATCTACCTACTGATCTTTCTTCTCCTATATTTTTCTATGTATATTTGAATGAAAATAAATGAAAAGGCGGTTCTTTGGGGGTTGAATGGGTTTAATATTCTTTATTTTTCTCAATTACTTGACATTTTTTTGAGTAAAGATATTTAAATAAAAACCCAAATTCTAATTCTTATAAATACATCCAGTACTCAGTAGAAACTTACTTTTATTACCTATTTGTAACAAATTATGGATTTTTGAAGTGGTGGGAAATGTTGGGTATTCACTAAAAGCTAAAATATTTTATAGGGATGTATTGATGGTGGTTCTAGAGAAAGGTCTTGGCTTTGTGCTTTCAGGTTTCCTCTTTTTCTAGATGTCATTTTAGGATTTGGGGTTGCAAGTTTGACCTAACTAAAGTCTCAGTGACAATTAAATTGCATAAAGTGTGAAGATCCTCCTTATTAAATATCTTATTTCATATTTTTCATAATTTAACAAAAACATCTGATGCTTACAAATTAACAATTATTACTCAGCCATAAAAATAAGTTGAGATCTTGGCACTTGTGACAATATGGATGGACCTAGAGGGTATTACGCTAAGTGAAATAAGTCAGACTGAGAAAGACAAATACCATATGATTTCATTCATATATGGAATCTAAAAACCATACCAAACCAAATGGATAAACAAACAAAAAGCAGGATCAGACCTGTAAATATAGACAGCAAACTGATGGTTGCCAGAGGGGGTTGGAGGGATGGGCAAAATGGGTGAAGGGGTGTAGGAGATACAGGCTTCCAGTTATGGAATGAGTAAGTCGCAAGAATAAAAGTCATAGCATAGGAAATGTAGTCAGTATTGTAATAGCTTTGTGTGACAACAGATGGTAGCTACACTTATGAGCATAGCACCATGTATAGACTTGTCAAATAACTATGTTGTATACCTGAAACTCATATAACATTGTGTGCCAACTATATTCAAATTAAAAAAATTAATTTCTTTTTTTTAAAATTTTTTATTTTTATAAACATATATTTTTATCCCCGGGGGGAAAAAAAAGAATTGTTAAAGCAATAATTAAAAAAAAATTAATTTCATGAAAAGTTTACATTTAAAGGCCAGTTTTATGTTAAAAGAAACAGTTTGCAGTTAACAATAGATTGGTCAAAGAGAAGAACTTATCAAGAAACTAGTTACCTGCTTTACTAATTTTTATATCAAAATATAAAAACAAATAAAACTCAAAATAATGGAAAAGGGAAATACACAGATTGCCAAGTTTTTGGAAATACACTGGAAGTCACATTGTGCCTTTACTTTAATGTGTTGATGTTAAAAGGGGATGGACACCCAAGAATTTGAAGGCAAAATCTGGTTTCAGAGTCATGCAAACAATTGATAGCATACTTGCGCCTATGGTGAGGAACTGATTAAGCAGTAAATGACTTTTAAGATAGTAGTTTTGAAGAAATATAGGGAACAAAAATATAAAGCAGAATTTGAGCATCTGAAGATGCTTATTTTAAAATACTTCACTGTTAAACTTTTAAAATCTTATGGTGGTTGCTGTGCTGATGGCATTAAAATTACTCAAGAGGTTAAATGAACTTAAACTTTCAAGAGGTGATTTGTAAACTTTACAATACACAATTCTGAATCTTCTAAACCAGATAATTCAGAGTTCTACTCTAGTGGGTAGATAAAAAGTGAAATTATAACAATAGAAGAAGTCTGGGGTATTTTTCCTTAAAAAAGTAGTGATGCTTATGGAAATACAGTTGAATAAATTACAGAATATGTGAACATAAAATCACTCTTCTCAAGATGTATTCCAGTTTCTATATTTAGCAAGTTTATTATCAAGTGGATAAGACATTAAGGATATTTTTAAAAAACAAGCCTACCTATAAAACAACAATAGAACACCAATCCGTATGGAGCAAATCGGATGATTACAGTCAAGTGAAGTATGCAGAGAAGAGAGCACAGCTCTGGAGTCAAGCTGTAATAAGTTCAAATCCTGGCTCTGTGACCTTGTGCCTTTTTTTTTTTTTTTTTTTTATTTCTAAAATAGAATTTATTGATTAAATGTAGCCTTTTCCATTGAAAAAATGGAATTATTTTAATTTGCCCTTTGTTTCTGATATTGCCACTCTTTCCTGGAGTGACTCATTGTAATCTTTTATCAGTTATATTTATCTTTTTCATCAAAAGAATGTTAAGATATTTGAAATACATTAATATATTAAGGTATTTTTTTTTGAATTTATATTCATATATCATTATATATATATATATATTTTTATTGCCTTTGTTTCTGTTCAAACCCTGGCTCTGTGACCTTGTGCCTTCATTTCCCTGCAGAGGAATATTAGTACTTTGCAGGAATGTTACAAAATTGAATGTAAAGTACCTGGCACTATTGTAGCTAATTATTACACTAATCAAATAATGAAAGACACTGAATAATTTAGAAATAAATATTTAACAGAAAATGATGGAATAAAATAAATAAAAGCATTACTTTTGCTTTGACTTGGTACATTTAGGGATTTGGGACCACATTATAACTTCTTCCGGTCTATCACATATATTTTCTCCCCTGCTCCCAGTCCCCACTTCCATTATTCATGTAGCAGTAACACTTGGTAGCCACTAGGCATAGAAAATTCCCTCCCATATGGAACCTATGGCCTATGGAATGAGAGGATTTAATGTACAGGTAAAGAAAAAAAGCAATTTCAGGTTGTAAACACAATGAAGAAATGAAGTAGGGGCTGAGATGGAAACTATCTGGTTGAGGAAAGTGGTATAAATGGAAAGGTCTATTTATTTACTTTATTTTATTTTTTAAAAAAGTTTTAATTTAAATTTCAGTTAGTTGACATAGGGCTATTGATATTAGTTTCAGGTGTATAATATAGTGATTTGACACTTTCATACATCACCCTGTGTTCATCACACGTGCACTCCTTCATCCCCATTACCTGTTTCACTCATCCTCCTATACACCTCCCCTCTGCTAACCATCAGTTTGTGCTCTGTCATTGTTTCTTGGTTTGCCCACCTCATTGGTTTCCCTTTGCTCATGTGTTTTGTTTTCTAAATTCTATGTAGATCAGACTTTTTTCCTTTTTCTCCTTCAAGTATGCCACATCCTCAATGATTACGAGATAGCAATGACATGTGAAAACGAATAAGGGGCAGAGTTTTGATCATAGGTCATTTTCCATTTAACAACATCATTGTCTCACTTGGGGAATCATTTTCTTAAATAGAATGTAAAAGGAAACAATAATATATCAAGAATTCACTTTTTATATATTATTAAGTAGAACATTAGCATTTTTCTGTAATAGAGAGAGGAAGTTAATGAATTTGTGGGGATAAAACCAACCATGTTTGTGTACTATTTCTTGTTTCTGTGATTGTCTCTATGACACTACCTTGAGGCTTTGGGTAGAAAATTATAACAATAGCGATCTTCCTAATTTTGCCCATTTCTTTAGCGTGATATATCCTAACAACAAAATCAGTTCCCCAAATACTATATTTTACTAGAGATATTAACAATAAGGCTGGAGATACAAAGGCATTTCCCCTTTCACTTTTTAAGGCTAACATAGTATTGATATTAAGCAAAGAACCAGAAACAAGAAACCTCATTTTCCCCAGAACCAACAAATATAAAGATTAGAGGTTGCAAATACTTCATATAATGTAAACTTACAAGGCATTTATCAGTGAGTATGCTAGTCTTTAAAAAGCATGATTTTGTTAGAGTAAGGATTTCAGCCGCTTGCTGATACTGTCAATGGTTTTGACTTACTGTAGGATTAGCTCTGTACTTCTATATTAGAATGGATCGAGGTTGGAGGCAATAATGCTGGCTTCCTCTGGAAAAAAAAATGCCTACAAATATTTCATGGTTCAGAAATTCTGTGATCAGCATTTACTGAGGGCATAAGCATATGAGAATAAAAAGCCGACAGAGATAAAGTGTCAGACACTATGAGGCAGGGGGCAGAGGGCAGTCCTTACATGTGCTACCATCCTAAGCGGGAAGCAAGATGTATCAGAAATGTCTTGGAAAAACATATTTTGACACAGTTTCCAACTGCAGTTTTAAATACTCCTGAGCGCCCTTACATTTTCTCATCTTCATCATCACCATTTTAACCTTTGATTCACATCAATATAAATAGAAGAGTTATGTTTTCTCCATGTTTTTACTTTGTTTAAAGATAGGAAGAAATGTTGTAAATGGTGAGTTGTAGAGATAGATTCAAACTGCTAGTTTTCTAAGACTTTTAAAGAAAAAAATCCTCCTCTGAACTATTTTTGTAGGAATCAAAATTCAGGGCTTCCTTTCAATTCAATGACCCGTCAATCAAGTATTGGTCATTATCAAATAATGGCCAAGGCATAGCCATGGCTTCACAGCTAGACCTTTATAGATGGCTCTTAAATACTTTTAATTTTAAAAACATTTTTTTGGTATCAAAACACAAATGACTAAATCCATTTCTGTTTAAGTTAGAAAAATGGTTTGATTAAATGTGTCTACAAATATTACCCTCACCCAGTACTTATAAATGTGGCCTCAGAATATTAGCTCTTTGAGTGTAGAAATTCCAAAACCAATATAATACTCACAAGTGCAATAAGAGACTTGTGCAAGATGTAATCTCATAACTTTAGTGCCTGAGATTTCCATTTTATGCTGCACTTCGGCAGATGCATTGCAAGTGCATGTTAAAATCAACCATCCTTAGACAGAGGTAACATGAATCTATTATAAAAAGTTAACCTCTTGTATTTTTATCAGGTTTTTTTTGCAGTTAACTAGTCAGCTTCTAACTAATCTCCAAGAGGCTAGGGCCTCAGTAGTTAAATTCTAGATGAGGGCAAGGAAGAACTTATTATTTGCCATGGATTATCAGATTTGTTGATAAAGTTTATTTAGAAAAAAATTATATGAATAGACTCCACAGTTAAAAAAATTATGGATTTGCATGGATTAAATATAGGTAAAATTATTTCTTTACAGCAAGATGGCTAAGAGCATTTGATATGCTAATGTATTTAGGGAATCCTCGGCATTGGGAATGTAGTACACGGTTCCTCCAAAATACTGGATCTTGGAACCTCTCCACACTCTCTTTGATTTTTCTTTGATAAATGTTTCAGAAGACTGGTGTTCTTTGGCACATTCTTTGGGAAATACTGGTATTGGGCTTGAGAACTTCTTACAGCCTTTGAGGCTCTTTTTATGCCAAGAGTAGTTGAAGATTACTCAGTATGAGGGTTAAAGACCATTAAAGAGAGGAAAAGAATGGCACAAATGAACAGGAAGACACGAGCATTAATTTTACTTATTTCTCAGCTTTTTCTCAGATTAGTCATAGGCACAGGCCTCATGGCCGAATAATTGGGGCAGCATGTTCCTACAAGCATCTTGGTATGGAATAAAGTCACTGTGGCAAGGTGGACAGAGTATTTAAATGAAGAGGGAAATAATAATTACAGTATCATTGTTTGAGCATTGTAGCCAAAAGACGGCATTGTATTAGTGGCCTTTGGACAGAGCCTTGGCATTATAAACAGTATTATAATTACCATCTAAGCCATGCTGCATCTAATGATTGTATTTTATTCAGCAGCCACAAGTCTCATTAAGACTATATTTTAGGTAAAGAAACCTTGAACCTTGTAATGGTTCAAATAATAACCATATTAAGTTTTTATCCCAAGTTTTATTCCTATCCTATTTATTTTAAAAATTATTTTTGTTTATATGAAGATATCTGTAATCAAATATACATTAAATAAAAACTCTTTTTTATTTGCCCAGTGATCATGTTTGAAATATGATCAGTGACTGGAATGTTAAAGATATTTTTCTACATGGTAACTTTTTACTGTTGTAGCCAGTTTTTTGGAAATTAGTTGTACAAGTAAATAGGTATCCTGAAATAAATGACTCAATACTGAGTAGGCTATTAGAGCCATTAAACATAGCACCAAGATAATTTACCTTTGTCCATTTTGTCAAAGCTGTAGTGTTAGACTATCATAAATAAAAACTTAAAGGATTTTTTTTTTCTGCTTCTTAACCATAGGTACCATACAAATTGAATAGCTCTTATCTGTGGTTTGAGTTTAGATTTATCCTTGTAGAAAGCAATAATTTTCCTATCATTAAGCTGTTTCAACTAAGGATTAAAAACATTTCTCACTTTCACAAAAACCTTTCTGTCAGTGTAGAATGTAAACAGTGACCTTAGATGACATGTACGGCTCAGAGAGTTAGTGCTTTTTGAAGTTATTTGTCTACTGGGTTCTTTGACAAAGGCTAGAAAAGTTTGACATATAAGAATAATATTATAGATGAGAAAGAATTGCTCATTGCTTTTCAAAAGCTACCTATTCAACTATTAAATTGCTCATTGCTTTGCAAAAGCTACCTCTCCAACTATAGAAGGCAGTGTGAGGAAAATTCAAAAAAGAAGAAGTAATTGATCAACTCCATTTCAAGTTGTCAGAGAGCTTAAAGATCATTTAACCCAGCCTTCTCATTTTTTACAAGAAGAAATTGGGCTTCTCTTAAGAGATCACCTGGCCAGAGTATGATCACTCAACTAGGTAGTGACCATCTCAGAACTAGATCTTCAGGCTCCAAGACCAGCACCCATTTCTGTACCCTTTGCTTCTTCAATCTCATTTCCCAGCCACAGGGAAGCCCTGATTGAAAGAGACATTCCTGGTGATAGAAAATGTGGCTATAGGAATGAACAGCTTTCCTGAGATTCTCAGTGATGGTGATAAGAATAAGTATAAGGAAAAAGAGATATAGCTTAGAGACATTGGTGGCAACACTTGAAAATTCTTAAAAAAATCCCAAACAAACCCAAAAACAAAAAACCAAAAACGAGTCCACCTTTGCATTCACACACTTTAAAATAATACAGATATACCTTTTGGTGTCCTGCATGTGTTCCTGACAGGCTATATATATAAATCACATTTTTGTAAATCATATAAATACAACTAGGATCCACTCTCTAGAGGAATTCTGTGGTAGCTTCCCTTATAAAATGGTTCTTTTCGAATATTAAATGCTAAATTTGTCCATTTGTAATGTTATAAAGCTATTACACATTAGAGAGTTTTTCCTTTTGATAAGAAAATACCACTTCAAGTTAGTGAAAAAGTTCAGACTTCTCTAAAGTTTATCCAAATCTGTTTATTGCTTTCATACTCATTTTCCCGCCTTTCTGTCCTCACATCCCTCTCTTATTTCTATTTCATTTTCTTTTTTAACAAAAAATGTAAAAGATTTAAATGCATTTTGTATTTTAAAATTTTCAGCCTTATTGAGGTAAAACTGACAAAGATTGTATGTTATTTGACATGTACAATGTGATGCTACTCCATCTTCTTTTGATTTTAGGTAAATTTCCATAAGTACCTAGCATTCTTAAAGTTAATTTATAGCCCAGTATTCACTATTTCACTATTTAGCTATTAATTTATATAGTTTATATTCCTTTCTTGCCCTGTTCTTTCCCTACCTCCTCTCCCCATTTATTTTATTTTATTTTTTTAATTCAGTGGAAGAGTTTGAAAGCTGCAGAGTCAGCCCTTGGTCACTTTCCAGCCCCTGTGCATGAGTAATTGACTTTGGCCAGACATACCAAAATTAAATTCTCAGATTGCCTTAGCCTTAACAGAATTGCCCTGGCATTCTATTCTATTCTTCATAATGCATTCCCCAGAGAATTTTATTGTAATTGTCAGATTGGGGGTTGGCGGGGAGGGGGGCAGTATTCATACTAATTGACTTTACAGAAAGATTGCTTCTATTGAATCCACACATCTAATTCAGTTTAATTCAAATGGAAAGAACCCTGTAATAGGAGGCAACAGATTTGATTTGTATTTCTTTGATAAATTATATAACTTTCTGGTTTCTTTATAGGTACAAGGGTTGAAGTAGGTGATCTTTAACATTCCTTTGTAGCTCTTCATAATTCTTTGATTACTGAACTGGGCTTAAACTCAATTAAGTGGAAGATTTTGTGTAAGTGGATGTTTTCTCTTATAGAACTAACTAGGTAGCAATCAACATCTCACTGAGCAGATCAGCTTCATTTCTCTCGCAATTAACCTTCTAATGCCAATTCTTCCTCCACTCTACTCAATCAGCAGTCTTGTCCATTCCGTCAGCAAGAGTATGATGAGCCCTTTCCTACTTCAATCCCTAAGCAATTATTTATGTACGAGTGTTTTTGTAAATCTGTTCCAAATAGTCTTAATTCCGTAGCACTCAGTAACTTAAGATTCATATAGATGTTTCTCTTAAGATCATATAACAATCTTAAAAACTGTCCTCAGAAACAAGCTGTAGTCATCTGTATATATTCCCATTTTACGGCCTTTCAGGGTTATTAGAAATGTGGAGAGAATGCTATCATGTTAATTTCCATGTATATTAAAGCTTCAGTAGTTTTAATTGTAAAAAACAGCTATCCCACAAACTGAACTGTTAGTAAGATAAATCCATGCTTTGTATTAAAGCTGACAGAGCAGTGAATGGTAAAATCTAGTCACTGATCTAAAGCCAATACAACAAATCAGATGACCTTCAATGCCTTTTAATTACCATTTCTGAATAGCTTTCTGTTACTAGAGAAAGAAAGACTTCAGGAAAATAAAACCAGTATTACGATACAAATCTGAAAAATTGATGGTCAAATCATCTCTTTTTCAGTGGTATTAAATTCAACTAGGCTAAAATGATAAAATACAGTGACATGCCAATATCTTTTGCATGAAGACTTATGAAATATATGCTATGCATTTCCATTTTCTATCTAAGTTAAGGCCCATTTCATCTTAAACTAACCTAGATCCAGTTTTTATGTTTTCCAGGTGCACCATTTATGGGTTGACATTTAATAGGATTTCTTTTATGACCTACAAGGAATGCTGTCTGATCACCTCTATAGTCAGATAAGAAAGGCAACAGTGATTGAAGCTAGATAAATGGATTTTATTGCCTAATCATATTCTATACTAGCCAGCAACAACCACCTTTTCTGTGAATTTAGTGTAAATTTATGATATTAATTTAATTATTTGATGTTCAACTATCCAAATATCTCCATTATATATTATTTTTCAGAAGTCCTAAATTTTCCCTTGAAATGTTAGCCACAAGGCCAGCGACAAGTTCAGCTTCCTGTGCACATTTAATTGTGTGATTATTTCATTTATCAATCTACAGTATAATTCAGTCATCAGTCTTTCAACTGAGAAATTTGAAAGCATAATATAATATTGACATTCTTGAAAAAATAAAAATTTTGATTAATGAAATATTCAGATGCAAATCCTCATTTGAAAGTGATAAACTAAAGAGGAACTGTAAATACCTTTAATTCTCATTAAAACTCTAATTCTAATTAAAAACTAGAGTTTCCTGTATTTCTGTAGTGTTTCAGTTTTTAAACATCTGCCCCATATTTCAGTTTGCCATAGCTAAAGTCTTAAACCTTATATTTCTAACTAAAATGTCTTATTTTAATGGAAAATTTCTGTATGATATTGATTTTTTTTTTTTTTTTGGTACTAGTTGAGACTCACTTTGTGGCATAACATACATTTGGTTTTGAAGTTCGTGCTGTACTTGAGTAGAATGTGTGTTCTCTAATTGTTGAGTGTAGGGTTCTACATATGTCCATTGCACCGAGTTTTTATAATTGTGCTGTTTAAATCTTCTAAAATTTGCTCATTCCTTTTGCTGCCTGATCAGTTTGTTACTGAGAGGAGTGTACTGAAGTCTCCAACTACTGTTGATCTCTGACAATTGTTCTTTCTAATCCTCTTCATTCTAGTGTGTACACTTGATGTAATGTTACTATTTATTTATGAATTTGGAATTACCGTTTTCTCCAGCTGAATCATTTTTTAAGTGTTTTGTAGAACTTTTTTGTTCCAGTCCTTTAACTATCAAATTTATTCCCTCTGAATATTAATGTATGTTATTTCTATATTTTTATTTTGTGCTATATTTGCACTACTTTATGCTTTAAAAATATTCTTCTGTCTTCTATTTTTAATTTTTAAAAATTTTAATTTTATTTTTCTTGACACTGGTACTGAAACAACATATATGTTCATATAACACACAGTAAAGAGGCACTTATTTCTGCCTGTAGTAAGAGAATTGCAGCATGGAAGTATGTGGGAAGATGGTGAAACATGTCTGGTGAGATACCTAACGGTCATGCTGGTATGCCACATTCAGGAATTTGGCTGGCGTCCTATAAGTTATTGTCAGCAATGAAAAATGTAGGTAGGAAATGGCATTATCCATTTCATTTTAAAAATAAAATTATAGTTAGGCATGAAGTAGGATGGGGGATGAAGCTGATGCTAAGGAGCAGGGAAGCCAATTAAAAAAAAATCACTGCAATAATCGAAGTGATGGATGATGAGGCAGTGGTAGTGAACCTGAGGAAGAATGATAGATTTACAATATATTCAGAAGAAAGAATCAATAGGTCCTAATGACCAATTATGGGTGTGAGGTCCTAATGGAATGGATGACTGCAGGATTCTGGCTTTGGTGTTTGAGTATTGGTCAGTCCACTAGGAAAAGAGTAGGATATAGCAGCAAACTTGGGGACTGCCCCTGCTTGGGGAGGGTTTATCTAACAGACTGTTATGATGGCAGGAGGTATAAAATTATTTAAAGAGGTATCCAGATAGCAAGCTTGTCTAGGAAAGAATGCCAAAAATAGGGAGATGGTTTCCAAATAGGGAAGGAAGAACATCCAAAACACTGAATTCAGTGAAAACAACATATAAGAAGTTTATAATTACATAAATAAACATTTATTTATTTAAACGGCAGGCATCTAAAGGTTTTATAGATGCATTATGAGCAGACAGGAATTTGGTTTAAAATATTCTGGATATGCTTCAGAAAATTTTATTTAGTTTTTTGGTTGCTGAGGGAGGTTATATTGTGCTTTAAGTGCTGGCTTAAAAATAAATCTAGTTGAAATAATTTAATAAAGCTAAATACATCTTTACAAACTAGATAATATTTATGGTTATTTGGCAAAAAACACCAGTACCTCCTTGTTGGATTGTATCTGTTATATTTGTTTTATATGATCTCAGCCTATGAATGACATGGGGCAATTTATCCTTGTCACAACCATGGAAAATTAGACCCCTCTAAATGTTGAAATAAAACAAAGGGTTATTTTGCCAAACATTAGTACACTAAGTGAGGAAGAAGGGGCTGTTTCATATGCAAATTTTTCTACACTTTTTTTGCCACCACATTTAAATGTTTTTGGAAGTTCTGACTCTGTTAGTATTAATATCAACAGATCTACAACTCCCTGCTGTCAGAAAGCTACATGACTGGCTTATTCTTTATTGTCTTTTACATTTAATCTAAGATATATTAAATCTCTTGATTTCATGTCACAAGCCAGTAACAATCACAAAACTGGATCACAGACTTACAGTTGGCATATTGTTGAATGTTTATAGGTGTTAACTAAAATAGAGTTGTTAAAAATTACTGTTTAATAATATCATTGTAGGATAAAATTTTGAAATGCTACGTTTGACAGAACTTTTAAGTGTGCCCTTCGAAAACATTTTCCTCCAATAAGTTGAACAAGCAGAAAATCTGCATAAGCTCAGATAAATGCATAATTGATTAATACAAATATGCATTATTAAATTAGCTTATCTTCAAGATTCATATCATGAATGGCAATCTTACTCTTTTTCCTTTGTTGTACAGTTAGCAAGTTAGGTAGATAATTGCTTTGATTCAGGATGCATTTTTAAATAAGAAAATGTTTCTGATAACATCTCCAGTTATATTAGAGAATCTCTAAGTAGGTACAAGGTCACTGAAGTTGTACCTATTATACCAATCTCCTTAGAGCCATTTTACCCCATTTATCAACAGAGTTTTGAGACCTATTTGTGCAATAGAGGATTTTAGGTAATGGATAATAAGATAAAACATAGTTCAGCTCTAAGTTTTCAGGGTACCAGAAAAAAATACAATATATAAATAAGTAGGTAAAATAAAGCATCTTGAATTTATTTAGAAATTTACTTGTAGGGTATAGTAGTAGTAAGGTAATGTTAAAGAAGTTTTTAAGTTTATCTACAGGGTACAATGATAAAATCATGTAGTAAACTGCTAAGCAGAATGTCCAGCACATGGTATTTCATAAATATTAGTTCTCATATTTAGGAAAAATATGGGAGTATATAATTTCACATAGAGATTTTAGGAAGATTTTTAGAGGCAATGATACTTGCATTAGACCTTGAGAATGAGTATGAGTTCATTAGGTTAAAGATGGGGAGAAGATCATCTAAGCAGAAGGAGCAGTGTGAGCAAAACTGTGAATCAGTGAGTCCTGGTAGTCTGACATGGAGGGGTAGCAGGTTCAGGAGAGAACCAGGATATAATGAGAAATCTAGAGATACAGGTAAGACTCATGACCCAGAGGACCCTGGAGATTCTGATGAGGACTTGAACTTTATCCTGCAAGAACATCAACAGCTTTAAAAATGTATTAAAAATAGGTAGGGGATTTGGTTCTCTGTGTATTTTAAAGAGATCATTTTGAGACTGTTTGGAGAATAGATTAAAGGAGGTGAAACTAGAAGTGAGGGGTCCAGCTAGGGGATTGCCACCATGTCCATGTAGGAGATGATGAGGGCTTGAACCAAAGCTGGAGCAGTGGGTATGAAGAAGAGAAAACTGGTCAATACATCATTAAAGGAGGTGATCCTGTGTATCACCCAGGTCTTGGTAATCAGATCTGAGAAATAAGAAAGAAAGTGGTTTGCAATGACACCCAGTGTTCTGGTATAGAGGTCTGGGTATGTGATGATGCTATTCCCCGAGACAAGAAATACAAAAGGAGGAGCAGATGGGATGGAGGTGGGAATCACGAGTTTGGTTTGGGATTTGCTGAACTGCGGTGTTTCTGTGACATTCAAGCAGTTATACCTCAGGGAAGTTAGAAACATGGATCTGTTGCTCAGGTGACAGATCTTAGGCTAGAGATTTAGATTTGGGAGTTATTTAACATGCACTTGAAGCAAGAAGAAAACAACCTAGGGAATACTAGCACAGAAGGGACAGAGAGAGACTATGTGGAGGTTTGCTTCTTGGCGGTGTGTTTTGGTGTTGGCTGAGCTTATACTTCCCACTCTTTCCATTCTGGCTTCTTAGCTTTACATTTCATGTTGTAACATTCTGCAGATTTCAAATCACTTATACAATTTCTGGAGCTTCTCAAAGGACCGGTGTTTGATAAGACTTTTTCATAATATCATATACAAAGGGCTGTAGTTGTGACCTATAGATAGTATTGAAAATAGCAAAATTGTCATTAGGATATTTCTTATGTATGTATCAGAACTTGAAATGATTGGAAATTCTGTATGATGGCATAGTTATGATTTTGATAGCCATTTTGATGGCAGTTTTGATGGTGATACTGTATTAGAATCTAACCATCTTGAGAGTACAGAATTGAAATATGAATTTTAGGTCTCCTCAGTACTTAACACTATTTTTGTATCATTTGGTGTTTTATTATTACTTTGGCTGCTTTCCCCACAATTTTAGAAGTTCAGTAAGCTTATAAAATTAAGAATGGTAGATATAATAATTGAGGTTCTGAAAATAAGAATGTTCATGGATTTCTGTTTTAAAGAGACTCATACTGATTCCATTTATAAAGTGAACTAATTTGTTCCTCACTGGAACCAATTTAGAAGTAAATTTGAAGGTTATTAGTAATGGTGTGATTAGCCAAGGCCCAGAAAACACATTTTTAACTTTTTAAAATGTCCATATAAATGTTGGGAATTATTTTCTCTCTTATTCTTTTCTTTTAATCATTGAAGTAACTGGGTATGCTGCTTCTCTACATTACTTACTGGCGTTGATATATAGGAGACTTTCCGTTAAGTTTATGATGATGGCGGTCTACTTGCTACATGAATGATGCTCATTTCTGGGAGCTTAGTTTTAATTCAGACAGTTTGAGGTAGCACAGTTGAGATTTCCAAATGGAAAATTAAACTCTCACTTCATTACTCATTTATTCATTCAATCTGTTGTTCATTAAACAAATTACATTGTCCTGCAGTAGGTGGTAATGTACCAGGTGGTATGAGAAGATGCAAAGCAGCTAAAACTTTCACCCTTGAAAAGGTTAGTTTTAAATAGCAGGAAAAAAAGTCCATAAGTTGCTGAAAAATCAGGTTAGAATGTAAAGTTTGTAAGAAGAAATTATAAAGCTTTGGTGAAGGACATAAAAAGAAAACCTAACTAAATTTGAGAAATAAAGTGTGATCATTGAGTAGAAGACCAAAGGTAATAAAGCTGTCTGTTTTCTCCAAATTATCTGAAACATAAGCTCAGGAGGAGAAGGCAGTTTGTTCATTTTGTTCACTTATATGTCAGAAGCACTAGAACAGTGTCTGGCACATAGTAGGCACTCAATAAACATTTGTTGAATGAATGCTATCTGAAATTTTACTCAAAATCTCATTAAAATTCTTTTTGGTTAAGCTTGACTAGTTGATTCCCAAAATCATACATTGATAGATGGAAGACAAAATGCCAAAATGATGTTAAAGAAGCATAATGAAAAGATAAGACTTGCCCTGCAAGAAGGTAGTAGATTGCAGTTCTATAGATGACCACATCATCTCCTTTCTTAGCAATATGACATTGTCCCTGTCCTCATCAAGAGACAGAGTCTATTTTACGTCCTTTAGAACTTACTGGACCAATATATTAAACCAGTGATTACTTTGAGTCATTTCTGAAGCTAGGCCTTAAGATATCTACAACTTGAAACATTTCTTCATGTCTCCCAATCTCAAATAACCATGTGGAGAGAAAAAACAAGGCTTCTGATTGATAACCTTCTGATTGAGCTTTCACCTGGTAGCTAACACACAATGTCAACTGTAAGAATAAAGTTATTTTGGAGCTTATTGTTGTCCCAGTACCCAAGCAGAAACCATGGGAAGCAGAATTTTGTGGTTATCAACAAAATTATAAAAAACAAACAAACAATGATTTTTAAAAATCCACTAAGTTATAGAGCAGTTTGTTTTGGAGCAATAGATAACTGAAATGTCAATATAAGTGCTTGTTAAAAAGCTCTAATAATTAAAGCAGTATGATAATGGTGAGGGGATAGAAAAATCTCAAGTTGAAGAGAGTAGAGAGCCTAAAAGCAATCCTCACTCAGGGACCATGGTGTATATAGCTGAGGAGACATTAAAATTTGAGGAATGGGTAGGAAGAATGGATTAATTAGTAAGTGATAGATACCCACAAAAAATAATTAAAATTCGGTTCCCAGTTCACACTAGGAACAAAAATAAACAAGAGATGGATGCGATCAACAAAATTTTAAAACTGTGAGAAGAAAATTGAAGAAAACATTTCTGTGACTATTGGATAAAAATAATTCAGCAAAAAAGGCATCAAGTGTTAAATGAAAAGATAAACTATGAATACATTAGAATTTTATCTGCTGTATAATAAAAGGGTATCATAAACAAAAACCATAAACTGTAAGCAGATATTTGTAATACATAGAACTGACAAAGGATTTGGTATTATGAAGTCTTAAAGGAGGAGGTGGGGGGGAGGGGGAAGGGAAAAAGGGGAGGAGGAGGGGGGGGAGGAGGAGAAGAAAGAAGAAAGAAGAAGAAAGCCTCAGACAACCTAATGTAAAAAATATGAAGAATATAAACAATTTACAGAAAGGAAAACCAAAGAACAAATAAATGCATATTAAGATTCTCAGCTCCATTAGTAATTAGAGAAATAGAAATTAAATCAATAATGAGATTACATTTCACAAGCATTAGATCTTAAAAATTAAAGCATGACAATACCAAATGTCTAGGTGGTATAGAAACTGAAACTTCTATTCACTGCTGGCTGGAATGTAAATTGATACTGGTTCTTTGGAGAGCAATTTGGCAACATCTGGTGAAGCTACGGAAATCTGTATCATAAGTGTTGAAGTGCCTAAGGAGACATACAAGGATGTGTTGATGCAGTGTGGTTGATAGGAAACAAGGAGAAGTAACCTTATATTCTAGTTATTGTAAAAAGGTCAGTCTGGCCAGTGTCTTAAGCCAGGGGTGGGTGTTGAGGTTGGAAGGTGATAGCAGACACGAAGCTGCAGAGTTCAATTTAGTACATGTCCTATTTGAGAGAACAGTGAGACACCAGAGATGTAGGGGACTATGCAATTGAGTTTCCAAATATGGAATTTATAAGAGAAGCAAAGACTAGAGACAGGAGCTTTGTAGTCCACAGCATTTAGATTGTATTTAAAGTCAGACTGGGTCAGATCAATTACCAAGAGATACAATGAAAGGAGACCTAAGAAACACTGATGGGATAAATATAAGGGCCAACAGCCAACAGAAGTGGTTAACAGATGGCTTTGTTTTCTAGAATGAGGAGATTATCTCCCGTATAAAATAATCTGAATTGATGAAAGAAAAATATTTGAGATTATCCTAGCTATTATACATAGAAGAGACTAGAAAAAAAATCTAAATGTGATATGATTTGTCAAGTTAAGAGAGCACAGAGATCTGACAAATGTTACTGATGGATAAAATATTTTGTTTTCACTGAGTCTATGAAATGGTTGCATTTATTGTTAGTGGTATTTAAAAATGTTCAATGAAGTGCTTTTAAAATGCTTTGAAAAATCAAAATTAATGGAGATTGACATAAAAAATGACTGTATCCCAGTTATTTAATGTTAATATAATTTTCTTAGATAACCTATTGATATTGACCAAATGTCTCTTTTAAAAGAAGCATCATTTTATAAGAGCAAATTACTTTCTGGACTTTGGCAAAAAGAAATCTATGTCTTGATGAGCAATGTGCAGATCATTTAAAAATCAATAACCTCCCCCAAATTAGACCATTTTAAAAAGACAAAGTTTTGGAAAACTTAGCATAATGACATTTTAAATTCATTCGATGTTTGAAAAAGTTGGGAAAACTCTGAAATGCTATTCATGTACAAAACTCCTGTGAAGTGTGTGTTTTGGAATATCTGTTTTTCAGGGCCCAGGGCAGTTTTCTGAAGGATACCTTGTAAGACTTGTACCACCAACAAGTATTTGTATCATTAAAATGTTTAATGCCTGTCATTTGACTGCTCAGAAAACACTGTGTTCATAGGAACTATTCAAGGCAAATTAACTGGAGACTATACTTGATTTATGAGGACTGACATAATAAAGATGCCCATGATGCTAGTGAAATTTGATTTCATTGAATGAGATATCAACATTGAAAAGGGACGGTTTTTGGTTATATAGCTCAATCTATGAACATAATGATGTAGCGAAATATGAAAATTCCACATTGTCCAAATGAACCCTAAAGCGTTCAGTGTAGCTTTGCTATATATGTCTTCATGTGGAGTATAGGTGAGGACACTTATCTGATCCTACCTTTGTTCTCATTTGTTGGGTCACCTTGAGTAGAATTAGACCTTCCTATTTTTTAATTATCTTGAATGCCAAATTAGGTATTATAGAAACAGCTGATTTATAACTTTTTTTTTTTTTGATTCTCTAGGTCTCCGTGTACAAACAGTTTAGGAACAATCCATGTGAAAATATTTTCTGAAACTCTGGAATAATTTGGTGACTAGAAATTCCATGCAAAAAATATTTTAAATGGTTGTACAATTTATTCTTTATTTCTTGAAATCTTAAAATAGTGGGCTGGATGGTCTTCTGTGCTTCCTTTTTATTTAAATGTAAACAGGGATTGGCTTGTTCAGGATAGGAATACATATTATGGTGCTGAAAGATTAAGGTGGCATTTTCTGAGTCCCCTTGCCTGACTAAAGCACTATAGGGTATTAGACACCTACTGTGGAGGTTGGGAGACAGTGGGACACACTGACCCCACCTCATTATTTTACTGTGGAAGAGAAGCTGACTTGGTTTATGAAACAGATTTAACTGAGCAATGGGAAGAATCTGGCTGTAGCTCAACACTGTCTACTTACATGTTTGAAATACAAATTTACAGAAAATGAAGACTTTAACCCATCTCATATTTAACATAGATTATTAAATTTGTTAAAAATCCATCAAAATGACATTTGAAATGAAAATATAAGCTTCTTTACCAGGCTGTTAAATAATTCATGTTGGTCTAAAAGTGTATTTACCTTCAGAAGAAAGTTGTCATACTGACCACTGAATAAAAAAAAAAACAAAAAAACAAAAAACAAACCCCACAATACCTAGGTACCAGAGCTTTCCAATTTACTAAGAATGAGTTTGTAGAGTGGCAATAGAAGATATATACTTAAATTTTAAATAAATATCTGTGTAATAACTAGAAAATCATTGTGTTGGTTCAAATGTCAGTAAATTAGTAAATTCTTAATTATTTGAATCCAATTAAATGGCAATATGAATATAATCTTTTCAGTGACCTGAGGGGGTAACATTATTTTTATTTATTTTATTTAAAAACAAAGATAACTTAGATTGAGAGATTAAGCAGAGTGACACAAGTTCCTGATGCTAAAATGTTGGAAAAAAACTAGAAACTTGAATTAAGATTTTATCTCCAAAGGTTGTGCTCCTTTATTATAATACACTGACTCTATTGCCCTAAATAAATCACAGTGAATTATTGACCAGCAACTTAAATTACATTTAAATTTTGGTGCTATTTATACATTGTATTCTAATTCTTTATATTTGGTAATCTATACTTGATATGATGGAAATAATTATTAAAAAGACCATTTGATTAATATGAAAATCTGATTTTTCAAAAATTTCCACATAAAAATAAGTACTTTAACTTACTGTAATTAGGATTAAATTGTAAAGCTACTGCTTATATCTTAAATCTGGATCAAAATTCATTTTTCAAAACAGCTAAACTTAGTTATCATGAACCAAATTCATAGAAATGGAATAGTTTTGATATATCTATTTTGCTAAAGTCTTACCCTATATTTATTATTCAAAATGTAAGGTGTATTGGTATCTCTTTGAATGGAAAAAATGGTATTCCAAAGTTAACTTCACAAGGTTTAAAGACCAGATGTTTCCTCAAAGACTCATGGGGCAATAAGACAATAATTGGATGAGTTTTCATGGCAATGAGGTTGGTTATAACTGGATAAATATTTTTTCTCAAAGTCAAGAGAATACAAACAAACCAGACAAACAACAAACCTTCCCTGAGCACCTTTGATTAGTTAGACCTCAAACCTCAGTGTCATCCTCGACTACTTTCTCACTCTTCAACCTCATGTCCTATTATTAGAAAATCACCTTCAAATAGAGATCCATAGACTTCAACCATTTCTCACAGCATCATCTCTTACCAAAATTAATATCAGAGCCTTATAACTAGCTCTCTCATTCTTCCTTGTTCCCCTGTTAAAAAGTGAGTCAGATCATGTCATGTGTCACTTTGTGGCTACCCATCACTTTCAGAGGAAAAGCTAAATTCTCACAACACACCCTGCTTGCCTTTGTTATCAGTCCTGCCTGATGTCTCCGTGTCTCACATGGCTCATAGTCTGTACCGTTTGCTCCAGACACCATGGCTTTTGCACTTGCTTTCTTTCTGTCTAGAACATTCTTCTGGATATCTGCTTGGTTCTCTCTCTTTGCTTCCTTCAGATAATTGTTCAAATATGTTTATTAGTGAGGGCTATTTTTACCTCTTGAACTTGACCTTTCACTTAAATGTAAATGTCATGCAGACAGGAAATGTGGCTGTTTGGTTCACAGCTATATCCAAGTATAGTGCTGTAGTTGGTGTTCAATAAATATTTTTTTAATGAATAAATGAATGGGTAAGGAAATGAGTGACTATCAGTTGTGTCATTTAACCTCTATGTTAATTATGACAAAGATGGCATGATCCCTATTTGACAGCTATGATAAATAAAAGTGATTAACTTGATAGCCATGGAGTTGTAAACCCATTATAGTTGACTAGGACTGATTCACTCTAAAATTCCTGTAAGGTGAGATGAGATATTCTGTATTATTCTCATAAACTACAGAGTATTTCCTCATGAATGATTACATTTTTCAATGGACATTTTTTTTATCTAGAAGTCTTGCTAATCTAATTAGTTCAACAAATACTTATTGAAGGCTTAATTTATAAAGATTTCAATTTAATCTCTGGGACATACTGATGAACAAGACAGAAAACCCTAGAGTTTACAGTTAGAGAAATAGATACACAGATTAAGTAGGACATATCAGAGTTACAAGGGTAATGCAAAAAATTAAAGGTGTTGTAGGGGAGGACCAGAGGCAATCAGGTTAGATGGTGTGATGGATATTCTCCATTTGCCCCTTCAGATCTGCTCTTTGCCCTTCTCCACTCTTCTTCAAACTTCAGGAAGTTGACCCTTATGGGCTGTATCACTGGGCTCCCTTGCCAATGGCCTCTGGTTGTATTTGATCAATAGGAACTATTGGCAGAGGATTTGAGAACTAGAGAAGAATGAGAGGTGGGTGTCTATTTCCTGTATTCTCCCTGCCAGGTCCCTACTGAGGGGCAATGAATGTTTTTCTCTGAGGCCATGTTCCTATTGCAAGACCCTCTCCATCCATTTCATGCTCTGAATCTTAGGAACTCCTCTTTCTCTTACTCTCTTACTCTTAAGGTTGGTAACACTTTTCCTTGATTCCTATAGTACCTGAATATTACAATATATTTTGTTGGTTTTCTCCTAAACTATATTATAATAAATCATAATTATATGACTATAATAGATAGTGCCTTTGTTAATTATGCTTTGTGACTGCATCACTTACTTCCTACCCACCCATGACTAGCAAAGGTGGTGAGGAAAGGCCTCCCTGATGAAGTAATATATAATGCATGTCTTGAGGAAAACAGCCATGAGAAGATCCAGGAAAGGATATTCTAGACAAAGGTAACATTTGAGACAAAGGAACTAAGACAGGGATGAGTTCTGTGTGTTTGTAGAACTGAAAGAATTTGGCTTAAGTGTAGCAAACGGAGGGAAAGTCTGTAAGAAATTAGGATGGGATCTAGGCAGGTACCGGGTCTCTGACTTTGCATTAGCATCCCTACCATACTGAAAAAGTAGAAACAAAAACAAAGTAAGAAAAACACATCATTAAAAGATAATATTTTAGGTGGTATGCCTTTACCTAATTCTGTTTATTTGTGAGTTCTGTGAGGAGTTAAAGGAAGCTTCCTAAAAATAAATCATTTACATTTTCATTTTCCTTTATAGCACATGTTCTTAAGTCAGCTAGTATAACAAGAAAAAAGCATAAAGGAAGTGAGTAATTACTAAGGTAAAGCATCTACGGGCTGTATTTTCTATATACCCTAATAATATTAAAAGGAATCATTAACTCATTGAGAAGCAATTTGAAGATCAAGTTTATAGAGCAGTTTATTATTTTCTTTAAATCTGTCATTATTTTTTTTCTATTAGCGAGGCCAAAATGACTTCCTAGATTTTATTTCCTTAGACTTTATCTCCTTTACTCTCCTCTCTACATTTGGTCAATTTCACCTGTCTCTTCCATGGAAGGGGAAACTAACTTCTGCGTCTTACCTTCCTTCTCCCTCCATCATCCTCTTATTTAACACATTATTTTATAGCATTTACATATTCAGAAGCAACATTTGCTATTCTCTTTGTGTCCCTTTAGCAAGTTGATCAGCTATTTTCTGGATTTTTGGTTCTCTATCCTGATTGGTGCAGTCGTATTCTGAAAGAATGTTGTTGCTCTCTAAAATTTATTTATTTCTAGCAAACACATTATCTTGATCTAAAAAAAAGTGGTTTGGGGGTGTGCCTGGGTGGCTCAGTGGGTTAAGCCTCTATCTTCAGCTCAGGTCATGATCTCAGGGTCCTGGAATCGAGCCCTGCATCAGGCTCTCTGTTTAGCAGGGAGCCTGCTTCCCTTCCTCTCTGTCTGCCTGCCTCTCTGCCTACTTGTGATCGATCTCTCTTTCCGTCAAATAAATAAATAAAATAAAATAAAATAAGTGGTTTAGGTAGTGGATAACACCTAGAAAAATGCCTGGCATATGTCAGGTGCTCAATAAATATTTTGTGATGGAATGAATGTTTGAGAATGCAGTCCTGTTAAAGAAACCCAATTCAGTAGTCCCATTTACTTGGTGGCATTGTGTGGGGGTGGGGAAGGCATGTGAAGCCCATCTAAGCCTCAGTTACTACCAACCATAAAATTAAAACAATAATAGTGTCTACACTTTAAAATTGTTCTAGGAATTAACTGACATAATGCATGGAATGTGCTTAGCACAGAGCCTAGCACATACCAAACACTCAAATGTTAGCAATTATTTTTAATAGTAATTATTTTAAATAGAACCCCAGAATGGTACATTTTTAACAGATAGTAAATTTTAACAGTATGATTTTAGCAGGATTTATTTATTAGCAATCTTTTTCATTGTTTATCAGAAACATTTACAGATAAACATTAACTTACTAGTGAGACGGTAGAAAGCAGAAATCTCTGAGACATAAATCAAACTGCACTATACCTTGTTTCCATTTATAATTTTTGTGGCTGTAAGTTCAAAAATAATGGTATTACTTCTTTCTAGCTCACGAAGGGCATGGTGATTACATGAAGAATGCAAATATCACCACTATCACACCTAGACTGAAAATGCTGAATATATGTTTGTTTTTAAATTTAAATTATTTTGGTATTATTATTATTATCATCATCACCATTATTATTCCAGGATGCCAATTAACTAACGTGTGTGTTAGATGAGCTTATAAAAATCTAAATGATCACCCCATGTAGATGGGTTGATCAAAACAGCTTTTTTTTAATTAAGATACATTGTGTTGGTATGAATATTTATAAAATTAAAGGGTGACTAGTAGCTTACTTTATACTATCGCACTAATATTAATCACCCATGATTTATTTATTTTCTTCCTTTGCATTTTTTCCTGAGTATGATATACAGGGAAAAACTTATCTTGTGTGGAGAAAGCTAAATTATCCATGCTACCCTTCACTTGAGCTGTATTTTTGCTGCTCTTGGCATTGGCCCAGGGGTTAATTGGCAGAATAGACGCTTCAGCAATTTTCCCATTTTTTGGTGTTCTCCAAAAAAATAGTTCCTTAAGAACTGCAGTTTTGATGTTACTATCGTTTGGAAGAACAGCACAGTAACTACTCATCAAGAACCACAATCACAAATGCAGTCCTGCTGCATTCTGTAGCCTTCATCAGGTGGGGCTGTTCATTCCTTTCCTTGTTCGCTCCATCTGGAAAGACCTGGGCACCTGTACAAAATTCAACAGTGCCTAAACACAGACACATTAGTCGGGGCTGCCCTGCTCTAGATACCAGAGAGAGATTTTATTGGCGTAATGCACCAAGGTCTTATGCCAGCTCCAGATCCTTTGTTGATGCTGAGATGAGGAACACGGGAGGGGGGCTAGGATGAAATGACATCTGAGGCAGCCAAAGCCTCCATTTGTCTTTGTGCCGAACGTGCTAAACTGTAGACACTGCAGTGTTTTCACAAATAATAAAAAAATATTTTGCTCATTAACTTTCTCAGTCCTGCTGACTTTGTGAAATCAATATGGCAGATTGTAATTGATTTATGAAATGAAAAGCCCCTGCCTGACCAGTAAGCTCGGCAGTCGCTGCTCTCAGCACCGTGCCCTTCTGCTCATTAGTGTACTTCCTTTAGCAGTGCCTGCGCCAAGGACGCCGTCAGAGCTGGAAGGCTCAAGCTTTCTGCAGACAGACTGTTTAAGATGTAGCTTGCATTGTCTCCCTGGGGTC
Organism: Mustela erminea; assembly: GCF_009829155.1. Lineage (NCBI taxonomy): Eukaryota > Metazoa > Chordata > Mammalia > Carnivora > Mustelidae > Mustela > Mustela erminea. The sequence goes on along the minus strand of NC_045627.1, from coordinate 33,749,012 downwards.
TTGTGCTTTCTCCCTGTTTCCTCTCCTACCCAGGTCAGCTGAAGGACTTGAGCTTCTTTCTCACAGTCCCTAATGTCCTCATAAAAGCTTACTGGAAAAGCAAGTCTCCATTTATACCTGTCTTTTGACATTTTAATCTATTTGCTATATATATATATTTTTTTTCTCCCATCTCTCTTCTGTCTCTCTTTGCTTGTCTTACTTAGCTTGTCTTTTGCCATCTGGCTTTGCTCTTTGATTTATTTTTATTTTTTTCAACTTCTTATAACTTAGCAAGGTGGACAAAATTTCTTTTTGCTATTTTGGGTTTTTTGGGGGGGTAATTTTAGCACTTACTCTTTTATTCTTTTTTTAAAGTCTTATTTATTTATTTGAAAGAGATAGCGAGAGCATGAGCAGGAGGGACAGAGGAAGAGGGAGAGGGAATCTCAAGCAAACTCCATGCTGAACACAGAGCCTGACGTGGGTCCGAATCTCACAATCCTGAGATCATTACCTGAGCCAAAACCTAGAGTCAGTCGCTCAACCACCTAGCCACCCAGATGCCCTAACTTACTGTTTCATTCTCTTTTTTTTAAAAAAGACTTTATTTATTTATTTGAGAGAGACAGATGGAGGGAGGGGCAGAGGGAGAGGGAGAAAGAGAATCTCAAGAAGACTTTGTGCTGAGCAGGGAACCTGGGATGGGTCTTGATCCTGGGATGCTAAGATCACAACCTGAGCCAAATCAAGAGTTGGATGCTTAACTGACTGAGCCACCCAGGCACTCCCTCTTTCATTCTTAAGACAACATTTTATTTATCTTCCTGCCAACTCCCACTGTAATTATGTTCCCCTAGCACCTTTAAAAATTTGAGTATATAGGGATGCCTGGGTGGCTCAGTTGGTTAAGCAGCTGCCTTCGGCTCAGGTCATGATCCCAGTGTCCTGGGATCGAGTCCCACATCGGGCTCCTTGCTCAGCAGGGAGCCTGCTTCTCCCTCTGCCTCTGCTTGCCTGTGCTCGCTTTCTCACTCTCCCTCTCTCTGACAAATAAATAAATAAAATCTTAAAAAAAAAATTTTGAGTATATAACCTAAAAATTTGAGCTATAACCTAAGCATTGCCCTAGGTATTTTACATCAGATTGTATTCTCAAGCAGCAAGTAAAGATAGTATCCTTGGTTACAGGGGAGGAAACTGAAATTCAAGAGATTAGGTAACTTGCTTGAGTCACTTGGCTATTGAGGAGCAATGCTGGCATTGCCAAGTAATTCTGTTTGACTCTAAACTCTGTGTTTCTTCTTTTCAATAACAAAATGATGTTTCCAATTGCCTCTGTTTTCCTTTAAATGCTTAACTAGCAAAATCTAGCTTTTGGCTGCCCTTAAAGGGACTCATTCCCTTTTGTGCCACTCTCCCAAATGACTCTGCTGTTGAAAGTGCCAGAATCAAATGTATTTATTTCAAGTTTGGTCTATCATAGTATATTGGTCAGCTTGCTCTTTTGCACTGAATTCTCATTTATTTAATAGTATGTGTATGGAGCCCCTTGTATCATCATGATCTCATGTTGTCAAAGTCACCAAAAGCAATCTCATAACCTAGAAAAGTGAACAGAGGGCTGAGCCAAATAGGCAACCATTGGGAGCTTCCTGCGGATTTCATCTCCTCTTTGTTCTTTTGATACTACTTTGGGAACAAGTAAGTGGTAAAATTATAGAGGACTGCAGCAACATTAAAGTGATGCAATGTCTTCACTTTGTAAGAGGTTGAGGCACCTGGAGTTTCCCCATCCAGGTACTGTACATTGCAGTTAAGTGTCATGTCACATCCATAATGCATTAGTTTACAGTGAGTTAATAGGTTCCATCCGTCTGAAATCTTGTATAATATTGCAGTAGCATTGGACATTACTCAAGATGTGCAATACTGCACCAAAAATTAACCACAGATGCCATATTAAAACAGCTGCAAATTTAGATTTAGCTACAGCAGGAAGAGAATGTTGTACTATGGAAGTTTGCCAGAAAAGCAATGGGGATGTGCTGTAAATGAGGAGGAGGAGAAAAATTGAGGTCAAGCTGCCAAAAAAGACAGAAATGGAAGTGGGGGAGGGTAATTCATATGGCCAGTGGCAATCCAAAAGAACTTGAAGTCCAAGAAGAGAGTGGAGAATATAGGGTTTGTGATGCCTGGGTGAACTGATGGAGTGTTAAGATGGCAGGCCTAATCAGAATAATACTTACAGATATAAACGAAGGCTAAGGAAAATAGCTATAAATGTGATAATTCATCTTTGGAATTTCTGTAGTCAGGATATTGATTTAGGAATAAACTGCTAGGAAAAAACTATCGATGCTTGAAGTGATCAATGCCTGAGAAAAAGTTCTGCTGTACAGGAATCAGAGCAAACCTAGACTATTACAGGATTTGAGACTCTCTTGAGCACCCTTGACTTGAGTCTGTCTTCTGATAATGGACTTTCATGGGATTAACTATTGCCACTTTTGGGAAAAGTGTTGGAAGGTTTAGTTGGTTCAGTTTTATAACCAAAAGCTGAGGTAGCAAGATTTTATTTCAATAGAATTGTGGGCTTGTGAGATTCTCATTAACTCCAGGGCCATCTGCCTTTTTGCTATTCATTTGGCTCATTTAGTCACAGGTGGGGAGGAAGGTCTCAGTAGTTTTGGTTCTCATTCAATTCTGATTTCTGCTTGGGAAACAGAAGAGGCCAGCGACAGCTGTCGCAATGCTGGGGTTCAATGCTGGGTATTCTCTTCCTTTGGTGTGAGCCAGAAGGTGGCTTCCCCATGAAGTTTGCTGCTAACAGAGCAAACAGACAGTAAGCATTTCACTTGTCCTCCTGTTTGGCTCCTTAAAACCATCATCTTCTTTGCCTTATGGTACACCTGATTTAGGAGACTAGACAAGGAACACAGTAATTGATTTCATTGGTGAAGTGGAAGAATGACTGGTTACTGACTATCAGGAGTCAGTTAAACCTCTTGACCTTTAACTATAACTTGTGCCTGCTCCCATGGTTCAGAAATGAAATGCTGAGTGATGTGGTTAGTAACCAGTAGATGTATTTGGTGCCTAACAAGTCACTAGGGACATTGTAGGCTTCTCCAAACTTTACAGAGGAAATATTTATTCTATTGCAAAGATATAATCTTGTTTTCTTTCATCTTTTTTTGAATACCAAAGAATAAAAGCCAGACAGTTAACCACCTGCTGTGATATCAGGGCTTTAGGAAAGCAAAGCAAGGCAAAACCAAACCACACCAATTTATTTTGAATCTGATGTTTAAAAATCTAGGAAATGACCATGCCGCATTCAAAGGACTTTCTCATGCAGGAAAATTAAAAAAATTTGAAAAATTTTGAAAGTTCTGGAGCTCAGTGATGATAGTGATGATGATGATAATGATGATGATGATAAAGTAGAGCTAACATTTATTGGGCTGCAGTGTATACCCTGCAGTGTCAACTGCACTTTATCTAGATTATCTTATCCTCCCCACCCACTCTATGTCATAAGAGCTATTTTACCTCTCATTTCACTGTGCAGCAACTGAGGAATAAGAATGGTTAACTAACTCTTCCGGATACCATGGCCAGAGTATGGCAGAGAGCCATTATATAGACGGCAAGGGAATACCCAAGTTTGCGCTCTGGATCTAGACTTTCCTACTTCTGTGATACAGAATCTCATATTGGATTCTCTTACATTACGCAATTTTTCTGTTAGGGTACATAAATGGGGCATAGCTCTTTAGGTGTGTTATCCTGTGAACAAACTGAAATCTAACAGTATCATTTTAGTTCTTAAATATATGATTTTGTCACTTTAGGATGACCCACTTCTCAAAGTCAAATTTAAGAAATAGATACATGAGGAGCAGCTGTTTCATGAAGGGGTTCATGACTTCATCTAGAAGATCCAGTAGAGACTTCCTTCAAATGATAGGCATTGTATACTTCATGTAAAATACATTTCATAATAATTCCGGGTAGGCAATAATTTTGGAACCATGATTATTGTGTCTGTCAAGCTTAGCTTTCATGCTGCCTTTTATTTAATTAAATAAAATCCTTTATGAAATAGTGTGATATATTTAGTAAATATAGTGAATGAAACTTCCTGAATTGTAAATTTTATTTGCTGTTTAGAGTTTCTTTCAGTCTTTTTAGCCTCCCCTCACCCTTAGAGTTGTGGTAAGGACACTTGACATGAATCCTACTCTCTTAAAAAATTTTTTTTAAAGATTTATTTATTTATTTGAGAGAGAGAGAGAGGGAATGGGGGGAGGGGCAAAAGGAGAAGGAGAGAGAAAAATATCAAGCAGACTTCACGCTGACTGCAGAGCCCAACAAGGGGCTCAATCTTAGGGCTCTGAGATCATGACCTGAGCCAAAATCAAGAGTCAGTTACTCAGCTGACTGAGCCACCCAAGTACATCTCCTAACAAATTTTTAAGAGTTCAACATGGTATTGTAGACTATAAACTTAAAGTTGTGCAGCACATCTCTAGAACTTATTGATCTTGTACAACTGAAATATACCCATTATATTTGTACCCTTTATACTCATAGAACAGCAACTTCCCATTCTCTTCATTCTCTAGGAGTGTATTTTTAGAAATGCCATTGATAGCATATGTATATAGACGCACATCTGTGTCACTCATGATGGTATACAAAAGTATGGATTTTTGTAGAGTACAACTTTGGTTATTCTACACTTAAAACTAAAAGTTTGGGGTTGCCTGTGTGGCTCAGTGGGTTAAAGCCTCTGTCTTCGGCTCAGGTCATGATCCCAGGTCCTGGGATCGAGCCCCACATTGGGCTCCCTGCTCAGCGTGGAGCCTGCTTCCCCCCTCTCTCTCTGCCTGCCTCTCTGCCTACTTGTGATCTCTGTCTGTCAAATAAATAAAATCTTAAAAAAAATACAACAACAACTAGAAGTTTGACTATGTGTCACTTCTCTTAATATGTGTTGGGTCTGTAAAGATTAAGGCAAAATTACTTAAATTTATGAACTCTTTTGTGTAGTCTTCAAATTAAACCGTGCAAGTTCCAGACATTATGAGGTAGAATCTGACTTATTGTAAATTCAGTGACAGTGTGAAGCACAGGATTTAGGGACAGCAACTATCCACCCATCTCAGAAAGGGAATCTTATTTCCTTTCCTTAGCCTTTCCTCTTTGTTATGGCAAAACAGTGGGTCTTTATTAATAGCTATTTTAGGGGTTTTTTTTTCCCCTTCTAAAACAAACAAGACCTCTTTATTTTTATAAATGTTAAAACACATTTGAAAGTTCTTCAGAGGAGAATACTGAAGTTCTTCTGGCTTTCTATTCTACATTGACAATAAACAACAGGATACTATTTTTTCTGTATCTCTGAATTGGGGCCACTCCTATAGTTTCTACACTTGTATTGCTAATCTTAGGCTCAGGGTCACAGCATAAGATTTCATATACCCCATGCATTTTAGGTTCTTTAAACAAAATTTTCCATCCCAAGCCCTTAAGATATTTTTCCACCAATTTATATAAAGGTCATTATTTTAGACAATGAGACTACCAACCATTAGCTAACTGTCATGGAAACATTTAGACATAGAAATTATATTGAATTTCACATGAAATACCCAATAAACTTCTCCCACTACAGATTTCAATTTTGAATCATGCTAGTAAGCAAACAATAAACCCATGTTTATTCAGAAAACAACCACAGTTTGAAAAAAAAAATACAGTCATGGTTTCTACTGAAGAGGCCTATGATTCTTTATACATTTTGCCCATAAATCTTTTTTAACACGAAATTTAAAAACTTGGTTTGGATGAAATGAATGATAACAACAAAGTCACTCTAGTCCGGACAATAAGATAACTCTGAACAGAAAGTAAACGGATCAGACTGATAGGAAACTCATAAAAAATAAGTACATTTGGTCCAGATTGAAGAGGGATAACAAGCAAAACTTGGGAATTTCACCATTTTTCTGTAGGGAAGTCATTGTAGATTTTTTAGTAAGGGGTGATGCTGTTATAACGATAAATAGGTCTTTCAACACTTTCTAAAGCAGTATGGTAATGAGGTTATTGTAGTCTCTATAGAGAAGGTGATGAGGGCAGGAATAAAGACAGTGGTGAGGAAAGTAGCACAGGGTCCTGTGGATTCCAGAGTCTAGAGGATATTTGACACATGCTGTTTTTGAAGATAGTCTTCTCTCTCTACCTTACTAATTCCTTAACTTTAGGTTTTAGCTGAAGTATCCTTTTTATAGGAAGTCCTCCTTGATCCCCTAAGGTAGCACCCACATCACCTATATGGTCTCCAACACTATGTTTTTTTTTTTGCCTTGCAGTACTAGAAATGCTTATAATTATTTAATTAATTATATGCTGTTGTGTTTCAAGGTCTTCCTTGTGTTTCAAGGTCTTCCCCGCCTTCTGATTTTAAGCCTTACAAGGGTAGGAATAATGGTTGTTCTATTCTCTACAATACTGCTAGTACCTAACAGATAAGTACTCAACAAGTTTTTTTGTAGGCCAACTGACCTATTGTTGGGCCTTTACAGGCTTGTTCAAATATGGAGAAATGAAAGGGGATGAGTGGGTGGGAAAGTGTCAAGTAAGCATGAAGTCATGTTTTGAACTGAAATGGCATGTTAAACAGTAACTGGTCCATCAGTTATACTTAGAATAAAAGACTTTTATATAATTTCCTGTGAACAGTTTTGATGGACTGATTGAAAATTTGTGTAATAATGTAGAGAAACAGGAAGAGAAGCTACTAAATGGTGGAAACGGAGAATAGGGAAGCCAAGGATTTAGCAGAAAGACTGTGCCAGTGGCTGATGTGACAGTCTCTCCAGTGGAGAACCAGACAGTCTTGTGGATTGTGGCATAAGCTACCATTTATCCTTAAAAAGTTATGCATAAACATTAAGCCAAGTACTCTGTACTCCACGGTCATAGACACAGAGAATTGGGGAGTTCAAGGAAAACCAAATTCAGATCATCCCTCAATTGTTGAGTTTTCTTCACACTAGCCAGCCAAATGATCATCAGGCTTTGATGGCACACCTCAATAAAGGGAAACTGTGGGGCACCTGGGTGTCTCAGTCTGTTAAGAGGTTGCCTTTGGCTCAAGTCATGATCCCAGCGTCCTCGTATAGAGCCCCGTGTGGGGCTCCCTGCTCAGTGGAGAGCCTGCTTGTCCCTCTCCCTCTCCCTCTGCCTGCTGCTCTGCCTACTTGTGCTCTATCTCTCTTTCTGTGTCAAATAAATAAAATATTTTTTAAAAAAGGGAAATTTTTCCAATTTCTTTTGCACTTACTCTGATAGCTGCTGACTCAGAAGCCAGTCTGAACAGGGACATTCTCATCAAAGCACAGCTAAGTCAAGTACATCCTTTCCCACAATGCTTAGCCATCTGCTTTAATATGTTGCAGAGGAAAGCAGGATATATGTTCTTCATACTACTCACTGGTATTATTTCTTACTACTAATTATATGTAAGTGCCCTTATTAGAAAAGGTGCAATGGTATATTGTAAGTGCTCCTTAGTAAACAAATCAGTACTTGGGCAAACTGTCAATTGCAGAATCACATCATGATTTGATTAGATTGAAACAGGCTTTTCTACATGATGAAATGCTGATTTTAAATGTGACTGAAGAAGGATCCTTTTGGTCAGATAGAAAATGGCAAGTCTCATTGGAGTCTAAACTACAAGATTACTCATCTCCTTTTCATCAAGAACCTTTGATTCAAATTCCAATATTTCAGAGTTGTTTCTGCTGATTTTAGGCATACTCTTGTTCAGAGCTTGTATTGACCTAGCTAGGTGAGAACATTTTTTTCCCTTAAAAAGAAAGGAGTAATATAAAGAACTTTTAAAATTCAGTCTGAAGGAAAATAACCTGATAAAATATGGGCAAGAATCTTGGAGAGACACATTAGATAAAAATATATATATAAGTGTTTGATAAGCATGTGAAAAGATGCTTAATATTCTTGATCATCAGAGAAATCCAAATTAAAACCATGAGATATCATAACACACCCACCAGAATGACTAAAATAAAACAAAAAGCAAAAACTAACTTATTAAATGTTGTAAATGAAGTGAGCCAATGAAAATCCTAGGCATTACCGATGGGAATATAAAATGGTACAATCATACTGGAAAACAGTGTGGGAGATCTTTGAAGAGAAAAGTATGTTTCTGCTCTATGAACTAGCAATTGCAATCTAGAACATTTACCCAAGAGACATAAAAACATCTTTATGGAAGACTTGTACACAGCTTAATTCCCAGTAGTCAAAAATTGGAAACAATCTAAATGCATACCAACAGGTGAATGCACAAAGTGTGCTGTATATGATGAAATGTTATTCAGCAGTTGAAAATCAATGAATTGGGGGGCACCTGGGTGGCTCAGTTGGTTAAGCATCTGCCTTCAGCTCAGGTCATGATCCCAGGGTCCTGGGATCAATGAGCCCCACATTGGTCTCCCAACTCATTGATAGGTCAGCTTCCCACTCTTTCCCCTTGCTTGTTCTCTCTTTTACTCTCTCTCTCTCACTTGGTCACTCTCTCTCTCAAATAAATAAATAAATAAAATCTTTAAAAGAAAAAACAGTGAATTGGATTACTCTTTCCTTCTTTTTCTTTATTTTTTTTAAAGATTTTATTTATTTATCTGACTGACAGAGATCGCAAGTAGGCAGAGAGGCAGGGAGGAAGCAGGCTCCCTGTTGAGCAGAGAGCCCGATGCTGGGCTTGATTCAGGACCCTGAGATCATGACCTGAGCCGAAGGCAGAGGCTTTAACCCACTGAGCCACCCAGGCACCCCTACTCTTTCCTTCTTAAGAAACAGCTTACTCCAGCCTAGGTTACCACAAGCTCTGAACCAGGACTGGGTCCCCCACCTTACACATATCTGATCTTGGAAGCTAAGTAGTGTTGGGCCTGGTTGGTAGTTGGATGAGGCCTAAAATTGTATCAAGTAAAAGAAACTAAACATGAAATAGTACATTGAATGATTCCATTTATATCAAGTTCAAAAATAAGCAAAGTTAAGATATAGAAACAGATCAGAGGTTGGCATGGAAGTGGGAAGATTGCAGCAGAATATAGGTCAAGTCTCTTGGTAATAGAAATTTCCTATATTTTAATTGTATTATAGTTACACTGGTGGACGCACTTGTGAAATTAATCAAACCATAAATGTTTTAAGTGTATGCATTTTATGCCTCAATAAAATGGATTAAAAGTAAAGGAATGGGTAATTTAAGAGTCTAACAATATTATTATGAAGCATATTTAATTTACAGAAGAGAATTTTAGCACTTTAAAAAACATAAATTATATGCTTTAGTTTAGTAAGAATATTACTAAAGAGGAAACTTAAAAGGTGTTTTAGAGAGTTGCCAAAATTTTGTTACTATAAAATTAATTCTTCCAAACATATTTTATTTTTCATTTTAATTCAGATTATTACTTCAAATTATTGAGAACTCCTTGTAATATTAATGTTAGTACTATATAAACAAGATGTGGAAAGGCCTGGCAGATTGGACAACATGGAATTTTCTGCTGATTTGTGAAAATACTGTCATTATCTAGACATAGATTATCTGGTTATAGATAATATCAGATCACAATCATCTCTGATTTTCTATAGCACCCACTTTGAAATATATTATCTTGACATTGTAAGTACTTTATGTGAAAATAAACAGGTGCTAAAAATTACCCTAATCAAAAAAAATTTTTTAAAAGGGGAGAAACATTTTGTGGGGTATGAGGAAGACCAGTTGGCTTCTGGCTACTAGTTACTTCATTGAACTTAAATATAATATTATCAGGAATGTCCTAGAAGAAAAAAGTAATTGTGGAATACCTGCTGTATATACAAGAGAAGCTGATTCATGTGTGCAAGAAGTAAATGTACATCTTCCTAAGAGATGGTGTTGTAAAACCAAAGTGTAAATTCACAAAATACAACAGAACAACTGTAAAGAAATCCCAATGGCCATACTTATGACTGACAACTATAAACTGTAGTGGATGCTCGAATCTAATACTTTGTTACCACATCTGATTCTGCTGCAATTCAGGGCTTCTAAATGTCATGCAATTCAGAATATCTATCTTGTTTGTATGTTTAAAGATGTGGCTGTTTACAAGAGGCCTAGAGATTTATTATAGGTTACAGTGATTTGGAGCTGTGTGGATATCTACAACTCATTAATTGTATGGAACTAGCCTTGACCCCCAGTCAGTTTTAGTCTCAAAGTGCTTTGTAATAATTTTGTTGTGGGAGAAATCTTTGATGTAGATCACTGTTGTTACTCTCATGTTTATGTAGTAACTCTGAGATTCAGAACCTTTTAGGTGGTTTCAGAAAAATGTTCTGATAAGAGTTACATATCAGTCACGACACTATTCATGTTATGGAAATATTGTGCATCTCCAGTGTCTTGAAACCTTAAGAGTTCCATAGGAGTTAGTTTTCCTCCTTTAATGTGAGACTGAGAGTTCATGCAAAAAAAAAAAAAAATACAAATGGCCAATAAACATATAAAGATATTTTCAATCTTATCAGCAAATTTCAATTATATCAATTTTGATCTATCAAATTGTAAAAGCTATCTTAAAATGTCTGCATTCCAAGTGTGTTGAAATAAGTACTTTCATAGCTTCCAGAAGAGGTTATAATATAAATGATCAGGAAAACAGTGTGGTGCTGCAGATCAAAAATGCTAAATGTGTCACTTTGATACAGCAATTTGGCATATAGAAATGTATCCTAAGGAAATAATCAAAGATATAATCAAAGTTTTATGGACAGAGCCACTTGAAATTTTCAGCCCAGTATTTTGATTATATGCATTATTCATATGTATATCAATAGTGTAATAATTCAGTTATTGCATAGTCATTTTCTGGAACAATATGAAGCTATTAAAGCTCATGTTTTTAAAGAAGTTTTAATGACATAGGAAATGCTAATTATGTAGTAATAAGTTATAAAAACAAGACATAAAATTAATATATGGTATGATTTCAAATATGTATCTATAAATAATGCCTGTGCATAGATAAAAGAATGTTTACTGGTGGTTTTATTTTTCTATTGCTAGTACATTTAATTTACATTTTTTTATTAATACTTGATGTTTAGAAGATATTTTGTAGTGAGCATTTTTGCCTTTGCAATCAGAAAATAGAATAGATGCTATTTTGAAAGAATTACTGCACGGGATAAAAAGATGTGTGTTTAAACCCTACCTATTAAAGCCGTACCTTTTGGACTCAGTATGGTATTGTATACTCATGTTCATATTCATTCATTCTTCTTTACATAAATATCTATTGAGGGGCTTTTCTGTGTTATGTACTGTCCATGGCACTGGCTAGACAATCATTGTTTTTGATGGAAATTTCTGGATCCGGTCTTTTTAAACCACTTAACCTTCAGCTTTATTAACTTTGCTTATGTCTAATCTATTCACTTTTTTCTTTCTAAAATATAATATGGTTCTTCTTCTACCCACTTAAGGATGGAATTGGGAGAGAGACAAACCATAAGTTACTCTTAATCTCACAAAACAAACTGAGGGTTGCTGGGGGGAGGGGGGTTGGGAGAAGGGGGTGGGGTTATGGACATTGGGGAGGGTATGTGCTTTGGTGAGTGCTGTGAGGTGTGTAAACCTGGTGATTCACATACCTGTACCACTGGGGATAAAAATATATGTTATATATGTTTATAAAAAATAAAAAATTATAAAAATAAAAAAATATATAATATGGTTAATATGGTTCTGTAAATGGACTTTCTCTAGCTTAAATTTATCTTTTTAGTTTTTTCCCTTAATGTCAAATGAATATGTATGTATATTTCTATCATATTTATTCAGATATATTCTCTAAAACAGTCCTAGATATTTCTTACTTACTAGTGTCTGACTGTTTCTTGATCTTGCAAACAGGCTGAAATTTTAAAAACTATAGCAGAATCCATACCTATGACACACTAATCTTATTTGATGACAGTGGAGGTAGTGCTATGATGTTGAGTAATTCCAAAAAATCCTGTGGGTGTTATTGGCACATTTTTCTGGGAACAGATTGGCTCTTTCAGCCTCAGCAGTCATGGGGCAAAGAACTGCCTCTAAATGGTAACTTAATGCTCACTGTATACATTTTCTTAGTATAATCTTGTCCTTTCATATAAAAAGGACAAAAACAATTTGGTAGCTATTAAAAATATATTTATCAGATAGCATTCTTATATGTTTGAAATACATTGAATCATAGATTTCATTACAATTCAGTGGTACAACAGTTTCCTCCTTTCTAACAATCTATTAACTATTCATTATTGCTGAATTGAACTATTTAAGGGGGTATATTCCATCTCAGTCATGACTTATATTTAATATCCGTTAAGTGCTATTGTTTGTGAATGCCACATAAAATCAACAATAATTCAGATCTAAAGAAATGAGTTTTTTTTTGTTTTTTTTGTTTTTTTTTTTTTAAGATTTTATTTATTTATTTGACAGAGAGAGATCACAAGTAGGCAGAGAGGCAGGCAGAGAGAGAGAGGAGGAAGCAGGCTCCCTGCTGAGCAGAGAACCCGATGCGGGACTCGATCCCAGGACCCTGAGATCATGACCTGAGCCGAAGGCAGCGGCTTAACCCACTGAGCCACCCAGGCGCCCGAGTTTTTTTTTTTTTAATCACTGGCACAGTCATCTCTGTGGTTCATCTCAGAGTATTCTTAAGACTTCATTCTTTGTTTTATGATTATAATAATTTAAAAATCATCAGTTCTTATTTGTCTGGGAAAGTGATTTTTAATGGACTGTCTTGACAGTCCTGCTTCACATATGGTTGTATTTTTTGTGCGTAAGACTCAAAGTTATGTGGAAGGTAGAGAAAAGGATGCAAATAGTGATTGAAATCGTGCAGTGCTGAGGAAAATTTGCCATCTTCTAATTCACCTAGCCAGGTGGGGTAGTTCATTTGTTTATTGTAATTTACACAAAAGCTACACACACACACACACACACACACACACACGCACACACACATGCATATATACACACACACATACATACACACACACACACACACACATATATATATATACACACTGATGGAGGATCTATTCTTACATAATAGACAATATTTTAATTGTTAGCAAATGGAAAGTCGTGGTTCATGTCGAGGCTAATGTATGTGTGTTCGTGCATATACACAGGCATAAAAATCTTGCATTTAAAGAAAAATCATCTATTTTTACCATCCCATTGTGTTTTCCATCCCTATTACTCATTGCCAGAGCTATCAATGCTTCTAACGAAGTGTTAAAGAATTCCCTGATCATAATATATAGTTCCAGCTTCTACGGCATATGTAATATTTCTTATTGCTCTTGGAACTTATATTTTAAAAATTGCAACAACATACATAAATGTAAGATAGAGCACCTTATCCAAATACAAAATATATCTGTTCTCCTTATCTCATTTTTTTGAGTTGGAAAGAAGGAATTAATTAAAGAAAACATGAGAAAAACTAAGCGCATCTTAAAAGAACTGCTAGTTATGTGTGGGATAATGTAGAGATGTGGAGGTGGGCGTATACGTGGATTTATATTGCTTTTTCTTCCTAGCAAGTTGTAAACACATGGTTCCCCAGTGATTATGTTGAATTTGTTACGGTTTTATTCTAATGTTAGTGGTTAGGGAAGGACCACTTGTTATTGTTTATTGTAGCTCTGGCTTTTTTCCCCCTGAAAATCAAGTGTATGCTCCATCAGGACTTGTAATACTAAAAGTAACCCACACTTGGCTATATTAAAGAGCTTCTTTGAGCCTGGTAGCTTATTTTTGCCATTTCTTTCTATAATCTGAAAGATATTTCCTGAAAAATCTCTTTATAAAATCATTTTGCATGGTTGAGTTAGTCCAGTTTTGTGCTAATTTTTTAAAAAAACAATAAACAATTATATGACATTTGGTTCTTTTAAAAAAATAACAAAATCCAAATAAATTTATTCTCTGTTGCATTATACAAGGAATCTTAAAAGATAGTTATATAATGTTCAATCTTTGTACATCAGAATCATGAATAAGATTTTATGCAATAGGTTAATTTATGGCTAAAATATTATTTAAAAGGACTTTATCTACTAAATTCTGAGTGGAAACAGGCAACTTTTTATAGTTTTGGAATGTAATAATTTTTTTTTTACTAATGCAAATCATTTACTGAAGTTTTACTAGGTACCAGATGCTTTATTATTTCTCACAACAGAAATAAGAACTAATGCTGTCCCAAGTTTACAAATGAAGAAATTGAGATACATTGAGAGAAGATGGAAGAGAGAGAATTAGTTTTGTCAAGGAATTTGTTATAATTTTGCTTTGGAAGGACGACTGGTAATCCTTCTCTCTACATGGAATTCAATTAGAGTTTGGGGAGCTGTACTGCTTCCCTGGGAAATATTTAGTTTGGTTTCATTATACAGAAAATAGTTTTTTTAAATACAACCCAGAGGAGCCTAATGCCTAAATCCAGGGAAATCCAGGGGACAGTCTACCTCCACCCATGACTCCTAGCTGCCTCTCTGGCATGAGACCAAGAATGCAGCCTGATCCCCTGTTGGCACTCACAAAATGGTAGCAGGAGAGCAGGGGCAGGAAGATTGAGGAAAGAAACATTTTCTTACATGTTTTAAGAGGTAGAATGTGATGATCTCTTTGTGGAATTCTCCCTGCTTTATTCATTTTTAATAGCTTGAAGTTTTCTGTCATCTGAAAATGCAATTTTTCTATTCAATCATGTTTCTAAGCACAGCTTTTACAATAGGAAAGGTTTCAGTCTGAGGTTTGACTTGAACTTCACTCATCTGTCAAATGTAAGGTCCAGTACTCACAGAGTCAGTTTGGGTTTATTGTCTGTACTTTATCTGTGTTCTCTCTTCATCTCTCCCTCCTATTCTTATACTACCTTAACCACTTTAGGAAGGGATCATGGACTTTTGTAAGAGAAGACCAAGTACAGGCTCCAGGCTAATTGACGACTGTCCTGTGATGGTCTTCAGAGACGACAGCTTTACTGAAGTGAACCAGGAGTCCTCTGACACACACAGTCACTGCATAAGTGCAAACATGAGGGTTCTCTAAGAGTCAACTTTAGTCTAAAGTGAGGCTGCTCCTAGGCTGTGCACACTTTTCAGGAAATAGGAATCTTAGTCCCTAATTCATGAGTATTTATAATTGCTATCCGCTGACAAACATTTTACCCATGTTCTTGCCTTCTTCCAAGACAGTATCTTTGTGCCATTTTTTAAATGTAATTTTTTTTTAAAGTGTGAGAAACAACGTACAGTGATACGTGAAAAACACATTGCTTCTACGTATTTCTTCGTTAGTACTGAGGTATCTAGATTGAAGGTAGAACAAAATATTTCTTCTTCTTCATTGTCGAGTTTTCATACCTATTTGTATCTAAGGAGAGGAAAGAATCTTTTTACTGATTCCCCACATAGACTAACAGAGGTTTTGCCGTGAAGTTGCTGTGGATAAAAATTGGTATCTATGCCCTGATAATGATTCTTGGAAAAGAAATCCTTGATAATGAGGCAACTTTGTTTTCTAGCACAAATTCTGCTCAGCTTTGGCCTTTTCCTTAGCCACTTCTCTTCACGAATGATAGCATGCCACCCTGTTCTTCCTCATAGATAGAATTTTGTCCTCGCATTGTTAGACCTATTTTCTAGACACCATCTACACCTTACCCTGAAAAAGTATCTAAATATCATCTTGGTGAGAACCACCAGGGTTAAGGTGAACTCAGTAAAGCTTTCCATCTTTACCACCACCTGAGGTAACTGGCCATTCATGGGATACCAGTTTGCCCTCTACTCTTCTCACAGTTCTTTCAACATTTTTACAGTACCCTATTATTTACTTACTTCTACTTGGAAAGTGAGAGGACTGGAGTAAGGAACATTTTTTTTTCCCAAGTACCCAAGAATTTGGCACAAGTAATTTTATTTAAGATACTTCAGTGACATTTTCCATACTACAGACATATAACTCACAAGTAGAAGTGGAGTTCAAAGCTATGTCAGCTCGTCTCAAAGCCCTTGTTCTTTCTATGACATCAGGCAGCATTCTCTATGAATGCACTGATCGATGTGGTCATCATGTACTCTTCCATGCTGCTAGTTAGTACTGATGATATTTCTATAGCGAATTACCAAACACTGGCTTGGTGTCAGTTCAAGCATCATGTTTAAGATGAACTAGGTTGATTTACAGAGTATGATATATCAGTTTTGGCAGGTAACACCATGTGTGCTTTTTACTGCAATGCATAAAATGTGCTAGACTTCACAGAAAATAAGATTCCAAAGAACCTCTTCATTCATTCATTTATTTGACAACTGCTTACTGAATGCATGCTTTATATCAGACACTGGGCATGTTTCTGGGAGCCTACCAGATAAAAAATCCCTATCTTTATGGGAAGCCCTATGAGAGAAGACATAAACAAATGAATAAATAAATATATATTGTTATATGTTGATAATTGCTTTTGAGAACAATAAAACAAAGACAAAAACAAAACCATTTTAAGTAGTGGGGATCATGAAAACCTTCCTTAAGGAGGTCATTTTTTTAAATAAAGATTTTATTTACTTGTCAGAAAGAGAGAGAAAGAGAGAGCAAGCACAAGTTGGGGGAGTGGCAGGGAGCAGGAGAAGCAGACTCCCCTGAGCATGGAGTCCAATATGGGATTCGATCCCAGGACACTGGGATCATGACCTGAGCCAAAGGCAGATGCTTAACTGACTAAGTGACCCAGGCATCCCTAAGGGGGTCATTTGAATGGAGACTTGGGAGAGATGAGGAAGTAAGCCATGTGGACATTAGAGAGAAGACTATTGCAGACAGAGGGAATAGCAAATAAAAGGACCTGAGGAAGGTGCCTGCTTGTAATGGGCCAGGAGAAAGTTGTGTGTGATGAGGTCAGTGAGATATATAACAGATTATGTAAAGTCTTGAGGCCATTGTAATGACCTTGCTTTTTATATTGAGGCGAAATGGGGAAGCCATTAGAAGGTTTTGAGCAGAAGTGGCCTGTTATAACTTATGTTTGGAAAGATCAGTCTAGCTGACATTCTGAGATGAGGTGAGAGTGGAAGCCACTTTGGTTGATATTATAGTAAACGGGGCTAGGGATATTGGTGATTTTAACCAGAGTGACAATAGTAGAGTTGGTAAGAAGGTGCCAGATTCTGGTTATATTTAGTCTTCTGATCACAGTATTTGGAGATAGGTTGGAAGTGGTTTTGAGAGAAAAAGACAAACATCAAAGATGACTCCAAAGCCTTTGTCCTGAGTTATGTCATTAACTGGCTGAAGAATATTGGAGGATGAATAGGTTTAGTGGGATATGAAGGATAGAGGTAGAGGTCAAGATCATGAGTCTGTATATGTTAAGTTTGAGATGTCTATTACTTCTTTAAGAGGTGACACTGAGTAGACAATTGGATATATGAATCTAGAGTTCAGTGGAGATTTAGGCTGTGGTTATACATTTGGAGTCATCTGTACATGTCTATGTCAGTGGTACTGATGAAATCACTAAAGAAATAAACTTAGACAAAAGAGATTCAAGGACTAATTTCTAAGATGCTGCAACATTAAGAGGTTGGTAAGATGAAAAGGGCAAGCCAAGAAAACTTCACAGGAGAGGCTAGGGAGATAGCAAAAAAACCAGCAGTGAGTTGTGTCTTTGAATTTAATGCAGATAGTAGGTCAAAGAGGAGGAAATGATCAACTGTCAGATGCTGCTGATAGGTCAAGTAGGGTGAAGTTTGGGAACTGACATTAGTCTTCATGACCTGGAGTTCACTGATGACTTTAAGTGGAACAGTTTCAGGAATTGTGGGGCAAAAAACTTTGGGGTGAATTAAAGAGAGATAATGAGATGAATTGGAGATTAGAGGTTATGGTCAACAGTAGAAATCACCAGTAGTATCATAACATACTATAGTATTGTAGCAAACTTTAAAGAAAGTTTTTATGTTCATCATTTTTTGAAATGATGGCAGTTATCAGATCTTTTGGCTGATCTTGCTACTGAATATTTCCTAAAGTAACACATACATAGTTAATCCTGAATAACACAGGTTTGCACAGATCTACTTAAATGAGAATTTTTTTACAGTATAATTCTATGAGTATATTTTCTCTTCTTTATGATTTTCTTAATAATATTTCTTTTCCCCAGCTTTATTGTAAGAATATAATATATAAACTGTATAAAATACAAAATATATTAACTTACTGTTTATATGATCAGTAAGGCTTCCAAGCCAGTAAAGGCTTCTAATCAACTAATAGCTTATTAGTAGGCTATTAGTAGTTAAGTTTTTGGGGAGCCAAAAGTTATATGCAGATTTTCAACTGTGTTGGGGGTCAATGCCCCAACCCCCATGTTGTTCAAAGGTCAGCTGTATTACTATATCAAATTTATGTTTTTAATAGTGATAATTATGTTAATATAATTAAATTTATTTTTAATCCTATGTTTTTTTATTTTATCCGTTTGAAAAATCCCCCCCCACCCCCACCAAGGATCTGTAGTATTAACTTGTTGTCCTTAGCAAAAGCTTGAGTACCATCTCTGTTTTAGGATAACTATTATGATTTTTCATAGATTCTTACTTTCTCCTTCTACCCTTTATCACACTGCCCCTATTTCTACTCTTTCCACTACCCCTTTTTTAATGGCACTGACAAAGTGGGATTCAGAATTTTTTTTTCTATCCACTGCAGATTCTGCATGACTCCATCCCACATTTCCCCCTTAAAATTTTAGTTTGGAATGTTGTGCTATGACATGATGCTTGCAAAGTGAAATTAACATTCTAATAATTTTCAGAATGCCAGAGATGGAATATGTTAATAATATTTTGATTCAGTAAAATGTCTTATATTTCTCTTTTTTTCTTATAGGCATTTATGAATGATTAAGTCATATTTTCATTCTGCATGTTATCTGAGAAAAGTAACTCCAATTAGCAATTAGTGCTATGCCCTAAAAGTTTTTGAAGTTCATATCTACTTCTGTTTTGCTGTAGGCTTTTGATGAGGCAGTTTGAAAAATCCAATCAGACTTAGCTGGAATTTTCCATACAACATCTGGTCTGACAGCTAGATCTGTAGTCAAGCTTATAAATCAAAATAGAGCTGACTTGAAAGTGATGTAGAAATGCAGCAATGCCCCATGATTTTTGCAAAAGATGTGAGATCGTTTTTTATGTTAATGTAATAGAACTAAAAATGAACTGCTATATTTAAAATTTTAAACATTTTCATTGTGAAAATGGTTTTATTGTAGTCACTTTATGGAAAAGTAATCTGCTGAGAGAAGGCCGAGAGCTTGAGGAGGACAGAAATGTATTTAGGGGTTCTGCTAGAGGTGAATAAAATGCTTTCCAGTGGCTAAGAGGGCCAACTCATAAAGCTTACATACCTTGCTTGATGAGACTTAGGAAAGGAAATATACACTCAGCATAGACTAGACTTGAGATGATGCCAACTCGTGCTTGGAAAGCTAAACATAGGAATATAGATGTGGAGAGTTTATCCAAGATTGGGGACTTGCAAATGACTTTGGTAAAAGATGGAGCTGAGAAAGATAGTAGTTTGTGAGTTATCAGCAGAGTATCTTACTCCTAAGTATCAAACTGGTTAGAAAGAAAAGTGAATCTGGAAAAAGGAAGAAAAAATGGGTTAAGAAATTAGGAGAGCTCAAAATATTGGAGGTTGCAGTGAAGGAGAAGTAAGTTCAGTTACACCAAGAGTAGAAGATGGGGGGCTTTGGGACAAATAAGGTCATAGTAAGTTAAACCTGGAACTACCTGTAGAAATCTCTACTCTAATCACTTCATTTTCTAGATAATCCAGAAAAGTTAAGTCCCTTTCCTTAGTGCTTGCAAATAACCGTGGGCAAAGCTCTCAGAACTCAGGATACTGTACTCTCATTCTTTTCATGCTTTTTGTTCTCTTGACTCAATTGCCTTGAAAGTGGAAAGAATGATAATCCTGACTCCTTTTAATAAAATAAATGAGTATAAGAAAGATTTCATTATCTCCATTGAGCATGAAGATTGAAACAGGAATAAAAATAGAAATCCCATCTTGGCTTCTAGCTCAAAGAGTTCGTTCCTCAAGTATCAATCCAGGCAGCCACTGCATCCTCTGGAACTTTTCTCTGAGAATGTCACCATTATCACTGAAGATTTGTAAGGATGAAATTCTATAAAGAGGAACAAGTTTAGAAAAGAACAAAAGGTTGTCAGAAAGATGGATCCGCTGCATTAGGACACTGAGCTGACTTCTGTAAGGCTTCACCCTGAGTCTGTGGTGCAATAGCAGCAGGCCGAACATGGCAATTACAATTTTTTCAACATCTACCCTGTGGATACCCATGCTCAGCAGTACACATGCAGTAATGCTGTGTGTAATTAAGAAAGAAGGGTGTATTGAAAGGCTGTAGGGAGGAGATAATTCATTTTTACTCTCTCTTCCTACCTCCAAAGAGAATCATAACGAATAGGACAAATTAAAGATCTCTGGGCTCTACAGGGCACTTTCAGAAGCCTCCTACTTCTTCACTTATGTATCTTGATTTAAGTCTCAAATCTTAGCCCTCCTTATTTTAATTGTTTGACCACCCATGTTTGGAGGAACTCAAAAATGAGGAGTGTGTGAATCCCAATAGGGTAGTTTGCCCCAGGGGTAGGAGGATAGAGAGGGTTCCTTTGTCAAATTTGGCTCCGGTGCTGGAACTTTAACATGTGTTATTGGCTCCAGGGATTATGTTCTGGTTCTGGCTGAGTGGAAGCTTGCTTTGCTTTTGTTTTCTGAAAGTATTTAATAAAATGGCAGGATTCGCTTACTTGCTTATTGAATTCTTTTGCCTGGGAAACATGCAAATTCTGAACCCAGCTGCACATTTGTGACAAAGAGATAGCTAATAATCTGAGCTATATGCTATTTTTTTTTTCTAAAAGCTTTTTTATTTTTCTACAAGGGCAGAACTATCGTATACAAAGTTAAGCCTTTTAGAGACTGGGTTTAGAACTGCTTTCTATTAATAGCTTTCAGAGGCTTTTCTAAATAACCTTGAGGCACAGACAGTTTTCCTTACAAGAAAGTAGGTGGAGAAAAAAGATCTATGGTTTGTTAACCAACACAAATTAAGTTGCTAAATCTACCTGTTTCAAATAAATCAGTGGGCCAATTAGAACATTTCTTTTCCCCCTTTGTCCTTTATTCAGTCTTAAATGATAGTAGACACAAAACCAAATGTCAGGCTCTAGTCTCATACAGTTTTCTATTTTTGGCAGCTTCTGCAAAATTTTCTCAGATGCTCTCAGAGTTAGAACTGAAGACCCCCTTACTCCTGGGTACTGCCCCATGACCAGAATTACCAAAACCACTGAGCAAATAGCAAAATGGCATGTTCTAGTTTGCTGGAGAGAGGCCCTCCAGTTGGATATCAGAGATAAGGCACAAACGGTTCCAAGAATTTGAAATCCTTCATCAACTGTGTCAGCAGAAATAATAGAAAGACAGGCAATGCTCAGATCAACAGCTAAGAAATTCTTACAACCTAGGATTTTCAAGTTGCTGAAGAGGAAGAACAACAGAAACTAAACAACTTGTGGCAGAGCCCAGCTAGGCACCTAAGTCTTGTCCTTGTAATTTCTAGAGGTTAATTAGTTGTCGCCTTCCTTCCTTCCCTCCATCCATCCATCCATGCATCTGTTCATCTATCCATCAATTTATCCATCCATTCATTCATTCATCAATATTTATTGAGTGTCAGCTCTGTATCAAGTGTTGTGAGAGGCAGTGAGGAAACCTGGAATGAATAAGGGCTTTGGAGCTTAACAGACATGTACCTAAATCCTGGTGCCCTCAACTCCCTAGATGCATAGTCACACGCAAGATGATTAATTTTATTTTAATCATCTGAGTTGGCATCTTCATCTGGAAGACAGAGATTGTCTTACCACGTACATTACAAGGTGATTGTGAGAAAAGATTCTATGCATCTTTATAGGATTTACTGGGCTTGACACATGGTGAATAATCAATGATTGACAGGTGTTAGACACATGTTACAATGCCTCAAAAAGTAGTCATTATTTTTTCTTATTCTCTATTGATGATTTATGTATATAACATTTATTTTTCTGCTTCTATAGTATATGACTCAGAATAAAAATTGATCTTTTCAGAGAAACAACACTCAGAGAAAGATCACAAAAGATCAAAGTCATCTAGAAAGCATTTCTTTTCAGATGTTAACAGAATTCTGTTTATTTATCTTTTTGTTTACCATGTATTATATAATGAGGAACTTGCAAAGACCTATAATACTGTATATATTAATGTGCTTCAATTTTTTTAAAGCACACTTACACCTATTTTCTTGATACTTTTCCTAATTGATATCAGAGCTCATTACTTCCATTTTATATATGAGAAAACTATACATAATTAGTTTGCAAGCCAGTGGCAGATCTTAGGCTAGAATGCATGGCTCCAGATTTCTAGGCTAGCAGCTTCTCTACTTTTTTTTTTTTTTTTTTAGAGAGAGAGTGTTTGAGAGCATGAATGAGGTGGGGAGAGGCAAAGGGAGAGAGACAGAGAGAATCTCAAGCAGGCTTCAAACACAGCAGGGCTTGATTTCATGACCCTGAGATCATGACCTGACCTGAAATCAAGAGTCAGAAGTTAAACTGACTGAGTCACCCAGGTGCCTCACTCGCTTCCTTTAATAATCAGCCCTTTGTGGGAAGGCCTCAAACAATTTAAAAATTAAAAAAGCAAAACAAAAACAAAGAGTAACAGTTAAATCTGATATGTGAGGATCTATCTGAGTTTCTCAGGAAGTCGGTGAACACTTTTTAGGTTTGTTAGCACATAGTAAATTGCTATGGGATATATAGGAGGATCTTCGTGAAGGGATACTTTTGTCCCCACTCAACAGGAAAGAGGACCTTCGGAGGAAACAGATTCAGAGAAGTTAAGTAGTGAGGCCAAGGTAACACAAGTGATAAGTGCTAAGTATGCCCATTAGGATAATATTATAAATTTGTTCTACTATTGGCAATTTGACATAATTTTAACTGAAGCCAAGTTTATGTATTTGTATTTACCCTTCGACCATAGCCAGGGCACACAGTTTGCCCTAAAAGGTCAGCATTAACACTGTAATCCATATGTGTGATGCTTTATAGGGCTATACATTACACAACTTGCTTTCTTATATATAGCAACCTCACTTTTCACTAAACGACATGTTGTTTTAGCTGTTTCTGTGGGGTTTTTTCCCCCTTTTTAGTCACCGTGGCTCCCTGCAAAAGGAGCCCATGATGCAGCAACTTTGATTTTAATATTAGTTTATCTAGACAGAAGGCAAATTTAGGATAAAATGCAAATATATCATTTACAAAATGATTCGCATTTGTCTGTCTGCCAAACAACATGTGGTTATGTCCCGTTCATAAAACCGGGTATTGGAATGTACTATGAAAAGTCCATATCTTTCAAATTTAATGCTGGAAACTTAATTTATTTTAAATAAAGATTTTGTGTTTGGATGAGGTTTGGGTTATTGAATAGCAGAGGACTCCCATTTTATTTTTAACTAGCTTTTAAGTTCAGAATTATGATGTAAATATGCAGAAAGGAAATAACAACTAATGCATTATGAGAAGTTACCATGGGCTAGTTTCTTTATAACCACTGTATATTTTTAAATTTCTGTGATATTTTTAACAATGTTCTGTGGTGGGTTCTGTAATTATCTTGATTTTATATAGCTGAGGAAATGAAAGCTCAGAATGGGGAAGTTATTTATCAAGGTCACCCAGCTCTTCTGGTTGAGATTTGAACCCATGAATGTGTCTCTGGGTCTTGTGCTCTTAACTATATTAATCGAGGACTACAAACACCTTTGACTAACTTAAAAAAAAAAAAAGTATATGGGTTATTACTCTCTTAAGAGAACAATATTACCCATCATAAAACATGTCAGAAACATGATATAGATGGTACTTATTTGAATTTTCAATGATTAAATTATTATGTAGGAAACCATGTTCTCTGAACAATATTTTTATTTTATTATTTATATGAGGTAATGTATCTTTGGAGTTTTTATCTTTTTTTTTTTTTTTAAATCTGTGAGTCATAACTAACCACAGTGCTCCAGTAAGACTGTTTTAGAAAAGAGTCATTTTGGAAGGACATGATGACTTACTCTTTGTTGGGAATGTACAGGAGAAAAAAAATCTACATTTGATAATCATTAGCATTTTATCAAAATGTGGAAATTTTGATATAAACCTTAATTCATGTTATTCACTTTGACTCTCTCATTTCAGATGATTGGCAATGAGCCCTTAGTAGGGAAGTTTTTTGTTTTTAATAACATGATTATTGACAGGATTGATTTCCATCTTCAAAAGAGTTACTTAATTGTGATGTCAGAAATGCTGTTCTAGATTGATTTGTGTGTTGCTCACAAAAAAAGTCAGAAAGATCTTGAGAGAACTAGGTTAATAGCACCTCAGGGAAATATACTAGATCAAGTGTGTATTTAAGGTAACTAAGGACAGGTATGAATAGGAACTTCCTTTAGGTTTTACTGCTTGCTTTCTCAGTAGGCTTTATTTTCTCCAGTGGATGGTAAAGAAATTAAGTTGGAATCCTACTAATGGTTCCAACTTTCAAAAACTACTTATAGTTCTTCCATAGAAGTATTTCAAAGGATACTCCACATTCTGAATGTCTATCTCACTCCTCTGCTGGCTAACTCCTCTGTTATCTAACCGGAAAAGAACTTGTTTTTCTATCAGGCCTCTTTGAAAATTGTTGAAATTATACAATCTCTTATAAGCCAAGCCAATTTTTAAAATATTTAATAACTGGTATTAAAGTATTGACTAAGCAGAAGAATCATAAACAATGTATGTACCTATATGATTACTCTTCAGATTATAAGTGAAAAATGGATGTGTAGGGGGATCCTGAATTCATCTGACTGTGGCAGTATCAACTTAGAAGTAATTGATTTGTCAATTCATTATGACCTTTATTTGCATAGCAGTAATTCACCCCCCCCCCACACACACACAAGCAGTCACTTTTCCACCCATTGATTATAATATCTGAATTAAACCACTTCAATTAATCAAGCTAATATTATAAAATTAATGTTTGCCAATCTCTATACTTGTACCTACTTTCCTACACTTTCTCTTTCTAAAATGGTCTCTCTTCACTCCACCCATTCTTTGTCCATCCATTCCTTTTTCTTTTTTTTTTTTAAGATTTTATTTATTTATTTGACAGACAGAGATCACAAGTAGGCAGAGAAGCAGGCAGAGAGAGAGGAGGAAGCAGGTTCCCCGCCGAGCAGAGAGCCCGATGCGGGGCTCGATCCCAGGACCCTGGGATCATGACCTGAGCTGAAGGCAGAGGCTTTAACCATCTGAGCCACCCAGGCGCCCCCATCCATTCCTTTTTCAAAACATCTACTTTAAGAACCCTTCCATGTTTTTCCTATGTTTAATGATCAAATGGTTAAAATATGGTTATGGTTAAAATATGATTTTGTTTTTACATCATTTCATATGAATGCATTTATCATCTCCATTTGATTTTAAGCTTATGTTTTAGTATCTTCCTATAGTACCTATCATATGTCTTTTTATAAGAAGCCATTCAGTAAATGTTTACTAATTGATTGCTAGTGAGTGCTTAATCAGTGCTGGGACTACTTGTACTGCAGAACAGGATGTCTCTTTTCCATTTATTGTAAAATGGCTGTGTTGTATATCAGATGTTTAACCTTGGTATCACCAATATCTAGTCTGGCATAAAACAGGTACTGAATGAATGCATGTTTGATTTGATGAATACATAAATCTTTTATGGTCTGTGTATAAACTGATCCTTAAAACAGAGAGCAGTGATTTGACAATTCATATCTCAGCCACAGGAGACGCTAAGGTTTCATAAAGAAAAAGAAGCGTCCTTTCAGAACTGTAGAGCTGAGCTCAGCCACAACTCAGAGGCATGCCTGTTTCATTTTACTTCCTCGCCATGCACTTCTGACTGTTGATAATTCATTTCTGTCTTAGCTATGGGAGCAACTAAGTGCGTTGGCCAGGAGAGAGTCAGTGTATAAATTCCCTGTGTTGGAAGAAATTCCCCTTGTGTTGGTGCTAGATCACATGTAACTTTCATTAAATAACCCTCTTAAAACAAAGTAAACTAAAACTAAACGAGGCAAAACAAAGCAGATTAGAGGCAACAGGGTAGAGTAGAAGAAATAAAGAAATTGTGGATTTGGCTTCCAGGCTTTTGACTGCCAAAGCTTTACTCATTCATCCTGGACAAGTAGTAACCTCTCTGGACCTTGTTGTCATCACATGGGAAACAAAAGGGCATGTCCTGTATCCTTTCCAAGGCCCCTTTGTAGCTTTCAGATTTACTTCTAGATGCTACCCCTGTGTTGCCTATGTCTTTATTCTCTGAAGACGTGATTTCATCTCCTCATGAGCTAGCTATTGAAAGGTACTGTCTTAGCTTGAGTATAAAAAAAGTGGCATATGTCCCTTTCCAAATCCTCAGGACTCTTGTGTGCATCTGGGAAGTGCTGGCCCCTGCATAGTTTTGATTACAATGCATATTCTTTTCATTTTGAATCTTAGCAAAGACCTCTGTTGCTGTGTGGTTGTGTGACAGCTGCTGTGTACCCCTCCAGTGGTGGCTGAAATGATTTCTGCACCTGCCTTAGGCTTAAAAATATTGGGTGGGGGGAGGAAATGGACTCAGCATGTTAGAAAATATTGACTTGTTTCCCATATTACATTTAGCAGCTGAAAGTCACGGATCTGGGATGAGAGGCAAGCCAGCCAATTTGTTAAGGGTACTGGCTGTTTCCCTGATACATGTTCTGTTTATCTAAAAGGCCCTGGAACCAGATCTTCTGTCCATTAAAGGTCAAGGTTCATTGTCATTTTAGGACTAGACTTGGAGATGGGCTCTTTACAAAATGTAAATAGCTTAGTCAGGCCAGGTTAGACGAGCCTACCTCTAGACCCATTTCCTGCCACCATTTTCTGTCTCCTAGATTCCTTCCAAGTATAGTGTGAAATGTTTGCAATGCTAAGATAAATATTCTGAACAGTCTGGGTTTTAAATAATCCAATTTTCTTCTTAGAGAAAAAAATTATATTTTAGGATTAGTAAAAAGGAGGGGTACCTGGGTGGCTAACTCTGTTAAGCATCTGCCTTCGACTCAGCTCCTGATCTCAGGGTCCTGGGATTGAGCCCCACGTCAGGCTCCCTGATCAGTAGAGAGCCTGCTTCTGCCTCTTCCTCTGCCTCTGCCCTCAGCACTCTCTCTTTCTCCATCTCGCTCTCAAACAAATGAATAAAAATCTTTAAAAAAAAAAAAATGTACTTGTGGTTTCTCTCTGTCAAATAAATAAATAAATAAATCTTAAAAAAAAAATAAAATAAAAAATAAAAAAATAAAAAATAAAAAAAAAAGGTTAGTAAAAAGAAACAAAGGCAGTAAAGTAGGGGGGTTAAGAACTCTGAGTTAGGAATAAGAAAGACTTGCATTCACGATCCATTTCCTCTCCTTACTAGTTCTATGACCCTGAGCGTATGACTTAAAGTTTCTCTGTATCAGTTTCCCTATCTGGAATATGATTAAACACTATCTTTCTCATAGGGTTGTTAGAAGAGCTAAATATATTTAGCTCTTTATCAAGGTGCATTTAGCATAGCACCTGGAACATAGCAAGCCATTCAAAGAGATAGTTTTGTGTTTGTTTGTCTATTTGTTTTTAAAGCTTACAAGGGCTTGTGGTATATATGATGCAGCAGAGGGAAATTACTTATTTCGTATTAAATAAGCATCCCAGGGGGTGCCTGGCTGGCTCTTGATCTCAGGTTGTAAGTTTGAGTCCTATGTTGGGTGTAGAGATCACTTAAAAAGAAAATCTTAGAAATATGTACATTCATACATACACACATAAGCATCCCATCTCTTCAAAAGGGAACTAATGTTAGTTATCAGGAGGAGATTATTGCTCAGTGACTGTAAGAGAGGTGCTAAATTAGAGCAGGATTCAAATTCTGGCTCTGATTAGACCTCAATTTCTTTGTCACTGCACTATGCAGAACTCTAAAAGCTCTTTTCATACCCACCACTGGCCTCAATGTGAACTCATGACTTTTTGGTAAAGATTAAATGGTGGCAGCTCAGTAAATGTTTTGAATGTGGCAACTGAGGATGCTTATAATTCATAAATGATTTTATAATTCATAGGATGTTGCATTTATGTTTCCAGTGCTTTTTTTGCCATATACAGCCATTCACATAGCTGTAAATTGTAAACATTTGTTAAAAACATGTAAAATATAGAAAGTATAATGTATTATGGTATGAACTATATCCCAAACCTCTTATGAATATTTTTGGCAAGGATAGGGAATAATGATCTCTTGTTTAGCATACTAGTTTCAGTATGACTCTTGCGGTGTGACATTCATTCATTCACATCAATTCATTAAACAGACATTTATTAAGCATATACTATATCAGATCCTTCCTGAAGGGAGTTTGGGATAGAGAAACACATGTAAAATTTCCCTGAAAGAAAGATAATATGTGGACATAGGTATTATAACATAGGTTAGAAAACGATAATGACTGTAGAAGTAAAATAATAATGGTAATGATAATAACAAAATGTATAATTGAAGTTGAGAAAAAAAATAGTTCCATCTCTTTTAGAAAATAGTTCACGAAAGAGTTGAGTGTGGTCATAAAATGTAAGATGAATTTGGCAAAAAGGAATGTTCCAGGCAGAAGAAACAATGTGAACAAATTAGAGATGTTCAAAGAATGGTAAATTGTGATTTTGAGGAGCATAGTGAATAAAGGTAACTGCAAAAGAAAAATGGAAAGGCTAGGTTGAGCCTGGATTGTGACAAGTCATGGGGAGATGTTGGAAGTTTCTGAGCTGTGAAGTGACAAGCTCACTATCCATTGTCTGGTTTCGGGTCCCATGACTCTGAACCACTCAGAAGTCTAGCAGAATGTTTTTCTATAGTTTCAGTGTCCATTCCTTTCTGCACATATTGTTAGAATCACCAAGTATTCGAGAAAGATGTCCTCTTACATGTGCATTGGCCATGCAGTCCTTATGAAGTTGGATGCTGCCAAGGTCAAAGACTGCTGGTGTTTGCCACGTGTAAATAAATAGATGTTAACTTTTATACATTATGAACATTTGAAATAATCACTGGCACTGAAATCATATTTAATTCTATGGTTACTGCTGAACAGAAGGTTCTAACCTAATAGTTCCTAATTTTTATATTGGAGTTAGCAATTTTTTTAAAAGATTTTATTTATTTATTTGTCACAGAGAGAGAAAGCGTGCACACAAGCAGGGGAAAAAGTAGACAGAGGGAGAAGCAGGCTCCCGGCTGAGCAAGGATGTGGGACTCAATCCCAGGACCCTGGGATCATGATCTGAGACAAAGGCAGCCCCTTAACTGACTGAGCCACCCAGGAGTTAGTGATTTTTTTTTTTTTAAGATTTTATTTATTTGTCAGAGACAGAGAGGAGTCAGAGCGAGCACAGGCAGACAGAGTGGCAGGCAGAGGCACAGGGAGAAGTAGGCTCCCTGCCAAGCAAGGAGCCGATGTGGGACTCGATCCCAGGATGCTGGGATCATGACCTGAGCTGAAGGCAGGCGCTTAAGCAACTGAGCCACCCAGGTGTCCCAGGAGTTAGTGATTTTTAAAGGGAATGTTTACCATGGTGTCTGTAGGAATGATAGTTTCTTAATAAATTTGTTTTGGATTTGGCAAGATATATTTGGATAAACAAAAATGACATAAATACAACTATATTCTAATATATTACTGATTGCCCTCATTGAATACTTAAAGAATATCATCAGTATAGATTGTAAAGTTTTGCTAATTTTATACACTCTCTGATAATACATTTGTTTATTTTTTTTAACAAGAGTATATCCTTTCCCCAGAGTCTCACAATCAAATAGCTCTAACAGCAAAGAAAAAAAAAATCCACAATTTTAATCTATCTGAGCTGGAATTATTTCTTTGGTATAAAAATTAATACAGGGATTATTAAGAGATCTGCATTTGACATCTTCTCATTTCACAGAGAACATTTCACTGGAATACATATTGGACTGTTTTATGGTATGGTTTATGGATTATCATTGAATTCCTGGGAATTCTAACTCAGTTTGAATGCTGGGATCATAACAATGAAGGGAACATTATTATCCTTTAATATTTTCAATATTGTCAGTTTGGGTGATTGCTTATGTGGATTACCAGTCAAGGATAGAACGCCCTCATGTCACTGTGGTATTCTTCGTGTAGCTACGAATATTAGAAAGAAAATGAGCTGTGTTGTATCTTATGGTTAAGCTACATAAATCAATGACTCTTAGATAAATAGTGCATTAATCAAATCTTCCCAAATAGAACTCTAATTGAGAGCCTTGAAAATGAGAGTGGACTGGTGGTTACAAACTATCACGTATCAAATATAGTAATCATTCCACTCCCTTGAAAACCTAAGTCCATGTTTTCTCACACATACATTTATCTTTTATAGTGTTCTTGGTCTAGATTTTTCCTAGATATTCTCTCATTCTTTCCACTTCACTTGATGGGAGACATCTTCAGTCAACGTAATCAGCAAAGCTTTGTCAAAACCTATGTTGTGGGAGGCACCACACCATACAGCAAATCAAATCCTCCAATCTCTCTGATTACAGCAAACCAATGGGGTGTGATTTGAAAATTATTGGAAGACTCCTCTGCCTAAAATGTAGGTTCCTCTAGTAGCCAGCCTGACCTAATGTGGGTGACTGACATTTTTGCCTTAAGGGCTAACATATTTTATTGAATTAATCTATATCCTTACTAAATTCATCAGGATTTCTAAAAATGTGAAGACATTCAAACAGAGAACATAGGAAAAAGCAAATGAAACCAAGGATGGGGAAGGTAGACCAAAGGTAGTTGTTATAAAGCCCTGGACATTGGTATTTGTCTCAGATGTTTTTGACATTTTTAACAGGAGAGGGAAAGAAAGATGCGGGGCGAAGGGAATGGGGGTACATAGGGCAGGATCAGTTGCATGAAGAGCAAAGTATTTTAAAATAAAATTACTTGGAAGAAGTAGCCCTTTGCCCATGGGCTTTCATAGAAAGAATACTGTATGATGTAGCAAAATGACAATTTCAGTAATGTTCTAATAGTAAAAACAGCATTGAGTGATACAGATCTGTTTCTTAGAATCCTTCAATGTAAAAAAAGCTCCTAGCACAAGTCAATAAATGCAGCTATTGACCCCTGGAGAGTAATTGTAGAGTGACTGGACCTTTGTGTCACAGCACTGTCCTGGGGCAATACCTTGGAGCACTAATAATTCAGGCATTAACACCTTGGTATGAAGTAGTTTACCCATTTTTTTAAATGTTTTTATTTCAATTCCAGTTAGTTAATGTGCAGTGTAATAAGAGTTTCAGGTGTACAATTTAGTGATACAATACTTAATACAACTCCTGATGCCCATCACCCATACACTCCTTAATCCCTATACAACTGTTAGAGATGCGCAGGCTTTCCAGGAGCTGAAAGCCAGGAGCAGAGGGCTTTTCTGGGGGAGGATAATTCAGGTTGGAGAATCCAGCAGAAAACAAGGACCCCTGAACAAGATTACCTCAGTGTGTTTCTTAGAGCTGGCTTTGCCTATGGCCAGGTACTAAAGTGTAAAATAATTTAAGATCGCATTGTATTTACTGGTGCAACAACAACAAAAATTATTCACTAGCTATTACTGAGTCTCCTGTGCTGTCATGTATATAAGATAGGACATTCATCAAGGACTTCCCATAGCCATTCTTTGAATATGAAAAGGATTCTGTGTCTGTTGGTGGGGGAGGGTGGAGGCACAGAGATTAGAAAGTAGAGCTACAACTACAGTCAACAATGCGGATGCATCTCATGAAAGATAACCTTGAACCAGAAAGAAACAAGACTCAAGAGAGAGGACAGATCTTCTACTTATGATGGAATTACCTCCTGATAAGCCCATTGTAAACTGAAAACATTGTAAGTTGCAAAGGCATTTAATAAACCCATCCTACAGAACATCATAACTTAGCCTAGCCTACCTTAAAATGTGCTCAGAATACCACACTAAAGTGAAAAACAGAATGGGTGTCTGGGTACAGAATGGTTGTAATTATATTGGCTGTTTACCTGGCGATTGCATGTCTGACTGGGAGCTGCTGCTTGCTGCTCTCCGAGCATCACAGGAGAGTATCACACTGCATATTGTTAGCCCAGGAAAAGATCTGAATTTAAAATTTGAACTACAGCTTCTACAGAATGCATATCACTTTCGCACCCTAGTAAAGTAGAAAAATTTTAAGTCAAACCATCTTAAGTTGGGGACCGTCTGTACATACTTTATGATTCCATTTGTAGAAAGTGCCGAAACAGATGAAGCTACCCTATGATGTTAGGAGTAATAGTAGTGGTTATCTTGGAGATAGGGCTTGAGAGGGAGAACCAGAGGGGGCTTTTAGAGTACTGAATTCTTCTGTTTCTTGATCTGGGTACAGAGAACACAAACATGCCCAGTATCTGTTGAGCTGTACATTGACAATGAACTTCTCCCTGTGTATGATATATGTCAACAAAACATTTTTGTTTAAGTTAAAGAAATGTCTCCCACATATTAGAATATTGCTAACCCAGTATGCTTCTGCCATCCTTTCTCAACTTATCAGCATGTAGGAGAGAAATTAATTACTGTTTTCAAAGAATAAGTCTGTTATTAGATTTCAATTCCTTCCCTTGTCCACTTTCTCTCAGATTTACCCAACAGTTGTTTTTTTCCTCCTCTGCTCTACAGAGCTACAAAACTGCATTAAATATCTCTCTCTGAGGGTTTCTCAATTCTATGCTTAGTGTTACTTGGAAGCCAAAGTCAATACCGAAAATAAAAAAATGAAGAGGCTGGGGATCAAGGTCTAGATTGTCTTTTCAGGTGTTGTCTGGAAAAAAAAATCAGACTAGGAAAGAATGTCTTAAAGGTGTATCATGGAAAGATCCAGTATGTTGGAATGGTATAGTCAGTTTCTAATTTCAGACAGAGTGATTTCTCACATGTGTTAAAGTGTAAAAAAACATCTAATAAGATTTAACACTTCAAAGTCATTAACTAACTAATTAACTAATGAATCCACATAACAGTTCTATGAAGTTTGTGTTAAATATCTACCACTTCACAGATCTTGTGTCATTTAGAAACTCTTACAGCTCTTTCATCTCTGCTCTTTTTAAAGTCTTTAAAATGAACTAATTATTATCTCCAGTGAGAGGCATGTATCAAATTTCTCTCTCGAGAAGAGGAAATCCAGTGCTTTAAGAAATGACGACAAAATCAATCAAATAATTCAGTGGTCTTCCCGATGATATCACTCAAAATTTCAAGTATCCTTTAGCCTCTGTTATGTTTTGTTTGCCTTAAGGAAAAGCAAATCCTTTTCATTAAATGCCCGCATATAGTAGGTACTCAATAAATGTCCATTGGAATTTCTCTATTGTAACTCTGAATAAATTGCTTTGGATAATTCAGTCAGCATTTCACAGACTCAACTGGAAATTTTGAAAACATAAATATATTTTGTACCATTCTTTCAAACAACTAAATTCATTCCCACTAGAAATGAATTCAGTGCTAAGTTACATAGGTTGTTTTTATGTCTATAGGCCAATACTACAATAGTAATAGCATGTTTCCTTCACACTGAGTGTGTGTAGGGTTGGGGGGTGGTGATAAATCCATGTTTTGGGGAGAAAAAAAGAGAGATAAACATTAGAGAGGTTTAAAGAAAGATCTGGAAGATAATGAAGTCAGTTTTTTAAGTAATGTTTATGAAAAGCAAATGGTGCCAAATTGTTAGAAAAAGACAATACTAAGATCAGACTTTTTTCATGGTGCTGCTAAACAAAATTATTATACAATAGTTAATACAGCAGTTCCATTAATGGGTTTCCAGATTTCTGATAAATACTTTTCAGGTTGATTTAATTGTTGATTAATTAAGCTCCAGAGATATTGAGTCATTTTCTATAGATGGCAGATTTGGTGGTATAAATGGTTAATGTGTGAGCTTTCACTTGACCCCATCATGGAAACATGCTGTATGTTTGTGAAAACACCTAGTGAGAGAGGGGTCCAAAACTTCTACTGAACACCTGCCATGTCCGCAGAGATACGTTATCTCAATTTATCCTCAAAGTTGCCCTGGGATGTAAAGTACTGTTCCCATTTTATAGATAAGGAAACCGATGCCATATCATACTGCTAGTCTAACTAATCCGAAGTCTATCATCTCTCCCCTAGCCCAGGAAATAAGAGCAGTCTTCCATAAACAGATTTAATCTGAATACCTGCAGGTCCCATCCATCTTAAACGGGTTTTGTAGGTACTCATCTGTGCACATTGATGTCCTGATTTAATAAAAACTTAGGTATAAGAATCTCTTCTGTTTTTTTTTTTTTTTCCTTTTTCTGCCCCCCTTTTAAGCGACTCTCAGCTCATGCAGCTTGAATTCTGGCTGGCACGGGCAGTGCGGTCAAGGCTGCAGCTGTTAGCGTCCCCTCCTCCCATGCTCATCATGAGTTCTGCAAATGAGCCCTGCAGACTGATACTGCGTTCTGCAGTTTATTTGACAAATAGCTTTTGTGGCCTTTGATTTTTCATATCACTCATAAATTCTGGCAACAGACTGGTTGTTTGTCAGATTCAAATTTCACACATTTGGAAGGAAAGAGTTGAAGATTTCTGCATTGAGAGAGGACTCTACCCTTAAGATTTATTTGTAAATTTCACTTAAAACTACTTTGAGAGGAACCTGGGATATTCCCCTGGCCCGCCCTAGCTGCAAATTATTTCTATCCTTGTGCCATAAATCTCGATAATACGTCTTTTAAAATGTGCCTGAGAAATGTATTTCATGTTTATAGCGCTGGATTTTAGTGAGTCAAATTGTGTTTGGGCAGTATGTTTGCCTCTTCACGTTCTGTGTGACACTGGAGTAAAATGGAGACTTCGGTCATTCAGCTGCAGGCTCTAAGAAAGCCTGTTGTAACTGTGCATTTTAATTAACCGAATCAGCTGAGGAAATGTTGTCTCTCTACTGTGGTGTAGCTGTCTGCCTTGTAAACTACCTCCCTGGATAAACAGAGGACTTCTATTTCTTAAACTGCCTTTCCCCCATGGTCTTTAAGAGTGTTGGGCTTTTTCTTTTTTCTTAAATTACAGGTGGAGAAGGTTTAATTAACTCTAAAATGATTCTCTAGCAAACCCAGTTGTATTTTTTTTTACAACACTTTGAGCTACAATATAGTTACCACAGTATGTGCGCTGTTGTTGGAGCACACATTTATAAACCTAAATCTGTTTTGTTATATTACCAGAGATGGCATCTGCAATTGGGTACAGTTGAAATACAAATTGAAGATCAAATAGGTTTTTTTTTTTTTTAAACTAATCAGTGGGCTACTGTGAGCTGAGCCAACAAAATGGGAATAATTTAACCATTGATTATTTCTACACAACACACTGCTGGATGTTAAAGCTGAGTTGAATATGAGAAGATAGTCATAGTTCAAAGAGTTATGTGCAAATTTGACCTCTGGAAATATAATTTGTGAGCCTGGTATTGAAAACTGCTGAATACATCCTACTGGAAACTTCTTCCCTGAATAATTGGTTATAGGTTAGTTAAGCACTGGGTTCCTTTCATTCTGCTGTCACTCTATGCAGAATTTTGTGAATCTAAACTAGATTAGTGCTAATTTCACAACAGTGGCTTTTCATCTTTTCAAATTCTGTGTCAGGGAGCCCAGGACCCTCTACCTGAGCTAAACCAAGCAGATTCCAGTCCTGAAAATTAAAAATAAAAACAAAATGCAACCACTTCATTGTCCTCTATAATAAGAATGGGAACAAAAAAAAATTCGTTTTAAAATGTAAGCAACCACTGAATACATAACTTAAGCAAGAAGGATATCCATTCAAGAGAAAACAATGATGTAATATTTGTCAGCGAAACCCCAGAATGGATAACTAAGAGAAGGACTAAGAAATTCAGTACTTGCAAGATCATTAAAAGTATGATTAAATTACTTTGGGATTTCAAATGGAAGGTGAGAAAATGGACTGCACGGTTCTCAAAAACCCTCATAGCAACAAGTTTTTATGATTGAATGAAGATTTAATTTCAATTCTCTTTAACATACATCCCAAAAACGGATCAGCTGCATTAATGGCAGAGATTCCTATGGTCCAGAGTCTGAACAAGACCTCACATGAAAAGGAATATTTGGAAGTTCTACAAATCTGCACTGCCTTACGAATCAGAATTAAAACGTGACTTAAAAACATATTAGGAAGGAATGTCATTACTATTTCTGTAATTAAGCTACTATTTACAAAATTACAGTTCTTCATTTATAAACTAAACAAAGTGTTGAATAAAAATCAATTTTTTACTCCCCTTTAAATTAAATTATTAGACTGTGTCATTTTAATTACTGCTTTTCTAAGAGATAAAAATCACTGGTATTTTCCTTTTAACCCAGTCAGAAGGTACATATTTAAATAGTAGAGAAACATATAAACATTGAGTAGAGGGAAAAATTGAAAGAAATTTCAGTTTTAAGATGAGAGAAATGAAATTCAGTGAAAAGGAAGAAGAAGATGAACAGAAAGGAGGGGAGCAAAGACCTAGCAAAGGGCAGATGCCTCAGTCCTATGTGATCAAATCTGCCCTCTGCATAATCAGTGTTTAAGAGATTAAAACAAAACAAAACAAAAAAAAGACAAGCATCACTAATTCTCAACTTCTGAGTATTTGATTTGAAGCCTCCAGTAGAATAGTTACTTTGAAAATGTGCAAAGTCAGAAAGCCAAAGACCTCTGACCTCCTCTCTGTGATAGTGTAGGGTGGCCCTTTGTTTGGTGAGAGAGGAGAGGCCTTGGAATGTATTTAAGGCAGAAGCTTTGTGGAACTGTGGACAGGATGAACAGACAACCAAACTAAAGAGAAAAAAGCCTTTCTCAAGAGGCAGTGGACAAAGAGAGGTCACAAATATATGGCCTTTACAATAAAATTTGACTACCCAGCCTCCGCTAAAACGAAGATGTATTCATATATAGAATCCAAAATTCTTTCTTTGTCCCAAAATATTTTTTAGCTCTTAGTCACTTAAACATACCACCTAAATTGTTCATATCCTTATAACTCTCAAAGGAAAATCATTGGTAGATTATTAAGTCAGAACATGGAGTTTAAGTCAGAACATGATTCTTAAAGACTATACTTATATAAGTATAATTTTTGAAGCCAGTTAAATGATACATGAGAAAACTGAATATGAAAATGTATATACTAAATTAAAACACAAAATATATATGTAGACCATATAAATAAATATGAGGTTGGCAATAACCTTATCATAATTACTAGAAAATCAATTCAATAGACATCTATCATGAATAAATGACTGTTCCAATCATGACTGGTAGGAGAAAGAGGATTAAAAAAAATAGTTCATTTCCTCAAAAAGGGTATACAGACACATCAATAACTCTAACACAAGACAACTGGTGATGTAGTCTCTAATAGGGATACAAAATACCATGGTAAACAGGGAAGGGCAAGATTAAGAAGACTTCTAAAATGAGTGGGATTTGAATTGGATCTATTGTAGAAAGGCTCAGAGATTGACAGGAGGACTAAGAAGGGAGGAAAATCATTCCTCACCAAGGAAACAGTCTGAGCAAAAGCACAGAGGTAAGAAAGCACATGCTACTTACAAAACTTGGCCAGTGCTAAAGCATGGGAAATGAAATGGAAATAAAGGTAGAGAGGCATTTGGGCGTTGCTGGGAGATTTAGGATATTGGTTTTATATACCACATTACTCTGTGGTATTAACCAGGTGCTTAGATGCCCCTGAGCAATTTAGATACTAACTCTTGAAAGTTTGCCAGGTATCTCTTATTCCACATAGATAGTGGGATGCAACTGTTAAAGCATACTAGGGTGCTGAACTTCTTAGCAGAGTTAATGAAGGGAAAGAGGAGGTTACTATTACGTGCCACACTTGGTACCGAGTGATTTTACTTATGTCATCTCATTTAATCAAGTAGGTTCTTTATGAGTATTAAATTAAATAACACACAGTGTGCCAAAATAGAGTACATAAAAGTATTCAAGAGCTGCTGATTCTTTCCCTCTTGCAATAATCAGGTGATGATTATATTGTCTTACACTTTTTTTGGTAAGATGAGGAAGCTAAGACTCAAAATTTTGCAGTTATTAAGTCTCAGAACCAGAATCCAGACGAGTTTTTCTTGGATCTATCACCCAAGTTCTTTCTAGTATATCATATTGTTTGTCAGTGGAGAAATACTCCGCCTGTGTATAATGGAAGTTTATTAAAGATATTTCTCAAATTACAGTTTACTGAATGAAACCTGGATTATTTGCTCTACCTTGGTTTTTGGTAAGGCCTAACCTCATGTTTTAGAAAAATACAAAAGTATCTATATAGGATAATTTTACAGGTGTTGCTAAAAAGCCTTTTGCCCCCAGAAGTACTTTCCCCAACCCTGCTGGTTATGGCTGAACTTACATATGACTCTCTCACATTTAGCTAAAGGTTTCTATCCCTATTTAAATGTAAGTGCCCTCAGAAGGGACAGTAATACTGGTCTAGATCTAAGAATAGATATTTGTTAAGGAATAGGAGCTGAAAGAGCCTTAGGTACCATCGGATGGAGGAGTTAGTTGTGGTGTGGATAGTCCTTCTAAATGGAGGCAAAGCATGGGAGTGGGAGACTTGGAAGACAGAAGACAGATACCCTAGACTTGACTAGATTGTACTGTAGGGTCGGATTCAGTCCGTTTGTCTGATTGATCCAACCATAAAACTGGTAAGTTACTCTGTGACTTTCTCATTAGATCAAAATTTGAGTGGGTACTCTAGAAAAGCAGGCAAAGTGGTACACTTGGATTGGAAAAGATCTGTAGGCAGAAAACCAAACCAAACCCAGCAACCAAAAAACAAACAAAAGAAACCTCTCTGCTGGAAATGGAAAAGTGGAAGGAGTGTGAAGCTTAAATTTAAGAATATGATGGTAAACTTGGAGAGTAAATCAGATGTCATGAAAGCAAAATACATTTATGATTATTTTAAAGATAAAGCAAGATATAAGATGAGCTTTGGGCACTTTTGTTTTGTTTTGTCTTATTTTGTTTTTTTTTTTTTAACCTAACTTGACCTTTTCTCTTTAATTTACAGCTACCCTAATGCTTTTGCTTTTTAGTGTAAACTAATAAAGACCCCATACCTCTCTGTGTGTTAGACCATAAAACAACCAAAGTGAAGCCCGTAAAAATATATGTAAATTTTTACATTTTACTACTCTATCCTCCCTGTAAAAGTCCATAGGATTAAGTGCGTGCTGCCTTTTAATGGCATGAGATGGGCTGGAAGGGTGACATGGACTGGAAGAATATGTTGCTGGCAGATTAGAATTTAGCTAGCAGAGGGATAGCCTAATGGTAAATCACTGGGTATCATTTCCAAAGAGGAACTGGAGATATATAATTTGGCTTGAGAAGCGTGTGTAGGTGGAGTATGAATTATTTTAGGGCAGTCCTTTAAAGAAGGGACAAGATACAGGATTAATGGATAAAAATTTTAAGGAAAACAAAATCAATCTAAGAATTCTTCCTATATTAAAAACAAATAAAAAACCCTACATACCCACTTCCGGCACACAAGGACTTAATTACACAAACGTACACAGACTTTGTAATGAAACATGAATTATAGGATGGATATGAATTTCCTTTCTAAGCATCTACAACATGCCTAACTTGGTAGAGAACACCATATGCTTAT
Source organism: Mustela erminea (assembly GCF_009829155.1). Lineage (NCBI taxonomy): Eukaryota > Metazoa > Chordata > Mammalia > Carnivora > Mustelidae > Mustela > Mustela erminea. The sequence continues at coordinate 33,708,820 of NC_045627.1, read as the reverse complement.
GTAATATGGCCTTTATTTACAGATCTGTAATTATTCTAATTTAGCCATCATTCAGTGATGTTACCTAACCTTCCATTGGATAAATGGCAGTACTAAATAGTTTTGACTTTTCACTTTAAAATTTTGTGTAAATTGTGCAAAGCCCCTTTTGTAGATCAATGAGTACAAGCCAACACTGATCCTAAAGTGAGGTGTTAGTTTTAAACTCCTTAGAGGGTTTTCACTGTTGTGATCTTATCACAGGTATAACAGATATTTTAAAGTTACTCCACTACTTCAGCCTCAACATGATACTCTACAAGTTTCCTTTAAATATTTTTGTGAGATTCTGGTTGATTGCTTCATATGGAGAGGCATAAACATATTCCTTCTTTCAGAATGTATAACAGGTCAATATTATTGATAAGAAGCAGTTTTTTGCTATGTGTAGGGACCACCCAGTAAAAGCCATGAAGTCCACCTGATAGTATAGCCTCACTATACTGTAGCCTTACTGTCTACGGACATTTTCTTTTTACCCCCACCTACCTCATTAAAAACTTTGAGCCCCAAGAGGGCTGAATAAGGATTTATATTTAATTGAAGTCCTTTGCTCTTTAGTGACAACATATATTTTACACCCTGGATTGATGTATTTAGTATGATGAAGATTGAACAGAAATTACCTTTGCTTAAATGTAATAACTGCCTTATTGTTTTATGTGTGAAGCCCCCCAAATTTGCATTTTACCCCTGAGAAGACTAAATTCTGATTCTTGGTATGAGTGTTTTTAATTGGTGAAATGTAGTTGGACACTCCCAAATCTAAAGTCCTATATTTTGTTTACTAGGAGTTGATTAAGAGGAAAATAGTAGACTTTAATACTTTGCCAACCTGCTATTCAACTAGATTTCTTCCTTTTTCTGTTGAAAATCAGAGATACTGGAGAGGTGATTTATAGGCTGGAGAGGGCCAGCCAGACTTAAGTTTTGTTTTACAGTCTTTTTTTTTTTTTTTAATTAGAGATAGACCACTCTTCTGAGTGAGATGACCAACTTGTTTTGGCTTATATGAGAAAAGACTATCTTTGGTGATATAAAACAATTTTTCCATGTGTGTAAAGTAGGGAATAACAACTTAAGGGTAGGAGAAAGGTATAAAGGAAATTCCTTCTTGGGGAGTGGGGAGTGGGAGCCCCTGAAAAATAAAAATATGAGAATTGTCAAGAAAGTTATCGATTTTCATTACATTTGCTGGATAGGGAAATATAGAAGCTCTTTTACTCTTTCTTCAATAAGAGGGATTATTATTGAATATGGGGTTTTGTCTTTAGAAGTTACAGTTGTGAAATAGGTTGCATCTGCTTGGTCTTACTCTGTGACTCAGAGAGTCTGTGTTTCTGAAATTCTTCTTATGTTCTGAAATTCTTCTCTCATGTTCATGAGACCTAACTCAAGAACCTCCACCAATGATCCTATGAAGGTAAAGCAAGCATAAAATTCACAAATAATTTTTTCCTCTGAAGAACAACCATCTTCTCTCTGTTCTTCAGAGATTTTACAGAAACTTAGATATCAAAGATGAACCATTTTTCTACTTGAATTATAAGAATTTTGGAAATACGTGTACATCCAGTGGAGAGAGATTTGTGATATTTGTGACTACATTGTTTATTTATTTATTTATTTATTTATTTTGCTGAAAGACCAACAAAGACTAGTATTTCATTTGCTTAAATGATTAGGTTGTTACTTATTAAAAAAGCCTTTGTATTTTTATGCCTTTTTTAATCCAGTGATTTTCAATGACAATAATTGATAAAGTCAATATCAGGTTTTTTTGTAGGAAGAGATTTTAGGGTCTTTCTTTGGGGAAAAAAAAGAAACAAAATAGATGTTATATGATTGTTACGTGGAATGTATGCTAATCCCACTATAACATGTTATGAGCAATTACTTTTTTTATGCAATAATGATGTCATCTCACCATAAATGTTATATGTAAGTATAAAGACAACAAATGCTCAAAATATTGATACTAGAAAGGAGATCAACAATTAACCTATGCTTATTGAAAGTCCTTTCTATAAAGACCTGATTTGGGACACAATTAGGATTTTTATTTACTTTGATAAGCTTTTGCTTTTGTATTCTCTGGTTGGTATCTTTATGTCTATTGCGCATTTATGTATATTAATCATTACTGATAAACTCAGACTCTGATAACATGGGGTAGAAGAAACTGTGTTTTTATGGAAAGTAAAGGTCAAAAACAATTTAAGTTCTAGACTCACTGCCAAGTCTCAGAATTTGTATTAACGTAAAATTGATTTGGTCTTCTGTAATATAGAGGTTAGTGATGTCTTTGACCCAGGCCAGACACAGAGCACCAGTAGATGAGTATCTCACTAAATGCCCTTTGAAAAGAATAGGTTTTTGCTATTTGAGAATTAACAAAGTATTTCTCAAATTTTGTTCTTCCAATAACCATATAAAATATAATACATGCCCATTTTACAGATGGGGAACTTCAAGTTCAGAAAAGCTAAGAAACTGACCTGAAATCATTAGATCAGAAAATGTCAAAGAAACTTGAATCTAAGGCACATACTCTACCATCCATGACTGTGATACTTTCCTCAAATAAAAAAGAACTGTAAACTATGTTTATATAGGTTTTCTCTGTAGTATTTCTATTTTATTCTACACAACTATACAAAAGTCACCAATGATTTTGGAGACTAAGCAAAATTTGGGTCCAATTCTGTTAGCTATTATAATCAGATTAGATGAACTCACTTTCACCTATGTATTTTTTTTATTAGTTTTCAAGAGTCATTTAATAAAGCTATTTAACTTCCATCACTTCTGTTTCTCTTACATTTATAATTCACATTTATTGATATTATTGTTCATATTTCTTCTTAGTGTGTCTGATTTTTACTGTAGGTAGTTAAGAGAGTACAAGTATCCCAAAACTCCATGGGTTTGCTACAGATCCAGACACCAATGAGAATCCAGGGAAAAGAGAATAGAAGAAAAACACAGTTTCTGAATTTTTTCACTTCTCATGGCTCAATTCTCATTTGTCGTATCTGAAACTCATTTTGTCTTAGGCTTCATGGCTGGATGCTTGTTTCTGATGCTAGTCTAATCCACATGTTAAATAAACTATTTAAGTTCTCTTCTTGGTAAATGTCAAGGGAAGAGAGGATATTTCATGCACCTACAACATCCTAAAATCCCTTGCCAGATCTATGAATCTGACTCTGCATTATCCTTCCCCAGAAGGAGAGCATAATTTCATTATCCATGAATCATCACCTCTTAGACTGTAACATCATTGTCAGAGAACCTAATAGAACCAGTGTTCAGCGGCTGGGAAGGGGGGGGGCGGTTGGGGAGAGCACTGGGGCAAAGCACAGGTCACTGGCATGATCATGATACTGCAGGCTCCTAGAGTGGAGGAGGAGGCCTCCATCACCTGATAGCTCAGACATTCCTACTGACTGGTAAATAACCGATGCTAATTCTTTCAATATTAATGTTGAAATCTGTCTTCCCCAATTGAAATTATATTTTGGAACATTGCCTATGGAAAATACTAACCCATTTAATGAAAACTTGAGAATATATGGCAGATATAACATTGATGAGTATAAATACTTTGACGTATTTCTTATCTATCCTTACTACATAATCACTTGCTCTTCATCCATGGACACTTATTTCTAGCTCCCAGTGTCATTTCTATAGCCTCTCTCTGGGCTAATTACAGAATAAGTCCATATGCAAAATAGAACTTTAAAAAATCATACTATAACTATATTTCTGAGGGAGATGAATGAAATAAAATCCAAGTCTGATTCACAGATCGAAAAATACATGTTGTAAATCATGTTTACATAAGGATTCAGAATTAGAAAAACTGAAGACGGGCATGAATCGCTGCGGTTAGTCTAACCAGCCACTGGAGGTCACTGCTGCTCCACAGAAATACAGTTTATTGCCGGTCGACTTAGATAGTTGACTCACCAAATCATGTAAAAAATGGTTTAAATCCTTTGAAAAAATGTAATGTCAACATTCTTGGAAAATATAAACTCATTTAAAAGGAATATATCTTGCGTAAGTATTGCTTAGAAGACTGTGGCACTGGTACTATTAAAGCCGAGCTGCAGTAGCACTATGTGTACTGGGGCTCATAAAAATGGGGGGAAAAAACACCCATGCAGTTCAGTGACTAAACTGCGTTTCTTCTCTCTCTGGTAAAGCATCCCAAGTAATGACTGAATCCATTCTGCATCGACGTATCTGTGTTGTATAGTTCAAGAGGCCAGGCGGTTTATTTAACTGTTGTCACCTTTGAGGGAAGTCAGATACTTCATGTAAATTTGGAATAGAAAAATGGGATACCAGTGATATGTCTTTAATATGCTATGAGTTGGAAATACTTAATGAAAACAGACTTGCAGTATGTAGTCCAGAAAGTGCTATGGGGGTGGGGGTGAAGACAACAACTTTTGAACAGGAGAGCACTGACCAGGTGGCTCTGTCAAATTTATGATGGTGAACTAGTTATTGTCTAACCTAACAAGAGTTCTATATTTATGATCAGAAGATCCTAAGAAATAGAGAAGCTTCATTCCCAAAGTGGGGGAGGGGGGCTAAATAAAAAATTTCATGTCCTGAATCAAAATAATTTTTATAATCTAAGGAATTTTATTTTAGTTCTATTATTACATTCATAAGTAAGGTTAAGCACTAAAAAATGACCGGCCTTCAAAATGTTGGTCATTCATTTAATCTTACACACAAAGTGGCTTTGAATTTTAGAAACACTTTCAATACAACAAACCTATTTTATATATGCTGCTAGGATCACAACAGTGAGAACTGTAAGAATTCAAAAATATAAGTATAGATATGTCTTGCCTAAGTTTATTTGGTATCCATGACAAATGAAGCAGAAGGTCAAGTCAAAGAATAGAAATGGGCTTTTTCACTTTAACACTGCATTTAATTAATACAATCATCTTCAGTACAGATAAAAATGAGGCTGATCAAAGAAATTTTCTTTTTGAGATGGAATATATATTTACTGACATTTTATGAAAAATGAAAAATTACAACTTCAGTGAAAAACATCACAGTAGGCTCAGTCATCCAGTTACAGTACTGTAAGGAAGTATCTGCATTATTAATCAATTGGGAATCTGTGACTATTTACCATTAATAAATATACATTCAACAATTATTCATGGGTCGATATATCATAGTTAGGATGCTTTTCTGCATCTCTTTTAAGATTTAATCAAAATCAAAGTACCTTGAGAAATCCACTTGAAATGTCCCCTTCCCTTTATTGCTTATAAAAGTATGATCTTTTAAAAAATCTGGCTTCCTTGCGATTATATTTCATGGGAACTTATCTAGATTTTTCCTCTCAGCATATGAAAAGCCTTCAAACTATATAAAAATGCTGGTTAAAAAAAAATAGCCATTCACTTTTTCTTTTTTGCTGCAGTGATTTTGTTTTGAAAGAACAGGGATGTGGTTAAAGATGTGGGGCTTGGCAAGCCAAATTAAATGAAAAAGACTCAATGTTTCAATTCCTGATTTTTGCTCCTGCAACAGGATTGTTCATTTTGGAGGATGAGAGGGGATACAATAGAGACCACAGACATTTTCTAAAATCTTAATGAAGTGTGGTCAAAGTTACTTAAATACAGAGGGTCTGATTTGTGCTGCAGTCAATAAACTTTCACCTACGACATAAAAACATGCATGCAGCTTGCAGATTGCCAACAGGGTCTGTACAGAATCATACTGATGGATGAGTTCCCAGTGCAGATGAACATAGGGACACTGTAACGTCAGCAGTAGAAAAGCAAAGGACAACTGCCATAGTTTGGTCTTTTTTTTCCTCTAAGATGTATTTTAGACATTTATTAAGATGTTATCAAAATCATTCTTTTCAATGAAGCTTTTGGTGGCAAGCATGTCTTGGAATGTGTTCTTTATGCCTCTGAATGAAGTGTCAGTCATTAGGGGACTAGCGTGTGCAGGGCACATAATGGAACACAACAGGACAACCAGACAAATCCCAGACAGAAAAACAGACAGAGCTAAAGATTTCACTCACTAGATTAAAGTCCTTGAAAGAGCTGGAAAGAAATTCTGGTAAGCTCCCAACCATATGCAAATAGCAAGCTGCCTTCCCATTTGCAAGCCTCATCTCTGAAAACTCCCTTAGGTGAGGAACAGTGGAGAAACCTGCCTCCTCAAATTTGCTTCTTGGTTATTAAGTTAATTAATTAATTTAGGCTAAATAAAGGCTAGGAGAAATTGACAGTGTGAAACCTCTAGTATGATTTTCCAGGGATGGATTTCAGAGACAAGGCATTCAAGTCTAAAACTTTGTATTTTTACCATCTCATGTTTTTCACTTGTTTATTTGCAGCATTTTAACCCTTCAGCACTGTTCCCTGGGCTCGCTTTCCTGTAATTCAAACAGCTCTGGAAAATTGCCTGTGGTGCTTCTTTAACCCAGCACCATCTTTTGATAATTTCCTGCAATTTTCTTTTTAAGCTAGACCGTGTTTTAAGGCTCTGTGTCTAAATGTTTCTGTAATCAAGCATTCTCCTAGAATCAGTTTGAGCTCCCAGTACCTGGGTTCATTCACTTTTTTCTTGATTTGCCAAAATGAACAGCAACCCTTCTAGAACTATAGATGTGGTCCTACCAGAAGAGAAATAACAGCAGCTGTGGGGGATTACTTATGGGAAAGTGAGTTTTATCTTAAAACAAGTGAGATATTAATGCAATCAGTTAAGACTCTTATACAATAGGCATTATATTAAACCAGAGTTTGAGCTTTGCATTGATTGTGGTATTTAAATTTCAATGGACTGATTATGTAGGAGAGGAAAATGACCAGTATTATGAATGTGCTGAAACGGACAGGGAAGGACCTTGCCTGCAAAGTGAGAGGGAGAGGGAATGGGAGGGGGCATCACGTTCCCTTTATAGTCACCAGAGTTCAATAAAGCACCACTTATTTCCCAGCTTTTAAGAGCGCTTTTATCACAACGGTTCATACCTCACACTCCCTGGAGCCTGATTTGTTATAGGTGCAGGGTCCCGTCCCATTCAGCAGCATCTCGCTGGTCTCCGTGTTGGTGGGTTTATAATCTACATAAAATTCCTGGGTGCTGGGAGTCATTTGCTTTAGGGACTGTCTTTTCTTTTTCCTGTGCCTTCGCATGAGGGAGCGCTGCTGTAGCTGCTTCATGCTCGCAGGGTACCGCTTCCATGACACGTAGATAACGAGCAGGATGACGAGCACGGACAGGAAAAGGGCCACGCTCCCTGCGATGATTTTATGGAAAGAGATGTGCTCGGTGTCAGCATCGGTCTCGGGGCCGGGCTCCGTGGCTCCCACCGTGGGGGGCAGAGGGGGCTTGCTCTCATGCTTCGGCCGGGGAAGCTTAGGCTTAAATGTCGGCTTGGGGAGAGCCCTGGCCAGATCAAACCTCTCCGTGGTACTTTTGCCACAGATGCTGTAGTTCTTCACGGCATCGATCACGTTTACTCCTTGCAGCTCTTTGGGACTGGCACAGATAATTGTATTCTCCCTCAGACCTTTAAAACTTTTCAGCCAGTTTACCAGGGAACAGATATTTCTGCTGCATTCCCATATATTCCCGGCAAGACTGATGTCATTGAGAGATATCCAAGAATCCAAAATCTCTTGACCAATAAATGTAAGCTTATTGGAATCCAGGTTGAGGCGCTGCAGATTTGGGACACACTGGAAAACACTAGGTCCACTAAAAGCTTCAATCTCATTGCCTGATAAATCAAGCCTTTGTAATGAGCTCCAGGTCCAGGACATGGTCTGTCCTATGACACTGATTTTATTCCACTGCAAGTAAAGGTTCTGAAGGCTCACCAACCTTGGAAAAAGGGCCAGGTTGAGCTTAGAAAATTGATTGTGCTCCAGGTGAAGTTCTTTGAGTCTGATCATGCCAGCAAAGACATTCCTGGCTAAACTTCGGATCCGGTTATATCCCAGGTCCAAAAGTTCCAGATTGCGGCAGTCTTGGAATATTCGCACGGGGATGGTTCTCAGGGAGTTAGACCGTAGATGTAAACTCAGCAGCTTCCGCAAGCCCCGAAACTGTTCAGATCCCAGAGAATGCAGCTGATTATAGGACAGATCCAAGTTCCGTAAATTTGTCACAGGTCTGAAGGTATTGTTGAGAAAATAGGAGATTCTGTTGGAACTCAGAATCAACTCTTTGAGTCTGCGTATTCCATTAAAAGCATTCTCATCAATATTGCTGATATGATTATGGTCAAGGTACAGCCAGGTGAGCTGGTTGAGCCCTTTAAATTGATTATACTTAAGTTTTTGTAGGCTGTTATAGCGAAGGGACAAACCTAAGCAACCAGCAGATATACTTGAGGGTATCTCCTGTAATTTCTGAGATTCACAATATACCATTTTGCCTTCACACCTACAGCCCTTAGGGCATCCTCGTTCGGCAGAAGAAAGCATTGTCAGTAAGACAGTGGGGGCTATAACCAGTGCTACAGCTGATCCGCTCAGTAGCCTAATTACATTGAAACCTGGAAATAAAAACAACTTAGAAAAGTTATCCCCCCAAAAAGGAATTCATTTATTTTTAACCAAGCAAAAATAGACATGTATTTTCTTTTTTTAAAAAAAAAATTAAATCTAGATAAACAACATTTAATACCAAATATCACCTCCTTGACATTTAAAGAGAATTGTCTTTAGGTTTTTTTTTTTTTTCTAAATAGTTAAGCAAAGAAACGTGTCCACTAAGCAATTGAATTTATAGTATTAAGCACAGAAAGGTAATCTCTAAAATATTTAAGGCAGAATTACAACACAAACTAGAGGGTTTTGTTTTTGTTTTTTGTCTTTTTTTTTTTTTTTTTTTTTTAAGAAGGAAAGAAGAAAAATGACAAAACATACCCATCCTTTGTATTGTTCAAAGGTCGTCCTTAGGTCTTTTGCTTTGGCTTAAGGGGCCACTTGCATGACAGCCCCTGTCAGCTGCACTGTGAGTCAGGGCTCGCTGACACCCAGGAAGAAAAATTGGACCCCTTGGGAGATGGACCGATTTTGGAACATTATTCTTTGCCAGCCACGCAGAACACTCCAAGAACAAATAAATTCCAGCACCGCATTTGTAGCAAAACATCAAAAAAATCTTCCTAGGTAATAGGATCTTCATGGATATTACGTTTTTGCATCTTTACAGGTTTGTTTTTTTTTTTGTGGGGGGGGACGTTAAAAAAAAAAAAAAACTGGCTTCTACAATTTCTTCTTATCGGAAAGCATGATGTATTCCTCCAGGCAACGTGGGGCTACCTGAGCTGCCACATCTGTATTCCATAGCCCAGCATTTCTGGTGGTGAGCACCCACTTCAGCCACAAAGCTGCGTTGGAGCCCAGGAGGCAGGAGAGCCCCGTACCGCACACACGCTCAGCTCACTTCTGCAGACTGTCATTCTGAAAGCTGCTCGGACTGTTGCTTTGGTTTCAGTGAATGCAGTCTTATGTAAAGCTGCCCCCAGTGGTGAAGAACATTATGGGCATGTGCAGAAATGTCTCTCTTTTATCTTGCAAATGAGCAGGCTCTCTGCTGGAAAATGAATGATTCTTTTGGGTGGCTCAATGGGAACTGAATGGTCACCGTAATCAATAACTAGCAACATTTTCTGTAATTTCCAAGTCTTGTTTTACAATTTGGCAATGTCTTTATTGTCTGCGTCCACTTAATCGCTAAACATGTACTGCCTAGAGTTTTTTCTGGAGCTTGACATTAAGTTCACAGACCGAATGTCAATTTTTCTTAACCCCAACGTAGGCTTTGGACTGAAATTTATAAAATGACTTATTGAGCTTTTCACAGAGAAGCATTAACTGCCTGCCCATTTGACCTCTTGGAGTCACAGTGATTATATTACGGAAGGTGTCTCAGGATGCTAAGATAGATGATACATTTTGGAATAGTGGGGATAACTAATGACATATAAATTGATGTGTCCAATAGCTTTTCTGGTTTTCTACAAAAGACATAATTGGCTTAATGGCTTATGGCTTGGTTTGTTGTTTTGGTTCTGTCATTTGTTTTTAATTAGAAGAGAAATAAACCATTTTTAGTGCGAGTGGAAGAATCAAGAGATCATTTGGTTCAGTTTATTGATGCGGCTGCTATTTATTGCACTAATAATATTTATTGAGCACTTCCTAAGTGTTTTAAATGAGCAATCTTGTTTTATCTTTAAACAATATTATGATGTACGTCCCTTTATAAGTTTCATTTTAAAGATGAGGAAACTGAGGCTTGGCAAGGTAACTTGACATTCATGCAGCAAGTAAATGGCAGAGCTGAGATGCAAATCCATCTCTCTCTTTCGCTTGGACCTCTAACCACTAGATGGTCTTCAGCAACAGTGTTATCTTCATCTGAAAGTGAGTCAAGTGAAAATTAGCCTGATTAGGACATTGAATCAAGGAAGTTGTAATATCAGTCAATCAGTTAATCAATCTTGCTTCCTAGGTTTGTATAAACTTTGGTATGATTCTTTGAAAGAAGTATTATAAAAACTAATAAGAAGCAGTTTAGTCTAGTGATTAAGAGCATGGATTTTTGAACCTAGGATTAAATCCTGGCTACATACAAATTGTCAGCTATGTAAACTTGAATAGGTTACTTATCTTCTCTATGCCTCATTTTCTCTTCTACAAAATAGGTATGGTAACAAAAAACATTTCATAGAGGGTTTGAGAATTGTCAACTTAATATCTGTAAAGTATTTCGAATAGTGTGTAGCACATAATAAATGTGTGTTAGCTGTTATTTGAATATCAACTTTAATGTATTTGCTGTCATTGCTTATTGTTTAGTATTGAATATTGACTGTACCAACTATCATTAACTCACAAAGAGCCTTTTCAACGAACATTTTTATGTTATTCACAATGGATTTCTAGGATTCACTCAGTCTTACCTTCTTTTAATAAGAGAGCTTTTTAAATCTCTATCATCTCAGTTTTATCTTTAAAATGAATCTTTTGGTTCTATGGCCCATAACTAGTAATTAATGTTTAATTCTTTCTTCCTAAAGCAGAATATGGTAACATCTGTCCCATAGAGAAAATCATTTTGTTTAAAGATAAATAGTGCACCTTAAAAGTTTGCCTTGTCAGTCTTTGTCAGGTGAATTGGCTGTGGAATGCCCCAGAGAGCTTTCACATTCTCTAAGGATGAGAAGTTGGGTAGTTGTTAGTCATGACAATCAAAAGGGTCCCACAGAAATAGTACCATGAGAATCACCAATTCCTCTGATAGTATGCTATGAAAAGGGCAGTGGTTCCTCCCAAATTATCCTTGCTATTAATGCATGTAAAGCCTCCAGAGAGCTAGTTAAACATAAATTTCTCAGTCTTTCCCTCAAGACTCTGATTCGTGGGATGGTAGAGGCTGCACTTATCAACAGACTGATGGACAAGTAATTTTAAGAAATGCACTTTAAGGAAGTGATTAAAAATAACAAATTTTCTTCTAGTTGGAAGAGAGGATATGAAAGTTTATGATATTGTGATGTAGGTTCCATGAGGACAAAGATAGTGTTTTGTCTACTTCAGTTTCTGTAATACCTAGAAGAGAACTTGACACATAATAGATGCTGTTATTGAATAAATACATTTTTATCATAAGTACATTTGGTGGGGAACAAAGTGGTTATGTAATACTAGTCTTGTGCACATGAGATTGATCTCTGCAGTGTTCCTGAGCCAATGATATTGGATACAATTTTGAAGGAAGTGTTCTTAAATAAAGTGTGTAAAAGGCAAGAAACTAGAAAATGGCAACATTTAGGTCAGCAAGTGATCTCTACCTTTTATGTAAACATCTCATCTTGATAGTTAAATCATAAATTTCATAAGAAGAGTAAATATACTTTTGAATATTTCCTTTGACATGTTACAACTTTAATCATCTAACATCCCAAATGGGACTTGGCAACTTGTATCTATTAAAAAGTACTAGAGGAAATCATATTTATAATGTCTATCTCATATCTCTATTGCTTGAGAACCTCTGATTTTTCTCCTTACTCTCCTTGCTTCTTCATGGAAAATAGATTTTGAGATGTCTGTTTTGCCTAACAGCTGCTGAGGGCTACTCTACCATGGTTGGAGACCCCGTCAATTTCATGCTGCTTCTTTATCCTTCATTCCCTGGTGGCAAGAACACAGATGAGCCCACTGAAAATGTAATTCTCTCACTCTGCTTTTCCTGGGAGAAATCTTGGATTATTTATGGTGAATCACATTCTTTTCTGTGTTTCACACCTTGTTCTTAGGTTTCAGTCATTTTTCTGATACCTTGGCTTCTGACCTCTTCTTGCTCCATAGATCCGACTCCATCCTCACCTTCACAGTCAGTCTCGTGAATGATATTTCCTCTCAACATGAATCATTGGTTTCTTCCTCAATAGTAATGTATAGCCATTCTTGGACTGGGTCTGACTCCAGGGATTCTGTGTGGCCCCGACCTTGGCACTAGCCCTTAAGCTGGCATCACCACCAGATCTGTCTGGGGTCAGTGTAATGAAGTGCCTGAAGCAGGGAGACCATTCATAGGGCTAGTAGAAAAACCCAAAAATAAAATAATACAATTCAAAGCAGACTGAATACTTGAGACTGCAGAAATTAGCTCAAAGACATAGTCTTTTCCTTTCAAATGAAAGAAAAAAATAAAAAAACATTTATCTCCTAAAATATTTTAGCAGTCTCTTGTTGTACTTTTAAAAAGTTTATCCTCCTTTTACTTGTTGACTATAGCAAGAAGATTAGTTCTGATTTGCCTTTCAATAGAACCAAAATTATACTGCATTATGTGTTTAAATTCTTTTGCACTTACCACCACATACAGAACAAACCATAAACTACCTGACAAGTTAAATCATCCCAATGAAACTATGGCCTTAATGATTTATACAATTATAAAATGTAGTCATGCATCTAAAGCCTTTTAAAAACTGTACGTATAGTACTTCAAATAGCTGTGCATATTTTGCTTCAATTAGGTAAACAAATTCTAAGTGTATATTGCTCAACTTGTGTCCACTATGAAATTGAATTGCCAAAAAAACTTAGGAAATCAGGGCCTAAGGAAGATGTACTGATATATTAACAGTAGGTTGGCCTCAGGGATTTCATTCATTTAACAAATACATTGTTTGGGTACCTGCTATGTACTAGGTACTGTTCCAGACACTTGGAATATGTCAGTGTACAAAACAAAGATCTAAGCTTATATTCTAAAGGGGAGACATGGACAGACACCCCCACCCACATAAATAGTATATTTTTAGGTAGTAGGTACCATAGAGAAAAGAAAATTGAGAATAGGGAAGATTGAGAGTGTAAGAGGTGAGGTAAATTGTAATTTGAATTTTTTAAAAGTTTTTATTTAAATTCCAGTTAGTTGACATACACTGTAATATTAGTTTCAGGTATAGAATTTAGTGAATCAATACTTACGTGAAACTCCCTATGCTCAACAGAAGTGCATTCCTTATCCCCATCACCTATTTAACCCATCCCCTCCACCCCCCTCCCCTCTGGTAACCATCAGTTTGTACTCTATAGTTAAGAGTCTGTTTCTTGTAATATTAAATGTTGGGATGGTTAGGGCCACTAAGAAAGTGGCTTGAGCAAAACCTGGAAGGAGATGAGGTTGTTAACCTTAAATATATAAAGGGACTGGCTAGTCTGAAGGCCCTCAATTGGGAAATCATATGTACAATGAATTGCAAACGGACCAATCTGTTTAGACTATAGAGACCTAGAGTAGAGGAATTAAAGATGAATTCAGAGAGGTATTAGGTACTGGGTCACGGAGGGCTTCATATGCCATTGTAAAAATTTTGGCTTTCTTCTGGAGAAAACTGGGGACCAACTCAATATTTTGTGCAAACTAAAGATATGATCAAGTTACCTATTGAAAGGATAAGTCACACTCTCTTATAGGAATAAACTCAAAATTAAGTTTGATTTATAAATATATTATGTAATATATATTATATTATATAAATAAGAATAAAAGCAGGGAGATCAATAAGGCCTTTGTACCGATCCAGGAGAGAGATGATGGTAACTTGGGCCATCACTTGAAAGTGATAAGAATTGGTTAGTTTTTGGATATATGTTTAGGTAAAACCAACATGAGTTTTCTAATGGATTAGGAGTGGAGGTATGAGATAAAGAAATCAAAGATGATTCCTATTTTATAAATTGAGCAACTAGAGGGATGGTGAAGCTATTAGCTGCTTCTTTGGGTCAAGTTTTGAGAATAGGATCAACAATTCTCCAGAGTAATTTATAAATAAACGTTGGAAACACCAAAAAAAGAGTCAGCACATTTGAGTTAACTTTAAATTTGGCTATCACTTCTCTTCAATTTTGTGAGACTCTAATTTTTGAAAACATCTTGATATTAGCTCCCATCATCTAAGGTATTTCAAAATACAAAGGACCATGATGTATTTTAAAATATTTTATGAAATGTTTAGCAAAATTAGCCCCTGAACAACAGCAACACGGATTTTTATTCAGATAACCTAGACAAAGACAATGTCTTTGCATATGGCTTTGGAAGGCAACAGAACCAAAAGATTTGGTGAAAACTGAAAATTACATAAAGATCAGATTTGGGACCATTTGGACTAAGTATACTAGAAAATAAATTCAGTGCATCCAAAATGCCCTTCTAAAATAATTTAGAGAATGATATATGTTTTTTACTGTGTATGTCAATTAACATTTGGAATTTGGAACTAATTCTGGCTAAACTTCTCAGGGTTTCAGTTGCTTATCTGCAAAATGGGACACATAATACCTCTGTTATGAATTTCTAAGGCTTTTGTATAGGATCAATTTCCATAATTTATGGGTAAATACTTTGGAGACTATAAAGTTGTATAAAATGTTTCTGGAATCAGAGTACCTATGAGAAAATGAATTTTCTTTAATTCTGTCTAGGGTCTCTGGTCATGCGCATATACTGCAACAAACATCTATCAAGGACACTAATAAGACCAAGAGTGGAGTCAGGCTTTACCAATAAATAAAAAAAATTCTTCAGTATTATCTTTCTACTACACTTTTAATATCACAACCATTTATTATACAGCATACATTTTTGACATTCTGTATTCTACCTCACAAAGTGCTTTCACCAGTATATGCATTTTTGGGGAAGATTTATTTATTTGAGAAAGAGAGAGAATGAGCAGTGGGGAGGGATATAGGGAGAGCAAGCAAGGGAGAAGCAGAGTTCCCATTGAGCAGAAAGCCAGCTGTGGGGCTCCATCCCAGGACCCCAGGATCGTGGCCTGAGCCCAAGGCAGACCTTAACCAACTGAGCCACCCAGGTGCCCCAATTGATCTAGATATTGTAAAAAGCCTAACCTTTTTGATGAAATACCCTATCATGTGGTAGAGTTGTCCGAATGCTAACAGAGTTCCCTACAGCTATGAATAGGAGTTTCTTTATTTCTAGCTCTTAGAATACACATATGCACTTATACATTTGTAATTATATCCTGATCTTTCATAAGAGCATTAACATGTCTCTGAAATAACCTTAGTTTCCATCTGCTTGCTTCAAGGGCTCTATTAAAAACCGTGTTTGGTCACATATGGTTATGAGTGAGCATCCTTGACTTAAATAAATGGATAAAGAAAGTTCCAGATCTGACCATTAAAGTGGTCTCTCAATGTGTTTCTGAAATGAAGCAAATTCAAAATGAGTGAGACATTAGAGGGTTATCTAGCACATGTCCTCTCCCTCACTTGAAGGTACATTTATATTGTAACACCAATCCATATTTTTTTTCTACCTTTTTTAAAAAAATTAACATATAATGTATTATTTGCCCAAGAGGTACAGGTCTGTGAATTGTCAGGCTTACACACTCCCAGGACTCACCATAGCACATACTCTCCCCACTGTCCATAACCCAACCACCCTCTCCCTCCCCCACTTCCCCCGGCAACCCTGTTTGTTTTGTGAGATTAAGAGTTTCTTATAGTTTGTCTCCCTCCTGATCCAATCTTATTTCATTTTTTCCCTTCCCTACCCTCCAAACCTCCCACTTTGCCTCTCAAATTCCTCATATCAGGGAGATCATAGGATAATTGTCTTTCTCTGATTGACTTATTTCGCTCAGCATAATACCCTCTAGTTCCATCCATGTCATTGCAAATGGCAAGATTTCATTTCTTTTGATGGCTGCATAGTATTCCATTGTGTGTGTGTGTGTGTGTGTGTGTGTGTGTACACATATATATGATGTGTGTATATATATATCACATCTTCTTATTCATCTGTTGATGGACATCTAGGTTCTTTCCACAGTTTGGCTATTGTGGACATTGCTGCTATAAACATTTGGGTACACGTGTCCCTTCGGATCACTACCTTTGTATTTTTAGGGTAAATACCCAGTAGTGTGATTGCTAGGTTGTAGGGTAGCTCTATTTTCAACTTTTTGAGGATCCTCCATGCTGTTTTCCAAAGTGGCTACACCAGCTTGCATTCCCACCAACAGTGTAGGAAGGTTCCCCTTTCTCCACATCCTCAACAGCATCTGTCATTTCCTGACTTGTTAATTTAAGCTGTTCTGACTGGTGTGAGATGGTATCTCATTGTGGTTTTGATTTGTATTTCCCTGATGCCGAGTGATGTGGAGCACTTTTTCATGAGTCTGTTGGCCATGTGGATATCTTCTTGCAGAAATGTCTGTTTATGTCCTGGCCCTTTTCTTGATTAGATTATTTGTTCTTTGGTGTTGAGTTTGATAAGTTCTTTATAGATTTGGATACTAGACCTTTATTTGATATGTCATTTGCAAATATCTTCTCTCATTCTGTTGTTGTCTTTGGGTTTTGTTGACTGTTTCCTTTGCTGTGAAAAAGCTTTTGATCTTGATGAAGTCCCAATAATTCAATTTTGCCCTTGCTTCCCTTGCCTTGGGCGATGTTTCTAGGAAGAAGTTGCTGCGGCTGAGGTCGAAGAATTTGCTGCCTCTGTTCTCCTCAAGGATTTTTATGGATTCCTATCTCACATTGGGGTTTTTCATCCATTTTAAGTCTATTTTGTGTGTGTGTGTTGTAAGGAAATGGTCTGGTTTCATTTTTCTGTATGTGGCTGTCCAATTATACCAATACCATTTTTTGAAGAGACTGTCTTTTTTTCCATTGGACATTCTTTCCTGCTTTGTCAAAGACTAATTGATCATAGATTTGAGGGTCTATTTCTGGGCTCTCTATTCCATTCCATTGATCTATATGTCTGTTTTTGTGCCAGTACCATACTGTCTTAATGATGACACCATTGTAATAGAGCTTAAAGTCCAGAGTTGTGATTCCACCAACTTTGGATTTCTTTTTCAACATTCCTCTGGCTATATGATGTCTTTTCTGGTTCCATATAAATTTTAGGATTATTTTTTCCGTTTCTTTGAAAAGAAGTTGATGGTATTTTGATAGGGATTGCATTAAACGTGTAGATTGCTTTAGGTAGCATAGACATTTTTACAATATTTGTTCTCCCAGTCAATGAGCATGGAATGTTTTTCCATTTCTTTCTGTCTTCCTCAGTTTCTTTCCTGAGTACTTTATAGTTTTCTGAGTAGAGATTCTTTGCCTCCTTGGTTAGGTTTATTTCTAGGTATCTTACAGTTTTGAGTGCAATTGTAAATGGGATTGACTCCTTAATTTCTCTTTCTTCTGTCTTGTTGGTGGTGTATATAAATACTATACAGCTCCTAGTTTCATTGATTTGTTCTACTAGTTTTTTTGGTTTCTATTTCATTGATTTCTCCTCTGAACTTTATTATTTCTCTTCTCCTGCTGGGTTTAGGCTTTATTTGCTGTTCTTTCTTCAGCTCCTTTAGGTGTAGGGTTAGGTTGAGACCTTTCTTGTTTCTTGTATAGTTACATATTTTCCTCTCAGGACTGCCTTTGCTGTGTCCCACAGATTTTGAACTATTGTGTTTTCATTATCATTCATTTCCATGAATTTTTTTAATTCTTCTTTAATTTTCTGGTTGACCCATTCATTCTTTAGTAGGATGCTCTTTAGCCTTCATGTATTTGGGTTCTTTCCAACTTTCCTCTTGTGATTGAATTCTAGCTTCACAGCATTGTGGTCTGAAAATATACAGGGAATGATCCTAGTCTTTTGGTACTGGTTGAGACCTGATTTGTGACCCAGGATGTGATCTATTCTGGAGAATATTCTGTGTGCACTAGAGAATAATGTGTATTCTGTTGCTTTGGGATGGAATGCTCTGAATACATGTGTGATGTCCATCTGGTCCACTGTGCCATTTAAGGCCTTTATTTCCTTGTTGATCTTTTGCTTGGATGATCTGTTCATTTCAGTGAAGGGAGTAGTTGAAGTCCCCTACTATTATTGTATTATTGTCGATGTGTTTCTTTGATTTTTTTTATTAATTGGTTCATACAGTTGGCTGTTCTCACGTTAGGGACATAGATATTTAAAATTGTTAGATCTTCCTGTTGGACAGACCCTTTGAGTATGATATAGTGTCCCTCCTCATGTCTTATTATAATCTTTGGCTTAATATCTAATTTGTTTGATATAAGGATTACCACCCCAGGTTTTTTTTGTTTGTTTGTTTTGTTTTGTTTTGTTTATGTCCATTAGCATGGTCACTTGTTTTCTACCCACTCGCTTTAAATCTGGAAGTGTCTTTGGGTCTAAAATAAGTTTCTTGTAGATAGCATATTGATGGGTCTTGTTTTCTAATCCATTCTGATACCCTCTGTCTTTTGATTGGGGCATTTAGCCCATTTACATTCAGGGTAACTATTGAAAGGTATGAATTTAGTGCCATTGTATTGCCTGAAAGGTGATTGTTACTGTGTATTATCTCTGTTCCTTTCTGGTCTATGTCACATTTAGGCTCTCTCTTTGCTTAGAGGACCCCTTTCAATATTTCCTGTAGGGCTGGTTTGGGGTTTACAAATTCTTTAGTTTTGTTTGTCCTGAAAGCTTTTAATCTCTCCTTCTATTTTCAGTGACAGCCTAGCTGGATATAGTATTCTTGGCTGCATGTTTTTCTCATTTAGTGCTCTGAATATATCATGCCAGTTCTTTCTGGCCTGCCAGGTCTTTGTGGATAAGTCTGCTGCCAATCTAATATTTTTACCATTGTATGTTACAGACTTCCTGTCCTGGGCTGCTTTCAGGATTTTCTCTTTGTTACTAAGACTTGTAAGTTTTACTATTAGATGACAGGGTATGGACATATTTTTATTGATTTTGAGGGGGATTCTCTGTGCCTTCTGGATTTTGATGCTTGTTCCCTTTGCTGTATTAGGGAAATTATCTATTATAATTTGCTCCAATATACCATCTGCCCCTCTCTCTCCTTCTTCTTTCTGGAATCCCACTTATTCTAATATTGTTTTGTCTTATGGTATCACTAATCTCTCTACTTCTCCTCTCGTGGACCAGTAGTTGTTTGTCTCTCTTTTGCTCAGCTTCTTTATTCTCCATCATTTGGTCTTCTATATCACTAATTCTCTCTTCTGTTTCATTTTTCTTAGGAGTAAGAGCCTTCATTTTTTTTTTTTTTTTTTACACCTCATCAATAGCTTTTTTGATTTCAGCTTGGTTAGATTTTAGTTCTTTTATTTCTCCAGAAAGGGCTTTTATTTCTCCAGACAGGTTTCTCTAATATCTTTCATGCCTTTTTGGAGCCCAGTTAGCACCTTGAGAATCGTCATTTTGAAGTCTAGATCTGACATATTACCCATGTCTGTATTGATTAGGCCTGGCCTTTGGTACTGCCTCTTGTTCTTTTTTTTTTTTTTTTGTGGTGAGTTTTTCCACCTTGTCGTTTTATCCAGATAAGAATATATGAATGAGAGAATAAAATACTGAAAAGGTGGCAAAGATCCCAGAAAAATATATACTCACCAAATTAGAAGAGACCCCAAATTGAATTTTTAAAAATTAAAAAAGTATATATAATAGACTGGTGAATAGTACAGAGCCACTCACTTGATATTGGGTGTATTTTGGTCTCTTAGAAGAAAGTACCTCTCACTAAAATAAGGGTAAACATGATGAAGGGATGGAATATGACTGTAAGGATGAAAATTTAAAATAAAATTCTAAAAAAGGAATTGATAAGATAAGTTGGTTGGAAAAAGAAAGGAGGGGAAAAAAAGGGTTGTTGGGAAGAGAATGTGCTCAGGCTGGAGACTTGGACAAAGCCCTGTGTTAGATTTAGGGTATATTTTGATCTATTAGAAGAAATTGTATCCCAAAATTTTTTAGAATAAGAAAACCCTTTATGTATACAAAAAATAAGGTTAAATACAATGAAGGATAAAATATGAATATAATAATGAAGGTTTATAAATATTTTTTAGAAAGGTATTGTTAAAATAAACTAGTTAAAAAATGTTAAAATAAGAAAGAGGAAAAGTTAAAAAAATTAGAGTAAGAAAAAAATAAAATTAGAAAAATTAATTAACTTTGCAAGACTAAAGAATTGTGGGGAGAAAGCCATGAATTCCATACTTTGCTTTCCCCTGCTCTGTAATTCCACTGTTCTCCTTGATTGTGAGCTTGGCCTTAGCTGGATGTTCTTGCTGATCTTCTGGGGAGGGGCCTGTTGTAGTGATTCTCAAATGTCTATGCCCAAGGCAGAATTGTGCTGCCCTTGCCAGGGGCCGGGCTGAGTAATCTGCTTGGGTTAGCTGTCAGGAGCTTTTGTTCCCTCCCTTTCCAGTAGAGGTCTGGAGGACGGGAATGTAAATGGTGGCCTCAGTCTCCAGCCTGGAAGAGCCAAGAGCTGGGGGCCCCAATCCTCAGTGCACCCTCAGGGAAAAGTGCTCAATCACTCCCGTCTCCCTGGTCTCTGGCCGCATTCCGAGCTCACCTGGCCTGTGACCGAGCACCTCCGTCTCTGGCACACAGCCCCATTTGGAGTTTCCAAACCCAGCAGATGCCTGCCTACAGAGAAGGAAGGTGAGTCTCCCCGGATCTGCCACTTGTGGGGTCCCTGCTCAAAAAGCTATGGCCTGAATGTGCTGCAGATCACAGTTTAAGGTAACCCTGAGGTGAGAGCTCACTCCTTGGCTCCATCTCTATAGCCAGTTTCCCTGCTCTGATACCTGTGAGCTCTGCTACACTCAGACACCCCCAATCCTTCTTGACCCCATGGGACCTGAGACTACATTGTCCCTGCGAGGGCTCCACCCCCACTTGCCCTCTGGAGTGATGTCCCTCAGTGGAGCAGACTTTAAAAGTTTGAATTTTGTGCTCCGTTGCTTGGCCCCTCCCCCTGCTGTCTATATTCCCATCGCTTTAGATTCACTTCTCCGCACATCTACCTTTCAGAAAGTGGTCGATTTTCTGAAAGAATTGCTGCTCTTCTTCTATCTCCTGTTGGGTTTGTCGGTGTTTGGAATGGTTTCATAAATATCTTAGCTGAACTCCTGTGACCTGATATTATCTCACTCTGCTATTCCTCCATCATCTTGACTCCTACCACACCAGTCCATATTTTCAGGTTTCATTGCATTACTCACCTTACTTTCTTCAGAGGTAGCCCTAAGCTAAATTTGGGAATAGGGAAAAATAACAGACTCTTAAAGAATAACACTTAGTGGAAGACTTCTGAAAACTAAGAAGACTACATGGTTTTGAGGAAATTTTTTTTTCCATTTTTTCAGTGGAAATTTTAAAACATACACAAAAGTAGAGGAACTAGTATAATAAACCTCAACTTCAACAATTATCAATATTTTGCTAACTTTTTTTCATCTATCCCTGCCCCTTTTTTCACACACACACACATACACACACACACGCACGCACACCCTTTTTTTTCTTGGAGTATGTTAAAAACATATCTCAGAAATCATGGCACTTTACCCATATACCCATATATATTTAGTATGCAATTCTAACCAATAGGGACTTTTAGTTTAACCATCTAACATTATTGCACCTAACAAAAAAAATAAGTTCATAAAATTGCTTTGTAGTCAAGATTTAAGCAAAGCACAGATATTGCATTTTTTTCATGTTTCTGAAATCCCTTTAATTTTTCAAGGCCATTAATTTGTTGAGAGATACCACGTCATTTGGGCTTCATCTTGTTTCATGCTCTGCATTGGTTAATTGCTTCCCTTTGTGTCAGTGTCATTTAACTTGCAAGGAGTAAGTTTTAATAACACCTATGTTGATCAAGTATCCATTTATTAATTTAAGCAGGATATCTAGCTCCAACGGATACATACAACATCTATTTACTTTCAGTAGGAAATCTATGGCTTCCCAAACTTTTCAGTAAATTGAGACTTAGAAGTTAGAAAAAGAAATGTATATCTATTTTGTGGTATTTATACTGTCAAGAAATTCAGTAATGGGTCAAATGACAAGTTTGGGAATAGGAATTAATATTAAGGTGTCACAAGTCTATGTTGGTTTAATCTTCGTATTTACTAGTATTTCTATTCATACTTCCATCACACTTGCCCATAGTCAGCAAAAACAATTATTTGATGTTCCTTGCTAAACAAACCTAATTTTTGTTTTGATGTTGAGGTATTCTAACAAATGCTCAAAAAATTCCTATCAAGAGAATAAAAATCAAAAGTCACTTATAGTCATTGATATTAAGAAAAATCAGTATTCTAGCTTTTCATTTAGAAAAAATTCCACGAAGGAATTTGTAAGAATGTAAGGCACACTGTAAAATTTATAGTCCTGTGTATATATTCCCAAATTTCTTATAATTTCTTACAGTAAAACGAAAGAGTTTTAGAGTAACTATAAACATCTCTTAACCAAATTTTCACCTTAATATTTGATGTTCTACTTTGCATGTATGGCTGTGTTTTGAATATAAAGCTAGTATTGTTTAAATGCTATCATAATAAACATTTTGCTATATTTGCTTCATATATATTCTGATGTAACAAGAATTTTTAAAGACAAAAAATTCTGTTCTGACCCATTTAGGTTGTTTGACAGAATACCATAGACTGGATGGTTTTTAAATAACAGAAATTTATTTCTCACAGTTCTGGAGTCTGGGAAGTCCAAGGTCAATAAGCCAGCAGTTTCTACGTCTGTTGAGGGGCTGCTTCCTGGTTCATAGGGATGCCCTCTTTTCTTTATAACCTCACATGACATAAGGAGAAAGGTATCTCTCAGGGGCCTCTTTTGTAAGGGCATTTATCTCTTCTTGAGGGCTCACCCTTTATGACCTAATCACCTCCCCAAAGCCCCACCTCCAAATACTATCACACTGGAGATTAGGTTTCAACATATGAATGTGGAGGGGGCACACAAACATTCAGTCTATAGCATTTTCTATTTTCTATTTTATTTTTAAAGCATGGTATATAATACTTCCCATTGAGTACACTAGTTTGTTTTAAAATCTTCCTTCTTGAAAATATATCAGCATTAAGGATTAATTTAATTAAGCATTAAATTCCCCAGCCACCAGGTGGGGAAAAATAATAGAAATCTGGATTTGGATTAAAAACCATAATGTCCTACTGGTTAGTTTTATTTTTGTTTTTGAAACAGTGAGTCTGATATTTTTTATTTAATGCTATAGACCTAAAAGATATGAAACTTCTGAGAGAAGAGGAACGCAGCATAGGTTTGCAATATAGTGGCAGGGAATAGGAGCCTGAGTCCTTGTATTATGGTAAAATGTATCAGACTATTTGAGGACTCTTTCAAACTGGGCTGGAGAAACCTTCTGTGTATTGTCAATGATTAATCCCGATTGAAGACTTGTTCCCTTAAGAGTGTGGGGAATGCTTAGGAATCTCCTGAGACTAACAGCAGAGCCCCCATGTGGCAAAACTGTGACTCAGGCAGAAATTGACTTAGTCCCTGGAAGCAAATGCTACAGGTCCTTAATAATAGTAAAATTTTTTTATCTGTCCTGGATTGAGAATTTATTTATTCTATGAATATCTACCAAGCTCTTCTGCTGTTCTTTGTGCTGAGAATACAACAGTGAATAAGAAAAAGTGCTTACCATCAGAGGACTTGCCTTCTAGTTAATAAGATGATAAAAAATAAGCACCATAGGCACACAGAGCAATGCCAAATAGAAATAGTGGTATGAAGACAAATAACAGAGGATATGGGGTTGTGACAGTTTGATAGAAAAGTCAGAAAATCCCTTTCTTAGGACTTCAAATTTGAGAGCAAGTAGGAAGCAACTAGTGTGACTTTCTGTTCTCTCTTTGGGATTTTCATTGATCACCACCACCGTTCTTTGCCATGCCTTCAGGCAGCCACTGCTTCTGGCCCCCACCCCTCCCTTAACACACCAGCTCCACAGAAGGCATGTTCTTTTTTTTTGGAGCAAACAGCACAGCTGAAAGTTTAAACAAAATTTCAAGAAATGAAAAAAAAAAAAAAGAGAGAGAGAGAGAGAGACTTAGGAGATCACACAAAAAGAACACACAGAAATATAACTCACAATATGAATCTGACACCAAGTTGGCTTTCATAGACCCAGTTTTCTGAAGAGAGTTGACACCAGGAATATTTGCCCCATCACAAGTGATACCACCCACGCAGACACTGTTGCAATCTTCATCATGTATATTAGATCCTCACACAGCAGGCCTATGATTTGAGCAAGTTTCACACATACAATAAATTCACACACAAAATAACTTTTTTCTAAGTACCTCTTTACCTCGTAGTGATTTTCTCTCATCTCCAGTAGTTTATCCTGGATGCCTATAGTGACCCACTTCTTTCTGGATATTTTTTCCATTTAGCAACAAATGAATTCTACGATATTAACTGATAATGGGTTTAGAGTATTAGCTTTCTCAGTGTACTTGAAATTTAACAGGTCACCGGAAAATGGAAAATATTAAGGAATCATTGAGAACTGAATTTTATGTACATAGTTTGAGAAGCAAATAGGAGAAAAGACTTGTACTGAAAATATCCATATTACTTCTCCTCAGCTTCTTCAATTACTCTTTTCGGGTTCAGTGACTTTATTTTATCTACCATTTTTTCCTTATAATATTTCTGAATTTTGTTGATATTTTCATTTCTTGCTATTTTAACTGAAGATTAATATATTCTCTCTCACTTTCCTATTTCTTATTACTATAGTATTAAATAAATAGTACTTAATTAAAGATGACCATGTAAACCATGATGCTGCCAGATTAAATGGTGTCCTGGATTATGTCCCCATTCTCATTCAACCTTTTATTTTCCTTGCATTTAAGAATCGTCCCTATTTTCTCTCTCTCCCTGTCTTTCAAATTTGCTTAGATTTTGCCCATATATAGTGCGAGTTGTTATTCCCAATATTTTAAAAGATTTTTCAAGTGTTTAATTTTTCCAAATAGTTCTTTCAGATAAAGCCTTCCTTCCTTTGCAGCACTCTGTTTCTCAAATATCTAATATGAGCTGTATCTCATTATGGCTGTTAACCTAGTATTCCCCTTCTCCATTCTCCCCTTTCCTGGATCCCATATATTAATTTTCTTAGTTTACCACTGATTTTGTTGAGATGCATTTGATATAAAAATTCTGTGTCTGAATTTTTTAGTTTATCCTAACTGATTAGTAAATTGGATGTATATATCACAATTGGAAATCATTTTGCCTCAGAATCTTTTAGCCATTGGTTTACTATCTTCTCATACCCACTCTTGCCATTGAGAACCAGGTTCTATTCTGATTCCTAATCCTTTGTGCATAATCTTTGGAAGATTTTGTGATACTTTATTTTCTCTGGTATTTGGAAATTATACAAGGGTGTACTTTGATTTGGGGCTTTCATCATTCATTGTGCTGAGTATTCAATAGACCTTTTAAATCCAGCAACTTGTGTCCTTTGGTTATGTAAAAATTTATTTTTGTCTTTTATTTTAATTATCGGTCCCCATTTTCTTTGTTCTCTCTCTCTTATTCTGGAACTTTCATTGGACAGATTTTGGATTTCCTGGATTGATTCTTTGTTGTTGCATTTTTTCTACAATTTTTCCATCTCTTTATATTCTTGTCTTACTTTCAAGAGATTTCCTCAGCTTTATGTTACAATACTTTATCTATTTATTAAAAATTTAGAACAGGTGTCAGCAAATTATGGCACAGCCAAATCTAACAATGATGCTGTTAGGTCAAATGGTGCAAATAAGTTAAACTTTTGTAATTCCTTGAGTTATTCATGCTCACCCATTTATGTATTATCTATGAATGCTTTCATTTATTAATGGCAAAGTTTAGAGACTTCAAATCCTGTAACCCTACAGTATTTGCCATGTATCTCTTTATTAAAAAAAGTTGGCTGATCCTCTACCTCCCCCAATTTAGGTGATCATATTTGTTATCTATAGGAGCTCTTTTTTGGTTTTCTTTTTCTCCTTCTTCATTGTATACTGTTTTATTTCTATAAATGTGATATCTTTCTGTTTTTTGGTTTGTTTTTTTTTTTATTTAGATTTTATTTATTTATTTGTCAGAGATAGAGAGCACAAGGGGGGGAGGGGCAGACAGAGCAGGCAGAGGGAGAAGCAGGCTTCCCACTGAAAAGGAAGCCCAATGTGGGGCTCCATCTGGGACCCTGAGATCATGACCTGAGCAGAAGGCAGATGGTTAACCAACTGAGCTACCCAGGCATCCCTGTGATATCTCTTTTTCACTCTAAGATATTATACAGAGTCTTTTGGTACTATATTTTTGGTGAAATGTCACTATTTCCTCTGAGGTATTTAGTTTGTTTTGGTCCCTTTTATGCTGGAAGCTTTATTCAGATGTTAAGTTTCTCATGTTCTTATTCAGATTGAGTGAAGCACTAAAAGCTGAGAGAAAGTTCCTTGTGAATGGGTAGGGTTTTGGCTATGCACTTTTGTGGGACTAAGATTTAAAAAAGAACTTGCTTTTTCACTGAGGAATCTTCAGATACATGAATATAGATACTTTCCCATGGAGTTCCCCAACCTCCTTCACTGTAGCTGGGCTACCAGTGTTTTGGGGACAAAGCAGGAGAAGGATGCTGAGGTCCCCAAGTTCATTATGTACATTCTCATTTAATTTTCCTGTTTTCAATCCCAAACTTCAGTGCTTTGCCTCATATACTTTGATCTAGCTTCTCATGTTTGGGTTTACAGAAAAAAAATTTTTTTTTTCTCTGCTGGAAGAAATGAGTAGTAAGTAGTGCCCTAATCTGCTCAGGCTGACTCTATAACAGATATCATAGACAGGATGGCTCACACAACAGAAATAGTTTTGAAGGGTGGAAGTCTGAGATCAAGGTGTCAGCATGTTTGGACTCTTGGTGAGGTTTCTCCTCCTGGTTTGCAGATGGACACATACTTGCTGTATTCTCACACAGTGGAGAGAGATCATCTCTCTTGTGTCTCTTCTTTTTTTATTTTTTAAAGATTTATTTATTTGACAGAGAGAGACATAGGGAGAGAGGGAACACAAGCAGAGGGAGTGGGAGAGGGAGAAGCAGGTTTACTGCAGAGCAGGGAGCCGGAAGTAGAACTCTATCCCAGGGCCCTGGGATCCTGACCTGAGACAAAGGCAGGCGCCCAATGACTGAACACCCAGATGCCCCTCTTGTGTCTCTTCTGATAAGAGCACTAACCCCATTCATGAAAATTTCACCTTCATGACCTAATTCCCTCCCTTTGGGGAAGGAATTACCAACCTCCAAATACCATTATTTTGGGTATTACTGCTTTAACATACGAATTTATGGTGGGAGGCAGGGGGAACACAAACATTTGGTCCACAGCAGATTGTTTCTTGATTTCTTGGGGTGAAGATAGGGATCTGGCACTCTTCATGGATACTTTAAACCAGTCCCCATATTTTTAGTGACCCCACTTTCTGAAGCCTCTGAAGACTTTGTTGTACAACATAGTATCCCCTTTAGGAAGCACTTAGGTGTAGCTTTCTTGACTCTACTTATTTATAATATAGTCTTTGTTTTACAAAACTTTGTAGAAATCATTCATCCATTCTTATCTCCCTTTTATCCTCATTTGTTTCTTTTGTCATTACATGAATTTTAAGGGGAAAGGGGCAAAAAAGTACGTAACGTCATGTTTCAGATATAAATTTCTTATGACAGATTACAGGCATGGCAGGTGATGATGGGGGTGTGGGAATGTTTCTTCGAAAGAATGAGTTTATAATTTTATAATGAAACAAAGAGATTTACATAAAATACTTTGAACTGAGTATATATGACTTTTTTGTGTCAAAATTTTGGTTTTGATGATCAATTATACTTTAGAATGACTTTTCAAACTAAAAAAAACTAAAAAAAATATATTTTGATCTTTTCAAATGTATGTTTGTGACTTATTAGTAAAGAATTAAAAAAAACTTGAAATTGATATATATGTATATGGTGTGGGTAGAGTGCTGTGTGTGTGTGTGTGTGTGTGTGTGTGCTTATATTTCTAGGAAGTAGAACTTTACAAATAAATATAATATTTCAAATGGCAACTATTTATTTATGAGTTTTGTGCTTCTTTTTTTTTTCATTTTTTATTTTTTATAAACATATATTTTTATCCCCAGGGGTACAGGTCTGTGAATCACCAGGTTTACACACTTCACAGCACTCACCAAAGCACATACCCTCTCCAATGTCCATAATCCCACCCCCTTCTCCCAAACCCCCTCCCCCCCAGCAACCCTCAGTTTGTTTTGTGAGATTAAGAGTCACTTATGGTTTGTCTCCCTCCCAATCCCATCTTGTTTCATTTATTCTTCTCCTACCCACTTAAGCCCCCATGTTGCATCACCACTTCCTCATATCAGGGAGATCATATGATAGTTGTCTTTCTCTGCTTGACTTATTTCGCTAAGCATGATACGCTCTAGTTCCATCCATGTTGTCGCAAATGGCAAGATTTCATTTCTTTTGATGGCTGCATAGTATTCCATTGTGTATATATACCACATCTTCTTGATCCATTCTTCTGTTGATGGACATCTAGGTTCTGATAGCGCAGTGTGTGCATTTATTCAAAAACTAGTAATAGGTATCATACCGTTATATAAATTGTTCCCTCTATTCATTGGCTGTATTCAAGACCAGAGTTTTTCTTAAAGGAAACAGCCTACATTAATTCTGTCTTTTTTCTCCTTATGGTATTAGTTAAAATCATGAAAATATTTTTGATTTGGTATATATACCTTTCGATCTTGGGATTTTCCTTCTAAGGTACTCTAGGTTTCTCTCTGGAGAAATGAAAATAATTAAACATGTCATCACATGTTTAGGCCATTAGTCCTAACTGTTAAGCTTTGTAGGTTTTCTGTGGATACTTTCTAAAGGCCTGAGAGGTTTTGTATAATTTCAAGTGGCTTATAAGCTTTACAAGTTAAACTTGGAAAATATTATAGTAATACCAAGTAATAATGATATAAAGGATTAAAGAATCATAAATTGGAAAGACTTTTGAGATGATTTTGTTAAACCACATTTTACATATCGGAAAACTGAAACCCAGAGAGATGAAGTGACTGGCTTTCTTCATATATGATATGGATATAGGAACTTTGTGTGCAACCTAGTTCCTTTGACTTTACCAATCCGAAGTCTTTATACCATGTGAGAAATAAATGTTTATAGATTGCTTTTTTCCCTAGCCTCAGATACATTTATCCAGACCAACTAAAACTTAAAATCTGTTTTGTTAGATGGAAATGAAATATGTCATGAACTATTATTTAAGTTTATTTTCTTTCCATTATAAAAGTAATATATATGAATTATAAAACACAAGAACCATGCTCTTACCATCCAAAGGCAATCCCTATTAGTATTTTGGCAACTATACATATTTTTGTTAACTTGAATTGAATATATAACATTCCTTGAAACGGGCAAAACAATTATTTTAAATTCCTTCTACCACTGGAAATTTAGTTTATGGACAATCTTTATTGATGTCGAATAGTTCAGATTCACCTTCCTTCATGTCACTGAAATGCAAATTATTGGCTCTGAAAAAGAAATAAATAGCTAGTATTCTAATGCACATTGTCTCTCTCCTATATGGCTAATACAATCTTTTAAATAGCAAGTTATCCCATGCCAGGGGTAAGATAAGGAGAAAAGAATTTTTGCTTCCTTCTTTTTGAGATTTGATGAGTCTTTGGTGGAATGGCCTGAAGGTCAATTCCAGAGTGGTTTGACTCTCTCCTTAAAACACTACCACTGATTTGGTTATGTTACTGTTCTGCTTAAATCCTTCGAATAGCTCACTGTCACTTCCGGTCAAACAGCAGATTCACCCTTATGACACACAAGATTCTAATTTGATTCATTTTATTAGATAAAGTCAAATAATCAGCTGTCAAGAAGAGCAAGAACCTTATTGGAAAGGGAAGTAGCTTCATTTCAGTGCCCGCACTTTGCTGTTTGCCATGTGCATCACCTCTCTTGTGTTCCCCTCTGTTCCACCCTCAAGCTCTAGCTTATTCGTAATGTTTGCTTCCTGTGGAGTTGGCTTGCCATAATATCTTCAATGCTGTCAGGCTACTTCATGACTCCTTCAGCATCATTCCAATTCAGCTAATTTTTCCAATCCTTTCTGTTTAAAATTTTAGAGAGAACAGGTTGATACTTTTGTACGGTGACAACCCATAGATTGGGATCTGTCTTATGAGCTGCTTGTTTTTAAATAAAGTAATCACCCTGAGTCTAATAAGATGTGACAGAGGGTCGGTCCAGGGTTATTGTGAAGTTGGCAGGGCCATATTGTATGAGTCTTGGTAGGTGCTTCAGGTGAGGCTAATTGTAGCTGTAAAAGACAGTGAATAAAACCTGATTCAAAGATCCTTTACTGTTTGGTCCAAATCAACAATTTGTCATTATTTCCGTTCACTATTCAATATGCTGTGCAACCCCTGATCCAGTCACACCACAGTATTCATCTAACTCTGAAAAAGCCATGTTTTAATATGCCTTAAGTCACAGTTTATGCTATTCTCTCTTATAAGAATAGCCTTCCCTCACTATCTATCAGGTGAAATTGTCTATAAAATATATCTCAAATGTTATATTCTCCATAAAACCTTCTCTAGGGATTTGGTAACTTCCTCATTAGCACTTTCAGGTTATTCACCGTACACATATGACATATAAATACATTGTATTATAATCGTTTATATGTAAATTTTTTCCAACTTAATATCCATTAAATTAAGGGGTGGTGGAATCTCATTCATCTCTAAATATCTCCTACTCACAGATAATACATATGCAATATGTGTTTCATGACAGGAAAAAAAAATAAGCATGATTCAGGGGGAGACACTTCTATAATAAGGAAGTGTCCCTGGTAGGAATACCTGTTGCTGGTTCGTAAATCTGTGTTACCCAAGATATGCTCAAGTGTAAGGGGACTGTATGTACTGAGTATGATGAATGTTCAAAATTTGAGTCAAAGAGCCAGAATACTAGTTTTTATTTTTCACCATTTGCCATTTCTGTTTGATTAAGAAGTGTTGCAGATGAATTTTTATTGCTTCCTCATTCCCTTCCAACCTAAGAAATTTTACTCTGAGGACACTTTCATTTGTGTCTGAAGGCAATGACCTTGTATTCACAGAAAAACAACTCCTTATTTGGGGTTATCAAAATGTGAAGGGGTAGTTTGGGGACAAGCTCTTTTATTTGGGGCTGGTTACTCTGTTTCTTACCTACAGTATTATTTCAGGGGACTTTTTGCCGTAAGTGGGCTTTCATTAAGTTTTACTGGAATATCTGTAGCTTTTAAAGAGAAGGCTTGCCAAAAATGTCAGGAAGTCTGGCTTTAGAAGCTGACTTGTAGAAGCCTGACCCAAAGGACTATTTGTAATCTGACCCCTGTGTGTGTACTTGGTGCCAGTTCCCATTCTAGGTGTTGGAGATAGTATTAAGAAAAAAGAAAACACATTTCTACACCCATAGTATTCATCATCCAGGATGGCTTACAGATAAATGACTTGTTGCAATGTGGGTAGTGAGTGCTCTCCTGAGGAAGCACAGGGTGCTATATGACTTCATAGCCATGGCACCTATCCAGATTCAACTTGCAGGATGAGAACTGAATTAAGTCCCAGTGAAGAGAAACTGCAGTGGTAAAGGTGAATGACGACCAAAAATGAGAGACTGATGCATTTAGCTAGAGCAGTGGTGAGAATATTTTCTTATTCATTTTGTGAGTTGTCAGCTTATTCTCAGCAGAATTGGGGTTAGACAAGTTATGAAACTTAACCTAACTAGTATTCAGCATGGCCTGCACCTCTGCGCAAACATCTGTAACATTAGTCAATGAAAAACCAGGTAAGAATTATTGGTCAGTATCTTCAGAAATTCACTTCAGGGCATCTTTGGAAATCTGCACTACCCTTTTTTCCTAAACCCATGTTAAAACAGATGAGGTGCAACGGTGACAGCTTGGATAAGATTCTTGTCCACAACTACCATAACTTGACTGAGATAAATGTGGACCTGTTGTCAGAAATAATTGTATCTGGCAGCTTATATGCTGCAAAAAACTGGCATGGAGTCACATTGTCACGGTAGAGACTTGAGGTCGAAGCAAAAGCACTTAGAGCCATTGTGAGAAGTGGTATCCTGAAGGGAAAAGTTTTTATCTCATAATGCAAAATCAATATGGAATTCCGATCCACATTTTTTTTATCTTTTCCCATGGGAAAATTTGGTGTCTTAGGCAGTTTATGCCAAGCAGCCTGCCCTGTGACATGCACTACCTTCTTTCAGACTTTTCAATATCACAATCAATTTGAGGCCATCAGTTGGAGTTGCTTCTGTCCAAGGCTTTCAAGCAGACAATTCCCAGATGTGCTATGTGTACTGAAGCCAGGATAATGTCTTCTGGAATAATAATGTGACTTCTCTACAAAATGCATCCCTCATGGAAAAAGAAAAGTTAAAAAAACAAAACTCATGTTGATGTTTTGAGATTTTAAAATTTTTAGTCAGTTTCTCTGATAACCTTCTCCATGTCTACTTTATGACAAAGAACAAGTTGGGTTCTTATTAATATAATCATCTTGTTACATCAATCTGAACATAAGAATCAAGGAAGACGGGGGCACCTGGGTGGCTCAGTGGGTTAAAAGGTCATGATCTCAGGGTCCTGGGATCGAGCTCTGCATCGGGCTCTCTGCTCAGCAGGAAGCCTGCTTCTCTCTCTCTCTGCCTGCCTCTCTGCCTACTTGTGAACTCGGTCTGTCAAATAAATAAATAACACCTTAAAAAAAAAAATCAAGGAAGACTTCTCTTAAGTAATCTTCCAGTGGTAGTGGCAAATGTGTTTTAATATGTGCTAGGGATAGATATTCTTTTTTTTTAAAAAGATTTTTATTTATTTATCTTTCAGAAAGCGGGAGAGATAGAGGGAGAAACATGTTCCCTGCTGAGCAAGGAGCCTGATGCAGATGCGGGGCTCTAACCCTGCATCCTGGGATCATGACCTGAGCTGAAGGCAGATGCTTAACGGACTGAGCCACTCAGGCATCTCAATAGATAGTCTTAGCTTTAAGATTTTGATAGTGTTCTCTGAACTATAATTGATGATAGGATGAGTTGAAAATTTAAATCATGGTACAAATTCATCAGATATATTAATAACATAGTTTCTAACATGAATTCTTATGAGTTTCAAATTGGGCAGGAGCCTAATAGAGGTTTCTGTTTTTAAAGATAGAAAACCTCTTGAAATGCAGACTTCAGGAAACAAATGATAGGGTAGCAATGCCTTCAATTTAGTTGATGCAACTATTTTTTCAAGAGATGAGAAAAATTATCCTTTATTTGTATATTATGGATTGCCCAACTGAAATATCTAAAAAATTAGATTTGGTTGAAAATTAGATATTAAAATATTAGATATTAGATTGAAAAGTTATTAGGACCAGAAAGATAGTAGAGTAACCAAGAAAATTAAAAACATACATACACAAAATAAATTACTTCCTATTTGTTTTTGAACCGATTATTGTTAGTAAAACAGAAAAAGAACCATTTATAACCTGGATAAACAGAAAAAGTCTTGTAAATTATGAATTATTTCTGACTAAACTTAAGTGGTGTCTATAAGCTATACCATGAAAGTAGAGACCAAAACAGTAACGATAACAATAAAAATGCTACTGAGGAACAGAATATAGTGGTTTCTGAATTGGAGGACTCAACAGGCTAAGTTAATGTGTGTATAAATTCAATGCAACATGATAAAAAGCTTCAACAGGAATTTTTGTTTTTAATTCTGTGCTTTAATAATAGTTTTCATCTTAAAACATCCTATTGTGTAAATTTCCAAACACATACAAAAGTGAAGAGAATAATATAATGAACTTTCCTGTAACCAACAACCATAACAGTGTCAAAAATTATTAGCACATGGCCAAACTTTACTTATGTATACCCACTTATCACTCTACCTGCATTTTGAAGCAAATCACAGACATCATATGATTCATCTGTATGTAACTCTAAAAGATAAGCCCTCACAAAAAAATTGCCAAAAAAGTATTGTGATATTATCCAATTTTAAAATGTTAGCAAAAATTTGATGGCTTTGAATCAGATACCAATCAACATCAAATTCAATATGCATGCACACAAAAGGCATGTGTTTTTCTTAGTATACATCTAAAATTTCCTTTAAACTATAAACTCTCCCTTCCATTTTCCCCTGTACTTTATTTGTTAAAGAAACTGTTATTTGTCTCATAAAATTTCTCATGTTCTGTATTTTGCTGTGTGTGTCTTCATAATATCATTTAAAAATTTCCTCTGACCCCTATTTTCTATAAGCTACATATCTAGACATAGAGGTTTAATCAGATCCCATTTGATGTTTTGGAAAGAATACTTAATTTAGGATGTTGCATTCCTTCCATTGCACACTAATGAACTCACACTAATGAACTCACAGTATCTAATATCTCTTTATTATGATAGATCTATGAGTCTGTAGGTGATTGGCCTGATTCATCCATTATAAATTTAGTTCTTTATCAGTTTTTCACCTGATCGTTTATCTGTTATTGATAACTATAATATAAATCTATTTGTTCAGGAGATAATGCAAAACAGTAAGACTCTAATTCTATCATTCCTTTTTCATTTATTGGCTAGGATTCGTTTATAAAGAATAGCCTTACTATCTCAAGTGTATATGTTGAGGCATATATAGAAAAGGTGCAAAAAATGCCTGACTCTCCCACTTTAATATCAGTTTTCAGAATAATATGTCAGTTCTCTAAAATTCTCTAGAGATGATTACTGAGTTGTTTTATGTATCATAACAGCATGAATTTTCTCATATTAGTTATTTTTCCATCCAGTGCAGTTATTTTTATGATTTTGAATTTATCTCATCTTTGCCAATAGAAATCTCTTCAATTTTGTTTCTTTGAGGCAGATAAAGATTTGTTTTATTGAATATGTGTAATCTGTATAATTGCTGAAGCCACTCTATATAGACAAAAGAGGGAATTTTATTTCTTGGTATCTTCCTCCTCAAACAGTCTTGATGATTCCTTCTTGGGCTGGAGCTGCTCTTCACAGTGCTTGGTCTTAGCTCTGTGGGCCTCAGCCTGGTCAGCCAGAAGCTTCTTGTCAGCCTTGTCTGCCTTCAGCTTGTGGATGTATTCCATGAGAGTCCATGTGTTTTTGAACATGTTACCCTTCACTTTCAGGTATAGCCTGTGGTACAGGTAGTGGTCAATCCTCGTAGATCCAAGTATCTTCTGAGCAGCAGGTACTGAATTCTCATCCTCCTTCTCAGACTTTCAAGCACTGGCAGTAGCTTTTCTCTTACTGATGCCCATATGTCTGCCCTTCTGGCAGGCCATAGTGTTTTTCTGGCACCGAGCCCGGGAATGGACCATCGCAGGGTTCCAGATGCTCAACCCATCTTTGATCAATTTCTGGACATGCTGACGGGAGTTGGCATTGGTGATTTCACTGGTCTCATTGAGGTCCTTTCAGCTCTTCTTTTTGCCACAGAGGAGGACACTGGAAGCAAGCATCCTCTGAAGTCTGAGCATACTCATGGCTGTAGCCACAGTGGCGAAAGGAAAGACAGGCATCTCTTAAATTTTTTTCCCAAGTCCTTTGGAAATGATCCCTGTAGGCATTGACTCATCCTCACTTTTTGGTAGGACAAGCAGTCCCAGGATCTTCTTTTCTATTTTTTGCCCAAACCAGGAAATAGTCCTGTCTCTAAGGCACCTTGTAACTTTTGTGGGAAACAATGTTTATAGTCTACAGTTTGGCCACTGGTGAAGCTCATTGCATTGCTACTTAATTGGTCACTGTTTCTAGGCTATTTCCAAGTGTTTATATTTCCGATTCAAATTTCAGTTTATGGGTTTTTTTTTCTATATTTCTTTCATTTAACATATTTAGCTCTTTTCTCTTAAACCAACAATCTTGGTTCCATATGACTGTACATACTATAATTTAAGAATAACTTTAGAACAACAGTCATATTATTTACAATGTGATTAGTAAAAATAATTTAAAGTTTCTTAAAGTTCTTAGTTTATGCTACTTAAAAATAATATGTATAAGGTTAATATATCAATTCATACACAGCTGTATTCCCTTGTTTTTGTGGATTTTTTTATTTTGACTTAACTTTGTTTAATGATTATTTAAAACATTATTGTAGTTTCAAAGTCAAAACCCCAAAGTAGTAAGGCACATTTGGAAAACTCAAGCTTCTCTACCTTGTCTCTCTTTCCTGGAT
Source organism: Mustela erminea (assembly GCF_009829155.1). Classification (NCBI taxonomy): domain Eukaryota; kingdom Metazoa; phylum Chordata; class Mammalia; order Carnivora; family Mustelidae; genus Mustela; species Mustela erminea. The sequence goes on along the minus strand of NC_045627.1, from coordinate 33,671,930 downwards.
GTCACCATTTTTTTTTTTTTTAAGATTTTATTTATTTATATGTTAGAGAAAGAAAGAGGGAAAGCACAAGCGGGGAGAGCAGCAGGCAGAGGGAGAAGCAGGCTCCTCTCCCAGCTGGGAGCCTGATGTGGGACTCCATCCCAGGACCCTGGGATCTTGACCTGAGCCAAAGGCAGCTGCTTAACTGACTGAGTCACCCAGGAGTCCCTGATGTCACCATTTTTATTAGTTTTTGGTTTATCTTTCCTTTCTTTTTAAAATATGTATAGATATATCTCTATATGTGTATTCCTGTTTCTCTTTTCTTTGATAAACGTAGCATACTATAAATGCTTAAACACCTTGCTTCTTTTCTCCGAAATAATATATCCTTGCAGTATTTATTAATATTCCTCATTCTTTTTACAAAGTACCTAAAAGTCATGGGACTCTTTGTGGAGCAACATGTAATATTTACATTTGGTTTTTAAAATAAGTATCTTGTACTAAACGTGTTCCTGCTGTTTGTTATTGTGACAGTGCTTAGCAGGCACTGTCCTAGTGCTTTATATGTATTGCTTCCATTGATTCTCAGGACTTCCTGGTAAGGAAGCAGTTATCCTATTTCCATTTCTTATTGAGAAAAAGAAGGCATAAAGAGATTAAGTGACTTTACCAGGGTTTGTAGATAGTGAATGGGCAGGACTGGATTCACATCTAGGCAATCTGACTCCAGGGTCCATGCGTTTATGACTCTATCATACTGCCTGCCCCTCCTGGAATACAGAAAAGGAAATAAATAAACAGAAGGAGTTAATACAGTTGAAGAAAACATACAAAAGAACACTTTATATTAAGAACTTTTTAATCACTAACATTTTCCCCCACTTAATGAACAAATATTATTTGATTTTAGTGACAATATATTTTGATCTACTTCACAAAATTTTTTTGAATATTCTTTAAGGACATGGTTGAAGATGTGTTGATACCCAGTGCTTGACAGATGAGGTACCTGAAGTCTTGGAGGAGGCAGAAGATATGGCCGGTTGATAATAAGTAGGAGCTTCAACTCTTGCTTCCTGTCTCACATAATAAAGCTTTGGAGCCTTTGAACCCAAGTAACCAGTTATCACTCTGAAGATAGCATATTCAATTCTAGACCCTTCTAAGCCTGAAGAAGAAGGCTGAGTCTAGTTCTGACCGTGCATTAGCATACTTGCTTCTAAACAGGTCACCCCCACTTAAATTTTCCTTTCGCTTTTCCTTCTACAGCTCTCAGAGATGGTGTAGTTCCATTGATATATGGCTGCTCATTGGACTACTTCTTTTTTGTTTGTTTGTCAGTTTTACTGAGAAATAGTTGACTTACATTGCTGATGATAGTCTGATTTATGTATTTGTGAAATAATGACCACAATAGGTCTAGCCAACACCATCATCTCATATAGATACAATAAAAGAAAAGAAGAAAAAAGAAAAAAAAATTCTCCTTGTGATGACAGCTCTTAGGATTTACAGTCTTAACAGTTTTCTAATATATCACACAACAGTGTTGGCTACAGTCAACATGTTGTACGTCACATCTCCAGCACTTACTTAGAACTGGAAGTTTTGATCTTTTGACTGCCTTCCTCCAACTTCCCCTACCCCACTATCTGCCTCTGGTGCCCACAAGTCTGATCTCTTTTTTCTATGAGGTTTTTCCCTTTCTCTCCCCCCCCCTTTTTAAAAGTTCATATAAAATGTATTATTTGCTTGAGGGGTACAGGTCTGTGATTCATCAGTCTTACACAATTCACAGCACTCACCATAGCATATTCCCTCCCCATTGTCTATCACCCAGCCATCCCATCCCTTGCACCGGCCTCAATCCAGCAAGCCTCAGTTTGCTTCCTGAGATTGAGTCTCTTCTGGTTTATCTCCCTCTCTGGTTTCATTTTGTTTCCTTTTTCCCTCCCTTCCCCTATGATTCTCTGTCTTATTTCTCAAATTCCTCCTATCAGTGAGATCATATGATAATTGTCTTTCTCTGATTGACTTTTTTCGCTTAGCATAATAGCCTTTAGTTCCATCCATGCCTTTGCAAATGCCAAGATTTTTTTGATGGTTGCATAATATATGATACACACAGACACACAGACACACACACACACACACACAGAGGCTTGTATTGCTATATATTTTCCTCTCAGGACTGTCTTTGCTGTGTCCCACAGATTTTGAACCGTTGTATTTTCATTATCATTTGTTTCCATGATTTTTTTCAATTCTTTAATTTCCTGGTTGACCCATTCATTCTTCAGTAGGATGCTCTTTAGTCTCCATGTATTTGGGTTCTTTCCAACTTTCCTCTTGTGATTGAATTCTAGCTTCACAGCATTGTGGTCTGAAAATATGCAGGTAATGATCCTAGTTTTTTGGTACTGGTTGAGACCTGATTTGTGATCCAGGATGTGATCTATTCTGGAGAATGTTCCGTATGCACTAGAGAAGAATGTGTGTTCTGTTGCTTTAGGATGGAATGTTCTGAATACATGTGTGATGTCCATCTGGACCAGTGGGTTATTTCCTTGTTGATCTTTTGCTTGGATGATCTGTCCATTTCAGTGAGGGGTGTAGTTGAAGTCCCCAACTATTATTGTATTATTGTTGATGTGTTTCTTTGATTTTTTTTTTATTAAGTAGTTTATACAGTTGGCAGCTCCCACATTAGGGGCATAGATATTTAAAATTGTTAGATCTTCTTATTGGACAGACCCTTTGAGTATGATATAGTGTCTTTCCTCATCTCTTATTGTGGTCTTTGGCTTAAAATCTAATTTGCTTGATATAAGGATTGCCACCCCAGCTTTTTTTTTGATGTCCATTAGCATGGTCAATTGTTTTCTACCCACTCGCTTTAAATCTAGAAGTGTCTTTGGGTCTAAAATGAGTTTCTTGTAGACAGCATATTGATGTTTTTTGTTTGTTTGTTTGTTTTTTGTTTTTTTTTATCCATTCTGATACCCTGTGTCTTTTGATTGGGGGCATTTAGCCCATTTACATTCAGGGTAACTATTGAAAGATATGAATTTAGTGCGATTGTATTGCCTGGAAGATGACTGTTACTGTGTATTCCCTCTGTTCCTTTCTGATCTATGTCACATTAGGCTCTCTCTTTTGCTTAGAGGACCCCTTTCAATATTTCCTATAGGGTTGGTTTGGTGTTTGCAAATTCTTTTATCATTTGTTGTCCTGCTAACTTTTTATCTCTCCTTCTATTTTCAGTGATAGCCTAACTTGATATAGTATTCTTGGCTGTATATTTTTCTCATTTAGTGCTCCGAATATATCATGCTAGTCCTTTCTGGTTTTCCAGGTCTCTGTGGATAGGTATGCTGCCAGTCTAACATTTTTTACAATTTTTAGTTACAGACCTCTTGTCCCAAGCTGCTTGCAGGATTTTCTCTTTGTCTCTGAGACTTGTATGTTTTACTATCAGATGATGGGGTATGGACCTATTTTTATTGATTTTGAGGGGGGATTCTCTGTGCCTCTTAAATTTTTTTTTTTTATTTTTTTTTTCTATTTTTTTTTCTTTTTCTTTTTTTTTTTAATATTTAATTTATTTTTTATTTTTTTTTATTTCCAGCATAACAGTATTCATTATTTTTGCACCACACCCCGTGCTCCATGCAATCCGTGCCCTCTATAATACCCACCACCTGGTACCCCAACCTCCCACCCCCCGTCCCTTCAAAACCCTCAGATTGTTTTTCAGAGTCCATAGTCTCTCATGGTTCACCTCCCCTTCCAATTTCCCCCAACTCCCTTCTCCACTCTAAGTCCCCATGTCCTCCATGCTATTTGTTATGCTCCACAAATAAGTGAAACCATATGATAATTGACTCTCTCTGCTTGACTTATTTCACTCAGCATAATCTCTTCCAGTCCCGTCCATGTTGCTACAAAAGTTGGGTATTCATCCTTTCTGATGGTGTGCCTCTTAAATTTTGACGCCTGTTTTCTTCCCCAAATTGGGTAAGTTTTCTGCTATAATTTGCTCCAATATACTTTCTGCCCCCTCTCTCTTTCTTCTTTTTCTAGGATCCCAATTATTCTAATTTTTTTCATCTTATGGTATCACTTATCTCTTGAATTCTCCCCTTGTGATCTAGTACTTGTTTATCTCTCTTTTACTCAGCTGTTTTATTCTCCATCTTTCGGTCTTCTATATCACTAATTCTCTCTTCTGCTTCATTTATCCTAGCAGTAGGAGCTTCCATTTTTTTTTTTTTTTTGCATCTAATTAAAGCTTTTTTGATTTCAACTTGGTTAGATTTTAGTTCTTTTATTTCTCCAAAAAGGAATTCTCTAGTATGTTCTGTGCTTTTCTCAAGGCCAGCTATTGTCTTTATAATCGTCATTCTGAGCTCTAGTTCCCACATCTTTCTAACGTCTCTGTTGATTAGGTCCCTAGCAGTAGTTAGTGCCTCTTATTCTTTTTTGGGGGGTTATTTTTTTCTGCTTTGTCATTTTGTCCAGAGAAGAATAAGTGAATGAAAGGACAAAATGCTAAAAGGGTAACCATAACCCCAGAAAAATATACACTAACCAAATCGGAAGAGGTCTGAACCCAGGGGGTGAGGGAAGAAAGGAGGAAAAAATACACACACACACACACACACACACACACACACACATGTAATCAGGCTGGTGAATAGAAGAGAGCCACACACTGATTTTGGTTGTATTTTGCTTTGTTAGAAGAAATGGCTTCCCAAAATTTTAAAGAAAAAGAAATTATATATATACAAAAATAGGGGTGAATATGACGAAGGGGTGGAATATGACTGTGAGGATGAATATTTAAAAAGATTTTAAAGAAGAGATTGATAGGAAGTTGGTTAATAAAAGAAAGAAGAACATTAAAAAAAAAAAAGGGAGAGAATGTGAAGAAGTGGGAGACTAGAACAAAGCCATACACTAGATTTAGGGTATATTTTGGTCTGTTAGAATAAACTGTATCCCACAATTGTAAAGAAAGAAAAACATATATGTACAAAAATAAGGTTAAATATAATGAAGGGATAAAATATGACTATAAAAATGAAAATTAAGAAAGATTTTTTTAAAAAGTATTGATGAGACAGAATCTTGGCTAAAATAGGAAAGAGGAAAATTTTTTAAAAAATAGGAAAAGAAAAAAGAAAATTAAAAAATTTAACTTGGAAAGACTAATGAATCATGGAAGAACATCCATGAATACTATATCATGTATTTTTCTAGTGCTGGAGTTTAGCGGGTCTTATTGATTGGTAAACTTGGCCTTGGCTGGATGTTTTTGCTGATCTTCTGGGTTAGGATCCTGTTGCAGTGAGTCTCAAGTGTCTTTTCCCCAGGGGGAATTGCACCGCCCTTGCTAGGGGCTAGCCTAAGTAATCTGCTTAGTTTGGGTTCCGTCTCAGTAGCTTTTGTTCCCTGAGCACTTTCTGTACAACTTGGAGGAAGAGAATGAAAATAGCAGCCCCAGAGGCACTGAGAGTGCCAGGCTCCTGTCTTCAGTGAGCCCTCAGAGAAAATTAGTCAATCATGCCTGTCTCCCTGGTCTCCAGCTGAGGTCCGTGTTCACCTGGCCTGTGACTGAGCCTTTCTGTCTCTGGTGCATGGCCCTCTTTGGAGTTTTCAGACCCAGCTGATTGCTGCAGTGCACTCTCACACTGCTCCTTCTGGTGGTGTGTGTGTGTGGGGGGGGGATTCCCCAGATCTGCCACTTGTGGTGTCCTTGTTTGAAGAGCAGTGGCCCAACTGTGCTTAAGATCACGGCTTAAGGTAACCCTCAGCTGAGAGCCCATTTCTCAGCTCCGTCCTTGCAGCTGGCTTCTCTGCTCAGATACCTGGGAGTTCTGCCACTTTCAGGCACCCCCAGTCTTTCTGTGATCCTGAAGGTCCTGAGAGCAAACTGTCCCAGTGAAGATTCCATCCCCAACTTAGCCAATGGAATGATGTCCCTCCATGGAGCAGATTTCCAAACGTTCCAATTTTGTATTCCACTGCTCTATCATTTGCCAGTAGCCAGCTGATGGAGGCTCCCTCCCCTCCATACCCCATGGTCTATATTCTCATCTATCCCCTTGGATTCACTTCTCTGCATGTCTTACCTTCCAGTAAGTGGTCGCTTTTCTGTTCATAGAATTGCTGCTATTCTTTTCTTCAGTCTTCTGTTGATTTTGTAGGTGTTCAGAATGGTTTGATAACTATCTATTAGGTCTCCTACTCCTCCACAATCTTGCTCCCCCTGGACTACTTCTAATTTTATTGTGAATTTCCTCTTCTTCTTCTTCTTCTTCTTCTTTTCAGTATTTAATGAGGCACTGATCATTTTTCTAATCTTGCAAATGAAAAGTCTACTGTATATATATGTAGTATTTGAAAATACCTGCTTCAAGGGAAACACGATTTTAAAAATTCGATGCCACAGTTAATTGGCTTTAATTATATATAAAAAGTAGAAACTGCTGAATCCTATGCCTTTTCTTTCTTTATTGAGTTTATTGTGCTTTAAAAAATCTGCATTAAAATATGAGATGGAAACAAACAAAAATATTATCAGAAAAATAATTTTGATAGTCTTAATTAAAATATAAATCCACACAAATATGGAGATAAATTAAATAGTTTTTCAGTTACTATCTAAATAAGATCCTGCATTTTAAATGTTTTATTTTTATTATCTACTTATTTATGTAACTTTCTGGTTATAAAAATCTTTTGTTTATACTATATTAAGTTTCTGTTGTTTTATGTGTTTTTATGTTTTTTTCTTGTGTTTGTTTTTTATACTTATTTATTTATTAGAGAGAGAAAGAGGTGGCATGAGCAAGGGGAGGGATAGAGGGAGGAAAGTGTACTCCTGACTGAGTGCAGAGCCAATGCAGGGCTCAATCTCAAGACCCCAAGATCATGACCTGAGCTGAAACCAAGAGTCGCATGCCTGAGTGAGCCACCCAGATGCTCCTTCTTGTCTTTTTAATGACTTTTTAAAGATCCCATCTATGTAGAAATAACTTTAACTTAAATTACACATTGTGTTATATTTATCTGTTTTTGAGGGGAAAGGTGAAGGAAGTAAAACTTATAGACTAAACACTCATAAAAGAAGACATAGGAAATAACTTAAACACAGGAAATCAGGGTTCTGGATAATCTCACTAATTTAGAGTGATAAAGTGGATAGAATATAGTTTCTGGTATCTGAGTCATGAATTCCTTTCAATCTCCTTTACTTATAACACTGTTCAAGTTATTAATGATCTCTATACATATAAATTGCCTCTCAGATTATTTTGAGAACAATAGGACAGCAACTAGTAAATTCATGGACAGAGTACCTAATTAATAATTTTGCTTTATTCATATATATTTCATTCTAGAAATGATCGAAGTACATTCAATAACTTTTTACTTTATGTTATAATTTATTTTGCAAAAATACTATGTAGATGATGCTATTTATACATAAGACATATATGCATACATACATCTGCTTTGCCAATAGTGTTAGATGCAAAGATTATAAGGATGAGTAAGATAGAATCCTACTGCAAGAAACCTACCAGTTTTTAATTTCTGCCTCTGTGAGAGAGTCCTTTTGGACTTAGTTTTGATTGGCTATGATTCTTTAGACAATATCTACAACAAATCAGAACTTAGTATGTAGCCTTACAGAAAAAGAATTGTAGAGTATTTATTCAGTACTAAAATGATTGATCTTGTATTAAATTCTAGTGTATTAGATCTTCCCTAGTTTTCTTGGATGGGGTAAACTTAATCCTCTAATCTTCTCCCAGAGGTTTGCTCTTCTTTGCCTTTATCATCATCCCACTTATTAACAGCTAGTAAGTACAAGTCTCTTTAGCTATCTTGCCATTACCAGTATGAATTTCTGTCAGGCATATTGATTATGATTTTTATTTCTCCACAATGCTTGTTTCTTATTCTCTTTACCTAGTTTTCTACTTCAAAATTTTGCTGCCTACAATATTCTCTTGGCTCTCTCCTCTAGAATATTTGCACATTAAATCATGCTTCAGAGTCATTTTATTAAATTCCTCTTATTCATGATCTCTTTGTTGTTTGGGTGGTTACATGCAATTATTTGGAACAATCTTAAAGAACCCAAAGGGCCCAAAGTAGCTATTCCTATTAAAATACACCTTCTTATTGGGTGTTAAATAGTTTATTCTCCTGTTTAGGCACACAGCTAGTGCAAGCAATGAAAAGGTACAGGGCATCTTGGATACTTTGGAATTTCAAATTATTTCCTGATGTCTTCTCAAATCTTCCTATAAAGCTTTGTGAAGCTTTTCTAAGATCGAAAACTGTATGCAAGCACCCAAGGGTCAGGCCTTTCCTAACCTATGCTTAATGGCTTTGCTGTGTGAGCTAAGATCATTTATAAAAATCACAGAAGAGCAGATTCATCTGTTACCATGTATAGTAACATCTCAAAGAGACAACCAAACATGACAGCTGAAGGGACTTGCAATTGAGAGAGAGAGAGGAAAAAAAAAACAAAAACAAAAACAAAAACAAAAAACATGAGCAGAGTTGAGAGCCATATAATTATCCTCATTCACACTGTGACTAGCTTTAAAGTGATTTATTCAAAATGGTTACCCATGTACTCTTAGTCACCTCCTTTCTTGACTAAGTGCTAAATTCTGATTTTGGTATTTCTCTGTAGAATATATTTGTCTTGCCTCTTGAAAAAGAATTGTGCTGCATTTTCAGTAGTGTTTAAATCAGTTAATCATATTTCCCAATTATCCCATAACATTACTTATTTGAATTTCAAGTTGTAATGTTCTTAGGGAAAGCTTAATATCTTCATTATACATACAGTCATGGTTAGCTAATTAGCATCCTGAATGCTGCAGTTTAACCCGGATGTCACTGTTTCTGGGTTGAATGATATGTTGGGTTTTATCATTTAAAAATTGTAATGATATTTAAAAATATCATTGTTGAATTCTAATTAATAAGAAGCCCCCTTGCAAGTGTCCAGGCACCATATGAATGCATTATAGCTCTCATTTATTGGTTTATAAATAAAAGTACCCTTGAATGTTTTCCAAAAGACTAATGTGATTTACAATACAGTTAATGAAAATTAAGCTATATTGGTTTTCCTGAAGGAAAATTGCACTACATAATTATTTTAAAAATCACTGTTTATTTCTTCAATTTGTTGAAAAACAAGAAACAGATTCAAAACCTAAGAGAACACATTGCATTTTGACATTGTCTGTAATTAAAAGATCAGTGCCTCAGAAACAATTTTATCTTGAGTTACCATTTTAGTTGCCATTGTACTTAAGGATTTTTTATCTCCTTTCCTTAAATAGGCATTCTTGTTTTTTAAATACAAAATGTAAAGGAGCTGCAATTATTTCTGTTATTAGATAAGTATCTTGTAGTTTTACTAATTTTTAGCATTTAGGTCTCGTTATTTTAATTTAATGATTATTATACAATGTACAAAAATATGAATCAACAGAAGTCAGAGAAATGAAGTGATGTGTACTCTGTTACATGTTGGACAATGGCAGAATTGGTACTAAAACTCAGTCCTCTGAATAGCCAGTCTAATGCTTTTTCCTTTATCTGGACTTTTGGTGCCCTGTGATCACTTGAGCTGTGGTATCCTAGAAAATATACATTCAAGGTTCCTCCCTGTCTGTCCATGGCCTGGTAGCTCTTTTCATTTTAGCACTCATTACTATTCCATTGTCTGGGGTACCTGGTTGGCTCAGTCAGTAGAACATGTGATTCTTGATCTTGGGGTTATGAACTCATGCCCCCTGTTGGGTATAGAGATTACTTTAAAAAATCATATTTCATTGTCTGGATGCACAATAGTTTATCCATTTACCAACTGAAGAACATCTTGATTGCTTCTGGGTTTAGGTAATTATGAATAAAATGATTTATAAAATCCATGTGAAGTTTTTGCATGGAGGTAAGTTTTCAATGATTTTAGGTAAGGAGTGAGATTTCTATATTGTATCATATGGAAGGAGTATGTTTAATTTTTTAAGAAACTGACAAAGTTTTCCGAAGTCTATACCATTTTGCATTCCCTCCAGCAATGAATGGACATTCCTGTTGCTCCACATCGTTAGCACTATTTAGTATTTTCAGTGCTCTGAATTTTGATCATGCTAACAGGTGTGTAGTGGTATCTCATTGTTGCTTTAATTTGCATTTCCCTGGTGACACATGATGTGGAGCATGACATCTTTTCCATAGTAACCTTTTAACAGAATCATTCCCTTCTTAAAACTCATCATTGACCCCTCATTACTTGTGAAAAACAGACTCTATGATGGCCTGGACAGTTTGCTACGATTTGGCACATGCATAGTTACCTTGTCTTGTATTAGGTATATATTGTTGCTGTAACAAATTACTACAAGCTACACATACTTAAAGCACAGTGCTTAAAACAACACAAGTTTATTATCTGAGGGTTCTCATAAGTCAGAAGTCCAGCATGGATCTCACTGGACTAAGATCAAGGTGTCAAGAGGACTGTATTCATGTTGAGGTTCCAAAGAAGGATCTTTTCTGTTGCTGAAGATGCACAATTCAAATTCACAGAGTTGTAGGACTAAATGTCTCTATTTCCTTGCTGGCTGTCACCTGGGGCAGCCTTAGTTTCTTGGTGCCTCGCTTTAGTTTTTGCACATGGACCTCTACACCTCAGAACCAGCAACAGGGCATCTATCCTTTTCAGGCTGCGATCTCGCCAACCTTTCTTCCATAGTCACATCTCTCTTTGACTACAACCTGAAACCACTTTTAAGGAATTGAGAGATCAAATTAGCCCTACCTGTGTAACCCAGTGTAATTTTCCCATCTCAAGATCTGTAACTTTAATGATATCTGTAAAATACCCTTTGCCATGGGTTCACAGATTTCAGAGGATGTAGAATTTTTATTCTTATCACACATCTCTTATTACCTTGATCACTCTCTAGCCACATTGCTTCCTTTCTGTTCCCAAACCTGTGAAGCACTTTCCTACCTGAGATACATTGAATTTCCTGGGTCTTCCTCCTTGGATTTCTTCTTCTGACTCTTTGCATGGTAGTAGACTTAGTCAAAGTTGGTTCAGAAAGTAGGTCCAACTGAATTCATAAATAAGAATTTGGTGAATTGAAGCTATGAAAATTTGGGGAGAACAGAAGCTGTAGACAAGATATTGAGTCTGACAAGTAAGAAGGTAATACAATTTCTCAAACTTACATGGTTGGACCGTTAACTCAGGTCCCTGATGTATTGGAAGAGGTTGAGTTTTGGGCATGTGAATTTTTTTTTTTTTTCCTGCAATCAGTGTCCTCTCTTGTATTGGGATAAGAAAAGTACATGAGGGTTTATCAAAAGCAATCAGGAAACTCATTTGCATTCTTCTTCTCTAATGCTGGATCTTTTGTTTTAGCTGAGGGGTTAGTAGGCTACTGATTTTGAAAAAGAATCATTCAAAGAAGAAGGCATTGCTTAAGAGAGAGTATAAAAACACCAGTTATTTTTCAGACAGAAGTTTGTTTTAAATTATATTCTCCTGACTCTCTAAGGATTTCTTTCCCACCTAGAGATGAACTCTTAAGTGTCAATCTTGATCTTTTTACATGGAGAATGAACAAATATATATTGCATAATTGTTAAGTAGCAAGCCAGTAGAGTGTGTAAAATAGAGCCAATGCTGTGACAGCCCTCCTAGTCTGATGAAACTCCATAGATATCCATCACCTTGTATTAGAAAATGCAATACAGCCCTTAGAAATGTCATTGCTATTTTCAACTCAACATTATTTGGGACTGGTGAATAAATTAATCAGTCTCCCTTTTAAGACACTGTAGCTTCATTTTTTTTTTTTTTTTAAAGATAAGTCTGCTTCAGGATTTGAAGGTTGAGGGATTGAAGAAGAAAAGCTTTCCCCTGTTTATATCCTGGTAAAGGGAAGCCTTGCACTTAATTTCATTTCTTCACATTAGCTAAGGAAATTTTTGTATCTCAGGATATAACCTGATGTTTAATAGTGGAATGAGTAGTGTAAAACAGGATATGATTTGGAATTAAGGAAATGGAATACAATGTGGAAGAGGCTGAGACATTACAATGAATCCTGGCTTTTCTGTAAAATCTAGCTACTACCTGCTTGTACTTTTTTTTTTAATTAATTTTTAATTTTTTATAAACATATATTTTTATCCCCAGGGGTACAGGTCTGTGAATCACCAGGTTTACACACTTCACAGCACTCACCAAAGCACATACCCTCCCCAGTGAACCTGCTTGTACTTCTTAAGGCTATTGATTGTTAAGGGTGTTGGCAGAAGAAAAGGGAATCAGGTGGTTCTGAAGTGGTATTTAAGGTTTTGATGGAGAATCCATGAACAGGTGGTAATGAGGAAAACACTGATAGTCACTGGAGATGGCCATGTAGGCAAAGTGAGGTAGTACCTTGCTTCTGAGGATCTAAAACACAGAATTCAACAGAAGGGTCCAAGTATCAGGAGTATGATCATGATGGTGACTGAACTTGGGGATGGGGTGAAATACCTGACTGCAAAACTAAACAACCATAAGACAGGTTTGATGTTTAGTCACAGATCATTTTGCCAGAGCTTCTTTCATGACTCCATCCTTGATGAAATCACAACAGGATTTCTCATAGTGATATTTTTGAGCTTCTAAATGGAAGTTAAGGAGCCTAGCTACAGGGAGATGAGGAGACTATTATACAATTGTCTCCAAAACTTGTGGCTTTAATTTTTTTTCTTTTTTATTCATTTCTATCCCCCTCTCCTTACCAATCCTACTTTTTAATTCACTTCTGTCTCCCTTCTTTCTCTTCTTTGGTTCATGGCAAAGAAGAATAGAGGATGACAGTATAGGGGCCATGAGGAAAATAAGGGAACCTTCTTTCTGTTAACCTTTGAGAAGTCCTGCCATAGACAATTCTATATATTTTTGAACAGGGATGTTACCAATGATCATCAAGTGAAGAAAGTCATATTCTCCAGTTGAGCAAACAGAGATTGGATTGTCAGTCACCTGTGTGATCAATTTTTTCTTAAAGAAACACAAAGTATCTGCCCTTTATAGCATCAGCTGTGACACCAGAAGTGCATTACAAAGAATCTCCCTAAATTATTTCCTTTTCCTCCTTCTATCCTTCATTCAGCAGGAGTTTATCTTATTTTTCCTCTTTCTTGTGATTTTGAAATTTGTGCTGAATGCACAAGAGGGCTAAAGTACAACAGTTTCTTGGTGCAGAGACTTGCCACCCAGTTGGCATTTTTATTATAAGAACAATTACCTGGGGAGGTGATTTACTGGCAAGAACAAAATCAGTGTATCCTATTATCTCCCAGTGCTTCCCTAACAGACTCTCTAGGACATAGTATATAGAATTCAGAGGGATCTTGAGTACAGAATCAGGACATTCTGAAAATCTGAACAAGGAAAATTGAAAAATTGAACCTCAAACATCTGTATCTCTTTGTAGTAGATACAGTTGCTTATCAAGATGTAATAAGATAAATAACATTTGCCTTAAGGTAAATAGGTAAAGGGATATTATATGTTATTAATAGCCTTAGAATAATGCAGTCTAGATTAATAGCATCACAGCATCATGACCTCAGCATCATGACCATCATAGCATCATACATTAAACTATGTAAAATAGGAAAAGCATTCTACTTGACTTTGCATGATGAGTTATTACTTTAGGTGCTTGGGTGCCTTTTAATAGGTCATCTGGAGTGCTCTCAAACTCTGTAATGATCTCAGAAAATGAATTCACTCTCAAACCAGTATTTGTTTTCTTTCTTTCGTAAAAGGGTTACTGTAAACACTTTATGACATGCTCCCCTTGATTTTTCTTTATCCCAACCCATTCCCATGCCCTTATTCAGTTACCCAGTGCCCTCCTGGTATTTCTGGGTGCTTGAGATTATTGAACCCCATAATCTTGACCTTTACTCTTTGTCTTCCATATTTTTTTTTTCTGTATGAGTTATCCATTGCTGTATAACAGCTGTAAAACCTAATGGGTTAAAATAATACACATTTATTATCTCACAGTTATGTGGGTCAAGAGTTGAAGAGTAGCTTAGCTGGGTATTTCTGGCTCAGGATCTCTCTGGAGGTTGCAGTCAAGCTATTGATGGAGGCAAGAGTCATGTGAAGGCTTGACAGGGGCTGGGATACCTGCTTCCAAGAGGACTCACTCACATTCACTTGGCAAGAGGCCTTTTGTTAGGGCAGCTGGCTTTTTCCACAGTGAGTGATGCCTTTTATCACTGAGTCTTGAAATTCATATACCATCACTTCTTCCATATTCTATTCATTGGAAGAAAGTCACTAAATCCACCTTACTGTCAAAGAGGAAAATCAAGCTGTCTTGAAGGAAGGAGTATCACATAACTGGCGGGTGTATTTTAAAACTACCAAATCTCCCATAACCCACCTATGTCTTCAGTTCACCTATCTCATGTCTTTATTAGTTCAAGATGAAACTACTAACAATTGAGAGTAATTATGTTAAAATATTTAGTTCTTTTGGGGAACATAGTATAAAGATTAAAAAAGCATACAACCAGTTCATATTGTGGCTCTCTACCATTTACTGCTTATATGACTTTGGGAAAGTCATTTAAGCTTTATAAACCTGCTTTCATCAATTGTTAAATGGGGATTTTGATATCTACCTTGCAAGATATAGTAGAATCAAAGTCATGCATGCAAAACAACTAAAACAGAGTTTTCCATGTAACAGGTTCACAGTTGGTTGCTATAGCAACAACATTGATTATTATGGTAGCCATTGCATTGTATTTGGGAACTCTGTATTTTGATGACATTGGCATAACTCAAAGAAATTTCTTTTTTTTTTTTTTTCAAAGAAATTTCTAAATGGTGAAAATCACTGTGCTAATGGGTATGAAGCAACATTTATTATCAGAGCTCTCCTCAGCTCGAAGGCTTATTTCCATCCCCCACTCAGCTGGTCCTTCAGTGATCTCGCCCAGAGAGGTCAGTGTATTTTTAGTCAAAACGTCAGTCAGTGTAGGGTCCTGGCTCTGAGCCCCTGCTCTACTGCCTATGAGCTATGTGGTCTTAGGCAAACTTTTTAAATCATCTTTCCTCATATATAAATTTAGGATACTTATTCCCTTTTGCAGCACAGTGAATCAGTTGTAGCAGAAACAACAGTGGCTCACAAACTGATATCTCTTTTTGTTTAGTAAGTCAGTAGTTCCCAAATAGGGCTGTTCATTGGAATCCCCAGGAGCACTTAAAAAAAATCCTGATGCCTGGTCCCCATCCCAGAGATTTTGATTTAATTATTCTGGAGGCTATCTGGCATCTACACATTTGTGATTTTAAAAAGCTCCCCAGGTATTTCCAATGTGCTAATAACCACTGGTTTAGGTCGATAATTTTCTCTCTTACATCATTAGACCAAATGGTCTAAATCAATTAGATTTCAGTTAAAGTAGTCTAAAACCACTTATTTGGATCTTATCTTTCAATGCTTTTGATCTTTTATTTTTTCCCCTCTTGAAAGTTTTATTTTTCTCAGTACACGTTTGACCCATTTGTTCTGTGCTTCCTGATTTTATTATGCTAGTTTTGCCCAACCCCCCCAAGTCCCTTGTGGTATGGGTCATATATTCTACTTTTTAAAATAAGAAAGGAATAAGCAAGTATAAATTCATGTTGTTGCTTTTAGATAGATTATTCTTCCAGCAGGAAAGATGACACCATGTTGCTTTGGTGGAAGTAGATGGGCATCCTGCATGCTTCATAAGAACCATTGATGAATGGTGTCATTGGCACACTGGACTAAGTATTGGCAATAGTGCATATAACAGATGGAGCTGAGTGTAGGCAGTCAAGTGTTCAAGCTCTGTGTCTGAATTGACTAATGGTTTTGATGGCAGAAATTCAAGGCCAAAGCACTGGGATGCCAGTCTTTGTGTTGTATGAATGCCTGCAATTAAAGCTATGAGACCACTCCCTTTCTGCTCTAACTCAAATTTAATTAATTTTGAATTAAAACAAATAGTTTTCATGACCATATGAGGCACATTTTGGGTTTGGCTCATCAGGATTAGTGTAATGACGTCTCCACCCCTTGGTTATTCCCCACAAAAGACCCCTAAGAAGCTGATTTAAAATGCCATCCAAAGTGGCATGTTGCTGTTAAATATTTTGATATGTATAGGGCATTTTCATATCCGTGTCCTATGTAGAGTATTGGTAGGTGTCCTGTTAGAAAATGCCAGTGGCCTAATGTAGCATAGAACCAGTATGGACATTTGGCACTTGTCCAAAACTCCAAGAAGGTCATTTCAGAACTATTTCAGGCCAGGTCTTGTCTAAAATAAAGATACAGTTCAAGATGTAGTTTTTAGATGAAAGTTTTTATTCATACCTTATCTGGTTATTGTTCTCATAATTAGCTGTACTGGTTAAAGTTCAGTCGTAATACATCTAAGATCGTAACATTAGTTTCTATGTGGGTTATTTAGCTTTATTTTATCTCATTATCACAGATTGTTCTTTTAATCCTGCTAGGGGCCTTGCAAGGGTCTTCTCTCTGGAAAGAAAAAAATGTATATAATTACTTTTAGATTTTGTATGCTAATACTCTTCATTCTCTACATTGGAAAACTATGTAACTCAGATTACTTGGCTGCTTGTGCGGATACCGGCATATGATTTGAGTAAATTGGATCTGAGTTAGTGTAAACTCTCTCTTGGGTCATTTTCACCCTGTTTGCTTCTTTTCAGAGACTCCAACAGTAAAAATATTCATGAGTGTAGGAATAGGGTAATTATAATGAACTGACTAGTGGTTTCATTAAATACATGGGACAAATGAAAATGAAAACACAATGGTCCAAAGCCTTTGGGATACAGCAAAAGTGTCATAAAGAGGAAGCATATAACAATACAGACTTACCTCAAGAAAGATCTCAAATATACAACCTATCCTTATACCTGAAGGGGCTAGAAGAAGAAAAACAAATGAAGCTAAAGCCTCAGAAGATTGCAAATAATAAAGACTAGAGCAGAAATACATGCTATGGAAACTTAAAAGGCAAGAGAACACATGAATGAAACTAGGAGCTGGTTCTTTGGAAAAATTAATAAAATTGATAAACCCTTAGCCAGACTTATCAAAAAGAAAAGAGAGTCAAATAAATAACCTCACAAATGAGAGAGGAGAAATGATAACTGACAATGCAGAAATACAATTATAAGAGAATGTTATGAAAAACTATATTCCAACAAGTTGGACAACCTAGAAGAAATGGATAAATTCCTAGAAACATATAAACTACCAAAACTGAAACAGTAGGAAATAGAAAACTTGAACAGACTGATAACCAGCAAAGAAATTGAGTCAGTGATCAAAAATCTCCCAATAAACAAAAGTCCAGGGCCAGATGGCTTCATAGGGGAATTCTACTAGACATTTAAAGAATAATTAATACCTATTCTTCTAAAACTATTCAAAAAAGCAGAAAAAAGGAAGGAAAGTTTCCAAATTCATCCTATGAAGCCAGCATTACTCAGATACCAAAACCAGATAAAGAGACTCCAATAAAAAAGAGAACTACGGGCCAATATCCCTGATGAACATAGATGCAAAAATTCTCAACAAAATTCTATCAAATACAATCCAACAGTACATTAAAAAATCATTCACCATGATCAAGTGGGATTTATTCCTGTGCAGCAAGGGGGGTTCAATATTCACAAATCCATGTGATATACCACATTAATAAGAGAAAAGGTAAGAACTGTATGATCCTTTTAATAGAGGCAGAAAAGGCATTTCACAAGGTACAACATCCATTCATGATAAAAACCCTCAAGAAAGTAGGGTTATAGGGACCATACGACCACATAATAAAGGCCAAATACAAAAAAACCCACAGCTAATATCATCTTCAGTGGAGAAAAACAGAGATTTCCTTCAAAGCTCAAGAACAAGACAGCAATGTCCACTCTCACCACTGTCATTTAATGTAGTACTGGAAGTCCAAGCCTCAGCAATCAGACCATACAAAGAAATAAAAGGCATTTAAATTGGCAAGGAAAAAGTCAGTCTTTCACTATTTGCAGGCCATAGAATATTCTATATAGAAAATTTTTATATGTAATGTGTTAATGTTACTATTAAAGTCACTGGCAAATTCTGGCCCCTACCTACTTTTAGGTTTGCTTCCAAGACCCGGGTCCTCAAAGTCTCTGAGCTGCCAGTTCTGACAGTTACCTTTGTGTTAGTAAGAAGAGATGAGGCTCTATTTGAATAATGAACACTAACACATCAATAGCTTACCGTACAAAAGTTTTACTCATGCAAAGTCCACTGTCTTCTCAGTGGCTCTCCAGGATACTTTCTTCAAAAAGTTACTTAGTGGGATGCATGGCTGGCTCAGTTAGATAAGCATCTGCCTTTGGCTCAGATCATGATCCTGCCTTTGGCTTAGATCATGATCATGGGGGCCTGGATGGGAGCCCCACATTGAGCCCCGCATGGGGATCCCTGTTCAATCTCTCCCTCTGCCCCTCCCCTGCTCATGATCTCTCTCTCTCTCTCTCTTTCTCTCTCTCAAATAAGTAAGTAAAATCTTAAAAAAAAAAAAAAAAAAAAGAAGTGACTTAGGAAGATTCTCTGCTACCAGCTTGTGAAGCTATCATCTCAAACATGTAGCTCCTCGGTCCTTAAAGCAAAGCAAAGAGGGAGACCTCCTGAGCTTACAGCTCCTGCTTGCAGCTCATAGTTTAGAACTGGAGGAATGTGTGCCCTGGAAGAGGAGGATAAAGGAGGACCTGGTAAGTGCAGAGCGCACGTTGCCATACTGTCACTTCATTCTCTTCATTTCCCTTCTCTGAGCTTCACCTCATATTTCATCCCTTGCAGGTGTCTCCAAGCTAGTCTTCCTGGCTTTGGTGCCTGGCGTCTTCAGTACATTCTCGACATTGCTGCCAGAATTCATCTTATAACAGTGCTTTCATCATATCAGCTCTCTGCTGCAGTATCTTCAACAGCCACTCTCCATTACTTATAAACACAGTCCAGATTCCTCAGTGTGTGTCATATAAGGCTTTATGGTTTGGCTCCAGGCTACATTCCTAAGCTGAGCACTGTGTTTCTCCAACACGAACACTCGACTTGAATTCTCAGCTCCACTCACACTCATGGTCTTCTAAACACACCTTGCCCAGGTCTACCTCTGCATGATTATTTTCACTGTTTCTTCTACCTCTCTCTATCCCTGAAGAGTTTCTGGTCCAGGAACCCAAAGTAATTGCTGTCTCTCTGCTTTATTCCCATTTCATCTATTATTTGTGGCATTCAGCTGGCATGGGCATTGCTGACTGGCATCATTGCTTAACTTCTCCTGTGCATTTGTCTTATCTCTTCTATTAGATCATTTGCAAATGGGAGCTGTATCTATTCCTGCATATCCCAAAGATCTCAGAAAAATGCTGAAAGCAGTCATGTATGGTAAAATTTGTTGAGAAAAATGAGTGCCTGAATGATTGAATAGGGAACTCTAATTTGCTTTACCTGATCCATAAGCTCCGGTTTCATGTAGTGATCTATTAACATTACAATGGGATTTGTATTCTTATTTCTAGTACATGTAGACAGTGTAGAATCTCTGGTTTAGAGGTCTTAAGAAGAATACTGGGATTCCTAATCTTCGCTTGGTTTTATGTAAAGGAAGTTTTTAAATTCTCTTTCTTAGTGACCTAGGAAAGCTCATGGTTTGTGGTAGGGAATGTTTGGTTTTGGATTCTGCTTTATATCAACGTATTAATATTATGATTAAGAAGTAACTACACAGTTAAGAATGCAAAGCTTTGAAGCCAGAGAGCTTTGGGTTCAAATTACAGAACCTATACCATGTGATTGTGTGCTTTGGGGACTCACTTTCTCTGTTGAGTTTCCATAAAATGGTTATAGCATCTACCTCGGTCACAGAACCATTGAAATGATGAAATGACACAGTCTTCAAGACACTCAGCACAGAACCTGACAGAGTTATTGTTCAAAAATGGTTAATTCTACCACTAATATTTATGCTATTTAAGAAGATATATATGTCGCTTTATTTGAGTCTAAAAAGAAACATTGTTTTTGTTCTTTTTCTCCCTGGACTTTCCTTTTATTTTATTTTTTTTAAGACTTTATTTATTTGAGAAAGGGAGAGAAAGCGTACAAACAGGGGGTAGCTGCAGAGGGAGAAGGAAAAGCAGGCTCCCCACTGAGCAGGGAGCCTGACCCCAGGGCTAGATTACAGGACCCTGAGATCATGACCTGAGGCGAAGGTAGATGGATGCTCAACCAACTAAGCTACCCAGGCACCATCCCTGGAATTTCTTTGCAAAACAGAGGTGGACAGAGGAATAGAGGGCTCCATCCAGAAAATAATTTGGCATCAGGTGCCCTAGCAAAGCTCACTGCTGTGACCACTGCACAGATAAGAAAGAACTTCCACGTTGTGGCCCACTGGGCTGCTGGACCTGTTCCCTGCAGTGACTCCAGGGCTGGCTGGGTTATGAAAGGTGTGGTTAATTGTGGGAGGAGGTGGTGATATAACAACCTTAATCATGACTGCTCCTGCAATCCAGTAAAACTGTAATGGCTATTGAAAGATAAAGGGCAGCTCCACTTAGAACATCAAAATAAAGAGTAAGAAAAAGTAATAAAAGGAAGACACTTTGGTTCATGCCCAGTCTTGTTTTGTTTTGCTTCTTAGCAGAGCAGCTGAATGAGAATTTAATTTGCTGTGAGTACTGGCAGTGTGCAGGGAAAAAATAGAACTTACAAATGTTTTGAATTACTGGGAAGCTTGTGAAATTGTATGCACTGTTCAGTTTTCTACATTTTTATGAGTGTGATACCTTGTTTCAATAGTGGGGGTTGAGGTTGCTATGTGTAGGATTTGTTATTCCATTGTATTCTAAACAATTTAACAGATTTATCTGAGGTTTGAGGAACAAAAGACTTCAGCAAGTTGACAAAGCAAAATGTGGCAGATTTGATTTTATACCAAATCTAAATTTAATGTTCACAAACAGGGGAAAAATGAAATGAAGGGACGGTGGGTCTGGCAAATGGTAGTGCTATCTACATTTAGTTTATCCAAGCTTCTGCTTTTCCTTTCCTGACCTTTGGAAACCCAGTGCCCAAGAATTGCCAAGGATTTTGTAAGCTACATTTTCTTTACCCACTATAAAAACTGATAACTTCTATACTGAGGAAATTATTTAAAACACTGGTACTATAGCAGTTTCAACCATTTAGGCTTTTAGACTTAAAAAATATTAAATTTTTAAATACATATAAATTTGAATTATAAGCAAATTTTCTTAATCTCTGGGTCAAATTTGGATGCAAGAATGGAATCAATTTTCTTGCATTTTTGGTAGGATCTAAAATTACTTACCTAAGGTTGGAACTTCCTGTTTTTCTAAGTCAAGGCAAGAATAGAGGATGTAGAATAAAAAGAAGTTATTGTAAACTGAGTTCAAAGAGTCAGTAACCAAGAATGATCATGGGGGAAGATCAAATAATGTGAAAATGTCTATACTACCTAGAGCAATCTACACATTTAATGCAATCTCCATCAAAATACCATCAACTTTTTTCAAAGAAATGGTAAAAATAATCCTAAAATTTGTATGAAACCAGAAAAGAGCCTGAATAGCCAGAGGAATGTTGAAAAAGAAAACCAAAGCTGGTGGTATCACAATTCTAGACTTCAAGCTCTAATACAAAGTTGTAATCATCAAGACAGTATGATACTGGCATAAAAACAGACACATAGAACAGTGGAACAGACTAGAGAGCCCAGAAATGAACCTTCAACTCTATGGTCAACTAATCTTTGACAAAGCAGGAAAGAATGTCCAATGGAAAAAAAAATACAGTCTCTTCAACAAATGGTGTTTGGAAAATTGGACAGACACATGCAGAAGAATGAAACCAGACCATTTCCTTATACCACACACAAAAGTAGACTTAAAATGAATGAAAGACCTCAACGTGAGACAGGAATCCATGAAAATCTTTGAGGGGAACAGAGGCAGCAACCTCTTTGACCTCATGGTAACTTCTTCCTAAAAAATCACCAAAGGCAAGGGAAACTACTACAAAAATGAACTATTGGGATATCATTAAGATCAAAAGATTTTGCACAGCAAAGGAAGCAGTCAACAAGACCAAAAGACAGCTGACAGAATGAGAGAAGATATTTGCAAATGACATATCAGATAAAAGGCTAGTATCAAAATCTATAAAGAATTTATCAAACTCAACTCTCAAAGAACAAATAATCCAATCAAGAAATGGACAGAAGACATGCAGACATTTCTGCAAAAGTCTGCAATTTCTGCAAAGAAGACATTCAAATGGCCAAAAGACACATGAAAAAGTGCTCCACATCACTCGGTCAGGGAAATACAAATCAAAACCTCAGTGAGATACCATCTCACACTAGTCAGAATGGCTAAAATTAACAAGTCAGGAAATGACAGATGCTGGCGAGGATGCGGAGAAAGGGGAACCCTCCTACATTGTTGGTGGGAATGCAAGTTGTGGGCAGCCACTCTGGAAAACAGTATGAAGGTTCATCAAAAAGTTGAAAATAGAATTACCCTCTGACCCAGCAAATGGACCACTGGGTATTTACCCCAAAGATACAAATGTAGTGATCCAAAGGGGCACATGCACCCCAATGTTTATAGCAGCAATGTCCACAGTAGCCTCCCTATGGAAAGAACCTAGATGTCCATCAACAGATGAATGGATAAAGAAGATGTGGTATACACACACACACACACACACACACACACACACTCACACACTGGAATACTATGCAGCCATCAAAAAATGAAATCTTGCCATTTGCAATGACATGGATGGAACTAGAGGGTATCAAGCTAAGTGAAATAAGTCAATCAGAGAAAGACAATTATCATATGACCTCACTGATATGTGGAATTTGATAAACAAGACAGAGGACCATAGGGGAAGGGAGGGAAAAATGAAATAAGACAAAATGAGAGAGGGAGAGAAACCATAAGAGACTTAATCTCAGGGAATAAACAGGGTTGCTGGGAGGGGGTAGGAGCAATGGGGTGCCTGGGTGATGGACATTGGGGAGGATATGTGCTATGGGGAACACTGTGAATTGTGTAAGACTCATGAGACACAGACCTGTATCTCTGAAACAAATAATATATGTTAATAAAATTAAAGTGAGTATGAGAGTAAAGGGAAATAATTGGGTCACATTACCTTATGTTGCTGCAAAGAACAGATAAAAGATTCCCCAAAATGAAATTCTTATTTATTTTATAGCATAGAAAAATACAGCAAGGATTACTTAAAAATAAAGTCATAATTATAGTGGAAAAAAAAAAAAGAGTGATCATGAGGCTTGCAATGGGAAAGCTGGATTTATTTTCTTAAAAAGATTTTCTTCTTGTTTCCCTAAGAGCAATGTAAGTGGCCCTCTCAAAGATAAATGGCAAGAGAATGTTTTCAGGTTTCTATCTTTCTATTCTTCTGACTTTCCCTGACTCCAGTGCCAGCTCTGACAGGTGATGGTTCATGACATTAAAATACGAGGCAGGCATCAGTGACAGAGGAGCTGGAGCTGGGCTCAGAGCTTGAGCTACCCCAGGCCCCAGTCCACTTCAAGAAACATAATTCAAGTGAAAAATTGTTCTTATAAGGACAGTTTCAAGAGAGGCTCTGTAGCTCCCCCTTTCATGGCCCTGCCACTTCCTACTCCATCTCTCTAGGAATTCTGGAGTTGGCATTGCCTTCTGGGTCGTCAGTCTACTGTCGTCAGTCTACTGCTAAGGACTTGCTAAGAATCAGCCAGTGGACGGTACCTAGGATTGTGATGTGATAAAGTCTAGTCAGGGGTCAAAATGGGAACAGAGACAAGGGTGTCTTATCAAAACTGGCTGGCTAACTGGGAAGTAGGGGCAAAAAAAGGAGAGAGTGGGTGTCAAGTGATGCAGAGGCAAAGAAAGAAAGAAGGAAAAAAAGAAGGAAGGAAGAAAGGAAAAAAAGAAAAAGAAAGGAAGGAAGGAAAAGAAAAGAAAAGAAAAAACAGGCAGCCCATCCAGTACTCAGTTCTGAGCATCTTTAGAATAAAGGCAGAGAGCAATTATGCCCTTTGGATTACATGTCTCTGGCTCTGACTTCCCCAATACCTCATTCTTATCTGTAAAAGAACTAAACAAACAAAATTGTTGCTGGGGAAAGCACGGGGTTATGCAGGGAACCTAATAAAAACAGATCTCAGAGTTCAGGTGTCTTTGAACAACTACATGTAAATTACCTTTTTCCTCCATATCTGTGCCTGGGGACTTCTCTTCCTTCTCTCTTCCTTTTCTGCTTCTGCTTCCTACTCAAGCCCTGCTTTCTTACCCTTATTTGTTTTTGCTCTCACTTAATAACAACCAGGGGCTGCCTTGACCCTGCTAATGTGAAACGCTGCTAGGGCTGCATGTAGGATTGTTCTTTTGTTGTTGTTTAATTCCTAATAGGTCCCAAACTTTAATCATGGCTGCAGGTGAGTTGAAGACTAATATTTTCTAAACTTTTGTTTGTGTGAGTATAAATGTATAGAAGAATATATCCACATTATAGTCTTAAGTAAGATCAGGTTTATGCATTATTGGAAGACTAGGTTTAAATAAGGACTACATATTACATAGGCAGAGGCATTTTAAAATGAAATAGTGGCTTTTAGAAAATATCTGGTTTTCCTAAGGCTCTGAACACCAAACTATGGAGATGTTTCCCAAATATTCTTTGTCTCGATTTTGTTTGTTTTCTCAGAAGATTTTGTGATCTGAGTAGCATCTCTTTATGTTTTTTATTTTGTTATTGTTTGTCTAATCTAATATATGCTTAGTTTTCTGCTTTACTAGTTTGATTATTTATCTTTTTCAATAAGTTTTCAGAAAGGAATCCTTAGAAATGCACACTGTAGCCACTCTATGGCTGTTCCTAAAGATATCACAGTATGGAAAATACTACATATTTCTTGTGAAAGAGGATGAATGTTTATTATATATCCCATTTAGTAATATCTCTCCCTTACCTGAGGACGTGGTCTCTATCTTAAACAAATGTGACCTTTGGGGATTTAACACATCAGCCAGGGAGCCACATAGCACAAATCTGCAGGCATGTGACCCTGAAAAACAGCTAAGGGTTTATACATTATATATAAAACAATGAATGTACTCTTTTAAAAAGGACTCTTGTAATCCATAGAGTGTGTTAGCTTTGATGGTCTCTGAGTCAGTGCTTAGTTGCTTCTTTTTATTGTTCTTTCTTTCCAATAATTGCAGCGGTCCCCTTGCTGTGCCTCAGGTACTGATACTAATGAGAATCTCTCAACACTTGTGGGTCGAATGACATTTTTAAAATTTTATTCTGTGAGTTGGGATTAGCAGATTATCTAAATTTATTATTTTAAAGCTTTCTGTTACATTTTCATATTACTGAATAACAACCTTTTTTAAAAAAAATTATTTGTTTAGAGAAGAGAGAGAGGGAGAGAAAGAAGGGGAGAGGGAATATCCCAAGCAGACTCCATGTTGAGTACAGAGCCCGAAGTGGGGCTCGATCTCAGGACCCTGAAATCATCATGGCTAAAATCAAGAGTTAGATGTTTAACTGAAAGAACTATCCGGGGACCCTTTGAATAACTACCTTTTATATAGCCCAATAATCAAATCAGATACTGGATATTTATATACCTAGAATAAAAAAGAGGCTTAAAATAATCAATTTTAATGATCACATTTGCAGTAATGTCATTTAAATACTATTGGATGATTTGCAACTGGCTGACTGACGTTTTTTTTCTTAACCGTTGCTTCCTTGTATTTTATTTTTAAAAATCCATGATTAAAAGTGAATGTAACAACGTGGACAGTGAGTTCACTGAGTGTGGTCAGAATCCAGGAGTGGGATCTAAGGCTATCTTTCAGGTATAATCCTTTAGGACAATTATGTAACCATTATTTTGACATGTGGCCCCTCCTAATTTCTCCAGATTGTGAACCTGCTTTCCTCCTCTTTGTTCTTCATGTGAAACATCTCCCACTTTCATCTTCCCCACTGGACTTAGCATAATTTGTTTTCTCTTCCTGGAACATTCTTTCCTATTCTCATTACCTTCTAAACTCTTAGTTCTTT
This sequence comes from Mustela erminea, assembly GCF_009829155.1. Classification (NCBI taxonomy): domain Eukaryota; kingdom Metazoa; phylum Chordata; class Mammalia; order Carnivora; family Mustelidae; genus Mustela; species Mustela erminea. The sequence goes on along the minus strand of NC_045627.1, from coordinate 33,645,633 downwards.
AGGCCTTAGTAGCACAATGTCCAGAAACCAATGGGCAATCACCCCAGCTCCATCCAATCTGCCCATGATGGGCTCTCATTACAACCTGTGCTTGTCCTCCATAGCATTGCTACCACGGCAGTTTCGCATTTATGTATGTGATCCTTTAGTTAATGACTTTCTCCCTACTAGATTGTAAGTGAAATGAAGATAGGAATAGTGTTTGTTTCTGCTTCCCTAGCATAGTTCCTGGGACAAAGTATTACATAGTTGTTGAATGAATATTTGAATGAATGAATATAGTAGGTAAAGAAGTTTATTATTAATATTATTATTATTTGTTTTTAAGATAAAAGATTTTGTCAATCTGGTACCTTCACTTATATAAGTATCTCCTTTGGTGGAAACAAAGCAAATAATATAGATTGGTATATTCCAGAGAAAATTTGGTTCAAAGATGAAACACAAAGTTTAGTAGGATTCTTTCAATTCTAGAGAGAGTAATAAAAACAAAGTTTCGGTTTATTCTATCCATATGCACATATGGCTACAATTTTATATATATATGCATTTATTTGTATATGTAAACAGAATGACTTTAATAACGTTATTAAGTGGCTACTATGTATAGGTAATCTATTAAAATTTAGAGAAGATAAAAACAACTAATAATGTTTTTGAATGGTTCCTACATTAGGTGCTTTCACACAATTTATCGCATTTATTTTCTGTAAGAGTTCTACTCTTACAAAATGACTCAGAAAGATGCAATATCTTTCCCAATGTGACAAACCTCATAAGTGGCTCAGTTGGGAATTGTTCTTGGGAGTCTCATGAAGGCACATTGCAGTCTTCCAGTTTTGGGGGAGCATAATTGACCAGGGTATGTAGACTACCAGGATTTCCAACTCCTCTGCTCTGAAATCCATTGCCATGCATGTACCCATGTCATGCTCTCCAAGATCTGCTTCTAGCCTATGACAGCACAGCAGATTCTAAAATGAAGCTGTTCCTAGGACATATGGACCTCTTCATTGCCTGACTGGTTTGAAGACTTTTCAGTGGCCTTATTAGTCCTTCTTTAGACTGTGCAGTATAGGAAGCTTCTACCCAAACTTCCCTCCTTGTCTCTGCATTAGGCTTGGTGTCTGACAACAATCCCAGCCTTCCTTACCTGAGCAAAATTCTTACATGGTTAATCCTGTGTTAGCATTTGCTTCTTGAAGGGTGCAGATAAAACCATTCTTCTAACAAGAAGCTCTTGAGAAGGGAAAGGGATAACATAAGCACAGACAGTTGGAAGAGGTCAGTGAGGTTTCAGCCAAGGCATTCGTTATGCTTTCCAGGGATGGGTCTTCAAGAAGGATTTCAGATTTTGCATTTTCCTTTAAGAATTGACACCTGCCTACCTGAGTGGGAAAGGCAAGAGGAAACAGTATGGAAAAAGGAAGCATTATAGCAAAACCTATATTTGACAAATGGACACTGTGAATAGAGTATAAGTGTTTGTGGAAGGGAAAGATAGATTGAAGGAGAAAAAATGAAGCTCATATTGTTTAATCTCAGAAGATGCATATGGTAGGAATCAAGAGTATGAGCTTCAGAATCAGAAACATCTCAATTTGAGTTCTGGTATTTACAATAATAACTGTATGAAATTAGGAAAATTTAACCCCTGCTACTATTGTTTTCTCATATTTAAAATGTGGTTAATAATACCTACATCATCGATTAAATGAGATAATGTATTGAAAGAGGGGAAAAAAAAACAAAACAAACCAACAACAAAAAAAGAAGTTGCTTCTTCAAATAAGCAAAAAATCCTGGAGATTATTAGGATTTGGGATTTTAAGTGAGTGCTTATTTCTCAGGAAGATAGACTTTAAAAACATATTACAGAAGGACTTAAATAAAGATAGACTTTGGGACACCTGGGTGGCTCTATTTGTTAAGTGTCCAACTCTTGATATTAGCTCTGGTCTTGATCTCAGAGTCTTGAGTTCAGGCACCATCTTGGGCTCCATGCCCAGTGTGGAGCCTACTTAAAACACACACACACACACACACACACACACACACACACACACACACACTTGATATTTTTATTGTGTTACAAAACTAACTGGTTGTGTTTCCAAAGTAAAATATAGTATCAGAATTTGCACCTTGCATAATGCTGGGATAGAGAGTACTATAGTTGTATGTAAGATTTATTCAAATATTTTTGTGAAATATTTGTATAAAACTTATAAAGTGATATGATAGTCAGGTAGTCATGTAGCTAAATTTCATAAATTCCAGGATTAATAATTATTTCAGGATCCTTAATAGATGCCAGCTATGGGCAACTTCTTTTCTGGCATTTATCATTCTCTGGTTTTTTAATAATAAGATTTCCAAAATAGTACACGCCCTTCAATGAGAAGTTACTTAATTAATTTTGTAGGTGTGTCCTTTTTATCTCTAAATTTTGATGGAATTTTTGTCCTTTTTTTGGTCTCATTGATATTGCTTATTTTATAAATATGGTTTATTCATTCAACTAATTCATGATTGTGTATCTTGCATTAACGGAGGACACAATTCCCATATGAATTGAATATCATAACTACTGTTGCTAATCAATAAGATTTATAAAAGACAGTCAAAAAGAAAGCAAGTGCGGATTTTTTTTTTCCTGATTTCACTTCTTGTGCTTGGTGTAATGGACTTTAACTCATTAGTGCCCTACTCAGGAGTTGAGGATATGGCATTGTCTTATATATGTGAACCATTTCATATCATTAAAACATATAGGGAACAATTAACATTTAGTTTTCAGAGTATTTCTATTTTTCACATCAGAGCACCTTGTTTACTTTTTCTTTCATCAGGCCACAGAAGCCTGAGTGTTAATGCATTCACTATTCAGCTAACTTATTTCTAGAAATAGTGTTGATATACGTTTAAAAATATGTGTATTAGTAGCTAATATGTTTTTTATAAAATCATGTTTTAAATTTATATATTTTTTCCTTTTGGAAGTGCAAACATCTCTTAAAGCAATTTTTAAGGTTTTAGTAATTTTATTCTTGAAATAAAGATGTTTCATGTGTGAGAAGGTCAGACAATGGTGTCAGTTTAAGTGGTGATCAAAGAAGTCCATAGTTAACACCAAAAAAGAAGGCAGTTATTTTTTTTCTTGCTTTCCATATGCAAAGACCATATAAAGGCAGATTAACTGATGGGAACATAGAAAAACATAATCATGATTCTTCCTAGAAAGACTCAGGATTTTGAAACAAAACGTCCTTAAGAGTAAATGTATTCTACCAAAAAATAGAAATTGAAGGAAAACTTCCAAACTCATTTTATGAGGCCAGCATCACCTTGATCCCAAAACCAGACAAGGATCCCATCAAAAAAGAGAGCTATAGACAAATATCCTTGATGAACACAGATGTGAAAATACTCAACAAAATACTAGCCAATAGGATTCAACAGTACATTAAAAGGATTATTCACCACGACCAAGTGGGATTTATTCCAGGGCTGCAAGGTTGGTTCAACATCTGCAAATCAGTCAATGTGATACAACACATCAATAAAAGAAAGAACAAGAACCATATGATACTCTCAATAGATGCTGAAAAAGCATTTGACAAAGTACAGCATCCCTTCCTGATCAAAACTCTTCAAAGTGTAAGGATAGAGGGCACATACCTCAATATCATCAAAGCCATCTATGAAAAACCCACTGCAAATATCATTCTCAATGGAGAAAAACTGAAAGCTTTTCCGCTAAGGTCAGGAACACGGCAGGGATGTCCATTATCACCACTGCTATTCAACATAGTACTAGAGGTCCTAGCCTCAGCAATCAGACAACAAAAGGAAATTAAAAGCATCCAAATCGGCAAAGAAGAAGTCAAATTATCACTCTTCGCAGATGATATGATATTCTATGTGGAAAACCCAAAAGACTCCACTCCAAAACTGCTAGAACTTATACAGGAATTCAGTAAAGTGTCAGGATATAAAATCAATGCACAGAAATCAGTTGCATTTCTCTACACCAACAGCAAGACAGAAGAAAGAGAAATTAAGGAGTCAATCCCATTTACAATTGCACCCAAAACCATAAGATACCTAGGAATAAACCTAACCAAAGAGGCTAAGAGTCTATACTCAGAAAACTATAAAGTACTCATGAAAGAAATCGAGGAAGACACAAAGAAATGGAAAAATGTTCCATGCTCCTGGATTGGAAGAATAAATATTGTGAAAATGTCTATGCTACCTAAAGCAATCAACACATTTAATGCAATTCCTATAAAAGTACCATCCATCTTTTTCAAAGAAATGGAACAAATAATTCTAAAATTTATATGGAACCAGAAAAGACCTCTAATAGCCAAAGGGATAATGAAAAAGAAAGCCAATGTTGGGGGCATCACAATTCCGGACTTCAAGCTCTATTACAAAGCTGTCATCATCAAGACAGCATGGTACTGGCACAAAAACAGACACATAGATCAATGGAACAGAATAGAGAGCCCAGAAATAGACCCTCAACTCTACAGTCAACTAATCTTCGACAAAGCAGGAAAGAATGTCCAAGGAAAAAAAGACAGCCTCTTCAATAAATGGTGCTGGGAAAATTGGACAGCCACATGCAGAAAAATGAAATTGGACCATTTCCTTACACCACACACAAAAATAGACTCAAAATGGATGAAGGACCTCAATGTGTGAAAGGAATCCATCAAAATCCTTGAGGAAAACACAGGCAGCAACCTCTTCGACCTCAGCCGCAGCAACATCTTCCTAGGAACAACAACAAAGGCAAGGGAAGCAAGGGCAAAAATGAACTATTGGGATTTCATCAAGATCAAAAGCTTTTGCACAGCAAAGGAAACAGTTAACAAAATCAAAAGACAACTGACAGAATGGGAGAAGATATTTGCAAAGGACATATCAGATAAAGGACTAGTGTCCAGAATCTATAAAAAACTTAGCAAACTCAACACCCAAAGAACAAATAATCCAATCAAGAAATGGGCAGAGGCCATGAACAGACATTTCTGCAAAGAAGACATCCAGATGGCCAACAGACACATGAAAAAGTGCTCCATATCACTCGGCATCAGGGAAATACAAATCAAAACCACAATGAGATATCACCTCACACCAGTCAGAATGGCTAAAATCAACAAGTCAGGAAATGACAGATGCTGGCGAGGATGCGGAGAAAGGGGAACCCTCCTACGCTGTTGGTGGGAATGCAAGCTGGTGCAGCCACTCTGGAAAACAGCATGGAGGTTCCTCAAAATGTTGAAAATACTGCCCTATGACCCAGCAATTGCACTACTGGGTATTTACCCTAAAGATACAAATGTAGTGATCCAAAGGGGCACGTGCACCCGAATGTTTATAGCAGCTATGTCCACAATAGCCAAACTATGGAAAGAACCTAGATTTCCATCAACAGATGAATGGATCAAGAAGATGTGGTATATATACACAATGGAATACTATGCAGCCATCAAAAGAAATGAAATCTTGCCATTTGCGACAACATGGATGGAACTAGAGCGTATCATGCTTAGTGAAATAAGTCAAGCAGAGAAAGACAACTATCATATGATCTCCCTGATATGAGGAAGTGGTGATGCAACATGGGGGCTTAAGTGGGTAGGAGAAGAATAAATGAAACAAGATGGGATTGGGAGGGAGACAAACCATAAGTGACTCTTAATCTCACAAAACAAACTGAGGGTTGCTGGGGGGAGGGGGTTTGGGAGAAGGGGGTGGGATTATGGACATTGGGGAGTGTATGTGCTTTGGTGAGTGCTGTGAAGTGTGTAATCCTGGTGATTCACAGACCTGTCCCCCTGGGGATAAAAATATATGTTTATAAAAAATAAAAAATGAAAAAAAAAAAGAGTAAATGTATTCTAAAATTTAAAAAAAAAAAGAGTAAATGTATTCTTAGAGCATTCATGTTCCTCCAGCCTCAAGAGACCCAGCATGTTCCACAAGTAACTTAAGCTAATTGAAACAATAGGAAGAAAACCCTCATTATATTTTTGTTTATACATTTGTGAATTGCATACTAAACCCAGGAATAGGACATCTGTTTGACTCTCCTTGCTAGTCCTAAATTTGGAAAGAAAGTCATTCTTTACATTTTTTCTTCTTAATTCGGTAAATTTGTAGTACATACTGTCTACTAATCAATTTACTAAATATCATAGGTAAACATTAAGTTAAAAAGGCAGTGTTTCAGACTTTTTAAAGACTCTTCTCTTTCATAGTACTGTTGTCCAGTTGTCCAGTTGTCCAGTTGGTTTATTTTAGAACCTAAAAATAAAAAGTAATTTCACAATATATTTTGGGATAATGAAGAAGAATGAAAAGAATTCATGACAAAGCTTCAAATTACTTATTTGAAAAAATGCTATATTTTCATTATTTATAGATATGAAAATGACTTATCTTAGTTATCTTTACATTGTATAAATGGCTACACTAAAAGTTTATTCATAAGCCAAATGTCTAGATAGTCACATGACTGTAGGGAGAAAGGTGTTTCTTTATTGGCCTCCTTTGGAGCCTGAGAAACACATAACCCTGTCTGATACATTAAATAGTAAGGTTGAAGAAGGCCTCCTCATTTTATATTTTTTTCCACAGTAAATCTCACTAGATGAATCCAGATCCTAGGCTTGCCAGAATGTTTGGATATTTCTTAATGTGGAATGAAACTTTGTATATTATTCTTCTACTAAGAAGATGAGTTTGTTTTTCCCTGAAGTCAAAGAAAAAAAAAAAAAAAAACAATGATTTGAGTTTTCTATCCACTTTAGAGTTTTTAAAATATAAAACACCAAATAAAAGTTTGATGATTGTTTCAATCTCCATATGATCTTATGTCAGAAAAATATATTGTTGAATAAATTCTTTGACAACAGCAAAACAATAGTTTGAATCAGTTAGAGGATTCAAATTAGGATCATTTCTTGGTGTTTGTAAGACTTTTTTTAAGGAGGATCAGCTGTGCTGTACATTTCCACTTTAGTTCTGTGCTTTCTACCAATGAGTTCTATAAAGGTACTTGGGCTGCCTAAACAAACAAAACTAAATAAAATTGCAAAGGTAAAGCAAGGCAAACAAACAAAAACCGTGTTTCTAAAGTGCATTGAAGAACAGTTTTATTCATATATGAGAAGTTGGTTAGCAGCTTATATCTTCAGTTCATGGTGCATCAAATATGTGATCTGGTTTCCTTTGGCTTTTTATGTCATAGATTTTTAGCTCAGTATGGGCATGTTAGGATGTTAGTGAGGGTGTTGTTGTGAATAGAACCAGTTATGACCTAGTTGTTGAATTTAGGTAGAGAAACTTATGATCAAAGGGGCCTACAAAGAAAAGCATAAACAGGTGTGCAGCAAAGGAAAAAAAAATGAACTACACTTTTACAGTAACAGCTCTTGATATACTTGCTGCCTCTAGAATGGGAGTTTTACATCAGTGTGTGGAGAAACAGTAGGGACAATTAATGAACAGAAGAGAGATGCTAAAATAAAATTGAGAAGAAAAGCATGGCTATATCTTAGAATGTTGACCAATATTGTGAATACTGAAAATTCTTCAATTTTCCATTGAAGAATATGAAATTGATTCACACTCTTGGAGTAATACTGAATTTGACTAAATGTTTAATAAACAGGAAAAGTTTGAATTCAAGTGAATATGTTTGCTACATATTTTGCCTTTTTCTTCTCATAGGACAAAGGAAACTTAATTATGTTAGATTGTGTAGGATAATGTATGCTATTTTATATGCCCAGGTTTTGTAGTAAATTTGACATTACAATAAAATATCGCCCATTGATAGTGGCAACAAAACATCCGTTGGTAGATTTTACTGCATCATTGCACGTTTGGAAATCTGAACTGAAGAACAAGATAGTAATGACTAGCATCAGAAGGAGTTTGTTGCTAATTTCCTAATTTGCATAATGTATCTTTTACAAACTGGATTGTCAGTTTATAGGAGACACCAAATGTTCATATAATGAAGTTTAAAAAAAATTCTCAGCTGAAACATGGTCTAGTTGCCTGGCCAACTGGTTGGCACATGGTTTGCTTGGGATACTGTCATGGTAAATCCCAGTAAAAGTTTTTAAACTCCTTTAACTGGGATCCTCAAATGTTAACCAGTCAATAATGTGTTAGAAGTGAATGTGGTGTTAAAAAATAACAGTACAGTCCTGATTTCTAAATCAATATTATATGATTACTGATAACGTAAGTTATAAAAAAATATTAATATAACAACATTTATCTGTGGCCTATGTGTGACATTTGGCTCCTGCTCCTTCTAAAATTCTAAAATATCATGGATTATACTTAGCTGTTAGACTTGACAAAGGATTAATTTCAGTACAAAGTGAAGTTTCACTTTATTCAAGCTGATACACTTTATTTAAGTATATATTTATTAATTTTTTCTTTTTTAGTTTTTATTTAAATTTTGGTTCATTAACATACAGTGTAATATTAGATTCAGGTGTATAATTTAGTGGTTCACCCAGTGCTCATCACAGCACTTAACCCCCACCAACTGTTTAACTCATTTCTCACTCCCCACCCCTCAAGATGATGCACCTTCAACTATCATATTTCTGTCCCTATAGTACTTTCTCTAATCTTCCTAGACAATAAGTGTAAATGCTTTTGTTTATATCTAGAAATCATCTCTTAGTTTTTTAGACATTAGTTTTTCTTTTCTACTGCTTACCTCCTTCACCATCTTCTGATTGTTCTTTTAAATTTACTATATCTGGTATCATCATAGCTCCTCAACCTTTCCTTTCAGTCCGTCTTGCTTTCTCATCCTTGTCCAGTATTTGAGGATATGACAAAGAAAATAAAAACACGCAGACCATAAGCATAGAATGTTTTGTTTGCCTACACAGCATTTAATTTTTTTCAGTTGAGTTAGGTCACTCTATTTAAAGAGTTGGGATTTGTGACATGTCAAATTGAAATTCCAGATTCTCTTGAAAATCATATCAACACTGTGTCCATCTACCTTCCTACTCAGCAATATTAACTTGACTTAGCAGACATTTGAGTTTGCACTTCTGAACCCATAGTTCATCCCTTATTCAAGGCCACAATAAGGTTCATCTCTGCCAGAAAGTTTTCCTGTTCTTCCTGGTATTTTTAAAACTCCTATGTACTTATAATCTCCATCTTTTATTTAGCTTTTTAATATCTCAAAGAGCTGAATGTATTTTTTTTTCTTTTTTATTCATTTATTTATTTATTTCCAGCATAACAGTATTCATTATTTTTGCACCACACCCCGTGCTCCATGCAATCCGTGCCCTCTATAATACCCACCACCTGGTACCCCAATAACATTTTGTTTCCCCTATGTTATTAGTAAGCTCTTTGGGGGGTAGGGGCTATGTCTATTTGTTATCAGTGAACAGTAATTGAAAATGCAGTCTGCCTATGGTTGCCTATGAATGACAATAGTTTTGGTAATCATTATCATTATCATAAACACTCAATACCATCAATATATTGAGCAGACCCAGCCCTTAAGGAGTGTGTATTTTAAATATTAAAAATCCTTCAAAGTTAAAACAGCAAAATATTTGACATTATGCAATTCTTCCTGCTGAGTTAAAAGACTTTTTGGTAGCACCTTGGGTTGGTCTCCAACAGTGAGAGATTAGTGTGTGGCAGAAATGTGCACAGAATGAGAATTGAAGCTATTCTTTTGAAATGTAAATACACATTTCCACACCAAAAAATATTGACTTCAAAAGATGTAGCAAATGCACATTGCATGTTCAAAATATTTTATTTGTTTTGTTCATTGATACTTGTTATGTATTCTCATAAATGACATGATGAGGCTTAAATTTAAGCATCTATTTTATACTTCAGTCTTGGCCAAAAAGACTACCTACCTAATGGAAAATAGAGGAGTCAAAACCTTAGGATCCCCTGTACCTTCATCCTCTGAAGCCAAAGTTTTGCCCCACAGAGAGGACATATGAAATATGAGATTTATTGGAGTCTTAACTTAATCCCTCCTCCTCTCTATTGTTTGTAAGGCCCTGGATATTGCCTTATTTCCCATATGCAAATAGTAGAGCAATATGCCCTTAAGGGGTTCAACCTTGTTATTGATTTTGCATCAATCACTTATTAACTTTTTGTGAATTTTTCAGTGGAAACAAAATAAAAGCAGATCTACCCTGTGGAGCCTTCAGAATAGAAACTCAAATGCATTTACTTAATACCCAGTGCTAAAACACTGTGTGGTTTTAAATAGAAATGTTTCAAAGGGAAAATGTTGATGTTGCAGATAATGAAAATGTATATAGCCATGTTAATTTTTCACCCATAAGCTATTCCTTTAGTTTTTCTTTCAGAAGGTTTTGAGCGAGGATAATTTTGATAAAATTGAAAGTTCATCATTTAAAGAGTTCTGCCATGAAAGTGCCAGAGAATTTATAATACTCTTGTTGCTTCTAGCTAATACCCTACAATTACCATTCAGTGCGAGTTTTTGGTACACAACTACATACAAAATTTTTATATTTTACAAAGCCAAATAAAGTGCCTGTCTTAAATACTTAGCCTCTATTTTACAATAAGGTATTCAACCAGTTGTGATTAAGCCAGTATCCATTGTGTACCTTCTGTGAAGGGACATTTTTTTTAAAGGTCAAGAATTGAAATAAAAAAAAAAAGAATTGAAATAAAAAACTTATAGAATACCATATATCAAGTAATTATGATTATGTTTCAGCTACTCATATAGGCTCCAGGGAAATGCAATGGTGAAACCTAATTTCTGTCTTCAAAGATTTCACAAAAAAGGGAAGGACATAAACACACAAACAGGTAATTGAAATGTAGTATTTTAATGCTAAACTGAATATCCTCTTGGTATAGAGGGTAACAAGTTCTAGACTGGGAGGCAAGAGTTCTATCAGGCTAAGCCCTGCTGCTAACTAATTTTGTGACCATGTGAAGTCACTCAAACTCCAAGGACCTCATTATCTAAATATATAAAATAAGTTATGTATGTTCTAGATGACTTTTACATTTACTTGAATTCCTTCAATTTTTCTGGTGATACAGGTGATTAAAAGTGAAGATGAGACAAGAATATGTACAACTAAAAATGAAACTAATGCATTAAAAATCAAGAGTTTTAAGGGTAAAAGCAAAAAAGGAATAATTTTCCTGAAGGAAATTGTATATCATATATAATTTTTCTTAGAATGTTCAACTTATAGTATATTTAGTAATATGCCATCTCAATAAGAAATTACTGTTAGGGCACCTGGGTGGCTCAGTGGGTTTCTCTCTGTCAAATAAATAAATAAAATCTTTAAAAAAAAAAAAAAAAAAGAAATTACTGTTAACTTTTTCCTTAAGAACAAAATCTCTCTTTGATATCTAGCAATGTGAGTTAAAAAATGATTAAAATCAATGTTAAGTGATATGATAACTGGAAGTGAAAAAGAAAATGTCTTGTGTAAATACATCTGTGAATTTTTTATAATATGTTTATAGCTTTTATATAATATAATTGCATATGGCAATTATTTGATTACATAAATTTTGCTAGGAACATAATTAAGTATAATTATGAAAACATGAAAATTATACCCATAAAGTGACTAATTAACTACAGTTTATTTAAAGGAATTGAGAATATTCAACAAGAAAAAACACATTAATGAAACACTGTGGTTGTGAGCAAAGCACTTGCCAAAAATTACAATTCAGGACTGAGTCTCTGATTAGTTACTGACAAGACACTGGAGCTTGTATATTTATGCCTTTTATATGTGGTGATAGAAATGCCTACTCCTGACCATAATTCTGCTACAAAGCTTGCATAAAATATGGTAAAAATTTTCCTGGAGTAATATAGAACTGTATAAAAACCACACACCAATAAATATGCATATTGAATCATAGTACTCTTACATGTTAGAATCAGAAGGAACATTTAGCAATCATCTATTTTGGTATCTTTGTTTTATAATAAGGAAAATATTTTAACAGGTTAAGTGATGTTTTTATATCATACTTACAGTGGCATAGTTGGGACTTCCAGTCCTATTCTTTTCCCATTATTTTATAGCTTCTCAAAATTTGCCATTCTAACTTCTAAGAAGAAAAAGTAGGAAAAATCTATTAAATAAAACAAATTTGGGGCACCTGGGTGGCTCAGTGGGTTAAGCCTCTGCCTTAGGTCATGATCTCAGGTCCTGGGATCGAGCCCCGAATTAGGTTCTCTGCTCAGCAAGGAGCCTGCTTCCTCCTCTCTCTCTCTGCCTGCCTCTATGCCTACTTGTAGTCTCTCTCTCTCTCTCTCTCTCTGTCAATAAATAAATAAATAAATAAAATCTTTAAAGAAAATTTACAAATTTATATTATAAAAATTTATGTTAAAATAAAAAAATTTATACTATGTAAATTTGAATATTCCATATTTTAATATGACAATTATTGTTTAAAAGATTTTATTTATTGATGAGAGAGAGAGAGAGAGAGGCAGGGGGGAGGAAAGAGAGAATCATGACCTGAGCCGAAATCAAGAGTCAGAGGCTTAACTGATTATGCCACTCAGGCACTCTGATAATTATTTTTATATTGGCATTACATTAAGTTGCAATATTAGGTATATAAAGAGGGTATATATGTGTATATTTTAGGTTCTGTATATTAAGAAGTTGTTTATCTGTACCTCCACAAATCATCTAAAAATTACCTCCATTTTACACCAAAAATAATGATACCTAGGAATAAACCTAAGCAAAGATGTAAAAAAACCTGTACTGTTAAAACTGTAAAGCACTGTGAAAGTAATTAAAGAGGATACAAAGACATGGAAAGATATTCCATACTAATGGATCTGAAGAACAAGTATTGTTAAAATGTCTATACTCCCCCAAACAATCGACACATCTAATGCAATCCCTATCAAAATACCAACAGCATTTTCCACAGAGCTAGAACAAAAAAATCCTAAAATTTGTATGGAACCACAAAAGTCAGTGAACAGCCAAAGCGATCTTGAAAAAGAAAAGCAAAGCTGAAGGCATCACAATTCCAGACTTAAGCTATATTACAAAGCTATAATAATTAAGACAGTATGGTATTGGTACAAAAACAGACACATAGATCAGTAGAACAGAATGGAAAACCCAGAAATGAAACCACAACTACATGGTCAATTAATTTTTTGACAAAACAGGAGGGAATAGCCAAGGGGAAAAAGACAGTCTCTTCAGCAAATGGTGTTGGGAAAACTGGATAGCTCATATGCAAAAGAATGAAATTGGACCACTTTCTAACACCATACACAAAAATAAATTCAAAATGGTTGAAAGACCTAAATGTGAGGCAGGAAACCATTAAAATCCCAGAGAAGAACACAGCCAGTAACTCTTTGACATTAGCTGTAGCAGCTTCTTGCTAGATATGTCTCCAGAAGCAAGGGAAAGACAAGCAAAAATGAACTCTTGGGACTTCATCAAGAAAAAAGCTTTTACACAGTGAAGGAAACAATCAACAAAACTAAAAGGCAACATACTGAATGAGAGAAGATATTTGCAAATGATATATCTGAGAAAGGGTTAGGTTAGTACCCAACATATATAAAGAACTTCTCAAACTCAACACCCAAAAAACAATAATCCAATTAAAAAAATGAGCAGAAAACACAATACACATTTTGCCAAAGAAGACATACAGATGGACAACAGACACATGAAAAGAAGCTCAATATCACTCATTATCAGGTAAATACAAATCAGAACTACAATGAGATATCACCTCCCACCTGATAATACAAGAAGCAACAGGTGTTGGTAGGATGTGGAAAAAGGGGAACTCTCCTGAACTGTTGATGGGAATGAAAACTGGTGCAGCCACTCTGGAAAGCAGTATGGAGGTTCCTCAAAAAGTTAAAAGTAGAGCTGCCCTATAGTCCAGCAATACACAACTAGGTATTTACCCAAAGAATACAAAAATACTAATTCAAAGGGATACGTGCACTCCAGTATTTACAACAGCATTATCTACAATAACCAAACCCACGGAAACAGTTCATGTGTCCTCCAACAGATGAATTGGTAAAGAAGATATGGTACACACACACACACACACACACACACACACACACACACACACACACGGAATATTACTCAGTCATGAAAAAGAATGGAATCGTGCCATTTGCAATAACAAAGATGGAGCTAGAGAGTATTATGCTAAGTGAAATAAGTCAGTCAGAGAAAGACAAATACCATATAATTTCACTCATATGTGGAATTTAAAAAACAAAATAAATGAGCATGCGGGATAAAAGGAGAGAGGCACACCAAGAAATAGACTCAACAAACTGATGGTTACCAACGGGGAGCTGGACACAGGAATGGGTTAAATAGGTGATGGGGATTAAGGAGTGCACTTGTGGTGAGCACCTGGTCTTATATGAAAGTGTTGAATCACTGTATTGTACACCTGAAATTAATGTTATGGTGTATGTTAACTAGAATTTAAATGAAAACTTAAAAAACCAAAAAATAAATAAAATTACCTACATCTTGAGGACTTTTTAAAATTTAAAATAAATAGAACTTTTAAACAAAGTTTAGGTATAGTAACTCACATTTTAATGTTTAGAACTTTGCTAAATAGAAATATTTTACAGATAATGAAGCTGAAATAAATTCTTTTAGATGAAGACAAAATATAGGTGTGACATGCCTAGAGTCAAATCACAAGTCAATGTTAGCCTAGAAAATGTAATTATCAGAATATTTCTTCAGTACAAATTAGTGTGAGATACTTGCCTATCAGTCCCTTATAATCTGAAAACAAGGACAACATAGAAGAATTACAGAATACATATTTATCTGGTACTTGAATAACTGAATATGTCTCATAAAATGAAGTGACTGATGAAGTGGTAGCATTTTGGTAGGAATTACTACAAAATAAATAGAAAATCCATTGTCAACCTTCTACCTCGATTATTTGTAATTCCTACATTTTACTGAATTTTGTGGTAGACTATATTGTGTTAGGCACTATGTGAATTTTGATATGCTCCATACCAGCATGTGAGATGACCTCCATTTCTGAAGAAATCTTTCCTGTCCACATCGGCTCACTAGGAAGTCTCTTTTAATCTCTTAGCTTTGAATATTGTCTGTATACTGATTACAGCTGAATTAGATTCCCCATCCTTATCTTTCTCTCTTAACTTCTGGTAGCGTGTCTAATTGACATTTTCACTGGCTTCTCCTATAGATTTTTCAAAATAAATGGCTCTAATACTGAACTCTCATATTCCCCTATAAACCTGCTCTTCTCAAATCTTTCCCGTCTCAGAAGATGGAAACTATTCTATCAGTTTGGTGCTGTAGGCAAAAACACTGGAAATCTTTTTCAAGTTCTTTTTTCTTCCCTGGTCCTTCATCATCAAGTCCTGTTGGCTCAGTCTTCAAATGATGATCTCCACCTGTATCATCCTGGCATAGGCCACTAATTTGTCTCTTGTCTGGTTTATTGCATTGCATCTTAGCTCTTCTCTAATGGTAGCTGATTCTAGTTTTGCCCCAACATTGTCTGACCATAATATTTTGAGAGTCATCCTTTTAAAAAGTAAGTAGATCATGACTCCCCTAAACTCCTATATTAGATAGGGTTCTCCAGAGAGAAAAGACCAGATATATAGAGATTATAGAGATAATGGAGGCTAAATTCTAAGAACTTCAGCGTACATTGGCAAGCTGGAGATCCAAGAGACCCAATGGTATAGTTCCAATCTGAAAGTTGTCAGGCTTGAGACCAAGGAAGAGCCCATGTTTCAGTTCAAGTTCAAGGATAAGAAAAAGCTGATGTCCCAGTTTGGAGGCAGCCAGGCAGGAAGAATTCTCCCTTTCTTTCATGAGGGTTACCTTTTTGTTCTATTCAGGCCTTCAACTGATTGGATGAGACCCATTCATATTAGGGAGAGCAATCTGCTTTACTTGATCTATCAATTTAAATGTTAATCTCATCCAAAAGCATTCTCATAGAAACACCCAGAATAATCTTGGCCCAGATATTTGGGTATCTCATAACCTAGTCAAATTAACATATGAAATTAACCATCACAAATCCAATTCTCTCTCTCTCTCTCTCTCTCTCTCTCTTTTTTAAGATTTTATTTATTTATTTGATAAACAGATTACAAGTATTCAGAGAGGCAGGCAGGGAGAGAGGAGAAAGCAAGCTCCCTGCTGAGCAGAGAGCCTGATGCGGGGCTTGATCCCAAGACCCTGAGACCATGACCTGAGCCAAAGGCAGAGGCTTTAACCCACTGAGCCACCCAGGCACCCCCCAGTTCTCTCTTAATTGCATTTGTATTACTCTCCTCCATACCCATTCTGTTTTGGCTACTCTGGCCTCCTTGCTTCTTCTTATTTTCTTTTAGTATACTCTAGTCTCCAGGCTTTCTGCTTGCTTTCATATTTTTCCTGAGATTGTCTTCCCTTGATAATGGCCTGGCTCACCTCCTCACTACTTTCACATCTCTATTCCATGTCTCTTTCTCAAAGATGCTATCCTTAACTATCCTTTCTAGAGTATTCATTATCTCCCTTAATGTGTGTTATTTTTCTTTATAGCCCATGTCTGAATTCCTTTATATTTATTTATTGTTCTTTGGAACACAGTTTCCTTTAGTGTAATGAGTTTGCCTTTGCTCATCATGATATTCTCAGTTCCTAAAACAGTCTTTAGAACAAAAATCTGTTGTATGAATGACCTACCTTACAGACAAATAAGGGAAAAAATTGCTTATAATAGCTTAAGAAGATGATGATTACCACAAATTCCCTGAGACAACACTTAGAGGCTATCTTTGGCTTCCTCCATGAAAGAATTAGAGTTAGAATTTTATCATTGTATTATTCTCTTGGCTATATATGGTGGACCTCTTAGTCAGCTTGAATTGTTTATGTGAAAGCACCCACATGGCTTACAATGTGGTTATTCATTGAGGGATACATGAGTTTGGATATTTACAGATTTATTTGAGAGGAAAGCAGGATAGATGCAATCCTAGATTGTGCCTATAAAAATTTCATGTACTCTCAGGGTAAACAAATAATTTATATAACCACAAGGGGAAAGGATTAGAGAGTTTAATAGTTGTGATTGTCTTATGTATAGTAAATACTGTGATGGCACAGATATTCATAAAATGGTGATAGCCACTCATACAGGACCAGAGAAACATTGCATCCAAGACAAAAGTTACCTCAGTACCTGTCAGAATAGGAGCCACTTGGAAGCCTGTTGGTAGCATTTTAATGCCCCTCACTACTTCTGCTGACTATAGAATTTGCCATCTGTTGTATTTCTGAATGAAGTTGGTCCTTAGAAGTACTGTCAATTCACTAAGATATAAAGAGGGAGGCCCCAAATCCAGGCCTGGAGGTGAGCTTTGATGTTTCAATAGATTTTTCAGTATTTTGACAAGAAGCAAGTAGGTTTTTTCATTCACTATTAGATTTCAGAAGAATTTCCTGCCTTTGGTGAGATATTCTCCTAGATTATCTAATTAATCTAGAAGAATATCTATTAATTCTAAGAAGCCACAGGTCCCTGGTGATTCCCTTAGTACTCATTCGTCAGTCTGCTTGTCTTTCAACATACTTCAATATCCACTTATTCATACTTGAATATGAATGAAAGTAATTTTTCTTTGGGGATTATTAGCAAATTTAACAGCATACCTATAACACCAATTGCTCCACAAAATAATATGGTAGGACTATTGAAATATAATAAAAAAAATTTAAGTATTTCTATCTATAGAATCTAGATAAAATACAATCTGAAATGCAGTTTTAAAAAAAAAGTTTTGACATCATTAAGTTGGTATTATTGATAATAAATCCAAAGATATGTATTAATAATCTTGAATTTACCCTTACATGTTTTGGGTTGTGATCTTAGTTTTCAGATGTAGCTGATTATTCATTATAATTACACTTAAGGACATGATGTAAACATGAACTTGTAATAAATTAGACAGGTTTTACAAAAGAAAACAAGGATTAAAAAGCAAATATTTTAAAAATTGCTACATAGTACCTATCTTACAGTGTTCTTCACCTTGTCACTTTCATCCAGTGGGGAATGGGAGTATTATCAGTCAGTCAGTCATTCATTCAGTGAACATCTGTCTGGCCTTTACTGTGTCAGGTCTGTGTTAGGTACTGGAGAGGTCTTTGGAAATTGAGAATATGGCAGAGAAACAGAAGACAATCTGGAAAACTGATATCCACTAATGTAGTAGAATGAAAATAATTCAAATTATTATAATAAAACACATTTTGCTGAATTTCTTATATTTTGTACATTAACTGTAACAACTTACATCTAAAGCAAGAGTAGTTCTTAACCAAGCTATGCTTTAGAAATCTTGGGGAGCTTTTAAAAAATACTATGCCTAGGCTCTAGGTGTAGGGATTCTGATTTAATTGGTCTGGAGTGAGGCTGAGTTATGTCACTGTTTATAGGTAATCACCAGATAACCATACTGGTCAGTCCCAATTAAAAAGCATTAGTAAGCTCCCTGTCTTATTTTCCAAATAGTTCTTCCTTCTAGATACTGATAACCTTGACGTATTTTCCTGTAGTTGGTATAATGGATTCTTACCAAACTATGTAAAATTCTTTGCCTGTTATTCAGTGTTAACATTGACCTAATCATAGCTACCATTTATTTAGCATCTATAATGTGTTCTGACACATTTTGTTAGAAAATGTACATATGTATTTGTCATCTTTACAATGACCCAGCAAGTTAGGTAAACATTTTGGACCTTCTATGAAGACTTAGAGGTTAAGTAAATTGTCTTTGTTTTCCCAGATAACTAAGATCAGGATTTTAACCCAGACCTATCTGACCTCAAGATTTCTTTCCAGACTATGCTGCCTTCATGTTCTGACCTCAAGCCGCATCTCTAGACTTAGTTTTGACTCACTCCACTTTACATATCCTAAGCTATGGGTAAACAAACATTTTCCTCTTCACCCACACTCATCCACCACATTCTCACCTGTCATTGGAACATCTTGTTAGCTTGTGGAATGCCCTTGCCAGTCAATTTAATTTACCTTTCTTAGCCATCCTTAAGACAGAGCTCAAGTGCAGCCTCATTGATAAATCCCTCCTGGATCTTTCCAGCTGGAAGTAATTGCTTCTCCGTCTCACCTTCCAAAGTGTCTAATCTGTACCTCTCTTAGGTGCACTCATCATTCTCTACCTTATGGTTAGATGTGCATGTGATTTAACACTCTTTCCTGTTTATGAGGTCCTTGAGATCATAGCTATGTCTGATTCATCTTTTTATTCTGTATTATACCTCACACAATGCCTACCTCATTGTAGATGCTGAAAAAAAAAATATTTGCTCAGGGAATACACAAAAAATGAGGAAAGAGTAAGCAATTTGATTAAGGTCACCTACAAATCTATACTTGGGGCAGGAAGAGAAACTGATTAGACATACAGTAAGAGTTATATTGCAAGACATCCTTATTTTTGAAAATATCTGCATTTTGTATAAAATGATTTGATTCCCGAATGTGTCAATTTTTAAAAGGGATTTTATGGATGTTTTGATATTATATGCAAACCAAAAAAAGTAAGTGACCAATAAATAAGAAATAAAGGTATTTCTCTGTTCTTAGTCATTTGCTTAAGCAACTGGCAAGAGAATAGAAAACTGTATATATGTGTGATGGTGTGGGATGATAGTATAATTGCAAATGGTTTCGTAGTAGCAGTCTTTTATTTAGAATGTCTCCTTTTCACATTTATGCAGGAGAATTTCACATTCAATGCATTTTAAAATGCATTTAGCACATATACAACTTGTACTCATTAAGAGAACACTAATGCATGTGGCATACTTATCAGAAATTATGTACTTTTTCCCAATATCTAGAAGAAACAATGCTCAGATAGCCTCTAATAGCAAAGTGGAGAAAAAATGAAAATAAAACTATTGCTTAGGATGTCCTTGGTAGTTCTAGAGAATTTTTTTTGCCTTACTATTTATTTAGAAAATTATTCTGACTCCCACAATGGGTGATTTCATTTTATTTGCTTCAGATAACATCACTTTGTACCAGGCACAGGTTATATAGGCCAGGGAGTCTTTCCTGACCAGTGGGTTGTTACTTATGTTACAGATCACAACTGGTGTGTGGTATCTTTTGTACTGGTTTGCAGTAAAATAAAAATATTAAATGTTGTGAAAAAATTGCCTTAAATTAATGTTACTGAATTATGAATTATAAGTTGAATATATGCTTTGGTGTTCTGACAACATATATAACTGGAATATTGAATATTACCATCTAATTGCAATTACAAAACAGTTATTTGAAATTTACAACTTATTTTATAAAGCTTAATAATTTAATTTACTTTTTTTTTCCTCAGAGATCAGAGATAGGAAAATCTCTTTCTGTAAAGAGCCAAAGACTAAATATTTTAGGTTTTATAAGTCATACACTCTCTGCTGAAAGTACCCCATAACACAAATCTTCAAGATCTTGTCCAAATCTTGAGATCTCCAATTCATATGAGATCACAGTACAAATCCCCTGAGATCTCAGTCCAAAGCTCACAAGACCTCATCTAATAATTGAGAGATCTCAGTCAAAATCTTTTTATTTATTATTTATTGACTTCTCTCTATCTATGAAACTCTTAAATGGCATCTCCTTCCTATAGACAGATATTTGGTCTACACAGAAAATCTGTTGTTTAGTGTAGCCACCTTCATTTGCTATAGTGTCTGTCAGCACTTGCTGCTTCACCTTGCACTTTAAGTTTTTTTAATTTAAAATTTTAAAAAAAGATTTATTTAAGACAGAGTGTGCTCATGCACAAGCTAGCAGCACTAGGGGTAGAGAGAGGGAGGGAGAATCCTGAAGCTGACTCCCTCTTGAGCATGGAACCCAGTGCAAAGCTCCAAACCCAGGACCCTGAGATCGTGACCTGAGCCAAAACCAAAGCAGCTGCCTAACTGACTGTGCCACCCAGGCACCCCCCCATTACCTTTTTAAAAATTCTTTTCAACTTTATTGAAATTGTAAGATATTTAAAGTGTGCATCATGATGATTTTATGTACACATACTACTATATCCATCATTTCATACCTCACATTTTCTCTGCTCCATCCTCCTCCCTCTCTTCCTTTTCCTTCCTCCTCCTCCACATCCTCCTCCTCCTCCTCCTCCATCTTCCTAAGAACATTTTAGTTCTGTTATCTTAGAAAATTTCAATTATACAACACAGCATAACGTTTTCTATAGTCACCATGTTATGTATTAGGTCTTTAGACCTTATTCATCTTATAGCTGAAAGTTTGTTTGTATCCTTTGACCAGCCTCTCCTTATTTTTCCCACCTCTCATCCCTGACAATCACTTTTCTACTTTCTGTTTCTATGTGTTCGACTTTTTTCTTCTAGATTTCACATATAAGTGTTATCATCAGTATTTGTCTTTCTCTGTCTGGCTTATTTCATTTAGCATAATGCTCCACTGTAAGAATGCTACAATGAATATGGGAGTGCAGATATCTCTGTGAGATCCTGATTTCAATTCCTTTGGATATATACCCAGAGTGGAATTGCTGGATCATATGGGAGTTCTGTTTTTAATTTTTTTGAGGGACATGAATACTATTTTCCATACCAAATGTACCAATTTATATTTACTTTTTTTGGTCAGTTTTTTTTTTTTTCTGCTATTGTGTGAGTATAGTGTGAGTACTTGACATTTTTGAATAATAACCCATTATCAGCTATTTAATTTACAAATGTTTTCTCTGATTACATAGGTTGTCTTTTCATTTGGTTGGTAGTTTTCTTTGTTGCTCAGAATATTTTTAGTTTTATGTAATTCCACTTGTTTATTTTTGCATTTTGTCAAATCAAAAAAATCTTTGCCAAGACCAACGTTAAGGATCTCACCCCATATGTTTTCTTTAGGAACTTCATGGTTTCCAGTCTTTTGTCTGTTGTTTGTATATTATTTTTTATTATTTATTTTCAGCATAACAGTATTCATTATTTTTGCAGCACACACCAGTGCTCCATGCAATCTGTGCCCTCTCTAATAACCCACCACCTGGTTCCCCCAACCTCCCACCCCCCGCAGCTTCAGACCCCTCAGATTGTTTTTCAGAGTCCATAATCTCTCATGGTTCACCTCCCCTTCCCACTTCCCCAACTCCCTTTCTTCTCTAACTCCCCATGTCCTCCATGCTATTTGTTATGCTCCACAAATAAGTGAAACCATATGATAATTGACTCTCTCTGCTTGACTTATTTCACTCAGCAATAATCTCTTCCAGTCCCGTCCATGTTGCTACAAAAGTTGGGTATTCATCCTTTCTGATGTAGGCATAAGGCTCTATAGTGTATATGGACCACATCTTCCTTATCCATTCATCCATTGAAGGGCATCTTGGTTCTTTCCAGAGTTTGGTGACCGTGGCCATTGCTGCTATAAACATTGGGGTACAGATGGCCCTTCTTTTCACGAGATCTGTATCTTTGGAGTAAATACCCAGGAGTGCAATTGCAGGGTCATAGGGAAGCTCTATTTTTAATTTCTTGAAGGGATCTCCACACTGTTCTTCAAAGAGGCTGCACCAACTTGAATTCCCACCAACAGTGAAAGAGGGTTCCCTTTCTCCACATCCCTCTCAACACATGTTGTTTCCTGTCTTGCTAATTTTGGCCATTCTAACTGGTGTAAGGTGGTATCTCAATGTGGTTTTAATTTGAATCTCCCTGATGGCTAGTGATGATGAATATTTTTTCATGTGCCTGATAGCCATTTGTATGTCTTCATTGGAGAAGTGTCTGTTCATATCTTCTGCCCATTTTTTGATATGATTGTCTGTTTTGTGTTATGTTGAGTTTGAGGAGTTCTTTATAGATCCTGGATATCAACATTTTGTCTGTACTGTCATTTGCAAATATCTTCTCCATTCCGGGGTTGCCTCTTTGTTTTGTTGACTGTTTCCTTTGCTGTGCAGAAGCTTTTGATCTTGATGAAGTCCCAAAAGTTTCATTTTCGCTTTGTTTCCTTTGCCTTTGGAGACATATCTTGAAAGAAGTTGCTGTGGCTGATATTCGAAGAAGGCTACTGCCTATGTTCTCCTCTAGGATTTGATGGATTCCTGTCTCATGTTGAGGTCTTTTATCCATTTTCGAGTTTATCTTTGTGTACAGTGTAAAGAGAAGTGGTTGACTTTTCATCCTTCTACATATAGCTGTCCATTTTCCCAGCACCATTTGTTGAAGAGGACTGTCTTTTTTCCACTGTATATTTTTTCCTACTTTGTCGAAGTTTACTTGACCATAGAGTTGAGCGCCATATCTGGCTCTCTACTCTGTTCCACTGGTCTATGTGTTTGTTTTTATGCCGGTACCATGCTGTCTTGGTGATCACAAGCTTTGTAGTAAAGCTTGAAATCAGGTAACGTGATGCTGCCAGTTTTATTTTTAGTTTTTCAACACTTCCTTTAGTGATTCGGGGTCTCTTCTGATTCCATACAAATTTTAGGATTATTTGCTCTAGCTCTTTGAAGAATACTGGTGGGATTTTGATCGGAATGGCATTAAATTATGAATGAAAAGGGAGAGATCAAATCTAACACCAAGGAAGTAGAAACAATCATCAGAAGTTATTATCAACAGTTATATGCCAATAAGCTAAGCAACCTAGATGGAATAGATGCATTCCTGGAAAACTATAAGCTCCCAAAATTGAACCAGGAAGAAATTGACAACCTGCATAGACTGATATCTAGTAATGAGATTGAAGCAGTGATCAAAAACCTCCCAAAAAACAAGAGCCAAGGACCTGACGGATTCTCTGGGGAATTCTACCAAACTTTCAAAGAAGAAATAACACCTATTCTCCTGAAGCTGTTTCAAAAAATTGAAGCAGAAAGAAAACTTCCAGACTTTCTATGAAGCCAGCATTACCCTGTTCCCCAAACCAGGCAAAGACACTACCAAAAGGAGAATTTCAGGACCAATATCACTGATGAATATGGATGCTAAGATTCTCAACAAGATCCTAGCAAACAGGATCCAACAGCACATTAAAAAGATTATCCACCATGACCAGGTGGGATTCATTCCTGGGCTACAAGGATGGTTCAACATTCGCAAATCAATCAGTGTGATACAACAAATTAATATGAGAAGAGAGAAGAACCACATGGTCCTCTCAATTGATGCAGAAAAAGCATTTGACAAAATCCAGCATCCGTTCCTGATTAAAACGCTTCAAAGTATAGGGATGGAGGGAACATTCCTGAACCTTATCAAATCTATCTATGAAAGACCCACAGCAAATATCATCCTCAATGGGAGGAAGCTTGCAGCCTTCCCGTTGAGATCAGGAACACGCCAAGGATGCCCACTCTCACCACTCTTGTTCAACATAGTACTAGAAGTCCTAGCAACAGCAATCAGACAACAAAGAGAAATAAAAGGTATCCAAATGGGCAATGAAGAAGTCAAACTCTCTCTCTTCACAGATGACATGATTCTTTATATGGAAAACCCAAAAGACTTCACCCCCAAACTACTAGAACTCATACAGCAATTCAGTAACATGGCAGGATTCAAAGTCAATGTACAGAAATCAGTGGCTTTCTTATACACTAACAATAAAAATACAGAAAGGGAAATGTGAGAATCGATTCCATATACTATAGCACCAAGAACCATAAAATACCTGGGAATAAACCTAACCAAAGAGGTAAAGGATCTGTACTCGAGGAACTATAGAACACTCATGAAAGAAATTGAAGACACAAAAAGATGGAAGACCATTCCATGCTCTTGGATCAGAAGAATAAACATTGTTAAAATTTCTATACTGCCTAGAGCAATCTATACTTTTAATGCCATTCCGATCAAAATTCCACCAGTATTCTTCAAAGAAAATGGTTTCCAGTCTTAAATTTAAGTTTTTAATACATTAGTAGTTGCCTCTTCCCTTTTAAAGGATCAGTCTTTGACATTTCTGTTTCATTCTTATATATTCCCAAATGCAAATATATTATTCTCTTTTGGATTTGTATACACCTTTCAAAACTCTAAGAGTCTAAGGCTCTCGTAATAACAAATATTTTTATAATCACAGGTGGTACTATATTAACTATGAGGGTAGTCAGAGACAGGTTTTTCCATCAGGTTGTGTATGTTCACGTTGATTTCCATATTAGCCATTGGATTTCAATAATAGCATATGACAGAATAACATAAGAGCCATAAAATAATATTTAGTTAAAGCAGTATAGTTTTTACATGGCCATTTGGACTTAACTTGTAATGAATGGTGTTTCTCCTAGCCAATCCCAAATGTAAATAAATATGTTTGCAAAGGAATACATGACTTTGTCTTGACACTTAATCTATTTCTGAGCTCCACATTGACTTGGATCCTTATCTTCATCCTTCATCCTCTCTTCAAGTCATACCCCATCTCACTGTCTTTGATTCTGATTTCAGTTGCCTCGTTGGCAAGCATGGGATGATAGTCAACTATAAAGTGAGGCTCACGTGAAAGATTTCTATTGTGTGCATTAAATGGTAATTAAAAATAGTGTTTTCAAATTGTTGTGAGCTGTATGTGATTAAATGCCATTTCTTGGGCCAGGTAATTAGAGCTGTGGGTTCAAAGGAAACATAGGTTAAAAGGTCAGTAGACCTGGATACATGCAGAGTGATGGGCATTTCTGATGAGATGGTGCTGAAGCAGAGATGTTTAGAGGGTATTTTAGAAAGAGTAAATGGGTGATCCCAACACAATTATAAATAGGGTTTGGATATGTAAGCCTAGGGGAGGAAATTGGAAAAGCATCTTTTAACACAATTTATAAAGGCCATTTTCACCAGGGTGAATGAGGAGTTTGGGCTTCTTTCATGGGGCATAAGAAGCCATGAAAAGTTTTTAGTGGTGATCAACATGATAAAAGCAGGATATAATAGTTTGGAAATATTGATTTGAAATACCTGAAATGGTCCTAGAAAATACTATTTGATTAATTGTTGCCATGATGGCAATGCATTTCTTTTCAGTAATCTGAAGGAAACTTGAAACTATCTCTGGGAGAAGAAGAGAAAACTAAGATTCAGAGAGTTAGCCATTTAAAACTAAGACAGCAAGCAAAATTTACTTTTTCAATGGCCTGAGATCCTTAAACTGAGTAGGTTTGGTAAGTATTCAGTTTTCCGCCTTGATCTTAATTGACTGATTTCTCATAGTTCACATACTCTACACAGCTAGGAAAACAAACAAACAAAAAAAAAACAAATAACAAAAATAGTTAGCTTGTTATCTAAGAATAGTAATGAAAATACTGTGGAATTAGAGAAGTGATCAAAGAAAAAAACATATTCATTCAGGCATACAATTAAATTGGGTGCCAAACAGTATTGCAAATTGACTAGCAAAACATACCCAAAGAATGAATGAAGCACATGGAATAGCACAGTTTTTTGACCTAACAAAAGATTAAATAAAATTAAGGGCTTAGAAAGAAAATAAAGTTTCTGACGCTTAAATTGGCAAAGTAAAATGAAAGATATCGATCCTATATTTTTCCCTTTTGACCCTCACAATCCAGCCTCTTATAGGCACATGACAGTTTTGAAAGCACGGATAAAGATCAGGAAGTGATTATAAAGTATTGATTATGTTAATTTTCAAATTCCAAACTTATACCCTGTGATAGAAAATGAAATATTTAGATCAACAAGGAAGCAGTAAAGGATTATTACTAGATTTTTTTTAATTTTTTATTTTTTATAAACATGTATTTTTATCCCCAGGGGTACAGGTCTGTAAATCGCCAGGTTTACACACTTCACAGCACTCACCAAAGCACATACCCTCCCTAATGTCCATAACCCCACCCCCCTTCTCCCAACGCCCCTCCCCCCAGCAACCCTCAGTTTGTTTTGTGAGATTAAGAGTCACTTATGGTTTGTCTCCCTCCCAAGTCCATCTTGTTTCATTCATTCTTCTCCTACCCACTTAAGTCCCCATGTTGCATCACCACTTCCTCATATCAGGGAGATCATATGATAGTTGTCTTTCTCCGCTTGACTTATTTCGCTGAGCATGATATGCTCTAGTTCCATCCATGTTGTCGCAAATGGCAAGATTTCATTTCTTTTGATGGCTGCATAGTATTCCATTGTGTATATATACCACATCTTCTTGATCCATTCATCTGTTGATGGACATCTAGGTTCTTTCCATAGTTTGGCTATTGTGGACATAGCTGCTAGAAACATTCGGGTGCACGTGCCCCTTTGGATCACTACGTTTGTATCTTTAGGGTAAATACCCATTAGTGCAATTGCTGGGTCATAGGGCAGTTCTATTTTCAACATTTTGAGGAACCTCCATGCTGTTTTCCAGAGTGGTTGCACTATCTTACATTCCCACCAACAGTGTAGGAGGGCTCCCCTTTCTCTGCATCCTCGCCAGCATCTGTCATTTCCCGTCTTGTTAATTTTAGCCATTCTGACTGGAGTGAGGTGATATCTCATTGTGGTTTTGATTTGTATTTCCCTGATGCCAAGTGATATGGAGCACTTTTTCATGTGTCTGTTGGCCATCTGATGTCTTCTTTGCAGAAATGTCTGTTCATGTCCTCTGCCCATTTCTTGATTGGATTATTGTTCTTTGAGTGTTGAGTTTGCTAAGTTGTTTATAGATTTTGGACACTAGCCCTTTATCTGATATGTAGTTTGCAAATATCTTCTCCCATTCTGTCAGTTGTGTTTTGGTTTTGTTAATTGTTTCCTTTGCTCTGCAAAAGATTTTGATCTTGATGAAATCCCAATAGTTCATTTTTGTCCTTGCTTCCCTTGCCTTTGGCGATGTTCCTAGGAAGATGTTGCTGCGGCTGAGGTCGAAGAGGTTGCTGCCTGTGTTCTCCGTAAGGATTTTGATGGATTCCTTTCTCACATTGAGAGAGTCTATTTTGAGTCTATTTTCATGTGTGGTGTAAGGAAATGGTCCAATTTCATTTTTCTGCATGTGGCTGTCCAATTTCCCCAACACCATTTATTGAAGAAGCTGTTTTTTTCCATTGGACATTCTTTCCTGCTTTGTCGAAGATTAGTTGACCATAGAGTTGAGGCTCTATTCTGTTCCATTGATCTATGTGTCTGTGTTTGTGTCAGTACCATGCTGTCTTGATGATGACAGCTTTGTAATAGAGCTTGAAGTCCGGAATTGTGATGCAACCAACTTTGGCTTTCTTTTTCAATATTCCTTTGGCTATTCGAAGTCTTTTCTGGTTCCATATACATTTTAGAATTATTTGTTCCATTTCTTTGAAGATGGATGGTACTTTGATAGGAATTGCATTAAATGTGTAGATTGCTTTAGGTAGCATAGACATTTTCACAATATTTATTCTTCCAATCCAGGAACATGGAATATTTTTTTCCATTTCTTTGTGTCTTCCTCAATTTCTTTCATGAGTACTTTATAGTTTTCTGAGTATAGATTCTTTGCCTCTTTGGTTAGGTTTTTTTCCTAGGGATCTTATGGTTTTGGGTGCTATTGTAAATGGGATTGACTCCTTAATTTCTCTTTCTTCTGACTTGCTGTTGGTGTAGAGAAATGCAACTGATTTCTGTGCATTGATTTTATATCCTGACACTTTACTGAATTCCTGTACAAGTTCTAGCAGTTTTGGAGTGGAGTCTTTTGGGTTTTCCACATATAGTATCATATCATCTGTGAAGAGTGATAGTTTGACTTCTTCTTTGCCAATTTGGATGCCTTTAATTTCCTTTTGTTGTCTGATTGCTGAGGCTAGGACTTCTAGGACTATGTTGAATAGCAGTGGTGATAATGGACTTCCCTGCTGTGTTCCTGACCTTAGTGGAAAAGCTTTCAGTTTTTTCTCCATTGAGAATGATATTTGCGGTGGGTTTTTCATAAATGGCTTTGATAATATTGAAGTATGTGCCCTCTATCCCTACACTTTGAAGAGCTTTGATCAGGAAGGGATGCTCTACTTTGTCAAATGCTTTTTCAGCATCTATTGAGAGTATCATATGGTTCTTGTTCTTTTATTGATGTGTTGTATCACTTTGATTGATTTGCGGATGTTGAACCAATCTTGCAGCCCTGGAATAAATCCCACTTGGTCGTGGTGAATAATCCTTTTAATGTCCTGTTGAATCCTATTGGCTAGTATTTTGGTGAGAATTTTTGCATCTTTGTTCATTCAAGGATATTGGTCTATAGCTCTCTTTTTTGATGGGATCCTTGTCTGGTTTTGGGATCAAGGTGATGCTGGCCTCATGAAATGAGTTTGGAAGTTTTCCTTCCATTTCTATTTTTTTGGAACAGTTTCAGGAGAATAGGAATTAGTTCTTCTTTAAATGTTTGGTAGAATTCCCCCAGGAAGCCGTCTGGCTTTGGGCTTTTGTTTATTTGGAGATTTTTAATGACTGTTTCAATCTCCTTACTTGTTATGGGTCTATTCAGGCTTTCTATTTCTTCCTGGTTCAGTTGTGGTAGTTTATATGTTTCTAGGAATGCATCCATTTCTTCCAGATTGTCAAATCTGTTGGCGTAGAGTTGCTCATAGTATGTTCTTATAATAGTTTGTATTTCTTTGGTGTTAGTTATGATCTCTCCTCTTTCATTCATGATTTCATTTATTTGGGTCTTTTCTCTTTTCTTTTTGATGAATCTGGCCAGGGGTTTATCAATCTT
Source organism: Mustela erminea (assembly GCF_009829155.1). Classification (NCBI taxonomy): domain Eukaryota; kingdom Metazoa; phylum Chordata; class Mammalia; order Carnivora; family Mustelidae; genus Mustela; species Mustela erminea. The sequence continues at coordinate 33,615,762 of NC_045627.1, read as the reverse complement.
ATTAATTCTTTCAAAGAACCAGCTCCTAGTTTTGTTGATTTGTTCTATTGTGTTTTTTTGGTTTCTATTTCATTAATTTCTGCTCTGATCTTTATGACTTCTCTTCTCCTGCTGGGTTAGGGTTTCTTTCTTGTTCTTTCTCCAGCTCCTTTAAGTGTAGGGTTAGGTTGTGTACCTGAGACCTTCTTGTTTCTTGAGAAAGGCTTGTACCGCTATATATTTTCCTCTCAGGACTGCCTTTGTTGTGTCCCACAGATTTTTGAACCGTTGTGTTTTCATTATCATTTGTTTCCATGATTTTTTTTAATTCTTCTTTAATTTCCTGGTTTACCCATTCATTCTTTAGAAGGATGCTGTTTAGTCTCCATGTATTTGGGTTCCAAACTTCCTCTTGGTGGTTGAGTTCTAGCTTCAGAGCATTGTGGTCTGAAATATGCAGGGAATGTTCCCAATCTTTTGATAACAGTTGACACCTGGTTTAGGACCCAGGATGTGATCTTTCTGGAGAATGTTCCATGTGCACCAGAGAAGAATGTGTATTCTCTTGCTTCGGGATGAAATGTTCTGAATATATCTGTGATGTTTATGTGGTCCAGTGTGTCATTTAAGGCCTTTATTTCCTTGTTGATCTTTTGCTTGGATGATCTATCCATTTCAGTGAGGGGAGTGTTAAAGTCTCCTACTATTATTGTATTATTGTTGATGTGTTTCTTTGATTTTGTTATTAATTTGTTTATATAGTTGCGCTCCCACGTTGGGGGCATAGATATTTAAAATTGTTAGATCTTCTTGTTGGACCGACCCTTTGAGTATGATATAGTGTCCTTCCTCATCTCTTATTATAGTCTTTGGCTTAAAATCTAATTGATCTGATATAAGGATTGCCACTCCTGCTTTCTTCTGATGTCCATTAGCATGGTAAATTCTTTTCCACCTCCTCACTTTAAATCTGGAGGTGTCTTTGGGCTTAAAATAAGTTTCTTGTAGGCAACATATAGATGGGTTTTGTTTTTTTATCCATTCTGATACCCTGTGTCTTTTGATTGTGGCATTTGCCCATTAACATTCAAGGTAATGAATGAGAGTGTGAATTTAGTGCCACTGTATTGCCTGTAAGGTGACTGTTACTATATATTGTCTCTGTTCCTTTCTGATCTACCACTTGTAGGCTCTCTCTTTGCTTAGAGGACCCCTTTCAATATTTCCTGTAGAGCTGGTTTGATGTTTGCAAATTCTTTCAGTTTTTGTTTGTCCTGGAAGTTTTTAATCTCTCCTTCTATTTTCAATGATAGCCTAGCTGGATATAGTATTCTTGGCTGCATGTTTTTCTCGTTTAGTGTTCTAAATATATCATGCCAGCTCTTTCTGGCTTGCCAGGTCTCTGTGGATAAGTCTGCTGCCAATCTAATATTTTTACCATTGTATGTTATAGACTTCTTTTCCTGGGCTGGTTTCAGGATTTTCTCTTTGTCACTGAGACTTGTAAATTTTACTATTAGATGACGGGGTGTGGACTTATTCTTATTGATTTTGAGGGGTGTTCTCTGCATCTCCTGAATTTTGATGCTCGTTCCCTTTGCCATATTGGGGAAATTCTCTCCAATAATTCTCTCCAGTATACCTTCTGCTCCCCTCTCTCTTTCTTCTTCTTCTGGAATCCCAATTATTCTAATGTTGTTTCGTCTTATGGTGTCACTTATCTCTCAAATTCTCCCCTTGTGGTCCTGTAGCTCTTTTCCCCTCTTTTGCTCAGCTTCTTATTCTCTGTCATTTGGTCTTCTATATCACTAATTCTTTCTTCTGCCTCATTTATCCTAGCAGTGAGAGCCTCCATTTTTGACTGCACTTCATTAATAGCTTTTTTGATTTCAACTTGGTTAGATTTTATTTCTTTTATTTCTCTAGAAAGGGCTTTTATATCTCCCAAGAGGGTTTCCCTAATATCTTCCATACCTTTTTTGAGCCCTGCTAGAAGCTTGAGAATTGTCATTTTGAACTCTAGATCTGACATATTACCAATGTCTGTATTGATTAGGTCCCTAGCCTTCAGTACTGCCTCTTGTTATTTTTTTTGTGGTTAATTTTTCCGCCTTGTCATTTTGTCCAGATAAGAGTATAGGAAGGAGCAAGTAAAATACTAAAAGGGTGGCAACAACCCCAGGAAAATATGCTTTAACCAAATCAGAGGAGATCCCAAATTGTGAGGGGGGAGAAAGGGGATAAAAAGAGGTTCAGAAAGAAAAAAAAAAAAAGGAAAGAAAAGAAACAATTAAAAAAAGAAAACGAATAAATAAAAATATAAAAAAGAAAATATATATATATTAGATAAACTTTAAAAAACATAAAAAAAGAAAAGTGTAAAAGTTAAAATAATTTAGCAGAAGAGAAAAAAATTGAAAAAGAAAAAAAAAATTAAATTAACTGCAAGACTAAAGAATCATGGGGAGAAATCCATGAGTTTCATGCTTTGCTTTCTCCTCCTCTGGAATTCCGCTGCTCTCCTTGGTATTGAAACTGCACTCCTTGGTAGGTGAACTTGGTCTTGGCTGGATTTCTTATTGATCTTCTGGGGGAGGGGCCTGTTGTAGTGATTCTGAAGTGTCTTTGCCCCAGGCGGAATTGCACTGCCCTTACCAGGGGCCGGGCTGAGTAATCCGCTTGGTTTTGCTTTCAGGAGCTTTTGTTCCCTGAGTACTTTCCATAGAGTTCCAGAGGATGGGAATAAAAATGGCGGCCTCCTAGTCTCCGGCCCAGAGGAGCCTAGACCTCGGGGCCCCACTCCCCACTGCGCCCTCAGAGAACAGTTCCCAATAACTCCCGTCTGCCTGACCTCCAGCCGTGCTCCAAGCTCACCAAGCCTGTGACTGGTTCAAGGTAACCCCGAGCTTTGAGCTCACTGTCGGCTCTGTCTCTGTAGCTGGCTTCCCCATTCTAATACCTGTAAGCTCTGTGACACTCAGATACCCCCGATCCTTCTTTGACCCTGCGGGACCTGAGACCACGCTGACCCCACGTGGGCTTCACCTCGGTTTAGCCTCTGGAGTGATGTCCCTCAGAAGAACAGACTAATTAAAGTCCTGATTTTGTGCTCCGTTGTTCCACTGGTTGCCAGGAGCCGGCCCGTCCCCCTCAGGGTCTATCTTCCCGTCGCTTTGGATTCACTTCTCCTACCTTTCAGAAAGTGGTTGACTTTCTGTTTCTAGAATTGCTGTTTTTCTTCTCTTTGATCTGCCAATGGATTTGTAGGTGTTTGCAATCTTTAGATAAGCTATCTAGCTGATCTCCTGCTAGCTGAAGTAGTTTCAGCCTGCTACTTCTCTGCCATCTTGACTCCTCCCCTCTAAGTCAGTAAATTTTACTAGCTGCATTAGTCTCCTAAGTCTGTCACAACAAAGTGCCACAAACTACGTGGCTTAACACAAACTTTTTTTTTTTTTCCTAATTTGGGAGTTAGAAGTCTGAAGTCAGTTGGTGGTAGGACTGTCTTTCTGATGGCTCCCTGCAATTCTTAGCATGGCAATTCTTCACATTCCTTGACTTGCAGCTACATCACTACAATCTCTGCGTCCAGCTTCACATGATTTTCTTCTCTGCATCCGTGTGTCCTCTCTGTGTCCTGTCCCCTTCTTATGAGGAGACCAGTTATTGGAATTTAAGGCCCACTTCAATCCACTATGATCTCATCTTACCTTGATTTATTTCATCTGCAAAGACTGTTTCCAAATAAAGTCATATTCTGAAGTTCTGGGTAGACATGAATTGGTGGGGGGATGTTATTCAATCTACTATACCAGCTTAAAAGGTTTCAATATCTTCATCACTTAACAAATAGGGAAGAAATACAAAAAAAAAAAAAAAGACAAGAATAAATTTTTAAAACTACATTAAATGATTTGGCCACTATATTATAAGATTTGGTACAATTTTATTATTTTTTCTCCTTTCCCATTTCCTGATGTCTTCTTGGCCTGATTATTTCTCAGTTATTGGAAAAATTTGCATACCTCATATACTCAACCAGACCTCACCAAACCATTACAAAAGAAATTGTGTTTTTTTGGCCTTTTCTCCTCATGAATGAATTGTTCCATTATAAATGCATCTGCTTTTTGGTTTCTTGATTTGAAGGTATGTAGATGTGTAATGCTTAAAATAAATAAAAAGAACAGATGGCAGGACCTTAAAGATCAAATTAGCTTCATATCCATCTGGAATTTGGGGATGGCTTCATTATTTCTTTCTAATTCGTTCATTCTTTCCTGAATTCTCTGGTGGAGAATTTTATGCACAATTTTGCAATATAAATATCTTAGAGTAATAATAAAATATGATTCAGTTATAAAATAAAATCTGAAAATAATTCTGTGGAGCTCTAATAGTATCATTGTCATTATAGTTACATTTGGTGGTTTTCCAGAATTAATATTGCGGTATAGATACTCCTCAAGGACACACCAAAAAATCTATTTGGTTTCCAAGGTGTTTCAACATATCTGCTGTTCTGATAAGTTAAGTTTCAAATTCATAGTATGAAGAATATTTTATCTGTAAGAATTCAGTGCTTGTTTAACAAGAACATTCTCTAAACAATGCTTGAGGGCCACAGGGAGAGTATGGAATATTTTCACTTGGCAATAATGCAAAGTGTACTTAAATGAAGTTATGTCTCTGGTCCTTTACTTCTCATTCTTGGTGGATGAAAATATGAAGGAAATGTGCCCTTCAGTGTCAGCTGAGAGGAGGGATCAGGTGCACTCTTGTCTTGTTTTAGTAACCCTTTATATAGGGCCAACTAGATCATTTCTATTTTAAGTTAAAAGATGCCTACATGCAAATTTCAGTTGGATGGGCACAAAATTAGGTCTGTGGCCCATTAAATTAAGTGTGATTATCTAAAAAATCCTGCCCAAATACCATGTCCATTTCATCATTTTTCTGCAGAAGAACCTGAAGGTAGTTCCCTATTGAAAATCATTTGTTTAAGTCTCAACTCTTTCACTTGGCTTTTGGATATTCTTACCCCAGTCTCGTCCATTCTAACCCACTGTTGTTCCCCTCATATTCATAATTCTGATACTCTGCCTTCTTCTCCATATATATCATATTCTCCCTACACGTTGCCCTCATTTCCTTTCATAAGCTCTAAGGTGTATTGCTTTTCTAGTTGAGATGCTGAAGTCTCTTCTCCTCAGGACATTTTCTGAGCAATTCCAGTCCTTGTAAATTATATCACCTATGAATTCCCATTACACTTTAGAATTGATAAAATATTGAATGGTACTGTGTGACATACGGCTTTATCTTTCTTTAATTGTTTCACGTCGATTCCTTTACCAACTCAAAATAAAATTCCTGCATGTAGGGCATGTGTACTGAACCCCTTTTATATCTCCCATGGAATCTAATACCATTTTACATGATGGTGAATAAACATGAGCAATATTTAAATATACATGTTATTAGAAGAGGCATTATTTTAAGCACTTCACATATCCTAATAAATATATTCTTCAGAACAAGACTCTGAAGTGGGTGTCATTCTTAGTTATTTTAATGATGAGGAACTTGAAGCACTTTGAAGTAAAATAACTCACCAAACAAATACAACAAATAATTCAAATACCAATAGTTTGGCTATCCTTTTGAACCATTATATCATATGGCTTCCTCAAGCTAGATAGTCATGAATATTTGGTCGATTAATGTAAATTAAAAAATTCAATATGTACTTTTAAAATATGATTGGTCACCATATTTCCTGCTTAATTTTATCTCTGGCTTCACAGCAAGTTGGGATGGTAGATAACCCTAAAAAGACTTTCAGGTAATGTGGCACAGGATAAGTTCACACTTTGACAAGAGCACTCTGTTTCAAATACAGAAATTACAAATCACATAGAAAGTAAAAAACAAACAAAGAAACAAAAAACTCATTGCTGTTTTTAAAAACCAAACAGCATCTCCATAGAGTGGAAATAGAGCATAAATACAAAATTTTAGGCAAGGCGAAAGTCATTGGCTAGTGGGGCATACTTCTGAAGGGAGTCTGGAACCTAGCTCCTTTGTGGTAGTGGGGATTAAAATATTCCATGCAAGATGGGTCATTAGATTCAAGTTCACTGGGCAAAGCCAAAGAATCCTGTGAGATTTCATTGCTTGGGAATGGAGGCAATACATGCTTCTGAAAGCTGAGCAGCACTACCGCTTATAGTAAGTTGCTGTCTCTAGTAGAGGAAAATGTACCAGTGAGGCTTGAGAGGAGGAATATAGCTAAGCCACCCCTGGTTCCATAACTGGATTTGTGATATTCCTAATGTCACCTCAAGACAGAGATGCAAATGGTTGTTTGTGGTCTAGTTTGGGACTGATGGTCTGCATAACAGTGGTTTGGAGGAGTCAGCAAGCTAAATTCCAGAACTTATAAAGAAATCTACTCCTAAGAAAAAGAATCACAAAATCAACTTTTGAGCATAAATGTATTTCTCATGAAATTAATTTTATGGAACATTATAACTAAAGACTTTAAAATAAGTTTATTTGGGATGCACAATAAAGAAATCACATCCACAGAAAAGGACAAAATGATTTCTTAGCAGCAAAAATGGACACCAGAAAAGAACAACATACTAAAGTGCTAAGTGAAAACAACTATTAAACTAGAATTTGTTATTTTAATAAACCAAACTAGGTTATTATTCAAAACACAAAAATAAGAATTTTTTCTGCATAAAATGATTGAGAACATTTACGCCATAGAAACTACTACTGAAAAATCTTTTAAAAAATAAAAAAAAGAAACTACCACTGAAAGCACTATTATAGGATATATTTCAGTAATAAGAAAAGTGAATCCAGAATGAGTGCATAGAATGTAAGAAATAACAGTGAGCTCAAAAACTGATGTTAAACTTAACTAACATTTTAACTAACACTAAAAAATAAGAATAACTAAGCTTGGTGCACCTAGAGCTCAGTCAGTTAAGTGTTTGACTCTTGGTTTTGGCTCAGGTCATGGTCCCATGGGTGGTGAGATGGAGGGCTCTGGTGCTTAGCGAGGATTGCTTGAAGGTTCTCTCCCTCTGCCCTTAGCCCTGCTTGTGCACATTCTCTCTTTCTCTTGCTCTCTCTCATGAATAAATAAACCTTTTTTTAAAAGAATAACTAGGTTTTTTGGTGGTGTTGTTAAAGGAATAAAGTTAACATTATAGACAAAAATTTAAAATATCTAAAAGTAGATAAGTAAATTGAGTTTGGATCCTGTGCCTGGAGGAAAAGAGAAATACTGAATAACTTTAGACACTTTGCTAGCAGAAAAATATGCATATGCTAAAAATTAAAAGTAACATGAAAGAAAAGAGATATAGTCCATAGATCCCAAACACACTGGAAAAAAATGATAGAAACTTCATTAACCAAACAGAAATCAGGAAAGGAAAGAAAAAATGAAGCAAATATAAAGTAGCAAATCATATCATAGAAATAAGTCTAAATATACCAATAATCATAATAGATGAACATGGGCTAAAAGAAAATCCAATTTGATTTTAAAAATCCAACTACATTTTGCTAATAAGGATACACTTAAAATCAGAAAGTTTAAAAATAATAGAATAAAATACATCATGCAAATATTAATCAGAAGAAAAATTTTAGATTTTTTATATTAAAAATATTAGTATGATGAGTATATTAATAATAGCATTATTAATGTCAGAAAACATTGAATTTATGGAACTTTTACCACAAACAAAGCATGACTCTAACTAATAAAAGGAAAAAAAAAAACATCAGAAAGATATGACACTGATAAACTTGTAAGCACCTAATCACATAGCTTCAAAATGTATAAAGCAAAAATTGACAGTTATAAGGAGAAATTGATAACTCATCATCAAAGTGTGAGATTTTTACCATTCTCTAGCATAAAATGATACATCAAGCAGACAGAATGAACTAAAGATTTAAGTAGCAAAAGTAATAATTTTGATCTAGTAGATATTAAAAGAACATATTAATCATGATAGTATATTCATCACTTCATATATAGGTCATGTCTACTCCATGCTTTTTTTCCTTTCCTTCTTATCATCAAGTGTGCCATCCTTCACTTCTTCCTGTCAGTGCAAACACTACTCATTTTTCATAGCCCAGTTCAAGTCCTATTTCCTGAAGGAAGTGTTCTTTATTGTTTATATGTATTCTTTTTTCCATTTAAATTACTCAGGACACTATAATCTCTGTACCTTACTTTGTCTCTTTAATTGCAAGATGTTTCTGCTCTTTAGACTTGTGTATTTCTCAGTTTCACAAAATGCCTATAAATACTATCTTTAAAACCTTTTCTAATTCTCACTTCTTTCTAGCACCCAACATATCTTTACTATTTGAAAACAGATTGATTATGATCCAAATATAGCAACTGGGTCATAAAATTTGACTCTAACATGTGAGAACCACAGTGGAAAGTTATCTTTACTTTTTAAAAAGATTTTATTTATTTATTTGACAGAGAGAGAGAGAGAGAGAGAGAGCATAAGTAGGCCGAACAACAGGCAGAGGGAGAGGGAGAAGTAGACTTCCTGCTGAGCAGGGAGCCGATGCAGGTTTTAATCCCAGAACCCTAGGATCATGATCTGAGCCGAAGGCAGATGCTTAACCGACTGAGCCACCCAGGCATCCAGAAAGTTATCTTTAAACAAATATTGCAAACAACTCTTTATGAGGGAATATCAATTTAGTCCTGTTCTGCTACTGGGGGTGGGGGATTACATTGTAAATTATCAACTCTATAATGTAATGAAAAGGAACAGCATGAAAATGTTCCTACTGACACATATGGTTTGATTCATGAAACAATTTCTTCATACCTCTTAGGCTACGGACTGACTCTTCAATATAAATCTTTTTTTTTTTTAAGATTTTATTTATTTATTTGACAGAGATCACAAGTAGGCAGAGAGGCAGGCAGAGAGAGGGGGTGGGGGATGCAGGCTCCCTGCTGAGCAGAGAGCCCGATGTGGGACTCGATCCCAGGACCCTGAGATCATGACCTGAGCTGAAGGCAGAGGCTTTAACCCACTGAGCCACCCAGGTGCCCCTCTGCAATAGAAATCTTTCTGAAGATTCCACAAAGGACTAGCCAATCACAGAGATGAAGAAAAACCTTAATGTAAAAACAAATTTCCAAGGTTTAAACAAGAAACTCTTGCATGTATGTGAAAGCAAGTGACATAAAGACAATAATTTACAAACAAGGTTCAAGGAGCTCTGGAAATTTCGTTGAACACTACAAGGCTAAGTGGCTTTCCTGTCATTATTTTACAAAGCCTTTGCCAATCAATAGGATAGTCTGTTACCAAATAAAAGACTAGTGTTAAACAGTAGCAAGATAAAGATACACTGCTTTCACTCAGGTATTGACAAAGAGTAACCAGGAAACAGAACCATACCCTATAATTGAGTTGCCTACTGAATATTATTTGGAAAAACCAGAAACTACTCAGAAAGAACAAGGGTAGTGATTGGGACTAAGCTTAATTTCTTTAAGTATGAAACTCCGGAGTACACAGTAAATGCTTATTTAAAAGAAACCTAGTCTCATCAAAAAATTTATGCCTAGGGGTGCCTGGGTGGTTCAGTTGATTAAGTGTCTGCCTTCTGCTCAGGTCATGATCCCAGGGTACTGGGATGGAGCCTCACACTGCGCTCGCTGTTCAGAGGGGAGCCTGCATCTCCCTCTCCTACTCCTCTGCTTGTTTTCTCTCACTTTCTATCAAATAAATAAAATCTTGAAGAAAAAAAAAAGAATTTATGCCTAAATTCAAACCAGTGGCAGTTGGAAATATTACTAGCCATCTATAATAATAAGCTTGGTATTTTCTGACAAGGGGCAAAATAGGACTTCCCAGATCCAGGGACCTGTAGTTATAAATCAAATATTATTGTTTTCCAGTGTCCTGTTTGGTATCAATCATATATCAAGCAAATAAACAAGCTATTCTCTTAGGTTCATCCATCATTAGTGAAAACAGAATGTTTTAGGTTCTCTTTCTAAGTTGAAATGCTGATAAATACTATATGCTCTTCCCTACCAAATCAACATTTGGAAAGTGATCCATGTAATGAGAAGAGAGTGAAGAAGAAAATTTCCTGGAGACCTGAATGGTTGAAAAGAACAAAGAGAAGTAAAAGGGTCACACCTTTCTCTATTACTAAGTAATTTTCTGACCATGAAGTTAGGCATTTTAAAAATGGCCCGGGGGATAAAATACATTATATGTTTATTTAAAAAAAAAAAGAATAATGTAAAAATGGCCAGATTTTCTTCTTTGGTTTCCATGATATTGCCTAATGAAGATGTTCTTTTCACTTTGAAAGGTTCCTTTATTGACCTCTTTTTATCTTCTTGTAGTTACATCCTTCCTCTACATCCTCAGAGGTCTGCTCTTTCCTAGGAGTTCGTCCCTTGCAAAGAAATTCATTTTTTTAAAGATTTTATTTATTTATTTATTTGATAGACAGAGATCAGAAGTAGGCAGAGAGGCAGGCAGAGAGGGAGGAGGAAGCAGGCTCCCGCAGAGCAGAAAGCCCTACTCTGGGCTGGATCCCAGGACCCTGGGATCATGACCTGAGCCGAAGGCAGAGGCTTTAGCCCACTGAGCCACCCAGGCACCCCTTATTTTTTTTAATGGCTTAATCTCATTATCTGAGTGATGACTCACAAAATACAGTGTACTCTTGAAAAATAAAGGTTATGTTTATTAGCCATAGCTCATATTCTGGCCAATCTTTTGCTCCTGATTCTTCTACCTTGATGTCTTTCCATCTGTGCAAATGCTCTTCAGTGGCTTAAGTTCTAATTGCTCTGTAAAGGAGTATGCAGTTAGTGGAAAGAACATGAACTTTTAAATAATAGAGATCTGGGTTTGAATCTTAAACACTACCGATCATCCTTGATCTTGAGCCTTTTAATACGTCTGAGTGTTGTTGTTAATATTATTATTTTTTAACTCATATGTAGGATGTCAGTTGGACTTTCTTACCATTTCTTCCATGAAGTCGCTTATCCCTTGTTTTCTCTTCCCTGCTTACTGAGGGCTGCCTGTTTAGGACTATACCCACATCCTATCTACTACACAGGACAGTGTTTTCTGACCAGTATCTCTTGTCTGCAGTGCATACTTCCCACATTTGAAACTCCGGTCTGCCTAGTCTGAGAGAAATACCTGGGTATTACCGTACTCTCTGATCTGGTTTGACTAGCCTCTCTTTCATGAGGTCTTTCTTTGATCACAGCATTAATCACTGTTGCCACTAAGTGGTGAATGGAAACTCAGCTTGCTCCTCCACTTTAGCCAAGCCCTTTCTGCTGTTTTGGGGTGGTCCAAATGGAAACCTCTTAGGTTAGGGTGGACAGCTTGAAGATATCCACGTTTGGTTTTTTTCAATCTCAATGTTTTCACCTCTCTTACAGGGAGATCATCTTTTCTTTCCCCCTCTAGGCTTCCAAAATAGTCAGCCCTAATTAACAATTTCTCAAGTCTCTGATGCCCTTATCCATAATATAAAAATTCTACTTAGAATGAAAACACAACAATGATCCTACTTCACTTCCAGCGGCCAAGTAAGTCAACTAGACACAGCTTTTGAAACCCATCCATCACACAGCACCTCATATATTCATTTGTCATCATGCTTACCTGTAACCCTTAATCAGGAAAACCAAGTAAGTCCCCCTATACCTGTTTTCCAGTTACATACCACACTGGCCAATTTAGATTTGAGCAAATTTTCCCTATCTGTGCTTTCCACATGAATAAATGCCAGTGCATTTATTCCTCTTCCATTTCTCATTATGGGACCTTCCCAATTAAATGTTCAGATTGGTTCCTTTCCGAGTTTTCATGCCTGTTCCTTATTCTTGTCTTTTACTGTTAGAAAGCTATTGCTGTTTTTCCTTCTTTTTATTGTTATCCTTTCCATCTGATTCTATTTTACATGTATTCCGCATTTCAACACTAAAATATTATTTGAAGAGTTGATGTGCAAATTAAGGAAGCAGCACATAGGAAACGGTAGAACACTTAGCACATGGCAGTAAGAATTGGTTTCCCCTTCTTTTTTCTGGCAGAGAGATATAATCTTTTCTGTCTGAAACTCATGGAACTTGTTTTCATATATCTCTTAAAGTAATTTAGTTATCATACTTTATATCATGTTTTCTTATATAACTGCTTAGTTGTAAATTCCAAAAAATTAATTCCCCATACATTATGCTATCACAGGACCCAGCATATGTTAGCCCTCAGTACATGATTATTGATTTGAAATGTTTTATTCACTCATTTCATAGAGAATATTTTAACTCAACAAACGACTGTGAATGGATTTGTGTAGACAGACTTAAATCACACAAGTTTAAGTTTATTCTTAAACTATGGGGAATAAGGATTTCATACCTAATGCTGCTTTTATTGCAGTCCTGAGATTTGGATCTAGTGGGCGTTCTATCAAAATTCTTGTAATTTATTTAATGCAGCTATTATTTCCAAAATAACTTTCTTTAACACAAACATATTCAGATATTCCTAATATGAATGAACTGGAAGGAAAAGTAATTAAATTGCTGAATACTTGCTTCAGTTTTAATCCCTTTAAGAAGTATAATAATTGCAACTATTGTAACTATTCAGACATTGTCTAGTGGAGTTTTAATTAATAGATAAGGATGATCCCTAATTAGCTCATCAAAATACTAGTCTGAACAGTGTCAACCCTTCATATATTGCAATTACATTTTTGAAGTCAATAAATACTTCTAAAGCACTTAAAGACCAGTTTGCAGAGTAGAGGTGCCCTCAACCTTTTTTGTTATGTGCTTAATTTATTTAGCTCTCCTTCTCTTCTTCTTAAGAAAACAAACAAAAAAAAACAATATAATGGGCTTTATTATCTCAGCATTCTGACCTACTCTGAATTACTATAGTTCAAATTAACATGGTTTCTTTTTTCTTAAAGATGTATTTATTTATTTATTTATTTGAGAAAGAGGGGATGAGAGAGTGTGTGTATGTGTGTATGTGTTTGAGTGGGGGTGGGGGTAGAATCAGAGGGAGAGGGATAAGGAGAAGAAGCAGGCAGACTCCTCACTAAGAACATAGCCTGCTGACCCAGGTCTCCATCCCATGACCCTGAGATTATAACCTGAGTTGAAATCAAGAAATGGATGCTTAACCAACTGAGCCACCCAGGCACCCTATGGGTTCTTTAGTAGATATCATATGCCCAGTTAATTGTACAGTGTTGTAGAATTATAAAGCTAAAAGGAAACCTTCCCCTTGAATCGGTTATTTGAACTGTCTCACTTTACAGATGAGGAAGAAATTGATTTAATATGTTTCCTACGGTTAATCATGAGGCAAGGCCAAACCAGGCTTCTCTTTGGATGTTCCTATTAATTCTGTGTTTTGTGAAAATTAAATGAGTAATGTAAATAAAAATTAAATCTATTATCTTTTTATCTATCTATTATCTATCTATCATCTGTCATCTATCATCTATCTATCAGAGAGCAAGCATGAAAACAAAAGTACATTTGAAGCTTAACAAAAAGTTAATAGCCTTAACTATTAATTTAAAGACCTTAGGGAATTGTACATTGAAAACAAATAAATTAGAATTTCTAATTCATAGATTCTATGAAAGTAGTGTACTGCTATTCTGTAAGACTTTGGCACACTATACTCAAGACTTCATTCATTCATTCATTCAACACTGATTAGTTTTTCTTTTTGTTGGTTTTTTACATTGTTTTTATAAAGTGCCAGGTAGTCCAGTCCTTCTGTCCCCAGGATAGAAGGCAAATAAAATACAAGTGGTATGATAGAGATTTGCAAGGAACATCCACGCAGTAATGAAGGGCTCTCAACCCAGACTGGTGTGTGTACCTAAGAGATGATTTCGTGGAAGGGGCAACGTAGGATCTAAGTTTTTAAGGGTAAGCCAGAACTAACCTGATTTTGTTTATATCCATAAAAGAAATTAAGGAAGTGCAGCTGAAATATATTCCACCTGATTCAGTTGGTCCACTTTGGTCTGGGATAATTCACTTCTTGTTTGGCAATTAGGGTTCCTTCCATTTTAGGATGAAAAAAAAAAAAAAAAAGCATTCTAGCTGGATCCCTATTAAAAGAATTTTTCAGCTTCGACTTCCCAAGTGGTCAACACTTGCCTTATTTGGAATAGTTTTTAAAGCAACATTAGCTTTCCTATTCAAATGGCTTGAGTAACTTTCATTACTGGGATTATTTAATTAATAGCTAAGCATCTACTACCCCAAATTAGACACTTTAAACACCTATATTTCACAGACAATTATGAATGAGACAACTCTAGATTCATATTTAAGGTTGCTAACTTCAAAAATTCAGATCATCACTGAGGAATATAATATACAGAATTTTAAGACAGAGGAACATACTTTTGTGTTTATTTATATGCAGAAGATATCTGCCTGTTATAATTTGTTCTCTTTCTCTGTCCATATGTCTCCTCATTTTGCTTTTCCAATTAGTGCTTTCCTGAATGTTCTTTTTTTGAGACTTTTGAGGAAATTAGGAGATTGACATCTGAAGAGTCACCCTAAGTGCTTTCACATTTCACACTTCTTGCTGTATGACTATCATGGAACAGTTGTCTATGTACTCTTTTTTATGGGACATTAAGTATTATTTTGGATTCTAGCCTAGATAGTCAGAATGGATGAAAAATTTTATTATTATGAGGCTTTGTGTCTTTTTGCTTTGATAAGACATTTATTAGATTACATTTCACAGTTGTATGCTTAGTAATTCTGTACATTTTTATCACTTCTCTGTAAAATATTCAGATCCATGTCATATGTCATCTAAGAACTAGAATTTTTACTTTCTCCCCCCCCCCCCCACCATTTTCTAGGCTATGCCTTCCTTTCTCTGGTCACATTTCTGACAGCTGTTACTTTCCTCTCTTTCTAATCACTAATATAAACCTCTAGCTCAAGCATCATCAAGCAGATGATCAGTACTGGTCACTGACAAATGTCAAAGAATAAGGAGAATCGGATTTGAGAGGCTCAGCTCTAAAAAGCAAATCAGGGTTCAAGTCTCATTTAAAATCTTCTGTGCCATGTGACATTATCATGGTCCATTCTATTTGACATTTTCACAATGTTTAACTATATTAAACATCAAACCTTCTTCAGAGCTTACTCATGATCCTATTTTTTTTGAAGTATGTCTATATTGACATATAGTTAACATAGGTCACAAATGTCATCTTCAAATAAAAAGAAAGGGACAATGAAATGATAGATTTTGGAGCTACAAAAGGACTTAGATATCCTCCTGTCCAACTTCTTATAAACACTGGCCTGTGATAGTTCAGTAATTTACCTGAGGTTACAGATACTTGCTTTTACCAGCTGGTTCCAGAACATAGACTTCCTGTATTTTGCCTAGTATTTATTCAGCTATCTCTTAGTGTTTCCACATCAATGCATTTAATTTGTCTAAAATTTATGAACTAGGTTCTATTGACCAAGAACTAATAATACAGCAGTGTAAGACACCATTACACCTGTGCATATGTGTGTGTGTGTGTGTGTGTGTGTGTGTGTATGCACAATTTCTCTGCTAGAGAACCTTAAAGTCTAGTACTGGGAGTGGACAGGAGGGGGGCATATATATAATAGATATGCTACTCAGACTTTGGTAATTATTTCTAATCGATGAAGGCATTTTTTCCTGCTGAATTAATTTAATTTCTTTTTAAGATTTATTTTTTATTTATTTGACAGAGAGAGAGAGATCACAAGTAGGCAGAGAGGCAGGCAGAGAGAGAGAGAGGCAGAAGCAAGCTCCCTGCTGAGCAGAAAGCCTGATGCGAGGCTTGATTCCAGGACCCCGAGATCATGACCTGAGTCGAAGGCAGAGGCTTAACCCACTGAGCCACCCAGGCGCCTAATTTAAAAAATTTTTAAAAAAGATTTCTTTATTTATTTGAGAGAGACAGAGACAGAGACAGAACACATGAGCAGGACAGGCAGAAGGAGAGGGAGAGAGAATCTCAAGCAGACTCCCCACGGAGCATGGAGATCCATCTCCTGACCATGAGATCAAGACCTGTGCTGAAAACAAGAGTCAGACGCTTAGCAGACAGCGCCACCCAGGTAGCCCTTTTCTGCTGAATTTAGACATGACTTCAGCATCTGTCCCCGTACAGCTCTCCAGACTATTTATCTTTTGAGTATTCTCATGTATAACAAAGCCTTTTTGCCATCCAAGGATTAGTAGTTTTCTTAAAGAATCAGCTTTTAGAAGACAAAGGAACATAATTATAGTAACAATAATACTAATAATAGATGACATTTATTACTAAGTTCTAGGTCCTAAACACATTATTATTAAAGCAAAATTGCTTATACACAAATCACCTAACATCAACTCAGAGTGTTTTGAATTTTAGGAAATATGTGTCTGTATGATCTTCACTGTGCTGAGTGCTCTGTAAGTGATTTGTGGCTTCTTTCTCTCGGTTTGGTCCATGGTTGTGGGTCTGCTTTGTATTTTTAATTCATACATCATTAAAGACTTCGTAACTTTTGAATTTTATACTAGAATCTCTAGTAAAAATACAAACCACTCAGGTCTTATTTGCTCTATAATTTCTTTTGAAAAACACAGTATTGTCCTTGTTGATGCAAGGAATGATGAAGGAGGAAAATAATGAAGGATAGTAACCCTGTACTATCATTGGGGTTTGGATTAAGGGAATGACTGATATGGGTTTAAAAGATATGAGTAAGAAGGAATCTGTAAGCAGAGCCACAGACAAGTGGAAGCAGAGAGTCAGGGAGGTTTGTAGATCTTGCTGATTGTGTCTTTCCTCAGGATCATGATAGTATGTACATGGTATGTAATGGTATGTGTTTTGGAATCCAGTGACTATTTCTCAGTGGAACCACCATAAGAGCTAAGTTCTCAAGACATAGCTTTTTCTAAATCTTTGGGAAAAAAAGGTGGAGTGGGGTTAGAGAGAATGGAAGCTTAGTGTGGGCTGCTGACAGGAAACACATTTTACAAAACTGCTTTTTCTTGAATGGCAATTGAATCAACTCATTGTCATCAAGTTTTAAGTGAATGAGTTCCTGCAGTTGGCAAAATTGAATAGGAAATGCTTTAATTTTGTTCTGGCTGTGGTCCAAAAACAAGAGAGACTTTTCAAGTGTGGAATTACAGAGTTGTGCTGAATGACTCCAGTGAACTCTATGTAGGTTAAGCTTTTCAGGGAGGTGTGGGGGCACCCCTTGCTAATGGCAACTTTGTGAAAGGGTTGGATGAAAGCTTGGAAAGTGTGGGGATGGCAAATGATGCATGGACCAGTTATCACAGTCCCTTAGCACTAGATAAAAATGTGGGTAAAAACTACTTTCATTAGTACATGGAGAAAATTGTTTTTCAAATTGGATGTTATTTTGTCCTTAACCAAAGGATTTTTATGGTTATTAATGGTAAAACTTCCAGATGTTACATGTTCAATAATAACTTTGACTGGGATTCATGGTTGGGAGAAGGTGTTGATAAGTAGATTTAAAGGAAAGGATTTTTATAAAGGCAACTGGTTTGCTGATCCATGTTTTTTTCTGCATGGTGATCAAAGAAACTCTCTGCACCTTTACAAGTCAAGAAAGATCTGGGGCAGATTTCACTTTTATGGTCACATTTTATTATTTAGGGGCTGGTTATCCAGCATGAATCAGGATTCTGACCTGGATTACTGACCTAACTTGAGAACTGGCAGAGTTGGCAGAGTATAAATTGCATTAAAAAAAGGCTTGGCAGTGTGTGTACGTGTGCCATGATTTCACAGAATCAATGAGTAGTTTTTTCTAGTATGTATGTTTAGTAGTAGTTGGAAAGGAAAGGAAAGCAGAATGTGGGCCTTTTCCTTTAATATTTTCTTACTGGATGTTATTTAAGGTTTCTGAATGTTTCCTTCTTGGAACATTTACTCCATATTTTAGAAGGGACTGGGTTATTTGCCATGTATTCATAGTGGCTTGACCACATTTGATATTTGAACTATTCCTTAGATGGAATCACCTGCATTTTACTTTAGAAATTGCAGGATTTGCCTGGCAAGACAACTTTTATATTTTCCCATTTACTTTTACACTATCCCCATTTTCTAGTGGACAGTCTACTGCCAAGGCCATTCTCAAATCAAATTCTGAGTGTGGGATACTCAGGGTGGTACATCTCCATTTGGGGAAATTTACTATAACTTTTGTTGTGAGAAATGGATCTTTACATCACTCCCCTGCTAGATTCAGTGACTCACCAATGAATGAAACAGAATTAGATTGAGACATCTGTTTGACCCAGCAAACTCCTCCCTTGGGGGACTGTGAAGTTTAAGCAGCGTGGTGTTACAGTTCTTACACATATCAAGGCTAGAGAAGTGTGAGCTAGCCATAGTAGTGCCAAGGAGCTGAGTGGACTGTGCACATCTCTTTCTAACTCAGAGTTCAGTGACATGTTGGCAGCTTGGTGTGGGTCATGGTTGGAGTATTTATACTAGGACATTGGCAAATGCTACTAATAATTATTGTTTTTCTTTCTCTTCCTGGAAAGCCAATTGTTAAACATTTAGCAGCCCACCGTTAGGCCAGTATACTTAAAACCTTTAAGGGGTGGGGAGTGGGAGGTTGGGGGAATCAGGTGGTGGGTATTAGAGAGGGCACGGATTGCATGGAGCACTGGGTGTGGTGCAAAAACAATGAATACTGTTACACTGACAAGAAATATCAATCAATCAATCAATAAATAAAATCTTTAAAAAAAAAAAACCCTTAAAAAATTTTTTTTGTTCTGTAGTGTAGGTACTCTCAAAGTGTGGTCCTTGAATCAGCAGTATCAGCATCATATGGAAACTTGTTAGAAATGAAAATTATCTACCCATCCCTAACCTACTGAATTAGATACTGTAGGGATGGGACTCAGGAATCTCTTAAAAAGCCCTCCTTGCTAGGTGACTCTGGTGTATGCTAAACATTGATAAATGTATGCTGAAGTGTGATAACCACTGCCCTAAGGACTTTTGATTGAGGAATAGTAAATTATGCTTAATTAACTATACACTGACTATAATTTAATGATTAATTATCTCATACCTGTCCCATTGCACTTATTAAGCTTTCAGAGGGTAATGTCAAACAGCACTGTTATTTATAGTGCTTACAATGGTTTGTGGGGATGTGTCAAAACTATATCATTTTTAGGGCTCCTAGCAGATGGAAACACACCACTTACCATCTAATGTTCATATTCTTTAACTGAAAGCACTGCCAACAGCAAGTGGTGTGGGTTAAGTATGGTAACTAGACTACCATATTCTTCACTGGGCAGAGAGTCAAAATTTCCTAGAGGTCTTGTAAAAACATATACTACTGGGCCCCACCCCTAGAGTTTCTGATTTGGTAGGCCTAGGGTCTGATAATTTGCATTTCTAAACAACTTTCCCAGTGACATGGATGTTGCTTGTCCACAACTGTACTCATGGAGAACAACAGTGCTCTAGAACATCTTTTGAATGATCTGTTTTTGTGTGAGTTTCTGCTTCTCAGTTTTTTATTCTCCCTTGTTCTACATTTAGCTTGGCTGTGATTTCTCCTCAGAGAAGGTACAGCCCACATCACATGGGGCATGATTTTTAATGCTCAGGAGCCTGCTGAGCCCTTCATTTCCTGTCAAGATACTATTCAGAGTCATAATGCACTTTGTCATTTTTCTTCACTCTCCTACTACGTTTCTATAGCCTTGGCACTTTGCTATTGTGTCAGATGAAACTCAGCTACTTTCTCATTGCAGTGCTTTTGGCCTTATGATTCACACCTTTCAATGCCACCGGCTCACTCACTAGGTTGAAAAGGGTAGTTTTACCCCTTTTGAATAGAATGTATTTATTTCCTTTAAACAAGAAAACTTAATCCACCTGAGTTTTATCCTCTTCTTATTTCACTTTCTATGACAGAATAGGAGCTCTTCCCAGTGCATGAAAAACACAATTTAAAGTATTTGCTGTTTTGAACTATGGTACGGGGTTTAAAGATTTGAAAGATTATCATAATGGCTCTAGGAAGCATTAAATACCTTACAGATGAGATCAAGTGGGATGTCTACATCTTTTTTCCTGAACTCTGATACTGCAGAATTTGAATAGGGATGCTAATGTTATCTGTTAATTTTTTGAAGTCACATCTTCTAATTACCTGTTAGGTTTTCCACTAATCTGAGTTTGAAAACTTAAGTGTATAATCTATTTTGGCCCCTCAGTAGTTCTCTGACCTTGGGCAGGCATTGAATTTGCTGGTATCACTTTCTCATCTATAAAATGGAAATAATGGCATCTGTACTGTTTGTTTCATTTAAGCAGTGTGAGGATCACAATATCTTTGTGAACTCTAAAGTGCTTTGTAACTGTGAAGCATTTTATGTGTTCCTTATAGTACTCAGCATGGTCAGAACACAGAATAGATCCTTAAGATGTAGTATCTGGCTTGTGTATCCATGTGTAGGGTCTTTTATAGATCTTTGGAAACTGACATTCAAAATGGCATCAGATTATGTACTTAGAAGGTAACCTGAGTGTGTGATGCAGCTATACAATAGTAGGTACGAAAGTTGGTTATTAACTAGATTTCAGGATGCAAAAAAGATTGAGAATTGGCTGCAGGCCTTGGAATTTGATATTCTCTACATGGAACCTGGGGAGATATCAAGAAATTGAGTGAATGTGTTCTTTGAATAACAGGAGTGTTGGGAGTAAAAATACATCCTGTTGTTGGTATTTGGTAAGGTGCCTCCTCTTTTTGGCCTGATTACTAGGGCCTTTCTCTTGACCATAAAGGCATATTTACTGGAATAAAGGGCAGGATGGGTGGGCTATTTTAGATATTCAAAACAGAAAATACCAAACTGGCATGGTTTTGTGTGTATTTTTGTTTTTGGTAAATATTTGACACAGGGTTTTTGAAATTCTATGGAGTCCATCTTGAGAAAACACATGGAAGTCTTCTAAAAGATTTTTCTCCCTGTGTTTAGCTTTCATGGTGTTCAGAAAATTAGATATGATGCCCTTGAGATTTTGTAGTACAGTGCCCTGGAATTCATGTCAGTCATTTACTGGATAATTACTTGTGCTGTCTAAATAAAATAGCATAAAAAATGTTAGAACAAGTGTATGGGGACACTTTGTCTCAATACTTATTAGTTACTGTTGGTGGATATGTCAGTTAACCTATCTGAAACTTAATTTTCTAACCTACAAAACAGAAATAATAGTTCTTGATTTGTTTACCCTCACTAAATTGCAGATGAAATAATATATATAAAAGTATTTTGTCAACTATTAAGACATGCTAAAATGCTAGATTCTATTTTTAAAATGCTTATTCTAGAAGGCCTTACATGTAGTCAATGCAACTGTGTTTATTATAGAATCAAAAATAGGCTGGAAATGAATTGGGTTGAATGGAAGAAACTTTAGGTGACTTCATTGCCTACCGAGCAACCACATGCAGTTAGTCTTGATTCCTGACAGACTGGTTAGCTGCAGTTCTGCCTTCCCTATTCCGTGTCTTTCTCATGACCTAAATGAAAATATAGAAGGCATGCTCTTCAGATTTCACAGGTGATCCAGACCTGTGAGTAGAAGATAATGCCATGAATACAGAAATGAAATTCGAATTGATCTCAAAAGGCAGGAACAATGATCTGAAAGCACCAAGATAAAATATAACATGGATATAAATAAAGTTCTTCATTTAGAGTAAACATGATCTATTATGCAAATTCAGGATGCTGGTGATTTGCCTTAGAGGAAGTTGATATGAAACCATCTGGGAGTTTTAGATGTCTACAAGCTCAAATAGAATGTGATGCATTTGCTCTGAAAAGGAAAAAAAATACCTTGAACATAAAAATAAGGGTGCTCACTAGTGTGATCTTGTGGTCAGAAATCCAGTTTCTGAGGGGTTTGGGTTTCTGGTTCTCACTGTACCAATATTTATAGCGTAATCTTGCTCAGGTCCTTTAATGTCTCTGGCTTCAGTTCCTTTACCCTGTAAAATGAGAATTTGGACTAAATTATTTCTGATGTTACTTCCAGCGTTAAGAGTCTGTGGTTTGAGTTGGGTCACAAAAAAGTCTTTTTTGGGGGGCATCGGGGTGGCTTAGTTTGTTAAGTGTCAGACTCTTGGTTTTCAGGTCAGGACATGATCACAAGGTCATGAGATTCAGCTCCAGTCATCTGGCTCCCCATGCAGCAGGGAGGGTCCTTCCTCTCTCCCTCTCCCTCTGTTCCTCCCCCAATTAATTTACACACACACACACTCTCTCTCTCTCTTAAATAAATAGGTCAATCTTTTTTTTTTTTTTAAGCTTTTTTTGGGAGGTGGAATTTTTTTTGAGGATTGGTATATTTACAGCTAGTTGAAAAAACTCAATCATAGAGAAATAACCAAGACCTAAAATGAAAGTATGCATGTATTTATCTTTATATTTTCTCAGTAATTGTAGCATTTAATTTGATTTTGTTAGCTTAGCTAATGGCCTCCTCAAAAATAATGTATTTCTCAACTTATTTTGTTTAACTGGTGTGCCTTAAGAACTTTTCTAGAACTTCAGATTTTCTGTAACTTTCAGGTACAAATCCCAGCAGGGTCCAGCTGGCTCACTTTCCTTCCAAGACAGATAAATTGAACTATATGTGCTTTTACAGTGTGTGGTCTTAGATGTCTAACATGAGACTTTCAAAATTAAGGTCCTGTCTACTGCTTATAGACATATACAGGGCCTCAGACCTTTCTTTGTAAGAATAACAGTTCGTCATCAAAACTATGGAGTCATTTTGCTGCCCAAAAAAAAAAAAAAAAAGTCTTGCTTTTCTCCAACTTACATAAGGATTATTTCTTTTTTTTTTTTTTAAAGATTTTATTTATTTATTTGAGAGAGAGACAGTGAGAAAGAGCATGAGCGAGGAGAAGGTCAGAGGGAGAAGCAGACTCCCCATGGAGCTGGGAGCCCGATGCGGGACTCGATCCTGGAACTCCGGGATCATGACCTGAGCCGAAGGCAGTCGTCTAACCAACTGAGCCACCCAGGCGTCCCATAAGGATTATTTCTTTAACATAAGATTTAATTGAGCAGTGAATGACTTAATGGTTTACAGTGCTTCTGGTTTTTAGAACATGCTGGGTTTTTCAGGAGGAATGTATTAGCATGTTATTCAATGTTTTAATGCATCTGGTAAATTTTGCCCATTTCATATTATTTGTTTGATGAAGAGTTTGTACTATATTTCATACATTGGGTTTTGTGTGTGTGTGTGCATTGTTTTATCTGTATTTGCATTATCCTCATTAATTTTTGAAATGTTGAATTGTATCTTAATTAGTTAAGTAAAAGGGACTTAATCAGAGTATCTCTTCCCCAATCATACCAGGTAAAAGAGAATTTTTCATATAAATGGTGTTGTGTTAGGGGAGATAGCAACTTGTTTTCGTGCTTCCTTTTCTTTCCTCTGCTTTCTTTCCTTTTCCTCTCTTCTTTCCTTTCCTCGGTACAACCAACTCTCTTTCTCTCCTTCTTTTTCCTTTTTTGTTTCTTCTGTCCATAAATATTTATTGAATCACTACTGTGAGTTAGGCAGACTGAGGATTTATTCACTGGTAAGGTATCTGCCTTCATGGTGCTTATAGTTTAAGAGAGGTATTATTAGTGAACAATGGAGATGCAGAGTTATAGAACAGCTGGCTCAATAATGAATATCAGAGAAGGCATCCCAGAATAAATAGATTTCAAGTGTGAGAACTAAATATTGATTTAGTCTCAGATAAGCAAACAGGTTTAGCTTGGGTTGGATGTAGGAAATATCCTAGGAGAGGAAAAGGATATAGTAAAGTGTTCAGATGAGGAAAAAATATGTAGCACAATTAAGAAGCAAAAAAAAAAAAAAAATCAGTATGGTTGAAGCCTAGTGCACAAAGGGAGTCTGGTCAGGAATAGAATCGGAGGGGCAAGATCTTACAGAGGCCTTATGGGTTATTGACCCAAAGAATAATAGTGAACCACTGGAGGGTTGAAAGAAAAAAATAACATGATCAGTTTTCCATTTTTTAAAAAGATCACTTTTTCTATGGAGGGACACAAGATTGATTATGCAATTATTGTTATATCCCAGATAAGAGATGATGAGATAATGATGATGAGGATGCAGGATTGGATTGAGTAGGGGATTAGGGAAGTGGATACTGGAGTGTCTGTATCATCTGGACAAAACATTGGAGTCTTTATTTGATTTTCAGGTAATTGCCTTTAAAGCTATTGTTAGTACATAGGAATTAAGATAGTGGAGTAGTAGGGGGACTCTATGCTTTCCTCATTCCTCAAACACAGCTAGATAAATATCAAATCATTCTGTACACCTCAGAAATTGATCTGAGGATTGACAGAACAAATTGCACAAGTAAGAGGCCACATCATGGAGTTAGGATGTGCACAGATGTGATTTGGGGGAGAAAAGGATCACAGGTGCTGCAGTGGGGAGGGAGCCTGATCATGGCGAGAGGTGAGAGAGAGATAGAGAGGAGGTACATAGGAGATTGTACAAGAAGGCACTTCCCCAAAGCCTTGACTAGGAAAATGAGAGTGACTGATTATTGTGAGTCTTTCACAACTAGCAGAGCTCAAAGGTGAGTTTTACAAGTCCATGCCATGGCTGGTGTTGAGCCCAGCAAGCACAGCGGTGCTCCTATGAGGAGGGAGGAGAGAGGTCTGGTAGCAGATAGTGTGATCTGAGGACCCCTTGGGACATGCTGGGAGAGATGGATCCCCTTCTTGGAGTGCCTCAGGGGACAGAAGACCCAGTTGGTGCCATTGTGCTTCCCCATCCCTTAAGCACAGGGGCAGAGTCAGCTGCTGAGGGAGGCTAACTGGATCCAGGTTTTTTGCTGTGCTTTATTCTAAACTCCATGCTCCTTTGCATTGGTGCAACTGTCCTTCTGGGACAAACTGGCACTTGCCCCTGTGTAGCAAGACCCTCCCCAAGAGGATCGGTGTGGGTCTGTGCCACATGGGGTCCCTAAAGTTTGAAATTTTGAAACTCAGCTATTGTGCCCAAGATAAAACACAGGTTCACTATGCTGCAAGTGGGCAGATGGCCCAGACACATATAGGGTGAAGGCAGGGATCTGAAGGATACCTGGGACACATGAGGGGTCTCTTGTGTCTCTGCAGAGGACTGACCTGAGGGAAAGAGCAACCAAAACACAATAGCAGAGTGCACACAGCTATACACTGCAAATGCTTCCTAAAGCACCAGTCTCTGGACAGTGATCTCTTAATAAAGACATTACTCTCAGGAGCAGGAAGCACAGTAGACTTTCCTAACACACAGAAGTCAGAGAGCACAGAAACTTGGCAAGTTAGAAGAGAGTGGCATGATATATTTAGTGTGCTGAATGGGAAAAATATGCAACCAAAAATACTTTATCCAGTGAGGCTGTCATTCAGAATACAAGGAGAGATATAGAGTTTCCTGGAAAAACAAAACAAAACAAAAAAATAAAGTTTTGACCACTAAACCAGCCCTGTAAGAAATATTAAAAAGTTTACTCTTTGAGTAGCAAAGAAAGACTGGAAAGGAGCAGAGAAAATCTCCAGAAACACCAACATCACAGGTAATACGGTGGCACTACATTCATATCTATCAATAGTCAACATTGAATGTAAATGGACTAGATGCTCTAATCAAAAGATATAGGGTGTCAGAATGGATAAAAAAAAAAAAAAAAGACCCACCTATATGCTGCATGCAAGAGACTAAAGATATCTGCAGATTGAAAGTGAGAGGATGAAGAGTCCTCTATCATGCTCAAGGACATCAAAAGCAAGCCACAGCAGACATACTTATATCAGACAAGGAATATTTTAAACTTAAGTACTGTAATAACAGATGAAGAAGGGCAGTATATCATAACAAGGAGTCTATCCAACAAGAAGATCTATCAGTTGTAAGTATTTATGTCACCCACTTGGAAGCACCCAAATATATAAATCAATTAATATAAAGAATAAAAAATATAAAGAAACTTAATGGTAACAGTACAATAATAGTAGGAGAAGTTAACACCCCACTCACAGCAATGGACAGATCATCTAAGCAGAAAATCAACAAGGAAACTGGCTTTGAATGACACACTGGACCAGATGGACTTAACAGATATATTCAGAGCATTTCATCCTAAAGCAGCAGAATACACATTCTTTCAGAATCCACACAGAACAGTATCCAGAATAGATCACATACTAGATCATAAATAAGACCTCAATAGTACAAAATGATTGAGATCATGCCATTCATATTTTCAGATCACAGTACTATGGCAGAAGATATGAACAGACACTTCTCCAATGAAGACATACAAATGGCTATCAGACACATGAAAAATTGTTCACCATCACTAGCCATCAGGGAGATTCAAATTAAAACCACATTGAGATACCACATTACACCAGTTAGAATGGCCAAAATTAGCAAGACAGGAAACAACGTGTGTTGGAGAGGATGTGGAGAAAGGGGAACCCTCTTACACTGTTGGTGGGAATGCAAGTTGTTGCAGCCACTTCGGAGAACAGTGTGGAGATTCCTCAAGAAATTAAAAATAGAGCTTCCCTATGACCCTGCAATTGCACTCCTGGGTATTTACCCCAAAGATACAGATGTCGTGAAAAGAAGAGCCATCTGTACCCCAACGTTTATAGCAGCAATGACCACAGTCGCCAAACTGTGGAAAGAACCAAGATGCCCTTCAACGGACGAATGGATAAGGAAGATGTGGTCCATATACACTATAGAGCCTTATGCCTCCATCAGAAAGGATGAATACCCAACTTTTGTAGCAACATGGACGGGACTAGAAGAGATTATGCTGAGTGAAATAAGTCAAGCAGAGAGAGTCAATTATCATATGGTTTCACTTGTTTGTGGAGCATAACAAATAGCATGGAGGACAAGGGGAGATGGAGAAGAGAAGGGAGTTGAGGGAAATTGGAAGAGGAGGTGAACCATGAGAGGCTATGAACTCTGAAAAACAACCTGAGGATTTTGAAGAGGCAGGGGGGTAGGAGGTTGGGGGACCAGGTGGTGGGTATTAGGGAGGGCACAGATTGCATGGAGCACTGGCTGTGGTGCAAAAACAATGAATACTGTTATGCTGAAAAGAAATAAGAAATTAAAAAAAAAATGTTATGAAACTTGATGTGAACCAGAAGAAAAAATTTGGAAAGACCACAAAATACATAGAGATTAATGATCATCCTATTAAAGGATGAATAGATTAATCAAGAAATTAAAAATAAATTTAAAAGAATAGAAGGAAACAAAAATGACAACATGACATTCCAAAACTTCTGGAAAGCAGCAAAAGCTGTGTGTAAGAGGGAAATAAGTAGTAATACAGGCCTACTATGAGAAGCAAGAAGCCTCAAATAGACAACTTAACCTTACACCTAAAGGAGCTAGAAAATGAACCACAAATGATGCCTAAAGCCAGCAGAGAAAGAGAAATAATATAATGATTAGATCAGAAATAAATGATATAAACAAACAAACAACAACAACAAATCAGTAGAACAGATCAATGAAACTACCAGCTGGCTTTTTTGAAAAAATTAATTAATTGATAAGCCCCTAGTCCCTATCAAAAAGAAAAGAGAAAGCACCCAAATAAATAAAATCGTAAATGAAAGAGGAGAAATAACAAGCAACATCCAGAAATATAAATAATTATTAAAGATTATGAAAAATGATATGCAAATGAATGGAGCCATCTGGACGAAATGGATAAATTCCTAGAAACATATAACTAACAAAACTGAAACCAGAAGAAATAGAAAACTGACCTATAACCAGACCTATAACCAGCAAAGAAATTGAATCAGTAATCAAAGTCTCCCAACAAACAGGAGTCCAGAGCCAGATGGCTTCCCAGAGGAATTCTACCAAACACTGAAGAAGAATTAATACCTATTCTTCTAAACTGCTCCCCAAAATAGCAATGGACAAAAGACTTCCAAACTCCTCCTGAGTCCAGCATTATCTTGATTTTAAAACCAAAGAACCCACTAAAAAGAATTATAGGTCAATATCCCCAATCAACATGAATGCAAAAATTCTCAACAAGATACTGGCAAATCAAATCAAACAGTACATTAAAAGAATCATTTACCGTGATCAAGTGGGATTTATTCCTGGGCTGCAAGGGGGAATCAATATTCACAAATCAATCAATGTTATCTACCCCGTTAATAAAAGAAAGGTTAAGAACCATGTGATCCTTTCAACAGATCCAGAAAAAAAGCATTGACAAAGTACAACATCAATTCCTGATAAAAACTCTCAACAAAATAGGGATAGAGGGAACATACTTCAACATAATAAAGGTTGACAAAAGATTACAAGAGACTGACAACTAATATCATCCTCAATGTAGAAAAACTGAGAGCTTTTCCTCTGTGTTCAGGAACAAGACAGGGATGTCCACTCTCACCATTGTTATTTAACATAATACTGGAAGTGATAGCCTCAGCAATCAGACAACGAAAAGAAATAAAATGCAACGAAAAAGGCAAGGAAGGAGTCAGTCTTTCACCAGTCATAGCTGACATGATATTCTATGTAGAAAACCTGAATGATTCCACCAAAAAAATTGCTAGAACTGATACATGAATTCACTAAAGTTGCAGGATTACAAAATCAAAGTAGAGAAATCTGTTGCATTTCTATACATTGGTAATGAAACAGAAAAACAGAAAATCAAGGAATCAATCCATTTACAATTGCACCAAAACTGTAAGATATCTAGGGATAAACCTAATCATAGAGGGGAAATATCTGTACTCTGAAAACTAAAGAACACTTATGAAAGACATTTAAGATGACACAAAGAAATGGAAAATCATTCCATGCTTGTGAATTGGAAGAATATTGTTAGAATGACTATACTATCCAAAGAAATCTATACATTTAATACAATCCCTATCAAAATGCCACTAGCATTGCTCATAGAGCTAGAACAAACAGTCCTAAAATTTGTATGGAACCAAAAGAGTCTGAATAGCCAAAGCAATCTTGAAAAAAAAAATAAAATAAAAAAAGCAAAGCTGGAGGCATCAAGACAGTATGGTACTGGCACAAAAACAGATACATAGATCAATTAAACAGAAGAGAAAACCCAGAAATGGACACACAACTATATGGTAAACTAATATTCAACAAAGTAGGAAAGAATATCCAATGTGGGGGAGGGAACAGTCTCTTCAGCAATGATATTGGGAAAACTGGACAGCAACATGCAGAGGAATGAAACTGGACTACTTTCTTACACCATACATAAAAATATTCAAAATGAATGAAAGACCCCAATGAGAGGAAACTGTCAAAGTCCTAACAAACATGGGCAGCAACTTCTTTGACCTTGGCTATAATGACTTCTTACTAGATGCATGTCTGGAGGTCAGGGAAACAAAAGCAAAAATGAACTGCTGGGTCTTCATTAAGATAAAAAAGCTTCTGCACAGCAAAGGAAACAATGAACAAAACTAAGAGACAACCTATGAAAGGGGAGAAAATATTTGCAAATGACATATCTGATAAAGGATTAGTATCCAAAATATAAAGAGAACTTATCAGACTCACCCCAAAAACAAACAATCCAGTTAAGAAATGGGTAGAGGGCATGAAGAGACATTTTTCCAAAGAAGACATACAGATGGCCAGCAGACAATCACATGAAAAGATGCTCAACATCACTGATCATTAGGGAAATACCAATCAAAACTACAATGAGATATCACTTCATACCTCTCAGAATGGCTAAAATTAACAACAATAGAAACAACAGGTGTCGGGAAGGATGCAGAGAGACGGGAACCCTCTTATACTGTTGGTGGGAATGCAAGCTGTTAAAGCCACTCTGGAAAACAGTATGGAGATTCCTCAAAAAGTTAAAAATAGAAATATCCTATAATCCAGCAATTTAACTGGATAAACTAATGTTTACCCAGAGGTAAAAATTCTGATTCAGAGGGACACATGCACCCTGATATTTATGCAACATTATCTATAATAGCGAGATTATGCAAAGAGCCAAAATGGCCATTGATTGATAAATGGATAAAAAAGAGGTGGTATCTACAGACAATGGAATATTACTGAGCTATAAAAAGGAATGAAATTTTGCCACTTGCAATGATATCGATGGAACTAGAGTGTATTACACTGAATGATATGAGTCAGGGAAAAACAAATATCATATGATTTCATTCACATGTGAAATTTAAGGAAAAAACAGAAGAACATAGGGGAAAGGGAAAAAAAAAAAAGAGAAGGGGCAAACCATAAAAGAGGCTCTGAACTACAGAGAACGAACTGAGGGTTGCTGGAGGGGAGATGGGTGGTGGATGGGCTAGATGGGTAATGGTATAAAGGAGGGCACTAATGACTACCAAGTGTTGTATGGAAGCGATGAATCACTGAATTCTATTACTGAAACTAATATTATAGTATATGTTAACTAACTAGAATTTAAATAACTTGAAATATTTAAAAAAAAACAAAACTATTCTTAGAAAACGAAAACATCTTTTTGTCCACCTCTTCTTTATTATCGTTCCTAATATGAGGACATAAAGGCTGACCAAGAAATAGATTTGTAGCTGTGAGAGTTTGAAGTATTGAGAATAGCTTTCTCAGTGCTGTTGATTTAAGTAGAAGAAACAGCACCAAAATAAGAGAGCTCTGAATTTAAACCCCAGTTTTGCCACTAATGAACTCTTTGACTATGGATAAATAACTTAACCTCTCTAGGCATTCCTTTCAGTTCCCATCTTCCATCATTCTGTGGATGCCTGTGTAAAAGAACTCTAAGGAGGAAAAGCCTCCAGGTGTTTATTTGCATTTTGAACATCTTAATACTGTTTTAGTCCCTATTGGTATGCATAATGAAATTCTAGATTCAACAAGTGAGAAATCTTGCTAGCAGTATCAGAAGTCTGAATTTTATTTACTATAAAGTAGTAATTCTGGAACCAAAAGTCAGACTTTCTGTTTTGCATACTTGTTCAAAGACATGAGAGGGGATTTGGGGGTCTATGAAAGATTTTGCCTACACAGTTTAACTTCTGAGAATAGAAATTTTTAGTATTGAAACATTGGGCTAACAGGTGTAGTTGTTTCTGAATGCAAGTCCACTGACTGGTGCCCATTTGACTCCATAAAAATATTCTGTGGGAGCTTGTTAAAAGTACAGTTAAATGATGAGCGAGTTTTATCCTCACAACTTCTGATACGTAGGTGGTCTACTGGGTGGGATGGGTTCCGTACTCCAGGGCAGTATTTTTGAATATGGTTCATGAAATCACATTAGTCTTATGAAACGTTTCTTGAAGTATTTGAAGTAAAACAGATTTGAGAAACACTATAATATATTGTTTTCTATAGATTAGTACATTAACATATTAGACAGGTTCTGGGATATTTTAAATGAAATAATTTGTTTAATTTTGTTTATTCCTATGTTTGTCTGACTCAATTGGCCCCTCAACCACTTCTACTAGGATATCTGTTACCAGCCTACAGAACTGGTGCTTTACGATGGAAATTTATAAGATATGAGTCATTTTTTATAGTCATTGAAGTATAGCCATTCATGGAGTGGTCCAAGGATATTAATCTTTAATTGTTTAAACAAAGGCACATACTTGTGAAATTGCTGAGAGACTGGGAATAATATTTTGGCTGCCAAATAGACTAATTTCATCAACAGCAAAGTACATGACATCAGCCCTATCATGTGGGTTGTACATACTGCATTGCCGTAACTCTTCACATTTACCCTATGTGAATGGTACCTCCACGGAGCTATGCAGTATACAACCTGGCAGACCTTTTTTTTGGTCTCTTCATCTGACATGAATTGGGGCTGACCCTGTGACTTTGCTTTCACTGGCATCAGAAATCAACCACGTGACTAATCTTGCCCATGTTACTGCTCTCTGAATGGTAGATTCCTACAACTCTGTCCAGAATAGAACTGCACAGAACGGTTGGGTTTCAGTAAAATAATGAGGCTGTTTCTGGAAGCTATTCACCAAGATTTAAGTATTTTAAAATGAGTATATCTTTATTTGCCGTCCTGAGAAAAAGCTGACATTCATCATCAGATGTGTTACTGGCCATAATGCATTTCCTTTGTCATTTCATAACTCTGATCACCATGCGGCAGGCAACATGCTTGGCACTGGGGACATAAAGGAAAAAAATAAGATATAGTCTATTTCAAAAAGGGCAGCTTAAGTGAAACTGGCACATACACAGATGGTTATAGCACACTGTGGTAATACTTACAATGGAGGTAAGTGCAAGGGACAATTAGAGCATAAAAAATAAAGTACCTAAGTTGGCCTGGGGGAATCAGGAAAATTTTCACAGATGAAACAGCTTTGGTTTAGTTTGGTTTCTGATTTTCTTCTGAAACCCTGTGCTGACTCTGCTATTCAATTACCAAGAGAAAGTTTAGATTTTGCTGCCTTGCATGTGCTCATATGCTTTTCCAAAATAAATTGTGTTTATGTAATAATTTTTACCTTTTCTCCTCACTCATCATTTCCATCCTGATATTACTTTGAATTATACCCCCCACAATAGTCTTAGTTTCAGCTGAGTATTCACATTTCTGGTACAAGCTAATAGAATTTTTCATTTGCTTTTGGTTTGCAGATGTTGAGCACATGGCTCTTAAGCATGGCATTATTCTTAGAAGGATGACAGTCTTCAAACATTTTGATTAGTACCTCAATTTTATCCACTTCTCCATATTGAAGTGAGCCTGTGTTTTATATCTTCTTAGCTTCATCTCCTACATAAAGCTCTAGTATTCAGAAAGGCAATTTTTGTCTCTAGTTTCATATCTACCAAACTACTGTGAGGCTTTCAGAATGGTTTGATAGTTTTTGCCCCAGAAATGGAATATGTTGCTTAATTTTTCAATGAGCCAAAGAAATATACCTGCATTGAGAGATAAATACACCTTGTCTCTTTGCAACATTTTGCATTTGTATAGCATTTTATAGTTTGTAAAATATTTTACCTTTGTCATTTCATTTAACTCTCACACTACCATTTGAAGTATGAGAAAACAGAAACTTAACAAGGTTTAGTTGAGTTATTCCAGACAGTACAGCTAGTCAGTATGGAACCAGGGTTCAGAGAGACTTCAGCCTCCAATTACACAGCTCTTTCCACTCTATTGCATAGTGGGATAATCTTGCTATATGTAAGATATGAAAGGTTGATTAAAATGAAGGAAAAATTTTTGTTTGGCATTGCAAGTTCAAAAAGTGTTAATGGTTTGGATGGATGAGATTGTGCAATACATAAGAATAAATTAATCACCATACTGGGTCGAATATGGTAGATGAGTTTCATGAAGCAGGGCAAGGAGGTGGAGGTGATAAGCATTTAATGAAGCAGGACTGCAGGCAGCAAGATGAGTTTTAAAAGGGGCAGGAGGGTGGAGGGCACAAGCTAGCAGTAGAGCAGAAGACAGGGGATTACTGAATGAAGAATGGACTTAGACAGGAAGGCTGTCAGAAAAACTAAGTCCTAAGGGAAGACTGCAGCTGGATCCTGTGCCACCTTTATTCTCAGGTTGGCTTCTCCTATATAACAATTATCCAGAGCCAAAATTGATGCCACGGGTGCTGGTGAGGGAGGAATCTGCAGTCAGGATATAGTCAATCGTAAGTAATTTGGTACAGTTCGGTCACATAAGTAAGTAATATCATTGTTTCCAGATAAAAGAAAATGAAGAATGAGAGTAGTAATTAGAAAATGTCTGAAGGGTTTAGGCTAAGTTTCTTGAGGATGCTGTGAAGGATGAGTAAGATAAAGATGTGACTCCAAGGCACCTAACTGGCATCGTATCCAAAGCCCATGGCAATAATTACCTATTTCTTTTTAAAAGTGCAAACACTTTGAAGGATATCATAGTGGTAAGAGATTTTAACTTTCTCAGTCCTTAATGGATCAATGGGATAAAATAGATGTGTCAAATCACTTAACATTAGAGAATACTTATATCTTTTTTTGAGCAAATAATGCAAATCATATCTTATAATAATTGGTATAACCATAAATAAATAAATTAGAAAGTAAAACATTCAAGGGCATAGGTATTTTAAGTAGCTTTATAACTCTATAATTGATATGTGATAAATTGAACATACATAAGGTATACAGTTTGTTAAGATTATATATGTCTACATTCATGAAACTATCATGCAGTCAAGATAGGAACATATTAATTATTCCCCTGATTTTTTTTTTTATGTTCCTTGTAATCTCTCTTTACCACCCCTCCCTGTCTCTAAATCTCTCTCCTATGGGACCCTTGGATTAAAGGGGAGACTAAATGCGTACAACATTAGACTGACTGCTTTAGGCAATTTTATATACATTTGTTGAACTGAAGAGATAGTAAGAATTCAGAGAAGGATGATTTCAAGGAAATAGAGATATTTTAGGAACATTCTTAAAGCTGGGGAAGCTTGAATTCATCCTGGAACAAATGGAATGAGTTGGAAGATCATTTTGGTTTTAAAGTAAGTAAACTAGAAAGCTAAGCCAGGAAAGAAAGCTATACAATCCTGGGAGAATAAGAATTGTTTGACTCAGACAGAAGTAGTATATTGATGATCTATATAGTAGTTTGGCTTGCTCGTGGAGACTCTTAAAAATAGTAGTTTGGCTTGCTTATGGAGGCCCTTGAAAATGAGGCTGAATATAGATTTAAGATAATGAGGAACAAATGAAGGATTTTTTTTTAAAGTAAGGAAAGAGATCCACTTCTTTTATTTATTATCCATCAAAAATATATTTATTGAATGCTCACTATATAGCAGGCACTGTTTAAATGTTGTAGGGTATGCTTTTAATATGTGGCCATTTGGAAGGGTATGGTCTACTGTGTGTGAGAGAGAGAGAAAAAGAGAGAGAGAGAGAGACATGTGTTGTTTAAAATAAACTTTATTTTAGAAAATTTTAGCTCATTGCAAGAATATTAGAGTTCCCATACCCTCCCTTCATCCAGTTTTTCCCATTGTTAACATCTTCCATAGCCATAGTGCATTTGTCAAAACTGACATTAGTACATTACTATTAACCAAACTCCAGACTTAATTTGGATTTTCTCAGTTTTTATATGATGCCCCCCCTTTTTTTTCTGTCCCTGAACCCCATCCAAGAGACTGCATCACATTTAGTCACCATGTCTCCTTAGGCTCCTTAGACTGTGATGGTTTCTCAGACTTTCCTTCTTTTTGATTATCTTGACATTTTTTATATTTTATAGAATTTTCTTCAATTTGGGTTTGTCTGATATTTCCCTCATACTGTCTGCTTTTGAAATAACAAATGAAAGTTCCCACCCACAAAGTTTAATTTGATTAATTTTATTTGAATTTTGCATGTTTTTATTCTTTTTTGAACAGTGCAGCTCATATTCTCCTCAGATCATTTTGAAGGTATCTGTTGCCTCACCTATTCATCTTAGGTGTCACATTTATTGTTTCAGTCTACTAGGATGTCCTGGAAGGAAGGATTTCTAATCAAATCAGTAAGGATTTGAATGACAGATTCTAAGAAATTCTTCTAAGACCTTAAGGACTTTGATAGTCCTAATTCACCTCTGTGGTTCAGTACCGGAGACTGCACGTTTAGCTGTGCTCTGACCCATGACTGAAATCATCATATGGTTTAGCTTGAATTTTGTGCAGGTTGCTAGCTGCAATGTCACAGATTGGTATAATTGGGATGACAATGTGTAGATGCGGCCACATAGACTGCTGTGCTACTTTCTTTCAAATGTTCCCGGGAATTAAAACACACAAAGTTGAACACGGAGATTCTGAGTAAGAAAGCTGTATTATTATTATTTTTTTTAACACAACATTTCTTTACTATTAAGACTTGGACTTGGGCCCACTCCCTGGAAATAAGGGGCCTGGCATATCCATAGAGTTCTTTCTTCTGGGACTGAAGAACAAACAGTCACATTTTCTTCCTATCTGTCTTCTATATAAAATGAGTTCATTCTGGCTTTCAAGACCCTTGAAGAAAATATGGTGACTTTTCAACTTTTTTTCGTGGATCAGTGTATGTTCTAAACTTACACTCCTTAGCTTTCATTCTGACATCTTTGGTTAGGAGAAGTGTGACGTGTATCATTTAGCCTCTCAAAGCTTTGGTGTTTTGATCCGTAAAGTTAGATCATAATGCATATCTCCTAAATTTGACTTGAGAATAAATTGGGATGAAGCATGTAAAGTGCCCAGCACAGTGTGTGGCCCAAAAACAGCCCAATAAAATTAGCTGTTCTTATTATTACTGTTCTTGTTAGTATACACATGGTAAACTAATACAAAAATCAATGCATTAGCCAGGATTTCAATAAAGCAATATTTTGACTGCACTCACCATGTCATATCCTGTTCAGACATGCTGACGATGCATCCCATTGCTACAGCCTCCAGCTTCCTGACCACCAGCCTTTTATCATGACTCTGTATTCACTTTTTTTTTTTTTTTTGCAGAAAAATGGCTGTTCCCTGTTTCAAAGAAGAAATAATATTTTAAAAGGTTTTTTTTTTAAATCCACATTAAACATGTATTTAAATTAAGGAATAAATCAAAAAAAGATTGTTCATACAGGATTTTGATGAACACACAGAGTTTATGAGGAAGTGGAATTTTTAGGAATATCAGTTCTGTTTTTTTTGTTTTTTTTTTAAAGCCAGCTGGAACCAACTTCTACTGTTGGCATTCTCTCAGAGTCACTGCTCAGTTTCTCACCACTAGCAAGAGGTATGGGCAAGTTGTTGATAAAGGAATTTTCCTGACCCCTAGATACAATTCTGCATTTGGTGGAGGCCCTGAGAGACTGGTCTGGGACTGTGCCACTACCAGGGCTGCTGCAGGCCCCCTGCCAGGACTCACAAATCCTAGCTTTGCAGGGAGTAGTGATGTCCGTTGTCTTCTCAGTATGCCCTGCCATAGCGCCTTTCTTGTTCTGTCTGTTATTGCCTCAATTAAAGAACACAGCTTTCTTTGTGCTGGCCTGCGGATCTGATGCTTTAGAGCAGCAGGGAGAGGATAATCCCACACCTACAAGAATGCAAAGGTTCTTTTTCTTTACTTGCTAAATCAATCACTGTGACTACTCTGCACAGTCAAGGCAGCAGCTTCTTTCTGGGCAGGCCTTGCTGGCAGAGGGAGAGTTCAAGAGTACTCGTCCACAACCATTTATAATTCTTCTCCTCCCTCTTTTCCTCAGAAGAGGTAAAAGTGATAATTTTCTTAAAAAGTGACTTGTGCCCTGTGGTTAAAAGTAGTGACTAATGATAATAGTCTCATATTGAAAACATTTGATTACAGAAAGTGTCCCTGGAGTGTTGTTTAACATGGTATAGCAAAGGAAGAATTCTAAGACCTATAAGGCATATAGTGGTATGTTTCAGAGAATTCTTGATATATACAGGCAAATAGTTGTTTTTCATTAGTGTACTTTTAAATCTTAAAAAATCATGGATTTCCAAAAGGGTTTCCTCTGGAAATGTTCAGAAGCTCAGGAAAAAAAACACAAAAAAACAAAAAAAAACTTGGCTCTTAATTAGAACTCTTGTGCCAGCTCTGATCAGTGGTGATTCCTTGGGACACTGATAAGGATTCTGAAGACCCATTTTAATAAAATAATAATAAAATGCCCAGATTGATTAAAAATATCTGCTATGAATGTGGGACAAGGAAATGGCAATATGTATATCAAATATTTATCATCCCCAGAGTCACCATTTATGCTGGACCAAAACATGGCAGCTAAAATTATTTATGTTTCGGAATATGAAAAAAATTCAACACTGTCCTTTATAAAATATACAGCACAAATGCAAATAAGAGAAACAACATTCCACTCATTTCTTTATTCAGCCAAACTTACTTAGCAACTATATGCATACCTCAAAGAAATAGTGGGTTTGATTCCAGGCCATTGCAAAAATCAGATATCACAATAGAATGAGTCAAATAAAGATTTTGGTTTCCCAGTGCCTATAAAAGTTATGTTTACATTATACCGTAGTTTATTAAGTGTGCACTAGCATTATGTTTAAAAATTTGCATATTTTAATTTTAAAATATTTTTTTGCTAAAAAATACTAGCTAACATCTGAGCTTTCAACACTGTAATCTATTTGCTGGTGGAGGGAGCTGTCCTGCCCTGACACTGATGGCTGCTGACTGATCAGAGTGTGTTGGTTGGTGAAGGTTGGGGTGGCTGTGGCAGTTTCTTAAAGGCAGACAGCAACTACTTTCTTTCCTCTTCCACAAGAAACAACTCCTCATCCTTTCGATTGCAGTGATGCAGTTCCATCTTCAGACTCCACTTCTAATTCTAGTTCTCTTGCTACTTCCACCACATCTGCAGTTACTTCCTCCACTGAAGTCTTAAATCTCTCAAAGTCATCCATAAGAGCTGGAATCAACTTCTTCTAAACTTTTGTTAATGTTGATATTGTGACCTCTTCCCAGGAATCATTAATGTTCTTAAATGGCATCTACAATAGGGACTCCTTTCCCAAAGTGTTTTTATTTACTTTGCACGTATCCATCACAGGAATCAGTATCTGGCAGCTATAGCCTTAGGAAATGTGTTTCTTAACTAATAAAACTTGAAAGTCAAAGTAACTTCTTGATCTTTGGACTGCAGGATGGATGTCATGTTAACAGGCATGAAAACAATGTTAACTTCATTGTACATCTTTATCAGAGTTCTTAGATGACCAGGTGCATTGACAATAAGCCATAATATGCTGAAATATAAATTTTTTTCTGAGCAGTAGGTCTCAACAGTGGCTTAAAATATTCACTAACCATGCTTTAAACAGATGTGCTGTCATCCAAGCTTTATTGTTCCATTTATAGAGCACAGGCAGAATAGATTTAGTGTAATTCTTTTTTTTTTTTCTTGAGGTTTTGTATGTTTTTAAAAAGTCCAGTATAATTATATTAGTTAAATTAGTTTTGGGTGTACAATGTAGTGATTCAACAACTCTATACATTACTCAGTGCTCATCAAGTTAAGTGTACTATTAATCTCCTTCATTGATTTCACTCTTCCCTCCACCCACCTCCCCACTGGTGAACACCAGTTTGTTCTCTATAGTTAAGAATCTGTTTTTGTTTGTCTCTTTTTTTCTTTATTCATTTATTTTGCTCCTTAAACTCCACATATGAATGAAATCACATGATATTTTTTCTCTGACTGACTTATTTTGCTGGGTGTTATACTCTCTGGATCCATCCATGTTTTGCAAATGGCAAGATTTCATTCTTTTTTGTGGCTAAGTAATATTCTATTGTGTATTCATACCACATCTTCTTTATTCATTCATCTATCAGGGGACACTTGGGCTGGTTCCATAATTTTGGCTATAAACATTGGGGTGCATGTATCCCTTTAAGTAAGTGTTTTTGTATTCCTGGGGTAAATACCTAGTAGTGCAATTGCTGGATCATAGAGTAGTCCTATTTTTAACTTTGTTTTTAACTTTTTATTTATTTATTTATTTATTTATTTATTTATTTAATTTTTAACTTCTTGAGGAACCTCCATACTCTTTTCCAGAGTGGCTACATTGGTTTGCATTCCCACCAACTGTGCAAGAGGGTTCCCTTTCCTCTAAACCTTGCCAACAGTTGTTTCTTGTGTTGTTGATTTTAGCCAACATTTGATTGGTGTGAGGTAATATCTCATTGTATCTTTGATTTGTATTTCCTTGCTATTGAGCATCTTTTCATGAGTCTGTTGGCCATCTGTATGTCTTCTTTGGAGAAATGTTCTGTTCATGTCTTCTGTCCATTTTTTAATTGGGTTATTTGTTAGATTTGGCATAATTCTTAAGAGCCATAGAAATTTTGAAATGGTAAATGAACATTGGATTAATCTTAAAGTCACCAGCTGCATTAGCCTCTAATAAGAGTCAAACCTGTCCTTTGAAGACAGGCATTGACTTCTCTCTAGCTGTGAAAATCTTAAATGGCATTTTTTTCCAATAGACAAATATTCGATCTGCACTGAAAATCTGTTGTTTAGTGTAGCCATCTTCATTTGCTGCAGTGTCTGTCAGCACTTGCTGCTTCACCTTGCCCTTTTATGTTCTAGAGACAGTTTCTTTCCTCAAACCTCATGAACCACCTCTGCTAAGCTTCAAACTTTTCCCTACTTCTTTTAGTCTTCATAGAATTAAAGAGTTAGGGCCTTGCTCTGGGTTAGGCTTTGGCGTAAGGGAACGTTGTAGCTGGTTAGATCTTCTCTCCAGAACACTCACTTTTTCCATGTCAACAATAAAGCTGGGACACATGGTGACTCAGTCGGTTAAGCATCTGCCTTCGGCTCAGGTCATGATAGCAGGGTCCTGGGATCAAGTCCTGAGTCAGGCTCCCTACTCAGGGGGGATCCTGCTTCTCCCTCTGCTTGCCACTTCCCCTGCTTGTGTTCTCTCTCCCTCTCACTCTCTCTGACAAATAAGTAAAATCTTAAAAAACAAAACAAAACAAAAAACAAAACAAAAAAACCCAACAACGATAAGGGATAAGGCTGTTTCACTTTCTTATCATGCACGTGTTCCCTGGGGTAATACTTTTAGTTTCCTTTAAGAACATTTCATTTGCATTTACAACTTGGCTAACTGGCATATGTGGCCTAGTTTTTGGCCTATCCTGATTTTCTGCATGCCTTCTAGACTAAGAGTAATCGTTTCTAGCTTTTGATTTAAAGTGAGTGACATATCAGGGAGATCATATGATAGTTGTCTTTCTCTGCTTGACTTATTTCACTAAGCATGATACGCTCTAGTTCCATCCATGTTGTCGCAAATGGCAAGATTTCATTTCTTTTGATGGCTGCATAGTATTCCATTGTGTATATATACCACATCTTCTTGATCCATTCATCTGTTGATGGACATCTAGGTTCTTTCCATAGTTTGGCTATGGCTTAAGTGGGTAGGAGAAGAATAAATGAAACAAGATGGGATTGGGAGGGAGACAAACCATAAGTGACTCTTAATCTCACAAAACGAACTGAGGGTTGCTGGGGGGAGGGGGTTTGGGAGAAGGGGGTGGGATTATGGACATTGGGGAGGGTATGTGCTTTGGTGAGTGCTGTGAAGTGTGTAAACCTGGTGATTCACAGACCTGTACCCCTGGGGATAAAAATATATGTTTATAAAAAATAAAAAATTAATTAAAAAACAAAACAAAACAAAACAAACAAACAAACAAAAAATAAATTGAGTGACATGCAACTCTTTCTTTCACATGTACACTTAGAGGCCATTGTAGGGTGGTTAATTGGCTTAATTTCAGTATTATTGTGACTCAGGAAATAGGGATGCCTGAGGGGAGGAAGAGAGAAAGAATGGCAAGTCAGCTGAACAGTCAGGACACACACAATATTTATGAAGCTTGCTGTCTTCTATGGGCATGGTTTAGGGTGCCTCAAAATAAGTATAATAGTGGCATCAAAGATCACAGAGTGTAAATCACAACAAATATAGTAATAATGGAAAAAGTTTGAAGTTTTGTGAGAATGACCAAAATGTGACACGGACATGAAATGTGCAAATGCTGTTGGAAAGTGGTGCCAATGGACTTGCTTGAAAAAGATTTCCACAAACCTTCAGTTTGTAAAAATGCAGTCTCTGTGAAGCACAATAAAACAAAGTATCCCTCTTCTGTGTGCTAGGTGCTATGGATCTTAGGCTAAGTAAGTTCTTGTCTGTCCTCAGGAGACTCTGTTGACTAGAGGAGGTGGTGTGAAAACTATTGCATAAACATAATAAATACAATAATAAGTGCATGTACTAAACCGAGTGTTCATAGGAAAGGAAAGCAATGAAGTCTGCTCTAGTTCACAAGAAACATCGTCAAAAGGGTGACAAGCATGGTGTCCTTTCAGTCTCTAGAAACAACAAAAAACACTTAGTAATCATTTGATCTTAATTTGATGCAAACCTATCGAAGATGGTTTAGTATGTAGTAGAGCTATATAGTTAAGGATGCCTTTGGTTTTCTGTTATTGAAATTTGACACCCCTCTCAATTTTCAGTTCTAGTCAACTCCTGAATGTTTGGATTCCTTGTCTTACTTCTTATCCTTACCATTTTCCCCTCACTGGTTCCTGTTACATCCCACTGCTTTGTTTTGTATTGATTTCTATTGTTCAGAGTTTTACACTACTCAGATATTTATAGCTGGAGTATGCCAATAACGGTATAGGAACTGATGGCAAAACATTATACATCTGGATATAACTTGACATTCTCTACCTTGTATGGGCTTCTGGGCTTTCAATTGTTTAAGTCATATTTAAACTTCCCTTTGCTTTAAAATACCAAGCAAGGCTTTTCATAGGTTTTTGTTGTTTTTTCCAAGTGTGTCATTATAACAAAACCTACAGATTTGCTGCTTTTAAGTCCAGGAACTTATGTGTACAAGTAGCCATAGATGTGTGTTTATGATTATATGTGCCTGCACATATGTATACATAGATTCAAATTAGCTTCTCATATATCTCTAAGTAACTATCTCTCAATAACCGTATATGCTGGGGCGCCTGGGTGGCTCAGTGAGTTAAGCCTCTGCCTTCAGCTCAGGTCATGATCTCAGAGTCCTGGGATCAAGCCCCCTATCGGGCTCTCTGTTCAGTGGGGAGCCTGCTTCCTCCTCTCTCTCTGCCTGCCTCTCTGCCTACTTGTGATCTCTCTCTGTCAAATGGATGAATAAAATCTTTAAAAAAAAAAAAACCATATATGCTGTTGATACTTAAAAAGCACTATGGTCGATGAATATAGACTAGTACATTAAGGATGGCAGACTTAAGGCCAAATATAAATTAGTGCTTTAAAAGAAAGACATATCATTTTTGCACATACCAGAGGAAACTTTGGTCCAGGATTTGGACATTTATTTTTCAGAATTGTTTCTTCCACAAGACCCTTTTTTATATAAATTTATTTTATTTAGGTCATGGCCAGAAATTAAAAACCAGTTCTATAAATGATTTTAAACCATACTTATTGCATTATTTTCTGATTATAAAAGTAATAAAAAATTGAAATAGAAAATCATACCACAAACAGTAGAAACCATTCACAGTTCCACCACAGTCTATAACTACTATAACTATCATGGAGATTTTTTTCCTTGTGTTTCCTTTGCAATATGTATGTTATACATATTTTTTCCTGTAGTCAATTAAGTCATTCAACAAATATTTCTTAATCATTTAATAATGCTCAGGATATATATATATACACACACACACATATATAATTTTTATTGAAATATAATTCATATACCATAAAATCATGCTAGTATAATGTATAATTCAGTAGCTTTTAGTATAATTGTAAAGATGCACCACTATCATCACTTTCTGATTCTAGAATATTTTCATTATCTCAAAAACAAGACCAAAACAAACTCTTACCCATTGGCAGTCACTTTTTCTTCCCCTATACCCCTTATATCAACTGATCTTCTTTCTGTATGGATTTGTCTATTCTAGGTACTTCTATAAATAGAAAAGGTGAATTTTGTTACTGGCTTCATCCAGTTAGTATAACATGTTTTTTAAAGATTTTTTTTATTTGACAGACAGAGATCACAAGTAGGCAGAGAGGCAGGCAGAGAGAGAGGAAGGGAAGCAGGCTCCCCTCCAAGCAAAGAGCCCGATGTGGGGCTCAGTTCCAGGACCCTGGGATCATGACCTGAGCTGAAGACAGAGGTTTTAACCCACTGAGCCACCCAGGCACCCCTAGTGCAACATTTTCAAGGTTTATCTGTTATGTAGCATGAATCCATACTTCATTTATTTTTATGCCTGAATAATATTCCATTCTATGAATGTGCTACATTTTGGTTATCCATTCATTCGTTGATGACATTTGGATTGTTTCTACTTTTTTGCTATTATGAATATGTTGTTATGAATATACATGTACAACTTTTTGTTCTCTTGAATACATATATAGAAGCGGAATTGTTAGTTGAGATGGTACCTTTGTGTTTAGCAGTTTGACAGACTGCAGACTGTCTTCCACAATAGCTGCACCATTTTACATTCTGATCAGCAATGCATATGGATTTCAATTTCTCCATATCCTAGCTGACACTTGTCTTTTCTGTCTTTTTTATTACATCCATCCTAGTGGCTATGAAATGGTATCTCATCATGGTTTCAATTTGCATTTCTCTAGTGACCAGTGGTGTTGAGCTTTTGTCCATGTGCTTCTTGGCCATTTGTATGTCTTCTCTGGAGAAATGTCTATTCAAAACTCTTACCTATACCTTTCCCTTCCCTTCCCTTTTCTTCCCTTTTTAAATAATCTCTACACTCAACACAGGGCTTCTGCCTGAGACCAAGAGTCACATGCTCTACCCACCTAGCCAGCTAGGCACCCGAACTTTGCTCATATTTTAATTGGGTTATCTTTTTTATTGTTGAGTTGTAAT
The DNA here is from genome assembly GCF_009829155.1 of Mustela erminea. NCBI lineage: Eukaryota > Metazoa > Chordata > Mammalia > Carnivora > Mustelidae > Mustela > Mustela erminea. The sequence continues at coordinate 33,571,032 of NC_045627.1, read as the reverse complement.
AATGCTTTGTATGGTAAACCCTAATCAGGTAATGACTTAAAAATGTTCTCTCCATTTTGTCAATTCTTTCACTTTCTTGATTGTGTTTTTTGGCACATAATAATTTATACATTTTAATGAATTTATTTCATAAAATATGAAATATTTTATTTTATATATTTATTTATTGTATTGTTGCTTACGCATTTGATGTTATTAAGAAACTATTAACTAGGGGCACCTGGTGACTCAGTCGGTGAAGTGTCTGCCTTCAACTCAGGTCATGATCCCAGAGTCCTGGGATCGAGTCCCACATTGTGTTCCTTGCTTGGCAGGGAGCCTGCTTTTCCCTCTCTCTTTGCCTGGGGCTCCCTCTGCTTGTGCTCTGTGTGTGTGTGTGTCAAATAAATAAATAAAATCTTAAAAAAAAAAAAAGTAACTATTGACTAATCCAGGATCACAAGCTTTTACAATTTTGTTTTCTTTAAGTGTTTTATATTTCAGCCCTTACATTTGGTCTCTGGTTCATTTTGAGTTAGCTTTTGTTTGTGGTGAGGTAGAGGTCCAATTTCATTCTTTTGCTTGTGGATATCCAGTTGTCCCAGCTCCATTTGTTGAAAGTAATATTCTTTCCCTTTGAATTGTCTTGGCACCCCTGTCCAAATGCAATTGACCATAGATGTATGAGTTTATTATTGGACTCTCAATTTCATTCTATTGACACATATATATGTATGTATAGATACATACATATATATATTTCATGTCAATACCACACAATATTGATTATGTTTAGTAAATTTTGAAACTGGAAAATGTAAATAAATACTGTAACTTTGTGATTTTTCAAGAATGTTCTAGGTTCTGTGAATCTTCCATTTCCATATGAACTTTTTGATCAACTTGTCAATTTCTGAAAAAAAACCCACAGCTGGAATTTTGGTAGGGATTACATTGAATTTATAGACCATTTCAGTCAGGTATTACTGCCATCATAATAATAGTAAGTTTCCCATGACACAGGATGCCCTTTTGTTTATTTGAATCTTCTTTAAATACTTTCAATGGTGTTTTCTAGTGTTTAGCATACAAGTCTTGTTCTTTTCTTAAATTTGTTGTAAAATATTATTTTTGATGCTTTTGTAAGTGGAATTATTTTCTTAATTTCGTATTTAGTTTATTTTAAGTGTATAGATATACAAATAATTTTTGCATATTGGTCACCCATCCTGTAACTTTGCAGAGCTTGTTTATTAGTTCAAATAGTTTTATTTGTAGATTCTTTAAAGATTTTCTAGATACAAAATCCTGTCACCTGCAAATGGAAACAATGCAGTTCTTTACCAGTCTGAATGCCTTTTATTTATTTTCTTGCCTAAATGCCCTGGCTAATCTTCTAATACAATGTTGACTAGAGGTGGCAAGAGTGGACATTCTTGTCAGGTTTCTGATCTTAGGGAAAAGCTGTCAGTCTTTCACTATTAAGTATATTTTCAGTTGTGAGACAGATTTTTGTAGACACCATTTTTTTAGGTTGAGAAAGTTTCCTTCTATTTTTAGTATGTTGAGGTTTCTTTTGAATTATGAAATAATGTTGGATTTTGTCAAATGATTTTTCGTCTCTATTGAGATGATCATGTGGTTTTGGTCCATTATTCTATTAATGTGGTGTATTACTTTGATCAATTTTTATATGTTGAACCAATCTTGCATTCCTAGGATAACTCTCACTTGGTCATGGTATATAATCCTTTTTGTATGTTGCTGAATACAGATTGCTAACATTTTGTTGAGAATTTCTGCACTTCTATTTTAAGGGATATTTGTTTGTAAATTTTTTTTTTTTTTGGTATGATGTTTTTGGTTTGATGATGTTTTTGGTTTGATGTTTTGGTATGATGATGGTTTTGGTAACAGAATAATGCTGGCCTCTTAAAGTAAGCTTGAAGTGTATCCTCCTCTTCTGCTTTTTTTTTTTTTTTTTTTTTTTAACAGTTCATTAAGAATTGGTGTTAATTCTCCATTAAATGTTTGGAGATGAATACAGTAGTATTAATGCCTTTGATCCTAGGCCTTTTTTGTTTGTTTGTTTGTTTGGTCTGTTTAGTTTGTCGGCCTGTTAGTTTGTATTTTTCTAGGAATTTGTCTATTTCATCTAGGTTATCCAATTCATTGATGTTGTTCTTGTGCTGCTTTTAATAATTTGACTATAGTATGTCTCAGTGTAAATCTTTTAGGTTTATTCTACTTGGAGTTAATTTAGCTTCTGTGACAGGCACATTGTTTTTCCTCATATTTGTGAAGTTTTCTTCATTATGTCTTCATTATGTCTTCAACTATTCTTTCTTTCTCTCTTTCACTCCTCATCTCCTGGGGCTACTACTATGTATATATAGGTATACTTGATGGTGTTTCGCAGGTCTCTGAGACTCTTAATTTTTCTTAATTATCTCTTATTTCTTTTCCTCAGACCGAATAATCTCACTCATTCTTTCTTCTGTCTGCTCAAATCTGCTGTTGAGTGACTCTAGGGGCGTTTTCTTTTGGGTTATTGGAAATTTCACCTACAGAATTTCAATTTGGTTATTTTTTATAATTTTTGAAATATAATTTATTTCCATTTGGTGGGATATTATTCTTATACTTGTCTCTAATCCTTTAGATGTAGTACTTTAGTTCTTTGGACATATATAAAATAGCTGAGTTAAAATATTTCTTTTTCTGGGGTTTCTCAGGGACAATGTCTATTTCTTATATGTAGTCATAGTTTTTTGTTTCTTTTCATGTCTCTTTCTGTTGTTATTCTTTTTGTATTTGATGATGATAACAACTGGGCATTTTAAAGAATAAATGTGGCAAGTCTGGGAATCAAATTATCTCCTCCTACCAGAGATTGCTTTTGTTGTTATTAATTGTTCTTGTTTTTATTTGTTTGTTTAATGACTTTTCTGAATTAATTCTGTAAAATCTGTGTTATTTGTCATGTGTGGCCTCTGAAGTGTCTGCTTAGTTATCTCAGTGGTCAGGTAATGATTGAATAGAGATTTTCTTAAATTCCTGAAACCAATAATTCTCCTAGTCTTTGCTGAGATGCTGCTCGTGAGGGCATACTTAACGTTGCTCAACCAGGTGGTTAAATATTTCATCTTAGCCTTCTTTTCCTACCTGCACAGAGCTTCATAGTCAGCCATAGGTGATAATTTAGGGTCTTCTCTGCTCTGAGTGTGTCTACAATTCTGTGTATGTGCATAGCTTTAAACATGCAGTTGACCTTCCAAATTCCCACTATATCGAGTTTTTCAGAGCACCCGACGGATATATAGTTTTCCATTTTTTAAAAAAAGATATTTATTTATTTATTTATTTATTTATTTGAGAGAGTGTGAGAAAGCACACACAGGGGGAATGGCAGAAGGAGAGGGAGAAGCAGGCTCCCCATTGAGCAGGGAGCTAGACATAGGGCATGATCCCAGGACACTGAGAGCACCACCTGAGCTGAAAGCAGATGCTTAATCGCCTGAGGCACCCAGGTGCCTCTGTCATTTTCTCATTTTTACTTTTAAACTTTTTAGTTTGCCTATTCTTTGCCCCTGCTATTATTTACAATTTCAGGCAACTAAGAATTTATACCAAGGGAAGAGGCTGTTCGTACTACTTGAATTCCAATTTTGGTCAAAACCCCTCAAAAATCCAACAAAACAGAACAAAAACAACTTTGAGAGAGAAAGGTTTTCTAGGCAACCACCAGACAAGTCAGGAATGATTATTCTCTGGTAATGGGGCTTTAAAATAATTCCAGCCCCATTCTTTCTCTCTAGCGGCTACTAGGCTGCTGATTTTTATTGTGAGCATATGTTATTGGTTTTCAAGGCTACCACAGAGCTGGGGCTGGGGGCAGGGTGTGAATAGGGAAAATTAATGTACCATGTAATTTGCTGTTCTTATTGAGATTTAGCATTTTTTTTTTCATGAATGCATGCTCCCAGATTGTCACAAGTATTTGGTTAATTTCCGGATTTCTGAAAAAAGTTGATTATAACCATTTTACTGGTGTTCTCATTGTTTTATGGAGGAGATAATTTTTGGAGGTCCTTTCTCTACCATTTTACTAATGTCCATTCATTTTAGTATGGAGAATATTAATTAGGTTGAAAGTTTTTTAAAATGTGTGTTCATTGAGCATCTACATGTGTTTATCCTAATTTTTCAATTTTTTTCTATTGGATTATTTTATTATTATTACTTGTGTGTATCAATGATACTAAACTTTATCACATATGTTCAAATATTTTCTCCAGATTTTCATTTGTCTTTGAACATCATTTAATGTTTTTTAGTTGAAGGAATTCTTACATAAATCCTTCATAAATCTAAATGAAATACTAAAGGAATCTTCTAATTCTTTCCAACTTTTCATTCTCAATTTCTTTTCAGACTCTTTTGTCTTGCATATTTCTCCAAATTTGATATGTCTTTGTTACTTTTTTTCTCTACTTTAAGTATTCTCCTGGGAATGATGCCACCAACCCAGTAGCTTTCATTCTTCCCTAAATTGTTGCTGCTTTTTTACATCTCTATACCCAGTTCATACGTTTTATGAACTCCTGTTGTATATATCTAAATTCCTCCAAGGGACCATTAGCCTCCCAGTCTCTTGGCCTATCAACCTGTAAAGTTATTATTGATTTCTTACCATCTAATTTGTCATCAGCCGTATGGGTGAATTTTTTTAGTATCTCTACAATGCATAAGACCCATTCTGTCTCAATTGTCACTGCCTTAATTCAGGCTTTTGTTATGTCATCTGAAAGCTTCTTGCCTGAATTTCTTTGCTTTTCTACTTACTAACTCTCTTTCTCTCTGTCTCTCTCTCTCTCTCTCACACACACCCACACTCACTCACTGCTTCCCCCAGAATCATCATTCTCTAAGGCAAATTTTATCCTGCCCCTTTCAAATTTATACTTAGAATCTTTAAAAAGGTGATTTTCTTTTAGAATTCTTTTACTCTCTCTATCAGACTATGATCCTATGCAAGGGCAAAAGCCATGATATCTTAATATTTAAAAATATGCCCACTATAGTGCCTGGAGTACACTAGAAACATAATTAAATTTTAATGAAAGAATTACCAGTAACTTATAAAAATTTATTGAATTTATTAACTGATTTTATATAAATTTGCTTTTTTCATTGAAGTTGTTATTTCATGCTGACTGGAATAATTCTTAGAGTTGATTTATTAAAGCAGCATTTGTGAGTTAAGCTTTCCTAACTCTCGTGGAGGCTCAGGTGGTTGACAAGCATGACTTAAAACATAGATTTCCTATCATTTCACAAATTGAGTAGACACCTGATATTACCAAATAAGATACTGAAGTGCTTTTAGCGATAATGAATAAGAGGGAGAAAAGACACTTGTATGCTTTATTAGACAAGATCCCAAAGAGGCAGCTGACAGTATAAAATGCAGCAATTGGAGTGTAGATTTTGCAGAGAAAGCCGTCTTAGATTAAGACATAAAACAGACATTTTATGAGCAAGTCTTTTAGGAGATCAACAAATTGAATATTCTGAAGCTCTGAACATGTTGTACTTGCAAGCATTATATCCTTTCCTCTTCTCATTAAGCAAACATAGCTATGATAGCCAGTCTGCACTTTATGTTCCCTGGGTAAGCAGCTACAAAGACAACCATGAACAATTGTCATAAGGTGTTAATAGAGCCTATTAATTCAAGGAGCAACCAAAAATAATTGCTGCTGGAGTGTCAGCAAAACAGTGATATAAAACAAAGGTTATGTAATGTTCAAAAAGAAATGTGCAACCAATGATTGACACCCTTATTTTGATGCATTAGCAAGATATATCTGGTAAAGTTTGGGGAGGGATTAAGAAACTTGTGATGAATTTGTATTTATAAAATCAGAATTTCTGACCTGGCTCTTTTAAATGATTGTTTAATGACAGGTAAATAAACCTGGAGAAATAAAATGACTTTCTTAGGGTAACAAATAGAATAGTTTAAATCATACAAATCCTCAAAATAATAACTAATATTAATAGAGGAACTTTAATGTTCCAGGAAATAGTTTAAGCACTTGCTATGTATTAGTTTATTTAATCCACAACTTATAAAGTAGATGCTATAATTATCCCATTTTATACATTTGGAAACTTAAGTGTAGGTTGATTAACTTTCCCAAAGTTGTGAACTTAATAAATTATCAAGCTGTGATTCATACTTACAAAATCTACCCCTAGCTTGTGAATTTTAAACAGTATATTATATTGTCTCTCACCTCTTTTGTTCAATAACTTCAGATTCAGCATTAGTTTCGTAGCAAAATATTATATGATTAAATTTTCTGGTGACAAAATCTGAGACTTCTATGGGCTTTCTGTATTTAGGAATCAAAACTAAGATATTCTTATAGAATATGTTTTTATATATATATATATATATAACCTATAAATATTTTCCTTACAGAAAATTAACATACAGCTTTCTTTACCCTCAATCTATTGATCTCAGTACTGCAATGGATTTGATGATTCCAGCTTCATTTGCTTTATGGTCTTTGGCAAGTAGCCTCATTTCTCTGTATTTAAGCTATTTGATTTATTTTTGTAAGGGTGGAACTTTCACATACTATCACATGATATGTCTTTGTATATCACTACATTGATACACGTATTGATACACGTATATCACTACAGTGATATACGTCAAACCAGGAGTGAATGGGAAATCAAATTAGATCACCTCACTGTGGTAGAGCTACCACAGGAATAAATTCACCTCAGAAGACAGGAGCAAGAACATGAATGTTATGGCCAGGGAAAATACTCAGAAGTGAAATCAATAGTCAGCATTTCAAAAACTGAATAGAGTCTCAGCTGAACAGACCATGTAATCTAAGAAAAATCTTAAGGTATTCTGTCAGAGATACAAATAAGTAATCTAATTCAGAAAGGTCAGTTTGCTAGCAGCAGGGCTTCAATTTCTTCATTTTAACATGGAAATTATAGTTCCTATCTTGTTTGAGAGAATTTTTTTTTTTTTTTAAAGATTTTATTTATTAATTTGACAGAGAGAAATCACAAGTAGACGGAGAGGCAGCCAGAGAGAGAGAGAGAGGGAAGCAGGCTCTCTGCTCAGCAGAGAGCCCGATGCGGGACTCGATCCCAGGACTCTGAGATCATGACCTGAGCCGAAGGCAGCGGCTTAACCCACTGAGCCACCCAGGCGCCCTGTTTGAGAGAATTTTAAAATGGAATAAAAATATCTTGCACAATTTCAAAAATGTAGTGTAAATTTCAGTAGTTCTCAAATGAAAGCTTTTATAAATGAGTGAGGGCATTTTTGATTGTCCCAGTGACCTACAACCATTATTGGATTTTTGTGAGTGGGAACCTGAGATGTTAATATTCTGCAATATCCAGAATAAATCTGCACAACTAGGAACTCTTCCACCCCAAACTGCTATTAACTTCTCTGAGAAACACTAGAAGCTAAAGAATTACAGCTACTTTGTTACTAAGAATTCTGTCCTAGAGATGAAAATTCTTTAAATTCCTCTGCCCAAGGTGAGAATTGGTGCTTAATTCTATGTTCTATGATTGTATTATTTTTCTTCTTTCAACTCTAAGTTGAAGATTCTAAGTATTGGAGACAATTATTCTTCTCCTTTATTGTTTCTCTTCTCTAGTCTAAACAATCCAAGTTCCTACAGCTGTGTTGCTAGTCCTTTTTTGATCTGAAACATCTTGGAAAGCTTGTTAATATGCCTTTGTTGTCAAGCTTCTCCATAATGTCTTTTCTGTACTCATTCTAATTTTTCATTGTTTTGCTTAGAATATATGTCCATAAAAATACATGTTTTTTTTTAAGTACAGTATGCCACACAGAGTAGTACCTCTACAATATATTGCAACCTTATTGTTTTCTTTGACCTTTAGTTTTAAGTGAGTATTATCCAGCATGTATATTGCTGATTTCAATTTGTGTTCATCTGAAGTTTCAATATATACATTCAGACAAAACTGAGTCTTCACATTGTGTAATATGCTGTTCCAAATACTGAGGATTCAGGGATAACATGAAGAGGGGGAGGAAGATGACTAAACTAATCATCTAAGACTAGTAGCTAATTCTGAGAGTGGTAATCAGGAAAGATTTCTTTGTGGGAAGGAAACAAGTTAGTGGAGGAGGCGTAGGATGAGCACATAGGCAAGAAGCTGATTAGCTAGGAGGATAAAAGGACATGTGCAACTGCAGTGGGGTTTTGAGATCATGGTGAATATGGAGAGAACACATACATACTTGCTATTTTTACAACATTCATGCATTACATACATGAGGAATGGGAGCAGAGACTGGCAGGGTTGAGAGGAGATCATGTGGAGCTTTATGTGCCATTTTAAGGAGTTTGGAAACCATCTTGTTATTTATGAGCAAACACTGAAGCATTTTAAGCAACAAAATGTCATACTCAGTTTCTGGCTGAAGCGTGGGAGGCATTCTGGGGGTGTGGGAACAATATGGAAACCACAAACCCTGTTAGGAATCTCTAGACAAAGTGGTAGGATTGAGAGCCTAAATAAGTCAATGGATGGGGGATCTGGAGTTGAGAGATGTTTAAGAAGTAGAATCAAAAGAATGTGGAAACAGATTGGATGTGGGTGTCAGGAGAGACAGGGAGAGAGAGTGAGAGAGAGAGAGAGAGCAAGTGATCTAAGAGACTAATATTCTGGCTGGCTGGAGGGTGTTATATTCCAGAAAAGTAGGGAATGCAGGGGAGGAATGGTTTTAGGGGTATAGAGGAATTGATGAGTTTGCAAAATTTGCAGCTAAGCCTGGAAACCTCCATAGTATATTTGTACATTTAGGAGTTAGAACTATAATTCTGACTGCTTTAAAATAGTATATACTAAATAATAATAATAATAATAATATTAATAAAATAGTATATACTAAATTGTACACCTGAAACTAATATTATACTATGTTACCTAACTGGAATTTAAAACTTAAAAAGAGAGAAGCTATTTTAGAACCCCAGATAAATATATTTGGAAAGTTTGTGAGGAAAAAAAATAGTATTTACTCGATGGATGGATGGGTATTTCAAAATTAACCATATATCAACATTATTCATTATATTAAAAGAAAATTGCAAGGCAAAGTCATATGATTGTAAAAGTAGACATGAAAAACATTTGATAAAAATCAGTAGCCATTCAAGGTACAAACATGAAAAACAATATATACAATAGGAATAGAAGAAAACTTTCTAAGTATGTTAAAGACCTAAAATCAAACCAAACACATCATACAATGTTAAGAAGTACTTAAGACTGACTTTTTTTTATAGAAAACATAAATCAAGGATGCTTTCTAGCATCACAATTATTCTACATTGTTTGGCATTCCTAGCTAATAACAAGTAAATGAAATAAAACTTACAATTAATGGAAAAGATTAATCATCATTATTTAAAGTGATTTGATGGTAAATCTGAGCTCAAATAAAATATATTAAGAAAGCAAAAATGAGAATTTAGCAGGGAGGCCAGATACAAGAAAACACTAGTAAAGGAAAAGTTTCATAACTGAAAAAAAGACGAGTTTCTTCACACTAAAAAACAAAATAACTAGAAATGCTTTCAATAATTACGTAAACCTATGTTTTAAAAATTATTCAGGGAGATAAAAATAAGAATTAAATAACTAGAAATAAATACAATATTCCTAGATGGGAAAACTTAATATCATAAAGATGTGTTCCCTTGCCAAATAAATATATAAATTTAATGCAATTCCAAAGTACCTGATTTAAAACACATATACACTCACATACATTCTCCTGAGCATTTGCATATGCATGCAGCACACATGCACATACAGATACACATGCAATACAAAAATTCTGAAGTTCACCTGGAAAAATAAATGAGAATTTCCAAATGACGTCAAAGTGAGTTTTTAAAAATATTTTATGGACGTTCGAACAAGAAGAAAATAACATGGAGGTGAGCATCTTTACATAATATGTAGTGGGTCAAGTGACCAAATGCTAACAGCCTTCTGATATAACAGCCAGTAGTACCATATTCATGCTTCAGGAAATAATTTGGTTTAAAAAAAGTGACATCATCTATCAATTTGAAGATATGCTTTATCAAAATTTTTGTCTTTAAAAAGTTTTAAATATTTATTTTGTTTATATTTGCTTTTTATAATTTTAAATGAGCTCTTAGCAAAACACTCATTCTAAATTTTTTTATTATAAATAATTATATAATAATATTCAAAAGTGATTAGGTCAACATTGGAAATACTTAGTACTTCTGTTCCTGTAAAATAGTCTACATGTCACAGGTTTGAGTAACTCTTTATTAGAAAGTAACCCTTGGTCTTGAACAAACATGTCTCTCTAATATTGACTACCTAACATAAGTCATTTTTCTAAGCACTGGGGATACTTGAATGTCTATAATAGACCTAACCCCTGTTCTTATACAGTGTGCATTTTATAGGGGAGCAGCCAATAAACAATACTGATAAATGATTTTTGTTTAAGTGCAATGAGGAAAATATAACAAGCAAATGAGAGAAGACTACTGTGGCAGGGGGAACACTTTTAGATCCATGGACTGGAAAGTCCTGCCTAAAATGTGGATGTTTAAATCTTAAATGATGAGATGGAATCAGACAGGCAACAGTTTGGAGGTCTAACTTCCAAGCAGAGACCACAGGCGGAGCCAAGGCCCTGACTGAAAAATTCTGGTATATCTGAAGAATCATAAAAATGAAAGTCAGGGTAGACCTGGTGTAGCTGGTGGTGGGAATGGTATAATATGAGATAAGGACAGAAAAGTGCTGAGCCGTGTAAGATATGGTAGGAGGTTTTGATTTTATTCAAAGCATAATAGGAAACTGCTGGAGTGTTTTAATCCGGGAGATTATATAATCTGATTAACACTTTTTGAAAGATCACCCTGTTTGCTCTGTGAAGGCTGGACTTTGCAGGAAGGTGGTAAATATGGAAGTTTTGGAGACTATTTGGAGGCATATCATAGCAGTGATCCAGGCTTGGAATACACCTATACATACATAGACACTTTAGAAAGAGTGGTAGTGGAAGTAATGAAGAGCAGATGGATTGGGGACATATGATGGAGGTAGAGCCAGTACAACCTGCTGTTATATTGAATGTTGGTTGTGGGAAAGTTATTTAACATAAACAACTGGGTGGATGGGATGATAGTATCACTGACTAATGGCAAGGGCCAAGGCAGAAGGAAGTTTATTGCTAGTTTATTTTAAATTTCTCTCCTACAGTGGGTTAAAATCAAGAATTCATTTTGCCATGACTGCCTACAGAGACTATTCAAGAGACGTAAAATTACTTTCCCATTGAATTAATTATAATGTTAACTATTTTGATGTGCTGAGGATTCTTCACCACAGACGAAATATTCTCGCTTACCTAATGAGCACATGGTTTGGGGTCTTTTCAACCATCTCTATTGCTCTCCTTCAGATAGTTCTAGTTGTCCTTGTCCTTTCTATTTTTTTTTTCCATTTTGGTTTTTAACAATTTATTGAAATATAATTAACATATAATAAAAGGCACATGTTTCAAATGTACAATCTGATGAGTTTTGGTATGTATATACACTCCAGAAACCATCATTAAAACAACAAACATTTCTAAACTCTTCAGATTTTCTCATGGCCTCTTTCCAGCCCCATTTCCAGGCAGCCACTCATCTGCTTTCTATCACTATTGATTAATTTGAATTTTCTAGAATTTTTTATAAATTGAACCATACAACATACCACTTTTTTGTCAAGCTTTCTTTGCTTAGCATAATGTTTTATAAATTCGTCCATGTTTTTACACACATCTTTTTACATACATGTTTTTAGCACACATGTTTGTTCCTTTTTATTTCTGAATAGTGTTTCATTATATAGCTATAATAATGTATTTATCCATTCACCTGTTAAAAAACATTTGGGTTGTTATCAGTTTTTGGCTGTTACAAAACAGTTTATGAATATTCATTTGCAAGTATTTTTGGAAGCATATGTTTTTATTTATCTTGGATAATTATCTAGGAGTGGAATAGCTGGGTTATATGATAGATATATGTTTAGCTTTTTAAGTAACTGCCAAACTGTTTGCCAACATGATTGTATCATTTTCCATTTGCATCAGCACTGTCACCGACTTGCCAAAACTTGGTATCGTCAGACATTTCTTTTTATTTTCTTTTTATTTATTTATTTATTTATTTATTTATTTATTTTATTTATTTGTCAGAGAGAGAGTGCACAGACAGACAGAGGCAGAAGCGGGCTTGCTATTCAGAAAGGAGCCCTATGTGGGACTTGATCCCAGGACACTAGGATCATGACCGGAGCTGAAGGCAGCCACTTAACTGACTGAGCCACTCAGGCATCCCCAGACATTTCTTTTTAAAAGTGTGGTGTTAAGAGAGACTCTTAATGTCACAAAACAAACTGAGGGTGGCTAGGGGGAGGGGTATAAGGAGACGGTGGTGGGGTTATGGACATTGGTATGTGCTATGGTGAGTGCTGTGAAATGTGTAAACCTGGTGATTCACAGACCTGTACCCCTGGGGCTAATAATACATTATATGTTTATAAAAAAATAAAAAATAATAAATTAAAAAATAAATAAAAGTGTGGTGTTACTAAACACTCACTGAACACAATATTTCATATGTGATCTAAGGAACAGGGATATCTAATTAAATTTGTGAAATATTTGTTGTCTGGATTGTCTGCTATGTACCGAGTAGTTTACTAGGACACATCCTTTGTTTTTACAGATATTGTATATCTTTGAATGTAGCCTGAGTAAAGTGGAGTAGAATTCTTACCAGTCACAGCATACTATTTTACCACATGGAGTTTCTGTCCAATAAAACCTCTGCTTCTACTCTTTTACATTTTTGCTGATGAGACATGTGTTTTTTATCCTTAATTTAGGCAGTACATTTCATAGATGTATTATATTTAATATACTTCAAAAGAGAATTTGTGATGGCTTTTCATGAGGACACCAAATATAATAACGTAACTAAATTAAGCTACTAATGCTAGAGCCAAGCAAGCAAGAGTCATGAGATAGTACTAACAGAGAACCCAGACTAAAGGAAACTAATGAAAATGAGTTTCTTGATAGCTTAAGTCAAAATATATATGACAGCTCTTAAAAAATTAACAAATGCAAAAAAGCCTGTCAGAGGGTATGAAAACTCAAACTTCTTTGTAATTCAACTCTCAAAGGAAGAAACTGAAGTCCAGGAAAGAAAATAACTGTGCTTCTGGCTCTTTAAATCTGGGTTTTTATTTGTTAGTGTAGTTTTGTTTTCAGAAAACAGATCCTGAGATTTCACTCATACTAACAGACAGGAGTTTGGAGCTAATGGGCATAGATCTAATTATTTCATTCAGCTAAACCCTAGACTTCCAAGTACAGGTACAAAGTTTTGGCCCCTATTATCTATGGGCACCAACTTGAGATTTCTGAGGCTAGAAAACAGTATTTATGTATTCATGAGAATTACATTTTTTTTTTATCCTGTCTTTTTTATCCTTTCTGCCTGCACTGCTAAGGGTGTTTGTTTGTCTTCATTTCTTGAATACTAGCCCGTACTTCTTCCAATCACTCCTCTTCTGTGTACTCTGTAAATTTGTGTTTCAGTGGTTTGGGCAGCATTGACACCTCTGTTTCCTGAAATATTTATCCATACATCCCAAGTAGTTAGAACAATCCAAAACATTTCTAACTTATATGGCAGATTCATAGAGAATGTAATCTCAGGAAAGTCATAGCCTTTGTTGGGCATATCTGTGTGTAGAAGGAACAGTGTTTGGTTCTGCGAGAAAAGTTAGAATAGTTCAGTTTAGGTCTCTCCACCCAGTTTTAGTTCTTTATAAAACTACAAATTTGGTAAGCAAGCCAAATTTTTTTACCACTATTTTGAGAAATCTTTTTATAATATGTCTTTTCTTTAAGTATACAAACATAGTTTAGTGGTTAAGAGCTTAGATTCTGCAGTTAGACTACCTGCCTTTCAGTTCTTCTACTCAATGTGGGATGTTCAGTGACACTTATTCATCTCTCTGAAACTCAGTTTCCTCATTGCTGAAATGGGGTTAATAATAACACCAACTGTTGCTTAGGGTTGTTGCAAAGTGTAAATGAGTTAATATATAGAACTACGCCTGGCACATAGTAAATGCCATGTTGTTAGGGACTGTTATTTATGTCATGTTCTAACTTCAGCATTGAATAATTTAAAAATTTTCCTTTTCTCTTTTGATTCTCTATTTCCTAAAAACACTCATATGATCAATTATCTATTTATTTGATAGTTCGTCATTGAGCATTTCATGTTGCTGTGCCAGAATGAAATTTTTTTCCTGATTTTCCATTGTTTTGCTTTGAAATATTCCAAATTGGCCCTATGAATGGTATAAGGAGTATCACCTAATCTAGTCAAATTAGAAAATGAAGGGTTAGGTGGGAAAGCTCAAAAAACCTTCTGGGCACTGTACATCACAGGAACTTAGTCAACATGTACTTTTCTAGTTCCCACTGTACTGATTGCTTTTGATTCTCTCACTGTTCCGAGTACCAGTGCATGGATGTACATTTCTTTCCTGGAAAATAAATATTATAACTCCCTCAAAACATTATCTCCTGCTGAGGATGATCATTTTCAAGGAAACAACTCATTTTTTAACTGGTATTTTCTGTTACCTAGATCTAACAATTTGTCTCTTTAAAATGAGTTTACAGATAAAGTTACAGATGAAGACATAAAGTGGAAGGTTTTGGTTTTCTCATAAAAGTAAAATCTTAGAACATCTTTCCTCATGTTTTACTCCTCCTTAAACTGCCACTATTAATTCTTTGTATTAACAAGAATACAAAGAGTATATTAAAGAGTATATTCTAAAAAAAGAAATCTAGATATAAACAGTGGGGAAAAATCCATTAATACATGATTAGTTTTTAAAGAAAGATTTTAACTGAATGTTTTATTCTTTTTCTTTATTTTTTTTTAAATAATAAAATGGAAAACTAGCTGTGTCAAGGATCCCCAGTCAACCCACACCCAGGTTTGATGATTTGTTAGGAGCACTTATTGGATGCAGGAAGGATATTGTTGTACTTACAGCTATGATTTATTACACTGAAAAGATACAAAGCAAAATCAGCAAAGGGGGAAAAAAAACAAAAAAACAAAAATATGAAAGGAGTAGATTTTGGAAGAAACCATGCTCAAACTTCAAAAGTTCCCTCCCTGTGAGGTCACACAGGATGGGTTTAACTGCTCCTGTGACAAATTATAACAACATATATGAACTATTACTACCAGGGAAGGTTGATTGAGCCTCGAAATTCACAGTTTTTACTTGGAGCTGACCATGTAATCAACTTCTACCTAACCGAAATTTCAGACTCCCGGAAAGAAGGCAAGTCTTCAGTATAAGCCATAATGTTTGTACAAATGTTTAAACACAATGAACTGCGCTTATTAATTAGGGAACAATTATTATCAGTCTAGGGAGAGTGTTTACCATTCAAGTTTTTAGATTCCAGCCAAAGATCCATCTTACAAACAAGACTTTCCAGGGATAGTATCTCGGGCCTGCTATGTTAACCGTTTTTTGCACGAGTTACATTTAGAACATTTCGAAATCTGTATAATCTTTTGACAACCACTATGCAACAGGTTTAGGTCTGAAAATAACTGAGAGCAATGTAGATTTTATATTGCTGAAGTTAAGTAGAAATTAATCTATCCAGTGCCCCTTTAGCCAAAATAAAAAAAAATAATGCCATGATTTTCTCTCTAGACTTCTCAGAGATTGTACAATGATTAAAAAAAAAAAGTAAAATAAAGTATATGTGTGGATATCGAAAAGGTGACTAGGGGATATATGGGGCACATCACAAAGGATTTGATGTTGATTCTCTTTATTAGGAAACAAAGGGCAGAATGTTGCCCCCAGTGATGTGGAAGAGACAGATGAGAGTTTATAGGGATGATGCTGACATTCACTAATGAGGTGTTAGGGCAGCTGGAGATGCCAGGGCCAGAGTCACAAAGCCCAGTGACTTATAAACAAAACAAAACAAAACAGCTCCAAACAAAGCTGTTTAAAAGATGAAACCAGGGAATTTTGGGGTTGTCAAGGAGGGTTTCAATATTGCAGAAACCAGTTTAAGAGCTTGTAGTGAATTCTTTATGTTTCTTAGGTGAACCACAGAAATACGTCTAAGATAAAAAGCATTTTTCACATAAACATATACACAGCTAAAGACAACAGGCAGAGTTAGGAAAAAATTAATTCGGATGCCCAGTGGAGATCAAAGAATACACTTCGTCTGAACATATTTACAAATGTCAGTAGCAACAGATGAGAAAGAAAAACAATACGTGCACATCGCTGCTTTAAAACAAACAAACAAAAAAATCTGGCATTTTTGATTTCTTGGCTTTAGTTTAGCCATGGTAAAAGGAAGGTACCACTTTTCGATCAGTTCAGTGCAATCATTGTTTAATACCTATTATTTTTTCAAAGACTATTTGGGAAACACTTAATCTTACTTGGTGATTAAGAACATGAATTTTGGAATCAGAGAGACCTTAGTTGAAAACTTAACCTTATTCAGTATGCTAGTGTTGTGACTATTGATGGACAGCACAACTTCTCGAGGCCTCATTTTGATCATCTGTAAAATGAAAATTGTACTGAAAATTAAATGAGCTTTTATGGAAGCTGCTTATGTGTGTGTGTGTGCCAGGTGCCAAGTATCTATTCAATAGATGGTTCATGTTTGTTGCTGTTGCTACATCATAGCTATAAATATGGTCCCTACACTTAAGGATTTTTTTTTTTTATGGTGAAACAGACATGTCAATAAATTCTTGAAATGCTTAATATGCAAGGATAAAAGCTGATATGAGATGCATAATTGGGCAGCAGCTTAAGATATTATTTTGCCTTTCCAGAGATATTAACTTCCTCTCCACAGTCTTTCCTAGGAGAAAAGGAAAGGCTGTGGAGAGGAAGTACGCTCACTGCAGAGTCTTAAAATTGGCAAGTGAAAATTCTATAGGTGAAGGAGGGAAAGGACATTCCAAGCAGTCAGAATTCATGTGCAAATATATGTTTGGGGAATTATAAACTGTTAATTACTTGTGGATTGTAAAATATGAAACCTAGAGGCAGGAAAAGAGACTTAAGTGTAAAGGTAAGTGAAACCAAACAAACAAAAATGAACTAATAATCTCCCTGCTTGAAAAAAACAAAAGCAAAGGGAATTGTATACTGGAAGAATATATAAATGATTGCCAAAAATTTGCTTTTTTTAAAAAACGAGGCATTTAGGAGCACCTGGGTGGCTCAGTGGGTTAAAGCCTCTGCCTTCTGCTCAGGTCATGATCCCAGGGTCCTTGGATTGAGCCCCACATCTGGCTCTCTGTTCACAGGAAACCTGCTTCCCCCTCTCTCTCTGCCTGCCTCTCTGCCTACTTGTGATCTCTGTCTGTCAAATAAATAAATAAAATCTTTTAAAAAACCCCAAAAACAAAAAATGAGGCATTTAAATTTAATGTAATTGATTAAATTAATTTAATTTAAATTAATTAAATGTAATTAAATTAGTTAAATGTAATTAAATTAAACGTTCTTTAAGTTTTTTAAATTTAAAAAATTTTTAAATTAAATTAAATTTAATTAAATGCAATAAAATTAAATTAAATGTACATTTAAATTAAATGTAGAAATGTTACATGTTATAGTTTTATGTGTTTCGAAAAATGCATATTCTAGTGTGATTCACAGTCCGAACAAGATACAGAATAGAGATACAGAATATTTACAACATACCATTAAGTTCATTTGGCCTCTTGCAGTCACATGCTATATGTCAAACCCCCTCAGGCTCAGATTTGTTTTATTATAGACTAGTTTCGCCCAGTGCAGAGTTGCATATAAACGAAATATGTCAGGCTTCTTTCACTCAACAAAATGTTTTGAGATTCTTTTTTGTCAATGTCTACATCAGTAATTTGAGCCTTTTATGGGAATGCAAACGGGTGCAGTCACTGTAGAAAACACTATGGATGTTCCTCAAAAAACTAAAAATAGAACTACCCGTTGATCAAGTAATCATTCTCCTGGGTACTTATGTAGATATAGATATATATTAATTAAATCAAATTATTATTATAATATAAATTATTACAATTATATTATTATCATGATATAAATTATAATTATTATTTTAAAAATATTTTATTTATTTATTTGACAGAGAGAGACAGAGAGAGAGGGAACACAAACAGAGGAGTGGGTACGGGAGAAGCAGGCTTTCTGCTGAGTGGGGAACCTGATGGGGGGGCTCAATCTCAGGACCCCAGGACCATGACTTGAGCCAAAGCAGATGCTTAATAACTGAGCTACCCAGGTGCCCCAACATAAATTATTATTAATTAAATTAATAATATATATAATTTCATATTTACCAAAAGTTATGTGAAATATATATGATTCAAAGATATATGCACCCCTATGTTTATAGCAACATTGTTTACAATAGCCAAATTATAGAAACAGCATGTCTTTTAGTTCTTTTTCTTACCTCATTAATGGACAGGGACTTCCAGCAGAATGCTAAGTATAAGTGTGGAAAATGGACATTCTTGTCTTAATCAGAATCCTAGAAGAAAAAACATTTGATATTAGCAACAGATTTATCTTTGGTTGAAGTTCACTTCTATTCCCAGTTTACTGAGAGAGATTTTATTTTTCATGAATAGGTGTTGAAATTTCTCAAATGTATTTTTCTATATATATTTAAATGATCACATAATTATTTGCTTTTATTCTGTTAATTAGTGGATGATACTGATTTCCAAATATTAGACCTTGCATTCCTGAGGTAAGACCTATTTGGCCAAGGCGTATTGTGCTTTTTCCATAGTGGTGAATGCGATTTGCTATTTGATAAAATTTTTTGCATGTGGAAGTATGAAGGAAATTGGCCTATAATTTTCTTATTTTGTAATGACATAGTATGGTTTTGGTATTAAGATGATGTTGTCATCATAGATGAGTTGGACAATGTTCCTTCTTTTTCTCTGGTTGCTTTTATCTTTATTTTGCTCTAATATAATTAAACTAGTTCTGATTTCTTGAATTTATCCTCATTGGGGTTCACTGAGATTCTTGAATCTGTGGAGTGTTTTTCTTTCTTCAGAGTTGGAGAATTTGTAAAATTCTCTGCCATAGTTTTTTCAAATATTGCCTCAGTCTCATTCTTTCTACATTCTCTTTTTAGAACTATCATTAGGCCTTTTGACATTGTCTCACATTTCATTATGTTCACCTCCTTTCCCCACTCTTGTGATTTAGTTCCGATGTTTTGTGTTGATTTTTCTTCAAATTTGCTACTCCCATTTTCTTCTATGACCAAACTACTGTTAATCCTGTACAAGGAGCAGATATTATATTTTTTAGCTTTAAAATGTCCATTTGGGGGCACCTGGGTGGCTCAGCCAGTGAAACGTCCAACTCTTGATTTCAGTTGAGGTTATGAGATGGGGTTGTGGGTTCAAGTCCCACCTCAGCCTCATGCTCAGCAGGGAATCTGCATCTCTTCCTCTCCCTCTGCCCCTCCCATAGCTTGAGCTCACACTCTCTCGCTCTCTGTCTCTCAAGCAAATAAATAAATCTTTAAAATACACAAAACATCCATTTGATGCTTTATAAGCTCAAATTTTCTGTGGAAATAATGTATTTTTCATATATTTTGTTCGCTTATTATTCATTTTCACTGAAGGATTAATTATAGGTATTTTGAAGTCCTTATTTGTTAGCTCCATTATCTAGAAAATTTCTGGATCTATCACTAGTGGCTGTTTTAGTTGTTATCAATTGCCTTGTCTTGCTGCTATCTTGCCTACTTAATTTTTATTATATAAACACTGTAGATTATATATTTTAGAGGCTCTGGGTTATTTTAACCTTAAGCATATCAAATTTTGTTCTGACAGTGAGTTAAATTACTGGCAGATCATTTTGATTCTGTCAAAACTTACTTTAGGTTCTCTTTGTAATTTGTAACCCATGCATTTTTTTCCCCTTTCCTTTTCACTCTAATAATAAGGAAACTTCTCTCATGCCTTTAAGTTTACTAAGAAATAGTATACATACATCTTACTTTTGAACTATACTCTATTTGGTTGTGTACTTTATTTTTGTTGGCTGAATCCCCCTTCAGATCTGTAGGGGAATAATATGTTAAATGCATGCGGTTCATGGTGTTACGGGAAAAATCAGACCTGTGAGAAACCAAGTGACACTTGGAGAAGTAGGAGAACTTGGGTTTATTTTATGCTGGGTGGACCCAGAAGAGATCACATTTGAAATTCTGGGCCCCAGGTAGCTGGGTTACAGAGCTTTTATATGGGAGTGTAGGGGGTCAGGTTCCAGTGCTGATTACTGATAGGTGAGTTTAAATTGGAGGAGGGGGTTGCTTTAAGGAGGAATAGCAGTTAGGGCAGAGGTTAGGGCAGTTCAGGAAGCTCCTGGTGGGAAGCCTATCTATAGAAGCAGAAATGGCTGGTTTTCTCTTGCTCATGAGGGGCTTCTGGTTATCTCAGTATTGCTAGTAACTTTTCATCTTCTGGGTCCTGCGGGCCTGGGCCTGCTCCGGGTAATTTTCCTCTTCAATAGTACAACTGTGGCTGTCTAGGAAGCTTTTATCTAATATGGCTTAACAGGCCAGAAATATAATTTTTTATCCCAGTTTTTTGGCTTTCTGAGACATTGATCAAATGAAGTATACAGTGAAGTACTATACTACTCACTCCACACTGATATTAGAAACTTTTCATGTGACCACTCCTCATACAAGTTTATCTGTTTGGACTTCTACTCCTAGAACGCAGTGTATTATCTCTAGTTCCCTTCACCTTCTACCCAGGAATTTCTAAGATCTGGACTCTCAAAGTAGGTGTAGAAAGAGCTACTGATCTGAATGGGTTAGACAACCCTTTCCCTACCTTAAATAGTTGTGCCTGAAATGAGCTACAGAGTTACCTCAACTTCCATCATTTTCACAATTTTTTCCCTTATCTAAACATTACCTATACTGTTATTTGTCTAATAGTTTCCTTAAATAATCTTTAAATCACCTCACTTTTTATTTTTTAATATATTAAAAAAATTTTAAGGTATTTATTTGACAGAGGGAAGCAGGGGAAGAGACAGAGGTGGAGGGAGAAGCAGACTCCCCACCGAACAGGGTCAGCTCACTTTTTAAAAAAATCTGAACTTGCCCTGAATAATGATAGTCAATATTTCTAAACATAGGTTAACTTCAAGACATAGTTATCAATATTGTTATTAGTTTTCAACTTTGTAAATACATTTTCATGGGTATTTTAGTGAAAATCTAGCAGAGGCTGAATAATATGTGCTAGCTAAGTAAGATTTGGTAGGTCCAAGTTTGAATTCTTCATTGGCAGTGGAGTTATAAGCAATCTTTCTAAGTTCCAGCCTGCAAGTGGATAGCTCATCTTTGCCGAGCTATTTCCAAATGTATCAAGAAGAAAAGGGGTAATGTGTACAGTGTTGTCTTTTTGTGATAAAATGTGTATCAAAGGGCAGTTGAAGTACATATCTTAATGAATCTCTAATAATTTATGAGAGCTCTAGTACCTGGTTTGTTGACTTTATAAGACTGAAGGAAATGTTAAATAAGGTGATATATATGAAATTATTATAAAATTTTACATTTAACTTACTCTCCTTGTTCCATGAGCTTAACTCTTTTTATAAACTGAAGAAAATAGTCACTCTAGGACAACTCCATCCCATCTCTCCTAATTGAGCTGAAATAAATAAATGGAATTCTAGGACAAGGACAGTAGTAGAAATTTTAGAAAAAGCAAGCCCTAAACCCCTGGTTTGTTCTTCCCTTAAAAAATAAAAAGAAAAGAGAATGAAAAGAAAAGAAAGGAAAAAAGAAAAAAAACACACAAAAAACCCACAATTCTCCTTTGAAGCAGGAAAACCACATATATACAGCTATTGACAGTGACAATATGGATTATTGGCCTTATACCAAATTCAAGGTCACGATGGCACTCTGATCTCCCAGCTATACCTAGGGGAAAAAGTTATTGAGAGGAACAAATAAAGGGAAATTGAATGGTTCTGGGTTAAATTGCTGGAAAGCACTTCAAGGGTTTCCTTTATTTTGCCATTTATTCATGCACAATGGCTTTAGTATTTAAATGTGTTCCTTTTTATTGCTGAATCCATTGAGGCAGTGAACTGTATCTTTGTGGGGCTGCTAGTGTGGTGTAAAGGCAGGATTGCTATCCTGGGAACCATAATCTAACCACCACATAGGTATCACCTAGCTGAAGGTATTTTGCCTCCATATTAGTATTCAGTGATATATTTAAATTATTTTCCAGCTTCAAGAAATAAGCCTTTTTTACTATGGGGTTTTTAGTTGAATCTCAAGAATTGGGAATAAATACCAGGAATAAAGAAAGAAAACAATCACTTGAGGCACTTTGGTAGTCAACAAGTTGACTTTCCTGCCTTTGCTATGTAGTAGGTAATAACAAATTTATAAGTTCTTCACCAATTCCAGGGTTTTTTGTCTGTTTTAGAAAATTGTATCAAACAGACTCTAAACCCAAAGAATGGTTAGTCATGTGTTCAAAGACTAGAAGTACAGAAGGAAAAAGGTAATGATGAAGGATAAATAAAAACCATAATAATGAAAAACATAGGTAAATCAGAACATGTGTGGACTAGGTTAATGCACCAGTGGTGTTGGAGAGTGATGGTTGGATCATCCTGCCTAGATCAGTTTTACTTTGCCACATGGCTCCTGGCTTCAGAAGCTTTTGTGTTTTTGGATATAGCTAAGTTTTATTTTGTTTATTTACCCTTTCATTCATTCATCCAATGTCAGTATTTACTTGGTCTTTCAGACTGCTTTTAAAATTGCTTATACTTGGTTTTGATCCATGACATTTTCCCAGCTTGTTCAAATGAAGGAAGGTGGTTGCTTAAGTCCTAAAAGTTGAAGCATTTGACTGGAGTTTTATGGGGTCTTCTCTACATTTCTGGTTCTCTTACCATGTAATCTCTGTGCCCTTCTAAACCATGGTCTAATTTGCTCTAACCAGGTTTTTCAGAATCTATTTCTGACCAGGTAATTTAATCTCAGAAGTTTAGTATTAAAATGCACTAGCCTGCAATCAAATAGTTGCCTCAACAGAATGTGAGTGGGATACTTTGATCTTACTGTATTTGTGACTAATGTCTCATGTGAGAACCAGCTTGTTATAACTCCAGTAGAGTGAAAGGTTAGGAATGTAATCCCAATACAGGGAATAAATAGAAGTGCTTTTTATGTAGCTGCAAAAATATTACTATACTGACACATCAACAGAGCAGATGTCATGAGCCTATTTAACAGACATCAAAATAACAGCTCAAGTTCAAAGGCTGTTACAATAAAAATGTTAAAAATACTAACAAACATTTAAAACATGTAGTGTATACTATAATATAAAGAATATGAACTCTGCCGCTCATTTTTTTTAATACATCTGAATCTATTTCCTCTTCTTTAAAATGTAAATAATAATTTCAAGTTATACTACAAAGTTGTAGTAATTAGACCAGTATGGTACTTGCATAAATATAGACACATAGACGAATAGAGCAGATAGAAACAACCCCATGATTATATATGGTCAAAATCATCAAGAAAAGAAGCAAGATCTGAATTTCCTTGATGGCTAATGATGTTGAACAATTTTTCATATGTCTGTTATCCATTCTTATGTCTTTTTGGAGAAGTGAGTGTTCATGTCTTCTGCCCATTTTTTTGACTAGATTATTTGTTTTTTGGGTGTTGAGTTTGAGAAGTTCTTTATAGATCTTGGATACTAGCCTTTTCTCTATAGTGTCGTTTGCAAATATCTTCTCATGTTCCATGGGTTGCATCTTAGTTTTGCTGACTGTTTCCTTTGCTGTGCAGAAGCTTTTTTATCTTTATGAAATCCCAAAAGTTCATTTTTGTTTTTGTTTCCCTTCCCTTTGGAGACATGTCTTGAAAGAAGTTGCTGTGGCCGATGTTGAAGAGGTTACTGCCTATGTTCTCCTCTAGGATTTAGATGGATTCCTGTCTCACATTAAGATCTTTCATCCACTTAGGGCGCCTGGGTGGCTCAGTGGGTTAGAGCCTCTGCCTTCAGCTCAGGTCATGATCCCGGGATCCTGGGATCGAGTCCCGCATCGGGCTCTCTGCACGGCAGGGAGCCTGCTTCCCTCCCTCTCTCTCTCTCTGCCTCTCTGCCTAATTGTGATCTCTGTCTGTCAAAAAAAAAAAAAAAAAAAAAAAAAAAAAAAATCTTTAAAAAAAAAAAAGATCTTTCATCCACTTAGAGTTTCTCTTTGTGTATGATGTAAGAGAATGGTCAAGTTTCATTCTTCTTTATATAGCTGTCCAATTTTCCCAGCACCATTTATTGAAGAGACTGTCTTTTTTCCACTGTATAATTTTTCCTGCTTTGTTGAAGATTAGTTGACCATAGAGTTGAGGATCCATATCTGGGCTCTCTATTCTGTTCTATTGACCTCTGTGTCTGTTTTTTTTTTTTTTTTTTTTTTCCAGTACGTTGCTGTCTTAGTGATCACAGCTTTATAACATAGCTTGAAATCAGGCAACATGACGCCCCAGGTTTTTTTTCTTTTTCAGCATTTCCTTTGCAAATCAGAGTTTTTTCTGGTTTCATACAAATTTTAGGATTGTTTGTTCCAGCGCTTTGTCAAAATGTCTATGCTGCCCAAAACAATCTACTTTCAATGCCATCCTGATCAAAATACCAATGGCATTTTTCAATATTTATTCTTCTGATCCATGAACATGGAATGTTCTTTTATCTTTTTGTGTCTTCCTTGATTTCTTTCATAAGTGTTGTGTAGTTTCTAGAGTATAGATTATTTATCTCTTTGGTTAGGTTTATTCCAAGATATCTTTGTTTTTTTGGTGCTATTGTAAATGGAATTGATTTCCTAATTTTTTTTTCTACAGTTACATTATTAGTGTATAGGAAAGCAACTGATTTCTGTGCATTGGTTTTGTTATCTTGCCACATTACTGAATTGCTCTATGAGTTCTAGTAATTTTGGGGTGGAGTCTTTTGGGTTTTCCACATAAAATATCATGTCACCTGCAAAGAGGAAGAGTTTGACTTCTTCTTTGCCAATTTGAATACCTTTTATTTCTTTTTGTTGTCTGATTGCTGATGTTAGGACTTCTAGTACTATGTTAAACAATAGTGGTGAGAGTGGGCATCCTTGCTATATTCCTAATCTCAAGGGAAAAGCTCTCAAATCAAAACCACATTGAGATACCACCTTACACCAGTTAGAATGGCAAAAATCAACAAGGCAGGAAACAACAAATGTTGGAGAAGATGTTGAGAAAAGGAAACATTTTTACACTGTTGGTGGGAATGCAAGTTGGTATAGCCACTTTGGAGAACAGTATGGAGGTTCTTCAAAAAGTTGAATATGGAACTACCCTTTGATGCAACAATTGCAGTACTGGGTATTTACTCCAACGACACTAATGTAGAGATAAGAAGGGGCACATATACCCCAATTTCATAGTAACAATGTACATAATAGCCAAACTGTGGAAGGAGCCAAGATGCCCTTCAGTGGATAGATGGATAAAGAAGGTGTGGTCTATATATACAATGGAATATTACTTAGTGATCAGAAAGGATGAATACCCACCATTTGCATCGACATGGATGGAACCAGAGGGGATTATGCTAAGTGAAATAAATCAAGAAGAGCAAGACAATTATCATATGGTTTCACTCACATGTGGAGTGTAAAGAATACATAGAGGACACCTGAAGCCATAAAAATCCTAGAAGAGAGCACAGGCAGTGAGTGATATTGGCCATAGCAACATTTTTCTAGATATGGCTCCTGAAGCAAGGGAAACAAAAGCAAAAATAAACTTTTTAGAATACATTAAAATAAAAACCTTTAGCAAAGTGAAGAAACAATCAACAAAACTAAAAGACAAGTTACTGAATGGGAGGAGATATTTGAAAATGACATATCTGATAAAGGGTTAATATCCAAAATAAATAAAGAGTTATACAACTTAACACCCAAAACCCAAATAATCCAATTAAAAAGGGGCAGAAAACATGAATAGACATTTCTCCAAAGAACACATATAGATCACCAACAAAGACACGAAAAGATGGTCAACATTACTGATCATCAGAGAAACAGAAATCAAAATTGCAATGAGGTATTAGCTCAAACCAGTTATAATGCTTAAAATAAAAAAACAAAAACAAAAACAAACAAATAAGAAATAACAAATAAGAAATAAGGATGTGGAGAAAGGAAACTCACATCCGCTATTGTTGGGAACTCAAAATGGTGCAGTCCCTGTGGAAAACAGTATGGAGGTTACTAAAAAAATTAAAAACAGAATGACCCTACAATCTAGTGATCTCACTACTGGGTATTTACCCAAAGAATACAAAAATACTAGCAGCATTATTTACAATAGCCAAAATTATGGAAGCAGCCCAAGTGTACATTGATAGATGAATTAGTAAAGAAAGTGTGGTATGCACTGCTATTCAACATAGTACTAGAGGTCCTAGCCTCAGCAATCAGACAACAAAAGGAAATTAAAAGCATCCAAATCGGCAAAGAAGAAGTCAAATTATCACTCTTCACAGATGATATGATACTCTATGTGGAAAACCCAAAAGACTCCACTCCAAAACTGCTAGAACTTATACAGGAATTCAGTAAAGTGTCAGGATATAAAATCAATGCACAGAAATCAGTTGCATTTCTCTACACCAACAGCAAGACAGAAGAAAGAGAAATTAAGGAGTCAATCCCATTTACAATTGCATCCAAAACCATAAGATACCTAGGAATAAACCTAACCAAAGAGACACAGAATCTATACTCAGAAAACTATAAAGTACTCATGAAAGAAATTGAGGAAGACACAAAGAAATGGAAAAATGTTCCATGCTCCTGGATTGGAAGAATAAATATTGTGAAAATGTCTATGCTACCTAAAGCAATCTACACATTTAATGCAATTCCTATCAAAGTACCATCCATCTTTTTCAAAGAAATGGAACAAATAATTCTAAAATTTATATGGAACCAGAAAAGACCTCGAATAGCCAAAGGGATATTGAAAAAGAAAGCCAACGTTGGTGGCATCACAATTCCGGACTTCAAGCTCTATTACAAAGCTGTCATCATCAAGACAGCATGGTACTGGCACAAAAACAGATACATAGATCAATGGAACAGAATAGAGAGCCCAGAAATAGACCCTCAACTCTACAGTCAACTAATCTTCGACAAAGCAGGAAAGAATGTCCAATGGAAAAAAGACAGCCTCTTCAATAAATGGTGCTGGGAAAATTGGACAGCCACATGCAGAAAAATGAAATTGGACCATTTCCTTACACCACACACAAAAATAGACTCAAAATGGATGAAGGACCTCAATGTGCGAAAGGAATCCATCAAAATCCTTGAGGAGAACACAGGCAGCAACCTCTTCGACCTCTGCCGCAGCAACATCTTCCTAGGAACAATGCCAAAGGCAAGGGAAGCAAGGGAAAAAATGAACTATTGGGATTTCATCAAGATCAAAAGCTTTTGCACAGCAAAGGAAACAGTTAACAAAATCAAAAGACAACTGACAGAATGGGAGAAGATATTTGCAAACGACATATCAGATAAAGGACTAGTGTCCAGAATCTATAAAGAACTTAGCAAACTCAACACCCAAAGAACAAATAATCCAATCAAGAAATGGGCAGAGGACATGAACAGACATTTCTGCAAAGAAGACATCCAGATGGCCAACAGACACATGAAAAAGTGCTCCATATCACTCGGCATCAGGGAAATACAAATCAAAACCACAATGAGATATCACCTCACACCAGTCAGAATGGCTAAAATCACCAAGTCAGGAAATGACAGATGCTGGCGAGGATGCGGAGAAAGGGGAACCCTCCTACACTGTTGGTGGGAATGCAAGCTGGTGCAGCCACTCTGGAAAACAGCATGGAGGTTCCTCAAAATGTTGAAAATAGAACTGCCCTATGACCCAGCAATTGCACTATTGGGTATTTACCCTAAAGATACAAACGTAGTGATCCAAAGGGGCACGTGCACCCGAATGTTTATAGCAGCAATGTCCACAATAGCCAAACTATGGAAAGAACCTAGATGTCCATCAACAGATGAATGGATCAAAAAGATGTGGTATATATACACAATGGAATACTATGCAGCCATCAAAAGAAATGAAATCTTGCCATTTGCGACAACATGGATGGAACTAGAGCGTATCATGCTTAGTGAAATAAGTCAAGCAGAGAAAGACAACTATCATATGATCTCCCTGATATGAGGAAGTGGTGATGCAACATGGGGGCTTAAGTGGGTAGGAGAAGAATCAATGAAACAAGATGGGATTGGGAGGGAGACAAACCATAAGTGACTCTTAATCTCACAAAACAAACTGAGGGTTGCTGGGGGGAGGGGTTTTGGGAGAAGGGGGTGGGATTATGGACATTGGGGAGGGTTTGTGCTTTGGTGAGTGCTGTGAAGTGTGTAAACCTGGTGATTCACAGACCTGTACCCCCGGGGATAAAAATATATGTTTATAAAAAATAAAAAATTAAAAAAAAAAAAAAAAGAAAGTGTGGTATGCACATACAATGTAATATTATTCAACCATACAAAGGAATTTAATCTTGCTGTCTGCCACAACAGCATGGATGTATCTAGAGAGTATAATACTAAACAAAATAAGCCAGTCAGAGAAGGGCAAATGCCATATGATTTCTCTCATATGTGGAATTTAAGAAACAAAACAAATGAGCAAAGGAAAAAAAAAAAAGATAGAGGCAAACCAAGAAACAGACTCTTACCTATAAAGAATAGGCCGATGGTTAGTTAGCAGAGGGGAGGTAGGTGGGGGAATGGGTGAAATAGGTGATGGGGTTTTTAAAGGTACAGTTATTATGATGAGCATTAAGTAATGTATAGATATGTTGAACTGCTATATAAAAATAATAAAATAAAATGTAAATGATAATATCCTACCTCAGAGTGGCTACTAAAGTAGATAAAACCCAAACATGGAGTAAGCACAATTCCTGATATATAACAGATACTGGAAAATTAGGTGATTGTTATTTAGATAAGTTTATTTTGGGCTAAAAATTGCTGTCAGCAATTTCATAGTAGGATTTTGCAGATATAAAAATACTATTGCTGGATTACCATTTAGTATCTAAAACTTAAATTATAACCCTAACTCTCATATCAGCTCTATTATTAACTAGCTGTTGAATTTCAGTGAATTCCTGACTTAGTGTCCATATTTATAAAATGAAGTAATTTCTGTACATATTTACTAAGGCTCCATTTATTTCATATTCTGTTGTTCAGTGAAAAGCAGTAGTTGAAAACTTTTCAGTGCTCCTGTGAACTTCTAGAAAAGAAATTACCTGTGTATAATGGCTGTTAGGCAAACTCCTGCCCAGAATTGGGAGACAGGGCAATCTTTAGAAATTTGTTACTATATTTTGGCTAATTGATTTTAAATAAAAAATTTTTAAAAAATGTCTAAAATACTATAATTACTCCTGATGCTATCTTTCATAACTTTACCTAACACTGCTGCAGGATAGTTTTTGATATTTCTAAATCGGATAGGTGAGATAGAATGCCAAAAGGTGATTGACTTCTGATCTTTTGACATTGATAACCTTAAATCATTTATATACATTTGTGTGCCAGAATTCAAAGCAAAAAGAAAAAGAGCAGAAAATGTTGGGTATCTGAACAGTATGAGATTTAGATAGAGGAGTATTTGGTTTATTTTATAGCCTTGCTACTGAAAGTTTGTTTCATGGATTTCTTGTATTTGTATCACCTGGGACTTGTTAGTAATGAGAATTTCAGACCCCTAGGACCTAAAGAATCAGAACCTACATTTTAATATTATCTGCAGGAGATTCTCATGCACATTAAAATTTGAGAAAACACTGTTCTGGAATACTTAAAATTAAGTTTTATATAAATTATTGATATTGGGACATACATTGAAAATAATGAAATATGAGGAATATTAATAGACATCATGATGATAGTTGTTCTTATAAATGATTGTTGATTTCAAGTACTTTTTTTTAACCTCAAGACCAGACCAAATGTAAATTAACTTTTTTCAGAAAAAGATAATTACAAACTAAATGTTAAATAATTATAATTATAATTACTTTATTATATATATTATATATAAAATATATATTATATATAATTTATAATTATAATAATTATAATTACTTTTCAGAAAATGAGATACTTTAAATCAGCATTTAGTATATTAAAGGTACTCAAGTGACTGGTGAGATAAATTCGAGAGATAAATGTTTCATCATAGCTTACAATTTGTTAGGTGTAATATTACCAATCTTTTTTTTTTCCCTTATTCATTTTATTTTTTTATTTTATTTTTTTTAATTTTTTATTTTTTATAAACATATATTTTTATCCCCAGGGGTACAGGTCTGTGAATAACCAGGTTTACACCCTTCACAGCACTCACCAAAGCACATACCCTCCCCAATGTCCATAATCCCACCCCTTCTCCCAACCCCCCTCCCCCCAGCAACCCTCAGTTTGTTTTGTGAGAAAAGAGTCACTTATGGTTTGTCTCCCTCCCAATTCCATCTTGTTTCATTGATTCTTCTTCTACCCACTTAAGCCCCCATGTTGCATCACCACTTCCTCATATCAGGGAGATCATATGATAGTTGTCTTTGTCCGCTTGACTTATTTTGCTAAGCATGATACGCTCTAGTTCCATCCACGTTGTCGCAAATGGCAAGATTTCATTTCTTTTGATGGCTGCATAGTATTCCATTATGTATATATACAACATCTTCTTGATCCATTCATCTGTTGATGGACATCTAGGTCCATCATGATGGAATGTCTGTTCATGTCCTCTGCCCATTTCTTGATTGGATTATTTGTTCTTTGGGTGTTGAGTTTGCTAAGTTTTTTATAGATTCTGGACACTAGTCCTTTATCTGATATGTCGTTTGCAAATATCTTCTCCCATTCTGTCAGTTGTCTTTTGATTTTGTTAACTGTTTCCTTTCTGTGCAAAAGCTTTTGATCTTGATGAAATCCAAATAGTTCATTTTTGCCCTTGCTTCCCTTGCCTTTTGCGTTGTTCCTAGGAAGATGTTGCTGCGGCTAGGTCGAAGAGGTTGCTGCCTGTGTTCTCCTCAAGGATTTTGATGGATTCCTTTCGCACATTGAGGTCCTTCATCCATTTTGAGTCTATTTTCATGTGTGGTGTAAGGAAATGGTCCAATTTCATTTTTCTGCATGTGGCTGTCCAATTTTCCCAGCACCATTTATTGAAGAGGCTGTCTTTCTTCCATTGGACAGTCTTTCCTGCTTTATCGAAAATTAGTTGACTGTAGAGTTGAGGGTCTATTTCTGGGCTCTCTATTCTGTTCCATTGATCTATGTGTCTGTTTTTGTGCCATTACCATGCTGTCTTGATGATGACAGCTTTGTAATAGAGCTTGAAATCCGAAATTGTGATGCCACCAACGTTGGCTTTCTTTTTCAATATCCCTTTGGCTATTCGAGGTCTTTTCTGGTTCCATATAAATTTTAGAATTATTTGTTCCATTTCTTTGAAAAAGATGGATGGTACTTTGATAGGAATTGCATTAAATGTGTAGATTGCTTTAGGTAGCATAGACATTTTCACAATATTTATTCTTCCAATCCAGGAGCATGGAACATTTTTCCATTTCTTTGTGTCTTCCTCAATTTCTTTCATGAGTACTTTATAGTTTTCTGAGTATAGATTCTGTGTCTCTTTGGTTAGGTTTATTCCTAGGTATCTTATGGTTTTGGATGCAATTGTAAATGGGATTGACTCCTTAATTTCTCTTTCTTCTGTCTTGCTGTTGGTGTAGAGAAATGCAACTGATTTCTGTGCATTGATTTTATATCCTGACACTTTACTGAATTCCTGTATAAGTTCTAGCAGTTTTGGAGTGGAGTCCTTTGGGTTTTCCACATAGAGTATCATATCATCTGTGAAGAGTGATAATTTGACTTCTTCTTTGCCGATTTGGATGCTTTTAATTTCCTTTTGTTGTCTGATTGCTGAGGCTAGGACCTCTAGTACTATGTTGAATAGCAGTGGCGATAATGGACATCCTTGCCGTGTTCCTGACCTTAGTGGAAAAGCTTTCAGTTTTTCTCCATTGAGAATCATATTTGCGGTGGGTTTTTCATAGATGGCTTTGATGATATTGAGGTATGTGCCCTCTATCCCTACACTTTGATGAGTTTTGATCAGGAAGGGATGCTGTACTTTGTCAAATGCTTTTTCAGCATCTATTGAGAGTATCCTATGATTCCTGTTCTTTCTTTTATTGATGTGTTGTATCACATTGACTGATTTGCGGATGTTGAACCAACCTTGCAGCCCTGGAATAAATCCCACTTGGTCGTGGTGAATGATCCTTTTAATGTACTGTTGAATCCTATTGGCTAGTATTTTGTTGAGTATTTTCGCATCTGTGTTCATCAAGGATATCGGTCTATAGCTCTCTTTTTTGGTGGGATCCTTGTCTGGTTTTGGGATCAAGGTGATGCTGGCCTCATAAAATGAGTTTGGAAGTTTTCCTTCCATTTCTATTTTTTGGAACAGTTTCTGGAGAATAGGAATTAGTTCTTCTTTAAAGGTTTGGTAGAATTCCCCTGGGAAGCCGTCTGGCCCTGGGCTTTTGTTTGTTTGGAGATTTTTAATGACTGTTTCAATCTCCTTACTGGTTATGGGTCTGTTCAGGCTTTCTATTTCTTCCTGGTTCAGTTGTGGTAGTTTATATGTTTCTAGGAATGCATCCATTTCTTCCAGATTGTCAAATTTGTTGGCGTAGAGTTGCTTATCATATGTTCTTATAATAGTTTGTATTTCTTTGGTGTTGGTTGTGATCTCTCCTCTTTCATTCATGATTTTATTTATTTGGGTCCTTTCTCTTTTCTTTTTGATAAGTCTGGCCAGGGGTTTATCAATTTTATTAATTCTTTCAAAGAACCAGCTCCTAGTTTTGTTGATTTGTTATATTGTTTTTTTGGTTTCTATTTCATTGATTTCTGCTCTGATCTTTATGATTTCTCTTCTCCTGCTGGGCTTAGGGTTTCTTTCTTGTTCTTTCTCCAGCTCCTTTAGGTGTAGGGTTAGGTTGTGTACCTGAGACATTTCTTGTTTCTTGAGAAAGGCTTGTACCGCTATATATTTTCCTCTCAGGACTGCCTTTGTTGTGTCCCACCGATTTTGAACCGTTGTATTTTCATTATCCTTTGTTTCCATGATTTTTTTCAATTATTCTTTAATTTCCCGGTTGACCCATTCATTCTTTAGAAGGATGCTGTTTAGTCTCCATGTATTTGGGTTCTTTCCAAACTTCCTTTTGTGGTTGAGTTCTAGCTTCAGAGCATTGTGGTCTGAAAATATGCAGGGAATGATCCCAATCTTTTGATACCGGTTGAGTCCTGATTTAGTACCGAGGATGTGATCTCTTCTGGAGTATGTTCCATGTGCACTAGAGAAGAATGTGTATTCTGTTGCTTTGGTATGAAAAGTTCTGAATATATCTGTGATGTCCATCTGGTCCAGTGTGTCGTTTAAGGCCTTTATTTCCTTGCTGATCTTTTGCTTGGATGATCTGTCCATTTCAGTGAGGGGAGTGTTAAAGTCCCCTACTATTATTGTATTGTTGTTGATGTGTTTCTTTGATTTTGTTATTAATTGGTTTATATATTTGGCTGCTCCCACGTTGGGGGCATAGATATTTAAAATTGTTAGATCTTCTTGTTGGACAGACCCTTTGAGTATGATATAGTGTCCTTCCTCATCTCTTATTATAGTCTTTGGCTTAAAATCTAATTGATCTGATATAAGGATTGCCACTCCTGCTTTCTTCTGATGTCCATTAGCATGGTAAATTCTTTTCCACCCCCTCACTTTAAATCTGGAGGTGTCTTCGGGCTCAAAATGAGTTTCTTGGAGGCAACATATAGATGGGTTTTGTTTTTTTATCCATTCTGATACCCTGTGTCTTTGACAGGGGCATTTAGCTCATTAACTTTCAGGGTAACTATTGAGAGATATGAATTTAGTGCCATTGTATTGCCTGTAAGGTGACTGTTACTGTATATGGTCTCTGTTCCTTTCTGATCTACCACTTGTAGGCTCTCTCTTTGCTTAGAGGACCCCTTTCAATATTTCCTGTAGAGCTGGTTTGGCATTTGCAAATTCTTTCAGTTTTTGTTTTTCCTGGAAGCTTTTAATCTCTCCTTCTATTTCCAATGATAGCCTAGCTGGATATAGTATTCTTGGTTGCATGTTTTTCTCGTTTAGTGCTCTGAAAATATCATGCCAGCTCTTTCTGGCCTGCCAGGTCTCTGTGGATAAGTCAGCTACCAATCTAATATTTTTACCATTGTATGTTACAGACTTCTTTTCCCGGGCTGCTTTCAGGATTTTCTCTTTGTCACTGAGACTTGTAAATTTTACTCTTAGGTGACGGGGTGTGGGCCTATTCTTATTGATTTTGAGGGGTGTTCTCTGAACCTCCTGAATTTTGATGCTCGTTCCCTTTGCCATATTGGGGAAATTCTCCCCAATAATTCTCTCCAGTATACCTTCTGCTCCCCTCTCTCTTCTTCTTCTGGAATCCCAATTATTCTAATGTTGTTTCGTCTTATGGTGTCACTTATCACTCGAATTCTCCCCTCGTGGTCCAGTAGCTGTTTGTCCCTCTTTTGCTCAGGTTCTTTATTCTCTGTCATTTGGTCTTCTATATCACTAATTCTTTCTTCTGCCTCATTTATCCTAGCAGTGAGAGCCTCCATTTTGATTGCATCTCATTAATAGCTTTTTTGATTTCAACTTTTTAGATTATAGTTCTTTTATTTCTCCAGAAAGGGCTTTTATATCTCCCGAGAGGGTTTCTCTAATATCTTCCATGCCTTTTTCGAGCCCGGCTAGAACCTTGAGAATTGTCATTCTGAACTCTAGATCTGACATATTACCAATGTCTATTTTGATTAGGTCCCTAGCCTTTGGTACTGCTTCTTGTTCTTTTTTTTTGTGTTGAATTTTTCCGTCTTGTCATTTTATCCAGATAAGAGTATATGAAGGAGCAAGTAAAATACTAAAAGGGTGGCAACAACCCCAGGAAAATATGCTTTAACCAAGTCAGAAGAGATCCCAAATCATGAGGGGGGAGAAAGGGAATAAAAAGAGGTTCAAAGAGCGAGATAGAAAAAAAAGAAAAAAGAAAAAAGAATGAAAAGAATTTAAAAAAAAGATAATGAATAAAGAAAAATATAAAAAAGAAAAAATATATATATTAGATAAACTAGTTAAAAAACGTTAAAAAAGAAAAGGGTAAAAGTTAAAAAAAAAAATTTACCAGAAGGCGAGAAAAAAAAAACAAAAAATGAAAAAGAAAAAAAATTAAATTAACTGCAAGGCTAATAAAAATCACAGGGAGAAAGCCATTAGTTCCGTGCTTTGCTTTCTCCTCCTCTGGAATTCTGCTGCTCTCCTTGGTATTGAAACCACACTCCTTGGTAGGTGAACTTGGTCTCGGCTGGATTTCTTGTTGATCTTCTGGGGGAGGGGCCTGGTGTAGTGATTCTCAAGTGTCTTTGCCCCAGGCGGAATTGCACC
The DNA here is from genome assembly GCF_009829155.1 of Mustela erminea. Lineage (NCBI taxonomy): Eukaryota > Metazoa > Chordata > Mammalia > Carnivora > Mustelidae > Mustela > Mustela erminea. The sequence goes on along the minus strand of NC_045627.1, from coordinate 33,535,082 downwards.
GCCCTTCAGGAGTTTTTGTTCCCTGAGCGCTTTCCGTAGAGTTCCGGAGGACGGGAATACAAATGGCGGCCTCCTGGTCTCCAGCCCGGAGGAGCCGAGAGCCCGGGGCAGCACTCCTCAGTTCGCCCTCAGAGAACAGCGCCCAGTAACTCCCGTCTGCCTAACCTCCGGCCGTGCTCCGAGCTCACCGAGCCTGCGACCGATTCAAGGTAACACTGAGCAGTGATCTCACTGTCGGCTCTGTCTCTGTAGCCGGCTTTCCCATTCCAGTACCCGCAAGCTCTGCGACACTCAGACACCCCCGATTCTTCTGTGACCCTGCGGGACCTGAGGCTATGCTGACCCCGCGTGGGCTTCGCCCCAGTTTAGCCTCTGGAGCGATGTCCCTCAGCAGAACAGACTTTTAAAAGTCCTGATTTTGTGCTCCGTTGCTCCGCCGCTTGCTGGGAGCCGGCCCCTCCCCCCGGGGTCTATCTTCCCGTCGCTTTGGATTCACTTCTCCGCCAATCCTACCTTTCAGAAAGTGGTTGTTTTTCTGTTTCCAGAATTGCTGTTCTTCTTCTCTTCGATCTGCCGATGGATTTGCAGGTGTTTGCAATTTTTAGATAAGCTATCTAGCTGATCTCTGGCTAGCTGAAGTAGTCTCAGCCTGCTACTTCTCCACCATCTTGACTCCTCCCCTATTACCAATCTTTTAAAATTACTTCACAAAGTAGTCCTAAAGAAGTATTGTTTTTCAATCCTATTGTGTGCCATCTCCCCAGTGAAGTCTTATATGTTTTGCAGTTGTACAAATTAAACATGTACAAATTTATAGTGGATGAGTATAATACTTCTAACCAACTCGTGGAATTAAGCATTGGAAAGATAGTCTTTTTCACAGAGTATTGCTTACTCTGGCAAGAAAATATTGATTGTAATAAGGTTCATTCAGTCCCAGTATTCTTATAAAAATACCCAGTATCCATAAAATGTAAATAATTAATTAATTAACTTATTCAACAATAATTATTGCATCTTATAAGTGGTAGGCATATACTAAGTGCTGGGAAGTAGGGTAGTGAACAAAAGTTACTCAATCCTTTTCCCTCTTAATATTTCTAGCCTGTTTATTAGGGGAGATGTACATTAATCAATTAAATACAGAATGAATTTATGATTATAACCTGCAATAAGAATTTGTTTTTGTTTTGTTTTAAAGATTTTATTTATTTATTTGACAGAGAGAGATGCAGAGGGAGAGGGGACATAAGCAGGGGGAGCGGGAGAGGGAGAAGCAGGCTTCCTGCCAAGTAGGGAGCCCAATGTGGACCTCCATCCCAGGACCCTGGGATCATGACCTGGGCCAAAGGCAGCTGCTTAATGACTGAGCCACCCGGGAGCTCTGTAATAAGAATTTATAAGTGCTGTGCGTCTGGAAAGGCTTTCTGGAAGAAGCAGCACTGGGGATGAGATAGTAAGGATGAGTAAGGGTGTGCGAAGGGAATTCCGAATTGAGAGAACAGCATGAACAGAGTCCTGCAGAGAAGGAGGGAATGGATGTTTAAAAAACTGGAAAGCCTTCATGCTTGGAACACTAATAGTAAAGAGGTGCCCTGAGATGGATCTAGAGGGATGGTTAGGCAGAGGCCAAATCTTGACCCTAGGAGATAAGATCTTAGGAGGTTTAGGTTGTAAGGATTTGGGTCCCTGTGTAGAATCCTTTGGAGTGAAACCATTGATGGGATTTAAGAGGAGAACATGACAGAAAGAGGATTTTTAATTACATATTTACTTTAAAATTGTACTGAGTATGGAGTGGAGAGTGCATTGGCTAGGAGACAGGAAGGTGAAAAGTTCTAGGAAGACCAGTTAGGGCATGGTGACAGTAGCCCGGGCAATAACAGATTAAGGTGGTGGTGGTGGTGGTGAAGATAAAAGTGAATGGGTCCAGCAGTATATATGAAAGGCCTTGATGAGCTCTTGGAGGGAGAAGGATGACCTCCAGTGATAGCTGGTGGTAAAGAGATCAAGTTTGGGTGGCATGGTAAGGAGATTGGTTTTGAAGATGAAGATGTTCTTTGGCTCAAATTCTATTAGTACATAAGATTATTTGACTAGATGAGCAATCATATTGCCTAACATGAGAGTAACATACATTTTGTTGTACATTACTTATGGCATCACAAAATATATCAACTCCATAGTGACTCTTTGATATTAAACAAGTTCCTTTGCACCAAGGATGCAAAGAAATTAACATGTTCTGGATGAGATTGTGCCTCTTCTTCCATTGCCTGATGGTCCTGCTCTTGCCCACATGTTCTTTGCTGGGATATTGCTTTTTTGTACCTGAGAACTTTTAAGTTAATATCTGCTAATCTAATAACTTTAGGAACCAATTTTTTTTTAGCAATATAGGAACAATGTAACACAGGAATTAAACCCTTAGGATTCAGGTGCACCCATGTCCTAAGACCGCCTCCATCATATACTAGTTCTGTGTTCATGAAAAGCAGTTTGCTCCTCTGAGCCTCAATTTGCTTCTGCCAAAGGCAGACAGTAATTATTTCATAGGGTGCTTGGTACATTATACCTAAGCTATTAACATTTGATTTTATTGTTGTTATATTATTGGTATTTTTTAGCCTCTGCTTCTCTTCTATATACTCTGCAAAATATTGGTCAACGCATGGTTTTACTGTTAATTCAGAAACAATATTTTTGTCTATAAGTCTACTTTCTTTTTAACTTGAGTATTTCCAGCTTGCAAGGTCTTGAAGGTGGAAATAGAGAAAAAAAAAAAAAAGAAAAAAATGTATATTTAGGTAGAGACACCACCTAATTGAGGCACAATGCTTAATAAAGAGTCATGAAGAGGGGCCTGGGTGGCTCAGCTGGTTAAGCGTCTGGCTTCTGTTCAGGTCATGATCCCAGGGTCCTGGGATCGAGCCCCACATCAGAATCTCTGTTCATCAGGGAGTCTGCCTCTCCCTCTTCCTCTCTCTTTCTTTCAAATAAATAAAATCTTAAAAAAATAACAAAAAGAGTTACCAGGTATGACTTAGTAATTGCTGTGTATCAATTTTAATATCTTTTCCTCTTCCCTTTCCCAGTAAGTGCCAGCAAATTAACATTCAGCATCCTGCCCCTGCCAGAGCATGGATTATTTACATATGTAGATACCTTCAACTGGTAGACAATAGCTTCTACCCAGCTGCCCCTCTCTCCTCAGTGCTCCTGCCCATGCTGAGGTGCTACTGCTCAGGCCCTCCTGTTTGCCAAATATTTTGAATAACACTTCCTCTGCTCCCACCCTTCCCATCCCTTACCATTTACTGCTTCATGCACAATATTGGTGTGTATCGATATAGAACGTACTCCACTTCGCTATAATATCAAGAACCTACAAGAATCAGTATCTTCTGTTCTTTCCCAAGTCATGATAAAAATTAAAATTTTGTTAAATAGATGGTATGTTTACATTGGTGTAGCAGGAGGAACAGTAAATTTTTGTGAATTCAAATGCTCTTAATCCATAAATATTAACTTTAGTTTTTTTTCATAAGAACAGAGTTTTAGTAAGCATATAAATACAGCAAAAAAATGTTTTGCTTATAAAATGGTAGAAAAGTATTTTTTCACATACTTGTAACAATTGACACCCTTGTTATTTATAAAATATCCCACTGAGCTAAAAATATGCTTCTTACACATGATTCTTACTTACCTGATAAAGTACTTAAAAACTCTTTTCAAGTCACAGCCCAGCTTCAAGGGTTCCTGTCTACAATTATTCTGGATCTCCAAACTTCCATATCTTTAAAATAGCTGTATAATCTAGGTTCACACCAAACTGACTGTCAGCTCCTTACAATCAGGTGCAAGAAATTCAAGTTTTGTTTTTTCATATATAGGTGAGTGCGAAAGACTGACCCAGGTAAATTATTCGAGCTCGTTTGTTCTGTGATTGCTAGTGTGATTCTTCAAATGCAGTATTTGTGGTTTTCTGGTTTTTTTGTTTGTTTGTTTGTTTTTTGTTAACCTGAGCTGGTCTTGCTGCATAATGTTATATCTGTTTTTATGACCCATGATTTCTAGCTAGTTCATTTGGCTCTGTTTCCCTGAGGTTGACAGTAGGAGGAGTTAATATCCTCAGCTTTCTAACAGCAGAAAAGGGTCACCCCCGTCTCTTACTTACTAGCTCTCTGAGCCACACTGCAAGAAATATTACAGACAACAGTTTCATTTTCAATTTAGACACCCATTATTTGATGTTTACAGGCCATTCCTAATTCTGAGTCTGGAATTTATGGTTTGTTCTGGCGATTATCATCACAGCAATCTCCTGCAACTCAGCTGTGCTTCTCAGGGAGCTTTGCGCAGCTTTATCAGTCTTCCCTGACGTCTGGAACTGATATACGGCACCACGTCCAAATCACGCCGCTCAGAGAGACTTGGTTTATGACTCCCCCGATATCCGTCTCTTCTGCTGGGTAGGCCAGTTTGCACAGCCTCAGTGATGGGGAAAGTTGACCCTTAGGAAAGGGAGCAGTAGTCTTTAAACAAATAAAAACAAAAACAGAAACAAAACAAAACTATGTGTAAGACTCGGAACCCCTCTCCACCAAAATTAGCTGATATCACTAATTCAATTAAATTTACTGAGACTTTTTCTGCGCCAGATAAGAATGAAGCAAAGGTATCACCTGGTTTGCCTGGCAAACTTAAGACAGGAGTCATGGATTGGTCTCCTGAAGGGATGGTAAATTAGTGGCAGTGATTGCCTCAAAATGATGGCCACATTTCAAACGGTTATTTTAGTTTCCGTTTTGAATATACAGTATTTGGTTTTGCCTTTAAGACAAATGGCTATTTTCTAGGCTTTCTTTGATAGCATTAATTAAAGCTCACTGAAAGACCTTAGAAATCTCTGTGTTTTAGTTGTCTGTGGAAGAATCATGCACTAAGCTCGCAGTTTTGAAAGGATATAGTAACACTTGCATAGGTAACAGGTGCGTAGTTCAAATATCATTTTAAATCTTGTTGACTGTATCGCAAATAAGAACACTTGCAAGTGCCTGCCTACCTTTGTGCTTTTGTTGTGGTCTGTCACTTGCCTCTCCTTCCTTCCAGGGAAGATGAGAATCAACAAAACTAGACAAGGAGACTGGGCTTGGTTATAAAAGGGCTTCCTATTCCTTCTTCCCTAAATTGAAGTCCATTCAATGCCTCTCTTGAGAATTCAATTCTGACATGGAGGGACTGACAAGGCAGAGAGGAAAAGAGAGAGAGAGAGATCTACAGAGAGAGCTCTAAGTGTGTCCTCCCCAACGTCTATCTAACCTTGCTCACCAGGTAAGGTGCTCCTCCTTGAAGGACCAACAAACTCAAAATATTCCTCCACTAGCATTTTCTCCTTAAGGACTGAAATAAAAAAAATATTCTTTCTTGTAGGGAGATACAACCAGAAAGCAGTAAGTACCCCCAGTAGTAACAGGTGCTAGATGGATGTCAGATTGGGAAGGGTTACCCCGTTTTATAGAAAAGGAAACTGAGGCACAGACACTGTGATTTGTGCAAGTTTGCAAGTCTAGTAAGTGGAAAAGTTAAGACTTAAACCCTCCCTTCTGACTGACTAAGTAGAGATCTTTTTTCTTCTACATCAATGAATGAAAAAGGGAAACTTGGAAAGATGTATTTGGAATTAGTCTTAGAACTATCAATTTGAATAGAGAAGGATTTTCTTTGAAATTGCATTGTGAATTTTAAATTTGCATCATTCTGTTAGCAGGGTGCTAGGTGAGTCTGCGACACTATTGTACAGTTGGACTCACCGCCCTTAGGTCTTTTCTCTTTTGATGCCTTCCTTTCCCTGTGACTGACTTAAATACCATCCTGATGCCTGTTCTCTGAAAATGGTCACTATTTTGTGTATTTCTTAACAAAGCCCCTTCTTCCTGCTACTTATTCCCAATAGCGTATCCAACATGTAATGCTTCTAAGGCAGCTTTTGGAGTTTAAAACTAAAATAACAATGGTGTTCAAAAAGCTAGTAAAATAAAGTGATTATATTTTTTATCTCTCACTCTTTAATTTTTTTTCTTTTTTTTTAATTGAAATATAGTTGACATGTGATGTTACATTGGTTTCAGGTATAAATCATAGTGATTTGGCAAGTCTAAGCATTATGCTGTGCTCACTACAAGTGTGCCAGTCTTCTGTCAACATACAAAGCTATTACAATACCACTGACTCTATTTCCTATGCTCTACCTTTAATCCCTGTGACTTACTCATTCCATAATTAGAAGCCTGTACCTGCAACTCCCCTTCACTCATTTTGCCCATCCCCCTGCAGGCCTCCCCTCTGGCAAACATCAGTTTGTTTCTGTATTTATGGATCTGGTTTCACTTTTTATTTGTTTGTTCATTTCTTTTGTTGTGTTTTTTCAAGATTCCACATATAAATAAAATATTTAATATTTATATTTCTCTGACTTATTTCACTTAGCATAACACCCTCTAGGTCCACCCATATTGTCACAATGGAAAGATGACATCCTTTTTAATGACTGAGTAATATTCCACCACCATATGTATATGTATATGTATACACACACCATATATACATATACATATATATGTATGTATACACACACACACTGTATCTTCTTTATGAATATATGTATACACACACACTTGTATATGTATGTATATGTATACATAAAATACACTATACACACATACACACACACACACACACACACACACACACCCACACACACCATATCCTCTTTATCCATTCATCTATAGATGGATATTTGGGTTGCATCCATATTTTGGCTATTGTACAAAATACTTCAATAAACATAGCGGTGCATATGTTTTTTTCAAATTAGTGTTTTCATTTTCTTTGGTAAATATCCAATGGGAGAATTACTGGATCATACAATATTTCTATTTTTAATTTTTTGAGGAACCTTCATATTGTTTTCCACAGTGGCTGTGCCAATTTACATTCCCATCAACAATGCATGAGGGTTTCTTTTTCTTCATGTCTTTGCTAACACTTGTTATTTTTTGTCTTTTTGGTTTTAGCCATTCTGACTGGTGTGAAGTGATATCTTATTGTGATTTTGATTTGCACTCCTTGATGAATAATGATGTTGAGCATCTTTTTATGTCTGCTTGCCATTTATGTGTCTTCTTTGGAAAAAAAAAATCTATTCAGGTCCTCTGCCTATTTTTAAAATTTGATTATTTGTGGCTTTTGATTTTGAGTTGTGTAAGTTCTTTATATATTTTGGATATTAACTCATTGGAAATATCATTTGCAAATATTTTCTCCTATTCAGTAGGTTGCCTTTTCATTTTGTTGATGGTTTCCTTTGCTGTGCAAAAGCTTTTATATTTGGTGTAGTCCCACTGTCCCTTTAATTTTATATAGTGGGTAAGTTCTTCCCCTAACCCTGAATGACAAATCAAGAAATCTCAAATTTGTTCTAGTTAACTTTGATCTTTTGTGTCATTCCTTTCTTCTAATTAGTAGTTAGGATGTAATTGTCAAAACTTGTATCTTGATTTAAATTGGTCCCAAATTTCCCACACTTTGGGCCTACTGCATGTAGGAAATCAATAACTGGGAAAGAGAAGTTATTGGCTTTTTCTTTTTTTCCTCTCTTTCAGGCATGAAGCAAGGGGAAAGAGGAGAGGAAAGGGGAATAGGAAAGCTATTGCTGGCTCTCTGGGTGTTGGGAGCTGAATTTTTCCCTAGACTTACTGTGTTGATTAGGGTCCCAGCAAGAGAAAACATGATACACCAAGCTGGTAATTTGAGGAAAATGTATTAAAAAGCTTATTTACATAGGTGTGGACAAGGTTTGGGAATCAACAAGGGATGGAGCATAGCCACTGCAGGGAGCCCACCCATCTCCAGGCTTGAAGGAACAAGTGAGGGAATGGTTCCTGAACTCTGAATGGGTGTCCTCTTTATGAAGAAGGCTGCCTGACAAGAGCTGTGGTCTTCAAAAGAGGAACTTAGTCAACTTAACAGCAACCCCTCATAGTAGCAATAAAAGAATAAGTACCTTGACCTTACTCTCCTTCCAAACTCTTATGCTTCTCATTGTCAAATCCACTTGAAAGCAGGGAATAAGGCAGCATTTGTATGAAATCTGGATGGTAGGGAACAACGGTATGGTGACAAGGGGTGGTGAATGGATCTGAAGGGGCAAATGGGAAAACCAGTCACAAGGGACTTCATGAGTTCCTTGGAGGTCCAGATTTTACCTGTAATTCCCTTGGTATGAGTGGTAGCTTCTCCCACAGCTGACAGCTTATCCTCAAAATCTAGCAGTTTCTATAACTCCTCTTTATTTCTCTTTATTTATTAATCTAAGTAATGATCTTGGGCAAAACCCAAGATGACCTGAGATCAGTTGTCTTTTGCACGAGACTCATACCTGGAGCATGGCAAATGTTCAGACAATGGATTTTTTTCTATTTATTCCCCAGCAGCTAGCCAGGCATCTCTCATCAGGTAGATTTCTCCAGTTAGAGTTTATACTTGCAACTGAATCTCAGCTGCCAGGGACTCATACCATACTTTCTAAATGGCCCCACTGAAGTTTCTTTCATCATCCTCTTCCCTACATACTAGGGAAAAGGATAGAGATCCTAGATTGCTTTGTTCATATAAATTCTTTCCATAAAATCTCACCTAGTCTCCACACATTATGGCCTTTATATCTTCTTTATAGATTTGAGGTTTCAGAGTCATATAACTGGCTTTTCATTATTTCTTTTGAAAATCATTATCTTGGTCTGACACATCAGTGTGAAATTCCCTTATGTGCATCTTGGTGCTTTAATTAAATCTAAATATTTGAAAGAAAAAAAGAAATGGAAAATTTCATATACTGGGTAGAGTCTGGAAGGGGGAACATGGGGAGGAAGATAATATTTTCAAGTGGAGGGTGTTGGTTCCTCTCAAGTTACACCATATAGATCAATATTTATTTTGACTGCTTGTAGGTTAGATCCTGTTTATGAATTTTTTTTTTCTGTTAAAGATGTATGCACAAATCAAGTTTCATAACAAAAAGAAATATTTTCAACAGGCCTAAGAAGGCTTGCTCTATTTATATATTTTCTGCAAATAAATTTTAATTGTAAAGAAAATTATTACCTGCTAATGTATTTTGAAGGAATGAAGGAAGGTTTTGTTTTGTTTCTTTTTTTTCCCATATGCCAGGTTTCTTTAAGGTATAACATCTCTCTCTCTCTCTCTTTTTTTTTAAAGTTTCAAGTTTTTATTTAAATTATGGTTAGTTAACATATACTGTAATATTAATTTCAGGACTAGAATTTAATGATTCATCACTTGCATATAACACCCAGTACTCATCACAAGTGTTCTTCTTAATGCCCATCTCCTGCCCATCTCCCCTCCAGCCACTATCAGTTTGTTCTATGTAATTAAGGGTCTATTTTATGGTTTGCTGCCCTCTCTTTTTTTCTTTTCCCTATGTTCATCCATTTTGATTTTAAATTTCACATATGAGTGAAATAACATGGTATTTGTCTTTTTCTGACTGACTTATTACGCTTAGTGTAATACATTCCAGCTCCGTCTCTGTTGTTAAAGTATAACCTATTTGTATTTTTTTTTTTTTTTTTTTTTTTTTGGATCTAAACGGATTTATTTTGTGTGTGTGTGTTTCCCCCCTTTCCTCGGCTTCATAGCAAATGAAAAAAATATCCAATAAAACGGAACAACACAAGAAAACTTTCAACGACCTATTTGTATTTTAACTTTTCTCCATGCCACAGAATCTAAGACTCTTTGACTTAGGAACCTTAAAAGTGCTAATTGAAGATAGCAATGATAGAAAGTCTTTATTTTAAACATTAAGAATAAATCCATTTTATTTTTATAGTGTTAAAAAGAAACATGTCTGCAAGGCAGTTAATAGTAAAAGTGAAAACCATAAGCAGAACAGTGGAAATCTATTTGATCTGTATTTCGCATGTGTGGGCCATAGAAAACCTTTGTTAGATGTTCTATAATAAACCTTATAAGGCTCACTTTTGGCTGAAATTTGACATAGAGAGTATACTTAAACTATGAAAACCCGACTCAGGAAATAAAAAGAATATGAATTCTTCTTAACAAAGTGGAGAAATGGCAAGAAAAATTTTAATGAGAGCAGTGTTCTAATACTCTATCTCACAAAGCATGGTAGAGATAGAAAAGTTGCTAGAGAATAGGGGTTCTATTTAAAAGATGGAAACTAATTTGGACTATGTGTAATAATGCTATGTCATTAGTTGTTAGACTCTGGTAGTGGCTTCTAATATAAAGATCTTTGCCATAAGAAGTCAAGGTGTAATTGACAGCATAAAATACCACATTCTACTTTCTCACAGATATTCTTATATTAGTATTCACAGCGGTTTTTCTTTATTGGTAGGCAGGCTCCTGAAGCTGGCTGCTGGGTCAAGCAACACAAAATTAAAGAGATTTTTTAGAATGAGCTATATCTCTTTCTGAAATATGTTAACAACTTCTGACAATGACTCACTAAGGGGATTTTGGAAAATGAAATGTCAGTAAAGACATAATACACACCTTAACCATTAATTGAAATTAGAGGACTTGTGAATTTGGGCCTAGCTATCTATATATTTTTTTCTATATCAACTTTTCTGAAGACTACTCTTTTCAAGGACTCAGTACTATGTAACACGATCTCTACAACTTTTCTGATAACTATAGTAAATCCTTCTTAAATTAGTAGATTTATATCATGTATCATATATTCATTCATTTTCTTATCAGGTCAATCATTTTTTAAACAATTATTCAAATAAAACAATACTGAACCTCTATTATGCCCAAGAACTGTGGGAAATTTAGCAGTAATTCAGTAAATAAAATAATTTCTGTTCTATACCCCCTGTGATTTTACATTCAAGTATTTTTATTGCTAATAATAAAGAAAATGTATTAAGTGTCAGCTATATGACTGCCTTGCATGCTTTCTGTACATTTATTTTATTTAATTCACCTAACCCCTAAAGAAGGTATTGCCATCTCCATCCTATAGATGAGGAATCTGAAGCTTGCCATTCATAACTGGCATGTGGTCACTTTGTTAATTAGTCTTGGAACAAAGATTTGAAGACTATCTATCTAATTCTACTATTTCATGACTTTTAATGGCAACTTAACACAACTGTGATTTTAAGTGCAGTGTTATTGATATAAAATGTCCTGAACAAGCTGAGAAAATAAATCCAGTTTCAAAAGCACAGACATTATTTTTTTTAAGCTTTTCTTTTTATTTGAAAGAGCAAGAGAGAGAGAATGAGTGGGGGAGGGGGCAGAAGGAGAGGAAGAAGCAGGCTCCCTGGTGAGCAGGGAACCCAGCCCAAGATCCTGAGATCAGGACCTGAGCCGAAGGCAGATGCTTAACCCACTGAACCACCTAGGCTCCCCAAGCACAGATATTATTTGTTTATATGCCAATACCACAACTGACTGATTTAGTCAATTTTGACTGTGATTAGGCAGATTTCTTATTTCTTTGTTTTAAACCATTAATCCTCAAAACTATGATTTATGCAAACAGAAAAACAAAGAATGCATATACTCACACACACAGAAACAAAACCTGTGAAACTGACAGGTTTTCTATTACTTTGTTCTGTCAAAGATGTTATAAAAATAGAAAATATTGTGCCATTAAGTAAAGCATCATTTTATAAAAGAAACAACAAAAATTTTAACATAAAAATATGAAAAAACTCTCAGATTAAAGGACAGATCTTATGGTTAAATAACTCAATTATCTGTATTTTTGCATTTTACCTCATGAGTCCTGAGATGAGTATTTAGAAACCATTAATGTATACAATATTTTGAATCCTGCCCTGAACCTAAGTAAAACCTTCAATTTTGAATATATTCCCTTCATTTAATAGTAATCATATCCTGATTTATAGGAATAGTCACTGACCTAGGAGCTGGCAAGATCTGAAACCCATTAGAATAGGGGTCACAGCAAGTTTAGTTTAATGCTGAATCACTGAAATTAATAAACTCTATCTTTTCAATTTCTCCCTATTAAGAACAGAGTCTGTTCCAGAGTTTGCTGGGCTTCAGTGGAGGACAAGAAACTCTAGCTGGAAGAGAGGGGAAATGGGGGCACAGATCGAGGCATGTTATCATAATAGAAAATAGCTTGAGGTGGAAATAGTGCCAGAGCCGATGGGAAATAGAGTCTGAGGCTTTTCTTGACTCTTCAGCGTCTTGTAAAGTTACATATGGGTCATGGGGATGGATCTTTGCATCTGTACTTGGACGTATTATGACTGATTTTCCATGGCAAGATCTTTAAGAGATGCCCATGGTTTACATCCATCCCTGAGATTTAAGATTGGTTAGTAACATGCCCAGGAAGATAATTTGAATTTTATTGTGGTGCAAACCCATGAATATTTCTTTCATGTTTGGTGTGTGCCCATTGAAACCCTGCAGTCTGGCATAACATCTCTGGTCTGAGGACACATGTGACCGAAGGCAGTGTCCTGTTCTCAGTATTTGATTATGTGTGTTCTAGACTGTACATCCACAGAGAACTCCAGCACCACATGCTCTTAGAGCTGGGGTCCCGGGGTGCAGGGAGAGTGCAGGGGACTCTGGAGATCACTTAGTGCAATGGCCTCCATTTACAGATGCAGAGACTAAGGTCAAGAGAAGTGCTTCAGCTTAGTTAGGGTCACCTAGAGAGTTTATTTCAGATCTCACATTTTCTGATCCACAGATTAGATTTCATTCTCATACCAAGTTTATGTTGTACCTTCTTTAGGGAATAACGACAATAATCTGTGAATGGAAACACCAATTGAATAGAATAACAGCTAATAGAGTGAACATTAATTACTTTTGTTAAAATATAAATACTAATTTTATTAATAAAGCCGAATATTAGTTACAATCAATAAAAGTGTAGTTAGCTACTTTTCCATTATTTATTTTGTCTACAATTGTTAGTGGAGTGCTGAATACTGTGGTAGGCACTAAGATTACAGAGTGAAGACTTGACAATTTAAAAGATGAGGCTATAATGCCAATTGAATATTACCCCCACCTTAAAAGACCACCAGAGACGTGAGTCAAAGCCAATCAGCAAGGGTCGTTTATTGCAGGTTCGAACCTGGACCTCTGCGGCGCTCGTTGCCGATAACGCCGAGAGGTCCAGAGCTGGGTTGGTGCAGGATTTTTATAGACAGATACAAACAAGTTTCGGGTGGGGCTGAGCTGATTGATTGACAGTTTGAACAGGCATACTTGGCGTCAGTGGATTGGGTCAGGGGACCCCCGCGCGAAAGCAGACAAAGCAATCTTACAGAAGCAGAACTGGCCGGTTAGCCTACCACGCATTTGGAAAAAAAAGCACTATCAGGATATTGGAGGCCTGGTTACTTATCAAGTAAAGACAATTGGGAGTCTCCTGGTGGAATGTTACATTCCTGCTATCAAGCATCCTTGTTAATGAGATTTAGGTTTAGAAGAAATTTAACTTTATTTACTTTTCCTTCTACCTCCACCTCCTTCGGTGTTTTATGGAGGGGAGGGTGACATTAGGGCTATTGATAAGGTAACTTCTTTGTTGTAAATCTCAAGGACATTTGCAAACCAAGGGAGACTCCTACCCTGCAGGACTGTGATTTCTGCAAGTTAACTATTTATCATTTTATGGCAGTCAGGGGTGCCTGAGGAATGCTACACATATGGAGGGGAGCGGGTGAAGGGGGGGTGCAAGGCGCCAGCTTTTGCTTTGTCCTCAGCCAGCCTCCTGCTCCTTCAAGGCAGAGTATAAATAAAGGGTGACAGAATATTTTGCAAGGGTTATAACTGAAACATGCAGGGAAAACTGTGGAAACATAATCGAGAGGGTTTTTAATTTTTGTGTTTTTTTTTTTAATTGGGGATAGAAAAGAAGATATAGAAGATGAGGTGCTTAAATTGAGTTTTGCATTACGAAGTAAGAATTCTGAACAAGAAGAGATCAGAACATTCCAGGATAAAGGTTTAGTGTTTGAAAAACAAAAAACAAAAACCAAAAGAACCCCCCAAAACCCATAGGGGCAACAGCCAGCTAGTTTGAGAAATGCAAGGGTTAATAACGATGGTAAACACTATCTATAAGTAGAGTAATAACTGCTAACATTTCTTGAGCCCTTCTTATTTGCCAGAACTTGCATATCCTACATCTTTAATTCCTTATAATAACCCTATAATATAATCGCTCCGTTATCTCCATTTTTATAGGTAAAGAAGCTAAGAGCTGGAGAGGTTAAAGATTTGGCTGAGGGCATATAGCTGTCAAATAGTAAAGCACAGATTCAAACACAATTTTAACTGTCGTCACAAACTTCTGTGTTATTCTGCTCATTATTTTTAAGAAATAAATTTATGTAATTTACAGAAAACATTAATTTGGGTTTAAGTTACAGCTCATTCAAGTCGTTACAGTATAGTGGTTAAAGCCTCAGATTAGATTCAGCTCAAATTGATCCTACCACTTACCGCATTTCCTCCTGGGTAAGATATTTAAATTTACTGAACTTCAGTGTCTTCACATGCAAATGTGTGAGCAGTTACTGCGAATGGCATTTGAGACAATAAATGTAAAAGTACTTTGCTGTGGTTGATATTTGACAATGTGGATTCCCTCTCACAGCCTCTCAGTCCCACCCCAGCAGGAGTTTGCCTGGGGCGACATCTTACTTCTTCAGGAAGACAGAAGTTCAAGACACTTGGGGTCTTTATCCTACTTCCCTGATAAAGTTATTTTTTAAAACCTCATTTCAAGTCTCAAAGCTAATTTTTATTTGTTTTAGTTTTATTTTTATAGCACAGACTTTGTTTCAGAAATGTGTTTTAGTGTACCCTGTCAGGATGTTTTCCTGACATGCCATTCAGGAAGATGGCATTTTAGGATAGATTTCATTTTTTTATGCTTGTCTGTTTGTATGTCTTTCATGCCTGAAAAATGTGGACTAGAATCTGTGCTTCTGCTAAGTGTTAAGCATAAAATATTTTTAAAGCTATTTCTGCAGAGAAGAACTAATTTAAGGGCATCATATTTCATCTTTACCATGCAATGAAGATTTCCCATTTAAAGGGAAATGTGTCATTTTAAAAGGTTGAATATGATGGCACACATTTAAAAAATAAAAAAAAATAAATAACAAAACAACAACAAAAACATTTTTCTTGCAGTTTAAATTCCATATGGGCTCCTCTCTGCACTGATGACATTTTTATTTGATTATGAATTAGACAAATTTTCATTTGCTTTAAACTTTATCCCTTAGTATTTGAAGCTTCATAATTCTTTTGAGGTCAACATCATGACCTTCCTGGTTCAAATGTCTCCTTTTATTCGTACCATTACAGATTCATATTATGCATATGTTTCCAGCACATTTTTAACAGTTGTTTATGCAAAAACTTGTATAATACAAGTAATATATTGTCCTATAATTCTTATTTTTAGAGATCATGGCCCTTCTAAGAATTTTAAAGTTAGAAAGGAATAAAGGGGGGCGCCTGGTTGGCTCAGTGGGTTAAGCCTCTGCCTTTGGCTCAGGTCATGATCTCAGGGTTCTGGGATCAAGCCCCACATCGGGCTCTCTGCTCAGCAGGGAGCCTGCTTCCTCCTCTCTCTCTCTGCCTGCCTCTCTACCTACTTGTGATCTCTATCTGTCAAATAAATAAAATCTTAAAAAAACAAAAAAAGAAAGGAATAAAGGAACAATTTGGGGCAAATCTTTATTTTATGGGTATGGAAAGTAAGGTCCAGAGATACTACATAATTTGCCAAATAGTACTTTTATCCAGTCTTTTTTTTTCTCTATTTATTCAACAAGTAACTTTTGAGCTTCTACTATGTGCAAAGCACTGTAAGGGATGCCATGAGGGACAGATTGTGTGTAAGAAGTTTCTGTCCCTCAAGGAGCATACAGTATACTGAGAGAGATCCATGCAGGTAAACAGTCATCCATAGGGCAAACACTAATGAAGTTGAAAGACCCTAGAGGACCCGCACCCAAGGACGCACTCACAGACCACTGGATGCAATAAGCAAGAGGATTTTATTCGGGCATGCTCAGACTCCCAGGGACACTTGACCACGAAATCCGCGAGGGATGGGTCAGTGTCTGAGAGCCCCGATCTGTTTCGGGAGTGACTTAATATAGAATTTTACAGTCCATTACATCAGAGCCCTCACTTTTCTAGCCAGTAATTTAAAAGCATTACAGCAAGGCCTAAACACAGGTAGCCAATCCTTTAAAACCAACCATACATTCTGGCCAGTCATCGTTCAGGTAGTGTACAGTAGAGGGTACGTGTTGAATTGCACGTTTCTAACCTTTATCTGTATACGTGCTGAACCGCATGTCTCCAGCTAGCGTACGTGCTGAACCGTATGTCTCCGGCCTTGGTACGGGAGACAACCCTTATCAATTTTACTTAGTAGTAGGGGAAATTCTTAACAGGGGAAGGGTATAACTTCATTTGATTACACAGCGAGCGAGGGTTTAAGCAATTTTTCATTTCTTAGCAAAGCATTAGAAGCGTTATTATACAGAAGCCAGAAACAGCTGGGTTAAACACAGATTTTTGCTATTCGTTATCCTGTTATGCTGCTTGCTGACTCCCTTATCTATGGTCAGCTGGCCACAGTTTCTTAGTTAGCATAAGCTGGTTATAAAAAGAATGTTAAAACTTATAGGCTATACTATAGTTCTGACCTGGGGTCCTTCATTCCCCCCTTTTTCTTTAACATGGGTATAATCTTATATCCATCTGTTTTGTTCTTCAACTGAGTCCTTTTGGGACTCTACTTGTTTAAGTAGTTGGTATTGCTGAGTCAAGACCATAGTCTGAACAACAGATAGGCGATCTTTAATGAATTGTACTAACCTGTTTAAGACACAAGGACCAAAAGTTAGAATTAATAACAGAATGATGAGAGGGCCCATTATAGATGACAACAAAGTAGTAAGCCAAGGTGATCTGTTGAACCAGTTTTCGAACCATCCCTGCTGGGACTAAAAATCCCTTTTTCTTTGAGCAAGTCTTTCTCTGAGTTTATCCATAGTTTCTCTGACTACTCCAGTTTGATCTGCATAAAAGCAACATTCTTCTTTTAGGGCAGTCAGGGGTGCCTGTGGAATGTCACACATATTACCAAGGGGAGTGGGTGGAGAGGGGGTGCAAGGCACCAGCCCCTGCTTCATCCTCAGCCAGCCTCCTGCTCCCTCATCAAAGTGAGCTCTTCACAAGCTCTTCAGCAATTCCAAAACTGGTATCATCATCCTTGTATTGACCCAGTTTTCCCTTTAAAATGACCAGTTCAACAGCATTATCTAACTAGTCATCCCTGTTGGAAACCTACACCCAGCCTACGTTGATCCTCTTTTCTTTACCCACCCTGAGCATCTGCCAGTCATCAACCTCTCCTGTATACTGGGAGTCCTTAAATCTGTTGATTTTCTTCATCCTGACTGCCAATGCATTAATTTTAGCACCTTTTGCCTTTTTGTACACTCTCGCTGCAACTGTCTAACTCCTCTGCCTGTCTCTGTTCTTAGTATCCTTAAATACATTATGCAACTCCAGCCAGGTTGACATATTTGAATAGTGGTCATTTGAATAATGGCTTCACTTCTGAGATACCAGTGGTCTATAGGATCAATCTCACTTTTTAATGTGGCAGCAACCTCCAGGAGCTGGCTTCCCCCCCACCCCATGCTTTTTATACTAGTTACCAAATATTCTTGAAAGACTTTTGCCTTTCTGTGCAATTTATCTCTGCCCCCTTAGAGTGACCTTCTCTTTCATCGTCACCAGGCTGACTCCTACATGTCTTTTGGTATTCAGTTGTTACCTTCTCAGGAATCTTTTCCTCATCCTTAATGAGAGTGCAGCTCCCATTGATCCATGGGTTATCCCGGATACCTCTATTAAATACTGTGCTTATGTTTGTTTCTAACATGCGATGTGTGTTTCTCAAAGGCAGGTATTAGGTCTAATGTATCATCAGTCCTTAGTATAGTGCCTGGCATTTGATAGATAATAAAGATGTATTGAACAGATTAGATTATTTATTGAACAAAATATTATAAAAGAAACATAAACAGTATAAAAAAGTATTGTGGAATTTGAGTATTTAATTTCAGCTGAGATGCTCAAAAAAAGCTTCATCTAAAATTTAGTTGAGTCCTGAAAGAAATTCATAATCAGAAAACAAGGTCAAAAGTGCCAAATGAGATTTTTCATATGGGCAAAGTTCCCGAGTTTTGATTGTATTGCATAGAAAACAAAGGGTTCATTATGGTATCTCATTAATAATTGATGGGTAATTATGAGAGTAGGTCATGTGGAGCCTTAAATGCCATGATCAAGAATTTTTTATTGGGCGCCTGGGTGTCTCAGTGGGTTAAGCCGCTGCCTTCGGCTCAGGTCATGATCTCAGGGTCCTGGGATCGAGTCCTACATCGGGCTATCTGCTCAGCAGGGAGCCTGCTTTCTCCTCTCTCTCTGCCTGCCTCTCTGCCTACTTGTGATCTCTGTCTGTCAAATAAATAAATAAAATCTTTAAAAAAAAAAGAATTTTTTATTAATTCTATCAACAATGGGAATACACTGAAGGGATTTAGAACAAGAAGGAACATAATTAGACATTAAGTTGCTTTTTTATTGTTTATTTTATTTTATTTTTGAGGGGGCTTTAAAATTTTTTTTTTTTATTTTTTCAGTGTCCCAAGAGTCATTGTTTATGTACCACACCCAGTGCTCCATGCAATACGTGCCCTCCTCAATACCCACCATCAGGCTTACTTAACCCCATACCTCCCTCCCCTCCAAAACCCTCAGTTTGTTTCTCAGAGTCCATAGTCTCTCATGCTTTATCTTCCCCTCTGAGCATAACAAATAGCATGGAGGACAAGGGGAGATGGAGAGAAGGGAGTTGAGGGAAATTGGAAGGGGAGGTGAACCATGAGAGACTATGGACTCTGAAAAACAATCTGAGGGTTTTTTTAATTGTTTTTAAGATTTTATTTATTTGAGAGTGGGAGGTAGAAATCATGTGGCTGGCGGGGGGAGGAGAGTGGTAGGGAAGGGCAGAGGGAAGGAGAGGAAAAAGAAGAGGAAGAAGCAGACTCCTTGCTGAGCAGGAAGATGGAGGAGGGGCTTGATCCCAGGACCCTGAGATCATGACCTGGGTCAAAGGCAGACATATAATGGACTGAGCCACCCCGGCACCCCAGACGTTAAATTTCTTTATTAGAGTAAATAACTTGAGGGTTGGGCTTTTTTTGTTTGTTTCTTGCTCACTCTTTTATTCTTAAATCAAATGTGATTTGTGTAAAAGTAGGAACTCTGTTTATTCAACTATATAATGAGATGTGTTTTAGAATAGTACTGTCTGATATATCTTTCTGCAATGAGGGAAATGTTTTGTATCTATGCTATCCATTTTAGTAACCACTAGACACATGCAGCTATTGCTCACTTTAAGGGAGTGAAGAATTGAATTTTTAATGTTATTTAATTTTAATTAATTTATATTTAAATTTAAAGAGCCACATGTGACTCGTGGCTATTATGTTGGACAACACAGTGTAGAAAGTTTTCCCTAGCAGGGTCCCAACAGAAAACAGATGGAACACTCAAATTAGGATAATTCAAGGAAATTTATTTATAGAGAGACTTTTTCCAAATGTGTAGGCAGCTTTAAGGGAACCACAAGAGAGCATCCAATTAACTGCAGCGTGACATGGGAGCAATGGTGAGACAGAACTGATGGAAAGACTCATAGTTAGGATTATAAGCCTGGATCACATTGGAATAATATTTAAAATATGCAATAGTAGTTTTAATGAAATATCACTGAATGAAATCCATGTTCAGAACTGTGCTTTTCAACAGAGCCTTTCCTGACAGGTTTTTTTTTTTTTTTTTTTTTTTTTGGTGATGAGGAATGTGATTGCTTTCTCTACACAGTGCTGATCTGTGCTGTGTATTCTCAGCATTTTCCCCCCTGGTACTCTGCTGTAAGCGCTGCCTTTTCCATTCGCAGGGCTGTGCTGACTTAATGGAGGTTCCTGTCAAGGCTCCTTTAAGAAGCATCCTCTCTTCTGAGCACCTAGAATGCAGGCCGGCTCTGTTATCTGTGGTTATGTTTTAATATCCTGCCCTTTCCATCCCTTACTTCAGCATAGTTCACCTTCCGTCCTAGCTCATTGCTTGATGATTTGTTAAGGCTTTGAAAACAGAAGGAATGAGGGCTTTTAAGCAGGATGGGGCTATTTCTCCTTGCTTTATTTATTTTTATGCCATGCAAAAGGAATAAAGAGGCATAAAATGGCTTGACTGAGTCAAATAAATCTGGGTAGATAGAGCAAGGACCCAATAAGAAGCTGGAGGTAAAAGAAGAAAAGTGGGGGTGGGGAGATACAGGGAAAGAAGAAGGGAAAACTTAATACTTCCTGTAGTGATAGGGACTATTTATTGTTACTTAGAGAACAAAATGCTTTTCACCCAATGAAACATTTTAAACTAACATTAAGCTCTGGATAGAAATTAAAAAATCATCTTTATAGTCCTTATTTAATCCCATGAGGCTGTCACCTCCTGTCATCCTTTATTAAAGTATTGTATGCTACTGCTGTTTGTTCTGAGAAGGTTGACATCTTTCAGTTATTCTGATGAATCTTATCATGGAGGCTAGTGAGTTTTTATGGTCAACACAACAGGAATCTCCTGTATTATTTCTGATATCCTGTGTGAGGGGCAGTGAGGGGGAGGTATCTCTTCAGTCTGTCCCACTCCTCACCTCTTTTACTATCTCTGGCTTCATGATGTTGAAAGAGACAACCAAGAGCTACACTGCATGAAACTGTAGAATATGGGCTTGGTCCTTTAGGTAAAATTAGAAACTGTTTTATAGCCCATTGTGTATCTGCTCATGCCATTGCCTTCCATGGCTCTGCATTAACTTTTCATTATTTTCTACTGCTAGCATGGGTAATGCTGGGTAGGAGCTGAAAAGGTAGCCACAACTTTCATCTGGGTAATTGACACCAATTGCTTTTATTGCTCTGACATCTAGAATTTTAGTTGTCTCCAGCAATCAGACAACAAAGAGAAATAAAAAGTATCCAAATTGGGAATGAAGAAGCCAAAGTCTCTATTTCTTCCTCTCTCTTCTCTCCACTTCTTTCACTAGATACAATCTCCATCATGTACATATTGCACACTCATTGTCAAAAAGAAAAAGTGGTAAGAGACTTAGTAGTCCTCTACTGTTTCCCCCTAAGAGGCATCTGGAAACGCATGAAGCCAATATCATTGGAATTTAGTAGACAGGGGCCCATGGATGCCAAACATCTTGCAGTGTATAAGGTGGTTTCAAATGACAGTGATTTTTCTCCATCTTAATTATCAGTAACACTGTTGCTGAGGAAATCTAGGTGTAACTAAAGTTTGGGTGGGTAACAAAGACCTCAGCTAATAGAGGATTTTAGCTGTGCCTTGATGGACAAAATCTTCTCAAGAATCTAGTATGACACCTTCCTGGCATTTGGTGGGATCCTAATAAAACTATGTTCTGTTCTGAATTAAGTTGTTCACTTTTAAACTCGTCAACACCTTTCAATACGTCCTCTGCGAGTTGCTTTCAGGAACAGAAAAAAGCTATACTTGTCAATGTCAAGATTCTAACAGTATTGTAAGAGTGGTGAACTTGCATAGAGACAAACATTGGGAAATTTGCAAAATGCTATTGGAACAAGGAAAGGTGAGAGTTTATTCCTGAGGAGAGTTGGTGAGGGAACTCTATGGAAACCATTGAGGGACAGGTAGGATTTTAACAGCAGGTTATTTTGTAGACACTTGCTGAAGTCAAGAGTATATTATGTATAAGAACTTGGGAGAAGAGGTAGACATGTGTAGGAATATTATTACTGGAAGGGTAGTACTTGAGAAGATGTAACAGAAAATGGGACTAAACAGAGGCTGGGACAGAGTATATAGATGTTCTTGAACTTCTTGTAAAGAAGTGTCTCCCCTTGAAGGTATGGATTTATCTGTGAATGTAGTCATTGGACGTAGAGTATGACACACAGCCTAATGGTCCACTCTTTACCTTCATTTCCTTCTTCATGGAGTCTGTGCTATAAACTTCCTCAGTTATCAGCTGCTTAAACTTACCTTCCTGATTTTCAAGGTCTCCTCGCAAGAGCCCTTTTCAGTTTATTAATTTAAATGGTAGCAATTTTCTTAGAGGTGAATCACATAATGATTTTTTTCAATCTTTTTTATACAAGATAGGACTGAGAAAAGTATGATTAGATTCAATTCAGTTGTCTCCCACAAAAGTAATATGTAGAAAATACCAACCAAGGTGACTCCCTGTGTGCTTAATAGCCAAAGATTTAGGTTAAGGGTATAACAGAGAACTATTCTGCTTAAAGAAATGAAAAGGTGTTGCACAAATTATCTTAAAGAGCCAAAAACAGCGTCCAGTTCCTACTTGAAACAATTTGTTCTTGGAATATTGTCAGCTAAAATTGTGGTCAACTTTTGCAAATTGTATGAATTTGCACTGCATATTTTATTTGGTGTTTAGCAAAAACTCCAATATGGCTCTGCATAACTTACACAATACACCATGAAAATGACTTCAGAAACTCCCACAGAAGTTGACAAATTGGGCATCTAATGCTTTTAAGCTAATTGCGTGCTTTGAGGTTAAAGAGTCAACTTGTTAAGAATGAAGATCAGAGTTTCTTGGAGAGAATGCTCTACCGACTGCCACACTGAATACAACCCAGCCCCATATCAGAAATGTTACAGAAGCTTAAAGGAGAAACTAATGTGAGCTTTAATCACCATTCTACTTAGTCTTAAGTGAAGTGCTCATGAATCATATGCAATATCATAGCAGTTTTGAAACCTATTCTTGAATTTTCAAGCTGTTATTTTCAGGAAATTTAGAAAGAAAATTGCTAAGTGATAAAGAGTAATCTGATACCATTGCTTATGCCATTTTTTTCCCCCTCTCTTTCAGACTGGAAAAAAGGAAAGGAGTAATACCCTGAATATTGCAATAGACAACATGTGTAAGAAGACAAGAGACCTTCGCAGACAGGTGAGAAAGACAGAGGCGTGGAAAAAGAAACACCATACTAAATGAACTTTATCCACTGCTAGAATATTTGTTTTTGTCCTTCTTCAATTAAGTTAGAACACAAAACAACAAGAGTAAATACGTAACTTCTATATTTACATACCACAACCATTTTTCTGGCCAACATAATGTTAATAATAATATAATAATGAAAGAACATGTGACTTAATATCAGGCAGAGTTACATTCAAATGCTGGTCCTGCCCTCATCAGCTGTGTGATCTCAGGGACATATTTAATCTTTTTGAGCCTCTCTGAACCTATAAAATGGAATTCATAATACATAATTGGACTGGGAGGATTAAATGAAATGCCATCAGTGCCTGCTCCCTAGTGACTTTTTTAAGGAATGTTGTTAAATTGAATCTGTTACGTTAGAAACTAGTTTATCATCCATATGCTTATAGCAAACCGCTAGTAATCAGAGAGGTACCAATTTGCCCTTTCAGTTATTTTCAGAATGCTTCAAAAATTAGTTGCTGTTTAAGCTCTAAGGCTACTCTGTAACCTTAGGTCATTGGGAATATAGGATTAGGAGGGATTTCATTAGATAACTTAGAAGTCCAGTATTATGCCTCAAGTTAATTTTTTCCCCCCAAAATATGAAGACTTAGCTATTTTCAAAGACCTTTGCTTTCCATTATTTTCTACTATATAGTAGCCAGAGTACTTTTTCATGTACAATTTCAACTTGGTCACCATTAATTCATAAAAGAGAAGCAAAAGCTTTTCAACCATAAGCTGTTAATGCGATATATTATTGTAGTTTAATGGGAAGATTTAGTAAAATGGCCTGAGTAATCTTTTAATTCAGGAGTAGAGTTGGAAATTGAATAAATATGGATCCCTCAGCCAGTTAATATTAGCTGTAAAAAAAAAATTTTTTTGAGGGCTGTGGAAATTCCAATTGCTCAACTTTATGACCTTAATGTGATTTCTATTTCTACTGTCGGCACTTAGAATCATGGAATGTAAGAGTTGCAAAGTACTTAGCTCAAGACTTGTCTTATAATGCAGACGAGAAAACATGTCTGTGATCAGGTGACCTGCCTAAGAAGGAAGGGGCATTGAACCTACAACAGGTCATAACCTACACTAAACTCAGGAACTTTTACCCACAAGAGCCCCTCTCCCTCTTAATTGCAGGACTTCTGTTCTCAATCTCCTTGAGGATTTCTACTCCATTTTCTTCTCTTGGGACGTGGGAAAAGCTGTTCTATGAGCTCTCAACAATTATGTCTTTCATTCCTGCCTCATCTCTCTCTATTGCCTTCAACAAAATGTTAATCTACATTTATATATCCAAAGCTTTTGGAATCATTATGTACCAAAAAAAAAAAAAAGTCAAGATAAATCAATCCTTTATATGTAGGGTTACTAGATTTAACAAATAAAAGTACAAGATATTCAGTTAACTTTGAGTTTCAGATTAAGAACAAACATGTTTAATTATGTCCTAAATATTGCATGGGACATAATTATATTTTAAAAAAATAGTGTGTTTATATATAATTTAAATTTGACCAGGCATCTTGTATTTTTTCTTGCAATTCTACATGTGTCCCCCCCCCCCACTAACATCATCAGTGAGATATAGAAGAACGTGGGAGATTACTAATACTTTGCTTTATAGCAAAGGGATGTTTCCAGCTTGTAAAAAACTGTTGTGTTCCAGAAGTAGGAAAATCCTCTGTGGTTTCTATAGGTCAACATATTCATTGTTTTGATTAAGTACTGCTGCTAAACAATTACAAGCAGTAATTGTTTAGCAGCAATTTTATTAGGTTTCATGATTCCATGGGTTGGTTGGGGGGTTAGCAGGGCCATATTTGTACTTTTCACTTGTGGTCTCCCATCTAGTGGCAGTCAAATGGGAACTGTGTCTGGGTTTGGGGCTGGATATTTGAGGTCTTGGTGCTTCTTCTTCCTTTTCTCCATGTGGTGTCTAAACTCCTAGGACCCCTTCTTGTGACTTTTTCTCCCACAGAGTAGCCTGGATTTCTTGCGTGATAGATCAGGGCTCCAAGAAAGGAGAGATGGAAGCTGCCACACCTTCTTAATGCTTAAGCTCCAAAGTAACCAGAATGCTATTTCTTCCCCGTTTCAGAGATAAGAATAGTCATGAATACTGTCCCAAGTCAAGAGGACCAACAGAAGTGATATGCATGTACACGGTGGTGTAGGATTGTTAGAGAAGTTGTTCTCTGTAGACATCTGTGGTCTTCAGTGTCAGTGAGGTAGTTGCTATGGTTTGTTTTCAGTATCCTTACCTCGTCCTCCCTAGGACTTCATTTTCTACCCTGATGTTTATACTTTTGTGATAATAAAAACTAGTTTAACAGCAGCATGAGTCATCTCCACCTCTTCGTATTCTTGCAAAGTTTATCAAGCAGTTTGTTTTAAGCATCTTATATATACTCTTTTGCACAGGAAGAAGAAAGTCCCTACCCTTAAAATATTTTACTTTGAAGTATTTAATGTTTGTATATTGTTACAGATCTGTTTTTGTTTGCATGCTTGTTCTTAGTAAACAATAATCAGAACACATCTTCTTGCCCATTTATCTAATCTCCTTGCTTACCCATATGGGGTTTCTCCATCAGCAACACAGAAACATTTTGGCTTTGGTTTAGAGAATCATTGGATTTCCATGAGATATTTCTATGACACAGATTGCTTAGATAGATCTATGGGGGGCAAATTATACTTTTTGGGGCAATAAAAGGAAATTACCTAGAAGGTGACTTAACATTTATTTCTATGAACCTTATTGCTTTGTGACTTTCTTGCCTGTTACCATAAAAAACAAAGACAAAGGTCTTTGGTTCTTTGTGATTTAGCCATGACTTTAATCGACATTATTCATAATGTTCCTTCTCTTTCACTCTCTCAGTGCCTCCTCCTCACCATACCGCACATTAACCTGTTCTCTGACTAAACAGTCTACTTACTGTTCACCAAATTGTCCATCACTGCCCACCCCCTCAACCACATGTGCCTTTGTATATATGGTTTCTTTAACTTGGTGCTTTTCCTACTCCTCTTGATTCCCCTGCCGAGCCCCTCATCAACCTTAGGAAGCTCAAGACTAATACCAGTGTTACTTTGCCCATGAAACCTTCCAGCTCCTTTATCAGCAGCTGGAATCAGTGTTTTTTCTTTCTGGGGCACTTATAGCACGTGTAGTTCTTTTATAGTAGTGTTCATATTCTGCATGTGTTTCTCTTTTTTAATGGATTTTTTAAATGGATTTTTATCTTCCCACTGGATTTCACATCCTTAAAATGTTAGATATAACAACATCTTTCACTTAGTCGTGCTTTGAAAGGCTCTCTACCAACTCCTTATGTTAGTCTTCACATGATTGATTTTTATTTCTGAAATGAGAAATAATGCCATAGTATTTTTATCTCAGTTTCTAAGGTGAGTCAATTTACTGAACATCACTTAACTAACTGGTAGAGATGAAGTTTGAACCCAAGTCCACCCAACCCAGCCCAAATTTGTAACCAACATGTGAGGGGTCAGGGATAATGGTTTATTCACCTTCAGAACTCCCAGTGCCTAATAAACTGTTTTACCATCTTAATTTTTTTTTCTTCATTACCACTTATTTTACAAGTTTTTTTTAATTAAAAATTTTTCTTCCTCTAGTCTCCTTCCTCATCATTTATTTGAGAACTGTGTACCTATTACAGTTCTTAATAAGGGAGGAAGATTTTTTTTTTTGAAAGATTTTATTTATTTATTTGACAGAGAGAGAGAGAGAGAGAGTGAGATAGGGAACACAAGCAGGAGGAGTCGAGAGGGAGGAGGCTTCTTGCTGAGCAGGGAGCCCATGTGAGGCTGCTTAATCCCAGAACTCTGGGATCATGACCTGAGCTTAAGGCAGATGCTTAACGACTGAGCCACCCAGGTGCCCCAGGGAGGAAGATTTTTAAACCTCATTTCTTTGTTTAAAAAATTAAAGCAATTGAATATATTCCATTTCTACACTATTAAGCAGAATGAAACATGCATTTGATTTTACTAAAGGCAGGTTAAAGTTTTTATTTGTGTTTATTGAGAAAAAAACTACCTATTTTATAAATGCCTAAGTAAGGACTTGAGATATGTCAAATTAAATAGGATTCTGATAAAACACAAACAAAACAAAAACTTCACTAATTTTTTAGTTGCTGAGTTGTTGAAATGCTATAGGCATCTCTTCCCCATTTTGGTAGTATCAGTGCCACACTTAGAAAAAAAATATGTATGTCCTTATATCTTTTCTTCATCATCCTCATAATGAAATAATATTAATGATCCAAAAGATACAAGTATCATTCAGTAGACACAATAGATATACATTGAATTAATTATTAGGTGATTTAGTTGCTATTAGTCAATTGCATTTTGGCAGTCACATTTTGCTATTAAAATTAATATAGCATTAATATCCACATGTATAATTTTTTCTGGTTACCTGAGGACAATTCTTTTCTGAGACACTTGCTTTTCTTTCCATTCCTCTTCTCCTCACAATTTCATTCCTTTTATTCTCTTATTTAGTGGTGGTGGGGCAGTGCTGTCTTACAGTTTTCACATACAGCTTTCACTTTTGGGTTTCAATTGTAGAGAAATATATTATTTTATTTGAGATCCCAAACCACTTACATCAGTGGGAAATAGAAAAATTGATGTCTCAAAGCCTTTTATTAAACCATAGTGAGAAAAGATGGAAAACCCCTCAGTCTGATTTTGCGCCTGACATCTTTCATGCCTGGCCACAAACAGGTATTTGTTGAAAATACATATCTCTAACTCCTATTGGCCTCCCACTAACTTCAGATTTTAGTGCTGCATCTTTTAAGGTTGTCCTATTTTTACAATGGCATGTTGGATTCTTTTTTAAAGTTTTTTTGTATGTCACTCAAGTGAAAGGAATGAGTTGTTCAATTGGGTGGGAAAATAATAGGGAAATTAATAACGTAGAGACTTCTAACATATCATACACAGATATAGGTGAGTATACAATTTAAATGAAAAAAAAAATCCCATATGTCAGAATATTCCAGAATATGTAAGGAAAATTACTTAACATTTGAGGTGTTCGATATCTTGTCCCTATTTGCATTTCTAGCCTTCTCTCATAATAGTTCCTCTTTCACAGCGCAGTACAGAGGATGACAATCAAATTCAGTAGTGTGCAAAGCCGAAGTGGTAAAGTATGGTCATCAATGGGTAGTTTATGTAAGACATCAGAGTCTGTTACTTGGTTCATGATAACATTATCAGCAGACAGATGTATCTATTTTATATTAGATTCCCTTGAAAGCAGGTCCTAAGACCAGAGCCTTAGCGCAGGTTTTTTTTATTCAGGAGGCAAATCCAAGAAGCATGTGTAAGAGAACATGAGTGTAAGAGAATAGGCACGGAAGGAGGAAAGAATATGCTATTTGAGGTTCCTACTGTAGGCACCAGAATCTTAAGGACCTGTAGGAAGGGAAAGAATGTCTTCCAGAATTATCTAACCAATGAATAGAGACCAGGAATTTTATCTGGTGGTTCCTGTCTGTCTCCACTGATTGATAGTTGTTCCAGTGGTGTTACCTCTTCAGAACTTCCAGGCTGTCTGTGTTTGGGCGGAGACTCACAGAGACTTAAAACAGACCCTAAAAAAGAAAAACAAAGAGGAACATGGAATGTATTCGAGGTGGAGTGTCTTGAAAGGACAAGGAACTGTTCCTTTACAGCAACAGCTGAAATCAGGGACTGGTCCAGTGGTGGAGACATCATCTTTTAAACTTTTTGTCTTATTTTGTTCTTTTTACCTGAAATGCTTTCCATTACATCTATCGTACCTAAGAAATCCTGTTTCAATCCTTACTCTATCACTGTTCTAGTCACACTAAATTCTTGCCATGTCTTGAGGATCCCTCTATTTATTTATTTATTTGTTTGTTTAATCTCTTATGATAGTCTTCATTCTAGAATGCTATGCTTTCCACCTCCCAACCCCTACTCTTAACAGCTAATTCAACTTTTAAAATGGAATACCTATATCTCATCTTTACCGAAGGCTTTTAACGATAACAGTGCAAGTTGTTTCTTATTTATTTATGCTTCTTGTAAGATACTCATCAAACTTTTTTTGCAACTCTCACTCCCTAATATTACCTTGTCTTTGTTATCCTGACATTCCCAGTTTGCCTAGGGTGGTGCCTTGTCCTTAGAAAGCTCAAAGTGCATTTGTTAAATTGAGCTGATATACCGCTATAGGAAAGAAGATTCATTTTGCTTATTATATTTGAATTATAGTATGTCAGGTAATTTCTGTTCATTTTCCAACAGGATTTTGCAAGCATTGGCATAGAAATTATTTGTAAGCTTATTTTACAGTCCTTATGTCTTGTCCTACTGAACATAATATCACATGTCCATGGTACACCTTTTCTTATTTTGTTTTGTACTTAGCAACATGTCTTAGAATAAAGTTTAAAAAAATGTGTTTCTAACGTGGTTTAATTAAAAAAATTAATTTAGCCAAAGCATTTATTTATTTATTTGTTAACAATAGTAAATCAGCTATAGCTCAAGTCTCACCTTTACAACATATTTCAGCACTTCTGTATGGAAGGAAAGATTGAATGAATAGCAGGGAAAACAGTGAAAGCCTGGATGGGGGCAACGAACAGGGGAGTAAATACCATTACAGAGAGTAAGTGCATAGACCACAGCACTGTAAGATTGCTTGAAGTATTATAGAAATAGGAGTTTATTTTCACTGTTTCTACCTCTACTCATCTCCCATTCATTCTTCAAACCATTGCAATAGGACTTCTGCTTCCGTTTTTCTACTCAGACTGCTCTCGCTAAGTTAATCAATGACCTCTTAGTGGTCAAATCCATTAGATAAGTCTTAGTTCACTTTATTTAACTTACCTTTAAAATTAGACTCTGAAACTCATTATCTTTTTGAAATTTCTTTGCTGTCAGTTTCCTGATTTTTTCCCTTATTGTGACATTTAATGACTCTCACTTCTCTATTAGATTATAAGGGATCATGCATTTCCATCTTGCTCTATTTCATAATAGCTTGCTCTTGGTAGAAAGGTAATGAAATGATGTTTAGAAATAATTGTTGAATTGAAAATGGAATCAAATACACAGAAAAGAAGATTCAGTAAGTCCATAATGCGGGTACAATAATTGCATATGGTAGAATAAATTCATTTGGAGACAGTATTGACATAGATTTATTTGAAAGTTTCTCTTTTAGTTGTTGGTCATTTGCTCTCTTTGTTTTTGGCCATCATCTGAGTCTCTTTTTAGATCCCTCTCTTCCATCTGCACAATTCCCATATATGGTAATATTTCCTAAGATTTTATTTTTGGACATCTCCTCACTGTGCATGATCCTATCTGCCTCCTTGGCTTGAATTACTTCCCATATGTATGTTGGCTATTAATTGCATATCTTTAGTGCACATCTCCCCTCGCATTTATATCCTGGTTATAAATGAAAGAAAAAAGGACAGGGCGCCTGGGTGGCTCAGTTGGTTGGACGACTGCCTTCAGCTCAGGTCATGATCCTGGAGTCCCAGGATTGAGTTCCACATTGGGCTCCCAGCTCCATGGGGAGTCTCCTTCTCCCTCTGAACTCCTCGCTCATGTTCTCTCTCACTGTCTTTCTCTCAAATAAATAAATAAAATCTTAAAAAAAAAAAAAAAAGGACAAAAGGGAGGGATGATAATTGAAAACTGTTCCCCCTTTGAGATTCCTTCTACTTTTACCTATCTGGAAGTAACATAACTTGTAGTTCTCAATTCAAGTCCAAACTTGTGATTCGTTGCCTGACTTCTCTGGTTCACTCTTTATGGATATCAAACACATTGTTCATTCCCTCCAGATCTTCCCCTTGCCTTGTAACTCCTTAGCACTCTGCACTCTGTTCTAGTAAGTGCTCAGACAATGTTAATTAGTTGCTATTAGTGATTTGCCTTTCTGCTTGCTAAGCAGATTCTTTCCTTAGGGATCTCCTATAGCCTTTGTGAAATTGTTAGAAGCCAGAAAATTTCACAATTCTTTTGCCTAAGATGATGTTTAGGCAGAGGTATTTTTTTCTCCCTGAAATCTATAATTATTATGGATTTATATCCTGTAAATATTATAGGAAGATAGTGTTTTTTTTTTTGGTTTTTTTTTTTTGTTTTTTTTTTAATGCAGCTACCATAGCATTCTCATGTAATTCAAAACTAGGGTAACTGTCTATTGGTTTTAAAAAATACTCTAAAACATAATTTTCACAGAAAGCAAATTATAAATTTCTTTTCTGATAGTTACTCATCTCCTTGTTTTATCGTATGGAGGTTATTAAATTAAATAGAGGTTCACCTAAAAATTAGGGAGTCATGCATAATCACTGACACTGTTGGGTGAAACTTTTCAAGATACTGTGATCCTTTAGGACTCAATATTATATAAATACAATGCATTAATTTTCTAATGCAGTTTTAAATTTCAGTAAATATCTACTGAATAGAGTAATTGCCTGATTGTCATTTATGAGCTCACACATAATCTAATTTAAAAGAACTAATTATAGTAGAATGTTATACTTGTTTAATAATTTAAGGTGTAAGGGCAAGAACAATTAATGCAGATGAAGAAAATTGGACATCAAACTCATTTATTATTCTCCTTGCTCTATTAATCTGTTATCAACTGGCATAATCGGTGATCTAACTTGGTTTAATTACCATGAAGACTACAATTTAGCTAATCAAAATTTATCATCAGTTCCTCCAATAAAGTAGAAAACATTTCATAATTTTGTAATTATGAAAATACATGATGTACAATGTTGTTTATAGACATGCATAAACATTACAGTAGTACAATTTTTTTGAGGGAAAATGGAGTATTATCACTTATAATCTGATATCTCTGGGCTAAGTATAATTTAAGAAAAAAATAATGTATTTTGAGAGCAAGAGGGCTATTGCCCAATGATTTTTTTTCCCTTGGATATTTTGTTTGTTTTAACTTTGTAGGTGACATTCATATACCATCTTAAATATTATTAGTTTAGAGATTGTATAAAAATATGTAAGATTAATTTTGTAACTATGGAGATTATAAAAATAGGAAATATCATGAACCATTTCCTGAAAAAAAAAGTGAATTTTTTATTTCTCCTCAGCTCCGTAAGGCTATTATAGATCATGTGTCAGACTCCTTTTTGGATACAACAGTCCCGCTTTTGGTTCTCATTGAAGCTGCCAAGAATGGCCGAGAAAAGGAAATAAAAGAATATGCTTCAATATTTCGTGAACACACCAACAGGCTTATAGAGGTAAGCATGCTAGAACTATAACTACTCCAAATCCAGGAGAATAAAGTTCTCATTACCCTTTCCCAGCTGAACTCTACTCAGATGAAAACTTTTGGCCACTTATTAAATGAAGAAAAGTTCAGTATTTTTTTATGTATATATGTTAAAAAGTATACACACACACACATACATACACACAGACTGGTTAAATGCAGATTCTTTGTTTTATCCTTACACATCTTTTCTTGTTCTAAGATGAAAGTATTAAATATTTACCTCATGTCATTTTATTATTTGTCTGCCATCTTTTCATGGCTTATTACTCCTTCACCCTTTCAAATCATACTCAACTATGTAACATGACTATAGAAAAAGAATGTCGAATATACAGGGGTAGAAATATCCAGAATAAATAAGTGGGGATAGTGGATTGGTCCATGTCCCATTAGAGGCAAAAGGAGATGATAAAACTATAATTTCTTCAGCTTGGAAGCTGAAAGCATGGAAATGGTCCATAATTTGGGGGCAAGATGGCATATTGCTGAAAGAGCCATAAAATGCTAGACAATTCCTAGGAAACAGATACTAGAACCTATTGTATTATGGGGATCTGTAAGGCAGCCACAGTATAAGAGAGTCTGAATGGAAGGATTTCTAACACCAGTAAGGTGGCAGTACTCACAAGGCCAGGAACCAGTAGCAGAAAAGGGAAAATGTGCTTGACCAGATTCATATACCAGAGCTGATAACACTGTTAGGACTCATCAGTATGACTGCACTGTTGTTTATGAATTAAATGTTCTGACTGCCACACCTTCATATACTGGCTGTGAACTTTGCGGTGAATATGTTTGGAGGTCCAAATTGCTTGCAAAAACTTGTGAGTCAGAGATAGACATCACATGAGTTAGAATCAACAGCATTTTATAGAACATCCATCAAAATAGAGGACTTTCCCAATGTCTTTAATGTAGATCCGCTGGGAAGGAAGTTTCCAATGTAGCTAGCATTTGCACTATAAACTCTCTGTTTCCTAGTCCTCACATCAAGAAAATGAAAAGAGTTGATAAATAGATAATTACTAAGATCATTTCACCCCTAAAACTGACCCACCTACATCTCTGAAATCTACTTTGAGCTTCCCAAGAACTCTGTGAGACAGGGTAACTCTTATAATTCCCGTTGACCTTAGCTGGAAATAAAGGTACAAAACCAGACCAGACCAATTATTGCCAGAGCTGATTTCCAGGCTTACGATTTTTAACTAATTCATTCAATTATTTATTATATTTCTCATCTTATTTATTCCCTCTTATATTTATTCCTCAAATATATATTCAATCTTCCCCCCAGGAAAATGTTTAAGCAAGAGGCAAAGCAGAAGGAACAGATCATTAAAGGCACCTAGCTAAGTGTGGTCCCTGACAATCATGATCATTTTCTCTAAAAATGTGTTCTCTAAGCTGAAGGCACACCAAATTAGGAAAACAACTTTTTGGTGAAATATTCTGAAAGTAAAAGTTGATTTCTGCTAAGAAACTTATATCCTTATTCCTATTTCTTAGTTTAGTGTTGCTATGAAACATAAAACTCCTAAGGTGCTTGGTAAAGAAGAGCTTCTTGATCACAGTTTTTTGGGGAAAAATTGCATCTATTTCTTCTCTTGGAGATTTTACAGTTCCGAGAAATCCATAGATAAGATGATCTCTTTAAGTCAGAAATTCCCCAAATCATGGGGCGCATGGGTGGCTCAGTGGGTTAAGCCGCCGCCTTCAGCTCAGGTCATGGTCTCAGGGTCCTGGGATCGAGTCCCACATCGGGCTCTCTGCTCAGCAGGGAGCCTGCTTCCCTCTCTCTCTCTCTCTGCCTGCCTCTCCATCTACTTGTGATTTCTCTCTGTCAAATAAATAAATAAAAAAAAATTAAAAAAAAAAAAAGAAATTCCCCAAATCAGTTTACCTAAGGAATTCTTCCTTCCATGAGACTTATTAGAGCAGTGCCTTGAAGGAATGCGTGAGAATGCTTCTCAATTTATTGTGAAATGATGGTTTATTATTATGAAAACAGAGCTCTAAGTTTAAAAATTTAAGAATCTTGAAAATTCCATATTTTATGTGAACATTGAAAGAATGAAAGATTGTGTAATTTTGAGCTCCTGGGGGACTGAGAATGAGGTTTACTTAACATTGAAAGTCCGCTTAACACAAATAATGAGATTATCCTAGCTTTGGAGTCACAGTTCTCCCTCTGCTACTACTTAACAAAGTGGCCTGTGTCATTTTCAGTTCCAGTTAGTGTATGACTACATACCATACCATCTCCAAACTAAGTGGCTTAAAACAATAATTTATTATTCTTTAACTGATCTGCAGGTTGTCTGGGCAGATGGGCAACTCTCACTTGGGTTCTTCCTGGGATTATTGTCAAATATTGGCTGGGTATGGAGCCCTCAAAAGGTTTGACTGGGCTCGACATACAGGATGTCACATTCACATGACTAAAAGTGCCTGAGAACTATCACCTGGGAGCTTAGCCATGGCTCCTCACTGGAGGACCAATACATGGCCTTTCTATGTGGCTTCAGCTTTTTGCAGAATAGTTGCTGGTTCTGAGATGAGAGGTCCCAAAAGCAAGTGAGAGATAAGAACTAGATACTGAAAGCCACTTAAGATCTTGGCCCAGCAGTGATCAGAATACCACTTCCACTATATACTGTTGGTCCAAAGCAACCGTGGAGCCTGCCCAAACAGGAGGGGAGGTAAAGAGGTGTGAGACTTCACCTTTCAATGGAAAGAATAGCAAAGTATGTGGCCACCTTTATTCTACTACACTTCTCTTCTCAGGACTTCATTTGCTTTTTATAAAGTAAAGGTTAACAAGGTAATGTCTAAGGTCATAGATGGTTTCTAAAATTCTATGATATAACAAATATTTTTTACAATTGAAGGTCTTGTAATTTTCTTTTTCTGTTTTTTAAAGATTTTATTTATTATTTATTTGAGAGAAAGGAAGGGCGGGGTGGGGGGGTTCGGGGCAGAAGCAGACTGCCCGCTGAGCAGGGAGCCCACTGCAGGGTTCTGATCTTACAATCCTGAGATCATGACCTGAGCTGAAATCAGAGTCAAACGCTTAGCCAACTCAGCCACCGAGGTGCCCCAAGACTCATTTTCTAACAGTGCTAGACTTTGGAGAAAATGAAAGTGGTTTTTAAGTATCCTGCTTGCCCACTAGGTTGTTTATATATATCAAGGAAAAAAAAAAAAGAACACTACATTTATCTCCCAGGAAAAGTTCTCTTTGAAAGGAGCTGTCTAACTAAGGCAACAGAGAAAATCATCATTAATTTACTACAAATGTTGAGCCAGAAGTGTCTATGACAGAGTCCCAGGAAATAGGAGAACTTAAGCGGAACAGTTTCAGAAGACATTGTGAGTTTACTTTGTATAGATGTTTACCAATCCTCCACCTTTGTTTTCTCTACTCCTCCTCCACCCAGACTACTTAGACCCATCTTCTTCCCAAGCTGGGTACTTGGACAGAGCAGGACAGAAGAGAGTCTTAGATTCTAAATGACTTCAAGGAAAAGTTATTTTCAAAATGTCGGGGTTTTCATAAGTGACTCTTAATCTCACAAAACAAACGGAGGGTTGCTGGGGGGAGAGGTGTTGGGAGAAGGGGGGTGGGGTTATGGACATTGGGGAGGGTATGTGCTTTGGTGAGTGCTGTGAAGTATGTAAACCTGGCGATTCACAGACCTGTACCCCTGGGGATAAAAATATATGTTTATAAAAAATAAAAAATTAAAAAAAAATGTCTGGGTTTTGATACCTTGACTGTATTTGTCAGAGAAATCTAAAATCAGTGAATTTGTTGCAGTAAGACTTAAATGGAAAGAAAAGTCCATTTTTAAAGAATTCCTGGGGCGCCTGGGTGGCTCAGCGGGTTAAGCCTCTGCCTTCAGCTCAGGTCATGATCCCGGAGTCGTAGGATCGAGCCCCACATCGGGCTCTCTGCTCATCAGGGAGCCTGCTTCCCCCTCTCTCTCTGCCTGCTGCTCTGCCTACTTATGATCTCTGCATGTCAAATAAATAAATAAAATCTTAAAAAAAAAAAAGAATTCCTATCAGATCTTTGAAGAAAAACTCCATACCATTAAAGGAATACTTTAGATAGTAGTTAAAATTGTAACTTTTACCCAAAAAATAGAAAACCAAAAAAACAAAACTGGATTTGAACAGAAAGAAAAACAGCAGCAACAACAACAAAGCGTTAAGAAATTCTGCAGGTTGGGGCGCCTAGGTGGTTCAGTGTGTTAAAGCCTCTGCCTTAGGCTCGGGTCATGATCCCAGGTTTCTGGGATCGAGCCCCACATCGGGCTCTCTGCTCCGTGGAGAGCCTGTTTCCTCCTCTATCTCTCTCTGCCTGCCTCTCTGCCTACTTGTGATCTCTTTCTGTCAAATAAATAAATAAAATCTTAAAAATTGTACTAAAGAAATTCTGCAGGTAATAATTAGGCAACCCAAAGGATTTGGGGGTGTTGGAGACAAAAAGTGAGAATGAGGAGAAGAGTGGCCAATTAATTGGGTCTGAAATTTCCTATTCTCTAGTGGAGTCATGTCTGAAGTCTTGTTTTATATTATCATGTAGTTTGGTGTAAAATGATCATGGGTGAAATGATGGTTATAAAACCCTGGGTACTGTTAATAACTGGAAACTTAGATCCTTATGGCTAATTTTGTTTAGTTATGCTGAACTCAGTAACTGTTATGTAAAACATCCTACTTTGAACATCCAAGTTACTCTGTTTTTGGATCAACCAAGCCACAGTGGAAATGAAAAGGAGTCAAAAGGTTGGCATTTAAAAAATCATCTTTACATAGTGATTAGCTATTTAATGACAAACATGCTCATTGAATCATACTCCCCAGTATTTGATCTTGGACTGATGGTGAATTAGGCACCATTAACTCTACTGACTTCTACGAATAATACCTATTAAACAGGAAGCTTAAACTATTTTTTTTAAGATTTTATTTATTTATTTATTTGACACAGAGAGAGAGAGAGAGAGATCACAAGTAGGCAGAGAGGCAGGCAGAGAGAGAGAGAGGGAGAGAGGGGGAAGCAGACTCCCCACTCAGCAGAGAGCCCAATGAGGGGCTCAATCCCAGGACTCTGAGATCATGACCTGAGCTGAAGGCAGAGGCTTAACCCACTGAGCCACCCAGGGACCCCGGAAGTTTAAACTATTAATTTTATCTTAAAATTTAAAGTATTCACTAATTCTGGAGAGTAAGAGTTTTATCTGTCATCACTTGGAGTCTATTCTGTTAGCCAAATCTATGCAGCTAGTTCTCCAAAATCTGCATTGAATGAAGGAACACATTCATTACACTAACTTACTTTTTTGCTTTTCTCTAAAAAGTTAACTTTTGGGATTCTAGTAACTGGACTTGGGACAATGTGTGAGCCCAGTTACTTAGTAGGGTGACTTCTTATTCTACTGTACTTGAATACTTGAAAATAATTCTTCACTATGATATTATGAAACACTTTTGCCATCATTTATCAAAAGCTAACACTGTAATCTCTACTCCAGATCTCCATCAGATGGAATTTGTCACAATTAGATAACATTTTTAAAGAACTTTGCCCACTTCAGAGATAAAGTTTCTAACTTTAATGTGGTAATATAATTGTTATTCAGAAGAATGCCATTGTATGCAATACATGCATTGCTTACTATAATAGCTGTTATTTAATATTTCTTTAAAATTAATTTCTAAAAACTCTACTACTATTTTTGAATCATACTATGCTCTCAGCATATCATGCTCTCAGCAATCAGTTCATGTTGAACACTACATAGTTGCTACCAACTAAAAAGGTAAAATCTCCAGTTTATCCCATGGATTTTACTATATTAATTATCACTAAATATGACAGTGTTAATGATCTAGGCCTGAAAATTTTCTGTGAATTAGAGAAGTTTCTCCATGTGAAAAGTGAGCTTTGTCAGTGCTTTGACTTATTCATCAAAAATTCATCTGTCTTGATGCACCTTATTTTAGTAAGTTTCATGGGAGCCTTTCATCAAAAAGGAAAAAGTGGGTGGACATTTAATTATAATACTTCCCTCCAACCTACAAAGCTGATTGTTCCCACTCACAAAATGGCGAGCCAGATTTAGCAAAGCCCCAGTGCCAAGAGAGAAGGCTGTAGAGGGGACTCTTGCTGTTTGCAAGAAGTGCTTAGAGCTCTCAGCTCTACTTTTATCTTTGCTTTTTGACAGAATCCTGTTCCAGTGTTACACATTGCTTTAATTGATCATCTGTTATCAAATAAGGATATGCTCAGTTACAAATAAATAAAGCTTTTGGAGTCCTATCTCATTCTTCCTCCCCCACCAAAAAAAAGAAAAAAAAAAGAAAAAAAAGAAAAAGAACAAACCCATACTTATACTTGCTCACAAACCAACAACTGTTCTCAGTGAGCATCTTGGCAGCTCTCCTCTTTTGATGGGGAAGGGATGTTACAGCTAAGTCAGGAATGCTTTTGCTTATATAGAGCACAGGTGTGACTGCCCACTCCCTGGATCAGAAACTGTTCAACATCTTAATCCTCTTTCAGCTAATGCTCATGATGAGCATGATTCTTAAAAGCCTAACCTGAATGCACAGTGAGTGACCTTTCCATGTTGGAAAGGTTTTTTAAATTTTTTTAAATTTTTATAAAATTTCCATTCATGGTGTTTGGCATACAGGAAAATGGAGAGTGATACAGAAAAGTCAGAGCCTTTTCATAGTCATAGGTAGGTATTTTTGAATGAGATATTAGTGTTTTAGAATTAAGAGGGGGGAGAAAACTAAGTGAGATTAGAGTAGTTTTGGAATTTAGTATGAAGTAAGCAACGTAAGCATTATTTACATCAAAACTGCATGACTAGGCAGCAGCTGGATTTGAAAAACTTAAACTCTAAGTTGATACAAGTGTGACTAAAGTCACAATGCTCATTTCTGTGTTCCAGGAATATAATAGAAGTGAAATCTAGATATCTATGTTGGCTGAAGCATGAAGTGGGATAAAAGGCAGCTGATCAATACCCTTTAATATTTGATTCCCAGGGTGAATAGGTGAGATTTCATCTTAAGAACTGGATGATCCAGTAATGGATTTGGAAAGCTGTGGTTGCTTCCTGCCACAGGAGGGTCTAAAGGGAAGCCATATTTTAGGAGAATGTGTGTATGGATTATTTCATATCTGGTTATAAAAATTTTCTAACCCCTAACAATTGATTAGAATCTCATGAATATAAACTGGCATTTAAAAAGACTGCACTTAAAACTTAATTTAATCTTGTACATTAAAGAGAGAGAAAACTAGATTTAATCATGAACTTGGAACATAAAAGCAAGTGACTTAAGACTTAATGTCATTAGATTAAGCTATCCAATAGAAATAGAAAGCAGAACACATATATAATTTAAATTTTTCTAGTAGTCACATTAAACCAAAAAAAAGTAAAAATAAACAGGTGAAACCAACCTTAATGATATACTTTATTTAATTCAATATATCCCAAATATTATCATTTCAACATGTAATAAAAATAAAAACTATTAATGAAATATCTTATTTTTTTGTACTAAGTCTTAGAAACCTAGTGTATATTTTACAGGTACAGCCTATCTTATTCTAGACTATCCATATTTTTAGTGTACAATAGCCATACTTGGCTGGTGGCTATGTATTAGATGTACAGTTCTCGATATATGTGTAACAAGTTGAGGACAGCAGTATAGTCATTAGTTCATTCATTCATTCATTTATTCAACAAATATGTCTTAAGTGCCTATGGTGTGCTATATACTCTTCTGGACGCTGGGAATACTGCTATATACTCTCCTGGACCCTGGGAATACTGTCTAGAGCCTTTGTTTTTGTTTTCTTAGATTGATATATAATAAGTACAGCATTCAGTAAATCATTATTGAATTAGTATATAAACAAAGTAGAAAGTTAGTTAATCCTATGGAAAAATTTACAACATGACAAATGCATGACTTATTGAATAAAGTGTAAAATATGGAGACAGACTTGGCTTTGAATCTTGGCTGGATGTTACTGGGACAGTCAGTTAGTATCTCTTGTATCTTTTCTATAAAGGGCATACTCCATTGTACGTGAAAATAATAGTGAGATTGAATAGGATGACACATTAAAGTACCAAATGCCACATAATTTGGACATTGGTGTTCAATGAATATTAGTTTTCCCTTTCCTCTTTTAAGCATTAACATCCCCCCCCAAAATTTTATGTAAAAGAGGTGACTTGACTCCCTAAAACTCCTGACGAGCAATGACATTTTCCTTTTGAAAAACTCATTTTATAAGGAATTTCAAATATACTATAGTTGTTGGAATTTTGTATCCAACTTCCAAATATAGATAATTGTTTTTCAGGAATATTGAGAGGCCAAAAGATGGCATGTACAAGATATCCAGTGCAAGTTATGTCCCCAAGATTTTGATACACACTTATTGGTGTGTGGAACTTTTCTGAAACTTTACTCTCCATGATGGTATTTGGCCAAGAGTTAACAAGCAAACATGCTAACAATTACTGATGAATAATGCCAGGCCTAGAAGCCAAACTTTGTTTTAATCACCAGTCTGGGTATGCAGGCTGAGATGGATCTATTTCTTTTAATTAATTCACTATTTGACTAAAAAATAAAAAAAATTGAGTGAAGTTTTCCAGTGTGCTCTATAGAGCTAATCTATACAGAACCCTGCATTGAAAACCTGATTCCATTTTTGTCTTTTATGTTTCAAAACATATAACTCCCCTGTAAAATATATCTACTCCTCAGAATAATTAACTTTAGCAAATCACTGAACATCTCTAGAATTCAGTTTCATAATCTGTAAATGGAAAATGAGGGATTAAATAGTTTCTATTTCTGGCATTTAAAATTCTAGAAACCAAGGAGAAATTTCTTTTTTTTTTTAAATTTCTTTTCAGCGTAACAGCATTCATTGTTTTTGCACCACACCCAGTGCTCCATGCAATCCTTGCCTTCTCTAATATCCACCACCTGATTCCCCCAACCTCCTACTCCCGCCCCTTCAAAATCCTCAGATTGTTTTTCAGAGTCCATAGTCTCTCATGGTTCACATCCCCTTCCAGTTTCCCTCAACTCCCTTCTCCTCTCCAACTCCGCTTGTCCTCCATGCTATTTGTTATGCTCCACAAATAAGTGAACCCATATGATAATTGACTCTCTCTGCTTGACTTATTTCACTCAGCATAATCTCTTCCAGTCCCATCCATGTTGCTACAAAAGTTGGGTATTCATCCTTCCTGATGAAGGCATAATACTCCATAGTGTATATGGACCACATCTTCCTTATCCATTCATCCGTTGAAGGGCATCTTGGTTCTTTCCACAATTTGGCGACCGTGGCCATTGCTACTATAAACATTTGGGTACAGATGGCCCTTCTTTTCACTACCTCTGTATCTTTGGGGTAAATACCCAGGAGTGCAATTGCAGGGTCATAGGGAAGCTCTATTTTTAATTTCTTGAGGAATCTCCAAACTGTTTTTTCAAAGTGGCTGCACCAACTTGCATTCCCACCAACAGTGTAAGAGGGTTCCCCTTTCTCCACATCCCCTCTAACACATGTTGTTTCCTGTCTTGCTAATTTTGGCCATTCTAACTGGTGTAATGTGGTATCTCAATGTGGTTTTAATTTGAATCTCCCTGATGGCTAGTGATGATGAACATTTTTTCATGTGTCTGATAGCCATTTGTATGTCTTCATTGGAGAAGTGTGTGTTCATACCTTCTGCCCATTTTTTTATATGATTGTCTGTTTTGTGTGTGTTGAGTTTGAGGAGTTCTTTATAGATCCTGGATATCAACCTTTTGTCTGTACTGTCATTTGCAAATATCTTCTCCCATTCCGTGGGTTGCTTCTTTGTCTTGTTGACTGTTTCCTTTGCTGTGCAGAAGGTTTTGATCTTGATGAAGTCCCAAAAGTTCATCTTTGCTTTTGTTTCCTTTGCCTTTGGAGACATATCTTGAAAGAAGTTGCTGTGGCTGATATTGAAGAGGTTACTGCCTATGTTCTCCTCTAGGATTCTGATGAATTCCTGTCTCACGTTGAGGTCTTTTATCCATTTTGAGTTTATCTTTGTGTATGGTGTAAGAGAATGCTCGAGTTTCATTCTTCTAATATAGCTGCCCAGTTTTCCCAGCACCATTTATTGAAGAGACTGTCTTTTTTCCAGTGTATATTTTTTCCTGTTTTGTCGAAGATTATTTGACCATAGAGTTGAGGGTCCATATCTGGGCTCTCTACTGTGTTCCACTGGTCTATGTGTCTGTTTTTATGCCAGTTCCATGCTGTCTTGGTGATCATAGCTTTGTAGTAAAGCTTGAAATCAGGTAATGTGATGCCCCCAGTTTTATTTTTGTTTTTCAACATTTCCTTAGCGATTCGGGGTCTCTTCTGATTCCATACAAATTTTAGGATTATTTGCTTTAGCTCTTTGAAAAATACCGGTGGAATTTTGATCAGAATGGCATTAAAAGTATAGATTGCTCTAGGCAGTATAGACATTTTAACAGTGTTTTTTCTTCCGATCCAAGAGCATGTAATGGTCTTCCATCTTTTTATGTCTTCTTCAACTTCTTTCATGAGTGTTCTGTAGTTCCTCAAGTACAGATCCTTTACCTCTTTGGTTAGGTTTATTCCCAGGTATCTTATGGTTCTTGGTGCTATAGTAAATGGAATCGATTCTCTTATTTCCCTTTCTGTGTTTTCATTGTTAGTGTATAAGAAAGCCACTGATTTCTGTACTTTGACTTTGTATCCTGCCACATTGCTGAATTGCTGTATGAGTTCTAGTAGTTTGGGGGTGGAGTCTTTTGGATTTTCCACATAAAGAATCATGTCATCTGCGAAGAGAGAGAGTTTGATTTCTTCATTGCCAATTTGGATACCTTTTATTTCTCTTTGTTGTCTGATTGCTGTTTCTACGACTTCTAGTACTATGTTGAACAAGAGTGGTGAGAGTGGGCATCCTTGGCGTGTTCCTGATCTCAACAGGAAGGCTGCAAGCTTCTTCCCATTGAGGATGATATTTGCTATGGGTCTTTCATAGATAGATTTGATGAAGTTCAGGAATGTTCCCTCTATCCTTATACTTTGAAGTGTTTTGATCAGGAACGGATGCTGGATTTTGTCAAATGCT
Source organism: Mustela erminea (assembly GCF_009829155.1). Taxonomy (NCBI): domain Eukaryota; kingdom Metazoa; phylum Chordata; class Mammalia; order Carnivora; family Mustelidae; genus Mustela; species Mustela erminea. The sequence goes on along the minus strand of NC_045627.1, from coordinate 33,491,248 downwards.
TTTTCTGCATGCATTGAGAGGACCATGTGGTTCTCCTCTCTTCTCTTATTAATTTGTTCTATCACATTGATTGATTTGCGAATGGTGATCCATCCTTTTAGCCCAGGGATGAATCCCACCTGGTCATGGTGGATAATCTTTTTAATGTGCTGTTGGATCCTGTTTGCTAGAATCTTGTTGAGAATCTTACATCCATATTCATCAGTGCTATTGGTCTGAAATTATCCTTTTTGGTAGGGTCTTTGCCTGGTTTGGGGATCAGGGTAATGCTGGCTGCATAGAAAGAGTCTGGAAGTTATCCTTCTGCTTCAATTTTTTTTTTTTTTAAGATTTTATTTATTTATTAGAGAGAGAGAGAGAGCAAGCACAGGCAGACAGAGTGGCAGGCTAGAGACAGAGGGAGAAGCAGGCTCCCTGCTGAGCAAGGAGCCTGATGTGGGACTTGATCCCAAGACACTGGGATCATGACCTGAGCCAAAGGCAGCCGTTTAACCAACTGAGCCACCCAGGCATCCCTGCTTCAATTTTTTGAAACAGCTTCAGGAGAATAGGTGTTATTTCAAAGAAGAAATAACATTGGTAGATTCTATTGGTAGAATTCCCCAGGGAATCCATCAGGTCCTGGGCTCTTGTTTTTTGGGAGGTTTTTAATCACTTCTTCAATCTCATTACTAGATATTGGTCTATTCAGGTTGTCAATTTCTTCCTGGTTTAATTTTGGGAGTTTATAGTTTTCCAGGAATGCATCCATTTCATCTAGGTTGCTGAACTCTTTGGCATATAACTTCTGATGATTGTTTCTACTTCCTTTGTGTTAGTTGTGATCTCTCCCTTTTCATTCATAATTTTATTAATTGGGCTTTCTCTCTTTTCTTTGGATTAGTTTGGCCAATGGTTAATCGATCTTATTGATTCTTTCAAAAAACCAACTTCTAGTTTCATTGATATGTTCTCCTGTATCTTTGGTTTCTACCTCAATGATCTCTGCTCTAATCTTGATTATTTCCCTTCTTGTGTGTGGAGTTGGTTTGATTTGTTGATTCTCCAGTTCTTTAAGGTGTAGAGACAGCTGGTGTATTCTGGATTTTTCAATTTTTTTGAGGGAGGCTTGGATGGCTATGTATTTCCCTTTGCTGTATCCCATAGGTTTTGGACAGAAGTGTCTTTATTCTCATTGGTTTCCATGAATTGTTTAAGTTCTTCTTTGATCTCCTGGTTGATCCAAGCATTCTTAAGCAAGGTGGTCTTTAGCTTTCAGACGTTTGAGTACCTTCTGAACTTTTCCTCGTGATTGAGCTCCAGTTTCAAAGCATTGTGATCTGAGAATATGCAGGGAATAATCTCAGTCTTTTGGTATCAGTTGAGTCCTGATTTGTGGCCCAGTATGTGGTCTATTCTTGAGAAGGTTCCATGTGCACATGAGAAGAATGAGTATTCTGTTGTTTTAGGGTGGAATGTTCTGTATATATCTACGAGGTCCATCTGGTCCAATGTGTCACTCAATGCTCTTGTTTCTTTACTGATTTTCTGCTTTGGTGATCTGTCTATTTCTGAGAGAGGCATGTTAAGATCTCTTACTATTAATGTATTCATATCAATATGACTCTTTATCTTGATTAACAGTGTTCTTATGTAATTGGCTGCTCCATATTGGGGGTATGGATATTTACAATTGTTAGATCATCTTGGTGGATAGTCCCTTTAAGAATTATGTAGTGTCCTTCTGTATCTCTGACTATAGTCTTTAGTTTAAAATCTAATTTATTTAATATGAGAATCGCTACCCCGGCCTTCTTTTGAGCCCCATTGGCATGAAAGATGCTTCTCCATCCCTTCACTTTCAGTCTGGGTGTATCTTTAGGTTAAAAATGGGTCTATTGTAGACAACATATGGATGGGTCCTGTTGTTTTATCCAATCTGCAACCCTGTGTCGTTTTATGGGCGCATTTAGGCCATTCACATTGAGAGTGATTATTGATAGATATGTTTTTATTGACATCGTGTTACCTTTGAAGTCTTTCTTTCTGTAGATTGTCTCTATATTTCTGTTCAATGCTCTTCTTAGGATTTTTCCTCTTTTATAGAACCCCCCTTAATATTTCCTGCAGTGTCGGCTTGGTGGTTGCATAGTCTTTTAAGCCTTGCCGGTCTTGGAAACTCTTTATCTCTCCATCCATTTTGAATGTCAGTCTTGCTGGATAAAGTATTCTTGGCTGCATGTTCTTCTCATTTAGTACCCTGAATATATCTTGCCAGCCCTTTCTGGCTTGCCAGGTCTCTGTGCACAGGTCTGACATTATTCTGATGGGCTTTCCTCTGTAAGTAAGGAGCCTCTTTGTCCTAGCGGCTTTCAATAGATTGTATCTACAATTATGATTCCTCAATTTTACTACGAGGTGCCTTGATGTTTATTTTGGAATCTATAATCTTGGGTGGAGCTCGTTCAGCCTCTAGTACATGAACGCTGGTTCCATTTGCGAGACTGGGAAAATTTTCATGAAGAACTTGTTCCACTATATCTTCTAGACTTCTTTCTTTCTCCTCTCATCAGGAATTCCAATCATTCTGACGTTGGAACGTTTCATGGCATCATTTAATTCCCTGATTCTGTTTCATGGCTTCTAAGCTGTTTGTTCCAGGTTTCCTCCTGATCCTTTCTCTCTTTTGTCCTCCAGATCACTAATTCTATCTTCTGTCTCAGTTACCCTAGCTTTTAGAGAATTTAGATTAGATTGGAATTCATAGAGAGCATTGTGGACCTCATCCCCGGTAACTTTCAACTCTGCCCTAACATTGTGAACAGCATCCCTGGTGGCTTTCAGTTCTGCCCTAATCAATTCCATTTGGTTATCCATGACTTTCTCCAACCTACCTATTGCCTGGATAATTGTTAGCCTGGATTCTCTTTCCAAAATATTGTCTATGTTGATAGCCAATAGCTCTGTTGCAGAAGGCCCATCCTCTGTATTTTTCTTCTGTTGGGCATTCCTCCTCCTAGTCATTTGTTGAGAGATGACTGAATGGATATAGCTGGATGTATCAACCATGGTACAGTCAAGGCGCACCCTGGAGCACTTCTGAGCAATCAGGGTTCCCCACCCAAATGAGAGAAAAAAGAAAAGAAAAAGAAAAAAAAAAGATAGAGGTAGAGACAGGAAAAAAAAGGGAAGATAAAAGAGAAGGTTAAGCCCAAATGGGCCCCCCAAGGTAAGATTGATGAAGTATACAAACAAAAACAGACAAACAAAAAGACTGATAAAAGTATATAAGAGAAATATATATATATATATATATATATATATATATATATATATATATATATATATGGAAGAACCTGGTCAAAAAGAACCCCAAGTATAAGATTTATATACTATAAGGACAAACACAAAAACACAGAAATGCTGGCGGAAGAAAAAGATGGGAGAGTGGTTATAAATTCTCAATGTGGGTGAGGAAGGTTGTTTTGATTCTTCCTGGATGTATCTTGATATCTTTGTTAAAGGACTCAACTTTCCTAAGATAAAGGGGGGTTAAAAATTGGTTTACCTATAGGGTAGCATTGATTGGAGAAAGGGATTACCTTGAAGTTTAACTCTATATGAATATTAGAAAATAAAAATAAAAAAGTAATAAACTAGACTAAACTAAACTAAAATTTAGAAAAAAAATTAAAAAAATAGAAATGCAAAAGAAAAACCCAGGTGTATGTATCAAAAAGTTCAGGTTAGAAGGTTATTATGGAATTTGATGTACTGGACATCTCATTGTGATGGTAAATAGGTTAAAAAATTATCTATATTAAAAAAATGAACCAGAATAGTGGGAATGAGTTAAAAATAAAAGTTGTCCTATGAAGTAGTGGTGATTGTTCTCTTGTAGACTTTTTTTTTTTTCTTTTTCTTTCCTGGTTGGTTTTCTGGGGGAGGGGCCTGCCATGTGGGTTTTCAGTCAGTGATGTTCCCCGAGTTAAGTCCTCTGCCCCCCTCAAGGGGTTGGGCTCTGAGGAAACCGGTTTTTTTTAGGCTTTTGTTCTCTGGAGGCTTTTATGTTTGTTCACTTTTTTTTTTTCTCTCGCCTTGACTGCTTTTGATGGTTTTCATAGGTTTAGAGGAAAGCAAACTGCACCCTGACCTCCCTCTCAGAGAGAAGCCTCAGCCTGGTCCCCTATGGGTGCTGCAGAGCCCATATAAATTCCCGCTTGGCCACTGGCAGAGTAGATTCTGAGTCGCGGTCCCTGGGGACGCAGGATCTTCTGATTGTACCCAAAGCCACCGCAGCGGAGGCTGTCTGGGCTGCTCTAGACCACCAGAGAGGTTCCAAGCAGCGACTGCACACTGAGATTTTCCCGCTGGCCCCGGCTGGGAGTGCCTGGTCTTTCTGGGTCTAAGAGCACCGGGCTTGTGTGCACCTCTCTCAGGGGAGGCTGTGGGTCTCACGCATGTGTCAGGCTCTGGTAGCAGGGTGCAGGTCCGAGAGCACCATGCTGTGCCTTTGCACACCTCTCTCAGGGGAGGGTTTGGGGCTTGCATGCGTCTCAGGCTCTGTAGCATGGCTCGGCGTTCTGGCGTCTGGCGAGGCTCCCAGCCCCTCACAGGAGCTGGACCCCACGTGTTCTGGGGCACGCTGGCAGCTCAGGGACCAAGACCTTGTTTCTCTGCTGCTCTCTGGCTCAGTACCACGGGAGGCTGTCCTGGGTCCAGGGACTTAAGCCCCTATCCCTAGCAGCCCCAATTCCCACAATTTCCCCTCTCACGATCCTTTGCTCTTTCTGAGTGCTTTCAACCAGTCTCCAAGTTAATGCTGGTCCCCAGATGCAGGGCATTCTCGTATTAGGGGTATTACTTTCCAGTCGGTCGCCTCTGGTGGCTCCCTCCCCCTTTTGTTTACCTTCTGATATCAGTCCGACGTTTCCACTCAGCTTTACCTGCCCACTGGAGTCTTCTGCCCCTAAGGAGATCCAGATGTGTATAATTCTGATCTCAGGCTGATTTCATGGGTGATCAGAGTTCTTTGGTAGGTAATCAGCTCACTTTAGGGTACAGGTTGAAACGGCGCCTCCTCCTACTTCCCTGCCATCTTGTCTCCCTTCAGAGAAATTTATTTTTTAAAATATATATATGTATAGATAATTTGATGGTGGATGGAGGAGGCTGGTTAATCAGAAGTTTGGAAGAGTGGTTATTTTATTGTATTTACTGGGCAAAAAACTTACTTTGAATAATAAAGAGAAGAACAAAATAGGGAAGAAAATAAGGTAAAATAAATAAAACATTTGAGTAATCTATACCAGCATCATGTAATACATCTTATATACTTATTACCTCATCACATCCATGCTCACAATGATAGAGATAAATATTTTTATTACTCTAAGGAGGCCCTAGCTGAGAAAAATTAAGCAACTTGCCTAAGGTCAAATAGCTGAATGGCAGAGTAGGGAATCAGATTGGTTCTCTCAATGGCAGAGATTAAAGGACTAAAGGTAACACAATAAATCTAAAAATGGAAAGTAAGCCCAAGTCTTATATATATTTAATTTATTGATGGAGAGAAATTAATGGTATCTTTCTGAATGCTTTTAGATGGGAGACCTGCTATTACGTTGATCAAACTGCAAAAGTTTTAAGAATGGATTTTTTTCCTACAGAATCTCTAAACTTTTTTTTTTTTTTTTTGAGCATAGTAGACACATAGTGTTATATTAATTTCAGGTGTACAACTTAGTGATTTGACAAGTCTATACATCAGCTATGTCCACCATTAATTAGTGTAGCTCTAATCTTACTCTACTTTCCTTAACTAGAGAAGCAGAAAGCCAGAAGCATACATTTGTGCCCATGAAATCTTTCTGCATGCAATCATTCTTTATAACTGATAGGTAACTGCTTAGCTAATAGTTAGTGATTAGTCCAGTATATAAGATCTAAGTGAAATTATGCATCATCTTCTGATGAGAAAGTGTAAGTAGTCCATTTGTAAGTTGACTTTTTTGAACTTGGAATATATTTTGCCCGTTTATCAGTATTATGTATACTATTTGGCTTCCTCAGTTAGTCCACAAAAACCCATTGAATCCTTAATAGAAGTTAAAAGTCACAGAGCATTTTATTAGGAGTAATCTTCCTAACTTAAACTGCATTTAGATGTGCTTCTCCCCAGTCTTGTGTGCAAAGTATCCCTAAGGTAGAGGCAGAAAATGCAGATGCTTACAGGAGGGGACAAAAAGTAATTCGTGAAAGGGCTCAGTAGGGTGGGCCTGCCATGAAATAGAGAACATAAGCTTAGTCTAAAGTGTTCATTTTTACTCATCTTCAGTCAATTATTGTTCTTCATGAATTCAGAACCTGTTTTATCAGACATTACAATTTCTCAAAAGAACACAGATATATAGATTTTAATGTAAATATCTGTTGGTTTCTAAGTATAGACAGCTAAATCAGTCTAAAACAACATAATGTAGGGGTGCCTGGGTGGCTCAGTCAGTTAAGTGTCTGACTCTTGATTTTGACTCAGGTTATGGACTCATGGTTTTGAAATTGAGCCTAGCATCGGGCTCTGTGCTCAGTGTGGAGTCTGCCTCAGTTTCTCTCTCCCTCTCCTTCCCATTCACACTCTCTCTCTCAAAGAAAAAAATAAAAATCTTTAATAAAATAAAATAAGATAAAGCTGCAACCCTATCATTTGCGGCAGTACATAATGCTACAACCCACTAGTTTTGCAATCTCTGCTCTAAGGTCAAGCTTAAGCAAGATGGATGTTTTTAAGTGATGTGTATTATATCTGAAGAATGTCTTGTTAGTAATAATCAGATATTACTGTTACATGGTAAAACTCAGGAAGGTAACTTGATTAGGGGTAGTGGGTTCTTTCTGCTTGGTTAACCTTGAAATAGGTGGTGAATTGAAAAGAGTTAAGAGCATAGTGAGGATTAGCTATTTCCTCCTATCTCCTCTGCTGGTTAGGAATAGGGAGAACATGGGATCTTGCCAAAGGATCATCCAAATATATGTTAGACCCAGTGAAAGCTATAGCTTTGTATATCCAGAAAATCACTTTCCTTAAAAAAAAAAAAGACAATATGTTCTGCAAGATGGATAAAGAAATGCTCCCATTACCAAAAAATAATATCTAATTTATTCTGCATTCCATTGATGGCTTTGTCTGAAGTATAGGCGGCATGAAAAAAGCCTTATTTTTTTTTTTTTTCCTAAATCACTCTGACATTTTTGTGATATTTTATACATGGAGTTCCAAAAAAACACCAGAATCCTTAGAGCGTTTGACTTTTGTGCTTTGAATCTTCCTAGTAAATGACTACTACAGATTATCTTTTCCTTTCCCCATCTTCCTTTGACTTAACTTTCCTTCTCACTTTTTCATTCCGGCTGTTGGTATAGTCAACTTATTTCTCATTTTGTCAAAGAATAATATCTAAAGTGGTTTTAGTTTTCCTTTGCTAGCAACATGATGTCCAAAGAGTTTGTATTATATTTGCAAAAAGTCATATATTCTTCAAATAAGTATTTTTACTGGCACAAAAATACACACATAGATCGATGGAACAGAATAGAAAACCCAGAAATGAGCCCACAGCTATGATGTCAATTAATATCAATAAAAAAAGAATATCCAATGGGAGAAAGTCCCTTCAACAAATAGTGTTAGGAAAACTGGACAGCAACATGCAAAAGAATGAAACTGAACTACTTTCTTATACCATACACAAAAACAAATTCAAAATGGATAAAAGACTTAAATGGGAGACCTGAAACCATAAAAATCCTAGAGGAGAACAAAGGTAGTAACCTCTTTGGCATTGGCCCCGGCAACTTCTTTCTAGATATGGCTCCAGAGGCAAGGGAAACAAAAACAAAAATAAACTATTGGGACTTGACCAAAATAAAAAAAAACTTCTGCACAGGAAAGGGAACAATTAATAAAACTGAAAGATAGTCTACAGAATGGGAGAAGATATTTGCAAATGACATATCTGAGAAAAGGTTAGTATCCAAAATATGTAAAGAACTTATAAAATGCAATACCTAGAAAACAAATAATCTAATTAAAAATGTGCAGAAGATATGAATAGACATTTCTCCAGAGTAAACATGTAGATGGCCAACAGACATGTGAAAAATGCTCACCATCACTTATCATCAGGGAAATGCAAATCAAAACTACAATGCAATATCTCCTCACACCTGTCAGAATAGCTAAAATCAACAATAGAAGAAACATGAGCTGGTGAGGATATGGAGAAAGGGGAACCCTCTTTCAGAGAATGCAAACTGGTGTAGCCACTCTGGAAAACAGTATGGAGGTTCCTTAAAAAGTTAAAAATAAAATTAGAACTACCCATTGATTTAACAGTTGCACCAGTAGATATTTACCCAAAGAATACAAAAATACTAATTCAAAGGGATACATGTACTCCAATGTTTATAGCAGCATTATCTATAATAGTCAAATTATAGAAACAGCCCAAGTGTCCATTGATGAATGAATAAAGAAGATGTGGTATTATGTATTTGTGTGTGTGTGTGTGTGTGTGTGTGTGTGACATATAATGGAATATTATTCAGCTTTAAAAACAAATAAAATCTTGCCATTTGCAAATGGCATGGATGGAGCTAAATAGTATTTTGCTAAGCAAAATGGGTCAGTCAGAGAAAGAAAAATACCATATAATTTCACTTATATGTGGAATTTAAAAAAAAAAAAAAAAAGGAAGGAAAGGGGGAAAAAAAGGAGAGGAACAAACTCCTAACTATAGTGAACAAACTGTTGGTTACCAGAGAGGAGGTGGGTTGGGGGATGGGTAAAATAGGAGATGGGGATTAAGGAGTGCACCTGGTGAGATGAGCACCAGGTAGTTTATGGAAATGTTGAATCTCTAGTTGTGCACCTGAAATTAATACTACACTGTATGTTAGCCAACTGGGATTTAAATAAAAACTTAAAAAAATATATATGAAACAGGAGCTGTGCTGGGTTCTGGGGATTTAATCACAGGCAGAGAAGGGATAGACTCTGCCCACTGGAACTTGGTACCTAAAAGAATATAAAGAAAAATAAACATGGTAAGTGATGTTGTGTGGCGGAACTACAGGGGCCTATGGGAGCATATATAGTGACTGAGTTAGTTTAGGAAATGATTACAATTTTGAGGAATTGCCTTCTAAGCTGTAAACTAAAGATGATTTTTGGTTTGAAAGTTGAATTAAGCAAAGGAGATGGAGAAAGGAATATTTTAGAGATAAAAAGACTAGTACATTTAAGACCCAGAAACAAAAAGTCCAGATTACTTACATGGCACAGGTGAGTATATGGTGCATATGTGTTTTAACCTTATATGAAATTGTCAAATTGTTTTCCAGAATGGTTAGACTACTTGGCATCCCCAACAACAATTCATGAGACTTCTAGTGGCTACATATTCTTGCTAGTGCTTGGTATTTTCAATTTTTTTGTCCTTTGTTTTTGCCATTCTAATATGTATGCATTGTTGTCTTATCATACCTTTAATTTGCATTTTCCTAATTATTAATGATGTTGAATACCTTTTTTTTGGTATTATTGAGATATAATTAACATGTTATACAATTAACCCACATTTTAATGATTTTTAGAAGGTTCACAAATTTGTGCCATCACAATGAATTTTTAAACTTTTCCATTTTCTCCAAATTAGACAATTACTAATATACTTTCTGTCTCTACAGATTTGCCTATTCTGAATATTAGATAGAGATGGAAGCATACAGTATGTGGAATTTGTGACTGGCTTCTTTAACTTAGCATGATGTATTCAAGGTTTATTCACATGTAGCATGTATCAGTACTTCATTCTTTTTTATGGGCAATTCTGTTGTGTGAATATACAACATTTTATTTATACATTTATATGTTGATGGACATTTGAGTTATTTTTGTTTTTTGGCTATTATGAATAATTCTGATGAACATTTTAATATAAGTTTTTGTGTAGGCATATGTTTTTATTTTTCTTGGGTATATACCTGATAGTGAAATTTCTGGATCATAACATAACTCTATGTTAAGCACTGGAGGAACTACCTGACTGTTTTCTGGTGGCATCAGGTATGTGCCATTTTATCTCCTCACCACCAGTGTATGAAGGTTTCAATTCTCATCCTTGCCAACATTTGTTATTGTTTGCCTTTGATTACATCTAGTAGGTATGCAGTAGTATCTCATTGTGGCTTTGGTTTGCATTTTTTTTTATAGCTAATTATGTTCAACAGTATTTTATGAGCTTATTGCCCACTTTTATATCTTTTTTGGAGGAACTACTTATTTAGATCCTTTGCCCATTAAAAAATAGTATTTGTTCTTTTTCTTATTGGGGTGTAAGATGTAATAGTTCTTTATATATTCTAGAAACAAGTTTCTTATCAGATATATGATTTAGAAAATTTTATCCCTTTCTGTAGGTTTTCTTCTCAGTTTCATGATGATACCGTTTGAAGCACCACAAAAGTTTTAAATTTTGATGAAGTGCTTTTTTTCTATTTTTTACTTTGGTTTTGTATTTACAAAACTATTGCCTAATCAAAGGTTATAAAGATTCACTTGGATGTTTTCTTATAAAATTTTTATACTTTTAGCTTTTATATTTAGGTATTTGATCAACTTTTAATTAGTTTTTGTATCTGGTGTTAGGCAAGAGTCCAATTTCATTCTTTTGTATGTGGATATTCATTAGTCTTAGCACCATTTGTTGAGAAAACTACTATTTTCCAGTTGAATTGCTGTAATAAGTTGACTATGAATATGAGGGGTAATTTCTAGATTTCATTTTATTCTGTTGATCTATGCCAGTTCTTACATCAGTACCATTCTGTCTTGGTTACTATAGCTTTGTAGTAAGTTTTAAAAAAAGAAAGTGTGAGGGGCGCCTGGGTGGCTCAGTGGGTTAAAGCCTCTGCCTTCTGCTCAGGTCATGATCCCAGGGTCCTGGGATTGAGCCCCGATCAGGCTCTCTGCTCAGCAGGGGGCCTGCTTCCTCCTCTCTCTGTCTCTGCCTGCCTCTCTGCCTACTTGTGATCCCTGTCTGTCAAGTAAATAAATAAAATCTTAAAAAAAAAAAAAGTGTGAGTCCTCCAACTTCATCTTTTTCAAGATAATCCTGGCTATTATGAGCCCCTTAAATTTTCAAATAATTTTAAGTATATCATTTTTGGAAAACACACACACACACACACACACACACAGACTCACATGCATCTGGGAGTTTGATAGGGATTGGGTTGAATCTGTATATCAGTTTGGAGAGTACTGCCACCTTAACAATATTAAATTTTTCAATCCATGAACATGAAATATCTTCCAATTTATTTAGATCTGCTTTAATTTCTTTCAACAACATTTTGTGGTTTTCAGTGTATAAGTTTGCACGTCTTTTGTTATTTATATTCCTAAAATTCTACTATTTTATATTGATATTTTTGTAAGTGGTATTATTTCTCAATTTCATTTTTAGATTCTTCTGTGTTGTATACTGAAGAGAGTTTTTCTTGTATATTGATCTCATATCTTGCAACCTTGCTGAACTTATTTATTAGTTCTAATTATGTTTGTGTGTGTGTGTGTGTGTGTGTGCGTGTTCCATAATGTGTGTTATATACAAGATAATATCATCTGAGAATATAATTATACTTCTTCATTTCTAATTTGGGTGTTTTACTTTTATTTTCATCCTAATTCCCTGAGGATCATTTTTTAGGCTTTTTTCAATCTGTATATTTTCTTTTTTTTTTTTTTTTTATTTCCAGCATAACAGTATTCATTATTTTTGCACCACACCCCGTGCTCCATGCAATCCGTGCCCTCTATAATACCCACCACCTGGTACCCCAACCACCCACCCCCCGTCCCTTCAAAACCCTCAGATTGTTTTTCAGAGTCCATAGTCTCTCATGGTTCACCTCCGCTTCCAATTTCCCCCAACTCCCTTCTCCACTCTAAGTCCCCATGTCCTCCATGCTATTTGTTATGTTCCACAAATAAGTGAACCCATATGATAATTGACTCTCTCTCCTTGACTTATTTCACTCAGCATAATCTCTTCCAGTCCCGTCCATGTTGCTACAAAAGTTGGGTATTCATCCTTTCTGATGGAGGCATAATACTCTATCCCCAGGGGTACAGGTCTGTGAATCACCAGGTTTACACACTTCACAGCACTCACCAAAGCACATACCCTCCCCAATGTCCATAATCCCACCCCCTTCTCCCAAACCCCCTCCCCCCAGCAACCCTCAGTTTGTTTTGTGAGATTAAAAGTCACTTATGGTTTGTCTCCCTCCCAATCCCATCTTGTTTCATTTATTCTTCTCCTACCCACTTAAGCCCCCATGTTGCATCACCACTTCCTCATATCAGGGAGATCATATGATAGTTGTCTTTCTCTGCTTGACTTATTTCGCTAAGCATGATACGCTCTAGTTCCATCCATGTTGTCGCAAATGGCAAGATTTCATTTCTTTTGATGGCTGCATAGTATTCCATTGTGTATATATACCACATCTTCTTGATCCATTCATCTGTTGATGGACATCTAGGTTCTTTCCATAGTTTGGCTATTGTGGACATTGCTGCTATAAACATTCGGGTGCATGTGCCCCTTTGGATCACTACGTTTGTATCCTTAGGGTAAATACCCAATAGTGCAATTGCTGGATCATAGGGCAGTTCTATTTTCAACATTTTGAGGAACCTCCATGCTGTTTTCCAGAGTGGCTGCACCAGCTTGCATTCCCACCAACAGTGTAGGAGGGTTCCCCTTTCTCTGCATCCTTGCCAGCATCTGTCATTTCCTGACTTGTTTATTTTAGCCATTCTGACTGGTGTGAGGTGATATCTCATTGTGGTTTTGATTTGTATTTCCCTGATGCCGAGTGATATGGAGCACTTTTTCATGTGTCTGTTGGCCATCTGGATGTCTTCTTTGCAGAAATGTCTGTTCATGTCCTCTGCCCATTTCTTGATTGGATTATTTGTTCTTTGGGTGTTGAGTTTGCTAAGTTCTTTATAGATTCTGGACACTAGTCCTTTATCTGATATGTCATTTGCAAATATCTTCTCCCATTCTGTCAGTTGTCTTTTGATTTTGTTAACTGTTTCCTTTGCTGTGCAAAAGCTTTTGATCTTGATGAAATCCCAATAGTTCATTTTTGCCCTTGCTTCCCTTGCCTTTTGCGTTGTTCCTAGGAAGATGTTGCTGCGGTTGAGGTCAAAGAGGTTGCTGCCTGTGTTCTCCTCAAGGATTTTGATGGATTCCTTTCGCACATTGAGGTCCTTCATCCATTTTGAGTCTATTTTTGTGTGTGGTGTAAGGAAATGGTCCAATTTCATTTTTCTGCATGTGGCTGTCCAATTTTCCCAGCACCATTTATTGAAGAGGCTGTCTTTTTGCCATTGGACATTCTTTCCTGCTTTGTCGAAGATTAGTTGACCATAGAGTTGAGGGTCTATTTCTGGGCTCTCTATTCTGTTCCATTGATCTATGTGTCTGTTTTTGTGCCAGTACCATGCTGTCTTGATGACGACAGCTTTGTAATAGAGCTTGAAGTCCGGAATTGTGATGCCACCAACGTTGGCTTTCTTTTTCAATATCCCTTTGGCTATTCGAGGTCTTTTCTGGTTCCATATAAATTTTAGCATTATTTGTTCCATTTCTTTGAAAAAGATGGATGGTACTTTGATAGGAATTGCATTAAATGTGTAGATTGCTTTAGGTAGCATAGACATTTTCACAATATTTATTCTTCCAATCCAGGAGCATGGAACATTTTTCCATTTCTTTGTGTCTTCCTCAATTTCTTTCATGAGTACTTTATAGTTTTCTGAGTATAGATTCTGTGTCTCTTTGGTTAGGTTTATTCCTAGGTATCTTATGGTTTTGGGTGCAATTGTAAATGGGATTGACTCCTTAATTTCTCTTTCTTCTGTCTTGCTGTTGGTGTAGAGAAATGCAACTGATTTCTGTGCATTGATTTTATATCCTGACACTTTACTGAATTCCTGTATAAGTTCTAGCAGTTTTGGAGTGGAGTCTTTTGGGTTTTCCACATATAGTATCATATCATCTGCGAAGAGTGATAATTTGACTTCTTCTTTGCCGATTTGGATGCCTTTAATTTCCTTTTGTTGTCTGATTGCTGAGGCTAGGACCTCTAGTACTATGTTGAATAGCAGTGGTGATAATGGACATCCCTGCCGTGTTCCTGACCTTAGCGGAAAAGCTTTCAGTTTTTCTCCATTGAGAATGATATTTGCGGTGGGTTTTTCATAGATGGCTTTGATGATATTGAGGTATGTGCCCTCTATCCCTACACTTTGAAGAGTTTTGATCAGGAAGGGATGCTGTACTTTGTCAAATGCTTTTTCAGCATCTATTGAGAGTATCATATGGTTCTTGTTCTTTCTTTTATTGATGTGTTGTATCACATTGACTGATTTGCGGATGTTGAACCAACCTTGCAGCCCTGGAATAAATCCCACTTGGTCGTGGTGAATAATCTTTTTAATGTACTGTTGAATCCTATTGGCTAGTATTTTGTTGAGTATTTTCGCATCTGTGTTCATCAAGGATATCGGTCTATAGCTCTCTTTTTTGGTGGGATCCTTGTCTGGTTTTGGGATCAAGGTGATGCTGGCCTCATAAAATGAGTTTGGAAGTTTTCCTTCCATTTCTATTCTTTGGAACAGTTTCAGGAGAATAGGAATTAGTTCTTCTTTAAATGTTTGGTAGAATTCCCCCGGGAAGCCGTCTGGCCCTGGGCTTTTGTTTGTTTGGAGATTTTTAATGACTGTTTCAATCTCCTTACTGGTTATGGGTCTGTTCAGGCTTTCTATTTCTTCCTGGTTCAGTTGTGGTAGTTTATATGTTTCTAGGAATGCATCCATTTCTTCCAGATTGTCAAATTTATTGGCGTAGAGTTGCTCATAGTATGTTCTTATAATAGTTTGTATTTCCTTGGTGTTAGTTGTGATCTCTCCTCTTTCATTCATGATTTTATTTATTTGGGTCCTTTCTCTTTTCTTTTTGATAAGTCGGGCCAGGGGTTTATCAATTTTATTAATTCTTTCAAAGAACCAGCTCCTAGTTTCATTGATTTGTTCTATTGCTTTTTTGGTTTCTATTTCATTGATTTCTGCTCTGATCTTTATGATTTCTCTTCTCCTGCTGGGCTTAGGGTTTCTTTCTTGTTCTTTCTCCAGCTCCTTTAGGTGTAGGGTTAGGTTGTGTACCTGAGACCTTTCTTGTTTCTTGAGAAAGGCTTGTACCGCTATATATTTTCCTCTCAGGACTGCCTTTGTTGTGTCCCACAGATTTTGAACCGTTGTATTTTCATTATCATTTGTTTCCATGATTTTTTTCAATTCTTCTTTAATTTCCCGGTTGACCCATTCATTCTTTAGAAGGATGCTGTTTAGTCTCCATGTATTTGGGTTCTTTCCAAACTTCCTTTTGTGGTTGAGTTCTAGCTTTAGAGCATTGTGGTCTGAAAATATGCAGGGAATGATCCCAATCTTTTGATACCGGTTGAGTCCTGATTTAGGACCGAGGATGTGATCTATTCTGGAGAATGTTCCATGTGCACTAGAGAAGAATGTGTATTCTGTTGCTGTGGGATGAAATATTCTGAAAAAATCTGTGATGTCCATCTGGTCCAGTGTGTCGTTTAAGGCCTTTATTTCCTTGCTGATCTTTTGTTTGGATGATCTGTCCATTTCAGTGAGGGGAGTGTTAAAATCCCCTACTATTATTGTATTATTGTTGATGTGTTTCTTTGATTTTGTTATTAATTGGTTTATATAGTTGGCTGCTCCCACGTTGGGGGCATAGATATTTAAAATTTTTAAATCTTCTTGTTGGACAGACCCTTTGAGTATGATATAGTGTCCTTCCTCATCTCTTATTATAGTCTTTGGCTTAAAATCTAATTGATCTGATATAAGGATTGCCACTCCTGCTTTCTTCTGATGTCCATTAGCATGGTAAATTCTTTTCCACCCCCTCACTTTAAATCTGGAGGTGTCTTCGGGCTTAAAATGAGTTTCTTGGAGGCAACATATAGATGGGTTTTGTTTTTTTATCCATTCTGATACCCTGTGTCTTTTGACAGGGGCATTTAGCCCATTAACATTCAGGGTAACTATTGAGAGATATGAATTTAGTGCCATTGTATTGCCTGTAAGGTGACTGTTACTGTATATGGTCTCTGTTCCTTTCTGATCTACCACTTGTAGGCTCTCTCTTTGCTTAGAGGACCCCTTTCAATATTTCCTGTAGAGCTGGTTTGGTGTTTGCAGATTCTTTCAGTTTTTGTTTGTCCTGGAAGCTTTTAATCTCTCCTTCTATTTTCAATGATAGCCTGGCTGGATATAGTATTCTTGGCTGCATGTTTTTCTCGTTTAGTGCTCTGAAAATTTCATGCCAGCTCTTTCTGGCCTGCCAGGTCTCTGTGGATAAGTCAGCTGCCAATCTAATATTTTTACCATTGTATGTTACAGACTTCTTTTCCCGGGCTGCTTTCAGGATTTTCTCTTTGTCACTGAGACTTGTAAATTTTACTATTAGGTGACGGGGTGTGGGCCTATTCCTATTGATTTTGAGGGGCGTTCTTTGAACCTCCTGAATTTTGATGCTCGTTCCCTTTGCCATATTGGGGAAATTCTCCCCAATAATTCTCTCGAGTATACCTTCTGTTCCCCTCTCTCTTTCTTCTTCTTCTGGAATCCCAATTATTCTAATGTTGTTTCGTCTTATGGTGTCACTTATCTCTCGAATTCTCCCCTCGTGGTCCAGTAGCTGTTTGTCCCTCTTTTGCTCAGCTTCTTTATTCTCTGTCATTTGGTCTTCTATATCACTAATTCTTTCTTCTGCCTCATTTATCCTAGCAGTGAGAGTCTCCATTTTTGATTGCACTTCATTAATAGCTTTTTTTATTTCAACTTGGTTAGATTTTAGTTCTTTTATTTCTCCAGAAAGGGCTTTTATATCTCTCGAGAGGGTTTCTCTAATATCTTCCATGCCTTTTTCGAGCCCGGCTAGAACCTTGAGAATTGTCATTCTGAACTCTAGATCTGACATATTACCAATGTCTGTATTGATTAGGTCCCTAGCCTTCGGTACTGCCTCTTGTTCTTTTTTTTGTGTTGAATTTTTCCGTCTTGTCATTTTGTCCAGATAAGAGTATATGAAGGGGCAAGTAAAATACTAAAAGGGTGGCAACAACCCCAGGAAAAAATGCTTTAACCAAATTAGAAGAGATCCAAAATCGTGAGGGGGGAGAAAGGGGATAAAAAGAGGTTCAAAAGGAAGAAAGAAAAAAAAAGAAAAAAGTAAAAAAAAAAAAAAGAAAAGAAAAGAATTAAAAAAAAAAAAAAGGAAAACACCTAAGAAAAATGTAAAAAAGGAAAAATATATATATTAGATAAACTAGTAAAAAATCGTTAAAAAAGAAAAAGGTAACAGTTAAAAAAAAAAAAAATTTTACCCGAAGGCGAGGAAAAAAAAAAAAAAAATGAAAAAGAAAAAAATTAAATTAACTGCAAGACTAAAAAAAAAATCACAGGGAAAAAGCCATGAGTTCCGTGCTTGGCTTTCTCCTCCTCTGGAATTCTGCTGCTCTCCTTGGTATTGAAACCGCACTCCTTGGTAGGTGAACTTGGTCTCGGCTGGATTTCTTGTTGATCTTCTGGGGGAGGGGCCTGTTGTAGTGATTCTCAAGTGTCTCTGCCCCAGGCGGAATTACACCGCCCTTACCTGGGGCCGGGGTGAGTAATCCGCTCGGGTTTGCTTTCAGGAGCTTTTGTTCCCTGAGCGCTTTCCGTAGAGTTCCGGAGGACGGGAATACAAATGGCGGCCTCCTGGTCTCCGGCCCGGAGGAGCCGAGAGCCCAGGGCCGCACTCCTCAGTGCACCCTCAGAGAACAGCGCCCAGTTCCTCCCGTCTGCCTGACCTCCGGCCGCGCTCCGAGCTCTCCGAGCCTGCGACCAGTTCAAGGTAACACCGAGCTGTGAGCTTACTGTCGGCTCTGTCTCTGTAGCCAGCTTTCCCGTTCCAATACCCGCAAGCTCTGCGACACTCAGACACCCCTGGTCCTTCTGTGACCCTGCGGGACCTGAGGCCACGCTGAACCCGCGTGGGCTTTGCCCCAGTTTAGCCTCTGGAGCGATGTCCCTCAGCGGAACAGACTTTTAAAAGTCCTGATTTTGTGCGCGGTTGCTCCGCCGCTTGCCGGGAGCCGGCCCCTCCCCCCGGGGTGTATCTTCCCGTCGCTTTGGATTCACTTCTCCGCCGGTCCTACCTTTCAGAAAGTGGTTGTTTTTCTGTTTCCAGAATTGCTGTTCTTCTTCTCTTCGATCTGCCAATGGATTTCCAGGTGTTTGCAATCTTTAGATAAGCTATCTAGCTGATCTCCGGCTAGCTGAAGCAGTCTCAGCCTGCTACTTCTCCGCCATCTTGACTCCTCCTCTCTCAATCTGTATATTTTCTTTGGTAAAGTATCTGTTCAAAAATTTCACTTGTTTTTTGTAATTGTGTTGCTTATTTTTTGTTGTTTAAAAGTTATTTATATATTTTGAATACAAGTCCTTTGTTGTGTATCTGATTCACAGATATTTTCTGTATATCTGTGACTTGGCTTTCTAAAATTTTCATAGTATCTTGTTCAGCATAGAATTTTTATATTTTGATGGAGTCAAATTTATCAGTATTACCATATATGGATTGTGCTTTTGTGTTTTATATAAGAAACTTTTGTCTAGGGCACCTGGGTGCCTTAGTCAGTTAAGTGTCTGTCTTTGGCTCAGGTCATGATCCCAGGGTCCTAGGATCGAGCCCCACATTGGGCTCCTGCTCATCAGGAAGTCTGCTCATTCTCTCTCTCTCCCTCAAATAAGTAAATTAAAAAAAAAAAAATAAACAAAAAGAAACCTTTGTCTAACCCAAGATTATAAACATTTTCTCCTATATTTTCTTCTACATATATCCAATTTAGTTTTTACATTGGGTTTTGATTCTATTTTGAGTTAATTTTTGTGTATGCTACAGGTAGGTATAAAGGTTTTCTTATTTTTTTGGTTTATATATTTATTTCATATGGATATCCAATTGTTTCAGCATCATCTTTTGAAAAGAATATAATTTCTCCATGAATCATGTTTTCACCTTTGCTAAGTATCAGCTGACCCATATCTATATATATGGGTATATCTCTCATCTGGTCTGTTTTATTATTTGACGTGTCTTCCTTTCACCAATTCCACATTGCCTTTAAAACTGTAGATTTAGGGGGTGCCTGGGTGGCTCAGTGGGTTGGGGCCTCTGCTTTCGGCTCGGGTCATAGTCCTGGGGTCCTGGGATCAAGCCCCGCATCGGGCTCTCTGCTCAGTGCAGAGTCTGCTTCCCTTCCTCTCTCTCTGCCTGCCTCTCTGCCCACTTGTGATCTCTGTCTGTCAGATAAATAAATAAAATCTAAAAAACAACAACAACAACAAAATCTTGTGGCTTCATAGTAAGCCTTGAAACCAGATGTTGTGAATCCGCTGACGTTGTTCTTTTGAAAAACTTTTTATTATTCTATTTTCCTTGTCTTTTTGTATAGATCTTTGTACGAGCCCTTCAATACCTATAAAACTATTTCAAGCAATAAGATTGGAATTGCATTTAATCTCTAGATCAATATACAAATTGATGTTGTAATAATACTGATTTCTCTCATTCATGAATGTGGTATATTTCTCCAGTTATTTCAGCTAACTTTGATTTTTTTCATAAATGTTTTATAGTTATCACCCTCAATTTTAATTGTTAAATATAAAAATAAGAATAGTTTTAACCTATTTCTTGTACTAACCTAGTTCCTTGTATGATTTTCTACTTATTTTGTTAGTTTATAGGGTTTTTATTGTATATGTGTGGGACACCCTTAAAAGAAATTCAGAAACCTTGCCCATTAATTAGTGGCTATGATTTGGAGACTAACTTGAGTAAAAAGTTTGATACTTCTCTTAATACTAACACAAGAATTTTAGAAGGCAATAGAGATTAGTGTCGTCTAGCATAGAGTCAGACAAACAAAATCTGTCTTCAATACCATGTGAACATGAGTAACTTATTTAGTCTCTCTAGGCTTCTAAACTCCCATTAGAGCAATGGAGATGACAGCATACTTTTATGTATAAAGATTTTGTGAGAATTCAATGAAGTTTCAGGTAAATCCTATATGACAAACCCACAGTGGTGAAACACTAAAATCTTTTCCTCTAAGATAAGGAAAAAGATTAAAATGCCCAACCTCACCATCTCAACATAGTACTGGAAGTCCAACCAGAGCAATTAGGCAAGAGAAAGAAATAAAAAGCATCTGAGTTGGACAGCAAGAAATAAAATAGTCTCTATTTGGAGATGTTATGATATTATACATAGAAAATCTTAAAGGCATTTTGTGCTTATGGATTGGCAGAATTGATATTTTTAAAATATCCATGTTATCCAAAATAATCTATAGATTTGATTCCATCTCTATTAAAATTCTATCAATGGCATTTTTCACAGAAACAGACAAAACAAACCTAAAATTTGTGTGAAGCTACAAAAAGATTTTGAATAGTCAAAGCAATATCAATGAAGAACGGAACTAAAGGCATTACACTTCCTGATTTCAAACTGTAGTACAAAGCTACAGTAATGAAAACAATATGGTACTGAGATGAAAAGACATATATATATATATAGGTCAATGGAATGGAATAGAGAACCCACAAATAAATCCACACATGTATGGTCAATAAACTTAAAAGAGCCAAGAATATACAATGGGGAAACAGTCTCTCAAAAAAAAAATGGTGTTAGGAAAACTGGAGAACCACATGGAAAAGAATGAAACTGCACCACTATCTTATACCATGCATGCAAACCTACTCAAAATGGATTAAATATTTGAACCTAAAACCTGAAACCATAAACCTCTTAGAAGAAAATATAAGCAGTAAGCTCTTTGGCATCACTTTTGCCAATGATATTTTGGATTTGACACCGCAAAAAAGGCAACAAAAACACAAATTAGCAAGTGGGACTACATCAAACTAAAAAGCTTCTACACAGCAAGGGAAACTGTCAACAAAGTGAAAAGGCAACCTACCAAATGGGAGGAAATATTTGCAAAGTAGTCTTTCTAACAAACAGTGTTGGAACAACTGGAAATCCACATGCCAAAAAATGAATCCAGCCTCCATACCTTACAGCAATATTATCTCAGAGTGGATCATAAGCCTAAATGTAAAATACAAAACCGTATCCTCCCAGAAGATAAGAGAAAAACTAAATAACCTTGGATATGGCAATGACTTTTTAAACACAAAACCAAGTCACTATCCATGAAAGAAAGTAGATTTTATTAATAAAGAAGCTAGATTTTATTAAAATTAAAACAAACAAACAAGCAAAACAACAACAACAACAACAAAAAACCCCTTTTGCTCTGCATATGCATGGTCGAGAATAAGAAGACAAAGCACAAGCTTGGAGAAAATTATTTGCAAGAAACATAACTGATAATGGACATTTATCCTAAATAGATGAAAAAACTCCTAAAACTCAACAATAAGAAAACAAACAACCTAACTAAAGAATGGTCAAAGGAACAAAAGAGCTGAAAAGACTGCTAACTGAAACAGATATACACATGGCAGGTAAGCATTGGAAAAGATGTTCAATATCATATGTTATTAGGGAATTCCAAGTCAACAATGAGCTAACACTACACGTCTAACGAGAATGGCTAAGATCCAAAACACTGACAACACCAATGGCAAACGATATGGAGCAACAGGAACTCTCATCCAGTACTGGTGGGAATGCAAACTACAACAGCGATTTTGGAAAACAGTTTAGCAGTTTCTTATAAAACTAAATGTACTCTTAACCATATAACCTAGCAATCACATTCTTTGGTATTTACCCAAAGGACTTGGAAACTTATGTCCACAGAAAAACTTTCATTTGGATTTTATAGCAGCTTTATTCATAATTGCCCAGATTTGGAAGCAACCAAGACGCCCTGAAATAGGTTAATGCAGAAATAAATTTGTGATTCATCTAGACAATGGAATAATATTTAGCACTAAAAAGGAATGAGATACCAAGCCATGAAAAGACATGGAGGAATTTTAAATGTATGTTACAAACTAAAAGAAGTCAGTTTGGCAAAGCTACATACTATATGATCCCACCTATATAATCTTGTAAATAAAGCAAAACATGGAGGCAATAAAATGATCAGTGGTTGTCAGGGGTTGGGGGAAGAGATGAATAGGCAGAACTTAAGATTTTTAGGGCAATGAAAGTACTCTGTATGATACTATGAGGACTGACGCATGTCATTATACTTTCGTCCAAATCCACAGAATGTCCAAGAGTGAGCCATAATGTAAATTCTTGTTTATGTTATGATTTGCGTGACATATTATGTCAATGTAGATTCCTCAGTTGTAACAAATGTACCACTCTCATGGGGGATGTTGATAATGGGAGAGGCTATGCATTTCTGGGAGGAGGGGGGTATGGGAAATCTCTCTACCTTCCTTTCAACTTTGTTGAAGCCTAATATTGCTTTAAAAATAAAATTTATTAATTACTTTATTAATTGTCAATTATTAATTTTAAAGGTCTAATGTAAAAATGAAAATCTGGTATATAAAAAAGAAATTCCAAAATAAGTCTAATTTGAAAATGTCTTATTAGTGAACCTTTTCATTTAGCTCTGGTCAACAGTTGATTAATATTATTTCAATGTTTTTTGTATAAACACTATAGTCAGAATCTCCAGGATATTAATTAGGTAGAAACTGTAGTGCATCTGTCAACTAGTGGCATATCATAATATAAAATACACCTAAGAAAGGAACCACTAGGAGACATTTACACTCAAATTACCAGATTTATCTGATTTTGAAAATTTGACAGTTTTTTTTTTAAGCAACATTGGCAAGGACCAGAGGAGAAACATTAAAGCTACAGTATTTTTTAAAAGGAAAACCGTGAAGTCAGTGAAAATGCCCATGGTTTATAAACTTGAAGACACACAAATGGATCTGGCATTCATATTTTCAGAACTCTGATGGATTTTAATCTCCGGATTTGGAGATACATTTAATGCATACATTTAATTAAACTGCCAAAGCCCCTTTGCATTAGATTCTCTTGCTTATTAGATCTGCCATGAGGTGGTGCTGATACTTTTCGACGCCAGAAATGAGTTGACTAGCTCTGTGGCAAGACTGAGTACAGGAAGCACATCAGCAACATTTTTTAAAGAAATGGACTGTCGTCATCAATTCTTTAGTTTAGACATCTGGACTATTGTGAGTATAAGCATCCCAATTACCTATGAAGTAGCAAAAAACAAAAAACAAAAAAACACGCCTCATTGTGTACCTAATTTTGTTATTTTTGTATTATTATTAACTTTAATTTTTTTTTTTAAAGCAAAGAAGAAGACAAGTGAGGAAAAGTGTAGGGACCACCCATGATCTATTTCTTTCTTTCTTTTTCTTTTTTTTTTTTTTTTTAAGATTTTATTTATTTATTTGACAGAGATCACAAGTAGGCAGAGAGAGGGGGGAAGCAGGCGCTCTGCTGAGCAGAGAGCCCGATGCGGGGCTCCATCCCAGGATGCTGGGATCATGACTTGAGCTCAAGGCAGAGGCTTTAACCCACTGAGCCACCCAGGTGCCCCCATGATCTATTTCTATGCTTCTTTCTAAGATACCTGTCCCCCTCAGAATAGCAGAATGATCTACACTAGAGGAACTTTAAATGTATGTTACAAAGTAAAAGAAGCCAGTGTGGCAAAGCTACATACTATATGCAGCAGTATCCTTTTTTGGAGTCTTGTTTTCTAAATCTTCCAGAATATGAAAACCACATTTCCATGACAAACCACATGTCACTTCTGAATTCGTGGTCGGTCTCAGACATTTCTTCAGGGAGCTAATACAGATAAGACCTGAGTTGTGATCAGTAGATAGCTAACTGTGTAGATCAGTTTTTCATAATTCAAACTATGTTCAGAAGATTCACAGCTATAATGCTACCTGCTGAATTAAAAAAAAAAAAAGGACTCTAGCACTGCAGTGAGAATGTGACCTGCAGGCAGTGTTATAAGAGCTCAGTAGGTCTTAGGTCTTCCATGGTGTGAACATTACATAAATGTGATTTTAGCTACTTATTCACACGTGTGGCCATGCTTAACCATTTAGTCTTGAAGAATTTTCAGGTCATTTATTATTTTCCTAATGGTAGGAAGGATTTAACAGACTGAATATATTTTTTTCCAAAACATAGACCCCACAGGAAAAAAATAAAAACAACAAAGCTCAAGACAATAGACATTTTCTAAGCTTGTAAGCAAAACTCAAATGATATGAAAATTTTAATTAGGTTCTTTTCCTGGATTTGCCACTGAACTATGAAATTTTAAGTAAGTCATAGTCCACCAGCATTTTATTTCTGTTGTGTTTTCTATCTTCATCATCTTAATGAAAGGAACATTTTTTCTCTTGGATAATTCTTTGGTATTACTGACCAGAAATGCACAAAGTATGAAAACAATAACCTCTTCTAGCAATCACAATTCCACATACACACACGGACACACTGCAGCGTATCCATTTTCAGCAGTATTTAAGAGGAAAGTATTTAAAGTTGTGGGAACAAACTTTTAATGATTGACTATTGACTATTGAGATGAAAATTGTTGTGCAGAATTTGACTTGTGAAGAGTCAAAGGAACTGTCACTCTTAACTCTTGTGTGGAGAGACATAGAAATTATTTCGTCATGTGGCCTGTGATTCCATTTCTTCAAATACAGAATGGGAATAGTACTACCTTATAGAATATTATGAAGATAAAATTACATGGTTAACATGAAAGGGCTTAAAAAAAGGAAAAAAATACTCTGCAGTTAATGCTTATAGTTATAGCGATCCTGTGTAAGTGCTTCTGTGTGCCAGACAATGTTATATGCATTATCTCTTTTAGATATTATCTGCCTAATTTTATAGAAAAGAAATGTTAAGAATGCTGAATGAGCTTATCATGTCACCCAGAAGAATGTAGAGCTGGAATGTGTGCACAGATCTGGATGGATTCTAAGTCCATGAGCTTTTTTTTTTTTTTTTATTATGCCTTTTATAAAATAATCTTCTTAGATTCATTTTGGCCTTGAAATCTGTTTTTCTAATATTACCTAATAATATGTGTTAGCATTTACTTTAGATAAAAAAATTGACTTTATTATATCTGATTAGACAAGAGACATCCCAATAGAAAAGCCTAACAGAACTTCCAGTTTGTGTTTTTACCTTTGCAAATACAAAAATTATGGAACATGCCTAGGGCATGCAGTTAGTTGGTACAAGAGTAATTACCAAATCTGTCTATTATAAATGCTATTAATATGACTCTTAATTATATATCTTACATGGAGTAGTGTTATATATCTTTTCTTTTTAGCCAAGTCATTAGCACCTAGAATTCTGGCTCTGTGCATTATCAGATTTACCATGTATGGACATACAATAGCCATTCTTTATTTGTTCACTGAATGATTGAATAAATATGAACACATATGGAGTACATCCTTTAGAAGCAGGCTTGCTTTTAAAGATGATGCACAGAATTATGAGCCCTTTAGATGTTCTTCTGCGTCTTAACAATATATTCTTAAGAGTAGAGTTAATGCCAGCAAATGAACATATTTTTGGTATGAGTTTTACCAAGTTTATTGGTTGGCCTTGAATGGCTGCAGAATAAATCTGGACTTTTTACAGCAAATTTTAAAATATTTAGAATCTATATTGATATTTCTGCAGATACCAAACTTGAAAGGCATAGGATGTAAAGATAATGAATAACATGTTGCACTGTAAGGAGAGCCAGAGACCTTGCCGTAACTAGATAGTTAGGTACATGGAGATGACAACATGGTGAATGAGAGCCATAGAGCGCTGAGGGCAGAGTTCACTGTGAACAGGTGACTGAGTTTGTGTCCATGCATATAAAATAATGAAGCCAGGGTCTTAAACTGTGACTGTTGGCTTTTAAAGAGCTTCTGAGTTAGTGTGGTTAAAGAACTTAGCACTTAGAATTGAAGTAATATACCTCAGAGGTTGTTAAATAATCACTTGGGCTTAATGACTTCTGAAATGCTTTATTGTGGTTTATTCCTCAATATAAAGAAACTACTAGAACTCCTAAAGATGTCATAAGTACATCTCAGATTCAAGAATAAACTTAAAGGAAAGTTTCATTTATTGAAACACAAAAGAGACTTAACACTCTTTTTCTCTGTGTCACTTAGTATTATTAAGTATTATTAAGTATCAAATGGTATTAGATATTTAAAACTAACCAAATATATAACAAAACCAAATTTAAAAAAATATAAATGAAAGCAAACAACTTTTTCTACTAACTTCTGAGTAGCCAATGACCCTTAGATAGTATCTAGAAAGCCAATAAGAAACAGTAGAAAGAGAACAGCACTGAGTCACAAAATACTGTGTCCCCTCCCTAAGTCTCCCACTAATTAGTTGAGTGAGCTTAACAAAGTGTTAACCATTCCATTAGATGAAGATGTGACAGCCCATTATATAAGAAGTGCTTCTAGCACTATATTCTATTACTTAATTCTGTGATCCAAAGAATGTCAAATGCAAATGACATGACTTTATTGCCTCCATGATAGACAATTCTTAATTATTCAAAAATATAGTATACTTTACCAATTCAAAGTACTAGAAACTTGTACAAAGAAAAGATAAACCTTTGAAAACAAATTTACCTAATCCATCCTTGGTGCATCCAGATTATCTGTAAAAACCTGGTAAGTGATCCAGAGCTTCCTTTTCCAACATGGATTGAGATACTTTGAGAAAATATAGGTCTTAGAGAATGATTTTGCTTTAATGATAGCTTTTCTAGAGACAGCAGCCTACCCATTTACAATTTACTCCCTGTCCCTTTCCTTTTCCTGCTTTTCCTCCTGTCTCCTCCACTTTAGAGCTCTCATTTTCACTCTGTCTGGTTTCATTCTTCCTATATAATTTTCTCTTTTATCAATAATTAGAAGCACCTTGTGCCAGCATCTCACATCCAACTGAATGTATTACAGTTTTCCTTACAGTAGAAATATAATTCGTATCTTTTTGAAAATACTTTCTAGTGTCTTTCCAGAATGGCTTTAGAATATCCTATCTCAGCTTAAGCACAAAATGTCTTCTTTTACAGAAAGAATTTACGAAACCTCTTAATGGGGGTTAATTTACATATCATCAAAATTTATGTACAAGTAAAAAGACATGTCTTGATGACTTTTTAGATTGTCTTTGTAGAGGTCTATCCTCTTTTGGGGTCTTATTTCCTAATCTTAGGGGTCTGTCCTCTTTAGAGATTAGCAGCAACTCTATATTTAAACAGATAACACGATACTTACAAGCATTTCAGATATCTGAGGCAATCTCATGACCTAGGCTTATTCTCGAAGTACCCGTATCTTATTTAACCAATATAACCATCAAGTGGGGAAATTTTTGGTTGAATCAGGATTTTTGGCACTTCTGTGATCATACTGTATATATAAATGCAACCTTGGCTTTTGGTTAGACCATCCTGGAACTTATGTCCTATAATTTAATTTTATTCCTCATTTCATATCAGTGGAAATTGGTTGATTTGGTCTTTGATGTTGTTGTTCCAGATTCATGAGTAGATGGTAGAAAACTAGAAGTGGGGGATGTGTATAAGACACAAGACTAATAATTAAGCAGAATAATAAAACAGGGAAGAATAACATATTAAAATAGTCCATATAGATATACTAACTCATGAGCAGGTAAAAATAACAACAACAACAAAAACACCCCAAAAGAGAACCCTTTATCTTGCTCATTGGATATCTTCTTTATGTATAAGGGAATTTTGGTAAACATGCAGTATAACCAGAGGCGACACAAACATTTTTTTTTTAATGAATTTTTTTTTTAAAGATTTTATTTATTTAACAGAGAGAGATCACAAGTAGGCAGAGAGACAGGCAGAAAGAGAGGAGGAAGCAGGCTCCCTGCTGAGCAAAGAGCCCGATGAGGGGCTTGATCCCAGGACTCTGGGATCATGACCCGAGCTGAAGGCAGAGGCTTTAACCCACTGAGCCACCCAGGTGCCCCCACACAAACATTTATCCATATTGCTATAGAGGAGGAAATTATGCATGAGTAGTGAATTGTATTGGATTATTCTGACAGCCTCTTCCAGCTCTAAAAATCGGAATTTGTGTATTCCCAGCCCTTAGTTTACATGACGATTGTAAGTAGGAATCATCCTTTTTGATCCCACACTCTATAAGCACCTCAGTGAGGTCTCCCCTCACTTTTTCTGGTATCATTTTTTCCCCCAGGGTACTCTCAAAGTACTTCATTAATGTCTTGTATTTTGACTTACTTGCCCTCTGTACACCCATAGCTTTGTTTTTCCCTGGTCTTGGAAATTTGCTACTAGAGTGCTCTCCCTTCTACGTAATTAGTCCCCATCACAACCTTAAACAAGCCCTCTTTACTTTCCAGTTCCAGTACCAGAAACCTTCCCTTATCTATATCAGAAGGCATTGCTTTCATTTTCTGTCTCTCTTACAGCATCATTTAATAAACCTTTTTTTAATCTCACATGATAGCAGTGGTCTCCAAACTTTAACAGGCATTAAGTATCACCTAGGGTTTTTTAAAAGAGTTTGTTTGGAGGGCTTGTATGGTTCACTCAGTAGGACTAGGTCCATGAATTGACATTTCTAACAAGCCCAGAAATGATGCTTATGATGCTCACAGATCACACTTTGAAAATGACAATACAGTCTAAGAGTAGGAGTTTAGCTTCTCAAAGTTCAGGACAAGATTGTTTTTCATCTTTATATTCCCCAGAGTTCCTTGTTTTTAGGAAATGTTTTATGAATTAAGAGCCAAAGTCAAGTGGAATTTAATCATGCTTATTTTCTAGCTCATGAAACCCCCATGGTGGTAATTTCATAAAAATTAAAAAAAAAAAAGAGGCAATTCAACTGCAAAAGGAGCTTCTGTCTATTCTGTTTATGAGAACAACACATTTGACCAAAAAATGTCCTTTTTCACACAGAGGAAAACAAACTGCAGAAGGCAAAACAGAAATGAAGAGAACACATTTATATTCCATGTAAAGAGAACTACCATGTTCTGGAAAATCCAAATTTATTAATTCCTAATAGAATTAGAAGAAAAAACAAGAATAATTCAATGTATAAAAGAAAAATAATTTGACAAAATTGATAATTATAATGTAATCACATAAAGGTAATCTGGAACTCTTTCTCTTTGGAATTAAAGCATGCAATCTTCCAAACCTAACGAGCATATACCCCCCTGAACCTCACAGATGTTGTGCCAGTGTGGTATCTATCTCTGAATTTGTTCAGTATTGCACTTTCACTTAGAAGCTGTTCTCACAACAACCTCAACTCTAATTTTTTTAGTTTATTAAAGTGCATGGTGGTTTTTTGTTTCCGTTCCTTTCTCCCTCTCTCCCTTCCTTCCTTCCTCCTATCCTTCCTTTCTTCCTTGGTGTTCTTATTGATTGAATAAAGTCTTGCCATGCCTTGCTACACTTAAAGAATCAAGACATGGATAGGTCTGAAATAGTAACATCATTTTTTTTTTTTTTAATAAAGTGACTAGTTTGGGGCGCCTGGGTGGCTCAGTGGGTTAAGCAGCTGCCTTCGGCTCAGGTCATGATCTCGGGGTCCTGGGATCAAGTCCCGCATCGGGCTCTCTGCTCAGCAGGGAGCCTGCTTCCCTCTCTCTCTCTCTGCCTGCCTCTCTGTCTACTGTGATCTCTCTCCGTCAAATAAATAAATAAAATCTTTAAAAAAAAATAAATAAAGTGACTAGTTTGTTTTTTCCAACAACCCAAAGCAACAGATAGAAATAGAGACACAGTAATCCACAATTCTGCTCACAAGACTTGAATTCTCAAATCATCAGAATCTGGCCAAACTAGAGGAAGCTGCCCTTTCTACTCAGTTTCCATGTTGTCTTGGAAATGCTTAGTTTGGTTTCAAAAAAGTTTGTTTATGTTTTAACACAGTCAAAAGTTAGAACTTTTCCTTGTGTCTTTCTTTAACAACTTTCTCATATCTGTATAATATTATGTTAATATTTAATTAATTTATTTGTTTATCACTTCCAACCCTCCCCACCCTGGCTTAATTTTATCTTTGCATTAGGAATTTTTAATCTTGTTCCCTCAGTGAAACCGTTTCCTCTACAGAATTCTGGCCCAGAGTAGATTTGCAAATTAAAGTCTTAAAATATTTTGAGGGTACTAGGAGAGAATAAAACACAGCATTTTGTTTCCACCTTGCCCCTTTATAACTATAACTATATGTGTGATTTTTGAAATGAATATAATAATAATAATAATAATGAAATTTTTAAATAAAATAAATAAAAGTATATATTTTAACTAAATTACTAGTTGTGAGTGCTCACCTTTCCTTTCTTGCCAATGGAAAGGTGAAAATATACACACTGATGTAAAGTTGAAAAAAAAATGGTTTTCAATCTCTATATTACCTATGAAAATATATACACTGATGTGAAGATGAAAAAAAAATGTTTTTCAATCTTTTATTGGCTATTTCCATGGAGGAATTGTGCTAGTGATTCTTAAATATCGTTTCAGAGTAGCAGTATCAGCATCAGAATCACCCGGGACTTGTTAGAAATGCAAATTATCATACCCCACCTTATGCCTATTAAATAAGATGCTCTGGCCGTGTGACAGCATCTCTTTTGTTTAGTTTTATAATTATTTTTTTTTTACAAGCACTTGTGGTGCTTCTGATGCATACTAAAGTTTTCACTGCTCCATATACAGTAGAGATGGAATGGATTGAGAATTGTTTAAGTGATTAGTGGACAACTGATTAGACATCTGAAGTAATATGGCTCAGTAGGAAGCAAGTAGGAGGTGTCTTCCATTCATTCCCACTCTGGATCTTTTATTATTTATTTTTTTAAAGATTTTGTTTATTTATTTGACAGAGAGATTGAGAATATGCAGGGGGAGCCTCACAGGGAGAGGGAAAAGCTGGTTCGTCACTGAGCAGGGAACCCATCATGGGGCTCTATCTCAGGACCCTGGGATCATGATCTGAGCTGAAGGCAAAGATATAACTGACTGAGCCACCCAGGTGCCCCTGGTTCCTTTATACAGAGAATTATAGTTTGTTTCTATCCAGAGAGGTCACCCACATCTAAGGGTGACTGAGATAACTGAAATAGTTTCCTATCCTGCTCCACATCCCCAACCACAATCAGTATCTTGCCTTCTTTATTCATTCTGGAGACTGCAACTTCCACAATGCAACATGGCCACAGTTGAAATGGATTGCAAATTATATTTAAGTATTTGTCAGTTGATTTTTGTGAGTGATGTAAGATACCATTGCATTCTTTTACATGTGGGTATTTCATTTTCCCAATACCATTCACTGAAGACATTATCTCTTCTCCATTGTATATTCTTTGCATACTTGTCAAATATTAGATAACTGGTTGGATTTATTTCTGGACTCTCTATTCTTTTCCATTGGTCCATGCATCTGCTTTTATATAAGTACCATACTGTTTTGATTACTATAGCTTTGTAAAATAATTAGAAATCAGGAAGCCTTTTACTCAATTCTTCTTTCCCAAGATTGCTTTGGCAATCTTGGAACCACAAAATGTTCCATACAAATTTTGGAATTGCTTTTTTTCCTTTCTGTGAAAAACGCCATTAAGATTTCGATAAGAATTATATTGACTTTGCAAATTGATTTGGGTAGTATGGGCATTTTAATATTAATTTTTCTCAATCCATGAATGTGTGGTGTCTTTCCATTTATTTCTGTCTTCTTCAATTTCTTTCATCAATGTTTTGTAGTTTTCAGGTGTACAGGTCTTTCATCTCCTTGGTTAAATTTATTTCTAAGTGTTTTACACCCTTAGATGATATCCTGAATGGAGTTGTTTTATGGATTTCCTTTTTAGGTAGATTATTGTTGATACAAAGAAACAAGTGTTTTGTGTATGTTAATTTTATATCTTGCAACTTCATTGAATTCACTTATTAGTTCTAGCAGTTTTTTTGTGTGTGTCTTTAGGGCTTCTTAGATATAGGAATTTGTAATTTTCAAACAAATATAATTTAAATTTTCCTTTCTGATTTAGATGCCTTTGATTTCTTTTTTTTCCCCTCTTCTTGTTCTTTTTACTTTTATTTTAATATTATTATTATTATTATTATCATTATCATTATTATTATTTGGCCTGATTGCTTTTGCTCTAGTACTTCCAGTACTGTGTTGAATAGAAGTGGGCAGAGTAAGCATCCTTGCCTTGTACCAGATCTTGGAAGAAAAGCTTCAGTTTTCCCCATTGATTATGATGTTAACTGTGGGCTTTTCATAAATGGCCTTTATTATGCTAGAGAAATGCTTTTTATTTCTAAGGTTTGGTAGGTTGTACTTTCATTTGCATTTATTTTGAGATATTTTCAAAATCCTCTTTTGATTTATTCTTTGACTCACTGGTTTTTCAAGAGTATTCTTTCCTGTTATTGATTTCTAGTTTTATTCCATTGTTACTAAAGAAGATACAATCTTCTTAAATTTGTTAAGATTTGTTTCATGACCCAACATGTGATCTTTCCTGTGGAGAGATCACGTTAAACAGGAGAATGTTACTTGTGTGCTTGAAAGGAATGT
Source organism: Mustela erminea (assembly GCF_009829155.1). Classification (NCBI taxonomy): domain Eukaryota; kingdom Metazoa; phylum Chordata; class Mammalia; order Carnivora; family Mustelidae; genus Mustela; species Mustela erminea. The sequence goes on along the minus strand of NC_045627.1, from coordinate 33,458,376 downwards.
ATAGTCCCCCACTGTTGGGTAAAAATGTTTTATATATGTTTGTGAGGCCCTGAAACTGTAAAACTCCTAGAAGAAAACATGGGTAAAAATTCTTGGCATTGGCCCTGGCAATGACTATTTGGATACAATACAAAAGCTCAGGCAACAAAAGAAAAAGAAAGAGAAAAAGAAAAAAACAATTTTAAGTACATCAAGCTAAAAAGTTTTTGGACAGAAAAGAAATGATTGACAAAATGAAAAGGTAACCCTAGGAACTGGAAGAAAATATTTGCAAACCATCTATGCAATAGGGGACTAAAATGCAAAATACATAAAGAATTCATACAACTCAATAACAAAAAACAAACAATCCAATTAAAAATAGGAAAGGAAAGGGATTTGAATAGTCATTTTTCCAAAGACATGGAAATGGTCAACATAATATATGAAGAAGTATTCAACATCACCAGTTATCAGGGGAAAGCAAATCAAAACCACAATGAGATATTACTCACATTTCTTAGGATGGCTACTATCAAAAAGCTAAATGATAACAAATGTTGGTGAGGTTATGGAGAAAAGAGAGCCATTGTACACTGTTGGTGGAGATGCCAGTTGGCAGAGACATTAGGGAGAGAGTTAAAATTCCTCAAAAAGTTAGGATAAAATTACCATATAAACCAGCAATCCCACTTCTGGGTGTATACCCATGGAAAATGAAATCACCTCAAATTGATGTCTGAGCTTCCATGTTCATTTCAGTATTATTCACAATATACCAGAAAACAAGTATCAAACAGATGAATGGATAAAGAAATTGTAATACACACACACATACACACAATGGACTATATTATTCAGCCTTAAAAGAAGAAGTCCTGTCATTTGCAACAACATAGGTAAACCTGGAGAACATTATACTAAGTGAAAAATCCAAGCACAGGAAAAAAAATCTTCACAATTTCACTTATATGTAGACTCTAAACAAGTCAAATATATAGAAGCAGAAAGTAGAAAGGTAGTTACTAGGGAGCTGGGGGAAATGGGGATATGTTGGTCCAAGGGCACAAAGCTGGAGTTATGTAGAATGAATAAATCTAGAAGTATAATGTAGAGCATGATGACTGTAATTAATAATACTGTATTAAATACTGATAATGTGCTAAGGGAGCAACTATAAAGTACTTTCATCTCACACAAACACAAGGTAACAGGATGAGAGATAGGTATATTAATTAATGTGAGTATAGTAATCATTTTACTACATAAAAATCAAATCATCATGTTTTACACTTAATATAGATCATTTTTTATTAAATATAGAAGTGTTTTTAAAAGAAAAGGATTGGGGAAAACATATAACATCTTAGATGAAGTACATTTTAAGAAAAGCAGTAAAATACCACTGCTGTGGGAAAAAGAAAAATCGGGATGTTTAAAATAATCCAGAAATAAATTTACCTATTTTACTAAAATGATTAGGGAAGCAGGAAAATATACAGCCTTACTTAAGCTGAGTTCCACTGACAAGATCAGAGAGGGAATATATGGCTCTACCCAGGTAAATATTGATAGAAGTTAAAGGAAGCCTATACACCCATTTCTGTGAAACATGTTGAACTGAGGTAGAGATTTCCTCATTTAAATCAATGAAAACCAAATTAGGGTCTAAAGAAAGATCTAATAACATAAGAAGGATTTGGTGTTTTAAGATTACAAAGATTAATAATTGTTTTAGGAAGGGATTTTTTCTAGAATGTATACCCTTCACTTTCTCAGTAATATAAAGAATCAGGAAATGAAATTACTGAGGAGGTGAAAGGTGATGTAAAATGGTCATTTGCTTGTAAAAAATATGTGACAACAGATGGCAATTGAACTTATTGTGGTGATCATTTTATAATGTATATAGATATTGAATCACTATGTTGTACACCTGAAAATAATATGATATTGTATACCAGTTATACTTCAATTATTTTTTAAAAATGGTCTTTTGTAGAGATATAGGTTGTTAGCAAAAGAAACCTCGGGTAAGAGAGAATATTGGAAAATTAAAATATATGAAAATTATAAAAGTATTCATGAGAGATGGTAAAAACAGATCGCCAGAAGTGTAATCCAACCGGTGACTTAGAGAACAACTTAGAAAAGCTCACTAACAATGCAGATTAATCAAAGGTATAATAGATTTTCAGGGAACAAAACAACGATGCCATTTATAGATAGTTGAGAATCAAACTCAAACAAACTGATCAAAAGGAATAATAAAATTATAATAAAGAACTGCTTTTATAATAATAGATTTTGAGTTTTTGCGGGGAGTGGCTAGCAATCCTGTACTGGAGGAAGAAAGGTGCTCCAAGCTTTGCTGTGAAAGAGAGAAGGCAAGTAGGTCAACACTCCAAAAGGAAGCCCTTTAGCTCTTCTTTGCTCTTGCTTTTATTGATCCTTCAGGATAATCACAAATCCTTATCAATGTTTCTCAAGCACCGGATGTGTGACAAGCAGTCACAGGAAAGATACTATATGCTAATCTGCGTGCTCTACTACACATAGCCTGAGGAATAATGCATTTTAGATCACAAAGTTGCTGTCTGGGCTGAGAAAGCTTGGGGGAAGGCGACTCCTACAGCGTTCCAGCGGCAGAGTGGTCAGGCAGGCCTTAGCATTCCAAAGGCCTAGGCCCTTCTCTGAAAGCTTTCTTCATCCCCAGCGACTTGGCATCGCTGATTTCATGCTCCACATTAACCCCAATAAGTTTTTAAGTTTTAAAAGGATCACTGTTTCATGGAAAGTTCCATGTCTAGAAATACACTGCTAGATTTTAAAATTACAATAATAAAGACATATCCGTTAGTGTGGGAAGAGTGAGGGAAGTTACTTAAAAAGTAGAGCTATTAAGCTAATATCAAATTTTATTTGCACTATAATAAATGCAGAAGGAAAAGGAAGCATTTATATGGGGTCTTACAGGAAACAAAAAAGTTGCATTTTAATAATTATACAAGTAGGTTTGTTGTCATTTGTTTGTGAGGACAGTTTTTAAAATGCAATGGTTCAAATATATCACTGATGAATCACTTTTGAATAATCCTGCTTGAAAATATCATCCAATCCAATGAAAAATGAAGAGCACTTGACAATGAAAAATTGAAGAATTCAATAACATGTGAATGTTGGTGTGGGCATAATTCCACTTCATCATAAAGAACTTAGTCACAAGAATTTGTTGCAAAGCTAGTCATTGAATATATTGCAAATGTCTTTAAAAAATCCAAGAGAGTTAATATATGATTATTTTGATTGTAAAATGATTATTATCAACATCTACAATCCTCAAATATATTTTCAACTTTGGGAATTAAAGTTGTCTAGAAATTTAAAAAAATCATATTCTTTATTTTATACTGAGTTGGGACAGAAAGATGTATCAGTAGGCCAATATTTTAATATTTTCCTTGAATTAGTTGATCAGAGAAAGTGGTTCAAGAGTGTGTTTGCAAACTTTGAAAAGTTTTATTTTTGTGTCAAAGAAACTGAAAGCAAAGAATGCAGAGACAAATCCAAACTCGTCAGTCATTAATAATAAAGGGAATAGATTTATATCCCTAGTTAAACCCAAATTTTTAAATTAACTTTAAAAATCTAAATACAAATTATCACTAGAGGTCTAATAAGTGTTAATTTCAACTGTTTATCAAAATGGTTTTAAAATATATTATAGGCCATAAAGGCAACCTAAACGTATTCAAAAATACAAAATTCATAAGGCTCATCTCTCTAAAAATATCACAATAATTCTGTAAATGAATAACACATTAAAAAGGGTAGAAAATTGTATTTACATATATATTTAGTATCTATTAGGTCAAATGGAAAATAAAATTGTATTTTTATACTAGAAAATTTTTAAAATGACATCAAATTTCTGGGATATTAGCAAAGTTACACTCAGTGGCACAATTCTGGCTTTTTATTACTAAACAAGAAAAATAGAATATAAGTGAAGTAGGGGTTCAACTTATTGTGATAGAAAAGATAATATAAAATTATATAAATCACTTTTCACTTGGTCACCCTGCATGATAGCATGTAATCTCAGTGGTTATAATAAATATGTGTTTCCCAGCAAGCTGAGTGAGAGAGCCTGGATAGTAGGCAGGAGCTGCAGTCGTTTGGTATGTATGTCTTTTATTCCTGTGATACTGAGTGAAGGATCACCCCCTATGTGATATATGCATTCTGAAGGCGAAAGGCAGACTCCAAGACACACAGAGAGAAACACACAGAAGGGTTCTTGAAGTTCCTGCTTGGACCTGGCACACTTTCTCTTCTGGTAATGTCCTGTTACTGAAAGCAAGTCTCAGAGCCAAGCCTAAGTCAGTGAACTAAGGAGTTAACTAACCAAGAGAACCATGGCAAGAAAAGAATAAAAGGAGAAATGAGAAGAAATAACATTTTTTCATTACTCTTCTCCCTAGTTAAAAAAAAAGAAAAAGAAAAAAAAAAAGCAGAAGAAAAGAAAATGACAGAGATAAAAGAAAGAATTTACTTATTAGAAATGAGATATCAGAATAATTTATATATAATTAATTCTGGTTATTTAAAACAACTCCACAGGGAGGCCTGGGTGGCTCAGTGGGTTAAGCCTCTGCCTTTGGCTCAGGTCATGGTCTCAGGGTCTTGGGATCAAGCCCTGCATCAGGCTCTCTGCTCAGCCGGGAGCTTGCTTCCTCCTCTCTCCCTGCCTGCCTCTCTGATACTTGTAATCTCTGTCTATCAAATAAATAAATAAAATCTTAAACAAACAAACAAACAAACAAAACTCCACAGAAAATCAAATAAGAGTTAACTATATAAAGTTATAAATGTTACAAGTTAAGATGGGAATGTTAACAGTAACATTTTTTGTAAGGATATTATACTGTGTATAACTAAATTTTAGTACATTTGAAGGTCTCAGAAACAATTTTCTGAGAAAGTATATTGCCAAAATTGGACCAAGAAGTAAAAACATTCTAAATGTCTTAGTAGTCAAGAATAATTTAAAAATATTATCAAATAATTACATCCAAATAAGACATTGGCCTGGAAGTTTTTAGAATTTTAATTATTCCCATGCTATAGAATTTTGTCACAGAACATGCCAAAACATATAAAGTTATCAATTCATTTGTTTATTCAGACATAATTCTGAGAGCAAACCTGACAAAGGTAATGCAAAAGGGATAATTATAGAAGGTAATTCTTATGATTATAGATGTCAAAATTCAATGCAAAATGCTGGAAAAGTGAACAAAGAAAACATTTAGGTAAATTTTACCATCTCCTAACCAGTCTGAAAAATATATATTTGAAAGATATTTGCAATGATATGAAATAGTGTAAGTTCATACTTTTAATACATACAACACTCTTAAAAACTATTTTAAAAGAACAACTTAATTGTTTTTTCATAGTTTATTTCATACACAGTAGCCATTAAAAAAAATGGGTAAAATTAGTAACATCATGATAGGAAATGGATACGAAGAAACTTTCTACAAAGTACCATACTTTAATTACAAGTATAAAGAAACTGTACAAAGAACCACATTACAGAAATTGCATAATATTTGGAGACACAACATTTTCCTCTGACAGGTGACTTTTGTACAAAATGCAAAAAAAAAAAAGACAAAAAACCCTAAGCCTTTCTGTTTTTCTTTTGTGATCTGGCTATATATTTTATAGTCTTTATATTTATTGATGGAACTTGCTGACAAATGCAAGTATGAACATCCCCTTCAAATGGAAATTGATTGGTATTGGTGGAAACAGAAGGTGGATCCTTAACACTGTATTTTCTGGGTTTTGTTTTAACATTTGTCAAAGTAGACACAGCTTGAACTCATGTGAAATCCTGGAGTTTTGCAATCAGCAGCTTTGTAGTTTGAGAAACAAAGAAACCAAAGCTGAGTATTTAAAAGAATAACTCTATCTGGAAGTTCTTCCTTTCAAAATAAGACAGTCATCAAAGATGTGGTTTTTCTCCATGTTCTAATTTTAAAAAATTTATCTTCATATTTGTATCAAATATTTCTTTTTGTGCAAAATGTATGTTTTCCCTCCTTAAAATGCCTAAAAGTTAGTTAATAGCTACTTGTTTAATCTATACATGATGATCAAGTGCATTTAATATTGGTGATTTAATGAAAAACACTCCTTGCTCAATGGATGTATACATTTTTGGAATAAGCTGAATTATATAATATTAAATGCTATGTAAAGTTTTCTATGTAAAATTATCATGTATAATACTGTTAAAAAATACCATGCTTTAATCAGGTAGTATGTCAATAAAGTTTTAAAAAGTAGAAAAATAATAAAAAACACAAATATGAGGAAATTAAAAAAAATGATGACAATCATTTTCCTGTCTTATTATAAGATAATGTATACACCCAGGAAATACATATCAAAACTACAATGAGATATCACCTCACACCAGTCAGAATGGCTAAAATTACCATCACAGAAAACAACAGGTGTTGCTGAGGACATGGAGAAAGGGAACCCCTCTAGGACTGCTGGTGAGCATGTACACTGGTGCAGCTACTCTGGAAAACTGGATGGAGGTTCCTCAAACAATTAAAATTAGAACTATCCTACAATCCCATGATTGCACTATGAGGTATTTACCCAAAGAATACAAAAACACTAATTCAAAAGGATATTTGTACCCCAGTGTTTATAGCAGCATTATCTGCAGTAGCCAAATTATAGAAACAGCCCAGTATCAAATCAATGGATAAAGAAGAGGTGTGTATGTAAATTATATAACAGTCCATCATATATATATACATTATATATTATATATATAATAGAATATTATTCAGCCATAAAAAATAATGAAATCTTGCCATTGCCATTTGCAACAATGTGGATGGAGCTAGAGAATATGCTAATTGAAATAAATCAGTCAGAGAACAAGAAACAAACTCTTGACTATAGAGAATAAAGTGATGAAAACAAAAATAAAAAACAAAAATAAATAAATAAATAAATAAATAAATAAATAAATAAAGTGATGGTTACCAGAGGGGATGGATTCAATAGGTGAGGGGTATTAAGGATTGCATTTGTGATGAGCACCGGGTGTTGTATGTAAGTGTCCGATCACTAAATTGTATACCTGAAACTGATATTACATTGTATGTTAACTAACTGGAATTTAAATAAAAACATAAAAATATATACATACACCTGAGTAAAGCTATATATTATACACATACCTGAGGGTGATTAAGTGGGCATTCTCCTGTCTTGTTATTTGGAATATAATTTGTTTCAGTGCTTGGGGAATGTACTTTGACAATATGAATGAAGCAACTTAAAAATATATTTATTTTTGACACAATACTTAAGAAAATGTTATTTACAAAGATGAGTATCTCAATTACAACCCCCAGTTGAGAAAACAATAAGAAAAAATCATGGTATATTATGAAATAAGTTATTAATTTTTTATTATTAAGTTTTTAATGAAAAGTTTTTGATAACACCAAGGACAAATGAACATGAAAAAAGGCAGTATAATTGCAACTTAAAAAACTATACACAAGGGAGAAAGAAAAGAGATAAAATCTGAAAGGAAATAAAGAAAAATGTTAATAATTTGGGGGAGAGAGCAGATATTTGTTTTCCTTTTTTATTATTTCCCAATTTTTTTAACATATCTCAGTTGAATATTATAAGAATATTTTTGAAAGATAAGTTTTTACTTAGGGGGCAAAGCCAAATGGTTGTCTTTTCAAAGAGGATGCTCTGAATGCATGTCTATCAGTGGAGTGGTAAATTAAAGGAAATTGCTCCTCTGCTAAGACAAGATCTTAATGACAAATTACAGAAAGAGCAGGGTCTAGCTTTTTCCCTGTATAGCTGCCTAGCTTCAAGTTTACAGTGGGCTCTTCAGTGCTTTAGGTGAATGAATGAATGCCCAGTCTAGCTGACTCAAATCTATGGGACACTGTGCATGAACAGTTTCTCCAAGACCTTTATTGGCATAGCCAACTTGGGCAAATTAAAATTGACTATTTCTCCTGAATTAAATTCAGGGTGTTAAAAGTAGCTATTATGAACTTTATTTAAATTTATCTGGTAGTAAAGTTTTTGTTAAATTCAGTTTGAGCTTAAGAGTTAATTTTCTGGGCTTTATATATCACTTTACTTTTTAAAAAGATTTTATTTCTTTATTAGAGAGAGAGAGACAGAGAGGGAGGAAAAAACACAAGTGGGAGGAGGGGCAGAGAGGGAGAAGCAGACTCCCTGCTGAGCAGGGAGCCCTATGAGGGGCTTGATCCCAGGACCACCGGATCATGACCTGACCCACGGCAGACACTTAACTGGCTGAGCCACTTAAGCAGCCTACATACCACTTTAAAGAAGACTCTTTCTGGGGCAGGTGCTTAGCTTAGCTGGTTAAGCCTCTGCTTTTGGTACAGGTCATGATCTGGGGGTCCTGGAATCCATGACTGCATGGAGCTATGCCCCGCTCCCCACCATGTTCTTAAAAAAACTCATCTGAATCCTACCCAATAGGAAAGCTCAGAGCTCTCCATGAGAACATATTCTTTAGCATTCTTTGGCTTAGAATGTTATCATGAAATGCTTTTTTCCTGATATAGATTAACCTTAATAAACATCTGTTCATAGTCAAATATCAAAGATATTCTTTTTTTTTTTCCTTTTCCATAGCATAATGTGTGCAATATACCATAATAAGGCAATTGCATATTGTTTTTAGCTGGTGAAAACCCAACTTACATTTTATTCTCCCTCAGAAAGCTAAGTTAAAAATTTCTTGTCAAATTATTTTATCAATATTCATATAAACTTGAAGAGTTTTATAAAACAAAATATTGTATGAACTTAGTTATTAACAGCTTACCAGCAATTTACAGATAAAATGGAGACTTTAGTCTTAAGTACCTGGATAATATTCATACTCCCCCATAAAAAAAAAAAAAATCAAAAAAAAGCAAAGCAAGGAAAGGGAGAAGGAGGCAGAGAGGGAGGGAGGAGGGAATAAAAAGGCAAAGAAAGGGAAAGGAAAAAAAGGTAATACATTGAGAAAGTCACCCATAGTCAACTGGAGCTTGCTTTGACTTAAATGTACTAATTGAACTAAGCCAAATTGTCTTCTCTTTCAATGCATTAGCAATATTGTAATTAAAAGAGCACCTTCAGTTCCAGAGGGTAATGACCTTTTTAATTGAACTTAGGGATTCAGATTGCTCTAGAATAGTAGTGAGTTTTAATGGTGAATTCAAAGCCAAGTTTTCTTCTGGCAAATGTGCAGTTAGGAATCAAATGTGAGTTACCTTAACAGTTTGCTCCTGTCTTTAATATACAGGCTTCCTCGGATTTCAGAGGAAGACAGAATCTATAGAAATATTATTGTGTGTTTGATTGACACTTAACTGATGCGTAATAGTTAGTTGTCCAAAGAAATTTTACTTCATGTTTTGAAAATATTTGAAAGACTTCATAAAGCATTACCTAAAACAATCACCTTTTGTAATTCCATTGGACCTTTTGTCATTGTATCATTATATAAACATGCATGTTTGCATCATTTGAGAGCATTTGGTAGAGTCAAATGCTTATTTAGCTTCTGTGACTAAATAAGTAAATAAGTCCCAAATTTAGTGTCTCTAACAAGATGGGTAGTTTATTTTTCTCACATAACAACCAGGTTAGTTGGGCTCTCTGCTCCACACAGTCAGGAACTTAGGCTGTTGGTGGCTCTGCCTTCTTCACCATGTGGTATCTAAGATCAGTCTGGTTCTCATCATTCCAGCCTGTAAGAAGGTAGGGGAAGGACTGTGGAAAAGATAGGGCCATCAGTATCATACATGACTACCTCTTACTTTCTATTAAAATTAGTCACATGACCTCTTCTCACTACAAGGGAGACTGGGAAATGTGATGCTGGCAGCCACATGTTAAGCTATAAATCTATTACTACTAAAGAAGAGGAGACTGGATTTTATGAACAGCTAATGGCTCTCTCACAGTGAATATGTAATATTGTCTGTCTTCCACATTCTCATGTAACATTATTTCATAAAAATAGAACCTTCATTTAGTTCAGGATATGATGTAAGGCCTCTCCTGCTAGTCAATATCCAAATCTCACATAAATAGAGTTTTAACTAAAAAAAAGTAAGTCACTCCTCATAACTTGAATAAGTGTGTATTATCTCCTGTATCACATGTAAATTAAAAGTTTTATATTTCATATAAAATCCTTGAACCACAATTTACCTTTTATTTATTTTTTTAATTTAATTTTTTAAATTTCTTTTCAATGTTCTAGAATTCATTGTTTATGTACCACACCCAGTGCTCCATGCAATACGTGCCCTTCATAATACCCACCACCAGGCTCACCCATCCCCGCCCCCAAAACCCTCAGTTTGTTTTTCAGAGTTCACAGTCTCTCATGGTTTGTCTCCCCCTCTAATTTCCCCCAACTCTCTTCTCCTCTCTATCTCCCCATGTCCTCACTGTTATTCTTTATGCTCCACAAATAAGTGAAACCATATGATAATTGACTCTCTCTGCTTATTTCAGCATAATCTCTTCCAGTCCCATCCGTGTTGCTACAGAAGTTGGGTATTCATACTTTCTGATGGAGATATAATACTCCATAGTGTATATGGACCACATCTTCCTTATCCATTCATCCGTTGAAGGTCATCTTGGTTCTTTCCACAGTTTGGCGACCGTGGCCATTGCTGCTATGAACACTGGGGTACAGATGGCCCTTCTTTTCACTGCATCTGTATCTTTGGGGGAAAATACCCAAGAGTGCAACTGCAGGGTCATAGGGTAGCTCTATTTTTAATTTCTTAAGGAATCTCCACACTGTTTTCCAAAGTGGCTGTACCAACTTGCATTCCCTTTAACAGTGTAAGAGGGTTCCTTTTTCTCCACATCCTCTCCAACACATGTTGTTTACTATCTTGTTAATTTTGGCCTTTCTAACTGGTATAAGGTGGTATCTCAATGTGGTTTTGATTTGAATCAACCTGATGACTAGTGATGATGAGCAATTTTTCATGTGTCTGTTAGCCATTTGTATGTCTTCATTGGAGAAGTGTCTGTTCGTGTCTTCTGCCCATTTTTTGATGTGATTATCTGTTTTTTGTGTGTTGAGTTTGAGGAGTTCTTTATAGATCCTGGATATCAGCCCTTTGTCTCTAGTGTCATTTGTGAATATCTTCTCCCATTCCATGGGTTGTCTCTTTGTTTTGTTGACTGTTTCCTTTGCTGTGTAGAAGCTTTGATCTTGATGAAGTCCCAAAAGTTATTCTTGCTTTTGTTTCCTTTGCCTTTGGAGACATGTCTTGAAAGCTGTGGCTGATGTCGAAGAGGTTACTGCCTATGTTCTCCTCTAGGATTCTGATGGATTCCTGCCTCATCTTGAGGTCTTTTATCCATTTTGAGTTTATCTTTGTGTATGGTGTAAGAGAATGGTTGAGTTTCGTTCTTCTACACATAGCTGTCCAATTTTCCCAGCATCATTTATTGAAGAGACTGTCTTTTTTCTACTCTATATTTTTTTCCTGCTTTGCCAAAGATTATTTGACGATAGAGTTGAGGGTCCATATCTGGGCTCTCTACTCTGTTCCACTGGTCTATGTGTCTGTTTTCATGCCAGTACCATGCTGTCTTGGTGATCACAGCTTTTAGTAAAGCTTGAAATCAGGCAATGTGATGCCCCCAGTTTTGTTTTTCTTTTTCAACATTTCCTTAGCAATCGGGGTCTCTTCTAGTTCCATATAAATTTTACGATTGCTTGCTCTCACTCTTTGAAAAATGCTGGTGGAATTTTGATTGGAATAGAATTGAAAGTATAGATGGTTCTAGGCAGTATAGACATTTTAACAATGTTTATTCTTCTTATCCATGAGCATGGAATGGTCTTCCATCTTTTTGTCTTCAATTTCTCTCAGTGTTCTGTAGTTCCTCAAGTACAGATCCTTTACCCCTTTGGTTAGGTTGAAAATCTGGAATACACCAGCTGCCTTTACACCTCAAAGAACTGGAGTATCAACTGGAGAATCAACCAACTCCTCACAGAAGAAGACAATTAATCAAGATTAGAGCAGAGATCAATGAGATAGAAACTTGAGATACAGTAGAACACATCAACATAACTAGAAGGTGGTTTTTTGAAAGAATCAATAAGATTGATAAACCATTGGCCAAACTAATCCAAAAGAAGAGAGAAGACTGAAATTAATAAAATTATGAATGAAAAGGGAGAGATCACAACTAACACCAAGGAAATAGAAACAATCATCAGAAATTATTATCAACAGTTATATGCCAATAAGTTAAGCAACCTAGATGAAATGGATGCATTCCTGGAAACTATAAACTTCCAAAACTGAATCAGGAAGAAATTGACAACCTGAATAGACCAATATCTAGTAACAGAATTGAAGCAGTGATCAAAAATCTCCCAAAAACAAGAGCCCAGGACCTGCCTGATTCCCTGGGGAATTCTACCAAACTTTCAAAGAAGAAGTAATACCTATTCTCCTGAAGCTGTTTCAAAAAATGTTCCTGGTAGTCTGGGATATTGGCTTAACATTTCATTTTTTCTTTTTTCTTCATTAGAATACGGTGGATGAGTTCATGACATTAGTCAAAGCTGCCGCTGAATTTAACATTCTACTCATTAGTGTAATGAAACTCCTATTTATTTTTTTGCTGTATATAGTTTCTTTCTTAGACTTACCACACCAGTTGACTTTCTAAAATTATCATTTCTTACAAAGAAATATTTCCTTTATATAAATATCAAGGAATGGGGCAGGTAGGTTATTATTTTTTGATCATTGTCAGAGGGTCCTCACAAGGTGGAGAACTGATCTATAGATCTGGCAAAGAAAGATATGCTTGTTTAGTGAAATTTTACCAATTTCTTTTATTTTTTCCCCCTTGGCCAGTGTAAAATATATTTCTTTATACCATGAGTTAATAGGAAGATAGGATAATTTTCCAAATATTGGTCAATTTTGCTTACTATTGCAAATATATATGTTGCTACTTGTTGATCTTTTCTCCAAGATTTGTGTGTGTATGCATTTATAATCACAATATTTTAAAATTTAGAGTTGGAAGGAATTCCTCTTTTTTTTAAGATTTTTTTTTTAATTTATTTATTTGACAGAGAGAGAAATCTCAAGTAGATGGAGAGGCAGGCAGAGAGAGAGAAAGAGAGAGAGAAGTAGGCTCCCTGCCAAACAGAGAGCCCGATGCGGGACTTGATCCCAGGACCCTGAGATCATGACCTGAGCCAAAGGCAGCAGCTTAACCCACTGAGCCACCCAGGTGCCCTAGAGTTGGAAGGAATTCTAAAAGAAATCTAATTTGAGTTACGAAGTTTTACTCTCCTTCTTTTGTTCTTCCAGATGGTTATTTATCCTTAACCAATTCCTAGCATGGGAAAATCATACTTGATTCCATCTTTGAACATTTTTGATGTGTAACTGTTATAAACAGAAAGAGATGTTTTGTGAGCAAATTGAAGTTCAAGGCACTCTGCTAGTGCTTCCGTACATGTCTCCTCACTTAATCCTTATATGACCTTATTGTTAACATGATTTATAGTTTAGAAAAATAAGCTTAGAGAAGTTTGATATCTGGTGTAACATTCCTACTTCAAAGGAGGTGTAACTTTCTACTGGATTTGTTAGAGCCTACATACATTCCCCCCTCCTTCAAAAAAAAAAAAATCTTCTTCACTTGTATAAGTTAAAAAAAAATCTGTTTATGCAATAGGCATCACTCTATTATTTAGTGCTCTTCCCCATGATAACATTTAAAATATTTGAAGTCTGCTCTTACTTGCTCCAAATGCTCCCTCTTCTGCAAGGCAAATTGCATAATCCCTTCAGAGGTTACTTTGAGCTCTTTCATTATCATAACCACTATTTTCTCAGTACTTCCCAGTCCATTTTTTTGGTGATACCTGTACACGTCATGCTTAGAATAGAATGTAATGTTTCTGGATTGGCCATATAGTTGTGGGTTTATTTCTAGGTTTTCTACTCTGTTTTACTGCTCTATGTCTATTTTTGTGCCAGTAGCATACTATTTTGATTACTATAGCTTTATAATATAACTTAAGTCCAGAATTGTGATATCTCCAGGTTTACTTTCCTTTTTTAAGATTGTTTTGTCTATTTGGATCTGTCGTGGCTCCATATATATTTTAGGATTGTTTGTTACAGTTTTGTGAGAAATGCTGTTGGTATTTTGATAGCAGTTGCATTAAATGTGTGGTTCGTTTTGGGTAGTATAGGCATTCTAACAATATTTGTTCTTCCAATCCACAAGCATGGAATGTCTCTCCATTTCTTTGTGCCATCTTCAGTTTCTTTCATCAGTGTTTTATAGTTTTCAAAGTACAAGTGTTTCACCTCTTTGGTTAGGTTTATTCCTAGGTATCTTATTGTTTTGGTGCAATTATAAATGGGATTGATTCCTTAATTTCTCTTTCTGCTGCTTCATTATTGGTGTATGGAAATGCAACAGATTTCTGTATGTTAATTTTGTATCCTGAGGCTTTATTGAATTCATTTATGGGTTCTAGCAATTTTTTGGTGGAGTCGTTCAAGTTTTCTACATAGAGTATTATGTTGTCTATGAATAGTGAATTACTGACTCCCTCCTTGCCTCTTTGGATGCATTTTCTTTCTTTTTGTTGTCTGATTCCTGTGGCTAGGACTTCCAGTACTATGTTGAATAAAAGTAGTGAGAGTGGACATTTTTGTCTTATTCCTCACCTTGGAGGAAAGCATTTCAGATTTTTCCCATTAAAGATAATGCTAGCTGTGGGCTTTTTCTTTTCTTTTCTTTCTTTTCCTTTTTTTTTTTTAATTAAATATACAGCCTTTTTAATGTTGAGGTTTGTTCCCTTCAAACCTACCTTGTTGAGAGTTTTTACCATGATTGGATGTTGTACTTTTTTCTATAAATATTGAAATGATCATATGGTTCTTACTCTTCCTCTTATTGATATGATGTATCATGCTGATTGATTTACAGATATTGAACCACCCTTGTAACCCAGGAATAAAGCCCACATAATTATGGTGATCTTTTTTTTTTTTTTTTGAGAGAGAGATTGAGTGTGTGAAAGTGGGAGTGAAGGAGCAGAGGGAGAGGGAAAGAGAGAATGTTAAGCAAGCTTCATGCCCAGCACCGAACCTGACATGGGGCTCAATCTCACGATGTGGAGCAGAAATCAAGAGTCAGATGCTTAACTGACTGAGTCACCTAGGCACACCATGGTGCATGATTTTTTTTTTTTTTTAATGTATTGCTGGATTAAGTTTGCTACTATTTTGTTGAGGCTTTTTGCATCTATGTTTATCAGACATTGACCTGTAAGTTTTCTTTTTATCTTGTGTCTTTCTCTGGTTTTGGTATCATAATAATGGTGGCCCCATAGAATGAATTTGGAAGTTTTCCTTCCTTTTCTATTCTTTGAAATAGTTTTAGAAAAAATAGGTATTAATTCTCTTTAAATGGTTGATAGAAATCACCTGTGAAACCATCTGGTCCTGGACTTTTGTTTGCTGGGACTTTTTTGATTACTGATTCAATTTCTTTGCTCTTAATTATTTTGTTCAAATTTTCTATTTCTTCCTATTTCACTTTTGGTAGTTTATATGTCTATAGGAATTTATTCATTTTTTTTCTAGTTTGTCCAACTTGTTGGCATATAATTTTTCATAATATTTTCTTGTAATTGTTTGTGTTTCTCAGTATTGATTGCTATTTCTCCTCTGTCCTTTGTGATTTTGTTTATTTGGGAACTTTCTCTTTTTCTTCTGATGAGTCTTGGTAGAGGTTTATCAATTTTACTTTTATTTATTTATTTATTTATTTATTTATTTATTTATTTATTTTTCAAAGCACCAGCTCCTGATTTCATTGGTCTGCTCCATTGTCTTTATTTGTTTCTATATTATTTATTTCTGCTCTAAAATTTGTTACTTATTTTCTTTTTCTGGTTTTAGGTTTTGTTTGTTCTTCTTTTTCTACCTCCTTTAGGTGTAAGGTTAGGTTCTATATTTGAGAATTTTTCTTGCTTCTTGAGGTAGGTCTGTATTGCTATAAATTTCCCTCTTTGAACCTCTCTTGCTACGTCCCAAAAGTTTTGTACCATTGTATTTTCATTTGAATTTGTCTCCGTGTACTTTTTAATCTCTTCCTTTATTTCCTGGTTGACATATTCATTGTTTAGTAGGATGTTCTTTAACCTCCATGTATTTATGGTCTTTCCAGATTTTTTTCTTGTGCTGACTTCTGGTTTCATAGCATTGTGGTCAGAAAAGATGCATGGTATGATTTCAATACCTTAAATTTTTTGAGGCTTGTTTTGTGGTCTAATATGCGATCTATTCTGGAGAATGTTCTATGTGCACTTGAAAAGAGTCTGTATTCTATTTTAGAATGATGTGTTCTGAATATATCTATATCTATATCTATATATATTAAATTCATCTGGTCTGACATGCCACTCAAAAACCACTATTTCCTTGCTGATTTTCTATTTAGATTATCTGTCCATTGATCTAAGTGGAGTGTTAAACTCCCCTACGACTACTACTCTTGTATTATGGGGTTAATTACTTTATTTATGTTACTAACTGTTTCATTGTGACCATGTTGATGAATAAATATATACAATTGTTGTATCTTCTAATTGGATTTTCCCCTTTCTCATTATATAGTGCCCTTCTTTGTTTCTTGTTATAGTCTCTGTTTTAAAGTCCATTTTGTCTAATATAAGTATTGCTGCCCAGGATTTCTTTTGATAGCCACTTGCATGAAAGATGTTTCTCCATCCCCTCACTTTGAATCTGCAGGTATTTTTAGGTCTAAAGTAAGTCTCTCGTAGGTGGCATATAGGTGGGTCTTGTTTTTTGATCTATTCTGTCACCTTATGTCTTTTGATTGGAGTGTGTAGTCCCTTTACATTTCAAATAATTATTGGTAGATGTGTATTTATTACCATTTTATTACTTGTAGTTTTTTAGGAGATTTTCTCCAATCTTGTTTTTCTCTCTTTTATCTTTTCCTGATTTTATTTAGTGATATATTGGAGTATATTTCTCTTTATCCTTTGCATATTAATAGTAGTTTTTGGTTTGTGGCTACCATTAGGTTGTATATAATATCTTCTGCATACAGCAATTTATATTAAGTTGATGGTCATTTAAATTTGAACCCATTCTTTATTGCTGTTATCCCCACATTGTAGGTATAAGGTGTAATACTTTATATCCTTTTTTTTTATTTAAAATTTTTTTTAAAGATTTTATTTATTTATTTGACAGACAGAGATTACAAGTAGGCAGAGAGGCAGGCAGAAAGAGAGGAGGAAGCAGGCTCCCTGCTGAGCAGAGAGTCTGATGTGGGGCTCGGTCCCAGGACTCTGAGATCATGACCTGAGCCGAAGGCAGAGGCTTTAACCCACTGAGCCAACCAGGCGCCTCACTTTATATCTTTTTATTTTGTGATTTCCTTGACTGATTCTTTACAGAAATATTTATTTTTACTATCTTTGTTTTTCCTACCTTCATATTGTCATTTCTGTCTTTGTTTTCTGCTCAGAGTCCCCCTTAATGTTTCTTGCAGGGCTGGTTTAGTGGTCATGGATTCTTTTAGTTTTTGTTTGTCTGGAAAACTCTTTATCTCTCCTTCTGTTCTGAATGATAGCTTTGTTGCATAGAGTATTCTTGGCTGCAGGTTTTTTATATCTATCATTCCTTTCCAGCTTGGAAAGTTTCTTTTGAAACTTTGAGAGCCTTACAGAGTTTCTTTGCATGTAATTGTCACCTTTTGTCTTGCTGCTTTTATATTTTTAATTTTAATTATTTTTTTAATTTTGTCATAAAGAAAATTTTTTTTGCCATTTTAATTATAATATGTGTTTTGGTGTAGATCTGCCTTTATTGATTTTGTGAGATTTCTCTGTGCTTCTGAATCTGGATATATGTTTCCTTCTCTAGATTAGGGAAGCTTTCAGCTATTATTTCTTCAAATAATTTCTCTGTCCCCTCTTCTTCTTACGGAACTCCTAAAATATTATTTTTATTATTGTTATGTTGGATGGAGTCATTGAGTTCCCTAAATCTATTCTCATTTTGCATCATTCTTTTTCTCTCTTTTGTTCAGCATGATTACTTTCCATTTTTCTGTTATCTAGGTCATTAATTCATTCCTCTGCTTTTTCTAGCTTTTTATTCATTCCATCAAGCATGTTTCTGATTTTATTTATCAGCACTTTATCTCTGTTAAGTTATTCTTTATCACTGTGTAAATGGTCTCACTAATGTCCTCCACTCTTTCTCAAGTCCAGTGAGTATCTCTATGATCATTGTTTTAAATTTTCTATCAGGCATAATCCTTATATCTATTTTACTTAGATTTCCAGCTGTGGTCTTATTTTATTCTTTCATTTGGCACAAATTTCTCTGTCTTCTCATTTTTTTTAAAGATTTTATTTATTTATTTGACAGACAGAGATCACAAGTAGGCAGAGAGGCAGGCAGAGAGAGAGAGAGGAGGAAGCAGGCTCTCCGCGGAGCAGACAGCCCGATGCGGGGCTTGATCCCAGGACCCTAGGATCATGACCCGAGCCGAAGGCAGAGGCTTTAACCCACTGAGCCACCCAGGTGCCCTGTCTTCTCATTTTGACTAAGTCTCTGTGCCTGCTTCTTTGTATAAGGAAAGTCAGCTACGTCTCCTATTCTTGAGAGTAATAGTCTTGTGAAAAAGAGGTTCTGTAATGTCCTATAGTGTAGTGTCCCCTGTTCCTCAGGAGCTGGTTCTTCAGGGAATGCCACCAATGTGTGCTGCATATTCTGCTGTTGTTTCCTGGCCATTTCATCCTTTAAGCTAGTCTTCTACAGAGGTTCTATTTGCCTGTTGTGGGTAATGGTTCATTCCTGGCCTGGATGTGGTGCATTTTAACTGGGAATCTTTGGTCTGTTTGGAAATGAGACCTGGGGCCACCACCACCACAACCAAGTCTCTGCAAAACTCCTGTGATGGGAGTTGCAGTCTGAGCAGGGGTTTGGGGTGATCTTCTAGGGGAGAGGGCCTGCTGCACTGGGACCGAGGCAAGTGGGACTGGGAAGAGCAGTTCCACCAGAGCTTGGCATAGGGGAGGGCTTGGTGTAAGCAAGTTAGGTAGTGAGTGTTGGCACTGGATTCTGCATGTGACTCTGTGTTTAAACTATGGGGTAGGGAAGGGAAATAGCACCCAACAGTTCCTTTGTTCCCAGAGGACTCTCTCCATGAACAGTGCCTCTCTGAGGCACACTCCAAGATGAGCAACTAACCTGCCCACTGTATGCCCCAGGTACTCTTCAGATCTGTTTCCATGCTGTATGTCGGCAGGGTGTTTGCCTTTCCTTTTATCCAAGAGCAACACCCCTGTCCTCTGGGTTCTCTCAGAGCCAAGCACACTGATCTTTAAAACTCAAGGCTTTATGGGTGCTTGAGTGGCTAGTTAGTTAAGTGTCCAACTCTTCATCTCAGTCCAGGTCTGACTCTCAGGGTCATGAGTTCAAGCTGTGTTGGAATCCAGGTTGAGCATGGAGCCTACTTTAAAATAATAATAATAATAATAATAATAATAATAATAATAAAAACAACGCATGGCTTAGGGCCCCAACCCTGTTGGGCTGGTTGCAAGAAATCACAAAGTTCTGGCCCTTCTTGCTTTCCAAGCCAATTACTATAGGGAATTGGTTTCCCCATGTGCTCTTCTGCGTGCTAGCCTACTGCCCATCTCTGCAACTGTAGATCCCTCCCTACCACAGTAGCCACAATCTGTTTCTCTCGCAAACCATGTCTCCTCACTTTCTACCTTCTTTGATGTGGTCTTTTCTCTACCTTTAATTGTGAAATTTGCTGTGCCAGTCTTCAGATTGGTTTCTGAGGTATTTAGGAGGATTTGATAGTTACCTACTTGTATTCGTGGGATGAGGCAAACCTAAGGTCCTCCTACTCAGCCACCATCCTCCCCTCAATCTAGAAGAGTTTTAAATCTGTTTTTTTTCCCTTTAATGTCATAAGGAAATAAATTAATATATATTGGCTCAAAGTACTAACTAATCAGAAATGAATAATAGAAGAAACTCTGGTATTTCTTAGCTCAACTTGCAAGGGGTTATACAATACTTGTGCTAAAAGTGAGAGACATAAAAATCTGTATTACAATCTGTCAGGTAAATACATTTGTGAATTGTAGAACAAGATTTGCTTTCCATATCCACTTTTGAACAATTGTTTCCAAAAGCAGGTGGGTCAAAATTACATTATCAGGTGCTTTATTCAGCTGAGGGATAATAGAATCTTCATATCTGACAAGGTGACCAAATGTCTGGGTTTATCTGGGAAGGTATCAAAAGTGGAATAGTTGAGCAGTGTTATTATGCTGTGTTGAATTGCTAGAGGATGTTACTTACTCTTTATTTTAGTGTGGGTGAGGTTAAAACTCTATAAGCTTTAATGAAGATACATGGGTCTCCTGTGCTCATGGACTTCATTTACTGGGAAATCAGATATGCCATCTCAACTTTCTTGACTCTGTTCAAAAGTCAATCTATAAATTACTACCATTTGCCCTACATCAACAATTCAGGTTTAAAGAAGATTTATATAAGATGGTTTCTACTATTGTAGAAACAAGGCAAATATCAACAACAGCATATCAGGGATGGGTCTCTTAATATTTCTCCATCCAGATTTTTAGAACCTAAGGCGGAAAATAGACTGTATTTCTTCATATCCTTTCACAACATCAAGCACAGTGTTCATCATATAGTGGATGCCTTACACACATATTTGTTAATTAAAGATTTAACTCCCTAATTTATTAGTCTCAAAAGGAAAGAAAAACTACAGTGAAACAATGACTATGCAAATTAGCCAGTAGGTAACAGGAATCTTCATACGTAATTTTAACTCTTCTTGTCCCCTATGTTGAGGATTTTTATTCTAAATATATATGCAATGTCAACACACATATACACACACATTATCAAAGAAGCTTTTAAATTCGAAGGTGATTTCCCCTCATCACTTAGCATATTTCTTTTCACTGTCACCTAGTGTGTGCTAAGGGAATGCAGATTAACTGTATTATTAATTTAAGTAAGACATAATTAGTAAGGTAAATCTTCTGCCAACCACATAACACATTCTAAAGCCAAATATAAATGAACTATGATTAGCCTGCTGTGCCCCTTTATTAGTACAGATTAATGGCGTGTTTGCTGTGGGTATGGAAATGCACATCACTGTGTGTTTTCTAGGGGTTTTAAGGCCATTTGTGAACTGCAAAGGGAACTTCACATCTCACTATTTTGTGGTGACATCTCAATTTATAATTGATGCAACAAATCAGGTTTGATTGGAAAAGTGTTAATTGATTAAAAAGCATGAGTAGTATTTGTAGTCAGAACAGTTAATGAGTTAAGTAACTAAATTTCTTTATCAGTCAATAGCAAACATGTACTCTCTTCATGGGAGTATTTCAGGGTTTCTTCTCCTGCCATGGATCTAGACCGTGTGTAGCATTGTTGCCAGAGAGCATTTTTAGAAACCCATTCTTGACTAGAGGGAACACAGGAAGTAGCAATCCATTAATGAAGCAGATTGCATAGATTAATTACATTCCACTTCCTCTGTTCAGGCCTGTAGCACAACTCCAGGAGGGGAAAAAATGATGTACGGTGGAGAAAAGTCCTCAAATTAAATTTTCAATTCTGATTTATGAGACTGCTCCTGAATCTAAAAATCTAGTGCCCCCCCCCCTTAATTTCAATTATTTGTTCCTTTGCTTCCCTGCTAGGCTGCTCTAACATGTGCTTCTTGGCTTGTTGCCTATATCATTCCTTTCTTGGCTTGTTCTCATTATAGCACTTTTGTCTGATAGGAATAAAGACCCTTGAAACTGGGAATCTAGACTATATAGAGCAAAACGTATTGCTGGCAATGGACAGTTAAGAGACAACATATGCTATTAAATTATGCAGTTGTTTTCTAGTAGCCTTTGCAAGGCATTGCATGTGTGCCATTATTCACTATCAGGGTCACAATTCTAGTTCCTGCTGGGATTTTTTTTTTTTTAATCAAGAATAAGTAAGTAAGATGGCTATAGAAAGTCTTGTGCAAGGGACTAATGTTTAGGATTTCTTGATGAACTTAGTTCTTCCTAATTCTTCCCTGTGGCTGTAAGGCAAAGTGCTCTAGGACAGTACTTGTGAGCCAGAGTATAATTTGAAGTTTTAGCTATAATGCCATTGCTTCCATTTGTAGAGGACTATAGGATTTAGCAAGATGGGGCATTGGATAGAGTGGTGGGAGGGAATGTTAACTGTAAAACAGATAAACAAGCAAGAAAAGCAGCAGTGGAAAAGGAGAAAGTATGAGACCAAATTGGGAATACTAGGGGGTTCATAACTGAAGAATAAACTAAATGTGGAAAAAAATGAGTAAGAAAGAATTTTAGAAAACTATATTTTAGCTAAATCACGGAGGCCCTTTCCAAAGAATTTGGAATGTGTTTGATGTGTACTGTGGCTGTTATGAGAGTTTTTGAGGAAGGGAAGTGACAAAAGCAAGGATGTTCTCTAGAGAAACTATTTTTTCTCAAGAAGAGGCATGGAATATTAGGATAATCTATTCAAGAGGTAAAGAATATCTTAGTTAAGAGTGATTGTAGAGTAGAAAGAAGAAATTAACATCAGAGACTTATGGGTGGTAGTGACATGATTACATAACCAATTGGGTATGGGGGAAAGGATGAGGGAGGAACTCAAGATGATTATGAAATTCTGACTGTGGGGTGACTAGGAGTATCATGACGTCATTATCATATAGAGAAATAAGTGAAAATACAAGGTTTGGAGGGAAGATGATTAAAGGAGTTTAATCTGAAATATGAGTGGGATATATGTATAGATATCTCAAAGGAGTTAAACATGAGGGATTGAGACATATAATAAAGGGTAGGGCTAAAAACACAGATTTATGTTTCATTCATGGGAATAGATGTCACCCAAAGAGAGAATGAAAAGACAGAAAGGGAAACATCAGAGGACAAAACACTGAAAACATTTAGCTGGAGGTAAAAGAAACAAAAGAGGGAGGGAAAGGAAAAACTAGAGATGGAAGATGGAAGGATTCAGATACTGAAGGAGCTAGATTCAAGATAAGACATGGACAATTGTAACAAATGAGTGGCTCTAATATCAAGGAATAAGAGGAGTCCTGAGCAGTATTTGAAGATTCTGGAAACAAAGAGGTAATGTCACCAGTTTTGGTGACTGGACTGGTCCTTTTCTTTTTTTTACTGATTTTTTTAAATTTTTTTTTTTTTTTGATGGATCTTTTTTATTATTTTTTTATTAACATATATTTTTATCCCCAGGGGTACAGGTCTGTGAATCACCAGGTTTACACACTTCACAGCACTCACCAAAGCACATACCCTCCCCAATGTCCATAATCCCACCCCCTTCTCCCAACCTCCCTCCCCCCAGCAACCCTCAGTTTGTTTTGTGAGATTAAGAGTCACTTATGGTTTGTCTCCCTCCCAATTCCATCTTGTTTCATTGATTCTTCTTCTACCCACTTAAGCCCCCATGTTGCATCACCACTTCCTCATATCAGGGAGATCATATGATAGTTGTCTTTCTCTGCTTGACTTATTTCGCTAAGCATGATACGCTCTATTTCCATCCATGTTGTGGAATACTATGCAGCCATCAAAAGAAATGAAATCTTGCCATTTTCTCTTTTTTTTTTTTAATTTTATTTATTTATTTTGACAGAGAGAGATCATGAGTAGGCAGAGAGGCAGGCAGAGAGAGAAGGGGAAGCAGGCTCCCTACTGAGCAGAGAGCCTGATGTGGGGCCCAATCCCAGGACCTTGAGACCATGACCTGAGCTGAAGGCAGAAGCTTAACCCACTGAGCCACCCTTTTGTCAAAGGACTGGCACCTTTGACAAAAGAATATTGACTTAGGAGATCAAAGTAAGGAAAGAAGGTACATTGGATGGATTTTATTCATTTACTCCTTAAAGAAGTATTTACTTATCATCTATTATATGTTAGGCACTGATCTAAAAATCAGCAGTGAACAAATTATGTCCAGTCCCTTCTCTTAAGAAACTCATGTTTAGTGGAAGAAGGAAGCAGTATATTAGTGTGAAAGGTCAAAGTAATCACAATAAAATGTGATAGCTCAAGATTCAAAAGAGCTTTGAGGAGTTGGAGGAGAAGGGAAAATAAATTAGGAATTGACAAGGAGGGACTATAACCCACCAAACTGTAGGTCAACAGCAGAGGGGTTTAGAAGAGGAAAATAGCCACCCTTGAGGGGTTTGTAGGAGATTCCTTAAAGGGGAAATCAGGGATCAGAGTAAAAAGTTCAAGAACATGTTCAGCTGATTTTGTTAATGATTTCCAGAGGATAAGGTGGAAGGCTTGTGAGAAGTTAAGGAGGGGTTTGATTGGATTAGATTAGAGAATCTGTATAACCTGAGTAGTGGACTTCTTATGGTGGCTAAGGTAAACAGGGACAAAGGGTTTTATGGGATTAATCCTGATGGTTCCCCAGGCAGTCTGAGTGATGAGGATTTAGGCCACCAAGGTGAAGTGAAGGGGATAGACAGTGAGCAGCCAGCACCAATCCTCTATTTACAAAGAAAATAGGAACAGGAAAACCACCTTAGCAGGACTCTAGGAAGGGAGGAAGGGAGGATGCTGGAAAGTGGTTGATTTCCAACCAGGTAGGCTGAGAAGGAGAATGAAGGCAGTGGTGGCACTGAAGGAAGGAGGAATTTCTGATAAGCTCAGGCAAATGTTTTGTTGGTTTAAAAAACAAGCTGCTCACAAAGCATTTTTATTTTTATTTTTTATAACAGAAAGGAAAAACATCAGATGCTCACTGTGTGTTAACTTGACAAACCAACTTGCCCAGTATGCTTCTCATCTACTTTCTTTTTATGTCATGGGGCTATTGATATTGCAAAGATGCACTGAAGTGTTCACATGTGGCTCAGAAATGTGTAACTGGAGAGATATACACAAATACTCCAAATGAGAGTCGAAAGAGCTGCTAAGACTTTTCCCTATAGATTTGAGCAGAGGAGTTAAGCCCAAATATCTCTAGCTGGTGAACATCTTCAGATGGGAGACATCTTTTGATATTCTGTGTTTTTTTCTTGAAGAGTCATCTGTTGGTGCTCTGAGAATAAGATCTCTCGGAGTCTTTGGTTGTGGGCTGAATGGAATTTAAGCAACCACAAAAAAGTAAAAATGGCAACATCTTCCTAATTGTCATAAATACTTAAAAATTTTTCAAAAAAATCAAATGACAAAATTAATGTCTCTGAAAATAAGTGCCATGTATCTTATAATCTGCAAAAAAAGGAAACAGCTGATTTTATATTCACATAGTTATAGTGTTATGATCTGTTCAGTGGCTCCTTTCTATGCCCTCCTCTCCCTTCTCTTTATTCTTTCTTGCTGGATGAGAGTAGAACAAAGAAAGTCCATGAAAATCCAAGGGAGTGGCTAAGCACCAAGAATGCTAGAGCAGAAAAGACTTCTGAAATCCTCTGTTCTTACACCATGATTGGACAGAAGGGACCTTGACCTTGGTGGGGTCATGCAGCTCTCAAACCTGAAGAGAGATATTGATGCCAAACTTCAACAGGAACATGGGTGCCAAGTCTGGATTTGTTCAACAGCTACACTTTTCTGTCAGAACAGATATACCTTTATTACTCTGCTGATAAATTCCTTTCTGGTTCACAGTTGTGCCTATGAGTTAAGACTTAGAGAGTGAAGACAGACCTCAAGAAGTATCCTCAGGAGTTTACCATTGCTGTCAGAGTTTTTAAACCACAAGCTTAGAAGGATGGTCTATGGAAAGGGTAAATACAGAGTGTACTTGAAACTGTTAAAAATGTGCACATGTTTAAGAGAGGGTGTTAATAAACCCAACTTTTCTTTGTAATGGAAAAAAAAATACATTTAGCTAGAGGGCTTGAGGCTCCTATTAGGTGTCACACTTCTTTTAACTTGGATGTCATACCTACAGCTAAGGAAAATGTAGTCTCTCTACTTGATGCCTAAAAAGCCAGGACAAATTCCCTGTTTACAAAGGCACTGACCATAGTTTAGGATTTTAATTTAAAAAAAAAAAATTAGGGGTGCCTGGGTGGCTCAGTGGGTTGAGCCGCTGCCTTCGGCTCGGGTCGTGATCTCAGGGTCCTGGGATCAAGTCCCGCATGGGGCTCTCTGCTCAGCAGAGAGCCTGCTTCCCTCTCTCTCTCTTTGCCTGCCTCTCCGACTACTTGTGATTTCTCTCTGTCAAATAAATAAATAAATAAAATCTTTAAAAAAAAAATTAAAAAAAAAGAAAAAATAGCTGATAAATATAATCTGTTTAGATTATAATGTCCTGAAGGACTATAATACATAACTTCTCTCACTGTTTCCCAATGTGACTCATGACATTCTCTCAAGACAACATGATTTAGTGTCAAGAATACTGACTTTGGAGTAAAGTATCCCTACTGCATCATGTATTATCTTGGAACTTTTTTCTTTGTCTCTGAAATGGGCATGTCATCATGAGGATTAATGATAATGCCAGAAAAGTGGCTTGCACAGTGTTTAATTTTATTAGGGATTAAATAAATGGTAGCACTTCTTTTGTTGCTATTATTGTTAACAATAGTGATGAAGAGGCCCTCTTGCTGTTTCCACCATGTTTTCATGGTTTCACAATCATACCTCAACAGAGGAGGATGCCCTTTTCTGGCTTTTTTTTTTTTAAATATAGCAGACCAGAATGCTAATTAGTTTTACCAGGTGCCTGGGTGGAGGAAACCTCTAGTTCCTCTTTGAACCTGACCAGTTATCATAGGTTCCTCAGTAGAACTTACAGTAAAGAATCAGAGTGCTTTGTTAAAACAGTGCTTTACAAACATTTAAAATCATTTGTGCCTATCAATAAAATATTGTTAAGGATATTCCCCTAACATTTTTTTAAATTTATAAGATATATATATATATATATATATATATATATATATGTATGTATATATATGCATGACTAGTAAGTCATGCATATCTTAAAGCATACAGAAGGAAAGGAAAAATTAGGACAGAAGGAAAAAAATTAATGGTAAGAAAATACAAAGAAGTTCAATTACTTTCTTCTATATCTTCATGGGTTATCTAGCACAACCTCTGGGGTACACATTTTAAAACCATTGCTCTAGAGATTTATCACTCTTTTGTAATCAGATTGCCTCACCTATAAACCAAGTATGTAAGTTACTTTCCAGAAAGTTACCCACTAGGATTTCTTTCCACCAGGAAAGCCAATAGTCTGTCAGAAGACCAGATGCCTGAAGTGTTCCAGCTCTCATGCTGGCCCCATAACACAGTGGTTCTTTATCCTATTTATACTATTTGTATATTTGACTAACTTGGGAGCAGTTAAAAAAGTATTCTGTACTCAGACCAATTAAATAAAAATCTCCACGGGTCCGGCCCCAGGCTCACCAGGGACTTTTTATGTCCTCAGTTTAGCCCTATTAGATATTGTCCTGTGATAAGCAAGCCATTTACAAGTCCTGGTCAACCTCCGTGCTGGAGAACTGAGGTCTCAGAGATGCCTGGAGACCTTCTTTTCCTATCTTCCTTCGATTTTCCTTAGTCATGTGAGGAAGTGGAGGGCCATGTCTTGCTGAAGGCAGCCTGAAGCACAGTTTTTGACCAGAAGTCCAGCTTGGCCTGCACAGCAGTCCTGCCATCTTGCTGCAGGCGAAAGGAAGGAATGTCTTTGTTCTTCTAAAGTTGAAGTTCTGCTTTACTCTCCAACTGTTTTTAAACCAGGATGTGGGAGCCAACAAGTATAGTGGGTGATTGGCAGGAGGAAAGAAGGCTGTAAGATGTAAGCAATGACCATCTTTACCTTGTTACTTCTAGAACAGCCCCTCAACTTATCTCCAAGAAATCCTAATAGGGAGGAGCTCATTTCTCCTTCTTATACTCTACTTTTTTTTTTTTTAATTGAAGGTAAGATGAGGAGAGAGATCTTTCCAATATGTTTACTGACATAATGACACCTCCTAAATCAGAGTAAACATTTAATACTTGGGAAGGGATGTTCTTCATTGAGCTTTTTATTTTTATGAATGCATACATGTATGTACATGTGTTAGCAACTACTTAACCACCAGGAAACTTTATTCTTTCCCCCTTCACCCTCTGCTTTCACCTGTTCCTTTGACCCTCATGAAACTGCTTTCTAAGTGCCTGCACTCATTTCACAGTTGAAATGTAAGCATCTAAAGATTACTATTGCTCATCTGCTACCCCGAGGCCAGAGAACATGTCTCCCTTTTCCCACAGCAAAGTCACACCCCTCCTTCCCTGGAGGAGCTCTCTGGGAAACACACATTTGCAAAATAAAAAGAGATTATGTACATCTGACCTGTTCACATCAGTTTCTTGCCCATATGTCAGATAGGAGCATCACCAGGATCTGCTGCAGCAGATATTCTCCAAGATCATCTAGCTGTTGGTCACCTTGGTCTCTTTGCAATATTTCTGAACATAGACATTTTCCTGAGGTGGTAATACGAATGTCCCATGTGCTACATGGTAGCCTGAACACTGGACCAAAAAATGCTTACTGCAATCTGACTTTGATGCTAAGATTACATGCTCATTAATTTATTGAAATAATTTTTGCTCCTAAAGAGCAAAACGGGCATTATCAGATGATAACTGTAGGGTCAGAAGGCTATATGACCTATTTTAGGTAATATACTTAGCCATAATGGAACCAGAAAGAACATCCAGCATGAGTAAGGGATCATACTAAATACAGCAGATAAAGAGACCAATGGACAGGTGGATATATACTTAATATACGTCAGACACTCCATGTATATCCATCAATATGCCAGGCATCAGGCTATGGAAATAACTATTAAAGAGAAATAGATTTTACACTCAAAAGACCTTAGAATCTGATTAAAAAAAAAAAAAAGACCCATGAGAAAACAGTGAAAATGCAATTAAGTTAAATATTTAATAAAAGTAAAATCTTTTGAGGGTATAGGACATCTGAATTGGTTTGAGGGAACAAAGTGCAAGTTTAGGCGATAAAGGTGAGAGCACAGAATGCTTGGAGAACATTGAGTAATTTCATTTACTGAAGCATTAAATGCAAGAGCAGGACTGATGGCACATATCATGAAAGACTGTGTGTAGTGTGTATAAAGAAATGTAACTTTACTGATATAGTACCTTAAACAGGCTTGATTTTTGTTACTTCATTAGTATATGTATTACCTGAGAGAGATGGAATAATTTAAATAATATTTTATTTTTTTCCATTTCATTTTAGTAGGTTTTTTTCGGTGTTCCAAAATTCATTGTTTATGCACCACACCCAGTGCTCCATGCAATCCATGCCCTCCATAATACCCACCACCAGGCTCACCCATCCCCCCACCTCCCTCCCCTCCAAAACCTGAGTTTGTTTCTCAGAGTCCACAGTCTCTTGTGGTTTGTCTCCCCCTCTGATTTCCCCCATCTCACTTCTGCTCTCCATCTCCAAACATCTCCTACATGTTATCCCTTATACTCCACAAGTAAGTGAAACCATATGATACTTGACTCTCTCTGCTTGACTTGTTTCACTCAGTATAATCTCTTCCAGTCCCATCCATGTTGATATAAAAGTTGGGTATTCATCCTTTCTGATGGAGGCATAATACTCCATTGTATATGTGGACCATATCTTCTTTATCCACTCAACTGTTGAATGGCATCTGGGTTCTTTCCACAGTTTGGCGACTGTGGCCATTGCTGCTATAAACATTGGGGTACAGATGGCCCTTCTTTTCACTACATCTGTATCTTTGGGGTAAATACCCAGTAGTGCAATTGCAGCATCATAGGGTAGCTCTATTTTTAATTTCTTAAGGAATCTCCACACTGTTTTCCAAAGTGCCTGCACCAGCTTGCATTCCCACCAACAGTGTAAGAGGGTTCCCCTTTCTCCACATCCTCTCCAACACAGGTTGTTTACTGTCTTGTTAATTTTGG
Organism: Mustela erminea; assembly: GCF_009829155.1. Taxonomy (NCBI): domain Eukaryota; kingdom Metazoa; phylum Chordata; class Mammalia; order Carnivora; family Mustelidae; genus Mustela; species Mustela erminea. Next base: position 33,428,162 of record NC_045627.1, on the reverse strand, counting down.
CCATTCTAACTGGTTTAATGTGGTATCTCAATGTGGTTTGGGTTTGAATGTCCCTAATGGCTAATGATGATGAACAATTTTTCATGTGTCTGTTAGCTGTTTGTATGTCTTCATTGGAGAAGTGTTTGTTCATGTCTTCTGCCCATTTTTTGATGTGATTATCTGTTTTGTGTGTGTGTTGAGTTTGAGGATTTCTTTATAGATCCTGGATATCAGCCCTTTTGTCTCTAGTGTCATTTGCGAATATTTTATCCCATCCCATGGGTTGTCTCTTTGTTTTGTTGACTGTTTCCTTTGCTGTGTAGAAGCTTTGATCTTGATGAAGTCCCAAAAGTTATTTTTACTTTTGTTTCCTTTGCCTTTGGAGACGTCTTGAAAGCTGTGGCTGATGTCGAAGAGGTTACTGCCTATGTTCTCCTCTAGGATTCTGATAGATTCCTGCCTCATCTTGAGGTCTTTTATCCATTTTGAGTTTATCTTTGTGTATGGTGTAAGAGAATGGTTGAATTTCATTCTTCTACACATAGCTGTCCAATTTTCCCAGCATCATTTATTGAAGAGACTGTCTTTTTTCTACTCTATATTTTTTCCCTGCTTTGCCGAAGATTATTTGATGATAGAGTTGAGGGTCCATATCTGGGCTCTCTACTCTGTTCCACTGGTCTATGTGTCTGTTTTCATGCCAGTACCATGCTGTCTTGGTGATCACAGCTTTGTAGTAAAGCTTGAAATCAGGCAATGTGATGCCCCCAGTTTTGTTTTTCTTTTTCAATATTTCCTTAGCAATCCAGGGTCTTTTCTGGTTCCATACAAATTTCATGATTGTTTGCTCCAGTTCTTTGAAAAATGCCGGTGGAATTTTGATTGGAATAGCATTGAAAGTATAGATGGCTCTAGGCAGTATAGACATTTTAACAATGTTTATTTTTCTTATCCATGAGCATGGAATGCTCTTCCATCTTTTTGTGTCTTCTTCAATTTCTTTCACGAGTGTTCTGTAGTTCCTTGAGTACGGATCCTTTACGTCTTTGGTTAGGTTTATTCCCAGGTATCTTATGGTTCTTGGTGCTATAGTAAATGGAATCGATTCTCTGATTTCCCTTTCTATATTTTCATTGTTAGTGTATAAGAAAGGAACTGATTTCTGTACATTGATTTTGTTATCCTGCCACATTACTGTACTGTATGAGTTCTAGTAATTTGGGGGTGGAATCTTTTGGTTTTTCCATGTAAAGTATCATGTCATCTGCGAAGAGAGAGAGTTTGACTTCTTCATTGCCAATTTGAATACCTTGTATTTTGTTGTTGTTGTTGTCTGATTGCTGTATCTATGACTTCTAGTACTATGTTGAACAAGAGTGGTGAGAGTGGGCATCCTTGTCGTGTTCCTAATATTTTAAATGATTTTCCCTCTTCATTTAACAAGTAATTGTTGACCACTCGCTATATGGCAAGCCCTATTTTAGGCTCTTATAGTACCCCACTGAACAAAACAAATGAAAAGCTCTGCCCTCATGAAGATTACATTCTCTTTATTATGTTACAGATGATGAACCACTATATATACAAACACATGTATTATTATACAGGCTTTATATATAATGGGAGATACACTATATTTATTGGGCAATTTAAAGGCATATTCAATGTTAATTTTAAGTAAAATGTGATTTTTGCTTTTTTTTTAAATCTTAACTCTGAGTAAGAGTTGACTCTACTATATTTAATGAGCAGTGGGAAACTGTTGAAAATTTTGAACATGAAAGTGGAATAATATTTACATTTTGGAGAGAGGACACCAGCTGTGATGTTGTAGAAGAGATGATGCCTGAGACCAACACCAGAGAGACTCATTAGATTGACACTGCATTTAAAGTAAATAAGTAAATAAAATAGACCAATAAGGCATTTGCAACATTTAAGAAGTATTGATTTATGGGGAAAGAGGAATTTAGGATAATTCCCAGAATTCTGCCTTAGGTAAGAGGATAATAGATAGAGGGAACAACTATACACAGACTATATATATATGCAGACTATCCATTATTCTCTGTACCTATTGTAGTATATATATAGTATAGTATATATATATAGTATGTATATTTACACACAGATACACATATACATATATGCATGCATACTTATATACACACAAGTTAATATGGGCAAAAACACTTTCATATCACTTTATTTAACAAATATTTAAAGTGCTGTGCCAATGTGAGCTGTTATGACTTGTTGGCTTTGCTTTTATTCATAATTTGAAAAGTGTTTTTGGTACTATTTGTAATATATGATCATATCACTGAACTCATTTAACATTTATGGAAACTATAAAGTGCTGCACCAGTGTGAGCTGTTACCATCTTGTTGGATTTTGCTTTTATTCATAACTTGAAAAGACTTTTTGGTACTATTTATAATATATGGCCATGCCATAAGGCTGACTACTGGTTTCACCATTTAAAAAAAAAAAAAAAAGAGCACACTCTGGCTACTTTTTCATTCATTACACACAACTGCAACTCGGTTCATAAGGGCAGAGGTGGAAGCCATGGCTGAGTAACCAGAGAATCTAGAGCTGCTGTCGGCAAATTGTCTCGTCAGTGTTCTTTTAAGGAAATCACCTGCTGGCTTATTAAAGTTAATTGCTTGCAGGTACCAAGTTCCTTAGCCAGAGCTATCAAAGTTGCTATGATTGAGGTGATTAAGGCTGTGCTGGGAGCTGGGGGAAGCTGGATGACTACTATCTTGTGTGGCATCTTAGCTTCAGGGAGACTGGATCTCTCCTCCTCATTCCTTCTTTCTGCTTGCTCTTCCACCAGCCCTTATTCTTGTCTTCTATCACATGTGGTGATCTAGTAATGTGTTAATTTTTCTCCTCCATCACTTGGTAGGCATTTATTGAGCATTTATTAAGTGGCTGGCAATTTCTGGCCTCAGGGAATACAATAATGAATAACAGGTTCTGTGCCTAAGGCACTCCCAGTTCAGAATAGGAGACAGGGTTTTACATGGTATTATGGTATCATGCCATAAATTCTAAACAGTGTTTGTACAATATACTATGGGAGAAAGAGAGAAGAGGTATAGTACATGTGTATGTTTACATTGTCTTGGTGATTATCTAACCTTGGGATTTGGGATAAAACAAGATGGAAACATCTGCTTGTGTCAGTCAGTGTTCTCGAGAAGGAATTTGTTTATGTAGTTCTGGGGGATGGCAAGTCTGAAATCTGTAAGGCAGATTGATGATAAATTTAGGTAAGAAATGATGCTGCTGTCTTGACCCTGAATTTTGTAGAGCAGGCTGGCAGGATGGAATCAGGCAGGATTACTTTGTTACAGTCTTGGGGAAAGATTTCCTTCTTCTCTAGGAAACCTGTTTTTTGCTCTTCAGGCCTCCAGATGATGGGATGAGGCCTACTCACACTGAGAGAATTGCTTTTTACTTAGAGTCAATTGGCTGATAATGTTAATCCACCTAACAACAACAACAAAAAAGTCTTATAGCAACATCTAGATGGTTGTTTAACCAAACAGCTCAGCAAATAGCCCAGGCAAATTGATGAATGAAATTAGCCATCACACTGCTTATGTGTGAAAACATTCATCCGCAAATTTGTTTTTCTTTTCACAGTTCCCTTTATATTTATGTCCACAGAGATACCAAAGTAATATAATTATGTTGCTCAGTGAATATGGTTTGACTCAAACATAAAGAATCAAATGATACCTGTACCAAGGAACTCAATCATAAAAGTATGCTGATTTATTGATTGTGAATATATTTTATTGACTATATTAAACATAAGACATTAAATATATGTCTCTTAGAATATAGTCAGGTCTTTCTTATCAATGATCATTTGTAAGAGAACTAAGCTAAAAATGAGACTTCTTTTGATATAACAGTCTTTTGGGATGGGGGTGGGGTGAGAGGATAGTGAGTAGAAGATAAAACTTCTTTTTTTTTTCCCTTTCTTGGAGTGAACATCAGAGGCATTGCAGATGTATATAAATTTTAACTCCCTGATTATTAGGGTTATTTCCTTAGAATAACACCTTAAAACTCAACCCTACTTGTCCAGTTCTGACTAGGTGTCACTTAGACCAAGGAAATAGTATCACCTTCAGACTCAAGGAAAGTCTCTGTCCTGGGACCCATGGATTAGAGGGCCCCACAAATCAAACACACCAACATAAATGACTTTTATTTCTTAGAATCTGTACTTCAGAACTGGCTCAGTGCAATCTATAGCCCTAAACATCCACTCTCATGATCAACATACGATTCAGGCTCCAGGAAAATATTTTGTACATCACTTCCTACATCACAGAAGCCCGTGACAGTAGAGCTCAAATGCCATGAAAGTTTCAGGTTTAGCTGCTTTTGGAATTAGCTGGAGGCAGACATTTTGCTTTGAAGTATGGTGGGACAACAAAGGGAATTTGAACAGTGTAAGAAAAACAATAAATAAGTAAAATTTTCCTCTTGTGATAAATGTACTAAATCCTTACATAGCCAAGAATCATTTTCCTGAGTAAAGCTGAGCATCAATTTTCTTGCTTCTGTCCATATTTAATTGGTGGATTTGAAAGTGTACACAAGTTATCATGGTATTTTCCCATGGCAACTCTAGTACATACTGCATTATAAAACAATTCATATCAATATTAAATTTGTATGTATGTAGGACTAGAGAAAACACACGTGAAGTGTGCTTTTAATTCTTTATACTGGCAAGTAGATGGTAAGCAATGTTAAATGAGACTTAAAATTAAGAAAATATCAGCTTCAATAAATATTCTGAAATTAAAATTTGATATTATATACATGTTACCTTTTAAAAAATAATTTTGAATATTAAAAGAGAATTTTGAAACAAATAAAAATAATTTTGTTTTTATATTAACTTTGTTTTGATAAAATATATTGCATTTTCTGCCATTTAAAGAAAAATTTCATATTGTTTTAAGTCCTTTGGATCATTGTCATCACTGTCAACAACACACAAATTAATTAAAAAACTCAATTCTAACAACATAATCATATTGATAAAGGCAAGAAATATAAATTTCATGGGATGTATATGTGGTCTTATGAATTGTTTTATTTTATTACTCATATAGACATTGCCAGCTCATTAACAGGACACGCACATATACATATTGAATACATTTAGTGTCTTTGATATTTTCCCAGCTTTCAGTCATCTAAAAAATCATTGCTTTTGATTTGTCATTAAGAAATTAAAAATTTTTTAAAGATTTTATTTATTTGAGAGAGAGAGAGAGCAGGAGAAGTGGAGGGTCAGAGGGAGAAGCAGAATCCCCGCTGAGTAGGGAGCCCGATGTGGGACTCAATCCCAGGACTCCAGGATCATGACCTGAGCTGAAGATAGTTGCTTAACCAACTGAGCCACCCAGGTGCCAAAGTAATTAAATTTTTAAAGGTAGCATAGTGATAAAATGTGTTTTATTGAAGTTCTTGGTTTTATTTATAATTTCTAAATATTTAGATACATTGTATATTGGTCTCCATTTGTACACTTGCCTTGGGTTCTATAAATATAGGGATGGATTCACTACTAAATCATTGAGCCAACATCTGGGAGAAGCCATCAGTATCCTCAAGGAGTCAATACTATTCCAAGGGGTAGATGACAATCTCTAACCTTTGAGCCAGGAGTAAGAGCATGGGAGGCAGAATAAGCAGTGCCATTTCTATCCCTACCTTTACCTCCTTGCACCCAGTAAACATGCTTCATCTTTTTCTTAAGAGCTGGATATCTAAAAATGTTAACTCATGGAAATTATGTAGGTGGGACTGGGAAACTTGGAATAGGCTGTAAGTAAATTATTGAAATTAGCCCTCAGATATCATTCTACAAGAGGGGACATTTGAGCTGGATCTGGAAAGATGAATAGAACTCCTCCAGGTGGATAAATTGTGTGTGGGAAGAGGTACACTAGGAAAAGACATAAAAGGCAGGGTGTGTTTAGAATATTTCAGAATGTTCATATGACTAAAACACTGGGTGGGAGGAAGGAAATGGAAAGAGAAGGGCTAAAAAAACAGAACAGAAAGGGCATACATTTTCCTAAGAGCTTGGACTTTATTCTTTATATGGTAGGGAATCACTACAGGAGTTTCAAGAAGGCAAGTGACATGATTGGTTCTGCCTTTTAAAAATTAACTTTAGACTCTTGGCTTTCAAATTTTAGCAGGTATGATAATGACTTGGAGGGCTTGTTGGAACACAGATGGCTGAGCCCCACCCCCACAGTTTCTGACTCAGTAGGACTGGAGTAGAACCCAAAGAATTTGCATTTCCAACAAATTCCTGAGTGATGCTATGCTACTGATATGGGAACCATAGTCTAAAAACCACTGCTCCACAGAAGGAGGATGGTTGGTGAACAGTTCATGGAGAAGAAACTATAAGGAGTAGACAAGACAGGGGATTATTACAATAGATCACTAAACAGGAATGATAATTTTTTTATAGGAACTAAATTAAAAAAGTCTTAGGAAATAATAATTTGAGTTGGTGACTGACTGAATTTGGAGTGTGTAGGTAAGGAAAACAGGTGTTGGGAATGGCTCTATATCTGGCTTATTTGTCTTTGGTTCTATGAAATAGCCCAGGTTTGTAACCTAGAGAGACAGAAAGAGAATAGATTTCAATTTTAATTCCAGGTCATTGGTAAAAAGGTGCAATTTAATTAAAGATCATACAACTCTGGATCACCTAGCTTTGGGTAGACTAAACTAAAAGAGTGGGGAAGTTCTTTTATGCACAGAATACACTCAGTCCATTAGCAAATGTTTGAGGTAAATAGCATTAATATGTTAATATTTCATTCATTTGTTATAGTCAACAGACCTTCACAATTATATCATTTTGAGTGTGGTTACGGATTGATCTCCTTTTTGGAGATTGCCTTAAGTCTATGACTTAATTTCTTTATTACAAGATAGAGCTGTCAGAATGGGCATTTTTGCTTCATGATGCTGGTATTATGGAATTTTTTTTCTCTAAATAGTGCCTTTTTATACCTTTAATTATTATTTTAGGTTTAGTGAAATTTAATAATAATCTCTTTCACAGTTGGAAGGAGACAGGCTCATCCTTAATATTTGAATAGACCAGGGCAAAAGTATAAATGGAGGCTTCCTTCTTCCATTTGTCTAAATATGTAAATATGTAAATGTTATAGACCAAGCTAATTAGCTCTTAAATAAAATATGTTCTATTTCTCTACCTTCACATACATACTGATACCCTCAAACACATACACACATGTGCAAATAGGTTTACATAATTTTAAAGATATTTAAAACAAGTATTTTATTTTATTTTAAAATTTTTATTATTTTTTAATTATGTTGTGTTAGTATTGTAAAATAACGCTATGCATTTTGTATGACTTAAACTTGGCAATACTTCAAAGATGGCTGGATTTGCTTGTCATTTCTCTGGAATTCTGATTGATGAGCCTATAGACATGATTCATACATATAACACATTGATTTCATAATATTTTTATGTCATTTTAGTGAAATGACTTACGAAGTTATAGTAAATTTTTACATAATTTGTGTTTTATTGACAGTAAAGATTTAAAGGTTAATGTAAGATATAATTATATGCAAATGTGGAAAGTTTAGGCTAGTTCAATATTATGGATGTATAAGTACATATTTGTGAAAAAAATATAAAACAATCACCAAAAGAGAATAAGAAACTAATTTTATGCACTTGACTGTAATAAACACACATCAAATAGTCATAGTCAAGAAAATATAAAATTAAATTATTTTTCATTTGTATTCTCAATTTTTTCTTTCAATATAACTTTTAAAAAAGTACAAATTATAATAAATGTATATCAACACTCAAAATTGCATAAATAGAGCCAAAATTTTAAAAGTATCTAAGTCATTATTTTTATATCTTATAGTGTTTCGTGTTCTTGTAATTAGTTGCCTAAAGATTTGACAGCACACTTCATGACTGATATGTCTAGATCTTCATATGTACCTTCATATATTTGAGGGTAATATGTATTAATACTGCAAATTACTGCTGTCAACGTGTGGAACTACTGTGATTATTGTAAGGACTTCTGAAACACATAATTAGAACATGAAGAGAGCAAAGGAAATGGATACTCTGCACACCTGGAAAACAATACTGAATGCAAGGAAATATTGCATTGATTTGAAAGGGTGGATTGACAAGATCATTAATTTGTTCTTTCTCTTCCCGAAGCACTTGCATTGTTCATATTGTCTCCACACTAGGAAGCAGTGTCCTTCTTCAACCCAAATGGCAGCAAAACACACAAACCTTTATGTCTTTTAGATACATCCCTCCCCGCCTTTTTAAGACATTAAGGAAATGGGCAAAACGTGTTGAGAAGCATTTCTCTGGGGCCTTAGTACTGTTATTTAGAGAAGCCACGGTTTAAGCACATAGGAGTGCTGTTCCTGTAGCAAGGAGTGAAGGGCAGAGCTTACAGGAAGGTCTGTAAGTATCAAGTAGTACTACTGGTATTTTAGATACTTTAAAAGAGAAAAATACCAAATTATTAGTTTCTTCTTCTCGAGACCTTCTGTTTGACTCTTCCTCTCCACAAAGTGTGATCTCTTAGAAATAGCTGCCATTTTTTGGAACAGGTGTTCTCAGTAGGTATTCAAATTAGAGAAAACAAATATAAAGGGTAAATGCCTTATACAATTAAAGTGTACACAATGAAAGAAAGGTTCCAAGGAGGCTGGAGCTGAGAGTAGGGAAGGAAGTTAAACACTGGCCTGGAAGGGGAGGGTATAGTGATGAGGAGACCTTAACTGGGAATCTATATGGGGCTATGATTAGGCAAGGAGATAGCTGGGTATATAGAAGAAGGGACAAGGGTAGGAAAAAGGTAAATGAAGAGGAAGTTGGGAAAAAAAAGACAAAATTTGTGATGGATGTTTAAGAAATAACAAAGAATCCAGTGTCATAGGAAAGGAGTGAGTGAAGGAGAGAGTCATAGGAGTGAGAGTAGAGAGATACCAGGGGGCCAGATACAGCAGGCCTTGTGAACATGACGAGGAGCCTGAATGATATGGGATGCCATTAAAAGTTTTGTCAACAGGGTGACGTGGTTTTAAATAATGATTCAGGCACTATTTTGAAAATAAGATATAGGTGGACAGGGTAGAATCAGGAAAACTCTGAATTACCATGAGCCTGGAGAATGAGACTCCATGGTGGACTGGCAAGGTTCCAGCACAGTTTTGGGATGGTGTGTGATGACAGTGGTGCGAGGATGCAATCCACCAGTGGAGTGCCCACAACCCAGTGCTGTAAGCTGAGCTTCCAGGACAAGGGGATAGTTTCATAAAGTTCTTTAAGATCTGTGTTGTGGTGAAGACAAAAGCCAAAGAAAGAAAATCCTGCCAGGTGCTATGCTTTAAAACACATAGGGTACCAAAATGCTTAACATTGTCAAATGAGGGAGATTCTCTGTTCGAGTTACTTTTGAAATCAAAACCTCAAAAAGTAAAAAGCCATTAGTGATTAAGAGGAAAGATGGGAGGTAAGGCAGTTGCAGGAACCAAAATGAGATTCCTGCTGGTTCATATTGATAGAGACGGGATTAATTTAAAAAGATATTGGAACTTATTTCTGTGTGAGGAAAAAGGAGAAATAAATATGGATGGGCAAGGAAGATGGAGGGACCCAGATCATAGCACCCTGTTAGCTTTGTGGTTCTCAGACTAACTCTGTGGAGCTAAAACCCAACTATCCTGAGGGATTTGGAAGGAGGGTAGGGAAGTCTCTGGGGTATATAGAGGACTCCTTAGTTCAGGTATTAGTATGTTAATAAAAGTTTACACAGATTTTCCCATCCCAGCACCTAACTGCCCAGTGCCTCCAGGGAGACTACCCAGAGAATGCCTCCTAGATGTTAAAAGAAAGTAAATAAATAGGAAGCATATATATGCATATGTCTGTGCTTTCCACAGTTATCATATAGACATGTTCTAAAGGTAATTGCTTATCTGTGGTGCAGTCTAGCATAGGAGGCTGATTGTGAGGTGTCTTTTTTATTTGTATCAGAGGAAATGTAAAAGAAAGTCACTGAGCATGAAAATGTGTTGCTCAGTTTCAAGCGGGGCTTTCATTATGCTACTATAGATGCCAAAGGAAAGAGACCCACTGTGGTATATCATAGCATCTGTTGGCCAAGGCAAAGTGACAGTGTATTCAATTGTCTTGTGCCTTAGTATGGGGTGTGTGTGTATGTCTGTAAAGGAGAGAAAGAGAGAGAGAGAGAGAGAGAGAGAGAGGGAGATTTGAGTGAATGGTTGTTTTGGCATATATTAATTTATCCACACTTTGATATCTAGGAATAAAATTCTTGATGACTTTCAGACAGACATTTCTAAAACTGAGACTAGCTACCTTCTTGAACAATATTGAAACATCAGTGCCAAAGGCAGTTCTTTGAGACAGAACACTCTTATTTAATATGCAGGTCAAATGTTTATTTCTCATTTATTTCCTTCATCATTTCTTGTCAAGAATGATAAAATCCCGTGCTCTAAATCTCCTAGGGGAAATCACTGGTATTTTGAAGTTCATACATTTTTGGAAATTCCCACATTCATTCTGAGTCTCAGATCTTATTACATGTTTACTATTCAACATTTAAGCATCTTCAGGGAACTCTTCACCACCCTTCCATTTCTAAGATTTGTGGCTAATGAATATCAGATTAGAGGATATAAACAACTATACTGGCTTTATTTCAGCTATCCTAGTATTGGACCCATATTAAGAGAACATTAAGGAAACTAATTTTTGGTGTGAGGGAGGTTCTGACCTAGGGAAGACAATTGAGGCCAGAAAAGATGGCTGGGTAGAGGGTTGGGAGTAGGCAGTTGGGAAGAGTGTAAACTGCCAGCCACATACTCTTCTAAAGAGCAAAAACATAACAAAAGTGAAAACTATGAAAAGCATGACAACCAAATGGCCTTAAGTTATGTTGACTAGGTAAAGCAACATAAAGAGGAACAAGGAGACAAAAACAGATTGAATGACAGAAAATGTGAATGAAAGACATTTAAGATGATACATTCTTAGAAGGGTCAAGTGTTTTCATCTATACATTTCTTGAATTTCATGACTGTAGCTGGGTTTTGTTTTTTACTTCTTTCTAATCCTTTTTGAAGTCTCTGAAACTAAAGATTAGGATGCATTTTGTGTTCGTTCTTTTGCTAAAGTTTCTTGATGAGAATGTGTGTTCCAAGTCCCATATTACTTGACTGTACAGGGAATATGTACTTGTAACAAATAAATCACTTTGAACTTAGTGTCAATTGATAGAAAACAGTATTATTTTTATTCACTACAAACGTCTTTGGGAGCACAATTCCACATTACCTTTTTCAGGTGGCTGAGCCTGAGTCCATTTATTTGAAACTTTAAGAAAGCATTTTGACATGAACTGCTAATACTTTTATTAAGGTTCTAAGACAAAGCACAGTCAGATTATTTGTATATTTAAAATGTATCCTATAGAGAGAAAACAGTAAATGTATAAAGAAATGGTATCATTTATAGCATACCTGATGCAAGAGAATTCTAAAACTATAATCAGGGCAAGTGCATACCAAACTCTGAGATTTTTTTAACCTTGAATTATAAATGACTCAAATAGTTATTTAGTTTGTTACTTCAAATTATATTTCAAAATATAGTTCAAGTGTATATTTTAAATTATGTGTTCAAATATGTCTTGAATATATGTCCATAATAGATATTGAATTATCACAGAGATAACTTAAGAAAAAAAAACACGACACTTAGTAAAGAATTTTGCATTTGCTTTAGGAGCTACATATACATGTCTTCTTAAAACTCAGCTTTCCTTATTGTTGAAGAATTACTTAACACAGAGTTTGTTATATCCTAAACACTCTAGGATATTCCATCATTATGTCAGCAAACCATGTCATTAGTGATGGATAAAACTTAAGAAAAATAGTTTATCAGGTAGAAAAAATGTTTTTTCAAAGGAGAAAGCCCAGTTTTGGGGATTAAAGCATTCTCTTGGTTCTTCTTTAAAAAAATCATGTAATTGACAAATGACATTATATTAGTTTCAGATGTACAACATAGTGATTGGATGATTGTATATACTGTGAAATGATCACTACATTAAGTTTGGTTCAGATCCATCACTATACATAGTTACAGAACTGTGTGTGTATGTTTGGGGTGTGTGTGTGCATGAATGTGTGTGTGTGTGTGTGTATGTGTGTGTGTCTTTGTGTGTGATGAGAAATTTTAAGATCTACTGTCTTGACAACTTTCAAATATGCAATACGGTATTATTAACTATAGTTGCCATGCAGTATATCCCATCCCCTGACTTACTTATTTTATAACTGGAAGTTTGTACCCTTTGACCACCTTCAGCTGTTTCGCCTACCCCTTCCCTCACTTCCTGCCTATGGCAACTACCAATCTGTTCTCTGTAACTGTGGAGCTTGGTGGTTTATTTTTGTTTCTTTCTTTCTTTTTTTTTTTTTTTTTTTGATTCTTCATATAACTGAGATCATATGCTATTTGTTGTTCTCTGTCTGACTTATTTCACTTTGCATAATGCCCTCAAAGTCCATCCATGTTGATGGAAATGGCAAGATTTTTTTCTTATGGCAGAATAATATTCCATTGTGATATAATAATAATATCCATATAGATAGTATATATTTCTTCTTAATTTCTGATAGTTGGCATGTGAAATACCATGATTGGATTTTTCTTTTTTACTAGAGCAATGAAATTCTACATGTTTTCTGATTTAATTATTAAAGAAAATTTTGGTGAGGCTTCTAATTTGGTGTTCTAATTTGGCTTTTAATCAGCTGTTCTATTCAGCTGACTGTTGATACATTTTCAAACCTCTTAATACATAGGAAGCCATATTTTGGCAGCCTAGAAAGCCTTAAAAAGTGGGCATTGAAATGACTGCATTGCCTATCCATGAGAGCATACGTACTAATTTCAATTAGTAATGGTCAATAATAACTTCGGTATAATCCATGATTTTGTAGGTAGTGTGAGAGAGTGGAGAAGTAGTGAAGAGGGAAAAAGATAAGTATTTGTTCACATAACAGTAGTCATAAACTCTGACATTCAAAAAGTTAACTTTTTCCTAATTATTTTTTTATTTAAGTATAGTTGACACACGATGTTACATTAATTTCATGTGTGCAACTTAGTGATTTGACAGGTTTATATATTGTGTTCACTACAAATAGAGCTACCATCATTCTATTACATTGCTATTATAATATCATTGATTCTTAAATAATTTTAATTTTGAATCAGAATGACAAAATTAATCTCAGTTTTGGGGGGATTCTCTCAGATTTTTTTCCAGTGTTCCAACTGATTTCTGGGAGTTTCTGTAGTGGCAAAGGATAAGGATCTCTGATCTCCCATTTTATCTGGCATTTGCTGAGACTCCTCCTGTCTAGCCCATAACCCATGGTAGCTGCAGTTCAATCAATACTTTTTCATGTCTTCAGAGACCTGTATCAGCTCTGTCAAGGCTCCTTTTGGCAGATGGGAATCATGATCTTATGCAACACTGAGGCACAGGAAATTCTATGTAGGCACAGAGCCTAGCCATGCTACCCTAAAATTTTATTTCCCTATATTCTTCCTCAAGTTCATATAATATCTCTGTGACTGTTGTTTATCCTTTTGTGTTTGATCTGGAGGAAATGGGGCCTGAGAGAGCCTTAACGCCAGATCCTTTCTGCTCCCCACAGGACCTAAACTTTTTTTTTTTTTTTGACACTTAAAAGCCACTACTTTCTACTGTACATCACTTCCCTGAGGTGGTAAGCATAGAATCAAAGCTAAGTGCAGTTGGGGAAGAAAGATAATACCAGATGTAGAAGAAAGAAAAGAAAAAACAAAAACAAAAACACATGGGTTAATATTTCCAAAGTGTTATTCCACCATTAAATGACCATATGAATGGAATTAATTTTCTTGGGCTCAGTCCCTGGTTAAGGAAGCAGAAGCTGGCAGTAATTAGAGAAGCTTTTGGATCAATTTCTTCATTGCCTGTGAAGTTTTAGGTATCTTCTGGCTCAAAATTCAGCGATACTCAGTAAAAATAACATTTGAGAGAACTTTCTCTTTCCTAGAATTTCCCTCTAGCTCTCTGGTCTTTTGTATGGGCTGAATTGTATGCCTTTTTAAATTCATGCTGAAGCCCTAATTCTGAGTAACTCAGAATGTGACTATTTGGATATAAGGTCTTTAAAGAGCTGATTAAGTTATAATGAGTTTGTTAGAGTGGGCTCTATCCAGTATGACTGGTATCTATAAGAGAAAATGTGGACACATAGGGACTCCAGGAATATGCACACACAGGGGAAAGAGCATGTGAGGACAAAGTGAGAAGGCAGCCATTTGCAAGCCAATGAGAGATGCCTCAGAAGAAATGAAATCTGCTGACACCTTAATCCTGGATTTCTAGCTCCTGGAAATGAGAAAATAAATTTCTTTTATTTAAGCCAGCTTGTGTGTGGCATTTTGTTATGCAGCATAGCAAACTAAGATACTTCTATTTCTCCGTCTTAAGCCTTACATACCAGGCCCCGCGGATTATAGTCTGACTAGAGTTAATGTTCAATATTATTCAGTTAGTGACAATATCGTTGCCAATATATACTTGGGATTATACTGTTTCTGTAAAATTTATTTCTACATTTTATTGTTCTCAGGAAAAAAAAAACCTACAAAGACTCTAGGTTGTGTGACTTTGACATAGCAAATTGAAAATTAGTTGAAATTCCCTACCAATTAAGATCGAATAAACCAAAACACTTTGCCTTAAGTAAATCTAAAACAATAACATTTTGAGAAGATTTAACTGCATTTCAGTCCTGATTACTATAGATTTTTTTTATGAAGATACAATATGAAACCTTGGAGGGTGTTGTTTGTGCTGATTGTCTATATTCTCAGCAGTTGCCTAGTCAGTTAACACCAACACATGAACATACAGAATATATATAATATATGTTATATATGTTTATACATGTATGTTAACTAATGAATAAAAATGCAGTGTTATATTAATTTCAGGTGTACAATGTAATGATTCAACAATTCCATACATCAGCTGGTACTCACAAATATGTTCTCTTAAATACCTATCATCTATTTAAGACACCCCCAAATCCCTCTCCTCTGGAAACCATCAGTTTGTTCTCCACAATTAAGAGTCTGTTTCTTTGTCTTTCTCTCCTTTTTTTTTCTTCCCTTTGCTCCTTTGTTTTTCTTAAATTCCACACATGAGTGAAATCATATGGTATTTGTCTTTCTATGACTTATTTCACTTAGCATTATACCTTCAAGCTCCATCCATGTTGTTGCAAATGGCAAGTTTTCATTCTTTATATGGCTCAAAAATATTCCATTTTGTGTGTATATGTGTGTGTATATCACATCTTCTTTATACATTCTTAACTGATGGACACTTAAGCTGCTTTCATATCTCGGCTATTGTAAATAATGCTCCTATAAACATAGGGGTGCATGCAAACCTTTAAATTAGTGTTTTTGTATTCTTTGGGTAAATATCCAGTAGTGCAATTGCTGGATAATGGGGTACTTCTATTTTTAACTTTTTGAGGAACTTCCATACTATTTCCCAGAGTGGTTGTACAAGTTTGCGTTCCCACCAACAGTGCAAGAGGATTCTTTTTTCTCCACATCCTCACCAACACCTGTTGTTTCTTGTGCTCTTGATTTTAGCCATTATGCCAGGTGTGAAGTGATATCTCAAAGTAGTTTTGATTTGTATTTCCCTGATGGTAACTGATGATGAATCACTTTTCATGTTTCTTGGTCATCTGTATGTCTTTCTTGGAAATATGTGTGTTGATGTCTTTTGCCCATTTTTTATTGGATTTTATTTATTATATTATTATTATTTTGCTTTTTGGGTTTTTAGTTGTGTAAGTTCTTATGTATTTTGCATATTAACCCATTACTGGATATGTCATTTTCAAATATCTTCTCCCATTCCATAGATTATATCCTTCACTGTGCAGAAGCTTTTTATTTTGATGTAGTCCCAATAGTTTATTTTTGCTTTTGTTTCCCTTCTGCCTCAGGAGACATATCTAGAAAACAGCTACTATGGATGATGTCAAAGAGGTTACTGCCTGTATTCTCTTCTAAGAGTTTTGTGGTTTCAGGTCTCACATTTAGGTCTTTAACCCATTGAATTTATTTTTGTGTACGATGTAAGAAAGTGGGCCAGTTTCTTTCTTTCCATGTTTCTCTCCAGTTTTCCTGACACCATTTGTTGAAGAGATTATCTTTTTCCCATTGGATATTCTTTCCTGCTTTGTTGAAAATTGACGGTAGAGTTTTAGGTTTATTTCTGGGTTTTCTATTCTGTTTAATTGATCTGCGTGTCTATTTTTGTGTCAGTACCATACTATTTTGATTACTACAGCTTTGTAATATAACTTGAAGTCTGGAATTGTGATGCTTCCAGCTTTGCTTTTATTTTTCAAGATTGCTTTGGCTATTTGGGTCTTTTGTGGTTGCATATAAATTTATAATTGTTCTGGTTCTGTGAAAAATGCTGTTGGCATTTTGATAGCAATTGCATTAAGTGTGTCGATTGCTTTGCATAATATAGGCATTCTAACAATATTTGTTTTTCTAATGCATGAGCATGGAATGTGTTTTCCATTTCTTTATGTTATCTGCAATTTCTTTCATCAGTGTTCTATAGTTTTCAGAGTACAAGTCTTTTACCTCTTTAGTTAGGTTTATTCCTAGGTGTCTTATGATTTTTGATGTAAATAGGATCAACTCCTTGATTTCTCTTTCTGCTGCTTTATTATCAGTGTTTAGAAATGCAACAGATTTCTGTATATTGATTTTGTATCCTGTGATATTTTTAAAAAGATTTTATTTATTTATTTGACAGACAGAGATCATAAGTAGGCAGAGAGGCAGGCAGAGGGGTGGGGGAAGCAGGCTCCCCACAGAGCAGAGAGCTGGATGCGGGGCTCAATCCCAGGACTCTGAGATCATGACCTGAGTGAGCCGAAAGCAGAGGCTTAACCCACTGAGCCATTCAGGTGCCCCTATCCTGTGATCTTATTGAATTTATCAGATATGGCCATTTTTTTGATGGCATCTTTCAGGTTTTCTGTATATAATATCTGTCATCTGCAAATATTGAAAGTTTTACTTCTTCCTTACCAGTTTGGATGAATTTTATTTGTCTGATGAATTAGACATTTGTATGTTGAATCAAAGTGGTAAGAGTGAGCATCCTCGTCTTCTTCCTGATCATAGAAGAGAAGCTCTCAGATTTTCCCCATTACAGATGATGTTAGTTATGAGTTTTTCATATATAAGCTCTATTATGCTAAGGTATATTCCTTTTAAACCTACTTTTTTGAGAGTTTTTATCATGGGTAGATACTGTACTTTGTGAAATACTTCTTCTGCATCTATTGAAATGATCAGATGGTTCTTTTTTTTTCTCTTATTAATGTCATGTAGCACACAGATTGATTTGCAAATATCAAACTATCCTTGTAACCCAAGAATAAATCCCACTTGATTGTGGTGAGTGATTTTTTTAATGTATTGTTGAATTTGGTTTGCTACTATTTTGTTGAGGATTTTTTGCATTTATGTTCATCAGGAATATTGGCCTGTAGTTCTCTTTTTTTAGTGGTGTCTTTATCTGGTTTTGGTATGAGAATAATGCCGGCCACATAGAATGAATTTGGAAGTTTCCTTCCTTTTCTATTTGGAATAGTTTGAGAAGAATAAGTATTAACTCTTTAAATGTTCATTAGAATTCACCTATGAAGCCATCTGGTCTTGGACTTCTCTTCCTTGGGAGTTTTTTGATTCAGTATCTTTGCTGGTTATCAGTCAGTTCAAATTTTTTATTTCTTCCTGTTTTAGTTTTGTCAGTTATATATTTCTAGGAATTTATCTATTTCTTCTCATTTGTCCAATTTGCTGTCATATAGTTTTTCATAATATTCTCTTGTAGTTGTTTGCATTTCTGAGGTGTTTGTTGTTATTTCTTCTCTCTCATGGAATATAGTTTTCAAATAGGTAGCTAACTCTAGTTCATCTTATCACTTGTTTATTATTCATATATTTTCTCTCCAAGTAATAGATACTTTGAGTTAGTTCCTTTTTTACAAAGAAGATGTTTCTATTATGGTATCTAACACAAGGATGTAATCCTAAGGGTACTTGGCACTTCCAGTAAGTTGGAATATAGGAAAGATATTGATAAATTCCTACAACCACGATTAGCAACCACAGAGTAAACCAGCAAATCTTTATTTAATGTCTACCATACTAGATACTCTATGTGATACACAAAATATAAGAAAGATTTCTGTTCTCACAGAGTTGGGTCTCATAGTTGGGAAGAGAAGACATAAAACATTAAAATGTAATTATTTCATAAGACTAAAAATGGTTATAATTCAGAATACACTGTGCCTATCCTTGTTCAGACATTCATTTTGTAATTCTTTTTCTCCATACTTTGTATACAAGATGAATGTAGACTCAAATATGAATCCATCTTTAGTAGACATTAATAAAATGTCAAATAGTGAGTTGTTATAACTGAAGTTCATTTTACTAATAGGAACAATTCCTCTATAATGTTCTTAGAACTTTAAAATGAAGAAGGAATTTTTAAAGAATTGTTTGTTCTTTACTTAAATAGGCATTATTAAATGCTTAAACTGGACATATGTGCTTATTTATTCTCATTTATTTTAAATATTCTCTTCTGTGTTTTTGTTATTGATTTCTTCTTTTGTAATCTTCCCATGTGTTTCTTCTCTTTTCTACTAATTCTATCAACCATATACAGTATGTCTTTTCCAGTATCTTTTTTTCTCCTAGTGTTTTTATACCACAAGCCTTTGTTTCCCCCTATGAATTTCACACTTGATTTTACTGAACCATTCCCTCATTATTTTGGCTTCAAATCTCTGCCAGCAAACTGAACTTTTTCTTCTATTTATGCTTTGGTGAACTCCCACTTTTCATATGGTCTCTGCATGGTGGGAAGGACTATTTATTTATGTATTCCTCATAATTCTTTACTGTTTTTGAGGGAAAGGAACCATCTTTCTACCACTCCTATCATGAAGACAATTCCCCTGAGCAAACTGACTTTTCCCTTCCCATTTTATGACTTTAAGTCAGATTCCTGACAATTCTCATATAATTAATAATAGTGGCTTTCATGTTTTTCCTTTATAACCCACGGCTTCTCAGTGTGTTTATGTACATGGACAAGAATATGCCCAGAAAAGGGAATTAAGGCAGAAAATCTTCATTCAGAAGATGAACTAAAATTGGGTCTTGCAGAACTTGGATAGAGAGATGGGATTGCATAGTCCAAATAAAAAAATGTAAACTATCTTCTGAGGACAATAAATAGACTAAATGCATGAAAGCAAAGATTTTTAGAGAGTATGTAAATTTTTTTGAAGGAAGAAAATGAAGAAGGAATTGAAGAAGGGTGTGGGATAGAGAAAGCAAGAAAGAACAACTAGTTTAGAACTTGAATAAAAACCAAAACACTTACTCTGTGCTCTGTAGGAAACTGAGAACCTGGGAAAGCTGTTTTTTGTTTTGTTTTGTTTTTAAAGATTTTGTTTGTTTATTTGACAGACAGAAATCACAAGTAGGCAGAGAGAGAGAGAGGTGGGGAAGCAAGCAAGCTCCCTGTCGAGCAGAGAGCCCAATATGGGGCTCAATTCCAAGACCCTGGGATCATGACCTGAGCTGAAAGTGGTGGCTTTTAACCCATTGAGCCACCCAGGTGCCCCAATGCTGTTGTCTTTATTGTGCATTGATGGTATGCAGAATACTATTCTAGACACAAAAGAGGTTTTAAGATGTTACAGCATGAACTAGGGTCATGCACTGATAACATAACAGAGGGAGAACTATACACTAACTGAATAAAGATTGAATTGAGAAGTTGTGTTTTCTATAAAAAGACATCAAAGATGACTATGACTTGAAAACTGTTTGTGTCTAGGAGAATTGTGTTGTGTATGATTGGAAGGGATGCCCATTTTATGGTGAAGAATGAAGGATTGTTTTTTCCCAAAGAGGAGCCAGAAAGATGTAGTTGGCTTAGAAATGAAGAGATGAAGGTTAGGACAAAAACCAATGTAACTTGGGTGCTACTTAGTACTACTGATATCCTTAAAAAGAACAAAGAATATAATGCAAAGATAGAGTAAGAGAAGATAAAATATTTCTTAAAAGAAAGGGGACTCTCTACAAATATGATGGAGTAATAAACAAATTCACACTTATTTTTGGAGATTTTAACACCTCAATCTCAATAGCTGATAAAACATATGGGCCAAAAATTCTGTAAGGATTTGGATGACTTGATTAACACTACCATCCAACATAATCCAATAACTTTCATAGAACTATCCATTCTAAAACCAAAGACCTTGCAAAAATAAGTATGTGAACCAATATCTCTTATGAATATAAATCCAAACTTTATTTATTTTGATTTTTATTGTTTACTACAGATTTAAAAATTTCTTTAAGTACACTTTTAAACACCTCCACCTATTTCACCTATCTCCCACTTCCCTCCCCACTGGCAACCACAGTTTATTCTTTATATTTGAGTCTGCTTTTCTGTCTCCTTTTTTTGTTCATTTGGTTTGTTTCTTAAATTCCACAGATGAATAAAGTTATAGCATTTGTCATTCTCCATTCTTATTTCACCTAGCATTATACCCTCTAGATCCAACCATATTGTTGCATATCACAAGATTTTATTTTTTTATGGCTGAGTAATATTCCTCTGTGTGTGTGTGTGTGTGTGTGTGTGTACCACATTTTCTTTATCCATCGATCTATCAATGGACACTTAGGTTGCTTCCATATCTGGGGTATCATAAACAGTGGTGCATTAAACATAGTAGTGCATATATCTTTTTGAATTAGTGTTTTCATTTTCTTTGGGTAAATACACAGTAATGCAATTACTAATTATATGGTAATTCTATTTTTGATGATTTGAGGAACATCCATACTGTTCTCCACAGTGGCTGTATGAGCTTGCATTTCCACCAACAGTGCAGGAGATTCCTTTTTCTCCACACCCTTGCCGAGACTTGTTGTTTTTGTGTTTTTCATTTTTAGCCATTCAGATAAGTGTGAGGTGATACATCATTGTAGTTTTGAATTGCCTTTCTCTGATGATTACTGATGTTGAGAAACATCTCAAGCATGACTTTTCATGTGACTCTTGGCCATCTGTATGCTGTCTTTGGAAAAAATGTCTACTCCTGTCCTCTGCCCATTTTTAATTGGATTATTTGTTTTATTTGGAGTTGAGATGTATAAATTGCTAATATATTTTGGATATTAACCCTTATTGTATATCACATTTGAAAATATCTTCTTCTATTTGGTAGGTTGTCTTTTGCTTTGTTGGTGGTTTCCTTTGCTGTGCAGAAGCTTTTTATTTTGATATAATTTCAATAGTTTAATTTTGGTCTTGTTTCCTTTGCCAAAGGAGTTCTATCTAGAAAAATATTTCTATGCTGATGTCAAAAAATTTACCATTATGTTTTCTTCAAGAAATTGTATGGCTTCAGATCTCCCATTTATGTCTTGAATGCATTTTGAGTTTATTCTTGTGTATTGTATAAGGAAGTGGTTTAGTTTCATTCTTTTGAGTGCTGCTGTCCAGTTTTCCCAGCACCAGTTAATGAAGAGACTTTTTTCCCTATGATATATTTTTGCCTCCTTTGATAGATTAATTGACCATATAGTTGTAGGTTTATACCTTGGTTGTCTATTCACTTCCATTGATCTATGTGCCAGTTTTTGTCACAGTACCACACTGTTCTGATTGCTACAGCTTTGTAGTATATTTTGAAATCTGGAATTGTGGTACTGTCAGCTTTGTTCTTTTTCAAGATTACTTTCACTTATTCAGGGTCTTTTGTGATTCCATACAAATTTTAGGATTATTTATTCTAGTTATATGGAAAATGCTATTGGTACCTCCCACCACCCCCCTTTTCTTTAAGTAAGGGATAGAGAGAGCTTGAGAGAGAGGATCTTAAGCAGACTATATGACATGGGGCTTGATCACAACCCTGAGATCATGATCTGAGCCAAAATCAAGAGTCTGATGCACTTATCCAATTGAGCCACCCAGGGACCCTGCTGTTGGTATTTTGATAGGGATTAAATTAAAATTGTAGATTGTTTTCAGTAGTATGGACCTTTTAACAGTATTAGTTCTCTCAGTCCCTGAACATGAAATATCTTTCCGTTTGTGTCATCTTCAATTTCTTTCATCAGGGTTTTATAGTTTTCAGAGTACTGGTCTTTCACCTCCTTGGTTAAGTTTATTCCTAGATATTTTATTTTATTTTTTTGGTACAGTTGTAAATGGGATTGTTTTCTTAATTTCTCATTCTGTCACTTCATTATTAGTGTATAGAAATGAAACTTTTCTGTATGATTTTTTTCCCCCATGGTTTTACTGAACTCATCTATTAGTTCTAGTGTTTTTCTTTTTCTTTTCTTTTCTTTTCTTTCTTTCTTTCTTTCTTTTTTTTTTTTTTTTTTTGGTGGAGTCTTATATATAGTAT
The DNA here is from genome assembly GCF_009829155.1 of Mustela erminea. Taxonomy (NCBI): domain Eukaryota; kingdom Metazoa; phylum Chordata; class Mammalia; order Carnivora; family Mustelidae; genus Mustela; species Mustela erminea. The sequence continues at coordinate 33,405,409 of NC_045627.1, read as the reverse complement.
CATGCCATCTGTAAATCATAAAAATTTTACTTCTTCTTTTTCGATTTAGAGATCTTATTTGACTTCTGTGGCTAGGACTTCCAGTACTCTGTTGAGAATTGGGAGGAGGAGACTTTCTTATCTTATTCCTGACCTTAGAAAAAAATTCTCAGTTTTTACCATTGAATATAATGTTAGTGTTGGATTTTTCATCTATGGCCTTTATTTTGTTGAAGTGTGTTCCCTCTAAACCTAGTTTGTTGAGAGTTTTTATGCTGAATTTATGTTCTGCTTGGTCAAATGCTTTTTCTGGGTCTATTGAAATGATCATGTGGTTTTTATCCTTTCTCTTGTCAATGTGATTCCTCATATTGATTGATTTCCAAACTTGCATCCCTGGAATAAGTCATAATTGATCATGGTGAGTGATTTTTTAATATATTATTAGATTTGGTTTATTGCTATTTTTTTGAGGATTTTTACATCTATGTTTATCAGAGATATTGGTCTATAGTTCTCTTTTTTGTAGTGCCTTTATTTGGTTTTGGTATTGCTGTTCTTGTAGAATGAATTGGAAGCATTTCTTCTTCTTTTGTTTTTGATTTTGTTTTTGTTTTTGTTTTTTTGTTTTTCAATAGTTTGAAGAGAAAAGGTATTAACTCTTCTTTAAATGAATGGTAGAATTCGCCTGTGAAGCCATCTGGTCCTGGACTTTTTTTTTTTTTAAATTACTCATGCAATTTCATTGCTAGTAATTGATCTGTTCAAATTTTTATTTCTTCCTCATTCAGTTTTAGAACGTTGTATGTTTCTAGAAATTTATCCGTTTCTTCTAGTTTGTCCAATTTGTTGGCATATTTTTTGTAATATTCTCTTATAATCCTTTCTATATTTTTAAAGATTTTATTTATTTATTCATGAGAGTCAGAGAGAGAGAAAAAGAGAGAGAGAGAGGCAGAGGCAGAGGGAGAAGCAGGTTCACCACAGAATACGGGGCTCAACAGAGAACTCAATCCCAGGACCCTGGGATCACAACCTGAGTAGAAGGCAGATGTTTAACCAACTGAGCCACCCAGATGCCCAATCCTTTATATTTTTATAGTGTCAGTTATTTCTCCTCTTCTTTCATTTCTGATTTTATTTGACTCCCCTCTCTCTCTCTTTGATGAGTCTAGCTAAAAGTTGATCAGTTTTATCGATCATTTCAAAGAACCAAGTCCCGGGTTTTTTGTTTGTTTCTTTGTTTTGTTTCTATTTCATTTTTTTCTGTTCTAATCTTTATTATTTCCTCCTTTCTACTGACTTTGGCTTGTTTTACTCTTTCTAACTCCTTTAGGTGTAAAGTTTTATTATTTATTTGATATTTTCTTGCTTCTTGAGGTAGGCCTGTATCATTATAAATTTCTCTCTTAGAATGAATTTGTTGGCTCACAAAGATTTTATTTTATTTTATTATTTTATTTTTAAAATTTAACTTAATTCTATTTTATTTTTTAATTTGTTTTATTTTATTATTTATTTTTAAAGATTTTATTTATTTTTTTGACAGAGAGAGACACAGTGAGAGAGGAAACACAAACATGGGGAGTGTGAGAGGGAGAAGCAGGCTTCCTGCTGAGCAGAGAGCCAGATGCAGGACTTGGTCCCAGGACCCTGGGATCATGACCTGAGCAAAAGGCAGATGCTTAATGGCAGAGCCACCCAGATGCCACCTCCCCCCCCCACCACCTTTTTTTCTTTCCACAAAGATTTTGGATCATAGTGTTTTTATTTTCTTTTTTCTCTATTCTTTGATTACTTGATTGGCCCATTCATTAGTTAGTAGCAGGTTATTTAACTTCTATATATTTGTACTCTTTGCAGATTTTTTTTTTCCTGCAGTTGATTTCTAGTTTTATAGCATTGTAGCTATAGAAGTTGCATGGTATCATTTTGATCTTTTTCAATTGGTTGAGACCTGTTTTGCAGTGTAATTTGTGATCTTTTGTGGAGAATGTCCTGTGTGCACTTGAAAAGAATGTATATACTGCTGTTTTAGGATGGGATGTTCTGAATATATCTATTAGATCAATCTAGTCCAGTGTATCATTCAAAGTTAGTGTTTTCTTGTTGATTTCCTGTTTGAATGATCTGTTCATTTATGTAAGTGTGGTGTTAAATGCCCCTACTATTATTGTATTACTACTGATTACTTCCTTTATGTTTTTTTTTTATTAACTGCATTATGTATTTGAGTTCTCCCATTTCAGTTACAAAAATATTTGCCATTTTTGTATCTTCTTATTAGATTATTATCTTATGATTATATAGTGTTTTTATTTGTCTATTCTTAACAGTCTTTGTTTCAGTCTATTTTGTCTGATATAAATATTGCTATCATGACTATCTTATCACATTCATTTGCATGGTAAATTCTTCTCCATCCCTTTACTTTCAATCTATAAGTGTCTTTAGACTTGAAATATGTCTATTGTATGCAACACATATGTGGGTCTTCTTTTTTTTTTTTTTTTTTTTTTAATTTATTTGTCAGAGAGAGAGAGAGCACAGGCAGACAGAGTGGCAGGCAGAATCAGAGGGAGAAGCAGGCTCCCTGCCGAGCAAGGAGCCCGATGTGGGACTCGATCCCAGGACGCTGGGATCATGACCTGAGCCGAAGACAGCCACTTAACCAACTGAGCCACCCAGGCATCCCTGTGGGTCTTCTTTTTTTATCCATTTCATTATCCTATGCCTTTTGATTGGAGCATGTAGTCCATTTACATTCAAAGTAATTATTGGTATGTCTATATTACCATTTTGTTACTTGTTTTATTGTTGTTTTTGTAGTTTTTCTGTTTCATCTCTTGGGGTCTTCTCTCACAATTAAATGGCTTTCTTAGTGATATATTTGGATTCCTTTCTTTTTATTGTTTGCATATCTACTACTGGTTTTTGATTTGTAGTTACTGTTAGGTTTGTATATACATCTTTGGAATATAGCTGTGTGTATTAAGGTGATGGCACTTAAGTTTGAACTCATTCTTTATTCTTCCCCCCAACTCCCCATTTTAGATATATGTTACATCCTTTTATTTTGTTAGTCCCTCGACTGATTTTTACAGATGTATTTACTTTTACTGTGTTTGTGTTGCCTACTTTTCTTGTTCTTACTTATGGTCTTATGGTCTTCCTTTTCCACTCAGAGTCTCCTTAATTTTTTTTTTTTTTTTTTTTTTTTTAGGGCTGGTTTAATGGTCATGAACTCTTTTAACTTTTGTTTGTCTGGGAAACTCTTTATCTTCCCTTCTATTCTGAATGATTGCTTGCTGGATAGAGTATTCCTGGCTGTAGATTTAATTTTTTTTTTTTTTTTCCCTTTCAGCACTTAGGATATATCCTGCTTTTCCCTCCTGGTCTGAAAGGTTTTTGCTGAAAAATCAGCTGATAGCCTTATGGGCTTTCCCTTGTATATAATTGTTTTCTTTTATCTTGTTGCTTTTGAAATTCTCTAGTTTTCACACTTTTTGCCATTTTAATTATTTTGTGGCTTAGTATGGACCTCCTTGTGTAGATTTTCTTAGGGATTCTCTGTGCCTCCTAGATCTGAGGATGTCTGTTTCCTTCCTCAGGTTAGGGGAGTCTTTAACTATTATTTCTTCAAATAAACTTTCAGTCCCCTTTTCTCTCTTCTCCTTCTGGGATTCCTATAAGGTGAATGTTATTATGCTTCATGATTTCAACTGAATTCCTTTAACCTATTCTCATTTTTATTATTATTTTTTTCTTTCTCTAGTTAGCTTGGTTGCTTTCTGTTACTATGTGTTCCAGCTCACTGATCTGTTCTGTTTTCTCTAGTCTACAACTGATTTCCTCAAGGCATTTTTAACTTCACTTATTGAGTTCTTCCTCTCTGATTGGTTCTTTTTTATATTTTCTTTGTTGAATGTCTCACTGAGATCATCCACTCTTCCAAAGTCCAGTAAGTAACTTTATGACCACCACTTTGAATTCTCTAACAGGCATATTGCTTATCTCTGTTTCATTTAGCTTTCTTGCTGGGATTTTGTTTTGTCTTTTTATTTGGGACATATTCCTCTGCCTTTTCATTTTGTGTAACTCCGTGTATTTGTTTCTAGAATTAGGAAAATCAGCTATGTCTCCCTATCTTGGAAGTAGTAGTCTAATGAAGAAGAAATCCTGTAGTTACGTATAGTATGATGTCCCCTGTTCATCAGAACCAGGTACTTTAAAGGTGTCTCTTATGTGCTGTATGTACCCTACTGTTATGGGTGAGCCACATTTGCCTTCAGTCCAGTTGGCTGCAGTGGCCTCTTTGCCTGTTGTGGGCAGAGTTTGGTCCCTGTTTTGTTAAGAACCTATTTAGGGCTGTCAAGCTGTTGTAGTTGAGTCAGAGTAGTTGTTTTTTTGCTCATTTGCCAGGACTATGGAGCACCCTCCCTGTGCTTTCCCCTGAGAGAATTTTGTTCATGGGTGAGGCCTGTAGCCACTGCTGGGACTGTAGTCAAACTGATATTTGTGTTTATCCTCATATCTCCTCAGGGCAAGTATCAGTTTGGATCTGTGCTGGTCACTGTTGGAGCTGCTTGCACGATGAGATCTGGCCAGATCTGCTTTGGAGGGAATCCTGCTGAGTGGGAAGGGTTGGGTGGGATGAATCCATAGAAGAATGAAAGGGCAGAATGTGAAGTGTTAACAAGCTATCTTCAAAGTATTTGAGATATTTTCCACAGGTGTCCAATTATCTAGGATGGGGATCAGGGGACAGAAATGGTACCCTCCAGTTCTTTCATTCTTGGAGAAGTCTGATAAAGACCCCTCCCCCTTCAGCTCCTGTTCTGAGATTAGTAAATAAATCTCTATGCCTTTGTTGCTTTTCAATCTGCTGCTTCTATGCTGTATCTTGGAGAGGCTGTTTGTTATGCTGTGTCGTTAAGGGTTGGAACTCAGTTTCCTATTGCCTTCTGGTTCTCCCAGAACTAGCCTCTGATTTTTAAAGTTCCCAGTGTTGAGCCCCACTGGTTGCAAAAACTCATGAAGTTAAGCCCCTCTGGCTTTCAAAGCTAAATGTTATGGCAATTCATCTTCCCAGTGCAGGTCCTCTTTGTCTGGGATCCTCAATGTGGGGTCTGTTCTTCTCCCTTCTCCATGCTTCCCCATTTGCGGTTAGTCTTATCAGTTAGTTTGTTGCTTGACCAGGATTTTAACTTTCCTATCATTTTTGATGTGACCTCCTCTCTACAACTAAACTTAACCATGCAGTGTGTGTTCTATTAGGCTTTGGTTCATTGTGTGAGTTAGTTGCGTTGTGTAGGTTAGTTCCTCTAGGTATATCTGTGACATGAGGTGAGGATCCTCCTACTCTACCATCTTCCCATGCTCCCTAAACATTTATTTATTTTTTTTAATGTAGATAAATAGAATCCAAAAGGGTCTAAAAAGGCTATTACAGTATGACAAAATAGAATTTATTTTAAGAATACAATGTTGGTTTACAATAAAAACATTCAGAGTCACTGGGTAGTTTAGTCAGTTAAGTGTCTGCCTTCAGCTCAGGTCATGATCTCAGGGCCCTGGGATCAAGCCCTGCATTGGGCTCTGCTCATCAAAGAGTCTGTTTCTCCCTCTCCCTCTGCCCCTCCTGCCTACTCATGGTTGCTCTCTCTCTCTCTCAAATAAATAAACTCTTTTAAAAAGTTCAGTGTAAATTCACCATATTAACAAACTGAAAAAAGAAAAACCATGATTATCTTATCTCAATAGAAAAAAAATGACAAAATTCAACATTCATACTTTATAAAAACTATAAAAAACTGGACATGAAAAGAAGCTTCTTCAACTTGATAAGAAGCATCCATGAAAAGCCTATAGCAAATATGTTAAATGCTGAAAGACTGAATTCTTTGTAAGACACAAAACAAGGCAAGGATGTCCACTCTTACCACTTTTATTGGACATTATACCAGAGGTTCTATCAGTGAAATATGGCAAGACAAAGAAATAGAAGACATCTGGATTGGAAAGGAAGAAGATTTGTAAATGACATAATTATATTTGTAGAAGATATATGATGGACTCTATTAATCCTAAGATTAGGTTTCAGGATACAAGACCATCACAGGAAGTTAGGAAAAATTAAAATAAAAAAAAACCTATTTGTAATAATCTAAAAACTACGAAATATAAATTTGACAAATTAACAGGGCCTACACAGAAAACTACATATCATGCCAAGAGAAGTTAAATAAAACCTAAATAACTTGAGACAGTAATTGCTTAGAAGAGTTAATATTAAAGTGTTTGTTCTTCCCAGACCAACCTATAGATTTAATGCAATTTGATCCAAATATCCCAGCAGGCATTTTTGTAGAAATTGAAGAAACTATTTCTAAAATTTATTTCTAAAATTTATGTGGAAATGCAAAGGGTCAAAACAACTTTGAAAAGGAAGGAGTATTAATGATGCACGATTTCAAGATTTGTTCTAAAGCTAGAGTAATCAAGATAGTGTAGTATTAAAAGAAAGTTAGAAAAACAGATCGACAAAAAAGAATAGAATACAAAAATAGATCCATGTGTATGTGTATAACTGATTTTCAACACAAGTATAAAGGCAATTCAGTGAATAAAGGTCCTGTAACAATTTGTTGTCTGTATATAAAATAATGAACTTCATGTATTAAATTGCATACTTTAAATATGAAAATTTTATTTTATGCCAATTTATACCTCAATAAAATTGGTAAGAAACACTAAGAAAGTATGATAAAGCAGAAAAAAATAAAAATAACAAAATGCTATTAATTAGCTACATCATATGCTATGTAAAGGCATTGTATTACTTTCTTCAAACCTGAGTTTTATATAGCTTCTGTCTGCTCCAGTACAAAATGATGTATTCTGGATCACAAGTATAGGATTAGGTAAATAACATTCCTAAATTCCATATGTATTTTGCAAGTTTCAAAAGTTCCAAAATGCACAGTTTATATTAACGCATATCTTTTCACTACTTTAATCAATGTAGCATCACATACATTTAACTAAGTCAAAGCCATCCTGTCCCCCCACAACACAAACATCAACAAGAAAACAGTGTGGATTCATACTCCCTGACAACTCCTTTCCATTTGAATATTTAGTCTGAGGTAGAATTTTCCTCTTGAAAGTAAGGTAATATATTCTAGAACTTTTTATGCATAGTATTTCTTTTTCATCATAATTTTTCAATATGGTTTTACAGATCATTTCATAGGCTGTTTAGCTTAAAATTGCCAGCCTTCTGAAATTTATCTAAGAGGCATTAGTCATGGTTTCCAGGTCCGAAGTTGTGCTGTCTCATGTGTGTTATCCCTGAATGTCTCCTAACTTGCTTCTGACATTTGATTACCTTCAGGCTGGCCTGATAACCTAGCCAACTCAATTTTTGCTCACTGCTGTTTCTCTAGCACTGCAGCAGAGAAATAGTTTCTATTGTAGATCACCAAGATACAGGTTTCAGTTTAACAAGGATTTGTAATAGAGGTATCCCAGAATATTCTTCCATGCTGACTTCAAATTCAAGCCTGTAATCTTGGTTTGATTCCCACTGTGTGTTTCAAAGTGGTTTAGAAGAGTGCCTAGTGTTTTCAAATGGGCTTTTGTGTATGATGTGTTTTGTGCATATTATGTATAGAGTATACTGTGTATGTGATTGTGTGTGTGTATATATGTGTGTATAGACATACACACATATATATGAAGTATAAGAATATATCCTTCTGCTATATAACCCAATCTGGCTGATTTTTATTTGAGTTATAAAAAATGGAATTCTTAAAATGATCCAGTAGAATAATAATGCTTTTATTAGCATCTGTACATCTTGATATTCTACAGATACCAGTATGTTGCTTGAAGCATAAATCTTGACGAGTTTCTTAGATGTTTTTCTTTATCTCTTGTATTTTTTTCTTCTTAGCTAATGTAATCATGACTTTAATGTAAGTTTCTTTCTTTCTTTCATTTTTTATTTCTCAGCAATATAGGCTTGAGGGCCTGATATCAGCACACATCTGTTTGGTAGTTAGAGCTTCATTTTGTTATAGGATTTTGCATTGTAAGTAAACTACTTTTGCTGTTTCTGGACAATTTCCTCTATTACTTCGGTACAGTTTTTTTTCTGAGAGAGACATCTTTGTGATACTGAAAAGAATTATGAATCATAAGCAAGAATTTGCCCATTCTAATACCATATGAAATGCTACTTAACATTTTTTATAATTGGTGCCATAGGCATTTCAGATCTCTCTTCTGATGCCACCTACAGGTATATTAAGCAGGTGATAGGTTAAAGGAATAAAAGCATATACACATTATAAGATGGAATTATGTTTTTGATTAAATTTGCTAAGAATAAAGTCTCATCAGAAGTGGGAGGGCAATGTTAACAGGAGTATCGTTCTTCAGCATAACTGCCCGGGGTGTTGCAGAGAAAAATACTACATCAGTGATAGAAAGCTCAGTTCTTGCTAGGTTACTTCTCTTTACTTCTCTTGCTAGGTTTTTTCTCTTTTTGGAAGATTTTACATTAAGAACATTATAGACTTTTAAGTGAATATTTACATATACTGAGTTCTGGTTATAAAAAAAAAATCTGCCATTAAAACTTTATTCTGATGTAGGTTAAAAGAGAGAGAGAGAGAGAGAGCTGGATCCTATGTATCTCTCTTTTTCAAAATTAGAAGCCAGTGTCCTTAAATGGCAGTCACATTAGTCACCCAAAACTCCACAATATGTTATATTCTAAAAGAGTAAATGGCTTAAAAAGATTATTTTAAATGAACTATTGGCCTAAGCCAGTCTAGCAATGTTTATGATGTGATTGGAACCAAAGAACTGTGCTATGTTACAGAGTTTATGTACTCAGATCTCGTGCAGTTTTAATTTATCACTCACAATATTCTCTCACAAATCCCTGAAAGCTACTTCAAAGAAGTGGTCTCAGGACAATGTCTTTTCATGTGCTGGGGATGCAACTTTTAAAAAAGTTCAATAAATTTTAATTCATACCCGTGTTAAAATTCATAGAGAAGTTCATTGGTATTTTTAAAGCTTGTGATCATCAGAAGTATTGCAATTCCAAACTGTCAGCTACGTAAGATGCTACTTACTTCCTGCCATTTTTCCTGAAACTACCCCCTTTGAAGTAGTTTTCCAGGGTTGGATAAACAAACCTATATTCATTTTACATGTGTATGTATACATACATACTCATCATACTCTATGTATGGATGTTTGTGTATATAATTTTTTTCCTAAAGATTAATTTATTTGAGTGTGTGGGCATTGTACATGATGACATTTGTTTTTCCTAGCATTTGTTTTCCCATAACCCAATACAGTTTCCCCAAATTTCTATCTAACTAATGAAGATAAGTTTTGTTTTCTGATGTCAAAAATTTTCGGTCTGTGTGTGTTAAAAGATTAAATTTCTTCTGATAGGAAGATTTTTGTTTTCATTTTTTAAAAGAGTTTACTCATTTATTTGAGAGAGAGAGAACAAGCGGTGGGGAGGGACAGAGGATGGGAGAGAAAGAGAGAAGCAGACTCTCTGCTGAGCAGGAAGTCTTATGTGGGGCTCTATCCCAGGAAGCAGAGACCATGACCTGAGCCAAACACACATGCGTAACCTACTGAGCCACCCAGGCGTCCCTGTTTTTATTTTTTAAATGCAATGAGTGAAATCTTAGTTTCCTTAGGTATACTTTGGGGACAGGCAATTTTTTTTTTTTTTAACAATTTCACAGGAGTATCTTAGAAGCTTGAAACTTCAAAAAAGAAATCAAAATTACTGAGAATTTTATAGATGAGTTGACCTAAACAGAGAGACATCTGACCCACAGAGAACACTTTAGATTATTAAGAGGCTGTGGGTTTTTTTTTTTTTTTCATTCCAACCAGCATTACTAATATTTTTTTTTCCTACCACTATTTCTTTTGCCCAAAGGAACATGCCTAAGCTTTCATTTGGTGATGGGATCGTAGCAGGCAGTAACCTAACAATTGGGAAAATAAGTTAGTTAGCCTTAGAGGCGTTCTCATGTTTATTACATCATTATGTACCAAGAGGTTTTTATGACATATTATTTAAATACATATTGCCAGCCTGGAGGCTTGAACAGTGGATAGTCTATAATGAGATATTATATTTTAAGTTTTCCATCTCTTTCTGACATGCATATATGCCTATCAGAAAGGCTGGAAAGTCATGTCATGGCTAACATTTCTTGATTATAAAATGAAAGAAATAAGTTCTTAAAATACTGTTGGCATCTAGAAAAGTTTAGGAAACTCACCAAATACTACTTTTGCACTTAAAAATTGAAGTGAAATGCATATAATTATTTTATTTTATGCTAAACGTATGATTTCCATTTTGATAAAATTGTTTGCCTTTGTTGTACCTGACATCTCAAAAATGTCACATATAAGTTAATTTTCTTTAGACCTAGCTCAGAAATGGCCATATTTTGTATGTGACAATGCCATCCCATCTTCTTAATGACCTGGCATCTGGGAAGGATACTGCTCTATTTTGGAATAAGGATGCTTGAAAACTAGTTAGAAAAAGATGTTTTTAATTGCTCCACTTTTTTCTTTTACACGGTTTTTGTATGGGGCGAACTCTCATTAGTTTTGAACCACACAAAAAGACCCCAAAGTTTACATTTCATTGGTTCTCTGAAAAACTGGAAACCTGTCCTGTATTCATGCTGCTAATTAGTTATGAATGTCTAAGTAGGAATCTAGTTTTTAAGATCAGATGGGACCATAACAATATTAAAGAAAAAAATCCATTTTTGCTTTCTTATGTCTTCCTATCTCAACATGTGTGTGACAGGATCTCTTCTTTTCTTAAAACAAATTCTCGGAATGCCTTTTGTGATAGGTATACAGCTACAGTTGCTGGGTCAAGCTGCATCTATTACTACTGGTATCAAAGAGGCTATTTGAGAATAATAATAATAGATTCTGCACATTGTGCTGGCAATGTGAACATTACACACATATTCTCATTTTATTTAAATTTATTTAAACATCTCATTTCTCCTGGGAAGTAGGCTTTTCTGTTTCCATTTTACAGGTGAGGAAGTCAGGGTCCAATTTTCAGCAGAGGGAATGCTAAGACTCCATTTGTCCAAGGGAACACATACCTCCTAAGCAACAAAACCCAGGTTTGCCTGATTTCCAGAGAATCCCACACTTGTGTGTTTTATTTCCCAGCCACAGTGCCACCAAGACAAGAGTCAAAACCCTGAAGGGGGACTTCCCTTTTGAGTAGAACAGATGATGTGACCAGATTTACATAGCAATCTATTAAATGTGCTTTTGTGGAAAGGAGAAGAAATCCCTTGAAATGTTTCTGGCATTTTTTCAATGACACTGAAGTATCCGAACATTTTGGGATACCAAAGTAGTAAATTATTTTAGGTGGCACAGACCTTTCAGCAGTTCTATATTTTGTAGTTAGTAAATAGCCAAATGTATTTCTTTGCCTTAATTAAAAATAGAATCACTTAAATGAAAAATTTTCATACTGAAAAATAACTGTGTACGTTAATGATAAATTAATTCTGAAAGGAATTTAAAACTCCTAAGGGGGCCCAGAAGAAAATACCAAATTTAAAAGTAACATTTTCTCTTTGTTGGCAATAGTAGTAAGAACTTATTCCTTCCCTATTGCTCTCAACTCCCATTGTGCTTTGTCTTTTTGTGATCCCTTGAATTTCAAAGATGTAAATTTTGGAATGTTATTATATTAGAGCTGAGGCAAGTTATGGCCTGCTGGGCTCAAGCCCTCTGTTTTTGTCTATCTTGCAACCTAAGAATAATTTTTATATATATTTAAATGGTTGAAAAATATGAAAAAAATAATATTTTGTGACACATAAAAATCGTATGAAAATCAAAATTCAGTATCATAAGTAAAGTTTATTAGAATGTAGGCTGTACCCAAGTCCTTTCCACAACCTAATTCTAGAGCCACCACTGATGAACTCCCAGTCCCATGCAACATGAGACTGTCTGTGCACATGAACCTACATACATATGGTTTGGAAGGATTGGAAGGATGGTTTATAAAGCTTTAAGGCTCTTTTGTCTAATTTCCCTTCTACAAATTTCCCTAGGCCTAAAACTCACCAGCCATGATCCTTTATTCTCAGAGGTCCATTGCTATTTTTTTTACCCTATTCTTTTATTTTGAATATACTAAAGTTTTAATACAATGGTAAGGAAGTACAGAACTATAGGATTTTTGCTTTCTCTGTGTCTTTTTTGTTGTGTTTGTGGGACTAGGTCACACGTATTGGAAATCCTGTGAAACCCCACCTGTTTCAAGATACTTACCTTCTCAATTTTTTGCCTCTCCCATGTAGTCTTGCTGCATTCTTTTTTATTGGTTTTCTCATTCATTTTTGGTAATAGCAGCTACTACCTTATTATTTCGTTGATTCCACTTATTATTCATGCTTCTGAAAATTCCTGGACTCCTCACAAAGAAGTAGGTGATATTCAATCTCGTTATTATGTCAGATAGCTTTGAGATGTCTAAGTAGTCAATTTCTTTAAATTGCTCCAAGGAGGGTGCGTGGGTGGCTCAGTTGGGTGACTGCCTTCGGCTCAGGTCAAGATCCTTGGGTCCTGGATTGAGTCTTGCATCGGGCTCCCTGTTCGGTGGGGAGTCTGCTTCTCCATCTGGCCCTCCCTGTTCTCATGCTCTTTCTCGCTCATTCTTTCTCTCTCTCTCAAATAAATAAATAAAATCTTAAAAGAAAATTGCTCCAAGGACATCTGGATCACTGGAAAGCAGACCACTGTAATATGGTACACTCTAATTTATATCACATCTTTAAATTTTCTTTTGTTTATGTTAATACTAAGTAAATGTACTTGAAATGAAAACAATACAAGGCAACTTCACATGGATTATTTTTTCCCTTTGAGTCTTCCAATTTGGGGAGAACTCTTATGTGATAGTTGTCTAGGCCAAAAAAAATCCTTTAAGATAATATTGTTTTCCCATTAATTGTTGATTTACTGCGATGTAACAGGCAGCCCTCTAGGTATCAGGGTTATTACACAGAATGGACATTTATTTCTCAGTCTTACAGGGTTTTTATTTTAGAAAATGGAGGTAGACAGTAACATTAGAAGATTAACAAACACGCAAGCTTTCTGGGGGGATGAGGGAAGTAAAGAGGCTCAGCTAGGAGAGGTAACTGGTGAATAAGCTAGTGTAGGTGGTGTCAAAGAAGTCTTCTCTGAGGAGGTGACATGTTCTCTGAGATCTGACTAATGAAAACTAGTGATGGGAATATTGAGAGAAGTGGGAAAAAAGCATTCTAAGCAGTGGGAACAGCCCCAATCAAACATCTTATAGGATGAAAACAAGCATGATGAATTTGAGGTAAGAAAGAAGGCTGATGTGATTGTAGTGTAACGAGAACAATGGGTGATGATGGTGAAGGAACAGGCAGGGGAAACATTCGGGTTTTATTCTGAAACCCATGGGAAGCTGTTGGTTGTTTTTGATCAGAGAAGTGACATGGTTTGATGATACCCATGAACATGCTTTCTGTTTCTTCTTCACACAAATTTCTAAAAGATATCTCTTGTGCTCTACTACCGTGTAAGTCCTATTCCCTTCTGGGCCTTGTTACCAGGCATGGGGACAAAAAACAGTTGTAGGACTCTCCTATGAGAGCCAATATATGTATTCTAACTTTCATTCTGCCGCCTTTTTTTTTTTTTTCCTGGTTAGAGTTTATTATCCCTAGAACAGCTTCTTATTTCATATTTGATAAAAATCTCTCCTCCTTCCCCTTACGAAGCTCGGCAAACTTAAACACTTTAGCACATTTAGGAAAGTTATTCTACAAACTCTATGGTATTATTGGCCACAATTTAGTTTATTTTAACTTTCACTAATTATGAAATACGTGAAATCTCCAAAAATAGAATGTAGCTCATCCTCTTTCATTAGAATATAAATTTTCTAGATGATAATAACTTTCTTTCCTATGTTCTGAATCTTGGAGTCTAGCTTAGTAAGTGTTACGTGTATATCTGAATAAAGACAGTCAATAGGGATTAGGGCTTTTAGGGTGGGAAAGAAGGGAGAAGAATGTGTTTGAATAGTTCATGTTTTCCTTGGACCTCTCATCTTGCCTCTTCATTTTGTCACCTGTTTTTAATTCATTTAACAATTCATTTAACAATTATTTCTTATTTAATCTAGGGACTTATTTAGTAATGAAGCATGAACATTAGTAAACAAAAGAAAGGTCTCTGAATTCATGGAGCTCACATTCTAACAGAATGGGAGGGATTTAAAGTTACTTCTTAAAATACTATTATGTTAGGATAGATATGCACCCATTGAGACTCACCAGGAGAAAAGGAGAGAGTCAAAAAGATAAAGTGAGGAACAACATACATGTCTTAATGTTTCAACCTTGAAATATATCACTTTTTACCTCTCATATGTATCTTTTATGTCTTCAATTTTTTTTCATTTTTCCCATATTATTTTATAGATAAGAAAGTACCTTATTTGGTACATATTATCTTAGTATGTACAGACTTCTTTTAATTATATCTTTGCTATATTGTATCAAATAATACATATTTATGAGTGCCTACTAAATACAAAGCATATCATAGATATTGAAGATACTGAGTGCTTTGAGCTTAAAATCTTTTACTGATCTGAATATAGGACATAATGCTCTCTAATGTAAAAATATATTTTGTATTTTTAATTCAATTGATACTAATTATGACGGGGAAAAAAAAAACCAATTTAAACTGGTTTATGTAAACAAAGAGGATTTGTGGGTTTGTCCTCCATAAAATATCAGTCTACTTGCATGCATTCTTCCAAGGACTGAAATAGTATCTAGTTATTTGATATATTTCCCTCTCTCAGCCCTACTTTATGGTATTTTGATTTAATCCTCAAAATATACATCATGATATCCCATTATTCCAAGCAAATCCTCCCCTCCTGCCCCGAGTTAGCTCATCTCTGGCTCCAGAAGATATTCTGTTCACACTTCTTACATCAGTGTATCACATTTTTTTGACTGTACTCATTGTTTCAGAGAAAGGCCTGTTATCTAATTAGCGAAAACTTAAAAGAAGCTAACTTTTGCTAGGACAGTGAAGAAGCCGGCTCATTTCTTTTTGCTGGAATGTGGAAGTGAGAGGAATTGTTTTTAGAGCATCAAGGAATTGCCAAATGTTTTGAGGATTAAACCAACATAATATAAAACAGAGTTGAAAGATGGAGAGAAAGCACAATTGAGAGATGGAGTGAAACCAAGTACAAAGGATACCATTTGTGTCCTCAGACAAGACCTAAATGATGACCAAGACTTTTTGGAAGATAGGCCAATAAATCCCCTTATTGACTGAGTTTGAATTTGAGTTTGTTTTTAGTTTAGTTTAATTTTATTATTATTATTTTTTTAAGTAGACTCCATACCCAGTGTGGAGCCCAGCACAGGGCTTGAATTAACAACCCTGAGATGGACACCTGAGCTGAGATCAATAGTCAGACGCAGAACCAACTGATGTGCCCAGATGCCCTTAGTTTTAGTTTTTATGTCATACCATAAATTTCTCCCACCGAAATAAAAAATATGAAAATTAAAGTACTATATCTTATATGCAGATCAAAATATTTTGAGCTCAAATTTTCATAAAACCATGAAACCATGAAAATTTAGAGCTGGGAGGGATATTGCAGGCCTCTCCATCCCATCCCCACTACTTCCAGTCAGGTGAATGAAGAGTCAGTGAAGCCAAGTAACTTACTCAACATCTCAGAAAGTGCCAACGTGACCAGAAGAACCCAAGTGTCATCACTTCTAGTTCTCTGCTCCTTCCAGTAACTTTGTGTGACTTCCAATAATTCCACACTTCAATTTTGATAAAAAGAGAAGCTTATGGATATATAAAATTATTCCTGGTCAGTTTTTTGTATTAGTTTTATTTATAGTGGCAAAATTCAAAACCATACTTCTTGTAACAATGCCTTATTGTAGCTTTTCCTGATTTCCATATTAATATTTTATTTTACTCATTTTCTCTTAGAAACTTCACATTTGGGGGCACCTGGGTGGCTTAGTCAGTTAAACATCTGCCTTCGGCTTAGGTCATGATCCCAGGATCCTGGGATCCAGCCCCAAGAGCCTGCTTCTCCATCTCCCTCTGCTGCTCCCCCTGCCTGTGCTCTCTTAACTCTTGCTCTCTCTCAAATAAATAAATAAAATCTTTTAAAAATATGCTACACGTTTTAATATGTAACAAATGCAACAATTCAAACCAAATTTGGCTAAAGCATGAGCTTTTAGCTATGATAGAAAATCTATGAACTTTATCTAGGTTATTGCTTTTTTATTTTTTTAAATAAGGGCCAACAAAATTGTATTAAAAAAACCCTTTAGAATTGTCACAACATGTTTACTCTTATATAATTACTAAAAAAGCCTGTTCAGGTTTTCTTTTTTTTTTTTTTTTTTAATCTATGTGGGAAATCAGATAAACTTCAGTTAAAATGGATAAGGCAATGCTTTGTAATAATTAATGTGTCCTGATTCTAAAATTGTTCATATAATGCCATTCTAAGTTTTAGGGAGTAAAAATTCACTTCTGTTTTAGAATTATTTATTAGTCATGTAGGCTGTTTTATGTTTTGATGAACAGAAATCAGTTTAGAAACTGGTTATCAGGAAACCTGGGATTTAGATCTGATGCATTGTGTATGGCCTTGGCTCTAAGCTACCTCATTGCCATTGACACATTCAAGAAAGAATTCTCCAGTGCGAATATTCTGTTTTCAGCATGAATAGCATAGCTAGCCTCTAGAATTATACGTATGTGTTTCTAATTTTATTTTAGGCTTCTAATAAATGTTTATAAATAACGTCCATGAGGGAGATAAACCTTCTAAATTTATGTTCTACAAATTCTTTATCAGAAAAAAATTGATAATCTCATTGAGTTTTGCAATTTCTTCCAAAAACTTTAGGGAGATAGTTCATTTTTTGGCATTCATTATAAGAAAGCTGCTAAATGTTAATTATTAGAAAAAGAAAAAAGAGGGTGTCAAAAAAGCAAGCAATAGCCTATTATAGAAGTGAATCTTGTATTTCTGCCAAATACTTTATAATTAAAATAAAATTCAGGTGTGAAAAAAAGCTTAAGCAATAATAATAATATTAATAAAATATTGATTTATTTGAGTTGCTTTCATGCTGAGTATGGTGAAGTCTTTACCCCCTAATATACTTTCTGTGTAGTTTCCATTTAGAACATAGTTTCTCATGCTTTGCATTACTGATTGTAGGGCCAGATAATTCTTTGTTGGGGGGGGTGTTTTCTGAATTGTAGGATATTTAGCAGCATGCTTGGCCTCCATCCACTAGATGCCTAAAACACTGTCCTCCCATTCTCATAATAAGGTAAATAAGCCAAATATCCTTGCTTAAATTGGCCCTTTTTCCCAGTTGAGAACCACTGGTTCAGAAGTACACAAATTGGGACAAAATCATAGAGTGTTTAACTTAAAAATTGCAGGTCAAATGACTAGTCATTAACAAGTTGTTTTTAGGAGTCTTTTCTCATATTTCTAGTCATCCAAATTAATTTCAAATTGGCCAACATTCCATCTTCTTTTTTGTATGTATCTGATTACTATATATATTTTAGTTAGTGTGATTCTTTTTTTAATTTTTTTTTTTTTTGAGAGAAAGAGAGAGTGAAAGAGAACATGAAAGGGGAGGTCAGAGGGAGAAGCAGACTCCCCATAAAGCTGGAAGCTCCACCTGGGACTTGATCCCGGGACTCTGGGATCATGACCTGAGCTGAAGGCAGTCAGTCATTCAACCAACTCAGCCACCCAGGCACCCTCCTGTGATTCTTTATTTCAAAACATTGATATCTTCTCCTATATACCCTACCTTTGCAATGTATGATGGGTTTTTGTCTGATTATCATTGTCTTTGTGGCATCCTAAATCCCCATGCCTACCCCACATTTTCCATCTTTCTTCAAACTATGCCCAAATATAAAATGATTGTTTTTATTTGGAGCAGGCTGCCATTCAAGGCTTTGCTAAGTGCAAAAATTTAGCAGTTCTCTCAAACTTGAATGAGTCGTACTTGAAAAGGAAAATATGCTCTCATAGTGTGATGCTTATTAAACAGTATTAAAGCTTTGATTGAGCATTCCCATGGCGATGACTTCCATAGCACATTACTGCATTAATGCAAGTATTTTTCCCTGTCAAACATTAAATATGGAAAAGATCTGCAGTGTCATTTGGTTTACTTCGCTGCCACTGAAGCATTGCTTCTCTGTAATGCATGCTGGCCTGCTGTTCCCAGTCCAATTTAAACTCTAAGTAATGACTGTGCATTTCCACTTCCTTTGGGAAAGAATTGCAAAGTTTAATTTACTGTTTCCTAACCACTTGTAATAGTATCTGTAGTTAATGTTATAGAATTTTGATAGTGGGACTTTCTGCTAATCTCCTGTTCCCTCTTAAAGGTGAAAATTCTAATATCATCATCAGCTTTTTCTTACATACCAGCTTTGTTTTCTAAAACTACGCAAGGGGCCTAAGTTTTTGCCATTTCTAGTTAACCATAGTCTCTTCTCCATGCAGTTGTTTGAATAGATTTGAAAGCCTTGTACTTGATAGACCTTACACTTCAAAGAACTTGCTGATGCTACCTTGCTTCACTTTGGAAGTCAGTAGGCCTCTATCAGAGCTTTATTTGACAGATGAATACATGGAGCCTCATAGAATGGGATAACTTTCCTAAGTCACTAATATCTATAGAACCCTTTAAGAATGGGAGACGATTGCTCTCATGCTCATTTATGCCACAAGCCTAGTGAAGAGGTAAGCAGGCAGGCATTACCATGACCTCCATGTTTCAGAAGAGAAAACCAAGGCACAGAAAAGTGAAGTGAAAGACCAAATGAGTGTTAGCCCTTGATTTAGCTCTTTTGTCTCACATATCAATGAATTATTTTACTTTGCACTTCTCTGTCTTGCACAGTTATTTACCTCTTTTAATAAAATATTGTTGAAAAAGCTTCATCATGCAAATGCTAGAGAGTAAGTATCTCACTGGGATTCAGAGATAGTAAAACTCAGTGACTTAGAGAGCCTCTTGAGAAAATAATTTACCCAACCTTATTTTTTTGTTTGCATAGCAGGTATATAATATTGGATTCATTCCCACACTCTACTTCTTTCTTTTTTTCCCACTCTCCCTTCCATCCATATTTTACTCTGTGGCCATCCAAAGGCTCCCTTTTGAGGAGATAGCCTCTATATCTGTTTTGCATGGGTTCTTAACATAATAACATTTATTCATTTTCTTTTAATTTTTATATTTAATTCTTATACATGTGCATTGTATAACCCCATATGAGGCATCCAATCAATTTGAAAAGAGCTATAGCCATACTAGTTTTGACAGAGCCAGGAGTCACCCCGGAGTTGTCCTTACACAGGAAGTGTGACAGTACCTTTTAGACTGCGCTTGTTTCATAGAGTCTCATACCGCTAATGGACAAATGAGTAATTCTGGAGGGATTTGCATCAAAGCTGAAGAGCTGACATACTCTTTGAGACTTAGGAGGATAAAGCTTCTCCAGAGCTCACTTAGAAACTGAGATCATGCAAGAGATATGGACAGTCAGGGTGCAGAACTACTGGTTGCTAGCTGCAGTGGCCTTTTACTAGTCTGCTGCTATGCTACTGTGGAGAAAATTGCCATTTGCTAGTGATTGAAACACATTCCTTTTGGCTGTCAAATACCCAGAAATAAACTTCCATTAAAATCCAGGAGCTCTGAAAGGCCTTCCTCAGAGGAAATAAAACACATGAATGAATGAATGAACAAACGAAAGAAAGAAGAAAAAAAAATCAGTTTTAGGTTAAAATCTATCTTAGAGGAATAGGAAAAGAGGAAGTCTTTTAAGAACCCCCTGAGGCTCCTCTTCCAGCTATTGGGAAACATTCAGTCTTACTTAGAATGTTGAGCTCCCTAGCTAAATGAAAGGTATAGTATCCTGTCCTTATTGAATCTTTTAACAGCTCAAAATGGTAAAAAATCCTCATACTTCAAGAGCCTGCAGTGATTGAGAAGAAATTCAGTAACCAAATACTTCAAGAGAGGACACCAGTATTGTTTTGTTTTGTTTTGTTCTGAATATGGTTTGCTAGATAAATTCAGACCATCAAATTTCTAATCCAGTTTTTGTAAGGGTCAATAAAGGTATGTTAGATTTTATTTTCAAGAACATATATATTTAGGGACACCTGCATGGTTCAGTCAGTTAAGCATCTGCCTTCAGCTCCTGCCTTCAGGTCCTGATCCCCCAGGATCCTGGGATCAAGCCTGCGTTGGGCTCCCTGCTCATCAGAGAGTCTGCTTATCCCTCTCCCCCTGCCTCTCCCCACTGCTTGTGCTCTCTCTCTCTCACTCTCAAATAAACAAATAAATCTTTAAAAAAAGAATATATATATGCATATGGACATATGCATATGGACATATGGACATATGCATATGTATGCACATACATATACATATATATGTATTATATATACACACACACATGCGCATATGGACATATGCATATGTCCATATGAACATGTGTGTGTGTGTGTGTGTGTGTGTGTGTGTGTGTGTGTATGTAAGATTTGGAGGCACCTGGGTGGGTTAATCAGTTAGTTAAGTGGCCAATTCTTGTTTTGGCTCAGGTCATATTTCAGAGTCATGGGATAAAGCCCTGCATCAGGTACCATGCTCAGTGGGGAATCTGCTTGAGATTCTCCCTCCATCTCCATCCCCCAAATACATAAATATTAAAATATGTATATTTGGAATATAATGACCAGTCAGTTTCCAACTTGGATTCTCAGGCATATTTATGAGATTGTTGGAATTTAGAGCTACCAAAATTAGGTCCTAGTGAGCTGAGGCAGAGGAGTTCTCTGAAGGTGTCCACAGCATATCGATAGTGAAATGAGTCAGCACAACATGGAGTTGCTCCTCAGAGCCTCATTTGGGGGTGTGGGTGGGGTC
Source organism: Mustela erminea (assembly GCF_009829155.1). Classification (NCBI taxonomy): domain Eukaryota; kingdom Metazoa; phylum Chordata; class Mammalia; order Carnivora; family Mustelidae; genus Mustela; species Mustela erminea. The sequence goes on along the minus strand of NC_045627.1, from coordinate 33,384,278 downwards.
ACAATTTTTCTCTTGTATGGTAGATAAGTGGATAATTTCCTCTAGAGAGCACTCCTGTATTATGTTTCAAATATAACATCAATCAATAAATATGCATCCAAATGCTTTTCTCTAGCTATGGTGCAAACTGTTTCATCAATGAAGTTCTACAAAGTTTATGTAGACCCTGAAGATTTCCTCTATGTCATAGACACAACTTATGTTACATATTAATCACCTGTCCCCAGGAATATTAAAACTATTTATAAAGATTAGGGATATGAATAAAAATTCCTCAGTGCTTTCCTGCTTATTTCTATTTCCTCTGCCCTATTACTTGCTTTGTACTCATGCTACATTACTTGTATTTCCTTGTACACCAAGCTTTTTCTCACCTTAATTCCTTTTTTCAGGCTCCATGTCCATCTGTCTGGAAGTGTTTCTCTTCTCATTCTCTCGCGTACCTTGTCTGGATAATTTCCAAGCTTGGTTTTGCATAAGTTCTTCTTTCTGTTTATATAATATATTGGATATACTTATCACAATCCCTGACTTACCATTAGGACAAATTGCATCATTCCTTAGCTCAAAATCTTCCAGTGGTTTTCCATGCCCCTCAAAGGAAAAGCCAAAGTCCTTACAATGGCCTGTAAGTCTCTGACATTCATCAATCTTACCACCCCCACTTCTGACCTCTTCTCTTACAACTTTTCTGTAGAATCAGTTCATTTTTGCTATGCGACCTCAGGACTTTTGCACTTGCTCTTCCTTTTGTCTGAAACTAATCTTTTATTTTTTTTATTAGCTGTTTTTTTTTTTTAATTTCTTTTCAGTGTAACAGTATTCATTGTTTTTGCACCACACCCAGTGCTCCATGCAATACGTGCCCTCCTTAATACCCACCACCTGACTCTCCCAACCTCCCACCCCCCTCCCCTTCAAAACTTTCAGGTTGTTTTTCAGAGTCCATAGACTGAAACTAATCTTGTCCCAAATATCTATTATCTCTATCTCTATCTCTGTCTATCTATCCTTTTTTAAATCTCTCACTGTGAAACAGATTCTATGAGTGCATTTTTTTCTGTATCACCAATGCCTAAAAAGTGCCAGTCCCAGAGTACACAATTAATATTTACTGAAAAAATGATTCCACTGTGTTTTTTTTTTAAGATTTTATTTACTTATTTGACACAGAGAGAGAGAGATCACAAGTAAGCAGAGAGGCAGGCAGAGAGAGAGAGAGAGGAGAAAGCAGGCTCCCTGCTGAGCAGAGAGCCCAATAATGGGACTCGATCTCAGGACGCTGAAATCATGACCTGAGCCAAAGTCAGAGGCTTAACCCACTGAGCCAACCAGGCTCGCCCAATTCTACTGATTTGTTAAATTAGAGGGAAGAGGCAGTATTTTGTTAATTTTTACATCACTAGACTCTATTATATCATGTGTTTTATTTATTCAATAAGTTGCTAAACTAATTTATTAAAAATAAAACAACTACTATTTTCCAGATATCATTAAAGTCACTGGATTTAGGGGAGTTATCAAAATAGTATCACTTCTCTCATGGATTTTAATTTTAGTTCTTAAGTTCATGGGATATGGAAGGTACAAATGAAGGCATCTAAAGTAGGTTGTGGACCTTAAATAGTGAGAAGATGAGTGAGGACATAAGAGTCTAGTTAGAGAGATAAAATATATTCAGGGTATTAGAAATGAATACTTGAAGGAAATGTGGCTGTCCATTTATACATACCAATCTACCTGGGCTCAATAGGTAAATTACACCATTTACCTTCCTTTAAATTGTCTTTGCTCTTCTCCTCCTTGTTATCATCACCCTACATTGATGGATACAATAATAGTTATATAAATCTCATTTTATATTCACTTGAGGGATGTTATAACACTGTTCACTGTATTACAGTGATTTTGTTTTTGTTTTTCAGAAATTTGCTATTTTTATTGAATATTGAATATTTTTGCTATTTTTTCTTTTTTTTTTTTAATTTATTTTCAGTGTAACAGAATTCATTGTTTTTGCACCACACCCAGTGCTCCTTGCAATGCGTGCCCTCCATAAAACCCACCGCCTGGCTTCCCCAACCTCCTACCCCCCGCCCCTTCAAAACCCTCAGGTTGTTTTTCAGAGTCCATAATCTCTCATGGTTCACCTCCCCTTCCAATTTCCCTCAACTCCTGTCTCCTCTCCACCTCCCCATGTCTTCTGTGTTATTTGTTATGCTCCACAAATAAGTGAAACCATATGATAATTGGCTCTCTCTGCTTGACTTATTTCACTCAGCATAATCTCTTCCAGTCCCGTCCATGTTGCTACAAAAGTTGGGTATTCTTCCTTTCTGATGGAGACATAATACTCCATAGTGTATATGGACCACATCTTCCTTATCCATTCATCCATTGAAGGGCATCTTGGTTCTTTCCACAGTTTGGTGACCGTGGCCATTGCTGCTATAAACGTTGGGGTACAGATGGCCCTTCTTTTCACTACATCTGTATCTTTGGGGTAAATGCCCAGTAGTGCAATTGCAGGGTCATAGGGAAGCTCTATTTTTAATTTCTTGAGGAATCTCCACACTGTTCTCCAAAGTGGCTGCACCAACTTGCATTCCAACCAACAGTGTAAGAGGGCTCCCCTTTCTCCACAACCTCTCCAACACACATTGTTTCCTGTCTTGATCATTTTGGTCATTCTAACTGCTGTAAGGTGGTATCTCAATGTGGTTTTAATTTGAATCTCCCTGATGGCTAGTGATGATGAACATCTTTTCATGTGTCTGATAGCCATTTGTATGTCTTCACTGGAGAAGTGTTTGTTCATATATTCTGCCCATTTTTTTGATATGATTATCTGTTTTGTGTGTGTTGAGTTTGAGAAGTTCTTTATAGATCCTGGATATCAGCTTTTTGTCTGTACTGTCATTTGCAAATATCTTCTCCCATTCTTTAGGTAGCCTCTTTGTTTTGTTGACTGTTTCCTTTGCTGTGTAGAAGCTTTAGATCTTGATAAAGTCCCAAAAGTTCATTTTCGCTTTTGTTTCCTTTGCCTTTGGAGACATATCTTGAAAGAAGTTGCTGTGGCTGATATCGAAGAGGTTACTGCCTATGTTCTTCTCTAGGATTCTGATGGATTCCTATCTCACGTTGAGGTCTTTTATCCATTTCGAGTTTATCTTTGTGTGCAGTGTAAGAGAATAGTTGAGTTTCGTTCTTCTACACATAGCTAGCTGTCCAATTTTCACAGCACCATTTATTGAAGAGACTGTCTTTTTTCCAGTGTATATTTTTTCCTGTTTTGTCGAAGATTATTTGACCATAGAGTTGAGGGTCCATATCTGGTCTATGTGTCTGTTTTTATGCCAGTACCATGCTGTCTTGGTGATCACAGCTTTGTAGTAAAGCTTGAAATCAGGTAATGTGATGCCGCCAGTTTTATTTTTGTTTTTCAACATTTCCTTAGTGATTCAGGGTCTCTTCTGATTTCATACAAATTTCAGGATTATTTGCTCCAGCTCTTTAAAAATACCAGTGGAATTTTGATCAGAATGGCATTAAAAGTATAGATTGCTCTAGGCAGTATAGACATTTTAATAATGTTTATTCTTCTGATCCAAGAGCATGGAATGGTCTTCCATCTTTTTGTGTCTTCTTAAGTTTCTTTTAGGAGTGTTCTGTAGTTTCTTGAGTACAGATCCTTTACCTCTTTGGTTAGGTTTATTTCCAGGTATCTTATGGTTCTTGGTGCTATAATAAATGGAGTTGATTCTCTAATTTCCCTTTCTATGTTTTCATTGTTAGTGTATAAGAAAGCAACTGATTTCTGTACATTGACTTTGTATCCTGCCACATTACTGAATTGCTGTATGAGTTCTAGTAGTTTGGGGGTGGAGTCTTTTGGGTTTTCCATATGAAGTATCATGTCATCTGTGAAGAGAGAGAGTTTGACTTCTTCATTGCCAATTTGGATACCTTTTATTTCTCTTTGTTGTTTGATTGCTGTTGCTAGGACTTCTAATACTATGTTGATCAAGAGTGGTGAGAATGGGCATCCTTGTCGTGTTCCTGATCTCAACAGGAAGGCTGTGAGCTTTTTCCCATTGAGGATGATATTTGCTATGGGTCTTTCATAGATTTTATGAAGTTCAGGAATGTTCCCTCTATCCTTATACTTTGAATTGTTTTAATCAGGAACAGATGCTGGATTTTGTCAAATGCTTTTTCTGCATGCATTGAGAGGACCATGTGGTTCTTCTCCTTTTGATTTGTTCTGTTGCATTGATTGATTTGTGAATGTTGAACCATCCTTGTAAACAAGGATGAATCCCACCTGTCACGGGTGGATAATCTTTTTAATGCGCTGTTGGATCTTATTTGCTATGATCTTGTTGAGAATCTTAGCATCCATATTCAGCAGTGATATTGGTCTGAAATTCTCCTTTTTGGTAGGGTCTTTGCCTGGTTTGGGGATCAGGGTAATGCTGGCTTCATAGAAAGAGTCTGGAAGTTTTTCTTCTGCTTAAATTTTTTGAAACAGCTTCAGGAGAATAGGTGTTATTTCTTCTTTGAAAGTTTGGTAGAATGCCCAGGGAATCCATCAGGTCCTGGGCTCTTGTTTTATGCTTCAATCCTGTTACTAGATATCAGTCTATTCAGGTTGTCTATTTCTTCCTGGTTCAGTTTTGGGAGTTTATAGTTTTCCAGGAATGCATCCATTTCATCTAGGTTGCTTAGCTTATTGGCATATAACTGTTGATAATAACTTCTGATGATTGTTTCTACTTCCTTGGTGTTAGTTGTGATCTCTCCCTTTTCATTCATAATTTTATTAATTTGAGCTTTCTTTCTTTTCTTTTGGATTAGTTTGGCCAATGGTTTATCAATCTTATTGATTCTTTCAAAAAACCAGCTTCTAGTTTTATTGATACGTTTTACTGTATCTCTAGTTTCTATCTCATTGATCTCTGCTCTAATCTTGATTATTTCCCTTCTTGTGCATGGAGTTGGTTTAATTTGTTGTTGATTCTCCAGTTCTTTAAGGTGTAGAGACAGCTGGTGTATTCTGGATTTTTCAATTTTTTTGAGGGAGGCTTGGATGGCTATGTATTTCCCCCTCAGGACAGCTTTTGCTGTATCGCATAGGTTTTGGACTGTATCTCATTGGTTTCCATGAATTGTTTAAGATCTCTTTGATCTCCTGGTTGATCCAAGCATCCAGGTGTTTGAGTTCCTTCCAAACTTTTTCTGGTGATTGAACTCCAGTTTCAAAACATTGTGATCTGAGAATATGCAGGGAATAATCTCAGTCTTTTGGTATAGGTTGAGTCCTGATTTGTGACCCAGTATGTGGTCTATTCTGGAGAAGGTTCCATGTGCACTTGAGAAGAATGAGTATTCTGTTGTTTTAGGGTGGAATGTTCTGTATATATCTACGAGGTCCATCTGGTCCAATGTGTCATTCAATGCTCTTGTTTCTTTATTGATTTTCTGCTTGGATGACCTGTCTATTTACGGTGTTTTTCTTATGAGGACTCTCAGGAAAATTTTTTCCCAGCTCTCAGTGCCATAAATAATTTTGCTTTTGAGAAATTAGCTTATTTTTATTTTATGAGTATTTTATGTATATATAACTAATAATTTCCTCCTTCACACTGCTGCTTGAAAACACTGAACCAAAAGTGTGGCCCAACCCTGGACAATAAACAATATCAAGTGCCTTGTAAGTTGTGTGTGAATCTCAGTCTAGGGTTAATTTTATTGTTTTATATCATTTACCCTTTAGCTATTTTTACCAGTTAATTTTTAAGTGAAAATGTGTTATTTTTTGTACTCTCTTAATATATTCTGGGAAAATAAAAGATTTTAAAAAAACACCAATATTTATGGAAAAAAATCAGCTTTTTGGGAATGGAATAAAGTTCCTTGGGCGCCTGGGTGGCTCAGTGGGTTAAGCTGCTGCCTTGGCTCAGGTCATGATCTCAGGGTCCTGGGATCGAGTCCCGCATCGGGCTCTCTGCTCTGCAGGGAGCCTGCTTCCTCCTCTCTCTCTCTGCCTGCCTCTCTGCCTACTTGTAATCTCTCTGTCAAATAAATAAATAAAATCTTTAAAAAAAAAAAAAGTTCCTTAGGCAAGGCTTATCAAAGTGATTATACCCATATTGTGCTGACCAACTTTTTTTTTCCAGCCCAAACCCATCTCTACACTGTAGGTTGCTATTTCCAGCTTCCTACAAACACCTCCATTTAAACTTTTCACAAGCATCTTGAACTATTGAATGTATTTGAATCTTAACTCTTTTTCTTTATGCTCTCATATTGCACTTAATCAGACTTCTTTCTTGTAGGTAATGAAATCCTCCAAAATGCCTAAGTCAGGATCCTGAAAATCATTTATGATTCCTTTCATTCATTTATTACCCATGGCCAGTGATTCTGCTTGTTGGTGTCTTTCAAATATGTCTCAAGCTTTGCATTCCTAACTGCACTGATTCAGTCTAGGACCTCATGATTTCATACCTGAATTGTTAGATAAGACTTTGGGTACTCCAAGCTCTATCCTTCTCACCTCCTAGATATCCTTCACAAAGCTGCTAGAATTATCTTTTTAAAACAAAATATTGATCCTATCACTGTTTTGGTTTTTTTTTTTTTTGTTTTTTGTTTTTTTTTTTTTTAGTTTTTTAGGTTTTGATGCAGTATGCCAAGATTCATTGTTTATGTACAACACCCAGTGCTCCATGCAATACATGCCCTCCATAATACCCACTACCAGGCTCACCCATCCCCCCACCACCCTCCCCTCTAAAACCCTCAGTTTGGTTTCTCAGAGTCCACACTCTCTCAGGGTTCATCCCCCTATCTGATTTGCCCCAAATCACTTTTCCTTTCCTTCTCCTAATGTCTTCCATGTTATTCCTTATGTTCCACAAGTGAGTGAAATCATACAATAATTGACTTTTTCTGCTAAACTTATTTCACTCAGCATGATCTTCAGTTCCATCCATATTGATGCAAAAGTTTGGTATTCATCCTTTCTAATGGCTGAGTAATATTCCGTTGTATATATGGACCACATTTTCTTTATCCATTTGTCTGTTAAAGGGCATTTCAGCTCTTTCCACCATTTGGTTATTGTGGACATGGCTTCTCTGAATATTGGGATACATATGGCCCTTCTTTTCACTACATCTGTATCTTTGGGGTAAATACCCAGTAATGCAGTTGCCAAGTCATAGGGTAGCTCTATTTTTCATTTTTTGAGGAATCTCCACACTGTTTTCCAAATTGGTGCACCAATTTTCATCCCCACCAAGTGTTAGAGGGTTCTCCTTTCTCCACATCCTCTCCAACATAGACTATCACCTCTTTACTTAAAACCTTTCAATGAGTCAAAACTGACTTTCATATGAATCCAGAATCCTTTGGAAGATCTCCAAGAAGGTTCATGTACTGGCCCTTCCTTTCTTCAGCTTCATCTCTCACAGGTTGTCTTACCTTCCCTGCCACATTCTTTGATAAAGTCATATTTTAATTATACCTTTTAATATTCACTTCCCATGTATTGTTTCTCCTGATTATTTTCTTCCTTCTCACCAAACATCCCAAATTAACGTATACACACATACACACACACACACACACTTTTCTTGGTCAATCAGAACACTCCTTTAAAAAAATTAATTGAATTGAATTTTTATTTTTTTATTAACATATAATGTATTATTTGTTTCAGGGGTACAGGTCTGTGATCCATCAGTCTTACACAATTTACAGCACTCACCATAGCACCATACCCTCCCCAATATCTATCATCCAGCCACTGCATCTCTCCCACCCCTTTCCCTCCAGCAACCCTCACTTTGTTTCCTGAGATTAAGAGTCTCTTATAGTTCATCTTCCTCTCTGGTTTCATCTTGTTTCAATAGAAGAAGGATCTACTCTCTGGGAAAGACATCTCTTTCAGCTAAGTGCTAAGGGTGTAGCAATAAAGGAAGTAGTAAACCACAAACTGTAGTCCATTGAGCTAGTTAAACTTCCTAATATTACAGGCAGATCACAAGGTACTTATGACTCAACACACAATACCAAAAAAACTTCTGAGAAGCCTTCTGTGACTCTCTGGTCTGACTTTGACATCTTATCTGCATCACCCCTTCTGCATCCCCTGTGATTCTTCACAAAATCCCCTCACAAAAACTGATAGTCTCTAAACAACCTGAAGGCAGGGGACTATATATGTTATTTTCCTTTTGCCCCTTTACTGGACATGATAAGAACTCAATAGATATGCTTTGAGTGTGTAATGTATGTAGCGAGGCATCTTGAACAAGGCTGTAAATGCAAAAAAGTGGAAGAGTTGTAAAAGACTTTCAAGTCTGGATAATCGTTTGAACAGAGAAGCATAGATGGAAGAACTAGTAGATTAGGGAGCAGATGGTTGAACTCTGTGGTGTTAGTCATACAGTCATTCCTTCCTCTTTACCATTATTGCTCAGGGAACATAAGTAGTCACAAGTGATTGGGGGGGGCATATTTTGTTGTCATTTTCATTATTATTTACAATCTTACATTTCCTCCTAAAAAAGATCTTTGTCTTGTGACGAGTGTGATGACAGGTTGGATGGTATGATTGAGGTGTGAGGAGATGAGGCAAAATGAATGTAAATATATCTAGATTTCATATAGAAACTTTCAAGTTTAGGACTGAAAGGAACCGTAGTGCAGTTGCTGTCTAAAGTGTGGTCTGTGGACTAGTGCTGGTTGGTCCATAACAATGATCCTAGTTGATTGGAAGCATTTAGAAATTTTTATAGACACTTGACAGACTAATTTTATACTTGTTAATAGAAAAGTTTGGGATTCTATTTTTTAAAGATTTTATTTATTTATCTGACAGAGAGAGAGAGAGATATCACAAGTAGACAGAGAGGCAGGTAGAGAGAGAGGGGGAAGCAGGCTCCCCACTGAGCAGAGAGCCCGACGCAGTGCTCAAACCTGGGACCCTGAGATTATGACCTGATCTGAAGGCAGAGGCTTAACCCACTGAGCCAACCAGGTGCCCCTGGGATTCTATTTTTTGTATATTCATTTTTATTTCATCTTCTTAGTAATTAATACTTTGCTTATATTTTTAAATGCGTTAGTTCGTAACATATTGGAAATCAAAAAGACTTAGTTCTTCAGTACACAGAGAGGTGCTCTTTTAGTATGTTTCTTTTCTTTAGCCCCTAAGGGATGAACAAAGTTTCCCATAAACTTTGAGTTTCTTCACAAATCCTCACAAAGCTCATATATAGACCCCAAGTTAAGGACTCTTGATGTGACTACAAATGACTTTTGTCATTTGTAGACAAGAGCACTGAATAATACTAAAGAAGTGAAATAATCTATCCAAGTTCTCATATCAACTGTAATCTAACACTTAGTTTCCTCCCACTTAACCAAAATGTCTTTTCCTTCCTGCTTCAAAATGCCCTATTTATACCACTTGCTACCAGCAGTTAGAGTTGTGTTTCTGCTTCTCAAGCTTTGTGATACACTATATTGTGCCATGGGACTTTGGGGAGATTCACCTGTTCTGCCCACTTGCTTAATATGGCATATGCAATACACTTATTATGACATAGTGGCAAAATGAAAGAGTGTGGTGGCCAGCATGTGTTGCCAATAATAGCACTTAATTCTTGACTCCAAAATCCATTCTTGCTGTAACTTATTTCAACTTTTACTGAAAAAATAAGAACACTTACCTGACTATTTTGTTTATGGATTATTGCCTTCAATTTGATCTAGAGCCTAATGGTACTACATGGCAAATATGGGCATTGCTAACAAATTTATTTTATTATTTTTAATTTAAAAAAAATTTTTTTTAAAGATTTTATTTATTTATTTGAGAGAGAAAGAATGAGAGAGAGAGAGAGAGAATGAGAAGAGGGAGGGTCAGAGGGAGAAGCAGACTCCCTGCCAAGCAGGGAGCCCGACACGCGACTGGATCCCGGGCCTCTAGTATCATGACCTGAGCCGAAGGCAGTTGCTTAACAAACTGAGCTACCAAGGTGCCCATAAATGCATTTTATTTTTGTTTTCATCCTTCTGAGTTCCATGACCAAAGATGGCTGTTACTGGGGGTGGGGGGGGGAACAACAACAGCAAAAAAAAAAAAACACAAAAAAAAACCAACAAAAAAAACAAACAAACCCTATGAGATATGGTGTCTCTGAAGTTTGAAGTCTGATATGAGAGACTCTACAGAAAGCATCCCAGGTAGAAAGGGTATCTTTGGCTTTCTTGTCATGCATGATTGATGCATTCCCTTTATCACCCCAGCTCATGTGTCTTAGCATTTTTTTCCCTCTCCTGCTGCCACAATCATAATTAATGATTAAGGTACATAACTAGCAAAACACCTGGCTATTAATTTCAGGAAGCAGATTGGGGTGCACAGCATTTGACCTCGCAGACACTCAGGGGAGTCTGTAGAGCTCCCTTCATTGCATAAAGCTGAATACCCTCTCTTTCCCTACCCCGGCTGCAGTTTGACAACCTGCCCACACCTGGACAAGTCAGTCTAACCTCTTTCTCTGTCATTGTTTTTTTTTTCCCCCTCCCTAGTCCATTCCACAACTGGAAAGAATAAGATAAACTGAATTGCAGTTGTGTGTGTATGTGTGTGTATTTTAAAGGTACTAAAGCCAACTTGTAGAAATTGCCATCATGTATTAGCAGTAAATAAATCTTTCCATTGCACCAGATGCATTCTATCAATGATCTAGACATGACTGGTTTTATGTAAACAATAACTCTGAAATCTTGCACCTGTCTTTGGTCCTTTTCATTTTATATGCAGTTCATTTTTATTTTTACTTCTGTGCTTCCAGATTTGAATATATGCCTGGCTTGGTCATTCCTTTCTTTATATATTCTTTCCAGGATATTCTGGAGCATAGGCATAGAGATTTAAATCTTATTTCTTATTAGCCTGAAGATAACAATTAAGAAGGCAAATCATAAGCCAACATAGGCTGGTTTTCTCATTTGACTTGTGTATGTCACTGCTCTTGACCATGAGCATAGAAGTTTTAGAGATGAACTAAATCTTACTAATTAAGTGGTCAAGAAGCTGGAGGAAGTAAGAAAATAATATAGTTCTCAAATTAGTTAAATTCAGATTGCCAATAATTTTAATCATGTTGACAGCTATTTACTTTGCATCATTTTAGATAATAAGCAACTTAATATGACATTACTCTGTAGATCCTTTTACTCAGCTAACTCAACTGCCATAGAAAAAATGACCATCTCAGTCCATTCACCTCATTTTATCTAAAATACAATTTCAGGGTGGGGAATTAAGGCAATCCATATCCCTTTCCCTTTGTACTCTAATTTTATGGAATTTACTAAAGAAGCACCAAATGAGCCCCCCCCCCCAAAAAAAAACCCAAAATCTATAACAATGCTGGAAAATAGGGAAGAGTAGCATAAGTAAAGCAAACGCTTACAGGAATTTGCTATTATCATTTTTTATTATAATTATGTTCAATTAGCCAACATATAGTACATCATTAGTTTTTGATGTAGTGTTCAAAGGTTCATTAGTTGTATATAACACCCAGTGCTCATCCCAACATGTGCCCTCCTTAATACCCGTCACCCTGTTACTCCTTTCCCCCATCCCCTCCCTTCTGGAACCCTCAGTTTGTTTCCTGAAACCCAGAGTTTCTCATGGTTTGTCTCCCTCTCTGATTTCTTCCCATTCAGTTTTCTCTCCCTTCCTCTATGGTCCTCTATGCTATTCCTAATGTTCCACATATGAGTGAAACCAAAGAACTGTCTTTCTTTGCTGAATTATTTCACTTAGCATGATTCCCTTTAGTTCCATCCATGTCACTGCAAATGGTAGGTATTCATCCCTTCAGATGGTTGAGTAATATTCCATTGTATATACAAATCACATCTTTATTCATTCATCTGTTGAATGACATCTTTACTATTATTTTTTAAATGAAGTGGATGTATTAAATTTACTGAGCAGCTGACAAGGGCTCTTTTTAAAGTAAAGCAAAGTAAAGTAAACCTGAGAGACAAATAGGCAAATCTCTCCAACAGAAAGCTGATGGAACCCCAGGCTTGGGAAATCATGGCCTCGTTAGGCCACATTTGGAAGAGTGGAGGTGTCAGTGAGAAGCATACAGTAGGGCTTCTAGAATTTATTAAAGCTCTGCAGAGAGATGGACAAAATATTTTCCCCAGTGCTTCACCAACTGTGTTATCAGCATCCTAAACACAATTGGAACTTTCTTTACCCACCTCATTCTTGCTTTTTCCCTTGGGAACAGATTTGTCAATATCTTCCCAAGACATATATATCTGGAAGCAGATCAGCCTTTCTGCTATTTTATTTTCCTCAAATACTGCAATTTCATGAAATCAAATGTTGGCTTAAGCATAGAGAGCCCATACCAGCCACCAAATAGGTCATCTACTCCTGCGCACATAAATTTGAAAAGAAAATGAAGTGTCACCAGTAACTGGAGAGAAAAAGAGGAAATCGGGAAAGCTGGAAAGAGAGCAAATGTTACCAGTGAAACAAATAAGATTTGTAGGTAATCAGAAGAGAACTATTTAAAATTTAATTAGCATTTTCATTAATATTTGAAAAGTTTTATTTTGTTTTGCTTTCCTTCCTTTCAATGTATAAAATAGCACACTGCTCTATAAAAGGAGCAATAAGGAGATTCTGCTGAAAGGTTATTAGATATTGTGTACTGTTCTCTGATATTTATGTATATTAATGCATTTGATCCTTATAATGACCCTCTGAAAGACCTGTTAATTTATATATATATATATACACACATATATATGTATATATATATGCATAAATATAAAATATATATCTGTGGGTTAGGGAAACTGAGGCATAGTTAAAATATCTTCCCCCAAGTTAAACAGCTATTAAATTGCAAAGCCAAGATTCAAAAGAACCTAAATCTAGAACACATGCCCTTAATTACTGCACTCTGGAGGGTAGTTGTTGTTTTAAAGGAAAAATAACAACAAAATAGACAAAAAAAAAAAAACCTTTCTAGGAAAGGTAAAAAGCCGAACAGCCACCAGTAAAAATCAGAAGCAAATTCAAGGGATTATCCCATTCCTTAGATTCAAAAACAAGGAGCTGGAGAATCTTAGTGAATATTACAAACATGGAATTTACACACAAAGATCCAGTACATAAGATATTGTAAAAATAAAATGAGCTGACTGAAGACAAACAATCATAAGAAAAAATATTCCCCTGAGCTAAAGACTTGAGGCTTCAGACTGAAGAAGAAAAAAAAAACAAAAACAACAAAAAGACCCTAAGAGCTGAGTCAGTAAGAATGAAAGAAGATTCACAGGTAGACATTATTGTGAGAATTCTGAGTCTTAATAATAAAAAGAAAGCCCTACAAACTTCCTGATAGAATGCAAAAATATTTACAAAGGCAAGAATCAAATTGGCATTGAACTTCTAATTTAACACTCCAAGCCAGACAATGTTCTTGGAAAGTGCTTAAACTAAGCAGAAAAATGATCCTCTTTATTTTGATGTTTTTGATGCTCTATTTGAAATGACCAACAACCACATGTAGTTTGATCTGTCTTTAAGACTCAGCTCCATCCTGAGGATGGAGCTGCATTTGCTACATCTAATTGCAGAAGTTTCGTTATTGAGAAATTGGTGCTTACATATTATCATTTTCTGTCAGTAAAGAGATTCTTTTTTTTTTTCATTTAATTTTTTATTTTTATAAACATATATTTTTATCCCCAGGGGTACAAGTCTGTAAACAAGTGTCTAGAAGCTTTATATTCTAAACTAAAAGAAAAATTCCAGTATCTAATGAAGTTTGGTTTATTAAGGTGGTGCCATTTTTGTGTGTAGGTAGTCATTACTTTTGCAATATTGTAATGTGATTGTTTCGGTTGGGGATGGAGTATAACATAGACTGACATGATTTAGTAACATTGAATGAAATTTAAGATTCTTTTTCTGTCAATCCTAAAAATCAAGATAATAATTTCATTAATGTATGCAATTTGTCTATATGATGACTCAATGAGCAAAATTCTTTAACAAAGAGATAGGCATGATGGAATACATAAATAAAGGTTGTACACAATCTGATTAAAGTGATGGTAAATTATGATAAATTCAGTTTTCAAATATTTTGCATGCTATGTGTTAACAGCTGTGGACATTTAATGCCTCATTAGTCATGGATTAAATCACTAGTTTAGAATCTATCCTCAGCAATAGTAAATGCCCATTATGTCCAATTAGAATGCAAGCTGATGTGGAAAGAAGTTGAAATAGGAATTGCGATTTAGGTTCCAGTTCTGGCTTTGTAACCAACCACCTGTGTGGCCTTAGGAAAATTACTCAAATATCCAGAAGGAGAAAATAATTGTATTAGGTATTAAATTTTCCTTCCAAGCCTGAAATTCTAAGATCTTCAGAATACAGGCATGAGAGAAGATCAGCCCTAAAAGTATTTTTGGATCTAAGCTGCTGTTCATAAAGGGCTCTTCTGAAATTTCCTGAAACTAAATTGGAAATAGTGTAATTGAGCTGATAATTCAGCACCTGGTGTGGAGAGGGCAGTTAAGAGTTGGGTAAGGAGAGGATCAGCAGAAGTGATGGAGAGTTTTTGTGGATCTGTGGAAATAAAAAGATAATTTATGTTTCCTTTCCCATCTATAGCCAAATACCTTGTAGGAACTGAAGACTCTGTGTGTTCTTTCCAACATCTCTCTTTTGAGTTTTTTTCTGATTTAATTAAAACGTGAGAAAGAAGAGTTTTAAGAAACGTTGACACATATCCCAAAAAGCACTGATAGCATCTTAACTTCTACATCTCATGGTGTAATTTTCATCATTTCCCCCACATTTTTCATTACTTTAAATAGAAAAATGTCTTTCTTGTTAAATTCAAAACAGTGAGTCAGAAGTAAGGATGGCTCGGAGTTGCCAGTGTGTTTTTTCAAGACTGTACTTCATGAGGACAAAACACTAAATGTTCTTCTCTGTATCTAAATCACACAAAGCCTGTAGCATTATGGATGCTCATTAATTTTTTCACACACACGCACAAATGAATGACCAAGGTGAATGGCCAAAAAAAAGGAAGAGCATGTCGCCAACAACGTCTTTGCAGCAATGCAAACATAGCTTGTTGCCACGAGTGTAGTCCTTCAGCCTCTCCCTTTATTCTCTCTTTTAATCAACTGAGTTCATGACAAAACAGTCTTATTGAGGCCAAGGCTATACACTTGTGTGTTCAAAAAGCACATAGATCTGAACAGTGTAGGTCTCTGTCACAGCCTGGATCTTAATTATGGACAAGGCTTTGAGAAAAGAACTAATGTTGACTGGGCCTGTACTAACTACCTAGCACTTTTACAATTTTATGTGTATTATTTTCTTTCATTTTTCCAACAACCTTAAGAGAGATGTGGTATTATTATCATCCCCATTTTACAGATGAAAACTGAGGCACAAGGAGGCTGAATTATTTGCTTTAGGAGACAGGTGATAAGGGACAGCACTGAATGAAATCCTGTATAGATGAAATCCTGAATGAAGTCGTGTGTTCTCAGTCATTTTCCTCTGCTGCCTGAGGTAGCAGCAGAAGATATGCAACCGGGAAATATTTATGTTGCCACTCTTTTGGAGGTCAGTGACTCAGCATTTTCATCTCAATTTTTCCACCTAATTAGAGTTTAACAAGAAAAGTAAGAAAGAGAATATAAAATTACTTTAGGATTTGTCATTCCTGTCACTTCAAAAATGCCTTGATTTCACAGTAAGTAAATTCCTTGCAAGGTAGGATCTGGAGCATTGGCAAGATTTTTTATTTTCTTTGATTGACTATATTTAACTGGTATTTCAAAAAATTGAATTCCTCTTTCTTTGGTAATATATAATCTTAAGAGGAGTAACTCAATGCATTCCAACCCAAATATTAATAAGATGACTTCAATAAGTGGTTTTCAGTAATTGTACAAAATTAATATGGATTGGATAGATGTTACGATATCACAATATCATTATTGTATTCTATTTTTAAACATGATAATTCATGTTTCTATAATGTTTCTTATAGGGTTAATTTCTATAAGAATTATAGTTAGCTAAATCTTAGTCTAGCAAATACTAATACTTGAATTTTCAGTTTTAGTACTTGACTTATACTGATAATTGCTTCCTACAAAAAGACATCTCTAATTGTAATCAAAGAATATACTTTCTCCCTTGTTCAAATAACTTCTTCCAAGAATTTTATGACCTGTTTAAAAATACTAAAACAATACAAAAAAAAAAAAAAAAGCATTCTCAACTGAAACTCCTAATAAGGCAAGATTTATCATTAACCGTAAAGTTACCACTTGAATACTAAAATAATGTTTCAGAATGCTTCACTGAGATTAGCTTTTATGTTTTACAGGTTGTAAAAGTTTACATCCTTTAATTGGCAGTTTGTTGAAAAGAAAATATTAAATGTTGTGTGTGTGTTTCCATGTGTTCATCATTATAGAAAATGATGTATTAGAGGCATTAGAGTATTAGATGCAGTAGAGGCATTTCTCTAGGCAAATATCTCTTCAAGTGTCTTCTACTGCTTGTAATTCCATTTCTCCTTAAACCTGGTGGGCACATACTGTGGTAAGCAGAATTGTGAAGACATCCCCTCAACACTCCCCATCCTGGCTATAATCAAACATGAATCTAGGTACTGTTGTGAAGGGATTTTGCAGATGTAATTAAATTTAGCAATCCATCGACATTAAAAAAACAAAAAATGGGGATTATCCTAAATTATGCCAGTGGGATCAATGTAATCATATAAGTCCTTAAAAGCAAAGAGGAAGTCAGAAGATTCAGAGAGAGAGGAGCACAGAAGACATGAGGCTGAAGAGGGGATGAGAGAGATTCAAAACATGCGGAAGATTCAACCCATTGTTGCTGCCTTTGAAGTTGTAAGAATAGGACCATGAGCCAGGGACTGCAGAAGTCTCTGGCAGCTAAGAATGACCCTTGACTGCTAGCCACAAGGAAATGGGAGATCTCAGTCCTGCAGTTGCATGGAACAGAACCCAGCCAACAACCTGAATGGGTGTGAAAGTGGATTCTTCCTCTAAGCCTCCAAAGAAGAGCCCAGACTAGTCAATATGTTTTTTTTTTTTTTTAAGATTTTATTTATTTATTTGACTGAGAAAAATCACAAGTAGGCAGAGAGGCAGGCAGAGAGAGAGAGAAGAGGAAGCAGGCTCCCCGCTGAGCAGAGAGCCAGATGCGGGACTCGACCCCAGGACCCTGAGATCATGGCCTGAGCCGAAGGCAGAGGCTTAACCCACTGAGCCACCCAGGTGCCCCCACAGAGGCTTTTTAGGGCAGTGAAAATACTCTGTATAATGTATGGGACCCTATACATTGAGCCACCCAGGCGCCCCAGACTAGTCAATATCTTAATATGGGCTTTTTGAGACTCAGACTAGAGGAATTAGTGTGGGCTCCTTGAGTCTCAGACCCCTGACCTATAGAACTGTGAGATAATACATTTATGTTGTTTGTATAATTTGTTATGTCAGCAAAAGGAAATTAATACCTACTTTTAAAAAACTGGACATATTACTCTCAGATAATGATTACTAGTAATTTTCAGGACCCACTGAAAGGAGAGCATTAAGAATTTTTAGATATGAGGAGATCTGTACTATGCACTCAGAGGTTTCCAAAAATTCTTCCCAATTTTTAATATTGAACCATGTTTTTCTTTTAAGAAAATCTCGGGATTTAATTTCCATGCAGTTTCTTGCCTCTTACCATCATCTCACCATCCTCACTTTCTTGCTGATAACATTTAATAATCTGAGCATTCTGTACATCTAAAAAGGTTGTAAGGTTAAGGAGGAATAAACTCTGCTTAATTAACTGCATGCTGACAATAATTTAAAGATCAATCCTCTCTTTACCTCTTTGGTTGTCTTATCAGATTTTTGGAGGATACGTTCTAAAGGGGACCCACTAGTAATAATTGTGCTCATACCACCCCCCACCAAATGTTTCCCCCCTTCAATTAAAAACAGCTACTAGAAGAGAGATAGGTGTTGAGGATACAAAAAGCAGTTGAATGAAAGAATAAAAACATCTCATTGTTTTGTTTAAATTTTAATTTTTTAATATTCTGATTCTTTGCTATTTATTGTAACTTTGCAACAACTTGTTCCTATGCCTATTTTGAACAGTTACTTCTATACTACAAATTCTAATCCTCTGAATCTAATCTTCTGCATCCCAAACTTCATCTGTATCTACACAGTTGAAAGTTATATATTCCTAATATAAATAATAAACTTTTAAAATCTGATCAATAAAGTAATGGTTTCTACTTTACGCTCTCAAATTCTCTAAATGGAATTTTAGGAGGACAAGATTTGTTCAATTTTTTGGATTTTTCTTGCAAGATTTCTTATCACCTTATTTGTTTAAATTTTTATTTAAACAAATCATCTGATATCACAAATAATCTGTCATAATACTTTACTTTGAAATTCTTTAGGTATACAAAAGAGCTTTTATAATTACATATGAACATCAATGTAAGCACCAATCAGCTTAAAAAATTATAAAATAACAAAGTATCCATTATTCTTCTCCCTAATCATTTTTAATTTTTTCTTATTATTTTTTCAGTGTTACTGAGATATAATTAATATATAACATTGTGTAAGTTTAAGGTATATAAAGTGGTGATTTCATACACTTCTAAGTTGGAAAATGATTACCACTTAGCATTAGCTGGCAAAATTCCACCACATCACATAATTACCATTCTTTTTTTTGTGATGAAAACATTTAAGATCTACTCTCTTAGCAATTTTCAAGTATATGATACAGTGATAACTACAATCACATGTTGTAATGAGATCTCCAGAACTTATTCATCTTATTACTGGATGTTTGTACCCTTTGACCTCTCTTCATTTCTTACAATCCCCAGTCCCTAGTAGTTACCACTGTAGTCTCAGTTTCTCTGAGTTTAGCTCTTTTAGATTCTATGTATGAGTGATGTCGTACAGTATTTGTCTTTGTCTGACTTTCATCACTTAGCCCAATGCCTTTAGGGGCTATCTATGTTGTTATAATGATGCCCTGCTTTCTTATGGTTGAATAATATGAAATATATATATATATATATTTCATATTATATATATGTATATATATATTTCACTTCTTTATTCATTCATCTGTTGATGATACTTCAATTGTTTCAATTATCTTGCTACTATAAATAATGCTGCAATGAACATGGACTGTAGATGTCTCTTTGAGATTGTGATTCTACTTCCTTTGGATATATACCCAGAAGTGTAATTGCTGTATCATATGGTAGTTCTATTTTTAATGTTTTGAGGAACCTCCATATTGTTTTGCATAGTGGCTGCACCAATTTTCATTCTCACCAAGAGTGAGCTGGGATTCCCTTTCTTCCACATCCTTGTCAACACTTTTTACCTCTTGTCTTCTTAGTGATAGAGATTCTAAGAGGTGTGAGGTGGTAACTTACTTAGTTTTGATTTGCATTTCCCTAAGAATTAGTAATGTTGAATGCCTTTTCATGTATCTCTGTGTTATTTTTATGGCTTCTTTGGAAAAATGTCTGTTCATTTATTCTGCCCAGTTTTTAATCAGGTTGCATGTGTTTTGCTGTTGAAATGTATGAGTTCTTTATATGTTTTGGATATTAACCTTTTATCTATCATCTATCTATCTTTGTATCTATCTATATCTATCATCTATTTATCATCTATGTTTATATTTATATATATTATTTGCAAATTTTTCCCCATTCCATAGGTTGCCTTTTCATTTTACTGATGCAGTAGTTTTTTGTTTTTGTTTTTGTTTTAGTATGGTGCAGTATCACTTGTTTATCTTTGCTTTCATTGCCTTTACTTTTTGTGTCAAATCCAGAAAAATATTGCCAAGCCCAATGTTAAGGCACTTACACTTATGTTTTCTATGAGAAGTTTCATGGCTTCATGTCTTACATTTCAGTCTTTAATCCATTTTGAGCTTATTATTGTGTGTAGAGTACGGAAGGAGTCCGGTTTAAAAAAGACTACCCTTTGCTCATTGAGTATTTTTGGCTCTGTCATTGTATATGAATTGATTCTATGTGTCTGGGTTTGTTTCTGGGCTCTCTATTCTGTTCCATTGATATATGCCTTTTTTTATGCCAATACCACAATGTTTTTATTTGGTTGTATAGCTTTGTAATATAGCTTGTTATCAAGAAGTGTGATGTGTCCACCTTTGTTCTTTCTCAAGATTGCTTTGGCTATTCAGTGTTTCTTTGTGGTTCCAACAAAATTTAGGACTTTTTTTCTGTTTCTGTCAAAAATCCCATTGGGATTTTGATAGCGATTGCATTGAATCTTCAGATTGCTTGGGTTGTATGGGTATTTTAGAAATATTAACATCTTTCCATTTATTTGTGTCTTCTTCAGTTTCTTTCCTTAATGTGTTAACAATTTTCAGTATATAGGTCTTTTACCTCCTTGGTTATGTTTACTCCTAAATATTTTTAAATGATATTGTAAGTAGAATTATTTTTTTCCTACTTATATAATAGTCTCTTTTTCATTGAAGCATAATTGATACACAATATTTTATTAGTTTCAGGTATACATCATAGTGATTATAATGAAGGATAGTCAGAAAAAAGGCAGGTGGGAAAGGGACCCCCACTTTAAGAAGAAACCACTGTTAGAAGGATTTTACACCACCCTGGAAGGAGCCCTCCACCCTTTCCCGTGTGATACATAGGGGAAAAAACTTGATTGGATGACAGGCACCTGGAGGGTTAATTAGATTAAAACAGCCCACCAACAAGCCCATAAAAACCCCTTGACTTATAAACCCTGATGGCAACCTTCTTAGGTCCCCTCCCTCTTTAGGAACTTTGTACTATCACTCAGTAAACTTTGCTTTCCTGCCCACCACTCTTCATCTCGTCTACCTCTTCATTCTTTGAAGCAGCATGACCAAGAACTGTGGGCAATGAAGGGAAAGAAATCCTGTAACAATTAGATATTTTTATACATTATGAAATAATCTGCACAATAAGTCTAGTTATCATCTGTCACCATATAAAGTTATTAGAATATTATTTATAATCCCTAAGTCATACATTGCATTTATTTTATAACTGGATGTTTGAATTTCTTATTCCCTTTCACATATTTCTCCCTCAATTTTTCCTTCTTTTTGTTATCAATAGTTTGTTTCCTGTAACTATGAGTCTGTTTCTGTTTTGTTGCTTATTCCATTGTTTTGTTTTTTAGATTCTAGATGTATGCTAAGTTATCTGGTATTTGTCTTTCTCTGTTTTATTTCACTGTCGAAGTATAATACCCTCTAGGTTCATCTATGTTTTCACAAATGGGAAGATTTTATTCATTTTTTTAAACAGCTGAGTACTATCCCATTATATATATTTACCACATCTTATTTATTTATTCATCTATTGATGGACACTTAGGTTGCTTCACTATCTCGGCTATTATGAATAATGTTGCAGTGAACGCAGTGCATATATCTCTTCAGATTGGTGTTTTCATTTTCTCTGGATATATACCTAGAAATGAAATTACTGGATCATATATTAGTTCTATTTTTAATTTTTAAGGACCCTCTCTACTATTTTCCATAGTGGCTGCACTAATTTACTTTCCCACTAATAGTATCTGAGGGTTATCTTTTTTAATATGCTCTCTAACTCTGTTATTTTATTTTTGCCTTTTTGATAATAGACAATCTGACATAGGTGAGGTGTTTATGATTTGTGTTTTCCTGACAATTAGTGATGGTGAGCATCTTTTTATGCACCTGTTCACCATCTCTAAATCTTCTTTGAAAAAAAAAATCTATTTAGGTCCTCTGTCAACTTTTAATAATGTTAGGGCATTTTTTGTTTCTTTTTTTTAAATTTTAAGTTGTCTAAATTGTTATATATTTAATTTAACTTACGTATTTATTATTTATTATCTTTTTTCTTTTTTGGGAGGAGTTGTCAGCGTCAGCTTTGATTTATTTTTAAAAAATTATTTATTTATTTATTTAAATTAACATATAATGTATTATTAGCCCCAGGAGTACAGGTCTGTAAATAACCAGGTTTACACACTTCACAGCACTCACCATAGCACATACCCTCCCCAATGTCCATAAGCCAACCACCCTCTCCCTACCCCCCTCACCCCAGCAACCCTCAGTTTGTTTGTGAGATTAAGAGTCTCTTATGGTTTGTCTCCCTCCAATCCCATCTTCTTCCATTTATTCTTTTCCTACCCCCTGAACCCCCTGTGTTTCTTCTCAACTTCCTCATATCAGAGAGATCATATGATACTGTCTTTCTCCAGTTGACTTATTTTGTTAAGCATAATACCCTCTAGTTCCATCCATGTTGTTGCAAAATGGCAAGATTTCATTTCTTTTGGTGGCTGCATAGTATTCCATTGCATATATATACCACTTCTTCTTTATCCATTCATCTGTTGATGGACATCTAGGTTCTTTCCATCGTTTGGCTATTGTGGACATTGCTGCTATAAACATTCGGGTGTATGTGCCCTTCAGATCACTACATTTGTATCTTTAGGGTAAATACCCAGCAGTGTGATTACTGGGTCATAGGGTAGCTCTATTTTCAACATTATGAGGAACCTCCATGCTGTTTTCCAGAGTGGCTGTGCCAGTTTGCATTCCCACCAACAGTGTAGAGGGTTCCCCTTTCTCCGCATCCTCTACAGCATCTGTTATTTCCTGACTTGTTAATTTTAGCCATTGTGACTGGTGTGAGGTGGTATCTCATGTGGTTTTGATTTGTATTTCCCTGATGTCAAATGATGTTGAGCACTTTTCATGTGTCTGTTGGCCATCTGGATGTCTTCTTTGCAGAAATGTCTGTTCATGTCTTCTGCCCATTTCTTGATTGGATTATGTGTTCTTTGGGTGTTGAGTTTGGTAAGTTCTTTATAGATTTTAGATACTAGCCCTTTATCTGATATACCATTTGCAAATATCTTCTCCCATTCTGTCAGTTGTCTTTTGTTTTTGTTAACTGTTTCCTTTGCTGTGCAAAAGCTTTTGATCTTGATGAAGTCCCAATAGTTCATTTTTGTCCTTGCTTTCTTGCCTTGGGTGATGTTCCTGGGAAGAAGTTGCTGTGGCTGAGGTTGAAGAGGTTGCTGCCTGTGTTCTCCTCAAGGATTTTGATGGATTCCTTTCTCACGTTGAGGTCCTTCATCCATTTTGAGTCTATTTTCGTGTGTGGTGTAAGGAAATGGTCCAGTTTCATTTTTCTGCATGAGGCCATCCAGTTTTTCCAACACCATTTGTTGAAGAGACTGTCTTTTTTACATTGGACATTCTTTCCTGCTTTGTCAAATATTAGTTGACCATAGAGTTGAGGGTCTATTTCTGGGCTCTCTATTCTGTTCCATTGATCTATGTGTCTGTTTTTGTGCCAGTACCATGCTGTCTTGATGATGACAGCTTTGTAATAGAGCTTGAAGTCCGGAATTGTGATGCCACCAACTTTGGCTTTCTTTTTCAACATTCCTCTGGCTATTCGAGGTCTTTTCTGGTTCCATATAAATTTCAGGATTATTTGTTCATTTCTTTGAGAAGAAGTTGATGGTATTTTGATAGGGATTACCTTAAATGTGTAGATTGCTTTAGATAGCATAGACATTTTCACAATATTTTTTCTTCCAATCCAGGAGCATGGAACATTTTTCTATTTCTTTGTGTCTTCCTCAATTTCTTTCCTGAGTACTTTATAGTTTTCTGAGTACAGATTTTTTGCCTATTTGGTTAGGTTTATTCCTAAATATCTTATGGTTTTGGTTGCAAAGGTAAATGGGATTGACTCCTTAATTTCTCTTTATTCTGTCTTGTTGTTGGTGTATAGAAATACAGCTGATTTCTGTGCATGGATTTTATATTTGATACTTTACTGAATTCCTCTACAGGTTCTAGCAGATTTGGAGTGGAGTCTTCTGGGTTTGCCACATAAAGTATCATATAATCTGCAAAGAGTAGTAGTTTGACTTCTTCTTTGCCAATTTGGATGCAAATTGGCACCCAGTTTGCCAATTTGTTGTCTTTAATTTCTTTTTGTTGTCTGATTGCTTAGGCTAGGACTTCTAGTACTATGTTGAATAGCGGTGGTGATAATGGACATCTCTGCCATGTTCCTGACCTTTGTAGAAAAGCTCTCAGTTTTTCTCCATTGAGAAAGATATTTGTGGTGGGTTTTTCATAGATGGCTTTGATGATATTGAGGTATGTACTCCCTATCCCTACATTTTGCAGAGGTTTGATCAAGAAAGGATGCTGTACTTTGTCAAATGCTTTTTTAGCATCTATTGAGAGTATCCTATGATTCCTGTTCTTTCTTTTATTAATGTATTGTATCACATTGATTGATTTGCAGATGTTGAACCAACCTTGCAGCCCTGGAATAAATCCCACTTGGTCGTGGTGAATAATTCTTTTAATATACTGTTGGATCCTATTGGCCAGTATTTTGGTGAGAATTTTCACATCTGTGTTCATCAAGGATATTGGTCTGTAATTCTCTTTTTTGATGGGATCTTTTTCTGGTTTTGGCATCAAGGTAATGCTGGCCTCATATAATGAGTTGGAAGTTTTCCTTCCATTTCTATTTTCTGGAACAGTTTCCAAGAGAATAGGAATTAGTTCTTCTTTAAATGTTTGGTAGAATTCCCCTGGGAAGCCCGGGGCTCCCGTTTTTTGGGAGATTTTTGATGACTGCTTCAATATCCTTACTGGTTATGGGTCTGTTCAGGTTTTCTATTTCTTCCTGGTTCAGTTGTGGTAGTTTATATTTCTTTAGGAATGCATCCATTTCTTCCAGATTTTCAAATTTTCTGGCATATAGTTGCTTATAATATGTTCTTATAATTGTATTTCTTTGGACTAGTTGTGATCTCTCTTCTTTCATTCATGATTTTATTTATTTGGGACCTTTCTCTTTTCTTTTTGATAAGTCTGGCCAGGGGTTTATCAATCTTATTAATTCTTTCAAAGATTCAGCTCCTAGTTTTGTTGATTTGTGTGTGTGTGTGTGTGTGTGTGTGTGTGTGTGTTTCTGATCTTTATGATTTCTCTTCTCCTGCTGGGTTTAGGTTTTCTTTGTTGTTCTTTCTCAAGCTCCTTTATGCGTAGGGTTAGGTTGTGTATTTCAGACCTTTCTTGTTTCTTTTTTCTTTACTTTTCTTTTTTTTTTTTTAAGATTTTATTTATTTATTTGACAGAGATCACAAGTAGGCAGAGAGGCAGGCAGAGAGAGAGGCAGGGAGTCTGACTCCCTGCTGAGCACAGAGCCTGATGCGGGGCTTGATCCCAGGACCCTGGGATCATGACCTGAGCTGAAGGCAGAGGCTTTACCTCACTGAGGCACCCAGGTGCCCCATCCTTTCTTGTCTCTTAAGAAAGACTTGTACTGCTATATATTTTATTCTCAGGACTGCCTTTGCTGTGTCCCACAGATTTTGAACAGTTGTGTTTTCATTATCACTTGTTTTCATGATTTTTTTCAATTCTTCCTTAATTTCCTGGTTGACCCATTCATTCTTTAGAAGGATGCTCTTTAGTTTCCATGTTTTGGATTCTTTCCAAATTTCCTCCTGTGATTGAGTTCTAGCTTCAGAGCATTGTGGTCTGAAAATATGCAGAGAATGATCCCAAACTTTTGATATCAGTTGAGGTCTGATTTATGACCCAGGATATGATCTATTTTAGAGAATGTTCCACGTGCACTAGAGAATAATGTGTATTCTGTTGCTTTGGGATGGAATGTTCTGAATATATCTGTGATGTGCATCTGGTCCAGTGTGTCATTTAAGGTCTTTATTTCCTGGTTGGTCTTTTGCTTGTATGATCTGTCCATTTCAGTGAGGGGGCTGTTAAAGTCCCTGACACTTATTGTATTATTGTCTATGTGTTTCTTGGATATTGTTATTGATTGGTTTATATAGTTGGCTGCTCCCATGCTAGGGGCATAGATATTTAAAATTGTTAGATCTTCTTGTTGAACACACCCTTTGAGTATGATATAGTGTCCTTCCTCATCTCTTATTATAGTCTTTAGCTTAAAATCTAATTAATCTGATATAAGGATTGCCACCCCAGCTTTCTTTTGATGTCCATGAGCATGGTAAATTGTTTTCCACCCCCTCACTTTAAATCTGGAAGTGTTTTGGGTCTAAAATGAGTTTCTTGTAGACAGTATACTGATGGTTTTTATTATTATTATTATTATTATTATTATTATTCATTCTGATACTCTTGTCTTTTGATTGGGGCATTTAGCCCATTTACATTCAGGGTAAGATATGAATTTAGTGCCATTGTATTGCCTGTAAGGTGACTGTTACTGTATCATTGTCTCTGTTCCTTTCTGGTCTACTACTTTTAGGCTCTCTCTTTGCTTAGAGGACCCCTTTTAATATTTCCTGTAGAGCTAGTTCTAAAAACTAAAATTCTTTTAGTTTTTGTTTGTCCTGGAAGCTTTTTATCTCTCCTTCTATTTTCAATGATAGCCTAGCTAGATATAGTATTCTTGGCTGCAAGTTTTTCTTGTTTAGTGCTCTGGATATATCATGCCAGTTCTTTCTGGCCTGCCCAGTTATCTGTGGATAAGTCTGCTGCCAATCTAATATTTTTACCATTGTATATTACAGACTTATTGTCCAGGGCTGTTTTCAGGATTTTCTTTGTTGCTAAGACTTGTAAATTTTACTATTAGATGATGGGGTGTGGACCTGTTCTTATTGATTTTGAGGGGGGGTTCTCTGTGCCTCCTGGATTTTGATGCTTGTTCCCTTTGCCATATTAGGGAAATTCTCTACAATAATTATCTTCCATATACCTTCTGCTCCCCTCTCTCTTTCTTCTTCTTCTGGAATCCCAATTATTCTAATGTTGTTTCGTCTTATGGTATCACTTATCTCTCGAATTCTCCCCTCATGGTCCAGTAGTTGTTTGTCTCTCTTTTGTTCAGCTTCTTTATTCTCTGTCATTTGGTCTTCTATATCACTAATTCTCTCTTCTGCCTCATTTATCCTAGCAGTGAGAGCCTCCATTTTTTATTGCACCTCATTAATAGCTTTTTAAAATTTCAACTTGTTTAGATTTTAGTTCTTTTATTTCTCCAGAAAGGGCTTTTATTTATCGAAACAGTGTTTCTCTAATATCTTCCATGCCTTTTTTGAGCCTGGCTAGCACTTTGAGAATCGTCATTTAAGTTGGAGAAGGATTGGTTTTAGTTTTTCATGAAATGTATGGTAGAATTCACCAATGAATCATTGGTCCTGGAATTTTCTTTGTTGGGAACTTTACTAATTACAGCGCCCTACTCTTTATTGGTATGTTCAGATTTTCTGTTCTTCATGATTCAGTCTTGTTAGGTTGTATATTTCTGAGAATTTATCCATTTCTTCTAGGTTATCTAATTTGTTGGCATATAGTTGTTCATAGGTATCTCCTTAGATCCTCATATTTTTGTGATATCAGTATAATATCTCCTCTACCACTTCTAATTTTATTTATTTGGGTCCAGTCTCTTTTTTACTTGCTAAGTCTAGCAAAAGGTTTCTCTATTTTATTTTTAATCTTTTCATAAACACAGCTCTTAGTTAATGGATTTTTATTTTTTCCTTTTATTTTTCCTCTATTTCATCTGTTTCCATTCTGATCTTTGTTATTCCCTTCCTCCTTTTTATTCTAATTCTAATTCTTTTGCTTTTTGTTCTAATCCTAATATTCTTTTTCTAATTTCTTGAGGTATACAGTTAGGTTGTTTGAGATCTGTACTTTTTCTTAATGTAGGCAACTTAATTATAAAGTATCTCAGTGTGGGCCATCTTTTTTAAAACAGTCTGTGTTTCCTGGGTCTGGATGTCTGTTTCTTTCCCAATGTTAGGGAGGTTTGCCACCATTATTTCTTTGAATAAACTGTCTGTCCCCTTTATCTCTCTTCTCTTTCTGAAACTCTTATAATGCATACATTGAATGTTTTATGGTTTCCCACAGGTCTCTTATGCTGTCTTTACTTTTTAAGATACTCTTTTCTTTTGTGTTTCTTTGGTTGGATGAATTCTACTTTCCTGTCTTCAAGTTCTCTGATATTCTTTTCTACTTCGTCTAGTCCACTGTTGAACCCCCTTAAGGAACTACTCAGTTTTATTATTGTATTCTTTAGCTCTGTGCTTTCTGTTTGGTATTTTCTTATATTTTCTGTCTCTTTGTTGAAATTCTCATTTTGTTCATGTAATGTTCTACTGACTTCAGTGATCTTTGTTATGACCTTTATTTTGAACTTTCTATTGGGTTTCTATTCCAAATTTCTGGAATTTTATAATTTTCTTTTGTTTGGGATGTTTTGATGGGATGATTTTTGTTTATCTATTTTCCTTGACTCTCTTGTGTTGGTTTCTGTACATCTTGACAGAGTGGTCTTCTGTAGAAAATGAACTTTGTCAATCAGCCTGACTCATTCTCCTGGTTTTCTCTAAATTGTTTATGATTTTCTAAGCTGTCTTCCTTGTTCTTAGTAGATCCTAGTAGTTATGACCTAGTGTCAGGTCCCCCTAAGGGAAATATTGCAGTCAGCACTTACATGGAGGCCAGTTAGAAGCTCAAACTTCAAGAAACAGTAAGAAATATATGTTGTTAAATCCTTTCCTGGGAGAAACTGGGAGGCATTATTGTTTACTCCCTTTGCACTGGACTCTTGGTCCTGGGTATATAGCCATGACTTAGGTGGAGGTGGAAAGGGTGCTTCGAAGTCCATTAAAAACTTAGTGTTTGCTTTCTATAGTCCTGTGGAACTCCTGAATGTAAGCTGCATTGGTTATCAGAGCCAGGTGGTATAAGGACCTGTCCACAAATTTGGGGTACAGACATGTGTACAAACTCTTTCTAGGAAGATGCTGGTGACTGGAGGCAGGCAAAAGGGACAGGGAAGAGGAGGTGTCCACGGGTTTTCTTGATCTGCAGAAAGGAGCACAGTCAATCCCCAGACACATATTAATTTAGAATCCTGACCCTCAGGCAGCAACTTTTGTGGTATACAAATAGACTCCTTTCAGGGGAAGACTGAGAGGTGAGCATATTTTTGCCTGTTCCCTCTGTGTTGGGCCCTGAGATGAGAGCCAAAGGGATTACTCATGCCCAAACAACTGCTTTCTAAAAAATCTGTTGGAGTCTTATGGGTCTTGTGGATGAAAACACTGCTGGCTTTCAAACCCAGGTGTTTAGGAGCTTGTCCCTTAAATGGGAGTCCTAAAAATCGAGACACTAGATATGGGGTCCAAACACTTCATTCCTGAGGAAGAAACTGGGAGTTGAGGATTTCCTCCTAATTGTACGGTGCTGTGTTTAGGTGGGGTTTAGGGTGAGACTGTGTCTCAGCCTTTCCTACCTGTTTTGGTGTGAGTATTTTCTTGTTCCCCCAATGTGTAGGTGTCATTCAGCTAGTTCCTAGATTTCTTCCACAGAGAACTGCTTTGTGTGTAGCTATTTATTCAGTATGTCCATAGAAGGAGAGGAGTTCAGGAATTTCCTGTATCAGTATCTTTAGAGACCTCCACCCTGATCAATTAATATCTTCTTTCAAATAATTGAATCACACTGCAGATTTAGAATATCAGGATATATATGTGGAGAATATAGATACTGTCTAAGACATAAAAATGCATCACCATCAAATGGCAAGCAAATGGCTCATTTAGATAATTCAGTAAGTCAATTTTCAACCAAGCAGTCATTGTGTTTTTAATGTAGTCAGAATGTCTAATTTGAGAACCTCACCCACAGAGCTACATGATAATTTAAATAAATTATACATATATGTTCAATTTTAGTTAGGAAAAAAATTTAGGAGCCCATCCTGATATGTCTATTTTTAAGTGATTTTCATTTGTGAAAATGTAAGGAGGCTCTCCATCCTAAAGATACATTTTATGTTTTTTGCATATATAACCTATATAGTTCCTTTTACCTTTCCATTGTCAGTCGTTAATTTTTCTATTTCACAATGAGAACTTTCTTAGTGAGAAATTAGTAAACTGAGAGCTGAATATAAGAGGAAACTCTTTAAATACTTCTTAATTTTTTTGTAGTTTCAAATTTTTATTTAAATTCCAGTTAGTTAACACACAGTGTAGTATTAGTTTCAGTTGTAGATTTAATGATTTGTCACTTACATATAACACCCGGAGCTCATCACAAGTGCCCTCCTTAATAACCCTCAACAATTTAGCCCATCCCTGCCCACCTCTCCTCCAATAACTCTCAGTTTGTCCTTTATAGATATGAGTCTCTTTTATGGTTTGCCTCTCTCTCTTTTCCCTCTATGTTCATCTGTTTTGTATACTTTTATTAGCACAAGCCTTTAAAACCATCTGTCAACCTGGTCTAAACTATGAGTATGATTTATGATTCTTTCATTGATCTGAGTTGATAATGAGTAGAAACTGATATTAATTAATCAGTCAAACAGTATATTTTTTATTATCTTCTATGATATTTTGTTGAGCAACTATGGGGAGTATAAGGTTCAGCTAAGCATTTTTCATCTTTTTGGAACTATAAGACACATTTCCATGGAAACATAAAGAAACAGAGCAAGAGTCAACTGACTATAACTGACAAAAGCTATTATAAGAAAAAAACACAATAGAATATTTAAGCCCTTTAACACAGAGGTGGCTTTATAGATTATTAAAAAGAGGGTTTTTTAAAAAGTACAGAGAAAATGAAAAAATAATCATAATGAGACAGCACAGGTTTATTAAAGAAATACAAAACACTCAATTTTACTTTCTATTTTATTTTTTGCTTGGGTTGCTAAACTTTAAGAAAATTTTATAGAGCCAGGATATCTGGATTTCTATGATACATTTGACAAGGTTTCTGATAGTGTACAAATGAACAAAAGAGAAAACTATAGATTTTATGCATGGAAATGTACAGCTAGTCAGATTAATAAATGATGAATAAGTGTTAGTCAAAGCATAGTGATTAATACATTAACACAAAATGGAGAAGGTGTGTGTAGGACAATATTTTCAGCCCTGCTCTCTTCAACATTGTTTCTTCAAATTACTGGTGTGAGTAATCTGGGTGATAGGAGATAAGATTTACAGATAATCAGAGCTTGAAAGAATAATGAATGTATTAGAAGGCTAAATTAGGTCCCAAAATATCTGGATAGGCAGAAACAGACAAAACAAGGACAGTTTTATCAGGACAAGATTAAGCTTGAGGTTTTATAGTAGCAAAACACAATAAAATCTGCCACTCCCTGAAAACCAAAACAAACCAGTCAGCCAGAGAGGCAACCAACCAACCAACCAACCAACCAACCTGGAAGCCACAAGTAAATGAGATACCTTTTAGCAAGTGAAACAGTTATAAGGATTTTATTTGGCTAAAACATCAAGAGGAGTTATTAGTATGATGGTGTTATGAAACAGGTAATGTGATCTTAGACTATGTCACCATTTCTCAACCTTCTTTCATTATTATCCCTCCAAGGAGTTTTTTAAGAATTGTTTTTCTCCTGATAATTATCCTATGAAATTTTAATGACACAGATACACTGCATATCTCTTTATGTGCTTTATCTATGTTTGTGCTATTTACGTAAAAGGGTAAGATATTTTTCGCGAGAATTGATTTTTACCCTCTTGTGGGCAGTATTAACCCTCATTGAGAATTCACAGGCTTTATTAATAAAGAATGCTCTAGAATGAGGGAAGGAAAATTCTACTGTTTTTAGAAGGGTTTAAAATAATATGTTCACTTCTGAATGCCACATTTTAAGACATAATTCAAAACTAGATGGAATTCAAAGGAGAGCAGTTAGGACGGCATGGCATAGAGAATTTTTAGGGACTCCTGAGTGGCTCAGTCATTAAGTGTTTGCCTTCAGCTCAGGTCATGATCCCAGGACCCTGGGATTGAACCCGGCATTGGGCTCCAGGCTCAGCGGGAAGCCTGCTTCTCCCTCTCGCACTCCCCCAGCTTGTGTTCCCTCTCTCATTCTCTCTCTGTGTCAAATAAATTAAATAAATCTTTATAAAAAAAGAATTTTTAAAGGGTGGGGAATTATTATTCTGGAGAAACAGAAGAGATCCTTATGCCTATCTTCAGATATGTGGAGGAATATTCTATGACAAAAACTAATCATTGAACATTTGCATTAGCAAACATATTTTGGCTAACTATTATAATTTCAGACTCTTCAAAGGTGGAAAAGATTGTTTCATTAGGAACCATCTTCTTTGTTACTAGATGTACTATATGTACATGACCCTGGGATGGGGAACATGATAGAGAAAATTCAGAACCTATATGAACAGGATGACCTTAGCATCCTTTTTATTCCTGATTCTATGATATGGGGCAGTAGGAGATAAACTGAACCTTGAAGGAAAAGATAGATATGGATAAGCTTAGAGAATATAATAGTCCAAAGTAGATATTTTGGTTTTTCAGACATAGAAATTAGGACATACAGACTTGATTTTTGCTCTGCTTTTGTCCAAAATTCACTGTCTGGACCTAAGAGATCACCAACATCCCTACCTATAATATGTTGGATTTAGATTAGATTACATCTACCTTTGCTAGTTCTAGATAACTAAGATTCTACAACTTAGTAAATGATGGCAGGAAGATGCCTTTCTTATTATCCAATCTTCTCCATCAGTTCAAGCAGCTCACAAAATACTTATAAATCATAAACTATTGCACTAGAATGTTGAATTATCATGTGTGACAAAAATACCATTTTTAAAAAGATTTTACTTATTTATTTGACAGACAGAGATCACATGTAGGCTGAGAGGCAGGCAGAGAGAGAGAGGAAGGGAAGCAGGCTCCCCACTGAGCAGAGAGCCCAATGCGGGGCTCGATCCTGGGACCCTGGGATCATGACCTGAGCCAAAGGCAGAGGCTTTAACCCACTGAGCCACCCAGGCGCCCCCCAAAATACCATTTTTAGAATGTGTGATCTCAGGTACAGTAGAAACGAGAGAAACTTCATTAACCAAAGAAAAGATGTTTTATGATAAAGGGTAGAAGTTATGTTGTTTAAAAATGTTATTGGTCAGAGTCTCTTATTACCATCTCTTTGTGGTAGCCCTACCACATCTTTTATACTTCTAGACTATCAGGCTTTAAGGTTGCTCTGGACAAAGATGGTATTACTGGCCTATCTGGCATTAAAATAGTTGGGTCAGGGAAGTTAGACAGAGTTTATAAGAATCTGGCAGTTGACTTTTCCAAATCATTATTGAGTAAAGGTTCCAGATGTTTACTTAGTAGAAATCTAAGTCTGTGTACAAAGTGTCTGAAATAAAAAAGTATATTAAAAGAGACTAGGATAAAGTTGTGCAACTTTGGGATTTGTAGGAATTGTCATTAAAATTATAACATAAACAGGGTTTGGGGCACCTGCGTGGCTCAGTGGGTTAAAGCCTCTGACTTCGGCTCAGATCATGGGCTCAGGGTCCTGGGATTGGGCCCCACATTGGGCTCTCTGCTCAGCGGGGAGCCTGTTTCCCCTTCTCTCTCTGCCTGCCTCTCTGCCTACTTGTGATCTCTCTGTCAGAATAAATAAAGTTAAAAAAATAACATAAACAGGATTTCAATGTGTGAAATACTGAAGGTATTGTATTTGTTGCTGTTATCATTAGTGGCGGTAGCAGCAGTAACACCAGTAGCAATAGTCCTAGTTGTAGTTGTAGTAGTAGCAACAGTAGTAGTGGTGTTTACTTGCCTCAGTTTCACATTCTGAAGTTAATGGGCAGCTTTCCAATAATGATCAGTCTGGGAAGGTTGAGTAGACTATAATGTAATAATTATTTTCCATGAAACATTTCTACTCCACTTTAGTCCAGCTTTGTTTGTTTCCTGTGATTTCAAATATATTTCATTAGCTAAAAAGATAGAAAAGTTATGTGTAATGGGGGTGATTGGGGTTTTGCAGAGGGCACCATGAAATAATGGAAAGAAAAGATCTTATGTTGGTAGTGTGACCTTGGAAAGGTTACTTAACTTTTCTTTCCTTGTCTGTAAATTGGTTACAGCAGTGGCCCAGTCAGTCTTTCTCACATAATTCTTAGTCCTCATTGTGTGCTAGAATCACTGGGAGAGTCCTTACAAAATAGAGGTGTCTGTTCTCTAACCTAGGTTGAAGGAGGCCCTGGATCTCCCTCTCTCTCTCTTTAATCTCCTTAGGTATTGTGAGCACAACATAGAATAATATTGTTCAAGAGCCCTGAAAAGGACTATTCAAATGAGTATTTCCCAAGGGAAAGCATGGATGATATTTTTTCCATAGGATTTTTTTTTTTTTTTTTTTACTAATAGCAGCAGTGTCTTCATTGATTGCTATGCTCTGCCCCCTACCAGGAGGAGTCAAGAGAGACAGAACATGCCTAGATGATTCTACTCAGTTAAGAGTCATGCTCCCAGATTCTATACCTGTTGTAGTCATGGCATCAAAGATGACCAGCCTGCACCTGTGGTTTCCCAAAGGACCCTCGAAGGCTCCTAACTATCAGCCCAGTCTCATTTGACTTCACAGCTAGATCCGAGGTCAAAAGCTGCTCCTCTCTGCACAGAGATGATGCAATATCCATGAAGAACTTCACTAGTTACCTATCAATCTCCAAACATTCCCTAAAATTATTCCTTTTTGGTTGGTAAATTTAGGGCCCTTGAACTATGTTCAAATGTGTGACTTGGTTAGTGCTATAAAGCTGATTGACACTTTTTTTTTTTTTAAACTATCTGAGATATAACAGGGCAAGAATATCATGGGATTTCATTTTATTATTCAATGTCAACCCTATAAATATTCATAGAAAAGTGTCTGGGAGAGATTAAACTTCTGATAAGTATTCAACAGGACAGAGAATAAAGATTAACCTTTTGTATAAAAGATTAACCTTTTGTATATGATAAAAAATTAATATAAAATATAAAATTAGTACCAGAGACATTTGGCAGAAGAGGTATAGGCTGAATTTGTATTTTGAAGTGACTACACAAGTTCTAATCTTCTATTAAGGGGAACAAAAGATTGACCAGCAAAAAATGTCACTTCTTAAGGTGACAGAAGAATCTAAGTAATAAGGGACAAAGTCCCTTATTAGACTAAATTCCTTCGAGACTAATGATAATTTTAAAAAGAAAGCTACATTTAATTTATATTATATAATGATTCTTATTTTTATATAAGACTAAATAAATACAGATAACTTTCTGGTTTCTAGATTATCATGTATTATTTTTTTGCCTACTTGAAGAATTCACTGGGGTTCCTGGGTGGCTCAGTCATTAAGCATCTGTCTTCCGGTCAAGTCATGATCCCAGGGGCCTGGGATCGAGCCTGGCATCAGGATTCCTGCTCCATGGGGAGCCTGCTTTTCCCTCTCCCACTTCCCCTGCTTGTGTTCCCTTTCTCACTGTGTCTGTCTCTGTCAAATAAATAACATCTTTTATTTTTTTAAAAGATGTTATTTATTTATTTGACAGAGAGAGACATTGTCAGAGGGAGAGGGAGAACAGACCTCCCGCTAAGCAGGGAGACAAACATGGGGCTCAATCCCAGGACCCTGGGATCATGACCTGGGCTGAAGGCAGATGCTTAATGACTGAGCCACCCAGGTGCCCCCAAGTAAATAAAATCTGGAAAAAAGAAAAAAAAAAAAGAATTCACCGATCATCAGACATTGAACTTGCTATACAGATTGAACTCTTTAATTTTTGACAGTTTTCTCTAGATTGATTCATGATTCCTTCTTTCAGCTCTAGCTGTGGAAACAACAAACAAAAACAGACAAAACTCCCTGTCTTCTTAGAACTTAGTTTTTAGTAGAGAGAAAAGCAGTAACCAGAGAGACAGAAAACCAGAGAGATGGTTTTATTAATTTGTAGTGTCTCAGATGGTACTAGGGCTACTGTGAAAAAATAAAGCAGAAGAGGAGTGATAGGGGTACTGGACGGGATTAATTCCATTAAAAAAAAAAAAAAAAAGAAAGTTAGCAGAGACTGTCTCACTACTAAGGGATATTTTTTTGCAAGGGCTTAGAGAAAAAGAGAGAGAGAGTGAAAGAGAGAGAGCCATGAAGGTATGTGGGGGCAAATTTAGAGAAGAAAATTCCCCTAAAATGGGAAGATTAAATTCTGAAGCATTTACAAAAAATAGCGTGTTGGTTTGGGATGGCCATGGGAGGATGGTGGATAAGGAGGTGGGGAGCGTACTTTTTTTTTTTTTTTAAAGATTTTATTTATTTATGTGACAGACAGAGATTACAACTAGGCAGAGAGGCAGGCAGAGAGAGAGGAAGAGAAGCAGGCTCCCTGCCCAGCAGAGAGCCTGCCAGGGCTTGATTCCAGGACCCTGAGATCATGACCTGAGCCAAAGGCAGAGGCTTTAACCCACTGAGCCACCCAGGCGCCCCTGGGGAGTGTACTTTTAAGTCATTGTAAGGACTTTGTCAATTACTCTGAAAGAAAGGGAGGGAGTTTAAACTGGGAAATAACATAATCCAGCTTCTTCATAGGATGATTCTGGTATCTGTGTGGACAATAGATTATAGTAAGGTAGTACTGGTTATATGGAAATATGTCAGAGGCTAATGTAATGATGTAGGGAAGATATACTGTGGTCTGGGACCAGAGTGGTAGCAGTGGAACAGATGAGAAGTAATGAGCTGACAAGATTTTCTGATAGATCTGATGTGGGGTGAAGAGAGAAAAGAAGAAATGATTACTCCACAGATTTTTGTATCTGAACAATTAGAAGGGTGACATAACCATTGTTAAGATCTGGAAGGCTGTGGATACAGAACATGTGGGGGACTTTATCAGGTGTTTGAATTTGGATATGCTAAGCTTGAGATGGCTATCCAGCATTCAAATGGAGACATCATGCGTTCCCCCAGAAGGATATTTTGAAGTCCTAACTCCCCATATTTCAGAATGTGACCTTATTCAGAAATAGGGTCTTTATAGATGAAATTAATTAAGATGAAACAATAGTGGAGTATGGTGGGTCCCTAATTCAATATGACTGGGGTCATTATAATAAGATAACCATGTGAAGACAGAGACATACAGAAAAAACACTATGTAATGATGAAGACAGAGATTGGAGTTTTGTATCTGCAAACCAGGGAATGACATATATTGCTAAGAAAGAACCAGAAGCTGGCAAGAGACAAGAAAAGATTTCCCTGCAGGTTTCAGAGGGACTATGGCCCTGCCAACAACATCTCAATTGTGATTTATAGCATTCAGAGCTATGAGATAATACATTTGTGTTGTTTTAGGCCATGTAGTTTATGGTACTTTGTCATGACAGCCCTCGGAAACGAATACAGAGAATAAGAGGAGTACTGAGAGTTTGCCACTGGATTCAGATAGGTGAAGTTATTGGTGAAATAGACAGGAACAGTTTCAGTAGGGGAGAGGGCTTAAAATCCTGACTGGAGTGGATTCAAAGCAAGAGAGAAATGGAATAAACTGGGGGCAGTAAGTACCAGTGAATCTTTTAAGCAGCATTTCTGTAAAGGAGGAAGCAAAGAAATGAGTCATAAAGAAAGGAAGATACGAGGTCAAAGGAAATGTTTTTCTCTTTCCTTCCTCCCCTCCCCCTCTCCCCTTGATATCCTCCCTTTTCTCTCCTACTCTTTCCCTTCCCTCCGTCCTTTATTTTCTTCCTTTCTTCCTTCTTTTCTTCCTTCTTGGTTGAAAATATTATATGATTGATTGATGATGGAAGTAATTCATTAGAGAAGAGAAAGTTGATTTGAGAGGAGGGACAGACAACAGTTTGGGGAAAAATACCCCTTAGAGACAAAATGGGATCTAGTACATAAAAGGAGGGTGACTTATACTGGACAGAGACATAAAGAAGACAGTCCAAGGCTATAGATATAAAGTAGTAAATATATGTGAAGAGAGTTTATGGAAGATCTTTTCCAATCACTTCTCCTTTTCTATGAAAAGAGAAGCAAGATTAGCTGCAGAGAAAAGACAGTAGTAGAGTTGTTGCATAATTAAGGAGAGAATCAAGTTAGGACATGGTCGTCAAGGAGAGTGGAAAAATTCCAGGCAGAGGTAATAGGATTACAGACAGTTCTTTTGAAGTTGGTGGTCATGAGTTCAGAAAGACCAGTCAGAAAATTTTGTTTTGTTAATGTAAGAAATGTGTTTTAATTAATTGACTAATTAGTATTGTTATGAATAAGAATACTACTGTTGTTCTTAGGAAACAAATTAAAAAAGCAATAGTTTAACAGAATTTCTGGAGAATATATTTTTCCCATGAATAGGAGTGTCAGATAAAATATAGCACACCCTGTTAAATTTGAATTTTAGTTAAATAATGAATAAATTTTTAACATATATTCCCAGTTTGCTGGAGTTCATAGGTTTTCCCTCTGCAAATGTAAGGGTCACTTGTGGTTAGATTCTCATTCATTTCATGATGTGTATGGTTGTTGGGCAATGCAACACTTTTTGAACTAGACTTTTTGAAGCTGTATGATTTTTAAAAAACTAATTTCTGGACTGAATTGTAAATCTGCCAAATGTTGATCAAACTATTTAACATTTTCACTAAGATATAATAAGAAATATTGATGACTTAAATATCTTACCTTGCTTCTCTTGCCATCTTTCTGGGAACATTCACCCTGTTGGCAGACTCTCAGCAATTTCGTGTTAATCTCTTCGGTCATAAAGACTGCATTAACAACCTTTAGGCTAATAGAAGTTAGCTCTCTAGCAATGGTGGCCAACGTGTACACAGTTTTTCTTTCGGTGCATTTATCTAAACCCTGAAGACAAAGTGTTTTTTTAATTTTTTAAAAAATTTTTTATTTATTCCTGAAGGCTTACTTTTTCTGGTTTTACAAAGTTATTTTTGACCAATGAAATGTTTTAACACAATTAAAAATAAAAATGGCATTAGAGTCTTAAATTGGGGGAATTTGAAATTCCTGATATGAATGGTGTATTAGGACTGACCCAATTACTCAGTGTCAAAAAAAAAAAATGTACTGATTCACTTAGTTCTTAAATAATAATTATAGCCATGATTTATTCAGTATTTACTATGTACAAAGGACTATACTGAAAATTTAACATACTAAATTTTAACAAAACCTAATAGGGACTCACGAATCCATTCAACAAATATTGGTAGTACCAAGCCTTTGAAATAATAGTGAATAAAATATATAAAAATCCCTGACCCCATTGAGCTTACATTTTAATGGGCAAGAGGCAATAAAAAATAAATAATAATACATTAGATAGTAAGAAATGCTTAAGAAAAAAATAAAGGAGGAAATCGAAGTACAGGATAATGGAAGCAGAGATCAATTTTTTATAGGGAGCTCAAAGAGATTTTATTGACATTTGAGCAAAAACCTGAAGGGATTAAAAGGTGGTACATGTTGTCATTTGAGGAAAAAGCATCCTGGGGTACAGAACAGCTAGTACAAGGGCCCTAGGGGGGAAAACATACCTGATATCTTGAATCAATAGCCAAGGTATTTGAAGTAGAGTGGACAAAAGAGAGATAAAAAGATTAGGTCAAATAGAGGAGATGGTCTCATTTGAGACTTTGTATGTCATTGTAATGATCTGAGTTTTTGCTCTTAAAGAAACAAGATATGGGAGGTATTGAATAGAGGAGTGACTTGATTCAACTTTAGTTTTAAAAAGATCACTCCAGAAGGTAAGAATAGACTGCTGAGGGACAGGTGAGGAGGCAGAAAGGCCAGGGTGATGGCTGTATATGCAGTGTGATGAGAGACGCAATAACCCAGGGTGGGAGCAGCAAGAAGACCGTAAGAAGTAGGATGATGCTAGATACATTTCGAAAGGTGAAATGTCAAGATTTTGGGTTCTTTGGGTGAAGAGTATAAAAGAGATAAGACTGACTATAAAGTTTTTGACCTGAGCAACTGGAGGGATAGGAGTTGCCATTAATTGAAATGAGGAAAACTCTGAGAAGCCTATTTGTCAGGGAAAACCATGAAATTCGTTTTGAACAAGATGAGTTTAAATTCCTATTAAATAGCCAAGTAGAGATGTCCAGTAGTCAGTTAGACAAATAAATCTGCAGTCTGGATGGTAAAAATTTGGAAGTTTTATTTAAGGTTTTACTATTGGTTATTGCCCAGTTAATGAGAATAGATAGACAAAAGTTTAGAAATAACTAAGTCCTGAAGTAATCCAATATTGAGTAGACAAATTAAAAGGAGTACATAAATGACACTGGGTAGAAACCAACAAATCACAAAACTAATTAAAGAGAGAACCTAGATCTGAACCCAGGTCTGTGAGGTCCCTCTAATTCCTTTGGCCTTAGTCAGTATTCTACATGGCCACATTTTGTTATTATAATTACTCATCTGTATTATTTCAAAAACCTAATCCACTTCTGGAAAAAAAATGCTAATCAATACCCAAGGGACCTGAATGAATTACTTCTCAAAAAAACTAAAACATAAGAAGAAAAGTAATGGATAGTAAGAGCTTTATTTTGTATGTCAAGCATTATGCCTGGTCCATTATAGATACCATCTCATTTAATCCTCATTTTAAGTTATTATGTTTCCCATTTTGCAGAAGGATTTGAGGTCAGCAGAGTTTAAGTACTTTCTCAAGTTCATTCAATTCTTAAGTGGTGGAGTTGGGATTTCTACCTAATTCTATTTTCTACTATTTTACATTTCACCATCTATGCCATCCTGACTCCAACTAAGAGAAAATTTATTGCTGCAACAAGCAACATTGAAAAGCATAGTAGATATCCACAGCAACTATTGTATAGAAGAAGCACATTCTTCATGTGACTATTTCTTCTATCAACCTAAAATAAAGCCAGTATCATAAAACTAAATTATAGTTCACATCATAAATAAAATATTCTTGAATTTCAAATTCAGAATAAATTCTGCATGCATTCACATTCTCTTATCAGAGCCCTCTCATAACCAACTACTTATTTCTGAGGTAGCAAGCTGATCATTGATCTCTGCAAGGCTCAGTCCCCAAATCTTATCTCACTATCACAACTCTTAGAATGATAGCCCTTTGAAGTTTGTCCCTAAGGAACTGCAGAAGCCCCAGACACTCTTAGGGTGTAGACTAGAGTTTTGGAGGATATCACAAGGTAGCCTATTCCCCAACTGCCCTATGAATCACAATATATTCAGTTAAAAGGATATCAAGCAATATTTTGAGTATCTCGAAGAATTACCTTGGCACCCTGAGGTAAATGAGAACAGAGAAAGAGCTTCTCCATACCTTTAGTCAATGGTGAGTCACCTGTTGTGTGAGAGGGTGGGCAGGGAAGATCCTAGAACCCAAGTGGGTGGGCTATTTCTCTTGTGTCTCTTGGAACCAGAAATATTGCTATAAAAATATTTTTATTCCTAGAAGTACTCTTTTTTTGTTAAATTCCCCAGTCTACATGCATTTTTTTTTTAAAACAACTTATTTATTTATGAGAGAGAGAGAGCAAAAGCAATGGGAGTGGCAGGCATAGAGAAAGAGAGGAGCAGGCTTCCCAGTGAGCACAGAGCCAGATGCAGGGCTGATCCCAGGACTCTGAGATCATGACCTGAGCTGGAGGCAGGTGCTTAATTAATTGAGCCACCCAGATGCCCC
The DNA here is from genome assembly GCF_009829155.1 of Mustela erminea. NCBI lineage: Eukaryota > Metazoa > Chordata > Mammalia > Carnivora > Mustelidae > Mustela > Mustela erminea. The sequence goes on along the minus strand of NC_045627.1, from coordinate 33,342,436 downwards.
TACATATACTTAAATATACTTTGAAAGTGTACACTTGGTAAGTTTTCCTAAGTCTTTTCTAACGAAAACCAGTTAGAAAATACAATGGAAACAAAGAGATTTGTCACAAAGTTGACCAAACTTCAGCTCCTCCCAGAAATCTTAATGTACTTCTCTCCCTCACTTCATATACATCTCTGCTCAAAGTCACATCTTTGGAGAAACCTCTTCTCTCTCTGTTTTAATAGCCTCTCTCCTAGTCAGTTCTTTTTTCATTATCCTACTTCATGTCATCTTCAAGCATTGTATATCTACTTGAACTATATATTTAAGTACATCCTTAATTATTATTTTGTGTTTACCTACCTAAATGTAAGTTCTACAAAATCTAGGATTTTTAAAAAATTTTTCTTGTTCAATGGTATAGCTCCAGTTCCTAGAGGAGTTTCAGTTACATTGTAGGTATTTGATAAGTATTTGTTCAGTGAATGTATGTTGGATAAATGAAAAAAGAAAAGATAAGAAAATGGAAAGGAAGGAAAGAATGAATGAATGAAGGAAGGAAGGAAGGAAGGAAAGGAAAGAATGCAGACAAAAGAAGGAAGAAACAGCAAAACAAATAAATACAAATGGTCAGGGGGCAGATACTTAGGCATTTTCCATTAGCTATGCCTATTCTTTTCTCAGATTTTTACCAATTTTGAATTAATGTGCTGACTCTCAAATACTGGCATGTGACTGTAGCCCCACTGAATGGATTTGTCAAAAAAATACTATGACACAGAAAGTTACCCTTTTCTCATATATTCTCAGAATAATGCCCCCTCCCTGAATTGCTCAGGAATTAAAAAAGATAGTTTATTCTCCCATACCCTTTTAGATGTATATTCTTGATTATCAGACCACTTAAAATGTTGTTTGTTTGTTTTCTAATTGCTTATTAAAAATAGTATCTCATAGAAACAGATTTTTAGTGATTCTCCAATCCAGCCCCTGATTTTACAAATGAATAAATGAAGGCCAAGATAGAGAGAGGGAGGGAGAGAGGGAGGCAGAGAGGGAAAATGAGCGAGGATTGTTTGTTAATCACATGCTGACAAGTGACAGAACAGTCCTCCAACCGAGGTCTTCTGACAAGCTACCCAGAGCAAGGTGAAAGTTGTAAAAACAAAATGAAACAAAATCAGTAATGCATCTCTCCATATTCATCAGACAGATTAATGTAAATTGAAAGAGATGCACATCTCCATGATGAATATATGCATCTCCATCTTTGTTTTATATTACAGCTACTCACTGCCAAAATTTCTGATGGATTTGCTTCCAACAATTGGCAGAACAAGAAGGACAGGGACTCAAATGTAAATATTTCAACTATGATGTTGCTATGGGCAATTTCCCTCCTCAAATTGTTAATAACCAGGGCCTAATTGCATGACTGTTTCTACGATACACTGGCTTTGTAATGATTTGAAGGGAAAAAAAATTAAACAATTTAATTTCTAGGTAGCAAATTTGTGGAGCTATTTTTAAACATCATTTGGTGACTAGGGCTGCCATATGTTACTGATAAATGATTGAGAGTCTCTATTCAGTTAATAAAATTGGTAAGGAAACAGGCATGTGGTGGTTCATAAAGACCAAAATATGCATGTATATTGCTCAAGAATATAGGGCCAGATTTGAGAGGCATTGCAAAGGTTTATAGCTGTTGAAGAAGGAGATAAAGAACAGAGGATCCTGAAATAAGTTGAGGATCTGTCATATCTGCTTCAAAATATGGTCATCGTTGTAAGATTCACTGTTTGTATTAGTGGCTGCCTATTATGCCCATGGGTCATGATGGATTAACATTACGACTATATCTAATTGTGGCGTTCTAACAATACAAACAAACAAACAGATAAACAACATTACCACACTGAAGAAACGAAGAGAAAAACAGAGGAGTTGCTATTATGATTAGAAAAAAGATTTGTTTAAAGAAAAAAAAGAAAAGAGATTTATAAGGAAAGATTCCTTAAGGCAGGACAGAATCAAAATTCAACATTTGCATCTAAAGCCTGTAGAGAATATTAGAGCTTTTCAATAAAGCTGGCAGCCAAATCATGGGGCGCCTGGGTGGCTCAGTGGGTTAAGCCGGCTCGGGTCTTGATCCCAGGGTCCTGGGATCGAGCCCCGCATCGGGCTCTCTGCTCAGCGGGGAGCCTGCTTCCTCCTCTCTCTCTGCCTGTCTCTCTGCCTGCTTGTGATCTCTGTCTGTCAAATAAATAAATAAAATCTTTAAAAAAAAAAAAAGCTGGCAGCCAAATCAAGGCTAAAAATGTCAAATAAAATATTGCGTGGACCCTCTCTTGGCATCAGGTCTAGGCAGAGACCATTGTACTTCTTAGCATGCATCTCCCTTATACTTTCTCTTAAGAGAGAGAAAAGAAAATCTTGTTAAAACTGGCACAGCACCAGAAACACTGACCTCTGCTCAAAGAAGGGCTTCAAAGTATCTTGTTTGAGCTTTTTGCATAAATGTGCGAGAGCGTGAAGTGTGGGAGATGTATGGATTATCTTTTATAGGCTTCAAAAAGGATAATTTGGTCAGGAAACAGTTTTTTCAGTTGTTTGTGGAATGTTTTGCTTGCTCTGGGGAAAAGGGTACCTTGCAAGCTCAGCTCCCTCTTTTCCCTCCGTCCTCTCGTCCTCTCTTCTTCCCTCTCTCCCTCCCTTCTTCAGTCCCTTCTCCCTCTCTTTTCCTTTCTCTCATCTGAATTATTAGAGCTCCGAAGCAATGGAAAGTCTTGATCTAGCAGACTTGACACAACATTATTTCTTATCTATTATATCCAGATATCATCCTAACGGTGATCCAAGTGTTTTATGTATCTGCCAAATGGTTTTACTCTGAGGAGCGTGTATGGTGGGTAAATAAAATGCCCACTAGAGGCAGACTTGCAGCATTAAAACAGTGCCGGGCTTCATGTAGGCCTGCTGTCTTCTCTGCCCCCATGTTTGAACCATTTCCCAAACACCCCTCGCCTTGGGTCGAATTCGTCAGTCGCTGGAACTTCACTTGTGAAACTGCTTTTTCGACTTCACCCATATGTCTCATGTGGAAATCTTCACTCTTCCCAGCTAAAAATCTACCTCCTTGCAGCTTCTGCTTATTAGCTCTAGTTCTGCTCCACGAAGCTACATAATATTAAAGTCTAATTCCTTTTCCATATGGCAACTCTTACAATATTGAAGTAATAGTTATATGCTGCTGCCTGTCTTATTTAGGCAAAATATCCTAAATTAGCAAACTCTTCCTCATATTTCAGGGCTTCTGAGCCCTTCTGAGCTCTTCCTGCTCACATTCCTCTGGACATGACTCATATTCACTGTTCCAAAACTGTGCCACTTTGTGGCCTGACCTTGGAAAATTAACTTCATGGTGCCTTTGTTTCCTCATCAAAAGATCAAAAATAATAAAATTCTGGCCACTTGTATACAATAATTATGTCAATAAACATCGTGTACAATAAACCTTTGTTTCCTCATCAAAAGATCAAAAATAATAAAATACTGTCCACTTGCATACAATAATCATGTATAATAAAAATAGTGTACAATAAAAATAAATTGTATACAATAAACAAAAAATCAGCAAATCCTTAATAAATGTTTACTACTATTGCTACTGCTGCTGCTACTAATAGTACTGCTACTACTATTACTACTAGTAGTAGTCCTATTGATATCACTGTTGCTGCTACAATTACTACTAGTAGTATTCCTTTTAGTACTGCTGCTACTGCTATTACTACTAGTAGTAGTACTATTACTGCTTCCAGTACTATTGCTACTACCACTGGTACTATTATTACTACTCATAGAGGTACTATTGTTGCTGCTGCTGTTGCTGCTATTGCTAGAGCTGCTATTGCTGCTACTACTGCTGCTGCTGCTACTATTACTACAACTACTACATTTATTGCTCCTGCTGTATCTGCTGCTACTGCTGCTATTACTACTAGCACCAGTACACATTACTACTGTTGCTAGTATTATTACTACTAATACCACTGCTACTACTATGACTACTAATAGTCCTATTACTATTGCTGCTACTAGTATTATTACCACCATTACCACTGCTACTATTATTACTAGTAGTAGTGGTACTATTACTACTGATGCTGCTAGTAGTACTGCCACTACTTTTTCTAGTGCTTCTATTGCTACTACTACTGTTGCTGCCACTACTATTACTACAACTACTACTGCTACTACCACTACTATGGCCTATGAATCACATTTTTGCTTTGGTTAACTTTGCTTTCTGTTAACAAATACTGCTTTCTTTTCTGTCCCAGCATTCTATGTAGTCCCAACATTCTACTGGATGGAATTGAGCCTAAAGTTAGTCAATTGTACAAATTTTATGTACTTTATGCCATTTGTACATCACTACTCCTAAAACTGTATGTTTTTCTTTCTAACTCAAAATTATGGGGGCTTAAGTACTCCTTGGCATTCCTCTATAATTCCCAATCTCTCCCTCAGATTCTTTGTAGTTGTTCTTTCAGACCTATTCCAATCCTTCCTACCTTGCATTCTACCATTCCTTCCTCACTATCAGACATCTCCTTCAATGAGAAAACTAAAGCCATTAGACAAGAGTTTCCTCCTTATCCTAACCCCAAACTTCCAACCATATTCTGTCCATGTTCATGTTTTCTTCCATTCTGCCCTATTCTGAATTATTCTCTCCTTACATAGTCAAGCCCAGGTTAATCCCTCTGTTTCAAGTACCTAGCTATATCTTAGTAATTATTATTTCTTTTTCTTTTAGTTTCTCTGTTTCTCTAGTCCAGATTCCCTTCATCAGATCTTAAGTGTTCACATTTTTTCCTTCTTAAAAATGTGTTAACATTTACTACTGTAGTGAGTATGTGCTATTTGAAACATAGAAATGGGAAAAAATCTTTCTGATCAACCTTGCATGTATCTTTAAAATGTAGCTGTACTTGTTGTTTGTACTTTTTACTTTACCTCCCATATACTCCTTAATCTACTATAATCAGAAATTGACCCTATCCTCTATTAAAACTGCTGCAATATTTGACAAACTATCATTCAATCACTCCTGTGAGAACTCTATTCTCTTGGTACCCATTATGCCACAACCTTCTGGTTTTCCTTATAACTTTCTAGTTGTTTCCTATTAATATGCTTTGTGGATGTTTGCTGCCAGTTTTAGTATTCTTTTAAATTTTGTCCTAGACTCTCTTCTCCCAAAGAGCAATCTATATACCCTTCCATGGCAAACCTGTTTATTCCTGACTTAAAAACCTAGCTTTCTGCAAATAGATCTCAGTCAGATACATGTCTCCCATCTGGGTTGTTTGTTTGTTTTCTTTTTTTCTTCTAGAAGTAATAAAAAATCAGCACATCCACAGGAGAACTTGTCATGTCCCTGTCTACTCTTATTGCCAAGCCTGCATTTTTTCCCCCAGTTACCTCTCAATGACTGGCATCTATGTTTGTCAGGTTTCCCAAAGAAAAAGGCTGGGAATCATCTTTGCCTTTCTGTGATCAGTATTCCAGGTAGAATAATTCTTATCATGTGTGAATCTTAAATTATCAGTGCACTGCAGAACACTTCTCAGTGGCTCCCCATTACACCTAGGATGAATTTAGAATGAGTCACTTGTCTCCAAGAGTCATTAGGTAGCATTCACACATTCAACACTTTCTTAAGATCCTGGCCACAATATATAGTGCTATCTTGGGCAAATTCTTTCCCTATGATGCTATGTAGTTATTAAGTTCTAAAGTTGTGTAGAACTCCATGACATTAATTCTTTCTTTCTGATGTGGGTCTTACCCTCTTCTGTCAGATGCTCACTCACCATGGCAGACCAGAAAGATTTCCCACAGAGCTTTTGAAGGCTATGTGGACAGCTCAGGGGTTCCAACCCCAGATCAATGGAATCAAAATCCCTGGGGGATGGACCCAGGCAGAAATCTTTTATAAAAGCTCTTCTAGTGATTCTAATAAGCTACCAGGGTATAAAAACCACTGGTTGAGAATTTCTAGGATAGGGGAGGATGCATAAAACCAGGGTCAGTGGGATGGAAATATGAGATTAGGAAACAAAGAAGAATCACATCAAAGTAAAATTTTCTTTAACCTTTGTAGCATTAGCTGCCCCATATTTTTACAGCATACTTACATCTTTGGAACTGGCTAGGAAGGGTGCACTGTAGCTCTGTAAGTCCTATGCCACTAGTTTATGTATTTACCATTTCTATAGCTCATTAACATTTTGCCACTTTTTTTTAACCACTGGTTTTTAAACAGCATACCCCCTTTCTTCTAATCTTCTAATTTATATACATTTCTTTTTTATAACTGTATATCTCAGCAACTCTTAAAAATTACTCAAAGGTTATCTATAAGATGAAGCCTTTTAGTCTTCCTTCCCCCAAGCTCAGTTAACAACTCCTTCCAGCCTGTTCACAAAGCACTTCAAACAATTACTTATTTGTACTTACTTTCCTGCATTTTGATTTGTATTTGTTTGTCTGTATATCAGTTTCTCACTCTGGACTGTGATATCCTTGAAAGCAGAAAGTGCCTGATATATAACAAATGTACAATAAATATTTCTGGACTGAATGATTAGATGAACAGATGATGTATACTTTGACTCTTCTGGCTTATAGGATATGCAATTTTACATATTTATCTTTGGTTTTATAAGATCCACTCATTATTTTGCCAAAACCTGTGTTAAGCTCATCATATGTGGGAGGTCCTGTGCCTTGCACATATTTCTATCTCAGTTTTGTCCATTTTATATATAAATTTCTTATGGAGTTTGAGGTGTATCCATATCATTTTTATTAGGTTTTCCCACTTATGATCACAGCATTTTTTTGGAAAGCCTTCAAACTCTCTCAGATTATTATCTTTTATAGAATTTGAGGCCATGGAGTTATACCTGTCTTTTTCTGAACTTTCTAGGATCTACCATTTCCATATTTCTGGTTAATGCAAACTCTAAAGTAACAAGATAACTTTGCTCAGTGTTTCCACTACTTCAATCACAAATTCCTTGTGATTGGTTAGCATGGGATTAGAAAATCACTTCTCTTGTTACTGCCTTTCCATCTGAGTGAGACTTGTCAAGGATACTTTATGTCATTGGGAATCCAGTGATTGGAGCTCAGGTCACTGCTCCGTACTGTCTGTGTTCTACTTACAAAGTCTTGATCAGGAAAGACACATTCCTTCCTTCTTTTTCACCTGGCAGTTTAGAATACACTCCATAAAATCAGTTGATTTCCTCTCTCCTTTTACCTCTAAAAGTATATGGATTTAAACCAATTGAGTGACTCTTCATTTCTCCCTCCCACTTATGCAAGATGAATTAATTCTAAAGATCTGCTGTGTGCATAGTGTCTATAGTCGATAACACTGTATTGTGTACTTAAAAATTTGTGAAAAGGATAGATTTCATTTTAAATGTCCTTTCCATGCACACACAGACACAAGGCATATAAGGAAACTTTGGAGTTGATGAATATGTCTGTTACCTTGATTGTAGTGGTGGTTTCATGAGTGCATGCATATGTCCAAACTCACCAAAATATATACATTAAATATTTGCAGTTTTGGCATATCAATTATACTTCAGTAAAGCTGTTTTAAAAAATGTATTGCTTCATACACTTCAGAGGTCTAAAAAAAGTGGAAAGCTTTAGCAGATCACTAACTCAAGATACATACATATATTATCACACAGCCATACATTACTGATAACCTTCTACCTTCCTCCTACTCCTACCACCAAAACCAACGAAACAAAAAACCCATAAAGTTAGTACTTTTATAAAAAAGCCAAACCTTGTATTACTTTATTAGAATTATAGGTTTCATGCCAACAATCCTCTTTGATGGTTATATATTTAAATTTTACTCTTTATGCTATAATTTCATTTATCGTTTGAAACTGACTTATCAGTTGTACTTTGGTGTACACACATCCACAATACACACATCTATATGTATGGCTTAAATATCTATATGTATGGCTTAAATAGATATCCTGTTTTCTCATGTTAATTTTCTTCACCCTGAATTAGTTTATTAGTTTTTTATTTTTTTGTCAATGCCATAGCATCATCTGTGTTTGCTCCGTTATGATAGGACATTTCTTTTTCCTTCACCAACTGCACTTTAGAGTCACCGTATGTGACTCTTAATGCAATTCCTTAGAAATCCAAGCAAGTTTCTGTAGATATAAATACATTTATTCTAAATTTATATGGAAGGGCACAAGCCTTAAAATAGCTAGCAGACTCTAGGGGCACCTGGGTGACTCAGTTGTTAAGGATCTGCCTTCAGCTCAGGTCATGATCTCAGGGTCCTGGGATTGGGCCTGCACTGGGCTCTCTCTCAGCAGAAAGCCTGCTTCTCCCTCTCCCACTCCCCTTGCTTGTGTTCCCTCTCTTGCTGTCTTTATTTCTGTCAAATAAATAAATCATTAAAAAAAATAACTAAAAGACTCTAAGTGAAGGAGCATAAAGTGGGAGGAATTAGTCTACCTGATATTGCTTTTACCATATAGCTATAACAATCAAGACAGTGTGACTTTGGCAGAGAAATGGTTACATAGATCAAAGGAACAGAATGTATGATCCAGAAATAGACCTATACAAATATGCTTAGCTGATTTTTGACAGAGGTGCAAAACTAATTCAATGGAGGAAGGATAACCTTTTCAACAAATGGTGTTTTAGCAATTTGACATCTATAGGCAAAATAACCTTGCATGAAGTCTCACACCACATACAAAACTAAACTTAGAATAAATCATAGTCAAATGCAAATAAAACTTTTTGAAAAAATATATTAGAAAATCTTTGGAACCTAGGGCTAGGCAAAAACTTCTTAGACTTGGTGTTCAATCATGAACAAAGGAAAAATTGATAAATTGGACCTAATGAAATTTAAAACTTTTACTCTGTGAAAGCTTTTGTGAAAAGGATAAAAAATAAAAGCTATAGAGAATGGTAGGAAATATTTGCGCTGAAGTACCAACATATCATAGAATACTACTCAGTAGTAAAAATAAATGAACTATTGATACACATAACAAATTAGATGACTCTCCAAGAAACTATGATGTGCAAAAACACAAACAAAAATCTAACAAACAAACAAAAAAATCCCTCAAAAGGTTGCATACTCTGTAAATGTACTTACATAATATTTTTAAATAATAAAATTTAGAAAAGGTGGGCAGATTCATGGTTTTGTGGGGTTTCTGGATGGGATGGTATGCATATGGTTATCAAAAGGCAACATGAAAGATTCTTGTGGTGGTGTTAAAATTGTTCATTATTTTAACTTCAGTGGTGAATGTATAGAACATATAGATGTAGTTGAACATACACAGGTGACCAGATTATATAGAACTTAATACATACCCAACCACCCCCAAACAGCCTCACACACAAAGGGTAGAAGTAAAGTTGGGCAATTCTGTATAAGTTTAGTGGATTATATTATTATTAATACTTTAGGAGTATAGTTCCACAAAATGTTACTATAGGACGAAAGTTGGCAAAGTATACAAGAAATATTTCTGTATCATTTTTTACAGCTGCACATGAACTTACAATTATCCCAAGAAAGACTTCAATTAAAAATTATTTTAGATAATTATATAGTGCTATATTATGTGAATACACCATAATTTGTCATTTTCTTTTTGTAGAGAAGTTGAAATACACTCTACTGGGGATAATATACATCTTGTACTTGCCTCTTTGTATTGATTTCTTTAAATGTTATACTCAATGTGCTATCGAATCAATGGACTTTGTATCATTTTTACAGTGGTCAATTTTGAATTTGTGAGGACAGACAGCATATACTCATAATTGTCAATGAAGTGCATTAATAAACATTGATTAGCAGCACAGAAGACTTGGGATAAAGTATTTGTTAGACCCTTTTATGTGTTACAACAGATAAAAATAATAATATAGCAAGAGACCATAAGAAATTGTCAACTAGTTATAAAAGGCAATAGTTTAGACCAGATACCTGTTCCATCCACATGGTTGGGTAATGATGATATCAACTCTACTAAAGAAGAGATGCCCGTAAATAATATCCCACTTAGAATTTATGATGCAAATATAGCTATGCTTACTAAAATTTTCCAGTTCCAAACCAAATTTTGTCAAGTAGTAGATTCATTTAAGGAATAAGGATTTGAAGTACATGCTTGGAGTCATAAATAAGGTCGTCAGTTACACAGAGGGATGAAGCTGCTATCTTCACATTTGAGACTATTTCAGATCAACATATAGTTAAAGAGACACATTCAGATCAACATATAGTTAAAAATAAAATATTTTCCATTTGGAAATAAAATTTTATTTGAATATGAGGACAAGGTAAGCTCCCAATTGCTATTGGTAAGATTTACAAGTTTATCTTGCAAATTATGTGATTATTATTGTTTTAAATCACTAAATTTAGAATGATTTTTATTACCCATTAGCTAGTTAGCACACCTATGGTTTATTGTTTTTTTTTTTAAGACTTTATTTATTTATTTGACAGGCAGAGATTACAAGTAGGCTGAGAGGTAGGCAGAGAGAGAGGAGGAAGCAGGCTCCCTGCTGAGCAGAGCACGATGTGGGGCTCGATCCCAGGACCGTGGGAACATGACCTGAGCCGAAGGCAGAGGCTTTAACCCACTGAGCCACCCAGACGCCCCCCTATGGTTTATTATTATCTAATTTTTGTTATTATCTGATGTCTAGCATTCTATCTATCATCATCTATCTATCCAAGCTTTCCTTTGCATGTAAGATTTATTTATTTATTTAGCTTTTTTTATTGTGTTATGTTAGTCAACATAGAGTACATCATTAGTTTTTGATGTAGTGTTCCATGACTCATTGTTTGCATATAACACCCAGTGCCCCCATACAATCCATGCCCTCCTGAATACCCATCACCAGGCATGTAAGATTTCAAAAGCTCTTTTCATTTTTTTAAACATTTTTTTAAAATATTTTATTTATTTATTTGACAGACAGATCACAAGTAGGCAGAGAGGCAAGCAGAGAGAGAGGAGGAAGCAGGCTCCCAGCTAAGCAGAGAGCCCGATACGGGGCTTGATCCCAGGACCCTGGGACCATGACCTGAGCCTAAAGCAGAGGTTTTAACCCACTGAGCCACCCAGGCACCCCATAAAAAGCCCTTTTCAGGGTTTTGCTTAAAGAGTTGGGTATAAGCCCGGGTTGCTCCATGACATGTTCCAGGTTGTTCACTAGGACCTGTCTGGGTGTGTCCCTGGGACTCTAAAGCGGGGCCTTCAACAGCTGGGATAGTGACTTTTTCCACATTACTGAAGAAATCCTGCAAGGATGTCACTGCAGAAATAATAAATTAAGTACTTAAGAGTGCGCTAATAAAGTTTGCCTTGTCCTTTATTCTCTAATCCTTGTACACCAAAGCTTATTGTTAACTGTAGGCTTTCAAAGTATTTCAGGAATATTTATTATATGTACTTTTGAAAATGGCAGGCATTTATATTTATCACCCTGTTTGGAAATATTTCTAGCCAAGGGAATAGTTGAGCTCAGATGGACACACAGAGCTTGTATTACAGTTACAGTACACCGAGTAACAGTGGTAGGAGGTTAAGTGCATTGTAGCAAATTGAAAAGTGGAGATAGGCCAATACCAAATATGTTGGCAGAAATTCAGACCCTGCAACATTCTGCACAACCAGTGTGTAAGGTGTGTAATTTTCGACCCAACCTGCTGATTTTCTGTGAAGAAATTCAATATTGCTTAAATGACTTAGTCATATTTTCTGGGTGGAGGGAGTTTAAGATTTTACTTCAGGGTGTATGTGTGTGTGTGATTTAAAGAAATATTGCCACTTTTACTGGAGACCTCTGAAAGGAAATGAGAATTTCAGTTATCATTACCTGATGCTGTAGTAGTTTAATGTACACATGGAAAGTTAGGGGAAAGATGAGCTTGCCTCTCCCCCCAAAATCTAGAAGTAAGCTGCCCTCTTGATCTTTGTTTCATTTTATCTGCATATCACGACATTGAAGTGTGAGATGTCTGTTGCGTGTCTACCTACCAAAGCCTTTGTTCACAAAAGGAGCCAAAAGACTCAAGGAAGTTCTGTATTCTCAAGCTTTAGCTGAGAATTGGCATTTTTACTGTTTTATTCATAAACCCAAATGTGTTCTGCTATAGTTTGCCTTTGTTTACAGAGGCCCTACAAGGAATGAGAAGCCTGCTGGCTAGAAGAAATAATATTTTTGGCACACATTTTGAAGTACTTTTAACAAAGAGACAAAAATGCTGACCTCAATAAAGTGAGGGTCCTGGATTCCACACCTAGCAAACTAATCTTAATGTATTTTTCTCATTTTTCATTACAATTGAAAAGAGAAATGGGCACATATTAAATGTTTCAAATGAACTATAAATTTTCCTGTAATTTTCAGGTTTTTTTAAAACTGTATTTTAAGAGATCAGATAATAACTAAGATAATCTATAGGCACTATGTAATGGTACATAACAAACCATCTCAAAATGTAGTGACTTAAAACAACAAAAATTATTACCCCTTTTGTTTTCAGGAAAACAAAAGGGGTAAGGGTTTTGGGAGCACTTGCCCAGATTCAAGGTGAGGGAACAAAGCTTTCACTTCTCAGTGGAAAGAACGTTAAACTCATTTTTAGAAGAGGATATGAAATGAGATGTATATTTGTGTGGCCATCTTTAAGAAATACAATATGCCACGGCAGGCAAACTAATTTTTCTATCAGGAAACTTCACAAGATTGGTGGCATCATCAAACATAGGTGTGTGTGTATGTGTGTGTAATGGATTTATATCATTAAATTTAATATGGCCTTGAGTATCTCTCAACATTAAATCAACATTCAAAAGAATTATTCTAATGACTATAATTTTCTTTCCCAAGGATAAGTCACAATTTACCATTTATAAAACTGTTGGATTTCTTTTGTAAATAATACTCAACCACATGTATACAATATATTTCTAGACAGATCCCTTAGTTGTATCACTTAAGAATTGCATTTGGCTGCACGTAACAATCCACTTAAAAATGAGGGTTCTTTCCCTGCTTAATCCAAGAGTTTAGGGGTTGATGATTGCTGGCATAAGCCCATTTGTTCAGTGATGTTTTCAAGAGTCTGAGGTGTTTTTGGATGCTTGCTATTTTAGCCTTGATATTGCTGACTTTCAGGTATCTTGTCTGTATGGTGAGTGGCATAGGGAGGAGGATGAAGGGAAAATGTGAGAGAAACACATCCCAGTGAATCTTGGTTATGAATGGAGGAAACATTTTTCCTGTGGGGAGTTGTGCCTAGACTCATCGGTATATGACCAAGCTGAACAACAGGGAAGACAGAAAAAGTATTTTATTTACTAGCTATTTTAGTTTTCTTCAGTTAGTTCCCCTGAAAACAGACTGTGATACAGAAAATTGCAGGCAGAAAGTTTATTAGAATGTGATCTTGGGAGATTAACCTGTAAGGAAGGGTGGAAAGGAGGACTAGATGGAGGAAGAAACTAGTTTACAATGTGGATACAACTGAAACCTCATCTGATTTATTAGAGGTTCTGGGATTCAGATAATCTTTGAGAATTGTCACAAATTTAGGCAAGGAGGCTAGGCCTTTGGTAGTAGTTCAGACTGTCATTGATTATGACTGCCCACTGGAAGGGGCATCACCTTGGGGAAGGTAGTTTCCTACAGCCAAGGGCAGTCCCTAGTGAGGAACTAAGCCATGTATGGTCAATAAAAGATTATTGAGTGCATCGATTCTGAAGAAAGGATCTGGCTAGAGCTCCACAGTATGCCCTAGAGAGGTAGGAAAGGCAAAAGAAAAGAGGAGTTGAGAGAATGCATTTAGTAAACAAACTTTTCCACATTGACAATGCGTTTGCTCTTTTTAACATTGTTTCACAAAAATTTTACATTAAACACATTCATTTTAAAATCGCTGGGTGTTATACACAAACAATGAATCATGGAACACTACATCAAAAAATATGATGTACTGTATGGTGACTAACATAATAAAAATTTTTTTTTAAATGAAAAGCAAAGAAATCATTAAATTTTTGAATATTTATAGTAAATATATATGTATCTGTGTGTGTATATGTAAAGAGTTCATCTATAGTATGATAGGCATCTATAGTATGATAGAAAATAAGTCTTTCTTTTAATTACCCAGGAGTTTTACATGATTACAGTGGTAAATTAAAAGTGACACATATGAAGTAGAAAATTTGACTTGGCAAATTTATTAGGGTCATTTTTACTTTCACATACGTACTTATTTAACCATAAAGTGACACACAGTGTTAGAATGTTTCTGCTTCCAGATTAGATTTTACGAAACTAATTACGAACTCCTAAAGCAGAGTGTGTACACAGTGACTTCTAAATAGATTTTTCAAACTTTTTTTTTTTTTCCTGGAGATTTTGAAAGAGTGGAGGGTTAGAAAGATTTACATCTATATTATTAGCTAACACTCTAAGAGATATACATGATGTGTTACCACTAGCTTGATGTATTTGAGGGCAAAACTGTAGGTCGGCAATGAGACCCTTGAGGTTAGTCATCTGCAAGGCAAATGCCATAAGTAAAATATAAAATAAAGCAGAGAGAGTTCAGTCTGTGGATCTCAATATCCATACTGCCATTTCTCTTTTTTAAAATCATGCTGCTTCATATTTTCATAGAGCAGCCTCCATTTCACCTGTATGTATTAACAGAGTGAAGATAAATTAGAGTTATTTTACTGGACCTACCTAAAAAAATAGTGAACACTACATCAAAAACTAATGATGGACTGTATGTTGGCTAGCTGAACATAATAAAAAAAAAAAAATAAGTGACAGTCACTAGGATGCAAGTCTTGAAATAATATTTTTTTTTCAAAACTAGCTTTAACATTCACTGTCGCTCATAATATCTAACTGGATAAGCAATTATAATTACTTGTTCTATGGTTTAACTAATCTACCACAGCGTTTGAGTCTTGCCCCTCGGGACTTCACAGCTCCCAAACCAGTGATTTCTGGTACACTTATTGCATTATGACAAAATATTCTACTCTTCAATTTACTAAACATAGCTGTTAAACTAGCCCCTGGCTTCCAGATTCTATTAGCAAAACAACGGGAAATATTCACCAAAAGAGAAAGCAGAAAAATGTGTTCTCTTTAAAGTACAAAGAGAAAACATCACATATTGTGCGTATGTTATGTTTAAGAGACAGGGGAGTGGAAAAGGGAGGAATGCGAAGAAGAGCGTGAGGGGAACTTAGTATCTGGAAGACGGAAGTATTGACGAGAGGGAACGAAATCGTGAGGAGAATAAGGGGTGAGGAGGAAAAAATGATAGTTCAGAGCCCAGAAACCAATAAAGGTAGCTCCCCTGGGGTGCTTGGAGGTTCCAGAAAGGACTGGCAGGTGAGGGTGGCAGTATATTGATTATGTGGAGAGTGAGGCGTTTAGTTGAAGACAAGAGAAGACAATAGGATGGGCATTGAAAAAGGAGGACTAGGTGTAGAAGATGAATGGAGAAAGAGAGGAGGGACTGGTGCTAGTCTACTTATGGGAAAAGAGAAATAGATTTCGAAGTCCAGAGCTCGAGGAAGAAGGGAAAAAATCTATCCAATTGAAAACAAGCAAACAAACAAACAAAAAACAGCAACAACAAAACCCACAACCAGGTTGAATAGAATGTGCTGGAAGAGAGGAGATAAAAAATTGAATTTGAAAAAAAAAAATTGAATTTGAGTTGGTAGTGACCCTTAAAGACGTCTGAAAAGTCTGAAAAGGAAATTCAAGTCAGGTGGAAAAGATTTCTAGTTCTTAATCCTATAATTCAGCATTCAGGGAGACATTATAAACAAAGGTTACAAGAAGGATTTTGCTGAGCTAAAAACCTCTGCAGGGGAAGCCTACAATGAATGACATTACTTAGATTTCAGGTTTTTCTTGGAAAAGTAAGAAGTGGCACAGGTGACGGTCTTGTCTTGCTCCTCCACCGGTGGAGGTAATAATGAGCAGTAAGGGTCCACAGGGTAGGCTGCTGGAAGGAAGAGAAACTGCGGGTGGACAAAGAGCGTAATAAGCCCTCAAGTAATTCAGGGATGGCTGTGGCTGCCCATTTGTGTTAATTAATAACAGGAGAGAGAGAGACAAGGTGTGGGTGTGTTTTTCAAAGCTCCGCAGCCTGAGGCAGGAGGAAACCACAGCAATCAGAGGCTGAAGGTGAAGTAGGACTCTAAACTGCAGCAGTGAAAAATGGACTGGACTTTTACTTGGCATTCTCCGTTTCTTGTTGCTAAGCATCCAGGGCACTTTGTACTCTCCTTCTAGTCCAGGAGGGATGCACTCATAAAGGTTACCATCTCATAGGTGAGATAGCCCACCCGCTGACCCCAGGAGCCAGGAAAGAAAGCAACCTATCTCCTGACTTCTGGGACAAAACACACACCGAGTAAGGCCAGAACACTGTGGGACTTCTCTCTTCAGAGGCTGAGCCTGACAAGATTTTGAAAGGCTCCAGGTGCAGTGCAAGCGAGTCAGTTTCCTGAAGCAGGGTCAAGAATAGGACTAGATGATGCAAAATGCCCTCCAACTCCTGCAGCTTCGATTCAAGACCTTGAAGAGGTGCTGGTGAGGATCCAGCTTTGGCTCCTGCGGCCATGTGGAGCTATGTTGATGTACATGGATCTGCCTTCAGTGCTGTGCTGCTTTCTTGAACTTGATTCAAGTTTTGCATTACTGGAGATAAGAATTGAAAACAATGAAATACATAGGCAATGTTGTCATAAAGATAGAAATGTAACTACATAAAATTTAAGATTTTTGGAGTAACATTTATTTTCATTAGAACACTCAATGTTTATTAAATATTTTTTATTTTATTCCAAAATTTCTAATTTTTATTATCCAGAAATCCTCTGATATTAGGATATATAAAAAATATTGTTTC
The DNA here is from genome assembly GCF_009829155.1 of Mustela erminea. Lineage (NCBI taxonomy): Eukaryota > Metazoa > Chordata > Mammalia > Carnivora > Mustelidae > Mustela > Mustela erminea. The sequence goes on along the minus strand of NC_045627.1, from coordinate 33,325,374 downwards.
CTATTAATATGTATCTTTGAATAAGGTAATTACATTCATAGTTTAAAAACAATTCATTTGATATACACAAACTATCTTTCTTTAAGATTCTTTAACATAATCCAGCTAGGTTTTTAAGGTTTCATTGCACTATTTCTTTAGTATCTTGTATCTTATAAGATATAAGATATATACATATATATATAAGATATGAGATATATATCTTATATCTTTAGATACAAAGACACAAAACTAAATAGTTTTAGTTTTGTGTCTTTATATCTACTTCTTTCATTTCTTGAAGCTTGGGAACTAATTTTTTTTACCCGTCTTCCATTCTTCCTTGAGTGTCTAAAATAGGTCTGATGCAAACATAATTAATATTCGTAAAATGTTATTGTTGTCTTTAGCCCTCTATAAACATATTCATAATGACCTTCATAGAGAAGACAATGTGAAAAATATTTTAATTGCAGTGTTGGCTTAAATGCATTCAATTTGACAGAGACTTTATGAGCACCACTGGTTGCAAAGTTGAAAACTATAAAGAAATATAAGATGATATCTGTTGTCAGGATTTCACAATTCAATCTTGTGCAGATAAAATTAATATATTTGTTTGCTATAATTAAGGAAAGTTAGTAAACCAGGTCTCTCACTCCTCTGTTTCCCTCCTCCCTGCCAGAGCTATTGGGAACCATTAGTAATATCAAGGAGTATTTTATCATTATCATGTCCTATAATGACAGCCAGTACTCACATTACAAACCCAGCATTTCAGTGTGCTATAGAGTAGCACACTGAAGTAGCTAAGATTAAACATATAATAGCTCATTTGCTTGCCAAACTTAGAGGGACCGAAATCTTTGATTTTCTTTTCCTCCAATATCACATTTTTTAGCTACACTTCAATATTTATTATTTAATGTATTTTTAAAGATTTAATTTTTGAGAGAGAGAGAAAGAGAGAAATCACGAGTGGTGGGGAGGAGCAGGAGGAGAGGGAGAAAGGAAAGCAGACTCCCCACTGAGCAGGGAGCCCAAAGCAGGTTCAATCCCAAGACCCTGAGATCATGACCTGAGCTGAAGGCAGATGCATACCCGACTGAGCCACCCAGGCACCCCATTATTAGGTAATTTAAATCCAACACTCTTATAAAAAGCCCTCACAGGATTTGGGGAACCCAAGGATAAGGGGGTATGGAAACCATAGTGTTTAATAGTATTATACTGATTTGCATGTTTTGTTGGATCTTCATATACATATGCAGTCATGTTTACCTCACTCTCCTCCAAACACATGTACACACATACCCCCTTACATGTATTTTGTTGTTTCAATTTGTCTTACTCACTGTGGGTCATTTATACTGAGAGATAAGAGTCTTTCTCCAAGGTTGTAATTCTAGTAATTTAAGCTTTTTTGCCTAGTTCCTTCGAAGTTAGAATTTAACTTTTGTCATAAACAGATACCTATAAGGAATAAAATAGTTGCATAAGTTATTGTTCTGATATCTTCCAAAATAAAAGCTGTCAGAGGATTGATTGCCAACTGTCGGTCTACTAAGAGACTCCTTCTTTCATGAAAGTAAGGAATGTATCTAGGTGTGGATATCTTGATTAGTTAGGGAATCAGGTGATCTTGGCTGTCTCATCCATATCTGCGAAGTTTATACAATTTGATTCAATTAATTTTGCAGTGTATGACAATTTCAGTTTCCATGATGACATTTGAATAGAGTGATATATACAAAAATTGGTGTTTGGAATTAAACTAACTAAAAACATTTTATTGGCTTTAGGGGCACCTGGGTGGCTCAGTGGGTTATAGCCTCTGCCTTCGGCTCAGGTTGTGGTCCCAGGTCCCAGAGTCCTGGAATCGAGCCCTGCATCGGGTTCTCTGCTCAGCAGGGAGCCTGCATCGCCCTCTCTCTCTGCCTACCTCTCTGCCTACTTATGATCTCTGTCTCTGTCAAATAAATAAATCAAATCTTTAAAAAAAAACTTTATATTGGCTTTAGCACATTCTGTCTGTCTTTCAGAAAATCAGTTCTCTTTCTGCCACTTGAGGTGTCAGGTCGCTGGTCATAAAATTACTTTGAAATTTGATGTCAATTTCAATGATAGTGAAGGCCAATTATAGTGCTTTTTGACATCTGCCCTTTATATATTGATCCTATTAATAAGGACTTCCTGGACCTGCATGCTTCATATTTATGCTTGACCCTCAGCAGACAACAAAGTGTATCACCAGTTCAGGAAACAACACTTGATCTTGTCTTTAATTTATAGTTTAGATTTGCATTGTCCCTTTGGTTGTTAAATTGATTTTATTTGATGCTCTTTATTATATTACATTTACTTGACAGGTGGCACATACTATTATCCTTTGGGTGATGATTCTGAGGTGAATAATAGCTTAATTCAGAGAGAGACCTTGAGGAAACTGTCTCTCTGGTTTTATCATTATAATTTACATTGTGTATCAGTATGGTGTATGTGTATTCCTATACAGTTATATATTGTTTCAAAATAAAAGATGAGAAATGTGTTTGGTAAAATGGGATCCTTAGAGCAGTATACATTGCAGACCTCAATTTAGGCTCTGGGACATTTTTCAATAATTTATTAGAAGTAACAGTCTAACAGCCAAAACTGTTTAAGTCCTGTGTGTGTGCATGTGTTTGTGTGTGTGTGTGTGTTTTCATCTCATTCATTTCCTTTGTGATGACACATACTGCCACAACATATTAATGCTTGTTTTCTCGAATAACATTGGCATATGTCCACTCAGACAAATGAATATTTTCATCTTTAATGACTCATTGGAGAGGAACTAAAAGTTTGAATGCAAATTTGCATAGAATTGGAGGACATGGGTAAAATAAGAAAAAGAAAAAAAATTTAGGACTGTTTTGTAATCCCTTAATCTCTAGAAGCAGCACCTTGATTCTGCTGCAAACAGACACATACACACACCAAGCATAGAGTACCTTTAACATTCCAAACAAATGGAATTTTTATTTATATTTAAGGTCACTTTTGGGTGGTCTGAATTTGTCATTGACAATGGGCTTTTATTCATTTAATATTTGCCATTATATTAAATAAACATGAGATAAAACCAGAGCCTGGTTCTCCTATTCAAATTATCATCCATATTTGTGAATCATCATTTTAATATACCAGCATCTGAAATAATAAACACTATTTTCTATCTAGTAGCCCTTAATCATTATATGTTTGTATTTTTTGGAAAATCTACTTTTAAATGGTTTTGGATCCTCAGATTTTGCCGTAATTGTCATGATTAACATGAGCCTCTTGATTGGTATTGCAAGTTTAAATATAGGTACAGAAATTTTATATTTTCTTCAAAATGAAATTTTTTATTTGATTTTTTAGCTTATAAAAATGATTCATTCTCATAAAAACTCAAATTATAAATTTATTATATCTATAAATATGTATATTTATATACACATATACATACTTTTTTTTTGGTGGGCAACAAAGCAAGGTTTATTGAGTGATAACAAACTGATAGTCCAAAGTTCCCAAGGAGGGAGGGGACCTGAAAGGATTGCCTTACAAATTTTTAAAAGTGTGAAGAAGGAAAGTTGAAGTTATCTTCAGTCTTACTTCTCAGAAGTAAACACAATTATCATTTTGGTGAAAACATTTTGGATATCACACTTTCATACACACACACACACACACACACACACACTCATTATCTTTAATAAATGAGTCTAGTTAGACATTCTGGTTTCCTAGTCAGTGGGATCTTTTCAATTCAATACATATAGAACTATTTTATCAATCATCCTTTTTGTTTTTAATTAGATAAATATGTAGTGAAAAAAGATATATGGGAAAAATTCAGGCACCATAGAAACATGAAGTTAAAACAGAATGATTTTCTTATGGCAATAGCAACTCCACTCTTTTTCCCATATATAACTCGTGTTAATAGTTGGGGTTTAGGGCGCCTGGGTGGCTCAGTGGGTTAAGCCGCTGCCTTCGGCTCAGGTCATGATCTCAGGGTCCTGGGATCGAGTCCCGCATCGGGCTCTCTGCTCAGCAGGGAGCCTGCTTCCCTCTCTCTCTCTCTGCCTGCCTCTCTGCCTACTTGTGATCTCTGTCTGTCAAATAAATAAATAAAATCTTTAAAAAAAAATAGTTGGGGTTTATCTCTGTGGACTATATACTTTATATTTATCCATAATTGTAATATGTAATTTTATATAAATAGGAACACTTTATATATATATACATATACATGTGTATATATATATATTCTACAGTATTTTTATCTAAATTATATATTTTGAGATATTTATGTTAGCAAAAAGGTTTTTTTAACTTTTTTTCAGAATCTATAGTATTACATAATTTAATTTATTCTCCATTGATAACTATAGATTCCTTTTCACTTTTACAAGTGAAGTTGCAATGAACCTTCCTGTGGCTGTATGTTTGTTCACATAGGCAAGTATTTCTGAGGACAGATTTCATTAAACTAAATTGCTGCACTTTTGCAGATTTAAAATTTTCATAGATGAAGCTATATGACTGTCTGGAATGTTGGTTATTAACCCTCTAATTACTTCCCTATACCCTTAGCAATACTGTAAAATATCAAATTTTTTAATTAGTGCTAGTATGACAAGGAAAAATATCACTTTCTTGTTTTAGTTGTATTTCCTGCTTAATAGATCAAAAGTAACATTGGGAATCTTTTAATGTACTTATTGTATTTCATATGTGAAGTGTCTGTTTAAATATTTTGTCCATTTTTAATGCCCCTTTTTCCTCCTTGATGTTTAAGAATCATTTATGCCTTCAGGATACTAATCTAGTTTGGGTTATACTATACCAAATACTTTTGTTCTGTGTTTTGCATTTTGACTTTATAAGTTTTCATTATTTTGAAATTTCAAAAAATTTTATGGAATCATATAAGCCAGTGTTTTTATGTACACTGAAGTCCCCCACCCTTCCTCTAAGTAGTAGCCAATTGGGCCATCAACATTACTTTTTTCCATCACTCTGAAAGGCATCAAATTTCTAAGGGTTTTAATTACTCACTTACTATATTTTCCTTTCTTTTTTTATTTTGTAAATCATCTTTGCTAGTCTTTCATATATTCTACCAGATGTACATTAAAATTAAGTAAGCTAAGTTCCATTTAGATCTATTAAATTAATAGACAAATAAAGGAAGAGTTGACATTTTATTTTATAATATCGAGGATTCTCATTCAGGAATATGCTATTTCTCCCCATTTAACCAATTGTTCCTTTATGTCACTAAGTAAGATTTAATACATACACATATATGCATACCATGATATGCACATATGCATGTATATGATATGGTTGTACTTTTTTTTCTGTTTCTAATTTAAATTCAATTAATTAATATGTACATGTATTATTTGTTTCAGGGATACAGGTCTGTGGTTCATTACTCTTATATAATACCCAGTGCTCATTATAACACATACCCTCCCCAATGTCCATCACCAAGCTACCCCATTCCCCCCTTCCCCTCCATCAACCCTCAGTTTGTTCCCTGTGATTAAGAGTCTCTTATGGTTTGTTTTTCCTCTCTGGTTTTGTCTTGTTTTATTTTTTCTTCTCTTCCTCTATGATCCTCTGTTTTGTTTCTTATATTCCACATATCAGTGAGATCATAAGATAATTGTCTTTCTCTTTTGACTTATTTCACTTAGCACATACCCTCTATTTCCATCCACAACATTGTAAATGGCAAAGTTTCATTTTTTGATGGCTGAGTCATATTCCATTGTATATGTACACACCACATCTTCTTTATCCATTCATCCATTGATGGACATCTGGACTCTTTCCATAGTTTGGCTATTGTGAACATTGCTGCTATAAACATTGGGGTTCAGGTGCCCCTTTGGATCACTGCATTTTTATCTTTGGGGTAAATACCCAGTAGTGCAATTACTGGGTCATAGGGTAGTTCTATTTTCAACTTTTTTTTTTTTTTTTAAGATTTTACCTACTTATTTGTCAGAGAGAGGGGGCACAAGCAAAGGCAGAGTGGCAGGCAGAGGCAGAGAGAGAAGCAGACTCCCTGCTGAGCAAGGAGCCTGATGTGGGACTAAATCTCAGGACTCTGGGATCATAACCTGAGCCAAATGCAGTCACTTAACCAACTGAGCCACCAAGGCATCCCTCTATTTTCAACTTTTTGAAGAAGCTTCATACTCTTTTCCAGAGTGGCTGCACTATCTTGAATTCCTACCAGCAGTGTAGGAGGGTTCCCCTTGCTCCACATCCTCATCAACATCTGTCATTTCCTGACTTATTAATTATAGCCATTCTGACTTGTGTAAGGTGGTGTCTCATTGTGGTTTTGATTTGTATTTCCCTGATGCCAAGTGATGTGGAGCACTTTTCCATGTGTCTGTTGGCCATTTGGATTTCTTCTTTGGGGAAATCTGTTCATGTCTTCTGCCCCTTCCTTGATTGGATTATTTATTTTTTGAGTGTTGAGTTTGATAACTTCTTTATAGATTTTGGATACTACCCGTTTATCTGATATGTCATTTGCAAATATCTTTTCCCATCTTGTTGGTTGTCTTTTGGTTTTGTCCATTGTTTCTTTTGTTGTGCAAAAGATTTTATCTTGATAAAGTCCAAATAGTTCATTTTTGCCTTTGTTTTCCTTGCCTTTGGAGAAGTGTTTATCAAGAAGGTTGAAGAGGTTGCTGCCTGTGTTCTCCTCTAGGATTTTGATGGATTCCTGTCTCATGCTTTGGTCTTTCATCCATTTTGAGTCTATTTTCGTGTGCAGTGTAAAGAAATGGTCCAGTTTCATTTTGATGTGTAGAAAAATAATGCATATTATTCATCCTGAACTAGGATATGTTACTAAATACTCAGGAGTGATAACAGCTTTTCAGATAATTATCTTGCATTCTTTTGCTAGGCAATTTTGTCACCCTCTGTATAATATTTGCAGCTATCGGTTATTTCTTAGGTTTATTTACATTGACTAGAACCTTGAGTAAAATATTGATTAACCCCAGTGATAGTGGAAATGCTTATCTTAATTTTGACTTTTGGAGAGGATATTTGTTGTAAGTTTCTAGAATTTGCTTCAGATTAAGAATTATCCTTTCTAGGGGCACCTGGGTGGCTCAGTTGGTTGAGTGATGGACTTCAGCTCAAGTTGTGATTTTGGAGTCCCCGGATCAAGTACTGCATTGGGCTCCCTGTTTAGCAGGGGTTCTGCTTCTCCCTCTGACCTTCCCCTTCTCGTTCTTGCTCTCTCTCATTCTTTCGCTCTCTCTCAAATAAATGAATAAAATTTGTTTTTAAAAAAGAATGATTCCTTCTAGTCATAGTTCACTGAGATTTTTTGTTGTTGTTGTTTCTTTCTTTGTTTAGTTTTTTTTTTTTTTGCCTTAATAAGAACAGGCATAATACTGTCATCAAATGCTTTTCTGAAATCTGTTGGAATATACCAAAACAAAGGATTTTATAGTTAGATTTCCCAATCATGAACCATGGGTTTATTCCTGAATAAACCACATTGTCTTGCTGTAAAATTATTATTTTATTACATAATTAGATTTAAGTTGCTAATATTTTATTTAGAAATTACCTGATAGTTCTGCCCTCTAATTCCTATCTAATTTTGTATTAGATTACATAATCACTAAAAGGCAATTATTGAAATGGGAGCCGACCTACAAATCAATTAATCTGTTTCTCATCTGCAGATAAATAACTAAAGACAGATAGATACATTGTTAACACTAGCTAAAATAATTCAGAGACAGGATTCTGTGATGTAAGATTCATAAAGCTTGGGATGTAGTTTGAGATACAAAGTCAAGAGAATATGAAGTTCTTTGGTAATAATTTGTTTCTTGAAACACCCTGACTACGCTTGCTTCTATGAGGTCCACTACCTTTAGCTTCCTATTTTACTTAGAGTTTTATTCTCTCTTTCATGTGTTCCCATAAATAGATTCTATTAGATTCTATTTCTATAGATTCTATTTCCTGAGATTTGCTTCTACTGTCTTTGATTTCCCTTGCAGTTCCAAGCCCATATAAGAGGTGAATAATCAATATTTGTTACTTGATTAAAATTGTCCCTTTGCACCTTGCCCTGCCCTTCTGTAACATAATTCTATTAGTGAAATACTTTAGAAAACTTGTGATTCATGTTCATTTCTTGTTATTGCAAAGAACATCAGGGCAGCATCGTCTCACCAGAAGAAATAGAAAAACTGGCTTCTTTAATCAGAAGTCACTTGGATGCCAACTTTGGGAGATCATAAACCCCCCTTTGTACTTCTCAGGCTCAGTCCCAGGCCTCTGAGTGAGACTTGCCTGCAAACAAAGCATTCATTACATTATGTTCTGCAGGAGACACTAAAGCTCCTGGGTTTGTTGATGCCAGTTATCATACCTCTTTCCATCTGCCATTCTCACCAGCATTTGGCAGCCAGCTCAGGCCCTTTGAACAATTATTTTACTTGATTAAAAATAAATAAATTAAAAGCTAAATTGGGAGGTCTTCAGTTGTTTCCAATTTGATATCTTAAGTGAAAGTAAAACTTGAAAGAAACTGCCCCCCAGGCTTTAAGTATGATGACCAGACTAGAAGAAAAGTGTTACTTTTCTTTGAAGTCCAGCTGTCTAAGCCTTTGTGGAATATTGAAAATGAATTTCAAAGGGAGATTTTATCCCTCTTTCTTGTATGTCCTGAATTTCTGCTGCTGTCTCCTTCCTGTATGCTCCATTTTTCATTCTCTCTTTGGGAATGATACATTCTTAAGCATGCTAATTTGTGCATTCATGCATTTATTAATTCACTGAATATCTATTATTGTTTGGCTATCATGTATCAGGCCCTAGGAACTGAGGGCCTAATGATGAGCAAACACAGATAATGACCCTGCTCTTTTTTTTTTTTTTTTTTAAGATTTATTTATTTATTTATTTGACACAGAGAGAGATCACAAGGAGGCAGAGAGGCAGGCAGAGAGAGAGGGGGAAACAGGCTCCCTGCTGAGCAGAGAGCCTGATGTAGGTCTCGATCCCAGGACCCTGAGATCATGATCTGAGCAGAAGGCAGAGGCTTAACCCACTGAGCCACCCTGGTACCCCCGACCCTGCTCTTAAAAGGCAGATAACATGGTTACTAATCAAATAATCCTTTCAGTGAATGTATAATCACAAACTGAGACTCAAACTGTGTAAGAAAAACCTGACTTGGGTAGGGGAAATTCTCCAGGGTACATGGGAGATGCAGCATTGGTGAAAAACTGTTTGGGGAGTTACTTTTCAGCAGACATCTGATGGATAGCAGTTAAGCAGGCCTAAGGGATATAAGGTAACAGTTAAGAAGAAAGAGGAGCATATTCAGGCTTTAAAAATGGCATGTGCAAATATCCTGTGGCAGAAGAAAGTATGGGTAACTGAAAGTAGGTCTAATATCCAAAAAAAAAGAGAGAAAAGAACTATGCATGATGAGGGTGGGGAGTTAGAAAAGAACATGATTCAGGAGATGTTTGGGAAGTGAAAGAAAAAAAAATGAACAGATATAGGAACTGGAGAGTGAATATTGTCTGGTAGTTCCTAGTTTTCTGCTTTGAATTGTAAGATACATGAGACTACCTTACCACCTACACTGTTCTATGGCCACATAGGCTATTTTGATCATCAGTATTCCATTCCAACATTCTAAGAATGGCCCTCCGTGTGGCTGAACCAATGGACAATTCCAGGGATTACTTACTCGACTTCTGAGTATTTGATAATGGAGATCACCTTCTTGACACTTTTCTCCTGGCCTCTATAGCATCAAAGTATTACGGGTAACCTTCTTTATCCATGACCACTTTTCTGAGACTCATGGTAGGACTGTCCTCTTCTAGCAGCCTAATAAATTTTGGTATCTTGGGTACCTTTCTAAGGATATTTGCTCCCTACACAATCATATCCTATTACACTGATAAGCTAGTGACTGTAAAATTCTTTCTCTGAAATTCTCGGTCTCAAAAGTGTTTACACAGGAGTTGCATGACCATCTGTCAGAGAGAAAAGTGAATGAAAATGAGACAGTGACCTTTATCACCCACTGAGAGCTAGGATACACAGTGACATGATATTACAATTAACAATGTGAGCTATGTATAAGCAATGAATGTGTGGTAATGGAAATCTCATCAAACATCAAAGTTTGCTTCGTGTTCTTGAGAAATCATATCATAGGTAAACAGCTGTATGAGGATTCCATAGTGACAGACTGAATGATGTGTGATGAACACCTGTCTAAATACTGAGCTCGTTCATAGCAAGAATAACATTTCAGTTGTCTAAAATGACTGAGAGGACAACTGATGCTGCTGAGACTTCAAATAAAACTTGATATTAGAATGTTGAAATACAGCATGCTTTGGTATTCAATACGTTTAAAAAAATATTTTTATGTATTTGAGAGAGAGAGAGTGAGCACAAGCAGAGGCAGGGACAGAGGGACAAGCAGACTCCCTTCTGAGGCTGAAGCCTGATGTGGGGCTCAATCCCAGGACCCTGGGATCATTACCTGAGCTGAAGTCAGATGCTTTTTTTTTTTTAAGATTATTTATTTATTTATTTGACAGAGAGAGATCACAGGTAGGCAGAGAGGCAGGCAGAGAGAGAGAAGCAGGCTTCCCGCCGAGCAGAGAGCCAGATATGGGGCTCCATCCCAGGACCCCGAGATCATGACCTGAGCTGGAGGCAGCAGCTTAACCCACTGAGCCACCCAGGTGTCCCTGAAGTCAGATGCTTAATGGACTAAGCCATTCAGGTCCCTGCCTGGTATTCAGTACTTTTAAAATATAGTCTGTTTACCAGATCAGAACAAAGCAATGAAGAAAAGCTGAGTTGAAGAGATAGCATGGTAGACTAACTGAAAAGTCATTGAGAATACTTTGCATTCTCAAATATCTTTTTTGAGAGCTGTCCTTGACTCTATCATTAATGAGTGATTTTTCTGGGTCAAGCATGATCCAGACCTTGATGGAAAGAGAGGGACAGAACTAGCCTAACTGGCAGGGTTCTACAAGGCCAGATTCCAAAGTAGATTATTTCATTCTTATTTATTTATTTATATTTTTATTCAAATTTAATTAGCCAATGTATAGTACATTATTAGTTTTTGATAAGATGTTCAATGATGCATTTGTCACTTAAGACCATAGGTTAGGGAATAAAGGGTACCATGTTCTTTTTTTTTTTTTCTTTCAGATTTTATTTATTTGAAAGAGAGAGAAAGAGAGAGTGAATGACAGGGAGATGGAGAGAGAAATTGAAGCAGACTCCATACTGAACATGCCCACAACCTTGGGCTTGATCCCACAATTGCAAGATCATGACCTGAGCCAAAAACCAAGAGTCAGGTGCTTAACCAATTGAACCACGTAGGAGTCGTGGGTACCATATTGTATGCCATGTGAAAGCTAGAACCAATGTTCAGGAAATAGAAAGGAGGACAGGAACATACAAAATTGATATACAAAACTTGAATTAGAAGCCAGGAAGAGAAGATCAACAGCATGATAACAAATGTTAATTAGTTTAGGAATTATCTGACAAGGCTTTGTTGTCTACAATTTTTTTTTTTTTAAAACAATCCAGATAGTGCAGTATATTTAGTCCAGTGTGAAAGGTCTAGAATGGACATACATCTTAGAGGCAGAAGGACTGGTGGGAAGGGGAAAGTTTCATGTGAAAGACACTGATGTAAAATACATAAATAAATAAAATCACTCTTGGTAACATGATATGTTGCTGTTTAAAGATTTTTTTAACTTATCTTTTGCAGTTGTTAGATACAGTATCAGTAATGATTTTAATGATAAAGTTTATTTTTTAAAGATTTATTTATTTGAGAGGGAGAGAGAAAGAGATGGCACAAGCAGGGGAAGGAATAGAGGGAGAGGTGGAACTCATTCCCACCACCCCAAGGTAATGACCAGAGCCAAAACCGAGAGTCAGATGCCTAACCAACTGAGCCACACAGGTGTCCCAATTTAATTTTTTATAAAAATGAAAAAAATATTGTGCCTTGGCCGTTTTCTTTTAAAAAACTTATGGGGGCACCTGGATGGCTCAGTGGGTTAAAGTCTCTGCCTTGAGCTCAAGTCATGATCTCAGCATCCTGGGATGGAGCCCCGCATCAGGCTCTCTATTCAGCAGGGAGCCTGCTTCCTCCTCTCTCTCTGCCTGCCTCTGCCTGCTTGTGATCTCTGTCTGTCAAATAAATAAATAAAATCTTTTAAAAAATAAAAAAACTTATGAATTTACCTGAGCGCCTTTGGTCCCATTTATTTAGGATAGTTTAGACTGTTTTTCATGGACTTGGCTAAAAATGTAGTACAATATCAATAAAAAGTTGTTTCAATGATGGAAATTTCATCAATAGTTTTTTTTTTTTTTAAATCTTTTTTTTTTTTTTAAAGATTTTATTTATTTATTTGACAGAGAGACATCACAAGTAGGCAGAGAGGCAGGCAGAGAGAGAGAGAGAGGAGGAAGCATGCTCCCTGCTGAGCAGAGAGCCCGATGCGGGACTCGATCCCAGGACCCTGAGATCATGACCTGAGCCGAAGGCAGCGGCTTAACCCACTGAGCCACCCAGGCGCCCTCATCAATAGTTTTAATTCAGGGTGGCATAAAAGAGCACACACATAGCTCTACTTAATAGTCCCCCTGTCATTGGATAGTTTGAGTATGTTTCTTCTCCCTATTTGATTTTGTTTTCCTACCGATACAATGAAAGATTAGAGAATGGGATCAGAATTCACAAACTGCTGACCTATGAACTAAAGCCATCAGACTGTTAGTTTGGTCAAGGAAATGTTGTTGTTTGTTTTTCATCTTGTCTTAATGAATTCTAATACCTTTATGGAGGGGAGGACATACACACTTATGTTTGCCTGAGGACCTACCAACCCACGCAACCACTGAGTTATATCAAGATTCTATGTTTGTATTTCCTGCATGAGTCCTGAAAGTGCTTCAGTTTGTGACTCTCAGCTTAGACATATTGTCAAATTTCTTTAGGCTCTTGAGGTTTTAATTCTGTAAAACCTCTTAACAGACTAACTGCTCTTTCCCACCCTGCATTGTATAGAGAGAAATTAACTGGAAAGAAATTCATACATGGGCAACCTGCCTGGTAGCATCAGGCCATCTCTATGCACTAGCACATTTAATCGAAACACTCCAGTGACATAGGTATTATCATATCCATTTTTCAGGTTAGAAAATGAGCTAAGATAAGCTAACATTTTGACCATGGTCCAATGTTTGTTAATTGTGGAAATCAGGTTCAAGCCTGTTTTGTCTCTAGGTTCAAGATTGGTTTGTCTCTAAAAACTCCCTACATCCTAATTTCCCTTAGTGGAAGGAGACTTTCCAAAAGGATCTCTCGAATAATCAAGCTTTACACAGACTTTGAAATGTTGTCAGAGTTAGATATACAAATGATGTCAGATCTCTAAATATCTCAAACAGTTTTACAAAATATTTTATTTGCATGCTGCTTTCTTTGTTAATGGGAGTTGCTTTCATGCTGTGCTCAGAAACATAACTAGTTTCCTAAAAGGCCACACAGAATTTAGGAATATTGTTAGAAGAAATTTAGCTTTCATTTACGTGTTGATGTGGCTTTGGAAAATTTGTCACAAGTCACTCAAATTAGAAGTGTAAAGAGATTTTATTTCTATCACTTAACTTTTTTTTCATTTTGTCACTGAGTACTAGTTATCTCATAAATTCAAATTTGTTTTGTATATAATATTACTAAAACGCCACTTGCCTTAATCTGGAAATAGTACTTGATTATTTAGAAAATGTATCTGCCGCAAAACCGTTCTGGTTAAGGTAATTTCAAGTCTGTCTGAATGAAGGAAGACAGAATGTTATGATGATCATTAATTGAGCAGAAAACTTAGCTGTGCTGCATTTTCAATTGAGAGTTTTGTAAAACTCAAGTTTACTCATGTAAACAGGACTTTTGTGATTACGATGATTTCCACGTTATGCTAGTCACTGAATAGGCTTACAATAAACATACTCTCTAGCAAATGTCCAGTACAAGAATATCTGTTTTTATTTTTGTTGTTGTTGTTGTTTTTATTTTTATTATTTATTTGACAGATAGAGATCACAAGTAGGCAGACAGGCAGGCAGAGAGAGAGGAGTAAGCAGGCTCCCCGCCGAGCAGAGAGCCCGATATGGGACTCGATCCCAGAACCCTGAGATCATGACCTGAGCCGAAGGCAGAGGCTTAACTCACTGAGCCACCCAGGCGCCCCAAGAATGTCTGTTTTTAAAAGGGAAAATAGAGAAAAATGATCCATTAAAAAATAAAGGAAAGAGTATTTAGGGCACGTTTTTGTAATTTTTAAACTTTGGATTAACCAGCATTCATCTGAGTTGACCAAAAGATTGAGCCATTAATTTCTAATTTTTTGAAATTTTACTTAAGAAAAAACTGCTTTACAGTTAGAGAATTTACAGATAGAGACTTTCTTCTATGCAGTGCAAATTATTAGAAGACATGTCAAATGATTAGATTGCTGAATCGTACTTTCTGTGAGTAGAATTTGGAGGTGGGAGGGGTTGCAGAAACTACTGCCCTTTTCAAATAATTCACGAATGTGCTAATTGTATGTCAGATATGAAAGTTGAAGCATTGTGACCTTCAAGCCAACAAAAGCCCTTTTCAAGTAAGCCATTTTCATATACATTAATAAAGTGAACAGTGCCCTTCCACAGTTAAATAATGTATGGCTTTTATTTCATTATATGTAAATGCAAATCAAGGAATTGTTTCACTGTTCACATATTAAAAGTAATGCTATAAAAAAGCAGACTATAAATCCACTTAAGTTACATTTTCTGGTACTCTACAATTGTGACCCAAGGATATTTGTTGTATGCATCTATTGTCTGCAGCCTAACGTGTGGTTTTCTGCAACTGAATGTATTCTGGACTTGAGTGGTAAAACCTGCAATGTGTTGAAGTATGTAATAACCAACAGAGACATTAGGAAGATTAGAAAAATGATAGAAAAGCTGTTTCCTTGCAGCGATAAAGACAATGAATCAGGAAACATTATGGCTGGACACACTCACTCACCCACTAGCAAGAACAATGTTGAATAAGAGTGAGGATCAAAGGAAAGGGAAGGAATCCCATGCTCTTTCTCATGGCTCTTTCATGGTATAAAGAAAGTATTTGTAAATATTGGGCTTAGGTAATGGACCTTAAGTGATTATTTAAAAGAACAGCCATTTCATTGGAAAATAGTGCAAGTTTCAAAAGGAGTAATGTACAAAGGAGTTTAGGTGTTACTAATGCTTGAATCAAATTGACTGCCGGAATGTCAAACAGTTCCCATGAAGTTGTAGTAGAAAAGTAAGAACAGGAAGAAGAATTTAATTATCTTGTATTTGTCCAGCTTTCTAATATATTTGATGCTGAACAAAATGTGGGTAAAGATAAAGTCATGCTTAATGCAACTTACGTATGCATGATAGACTGCTGAGGAATGAAAAAATAATAATAAAACAATTACAAACTTAAAAAAATCATAATCGTTTGAGATTCCAATAACTTATTAGCATTCAATCCAAAGATAAAATTTTTTTTTCCAGTCCTATAGGAAACAATAATAGTTAGCATCTTATTACAGGTTGGATGTTGATACCAAGAGACTAGATAGAGTTGACTAATTCACTCATCAGTCTTCCATTTTATTTTAAACAATTTTCTAGAGACCTTTGTTACTAATTGTTTCAATAAATTCTCTGACTACTTCCATAAAACAGATAGCAGTAATGAGAGCAGTAATGAGTAATTTATGAGAATGCTGTTGTTTATCACTAAGATTTTTCAATGAGTATGTACATGCTCTAACTTATTTAGGATAACCAATGTTTCTGCATTTCTTTAATAATCTGAAATAATTTCTTTTATTTTGGATTGTATTAAAGGTTGCAAATCTTGCTTGTTCCATGTCAACAAATGAAGATGGAATTAAAATTGTCAGAATTGCAGCCAATCACCTAGAAACCTTGTGTCCACAGGTATGATAACTAAGTTGCTGTCTCTTTCATTAAACTAACTATAAAAAATTGTATATAATACTTTGGAACTTTGTGCATATGAAAATATACTAAGGTATTTATTTTAAACACAGAAGATGACTTGTCCTAAGGTCATAGCTTATTCTTTACTAAGCAGCAAGTTCTTTACTTAGCACCTGATTCTTCTTGTTCTGTTTTGGGTTTTTTTGTTTGTTTGTTTTTTGTTTCAGGGGTACAGGTCTGTGAATCATCAGTCTTATACAATTCACAGCATTTACCATAGTACATACTCTCCCCATTGTCTATCACCCAGCAACCCTATCCCTCTTCCTTCCAGCAACCCTTAGTTTGTTTCCTGAGATTAAGTCTCATGGTTTGTTTCCCTCTCTGGTTTCATCTTCTTTTATTTTTCCATCTCTTCAGTGAGAACATATGATAATTGTCTTTCTCTGATTGAGCTATTTGGTTTAATATAATAGCCTCTAGTTCCATCCATGTTGTTGCAAATGGCAATATTTCATTTTTTATGGCTGCATAGTATTCCATTGTATATGTATACCACCTCTTCTTTATCCATTCATCTGTTGATGGACATTTAGTCTCTTTCCATAGTTTGGCTATTGTGGACATTGCTGCTATAAACATTAGGGTGCAGGTGCCCCTTTGGATCACTACCTTTGTATCTTTGGTATAAATACCCAGTAGTGCAATTGTTGGGTTGTAGGGTAGCTCTATTTTCAACTTTTTGAGGAACATCCATGCTGTTTTCCAGAGTGGCTGTACCAGCTTGCATTCCCACAAACAGTGTGGGAGGGTCCCCTTTCTCTTCATCCTCACCAGCACCTGTTGTTTCCTGACTTGTTAATTTTAGCCATTCTGACTGCTCTGAGGTGGCACCTCACTGTGATTTTGCACCTGGTTCCTATAACTTTCCCTAAGGGACTTTATCAGAATTTTGTGAGAGAAAAGTGCAGTGTGAAATCAAAGTAGGGCTTTGTCCAATAATTTGTTTTTAGCCATTATTGATTTTGAAATTTCAGAATATGAAAGGAATGACTTCTTCTCCCCTCTTTTATTCAAAGTAGACATGAGTTTGAAAAAAAGCCAGGAAATGTTTTCTTGTCTACAATTCAGAAGTTTTTATTTGTTTGTTATCTGAAATGATGCTGACACCTTTTAAAATGTCTTTTGAATCACAAGAGTATTAAATGCATTTAGTTTTCTAATTCTGTTAATTGTCTGAATCCTTTGCTACTTTTAATTGTCTTTTTTTTTTAAACTACAAGGCTTGGGTTTGTTAAAAATACATTGTGTTGACTGTTGCTTTTATTTTAACTTTTAAAATAATATTTTGATCACTGAAGATTTTAAGACCTTTAATGATCCATCTTTTAATTCCTTTGATATTTATTGAACATCTACCCTGTATAAGGGTTTGTTGGTTTGTGCATTGTAAAGAAATTCTCCAAGAAAAATTTTACATAGTTTTTATGTTTTCTTTAAAAACAAAACAAAACAAAACAAAACTGAAGTATCATTAACATTTAGATCTTTATTTCATCTAAAATTTATTTTTATGTCTAACTGAGGTAGGGATTTTTTTAATAGTGCTAACAATTGGGCCACCATCATGTATTAAATAGTTGATCCTTTCCCAATTAATGTAAAATGCTATCATTGTTTCACAGATATGCACACAATTTTAAAACATTTCTATTGGTTTATGTACATTTGTATGGAATATATACATTATACATATTTGTAATATGTGCATACATCTACAAGTTTTATATAATGCATTAAACATATATGATATACATATATCAAATACATAATTTATTTACTAGTATTCCATTTGTAAATATAGATTGATAGGTAAATTGAAATACTTTTCAAAGTATGCAAGTGTTTGGCCTCTCTATTCTTCTTATTTATTTATTTATTATTAAGATATAATGTATTATTTGTTTCAGGGGTACAAGTCTGTCATTCAGCAGTCTTACACAACACACAGTGCTCATCACAACATACACATTCCCTGATGTCCATCACTCAGGCACCCCATCCCTGTCACCCCCCCCCCCCATTTCAACAACCCTCAGTTTGTTTCCTGAGATTAAGAGTCTTTTATGGGTTGTCTCCCTCTCTGGTTTGGTCTTGTTTCTTTTCTTCTCTTCCCCTATGAACCTCTGCCTTGTTTCTCAAATTCCACATACCAGTGAGATTATATGATAATTGTCTTTCTCTGATTGACTTATTTTACTTAGCCTAATAACCTCTAGTTCCATCCACATTGTTGCAAATGACAAGATTTCATTTTTTGATGGCTGCATATTATTTCATCATATCTGTCTATCTATCTATCTATCTATCTATCTATATCACATCTTCTTTATCCATTCATCTATTGGTGGACATCTGGGGTTTTTCCATAGTTTGGCTATTGTGGATATTGCTGCTATAAACATTGGGGTGCAGGTGCCCTTTGGATTCCTAAATTTGTATCTTTGGTGTGAATACCCAGTGATGCATTTGTTGGGTGGTAGGGTAGCTCTATTTTCTGGACTCTCTATTCTATTCCACTGGTATATTTCTTTATACCTGCATTGGTATTGCAATGCCTTAATTATGCTTTTATATTAAATCTGATATCTCTAGGCAGACTGGCTCACCTTTGTTGTTGTTATTATTGGTGGTGGTTTTTTGTTTGTTTATTTGTTTCTTTATTGCTCTTCTTACTTTTTGCTTGTTCATATAACTTTCAGGATCAACTTGTCAAGTTCCATGAAAGTACATTAGAATTTTTATTGAAATTATTAAAATATCTTGAATTTTAGATTATTTTAAAAGTAATCGGTCTTCAAGATATTGAATCTTTCCATTAATAAATGTTTTATCAGTAAATGTTATTTTAAATGTTTTTTTGTATCTCCATAATCAATCTTTTTAAAAAATATCCTTCAGGGGGTCTTTAGACTTTTATCAATTATTACAATAAATTCCATGACTACATGCTGGTGGCTTCCAAAATTTTCTCTCCAGGCCATATCTCTCCCCTAAAGACCACACTCAGATATAATATGGTCTTGACATTTGGACTTTGACATCTAGAAGACATCTAAAAGAGCCAAAAAGGAACTCCCGATTGTTCCATTCCCCAAACCTGAAAGTTTTCTTGTCTTCATTCAGTAAATATTTATTGAACTTATACTATGTGGTAGGCGTTCTTTAGGTATCTGGAGGGTAAATAGTAAAGAAGACAAACAGATAAAAATCCTTGTTCTTGTGAAGTTTATATTCTAATGATATCTAATGGCTGTTTTTTCTATTGAATCCATTAACTAGTCCTATCAATTTCACCAAAAATATTTATATCAAATCTATATACGTTTCTCCATCTTATCTGTCAGCATCTCAGCCTATACCACCATCATCTCTATCTTGGACCACAGGAACGTTTTATACAGTTTCCGTTCTTAAGCTTGTATCTCTTTAACCTACTTTCTATCTAAAAGCCAAAATAAATTTTAAAGATGTTTATAATAGCAATTGCTTTTCCTAGATTTTACAGGAAAATTCAAACATTTTTTACATCTTATTCAGATTTATATAAACTTCTAAATGCCTGACTTCCAGCCCTTCCCTGAATTATTTCCCTTTTCACTCATTAGGTCTCTGCATATTGGCCTGTTTCTAGAATACAATATGTTCCTTCCCAACTGAGGGAGTTTGCACATGATAATTTCTCAGTGCTTTTACCCCCCATATGGCCAGAACCTGTTACATTCATTTTGTAAGGACTCAGCTCAGATATCATCTTCACAGAGCCCAGTCTCATTAAGTCACTCCTCTAGCTTATACCCTATTATGTAACCACATTTATTTATTTTAAAGTATCTATCACAACCTGAAATTATATTTTATATTATTTTGTTACTTTCATTATACATTTTCCTCACTCGAACATAAAGTTCATGAAGGCAATGATTTAGTCTCTCTTTTCACTACCTATAGCCCCTGTACCTAGCAGAAATGTAGCATATATATGCAACAAATAAATGAATGATGTTTCTAGAATGATAAATCATTCTATGTTTATAAAGGACAGCAAGGTTTTTGACAACATCTTTTATGATACTTTTCCTAGCATGGTGTCTCTTCTTTTTGACAATATGGAAAAAAAAAGAGTATAATTAGTGTGAGTTGTAACTCATGAAAAAAAAAATCCTAAAATGGCTGATAATGATGTATAGTCATTAGCCAGGGGTGAGCTCTGTGCTGGCGGGTTGCAGTGATTTGCTCTTGGTTTAGCTCATTTCAGTATTCTCCTAATGATTTGGATAAGACTATAAAAATAATGTTCTTAAAATTTTCAGTTAAAAATAAGAGAATAAATGACATATTGGCTGAGTCTAGTCAGAAAGAATTTGGATATTTTAGAATATGGACTGAATCTCAGTATCCAGATGAAATGCAACAGGTATAAACACTAAACCATGTATTTTGGGTACTTCAAAACAAATTGCAAAATAGAGAATGGAAGAGTTATGGCTTAGCAAAAATTTACCCTCCCCAAAGCTAAGAGATTTTAGCTGATAGTAATCTTAATGTGCATCAACAGTGTGGTATAGTTGTCAGAAAATAAACCTAGTATGATTTTAACATCTTTTCATCAAAAATTAAATTCTAAAACTTATCCTCAATCTTCTTTGTATTTCAGAATTATTCTTTAAATTGTACATATTTTAATATAGTGCATCCTAAAATTCAGAATTCGTGGGTCTGGAGTGCAACCTAATTGTGTGTGTGTGTGCGTATGTGTGCATATGTGTATATGTGTATATGAGTGCCCATCTCTGTAAGCTCTATTTTCACAATACCTATAGAAATACAGCATGTACATACATTTAGGTTCAAGAATTTGACTTCCAGCAATTTATGGGATAGCTATATATGTACACATGCACAGAAGTCAGAGAATAATGTTTTCATGCAGCTTGACTTACAATGACAAGAGCTGGAACCAACCTACATGCCTGTTAGCAGAGAATGTTAAGAACTGTGTCAAGTAGTAAGTCGGCTCAATATATGTTTTGTTATAGAAGTTACCCAGGATAAGAAAAAAGGCAAATTACAAATGAGTATGTATAATATTGCACTTCTGTGAAACAAGGAGATAGGTTGAGCTGTATGTTTGTGTAGTCATAGGAAATTTTTCAAAAATGTTTTCATGAAAATGTTAATAGTAGTTACTTACAGGAAAGTGAGACTGGAAACAAAGATCAAGGAGGATAGTTTTATCATCCATTTTTATTTCTTTTAGAACTCTCAATTTAACCAGGTATTTTTTAAATTTCTAAGTAAATAGTTATATATTTTTTTTAAATTTCTGAGTAAAACCCAATCAATTAAAAATATTGCTAGATTGATTCTGGAGTAAGTCAGGCTGAGAACACACAGGGGTTAGGAGGAGCTGGTAGGGCCACATTAAATTCCTGTTTGTAAAAAGCGATTGAACGCACTGATGTTTCAGTGAGTTGGATCATCCAGGTCTTACTGGGACTCAAGGACTACAGCTATAGTGCTCTGCCCACTTACGTGTGTCACATTTAAGAAAGAATTGTCACTTGGAGCATATTTAGCATAGGATATTAGAAACAGTGACATGACTTGAAACTATGTCATATGAAAAATTCATAAAAACAACAGGGAATTTCTAGGAAGGAAAAGGTGAGACTTTAAGAAACATTGTCACTGTCACCAAATCTTTAAAGGGCTATGATGCAAAAGACTTATTCTGAAGATTCCTGAGGGGCAGAGCTACAGTCTATGAGTAGGAACTATGGGGATACAAGTTTCATCTCAATAGAGAATGAGAGATACTCTCTAACAGAGCTATCCTGAAAGGAAGTGGACTTTGTTGAGAAGGAATTTGGAGTTTCTCAGTGCCACAGACATTCAAACACAAGGAGAGTGACTATATGACCAAGCTATTATGAAGGCAGTCCAAGCCTTGGGTGAGAAGTTTGCCTATAAGTCTCTTAATGCCCAATCCTGAGATCCTCTGATGGATCCTTTATTTAAAGAAGAGGAATGTGATCTGAATGGTAGCATTTCTGAAATAGCATAGCTGTTTGAACTCAGCCTGGTGGAAAGATAAAACTATCTATAGGACTTAACGCTTATTCTGTTTTAAAAAGGGACTTGAGAGGATATTTTAAAAGTAAACTTTTTATATTTGCATAGGACATAAAAATGAGAAAGATAGAATTCAAGGTTCTAAAATATGCTGATAATTTGGACTGATGTTTCAAAGCCCATAAAGGGTAAATATAAAGTCAGGACCTAAGGTTAAATAAAATTTATTGCGAGTAGATAGGGAAAACATTGCTTACCAAAAGCATCTTGGCCATCAGGAATTGAAAGGGGCTTTTGCTATCTAGTTCAATGAGTTCAAATACTGATCCATGAAAGGATTTTCATGGTGTATATTGAAATTAGGTCCATAATAATCAGCTTTTTTCACAAAGTAAAACTTATTCAACTTTTTATTAGAAACTGATGTACTTTCTTCTTGTTTGATATTCATCAAAAACATTTGATTTATGAAATAATAATGAAAGTAGGTAATAACTTTTCATAGAGTTATTTCTTTACTTGGCAAAATAAAAATTTCCCAACCCTGTGTCAGTTACTTCCCTTGCCCCTCTACTTAGCTTTTTTTCAAAAATATTTGTAGGATGAAAAATCCAGAAAATTAAAAGTACTAATTTAAGTAACTATATGTCAGTAGCATGACGTGGAGGCCATCTTAGAGCTTTAAAGTGATTATGATATCCTGTGAAATAGGGAAAAATTTCCAGTGTACTTGTTTTGGAGCTGTCTATATTGAGAATACCATATTTGGTTCAGGCCCTGTGATTTAAAGGCTAAGCAGAAAAAGAATGAGTTGTTTTAGGTGTAGTGAATTATTGCCTAGCCACAAGAAGTATTTAACTAAAAGCCAAATAGGCTGTGTCTTGTCAAATATGTTAGAAATAGAATTTTATTATTGGGGTGGTAGAGGTATTAGAAGTCATAAGTGCTTTTTTTGTGTTTTTGTTTGTTTGTTTTGTCAGTAAGATTCTTTAATTAAAAAAAAATGGTGAAAATCTAGGATATTTTCCCTGTAGTGAATACACTTATACTCAACTAGGCAGACTCTCACAAGTGCTTAGATTTTCCAAAATCAAGTTACGTTTTCTAATGACTGTCATGTTTGAATCAATATCTAATATAGCTTTGTTATATCTTCTGTTTATCCTTATCATTGAATGCTATATTATATGATGACTTGACAGAGCTAAAACAGCTTGTACAGGCATCTCGTTTATTTTCAGTGATGTGCTGGGGATATGTTTTTACAAGTTACCTATTGTAAATCAATAATTACTTTCTAAAAGGGTTGTATATTGAGTGTGTTAAAAAGTAGAGACAAAAGTCAAGTTTGCCCCAGACATAGAAGTTTGTGAAGTTAAAAAGAGCAAAGTACCTTGGGAAGGGTATGCAGTGGACATCACCTGTATTCATATTTAAACATGGAAAAATATAACCTCTGTGAAGGTAGGAATTTGGGGTCCACTGATGTACACATCGCAGGTACTCCGTACATATTTATGAAGTGAATTTTTCTATCCACATGAACTTACTTTGTGTTGTAGCCCTGGGGAGGTGGATGCTGAAAGCCAGCACTATTCCTCATCCATTCCTGTTCTCTGGGAGGTATAGAAACTCCCAGTTTCAAACCAAAGTCATAAAAGTTACCCATATGACACTAACTCTTTGAACTACAAATCATGTGAAGTGACTGGCATTATCTCCCCTTGCATAGACAGGATTGTTTTGTTATCATAGCAGCTTGTTCTGATTAAGTTATGATGTGTTACTGTATTCAGTACACATTTCAGTAAGGGTATCAGGCTATCTCTTTCCAAATGAAAAACATATCGTAATTTGTATGGGATTCTGTTTGTTTTTGTGATCAAGAAGCTGTCATATCTATGAATTGAAAGCATTTAATTTTCTCAGAATCATGCTCTGGGGAAGCAGATATGTTTTCTTTCATTTTCTATAGATGATGATGATGATGGATGTTTTGTTTGCAACTAAACAATATAGGATTCAAATAGTCAATTTGAAATAATCATATTCTTTAAGAATCCCAGAGTATACCTATGAGTGTTGTGACAGGCTTTTTACAATTATGCCTAATTTATTTCTTTTTTCTTAAGAGAATGGCAAAGAAAACAAAACAACAATGAAAACTCTTAATATTTTGGAAACCAGGAGTCATATAAGACTATAAAGGCTAAAATTAAGTAATCATTTTTTTTTTTTTTTGAAGAAGCTGATTATGATTGAATAGTTGATTCTCAAACTCTCTAGGGTGATTTCAGATTGGAAGCCTAGGATCAGTCTCTTCCTGGTGATGCCATGGTATTTATTTGGGGAGACTGTGATTGAATGCAGCTATGAACATAGTTACTTTCCAAGCTGTAAATTAAGCTCTGTGTTATTGTACTATCATTGTTTTGCCTCCTGTCCCAATTATGCAATCAGCCACTCTCTTCCACTCACTCCAAGAATACCTTCATTCAACAAATACTTGCTGACCACCTACTTGGAAAACCCATGAATCTATGGTGAGCCGGGGTGGGAATCAGGGATTCATGGGATACCCAGTGGAGCAAGCATGAGGAATAAGTTCTGAGTTCATTGAGAAGAGGCTGTATCTAAGAAAATCTGAGGTGTTGTGCTCTAGAAGAAGGGACAGAGTTGTGGAAGACAAGTCATAGACATTAAATTCAAGTGGGGAGGTGAGGTTGGTCACAAATTAGATAATGATTTGAAATAAGTAGACAGAGCTAAGTGTAATTTAGTATGCAGGTTGAGGCAAGAATTTCTGAATTAAATCACAAAGACTATGCTGGAGTCCTCATTTACACTTATGGTATGTGCTGTGATAGTAAGCATATGAGCATAAATTACCTGTGCCAGCCCAGACAATGTTCTAGTCATGGAGGAAAACAAAGATGGAGCTTTGTTTACATTGTTTCCAATGAGAAGGGACAATGCATCACCCAGGTAAAAAGGGAAATGATATTAGAGAGGAATGTTTTGAAATGCTGTGGGAGTTAAAGACTCATGTCAATTAGGGGATTCAGGGAGGGGTCTCATAAAGGTGACATATTCTATAGGATTTAAAGGATAAGCAAGATTTAGACATTTGGGAAAATATTAAAAGGGCATTCTAGGTAAAGGAGATGGAAAAGCATATAACAAAAATCTTAAAAATGAGTAACTAAATCTGTGTAAGCTACATTGTTTCTTAACAGGAAAGCTCTTGACATTTTAGGTGGAATAATTCTTTGTTGTGTGAGACACAACGGTGGGGATCTGCCTGCCAGAAAATTCAGAATCTAGGGCACTAAATACATAACCACCACCTCCCAGCTCAGTCTCTGTGATAACAGAAAATGCCTCCATGCATTTCCAAGTTCCTCCTAGGGGATACTGCCCCATGTGGGACCAAGTGGGAAACCATGAGCTGTGGAAAAGGAAGATGTTCTATACACAATTGAAATATAGGCCTTAGCCCTTACTGCCAAGTAAAGGAATTTAGATTTGGAATTTAGTAGAGGATAGCAAGTCATTATAGGTTTTGAGAAGAAGAGTGACATTATCACAGCTGTGCTTCCTGGGAAATAATCTGGAAACTCTGTCAACTGAATGGAAAATGCGATAGGCAGGACCAGTGAAAAAATTATAGAGTACTATGTAAAAAGTCAGAATTTGAATAAAGGGCACAAGAATAAAAATTTGCAAGATAGGACAAGTTGTGAGTAGACTATATAAATTGACCAGGAATCGAAAACAATATGAGATTATGGTAATGATGAAGGCAAAAGAGGACAAATTTGAGGGTTTATTTAGCCTGGCACCTGGGAAGATCATGGTTGTTGTTTTTGTTGTTGTTGTTTGTTTGGTTTTTTTTGTTGTTGTTGTTTTGTTTTTTGTTTTTAGGGGAAATTGGAAATACAAAGAAAGAGGAGTCACATTAGGACAGAATTAATATATTTAAAGCACTACCAAAATATTTAGGTAATGCTTTAAATATATTTAAGTTAGTCTCTGGTGCCTGGGTGGCTCAGATGGTTAAGTGTCGGCCTTTGGCTCAGGTCATGATCCTAGGGTCCTAGGATCGAGTCCCACATTGGGCTCCTTGCTCAGCAGGGAGCCTGCTTCCCCCCAATGCCTCTGCCTTTCTCTCTCTCTTTTTCTCTCTCTCTGTCTCTCATGAATAAATAAATAAAATCTTAAAAAATAAATATATTTAAGTTAGTCTCAACATAAAGTTAAGATTATAGCAAACACATTCAAGAAGTTGAGATATATTAGCCAAATGTAATGGCCATGCATATAGAAATGACAGGTGGAACGGTTTCATGAAAAGCTAGATTGCTAAAGAGCAAGAGAAAATTAAAGGGTCAAAAGTAGAACCTTAAGAAAATACGCTAGGAGAGAAGAGGATGAACCTGAGAAAGAAAAATCATCAAAGTAGGAAGAAAGGCAGGAAATGTGTAGCTTAGTGGAAGTCTTTCAAGCAGAAAATACCAACATGGTGGACAGCAATACCGTGCTCCTGAGACGTCCAGTGGGATTAACTGGCAGGTTTCAGGTGCAGTTAGAAATTAGGAAATCATTGTGATCTTAACAAAAGAGGTTATGGGGGCATCATGGAAAAGGAAAGATTTTATTTCTCCAGTGAATTAAAAGTAAGTTTAATTGTAGAAAAGAAAAACACTAGAGACTCCCACTACACAGATTTTTATCACAGAATCTACTAATACCTTTACTACCAGTTATTTTTCAATAATTCTTTTCATCTCCAGAATCTATGCTGTATACTACGTTTTTAAGCAATTTAACAGTTTTGTCTAAAGAATATTTTTTATTCAGTTAGGTCAAGCTCAAGGAGCTAAATATTAACAAGAGCTATCACAGATTTTTGATAAGTAATAAAATGTTCTGAATTTGCAGGTGATTAACACACAAATCTTAAATACATAGATTTAAAAATATAAATTTAGAACTTTGGATATCACTATGCAATTCAGTAGGTAATATTAGTGCTGAAAATACTGGGTGGTCACACTACTTTTAAATGTCATTTTAAATGTGAGTCTAAAATGAAATATCTATCAGTGCCAAGATATTTAACCAAATGGAGAATATCTATGCCTGTTCCTCTCAAGAACTTGCCTTGAGGGTTAAATGAGAATTGCCTATAGCCAGATATCCTGAAAACTTCTATAACCTATCATAACAACCTCACTGACTAAAGCACCTTATATAAATCTAAGCATCGTTTATCCCATTCTCATGCTATGACTGAGACTCCAAATTATAGTTCTATAACTAAAAGCTGTGAGCTTTCATAGTATGTGTTGTGAATGATATTTCTGCACACTCCTATATTCCAGCTTAGTTTCAGAAGGGTTTTCTGCATTCTCTTCAAGGGGAAAATGTTCGATTTCCATATCCACACTGAACTAGAAACTTGGGACTGGCAGTTGATGCCCAGTCTCTTGGAATATAGACTTGGTAGGACAATGGCCTGGGGAAATCAATTTTAAAAGAGCATTGGAAGAGATTTAAGAATAAGTGTGAATAAAAAATATATATGTAGACCAGCAAGTATTGTTTTTTAATTTTATAGTTTTTTGTTCTGAAGCTGCCTTTGCTGACTGTTCAATAAAATAAAATACTGTGTCATTTTGGGTTACCTGAGGAGAATGGGATAAGGAGAATTAGAAAAAACTTCAGCAGACATACAATTATCACATATGCTCAGTATAAAAGGCAGTGTGCTGAAGAAATCAGATCCAGGGAGTGAAACAGGACTATGTTGAGATCCAGAAGCTGTAAGATCATTGCTCCATGAGACAGAATGAGCCAGGCTGGAGAATTTATGAGAGTCAAATGTTGCTTCTAATAAGTAGCGATATATCAATATGACATTGCATAGTTTATAGTTTTAAAAATAAACCTAATCTCCAGTTTGCCCTACTCTTTTGGAAATAGCATCATTTTACTCATGGCACAACAAAATTATACTGTTTTCCTAGTGTAAGAAAACATAACTTAAATACCTCACAAAATAACATACTCCCCCCCCCCCCCATCCCTGTTCTTTGAAAGCAGCATTCAAGTTCTGAATCTACTTCTGAACATCTGCATGTCACACCTTCTGTGCAGGGTACATGTATGTACTTGGTAACAAAGTCCGTTGAGGAAGAAATGGCTATCTCTCCTGCATCTGTGATATGGCCTGTGCTTTACTGGGGTTATATTTAATTCTTGCAACAGTCTTGTGATGCAAGAATTATTAGATTCCTTCCTTCCTTCCTTCTTCTCTCTTTCTTTTTTCTTTTTCCTTTCCTTTCCTTTTCTTTTTTTTCTTCTTTTCTTTTCTTTCCTCCAGGTTTGAACTCACAACCCTGAGATAAAGACCCAAGTTGAGGTCAAGAGTCAGATGTTTAACCAACTGAGCCACCCAGGTGCACCTAGACTATTTTTATATATAAGAGGAAATTCAGAGATGTTAAATGAGTTGCCCAAGGTTAAGAAACCAAAAAATAATTTTTTTAGGATTTGGATACTAATATTTTTCTTGATTTTGGAGGAATTATTTCAATAGTCACAGCTTTATTTATTCATATTTGTATAATCCTCTGAAGGACACAGGCTTTTTTGTTTGTTTGTTTTTCTCTGTATTTCTCCTTGCTATAAAAAAGGTGATAAAGAAAATTTCCCAGGAGCCTTTCTTTCTGGCATTCATTCTCTAATGCATTTTGACCCTCACGTCCCTGGGACTTAACTATTTCAGAATTCTGGGCCTTGGCTCCTTCACAAAAAATAGAAGTATTATTTGATATTTATGTATCACTTTGTTATTAAAACAGAATTTGCATTTGTTTTAAACAAAACATTTAGCAAGGTTTGATCCCAGAGAGGTTGAGTGGGTTTTATAAATCATATAGAAAACTAGGAGAAAACATTGGAATATAATTCTTGTCCTCTAGAATCACTCAGTTGACATTATTGTCTACTTCACAGGATGAACAAAAAATGGTGGATCTATATGTTAATTATTTCTTCTTAGTATAATATTTTTATAATATTTTCAAATATTTAATAGTCAAATTTTTGCTTAA
Organism: Mustela erminea; assembly: GCF_009829155.1. Lineage (NCBI taxonomy): Eukaryota > Metazoa > Chordata > Mammalia > Carnivora > Mustelidae > Mustela > Mustela erminea. The sequence continues at coordinate 33,295,996 of NC_045627.1, read as the reverse complement.
AAATAAAAGGATTCTTTCTATGGATAAGTAGATGGGTACAAAACCATATATTTAGGATATTATAGCACTCTTGTGTTCCTTGAAACATATGTAAATGATGCTAGAAAGAACAATTTGTCTAAAAAATATTGAATTCTTTTAAGCTACATATTTTCTTTTTTTTTTTTCCATGCCAAATGTGTTTATTTAGGAAAAGGCATCTACACACTAATAAATAAGCAATAATTGATTAAGAAAAACAACATGGAGACTAGAATCTCTGAGTCAAATTTTTTGAAAGTATTACAAGAAAGCAAAGAAATGAAACAGCTTCAAAATATTCATAATCCTATAAATACAAAAGCAACAAAGATATTTTCTAGTATGTAAGATTCTTTTACATCTTTTAACAGACATAAGAATTCTTAGTCTTGTCTTTTCAAAAATGGAGGAAGAAAACAAAAGATAGAAATTGCTACCTAATCTTTTACATGGTAGACCGATTTCATTATTCTAATCTGTTCCAATCTATACAGGCAACATCGCTCCATTATATGATGAATTCTGATAATTTTTTTCTTAAGTTCTCAAGAGGAAGGATGAATCCTCATGTTCAAAGAATTCAATAAAGAAAGACACTCTGGTGGAAGTATGATTAGGTGTGAGAGCAACAAAATGAAAAAAAGGAACTCAGAAAGCAAAGAGAGAAGAGAGAATATTAAGTAACTCTATCAAGTAATTTTTTTTTAAAGATTTTATTATTTATTTGACAGACAGAGATCACAAGTAGGCAGAGGCAGAGAAAGAGAGAGGAGGAAGCAGGCTCCCTGTTGAGCAGAGAGCCCCATGCGGGGCTCGATCCCAGAACCCTGGGCTCATGACCTGAGCTGAAGGCAGAGGCTTTAACCCACTGAGCCACCCAGGTGCCCCAACTATCAAGTAATATTTTGATACTAATTTAATGTAACAGCCCTTAATTAATGATGTATAGAATCCACATATCCTTATTTTCTTAAAAAATACTCATATATTAAAAATACCTTGCATAGGATCCACAGCAATATACTTATTTTTAAGGAATTTATTGTCACAAAACAAAACAAAACATACTCTTCAGAACACTGGATCTTTTACCAGATAATAAACTTACATAATTTCATGTACTTATCTTTAGTTATCTACTACAGTTGAATCTGGAGTAAATTTAAGATTTAATATTGATAATTATCTTAGCTTTGGTGTTTGTAAAATTTGCTGCTTTTTTTTTTTCCATTTTGTTATCATTACTTATTTCTGTATCCATACTGACTTTATATGTATGCCTGTTATGTAGGGTCATTTCAAATTATTTTTTTTTACTCTGGCAAATGAGTGATTGAATAATATTTCCCAAAGGCTTTAGCTCCATTCCTAGGTGACATAGGCAAAGATTGTAGACCTATTTTCCCTCACCTATAAATGCTGTTGAATATTTTTGGTGGTTATGATGAAGATTTTTAAATTATGCTGATAGAAAGAGGAAGCCAGAGAAGTTACTTTAATAGGCATAAATCTGGAAGAAACTGTGGCAAATTGGAAAATGGTGCTTTAAGGCCTTCACACTTATTTTAATAATACTGTGAGGTTACCCCTTCTCACTAGGGAAAAAAAAAAAAAAAAAAGAAGGAAATGAAAACCACCTGTAGCTAGTTTTTAGTAGAATATTTTATTTCTATTTAGAATTCTTTTTCTCTCCCTGCTCAACAACTCTCATTGTCTGCCAAAAGTATCATTTCATTTGCCAAGCAATATATATATATTTTAGATTTATTTATTTTTTGGTGGGATAAAGAGAGGTGGGATAGAGGGAGCCAGAGAGAACCTCAAGCAGATACCCTGCTGAGTGTGAACCCTACCAGGGGTTTAATCTCACCACCCTGAGATCTGACCTAAACTGAAATGCAGGGTTAGACTCTTAACCAACTGAGATACTCAGGTGCTCCTTGCAAGCAGTATTGTGTAGAAAGAGATATTTTATGGATAATATAATAGTGAGGTGAACCATTTTAAGAAAAGAGGCTTTGGTCTCTAGAGAGCTTTGATACCAATCTGAGAGTAGGGGCCCTCAATTTGAAAAGCAGATTGTAATGCAAGGCCTCCCAGGGGAACTGAGTCAAAAATCTAAGGGACTTATCACAGCTTGTGAGTACAAAACTGCCTGTCAGCATTCCAGGAAGAATTCATGGTTGTGCTCTTAAGCAAATACATCTATGACCTGGGAGGAAAGTGCCTATTAGCCAAGCTTTGCTGATAAGTTAATAAAGAGATGACAGCCCTCTTCCTAGTGAAACCCTTATTTCTCTGTGCTCAGTACACTGTCAAATGCCAAAACATAATTATTATGATTTTCATTTTTGTAAGATTTTTTAAAATAAATCATGAAATGCAGAGACAAATACTTGAAAGCCATTATGAACAAAAGTATGACTGAGGTGAGATCACATGTTGTAGTTGTTGGTAGGCTTTCTAAATAAGAGTTTCCATAAATAAATAGTTACCAGAAAGATCTCATCAGGAGGCAGGGGTTTTAACTTCATTGTATGTAGGTCCCTGGGTACTGGTTTTGGGGGAGAGTTACACTATCAAACAGAAGATTCATTTAGTTCACAAATGTTTCTTGAGTACCAGCTTCTTTGATAGGCATTGAGGATACTGTAGCAAACATAATACTCAAAGTGCCTGTCCTTTTGGAGCTTTCATTGTATATGAGAGCTGGGGATAATCAATGTGAAAACAAATACATAAACGAGATATTTTTATATCTTGTTTTGTATTTTAACTTATTTTTAAATATTTTTTATATTTTAACTTATGTTAACTTATGGTTAATTATTTATGGTTACTTATGTAACTCTTACATATGCTAGACTGCTTCTAAATACTTTTTATGTATTAGCTCATTTAATCCTCATGATAAACCTAAATGACAGATACTATTTATACTGATAAACCTAAATGACAGGTACTATTTATACATTTTTAAAGATCAGGAAACTGAAGTCCATAAATAAATAACTAAATAAATAAATCCCCACAGTTCATGTAACTTGCCACTTCAGGGAGAGAAGCTGGGATGTTAAGATTCAAGACTGAGGGGCGCCTGGGTGGCTCAGTGGGTTAAGCCACTGCCTTCGGCTCAGGTCATGATCTCAGGGTCCTGGGATCGAGTCCCGCATCGGGCTCTCTGCTTGGCAGGGAGCCTGCTTCCCTCTCTCTCTCTCTCTGCCTGCCTCTCCATCTACTTGTGATTTCTCTCTGTCAAATAAATAAATAAAATCTTTAAAAAAAAAAAAAAGATTCAAGACTGAGAAGTCTGGTTTTCTAACCCCCAATGCTGCATGCTGCACTTTGAGGAAAATCAGAGAAGTTATGAGATAGGAAGGGATTAGGGACAAAAAAAATACCTTTTGCAGAGGTGACATTTGATAGTTTTATAGCAAGAGGGAGTTATGTAAAATCCTGGAGGAAGAGCTTTCCAGGAGGAAGAAACAAGTACAAAAGCCTGCAGATGTGAATGAACTCTACCTGTTTTGAGTGAAGAGGTGTAGGGTTGGGGGAGGAGAGGTCAGGGACTAGACCATGTAGGGCCAAGCTATGGAAGTAATGCAGTACTGTTGTAGGAATTTGATTAGATTAGTGGCTGATGTAGGGCACATGGATTACAGGGAAACAAGAGTGGAAGAAGTCACAAATTAGGAGGTTGTTACAGTTATCTAAGAAAGAATGATAATGACTCAACCTATGGTGGTGATTGTAGGGATAGCAAAACTTAAAACATTAAAAATGTTTTGGAAATCATGGTCATAGGGTTTACTGGATGCCGTAGGTGAGAAAAGAACACAATCAAGGGATAGGTTTGGGGAGCTAAGGTTTAAATATCAAAGTGAGCTGTGGTGCCTTTACTGAACTGGGAAAGATTTGCTGAGATGTCATAGCAGGGGGGTGAGTTCTATTTAAGCAATATTAAGTATAAGAAAAATATAAATATCAGGTGGAGAAGAAATATCCAATGTGAAGTTCAGAGAGGAGGTTTAGACAGGAGAAGTGGGAACTGTCAACATAAATGATGTTTAAAGTCAGTGGATGGGATGATGTATCGTAGAAGGAGAATTCAACCCTCAGAAGAGGAAAGCTATAAAGAATCATCAGCTAATGGCTAATGGCTCCATTCAGCTAATGGCAGACAAGGAGAAACCCATGAAAAGCAACTGAGAAAAAATCTCCAGAGGAGCAAGAAGAAAACCAGTATACTGTGGGAGAGTGGAAAAGTAGAGAATTGGTGTTTCAAGAAGTAAGTGTTTAACCTACATCAGTTGCTGCTTGAGATTCAAGTGGGAAGATGAATACCAAAACCCATTCTTTGGATTTTGGCCATATGTAATAGACAAAATTTGATTAAATAAGACTTTAGTAATTAGAGTTTATGTATGTTAATTAAATTTCTGAATAAGGTGGCTCAAGGAACCCTGAAAACTGTGATTCTCATAGTGTGGTCCTCAGACCATCAGTGTCAAGTACCACGTGGAAACTTACTAGAAATGAAAATATTTAGGTCCCACCTTAGACCTACTAAGTTAGAAACCCTGGTAACTGTGGCCCATCTGTGTAGTGACATGTCTTTCAGATGATTTGATGCATGTTACAGATGGACCTGGGACCTACGGCAGGGTCTGGAGAGTTGATTATGTGTATCTCTTACCAGCTGCATGTACCGGTAGCTTGAAATTAGCCATGGTGGGAGTATATATTACAGAGAAATCAGAACCCCCCCCCATGCTACAAATCAGGGTCCATCCCCTCCCAGCCTTTACTGGTTTATTATCACTACTGATAAATTCAGTAGGTCTAGGGTAGAGCCTATGAATTTCTTTTTTTTTTTTTTTTTTAAAGATTTATTTTTTATTTTAGAGAAAGTGAAAGAGAGAGAGCGCGTGGGAGGAGGGTCAGAGACAGAATCTTGAGCTTGGATTCCAATGTGGGGTTCAATCCTATGACCCATAAGATCACAATCTGAGTGGAAACCAAAGGGTTGGAAGCCCAACCAACTGAACCTCCAGGCATCCTGTGAATTTTTTTTTTTTTTTTAACAACTTCTCAGTTGGTGCTGATGCCATTGGTTTGGGGACCGTACTTTGAGAGTTAACAGAACTAAATTTGTTTGCTTCTGTCATAATTCTCAAATGTTCTCCCCTTTCCCTTACATACTTTTTAAGTGTACTTCAAAATTCTCTTTAAATTTATCTTTATCGGGGCTCCTGGGTGGCTCAGTGGGTTAAAGCCTCTGCCTTCGGCTCAGGTCATGATCCCAGGGTCCTGGGATCGAGCCTCACATTGGGCTCTCTGCTTTGTGGGGAACCTGCTTCCTCCTCTCTTTCTGCCTGCCTCTCTGTTTACTTGTGATCTCTGTCAAATAAATTAATTAATTTTTAAAAAAATTAAATTTATCTTTATCTCCTCTAAGCAGTGAATTTTTAAGTCCTGATGTCCATTCTATTATCATTGCCATTACTTTAATCTAGATGTTCATTCCTTCTGGCCTCCATTATTGTCATAACTTCTCCCTTGACAGTCTTCTTTTATGTATCTAATAATTACCTTGTCAAGACTATGGTTTTTCCCTCTTCTCTCTTCCTAACTCAGGCATAATGTTATCCAATGGCTGCTATATCAATTCCAGTTTCCCTTACATGTTTTAAACCCATCCCCTAATTACCAGGTACTTACCTCCCTCACAATATGTATCCATCTCTTCATCTTTTGAATCCACATTTTCTGTTCCTATGACTAGGCTTTTGTTCATAACCCTGTGGAGACCTAACTTGCATCTATTTCATTCCATCCCTCTTGATCGTCCATATTCACTCTATCCCACACATTCTAACTCAATGGTATATTTTATCAATATGTATTTGACAAGGTCTCTATCTGTGTCCCAGACAGAAAAATGGAGACTGAATGTTAGTGTAATTAGGGAAAATTGCAGCAGGTTAACACAAAGGGCTTTAGTTAGATCAATTTTATCCTGAAGGAAGTTCTGTACTTGTTTATTGCCTTTTGAAATAATTATTTTAAAGAAAGGAAAAGATCTAACATTTATTGAACATCTATTTTCTAAATGCTATAATAAAAATTTTCCTTACATTATATTATTTGTATTCTCACAGAAGCTCTGTGAAGAGGTTTGATTGTATGGGTTCCTTGAAAACCCCAGAAATCTGATTTATTAAATCTGTGGTTAACATAAATCTGGGAGAAAAGGCTTATGTTATGAATGATCGAGTCATGAGTCACCATATCTTAGCAAGCTAGAAGAATGAGTCAGAAATCAACAAGACATATTTAACAGCAATGATTAAAAAATCTATATTCGAATTAAATAGATCCTTCATATTTATAAGTTCTTGCAGAATTTACTTGACTGCAGTTAATAGGAGAGGTCAAATAAAACTCCCTAAAGCTCAATGAGAGCTGATATGGTGATAAAGGTACAAATAAAACTAACATACTGTTATTTTGCATTGTAGAAATATAACATCCAGATGAAGGACAAGAATTTTCCCTGTGTATTCTCACTAGCCAGTACTTATTTGGAGTATTGTGTCATTTTTTGGATATTATATTAAGAGGATTTTGACAAATTATACAGCATCAAATGGTAAATACCAGGATGGTATCTTTATCATAGTTGACAGGATAAGAACAGAATATTGAGTGGTAATATTATTACTCGCATTGAAATCCTGCCACATGGAAGGACTGGAGCAGCTGGAAGCTGAAGATAGGGGAATGGATGGAAATTAGAAAGGGGTATATTTCAGTTCAGTGTAAAGAGAAACTTTGCTAGAGCCAGAACAGTTCAACAGTGGGGTGGGCACCCTCAAGAAATAAGCAAGTTATCATTGAACATAATCAAGGAAAGTATTTTTCATCTTTAAAGATTCTGGGCTTTTATTATCTTTCATTTGTCTTCAGGCTGCTCTTATCCAAAATGATCTCTCCTCCTTCTGATATGTGATTGCCCTGGTAGACCATATTTAATAATTAAAACAATTATTATTCTGTCTAAATGCTTTGATATTATTCTCCAACATCCCTCTTTCTATAGAAAGTCCCCAGTTGGGGGGGGGGGTTATGTTTTATATCCCACTCAGTACTGTTCTGAACAAATAACTGGGTTTTGATAAACATTTCTTGACCAATTGGTAATTTTCCAACCTGCTGAGACTGCTGTCTTTTGCAAGGGTGATTATAAACATCTCTAGGAGACAACTTAAGTACTTAAAATGATATAGATGAAATTCTGTTCTCTCCTATCTGAGCAGCAGTCATATTGTGGAAACCACTGTCAGCAAAATGGGGCAAAACTCTTGTTTTGATTTTCTTACTAAGAAAAGAGAGGAATGCCTGGGTAGCTCCATAGGTTAAGGGTCTGCTTTTGGTTCAAGTCATGATCCCAGGGTCCTGCATCAGGATCCTTGCTCAGTGGGGACCCTGCTTCTCCCTCTACCTGCCCTTCCCCCTGCCTTGTGCACTCTCTCTCTGATGAATAAACAAATAAAATATTTTTTAAAGAAAAAATAGAAAAATAATTCTCATTTAAAATCACTCCCATTCAGTTATGAGCTGTATTAAATTGTACTGTGCATGCAGAACTAAGTCTTGTGTTTCTAGCTTACATAACACAACTTAAGTGCTTCAAATATATTACCAATGTCATCTCTTTTCATATCTGTACATATATAAACCATTTTTCTACCTTTCTATGTTAATCAGGTCCATCAATTAATGATATATTTTTATGACTTTTATAATTACTATTCCTTAATACTGTTTTTTTCTCCCTTGTTAGAAGGAAAACCTATACCTAATTTTAGCATTATCTCCATATGTTACATGACCCTGTTAAAAAAATAAATGCTGTAACAATTTTTTGTTAAAGATTTTATTTATTTATTTGACAGAGAGGAAACACAAGCAGGGGAAGTGGGAGAGGGAGAAGCAGGCTTACAACTGAGCAGGGAACCCAATGCAGGGCTTGATCTCAGGACCCTGGGATCATGACCTGAGCCAAAGGCAAATGCCTAGCTGACTGAGACACCCAGGTGCCCCTATAGTAGCAATTTTAATACATGAAACTGGATGCACTGAATCAAATATGACTCACTTTCTGATTTGTTTTCCTCATTTCTATACATTTTGCTTATTCACTGTTTTGCTTTGTTTTTGTTTTGTTTTATTTTGTTTTAAAATAATGATAATCAGTAGTTTTGCATCTGGATAGATGGATATGGCTTTAGACATACACTTAATAAATGGTAGAATAATCTAGATTTCTTTTTTTTTTCTCAAAATGAGATATGTAACATATCTTTTGTTGATATCTAGCTGTCTTGCATTACGTATTTCATGTATGTCAAAATGTATGTCAAAAGTAGAAAGAGCAGTGGGGCTTCCAGTACGGAAATGGGCATTTTAGTCTTCTACACTAATTAACTATGTGGCTTTAAGCAAGTCACATGAACCTTAAACTCTTGGGTTCTCTAATTCTTCCTTTGTATGGGGTGAATTTGAACTAAATATCTAAGATCCCCTCAAGGTCTTACATTCTATATTTTCAGGAAGTGTTTAAAATATTAAAAATTCATACCGTATAACATTGTAAACACATAAATATCTTTATTTGAATGTAATTTGACTGATTCTTGAATCATAGTTCACAACCTTAAATATTATTTAAATATATTTTATAACTACTCAATATTGTTTTCTTCAAAATTACTGTACCTCTCAGTATTTTTTGCGTACCTTAAGAAGTAGGTAATTCATTTGGTTCTGCTTTTGTGTTAAAAAGAGAGAGAAGGTGGGGAGAAAGTTAGGGAAACATTTATGGAAATTACAAAAGCAATTCATGTATTATAACACACTAAACCCACTTGCTTCATTCCCAATGAAACATGTGAGATGGTTCCTCTTTTAATCTGATTAAGACTATTTTTCCTCCAAATGTTCTCATCTAAATACAAAAACAATGGAAACAAATGATGAGTCAAAGTATGTTAAGCCATCTGTTTTAGAATAGATTAAACAGCTGCCATTATTTCTGTTAATATTAACACATCTTAATTTGTATACTATTTCTTAATTAAAAGTGCATATCTACTCTTGAAAATAGTAAAAAGGAATCTCTGCTTTCATCATTGAGTGATTAAATCCAGTTACAAAGTATGCTAGTTTCCTACCCTAGGGAGAAGTCTCTGCTAATGTTAGTTTACAATAATATATGGAACCACCATTGGGTATTTATTCTAAAACAGAAAATGTTGATGTAGAAAGTATTTTGAGTTTTCTCCCACATCCTTTCCACCCCTTTCCTCACTTCCATTGGGAGGTGGGGCTACTAAATGACTCAAACCACATGCTATTGAGCATATGATGTATATTGACATTTTCAAAGTAAAATAGAAGAATGTTATTAGGTAGCCAAGGGAATTCCCTGCCCTCTCCTCTTTCCCTTCCCTCCCCCATCCCCTCTCTACCTTCCTTCCCTCCCCTCCTTCTTTTCCTTCCTCCCTTCCCCTCTGTCTCTGAATGTGATGTGATCTATGATACTTAATAAACCTAAGAACTACCAACAGCCTCCCTAAAACCATAGAGAAAACCAACTTAGATACAAAGCAAAATTCCAAAAACACAGTGGAAATCAGGGCAAAAACAAAACAAAACAAACAAACAAAAAAACAAAACTTCAGTGACATTGTTGAAATGCCTGATCAGTCTTCACTTGAAATCCACTCACAACTAGAATCATTTCAGTTACATGTGCTATATGACCTAAGAACTTTATTTAGTTGTTAATCCATTTGACTTGAATTTCTACTTGCAACCAAAAGCAACTTAATTGATACAATTTACTTCACACAAAGGTATTTTTTTTACTGAACTCCCACCTTAATCCTTGTAACTAAGTAAGTACATTTGTAACATAGTTTTGCCTTGTTTATCCTTAAAAGTAAAGCTCCAGTTTTGTGCCATGGATTATCCAAGATTCATACCCATACTATTTGATACTCAAGAACTTTCTCTTCTTTTTCCCCATCCCAAAATGCTCATATTCTTCCCCTTTTGGGATGTCTGATTTGTGGATTATGAATGGACTAATAGGTTAATAAGATAAATGAAAAAGATCAATATGCTAACTGAATAATCTTTAAATGCATACTCAATATCAGCCTGCCCCCGATTAATGCAATAGGGAAGCATGCTAAGTTGCAGATGCTTGAGAGTTACATTAGCAAGACGAATCTGGCCTATGGATTTTGCTAGTTAGCTTAAAAGAAGAGTTTCTCTCAGTCTCTGTCTTTTTATTCATCCATATGGAAAAAATTTGTTGAAATCATTCTGTATATGATGATATGCTTGGGAATGATGCCACAAATTCAAGGTCTCTGCACTCAAGAAACCTATAGTTTATTAGAGAAGACTTATAATAAGTCGATATATAACATAGATGAAGACCCAGAGTGCAGTAGACAGAAGAAAAGAGGCAAAGTATAACCCAGACAAGGTTTATGGGAAGACTGCTATTATTAGGACTCTTCACATGGCTCCCAACACATGTTTGCTGAATGAAACAATGAAAACTAGAGGGAAAATGTAGTTCACATATAGGAACTAATTACAGGCTCCATGTGCTAAGAAAGAAATTCATAAAAAAGCCCTGATTTTGAAGGTTTCTCTTTTCCATTACTTTAATTTTTTCCCTGATAACAGATCAGAATAAAACTTAAAATCTGCTAATGTTTACTGACCAAGTACTGTCAGAGCCTATAGTGGTATCTTCATTGATAATCAAGAAGTTGTAGAATAGAAATTGAAGTAATTCATCAGAATCATCCAGCTAAAGTAGCTCTGTTCCAGGAAAGAGGGAGTGGATATATTTTCACTGTTTACATTCTGTGTAACTATACATTCTAAACGTTGTATATAAAGCAAATGTAAGAAGACTCTGAAAAGTGGAGAATAGAAAGTAGACTGGCTAAGGACCATGAGTCCAAAGGAATAGCATGATGATCTCTAGGTTTTCTTTTTATCTCAAATAGCATATATTCAGGGCCAAAGAAGCCAACAACCCAGAAACACCAATAGTAATAGACAGACATGAATATACAAATTGCAATAAAGAATTTTTTGTTTGTTTTTGTTTGTTTTGCCAAAGACCTAAGAAAGGGACAGCCAAACAAGGCAGAATACTTTTAGACAAAACCCAATTTACTCCAGCTTTAAAAACAAACAAACAAACAAAGTAAATGGTGGCCCTATTCCACCCACACCAACAAAGGCCAATGGGGAGCCTAGGTTTCCACAAACACCAGGCTGTTAGAAAGTATACCAACCCTTATGCCAGGGTTGTGTCAGAAAGGATTGAGAAGGGAGCTAGGATTTCCTCCCCACCTGGTATTAATGAAGTCCCCCTTACCTCTCCCCCTCACTGCCATGGTGTCAGTTGAGACCATGTGGAAAATCAGTACTTTATCTCTACCCACTAATAATGAGGTATCCCTCTTCTTCCCAGCAGGGTGTTAATAGAGAAGTACTAAAGAATCATGACTTTCACTATCATCTAACTTTAGTGAGGTATATCTCTCCCCATGGTATTAGTGGAGGCCATGTGGAAAGCAGTAACAAGACACTCCTGCCCCTCCCAGCCAGGGAGGTTTCCATGGAGGACTATATGAGAGTCAGAGCTCCCACTCTTGTTTAGCAGTAACAAGGAACCCCTCTTTGGGTATTACTGGAAACTGAGTAGGGAACCTAGACTTATATATTCAGGTAACAGTTTGTACCTGACAGTAGTGGGATAGTGGTGCCCCCTTCCCTTGCCATAGCAGTTTTAGAGAACACCAGCTAAAACAGAAATTTTGAATTTTGAATACAATCCCATCTCATAACATAGCAATAAAAATATGTAGGTTTCATTCAAAAATCACTTGTCATACCATGAACCGGGAAGATCTCAAACTGAATGAAAAACATACTCAATTAATCAGCACTGGGATGAGAGAAGATGTTACAAAGATAGAAGAATAATCACAAATACCCTTGAACAAATGAAAAAGTAGAAAGTCTAAGCAAAGAAAAGAGATAAAGAATAAATAGAAGTATCAGAACTGAAAAATACAAAAACTGAAATTAAGAAAAAAAAAAACCAGAATGAAACTTAATAGATGGGCTCAACAGCAGAATGGAGGAGACAGGGAAACGAATCAGTCAACTGAAAGATAGAACTTTCAATGAAAAATGAAATCATTCAACCTGAACAATGGGAGTAAATAGACTGAACACACACACACACTCACACACACACACACACACACACACACATGCAGATGAACTCACACAGACGCAGTCTTAGGAACATGTGAGATTGACTTTGACAAAGGATCTAACATTTGTGTCTTTGGAGCTCTAGGAAAGGAGAAAAAGGGAAGGGCTTAAAAAATCATTTGGGGGCACCTGGGTGGCACAGTCGGTTAAGCTTTTGTGTCTTGGTGGCTGAGCCGTAATCTCAGGATCCTGAGGCTCCCTGCTCAGCACATAGTCTGCTTGAGATTTTCTCCCTTTCCCTCCCCTTTGTCCCTTACCGTTCACACTTTCTTTTTTTCAAATAAATAAAATCTCTCTCTATCTTTTTTTTAAAAGATTTTATTTATTTATTTAACAGACACAGATCACAAGTAGGCAGAGAGGCAGGCAGAGAGAGGGGGAAGCAGGCTCCCTGCTGAGCAGAGAGCCCGATGCAGGGCTCAATCCAAGGACTCTAGAATCATGACCTGAGCTGAAGGCAGAGGCTTAATCCACTGAGACACCCAGGTGCCCCCAAATAAATAAAATCTTTAAAAAAAATAATTTAAAGAAACACTAAAAGAACTCCTCAAGCTCAATAGACACAAAACAGATAATCACATAAAAAATGTGATCACATCAGAAAATGGGCAGAAGACATGAACAGACACTTCTCCAAAGAAGATATACAAATGGCTAATAGACACATGAAAAAATGTTCATCATCATTGGCCATTAGTGAGATTCAAATCAAAAACCACATTGAGCTACCACCTTCTCTCCAACACCAGTCAGAATGGCCAAAATTAATAATATAGTAAACAACAAATGTTGGAGAGAATGTGGAGAAAGGGGAACCCTCTTACAATGTTGGTGGGAATGCAAGTTGGTGCAGCCACTTTGGAAAACAGCGTGGAGATTCCTTAAGAAATTAAAAATAGAGCTTAAATCATATGGTTTCACTTACTTGCGGAGCGTAAGGAATAATACAGAGGACACTGGGAGATGGAGAGAAGTGAGATGGGGGAAATCAGAGGGGGAGACAAACCAGGAGAGACTGTGGACTCTGAGAAACAAACTTGAGGGATTTAGCGGTGGGCGGGGGGCGGGTTGGGTGAGCATGGTGGTGGGTATTGTGGAGGGCATGTATTGCATGGATCACTGGGTGTGGTGCATAAACAATGAATGCTGGAACACTAAAAAATAAAATAAAATAAAATAAAATAAAATAAAATAAAATAGGGGTGCCTGGGTGGCTCAGTGGATTAAGCCTCTACCTTTGGCTCAGGTCATGATCTCAAGATCCTGGGATAGAGCCCCACTTCGTGCTCTCTGCTCAGCAGTGAGCCTGCTTCTCCCTCTCTCTCTGCCTGCTGCTCTGCCTACTTGTGATCTCTCTCTCTCTGTGTCAAATAAATAAATAAAATCTTTAAAAAAAATAAATTAATTAAATTAAATAAAATGAAGGGGAAAAAAAAAACCACTAAATGAAAACTTCCCAAATTTGGCCAAAGCCCCACAAACTTACAAATACAAGAAACTAGTAAAACCTTGAACATTACAAGCTCAGAGAACCCACACCAAATCACATTATAGTCCAAACTTCTGAAAACTAAAGACAAAGAAAAAAAAAATAATAAAGCAGACAGAGAGAAACATCACATTACAGACAGAGGAAAAACAGTTCAAATGACACTGGATTTCTCACCACAAACCACGAAGGCCTGCAGAAAATGATGCAACATTTTTTAAGCTCTGAAAGAAAAGAACTGCTGACTCAGTACCCTACATCCAGCAAAAATATTCTTCAAGAATAAAGGGGAAATTAAGGCATTCTAGGTTGAAGAAAAACTAAAAGAATTTTTGCCAGCCAATCTGTACTAAAAGATTAACTATCTTGGTCATTGGGAATTTGACTAAGAAATAACTTATTAAATCCGTTGTGATAATATAGGGGGAAAAATAAATGTTTTTCTGGTAAACAAAGTGAAATAATTTCCGACAAGATGTTTTATTTTGTTCTTGCCTTTCTCTCTCTCTTTCTCTCTCCCCCTGAGTGGCTTTTCCAGACTCTAACAATCTATAGTGTATGTGTGCAATATAAACAGGAATATTTTAAAACCTTAACTTCCATCTTGCATTGACTTTTAGTGTCTGACCAGACTTCATCTTGATGTTGGCAGTCTCACCCAGAGATTCCCCCAAGCACTAGGCGAGGGTTCTCAAAATGAAGTCCACAGCCCATTCACATCAGAATGAATTGAATTGTTTGTGAAATGCCGATCCCTATGCATCACCCCAGGTTTCTTGGGTCAGAATAAGGTAGCACTAAAACTGTAGTGTCAGCAAGCTCCCAGGTGATTTTTGTCCACACTGAAGATCAAGAACCACAGTACTCCATTACACAGGGGATCTTTACCAACGCAACCATTTGTGGGCAAACTAGGCCTGGTTTGTCTCATCAATATGCACACTGTTTTGTCCTTGGCTTGCAAGTAGCATTCTCTGTGAGCCCATTTCCTCATTGAAAACAGAAGTGATTCTTACCAGCTGAACTCAACGGTTTGTTAAGAGAACTTTGTGGAGGGGAGGCAGAATGTAATAGTGGGGAAGCACAGACTTTGGAGTTCATAGAGAACTGGTATAAATTCTGCTTCTGCCTCTTGCCAGCTGTCAGGTTTGGGGCAAGTTATTTTACAGAATGAGGATAATATAATACTACCTGGACCAGCATTGTGAAGATTTATTCAGAGGAGTCAGGCAAATGGTGAGTGCTCAGAAAATTGCAACCATTATTATTTTTGCTTTTGGGAAAGAAGTTTGCACAGTGTTGAGGATATAGGAATTTTTGCCCATTATTATTAATAATGTTTAAATCTTTTGACAGAACTCTCAGCTGTGCAGCCATAAAGTAGATTTCAGAGGTACATAGACCTGGGATGAATGCCTACCCTAGTATTTCTTACCTGCGTAAGAAACATGGCTTTGGCAAAAGTTGCTTAATTTTTCCGAGCCTCGTGTTTTCATAAAGAAAGGGGTAGTGATATTTACCTCATGGGATTGTTGTAGGACTCTATAAGAGTTTAGTTCGTCTTTTCTCTTCCCTTCCTAACTTCTCTCTCCCCAGGGGAAGGGGAGGCAGGCTAACACTTTACTTTGATTTATAATCAGATTATAATGATGATATTAATAATAATGATGATATTCATTTGTAATTCATTTGTGAAAATTGTGATTGCAGCTTTCAAATTATTGATCTAGCCAGAGGACTCCAATGTTCTTGACTTAAATCAGGACTGTGATTATTTGTTCTGTAAACCAGTTTTCTAGGTTCTTGAATTGACAGTTAAATACATAGTCAAGTGCTTTTCTGGGTCAACATTTAAAGAATGGATGTGGTTAATTTTAGACTTTAATTGGGTTTAGAATTTCCTAAGCTTGGACTATTGCATGGGCATCCTTGAGCCATAAGCTGCATCTCTGCTTTTAGAGGAAAAGTAGTAACAAATAACTTGCATTTGCAGAAAATTCAAAGTAATTGTTGAAAATGATATTTGTCAAGTGTCTAATACCTTGTCTAACACTCATGATTTTATTGCCTGAAACAATAACATCCTAGGAGGAAAATCAACTTGGTTTAGAGAGTTTTTCAACTTGTTCTCTTTAGATAAGTCAAATATTAATTTTGGATAATAGATCTGTGATTTACACTTCATAAACTGAAAAGATATCCAGATGCAGGAAGCAACATGTTGTAGTTACACTTTATTTTTTCTGTTCTCATTCCTTTTTATTATTATTATTTAAAATTTTTACTTATTTAACTGGTAGTTCTGACCCCATTTCCCTCTAGTATTTCGTTGGGCTATTCTTTATAAAAACATAATAACAAAAATTTTACTCTTATTCAATGTCTTTCCTGGATTTTTCAATGATCATTGACAATAAAAGTAGTGGTTACATTTTTTAGTTTCCTCTTAACTGCATAACTCATTGTATTGTTTATCCTTTTCTTTTTTACTTTCTCCTACCCTGCCCAACTGCACCCTGGATTATCACTGTACTCTGAGAACATTTCTGAGTTAAATTTCCCTTAGTAGGATAACAACAGGAAAGATAATTAAAATGAATATATGGATCTTAGGTTCATTTGTGCTCAACTACCTACACAATCTTGAAAACAGGCATGATAGTCTTCTATTTAAAGAGCGATAGAAAAATCTTGATAACTTCCCTAAAATGTCATTAATTTCTATTTTGTTTTGAGAGTATATGAAGGGTGCCTGGGTGGCTCAGTGGGTTAAAGCCTCAGGTCATGATCCCAGGGTCCTGAGATCGAGCCCTCCATCGGGCTCTCAGCTCAGCGGGGAGCCTGCTTCTTCCTCTCTCTCTCTGCGTGCCTCTCTGCCTACTTGTGATCTCTGTCTGTCAAATAAATAAATAAGTAAATCTTAAAAAAAAAGTATATGAAGAATTATACTATTTATTAATGGAAAGCGCACAGTTATTGTAGTTCCCCAAAGAACAATTTTATCCTACAGATAATACTGATGGTGATCCAGTGCCCAAGGTCATCCAAAAAGGTGCAACTGGCATTGAAATTAATGGTTTTTCTTATTGCTTAAAAAAAAAAAGCTTGCATTATATAGAATGTAATTGATGCCTAATCCATTTTAAGTACATAAAATTCTAAAATATTAAATGACTAAACTATTTTTGAGAGCAGGGGCTATTAAAATCGAAAGGATACTTTTATTTCTGCTAATATTCATCTTGCTGAAAATTGTAGATTCTGGAGAGGTAAAAATGAATAGGCAATTCAGTAGAATGAGCCATAAAGAAGAATATCTCATATGTATTTGTTATGCAATGATTTTGTTGAACTTCAGTAAAATTTTGTGAAGCACTTTGTGTGAAATACTTACAATTTTTCCTATAATCCTGGAGTGTTACAGTTATTAATTTTAAATAGAAAGCATTGTCTCTTTTCTCATTAATGGAGGGAGACAGATGCTTTACCTGAAGCTATGGGCTGCAAACAACCCTAGTCGTCAATCACTTCATTTACATTATGTTGGGATTGTGCTTTTGGCCTTTGCTTATTCAGAAATAATGCATATCATCAGAATTTCTTACTGTGATTGCATTTTTAGTTGATGTACTCTGCTAGATCTAACACTAGAGCACAATTACACAGAACATCAGTGGATTCTCTAAGTTCTGAGAAAAATACATCACATTCCTAGCTAAGAGGTTTATCTTTCATGTGAATCTGAACTATAGAAAATACTTCCCTTTTTTCTTTAACTATTGTAGGACATAAGCCATTTCTCTTATATACATTGGTCCTATTATTCTATATAAGGATGTGATATCAGTCCAGTGCATCTGGACTGATCACAGATCAGAATCCCATCATTCCATTTCTCATTAGAGGAAATGCATAGGAAACTGTACAGTTTGGACTCCAAATATCCGGTAACCAGATGGCAAGTTAGCCTCGATGTAGTGCAAACATTGTCTGTTTGTAAGACTGATATTTGCACACACATCTTTGGCAGATGATGATAAAGCATTGCACAGAAGAAGCATGCCTCTTGAGTCACACAGAGAATGTCTTCCTCAAGTCTGTTTTCTCTCTTTGCAAAGCCTGATGGACTCTTTTAAATACACAGATATTTTGAGGAAGATTTTGGAAGTTAAATGGGGAGAGGTATATCTCCAGTCTGGGCAGTTTTCATTTTTCTTTCTCAGGTGAAGTTCAGGCTTAGAATAGCTTGCTCATCTATGCCTTGTTTGTTTGTTTTAAAGTCTGGCATAATGGATTGATAGCCATACGCAATGACACTCAAGTCCCTTGGTAAAGATGGATGTCCATATGGATAGGTAGATAATGTCTGTGTGTGTATATGCCCGTGTGTGTGTGTGTGTGTGTGTGTGTGTGTGTGTGTGTGTGTGTGTTGTGTGTGTGTGTGTGTGTGTTTGCCTAGACTCATTCATTCTAGGGCTGGGGCTTCCTCATTTATAACATGACAATGATAATAGTACTACTCTAAAGGCTTGTTATGGGATTAAACAAAATAAATCCATAAAGTTCTTATAAAATGGCCTCTCAGATAATAAGTAGTGTATAAGTGTTAACTTTCTTTTTATCTATGAGTCTACTATCTGTACCACACCTTGTATCCAAAAGACAGGATTGTCATTTTAAAGCCCTCAGTAAATATATGTTTTCCTGAACCAGGGCTACTGATGATTCAGAGGTCCATAACTGCTCAGCCATGCAACTTTGAGTAAACCAGTTTAACTCTCCTAAGCCTGTTTCCTCATCCTTGAAATGGAGCAATAATTGCTGCTCTGTTGTCCTCATGAAGTTATTAGGTAGACCAAATGAGAGGACATATATGAAAGTATGTGTTTAGTTTGAAATGCAAGGCAGATAGTTGTTAATGCCTTTGGAAATAGCTTAACTCCAAAAAGCAATGAGATGACTGATTCAGGCTTACTTCTTATGGTCATGATAAGACACTTACATGTACAATTCTATTATAGGTAGAAGATGCTAGTGTATCAGGAGGTTCCGGAGCACGTGCTTTGGTAAAATTCAAACTATGGATAAATTATTTCTGATTTTTAAAATAGTAGAAAGAGAATAAATTATCATCATCCAAGCTTTAGTAATCCTCTGAAGTAATTTTTAACACTCTCAGTTACCTGGATTATTAGCTTGCTTATGTAATGTCTTATTTGGAGCCAGATGTGTTAGGAACATATAATATACCAAAGGCTAAGAGAATCTCAACATTTGGAGAGATTTTATTTATTGGTGTATTAGGAGAATATCAGGACACTTTTTAGAGAACCCCTCACTCAAGATTGTTTTCATCTGAGGAAATTAAAAATGTATGCCCACAGAAACTTTGCTCAAGGCATTTTGTTCAGCTAGCAAACATTTGGTTCTTCTTTTATAGGATAAAGGATCTGTCTCACTAGCTCTTGTAGTTTAGAAAATATTTCTATCAGATAATACAAAAATCTTGCCAATCATTCAGGTAGATTTTAAAAATCAAATTAAGTCTTCCTGGATGGCTCAGTTGGTTAAATATCTGCCTTTGGCACAAGTCATGATCCCTAGTTCTTGGGATGGAGCCCCACACCAGTCTCCGTGCTGGGCTGGAAGCCTACTTCTCCTTCTCCCTCAGCTTGGCACCTCCCCTGCTTGTGCTCTCTCTCTCTGTCAAATAAATAAATAAAATATTAGAAAAAAATTAAATTAAGTATCCTATTCTGATGTGTGTGGCCTTTTAAAATCCATTATTTTAGAGAACCATATTAGAACGAATAGTGTCTATTGCCTTTAATTTAAGATTTTCTACAGTATCTAGGTCTCAGTAGTAATGGGGAAGTACATTGAACCCACACAGAACTAAACCTTCTAACTAAAGTATCCTTAAAAGGGTTTAATCTCAAGCCAGACTGCTTTTTTATTATTTTTTCTACCCATAATAGAGTACTGCCTTGTACTCCATTTTAGAAAGATGTATACTAAGCCTCAGAAAGGTGAGTGGCTCAAAGCTCACGGGAGGTCAAAGAGAGTCAATCAAAGGTGAGTAGATGATTTCTCCATCTTCATCTCTTGCTTCGTAGCATTGCTCTTAAAAAGAAACGCCTTTTTTGAGATTTCTACCTATATTATTTTATTAGTAATGCCTCTATTGAATCAGCTCTTTGAACTCTGTTTTATTATTGAAATGGCTTTTACACCACCCACGTCTGATATTGCTCATAATTTCTTACTGGGGTACTTTTGGACATCACAGCAGGCCTGGGTGATTCACAGTCATAAATAATTGTCAGTGTAGATAATAGCTGACTGCCCAAAGCTGATAGGTTTGAGGTCTCTAAGCAATCATGTTTAATATCCAAAAGTTCATTTTCTTGAACTCAAGAGGATGTTAGCACCTAACTGCTAAAGTTCATGCTCTGAGAATAATAGTGTCTTGCCATAATTTCCAAATAAACATATCCTTATTATTAATTAAAAATATTCTATGCATAAAACATACTATTACTGTAGTTTTTTTTCCCCAGCTAATGAGTCAGAGTACTGAGAAGATCACTTTTTTAAAATATTTCAAAGTATAAATGATGCTTATTTTACCCCATCTCCAGACTTCTATTACATTTGAGTAAATTTTTGATAAAGTCCGTCATGAAATATGATGCTATTTTTACATGGGCCATCATCAGTCATTAACCTTGGCAATTTATGTCTCAGTGAAAGAAAATAGAAGGAAGAAAAAAAATGCAAAGCAAGAGGCCGGTAAATCTGAGAAATGTACTGGATAGTCTCCATTTACTCCTTTATATCCCTTCTCTCCCATCCTGTAGACCTACGAAAGCATCGGCAGGGCTCTTCTGCCTTCTGACTTATGGCTGGACAAGGCCAATGGGAGGCACTAGTAGAAGATTGGAGAATGTGAGAAAAGTGAGGTCCGGGTTTTGTTTTCTATCTCCATCTTCATAGAGCTATAGTTTATTAAAGGCTGTGTTACTTTCCAAGGTAACAGTTCCTGCAGGTGCTTTGATATAGGTGCAGTTCTCTCTGGAATTTCAGTCACCTCTCCACCTTCTTATTCCTTCAGGTTGTAGAAATAAGAAGCAACTATTTCCTCTACTGCTAACCCTTGTGGATTCACTTCCCATGTTGATTTCCCTTGCCTCTGCCCCATGGCTATTAAATGTCCTGTCATCAGTCTCTCTCTGGTCACTATTTCTGAGTGTTCCATCTGTTCCTGTTAGTGTCTGATTGATACAGGTAGAAAAGTGCAAAAAAGAAAGCAGGGCTGTAACAACACTGTTGGCTTTAAGCTCTGGTTTTGCTGCTTCCTAGCTGTGTGACCTCAGGCAAATCTCTTATTCTTCCAGGAGTACAATTTCCTCAATTGTGCAATGACAGGCAGTTGAACCAGATTCTAAGCTCTAAAAATTCTATGTTCTGTATTCAACTCAACATATAGAAATGGCCATCCTTATGATACATCATTAATAAATTTTTCAGTCATTTTCAGAGGGGTGAGAAAAGCAACCCTAGTTGAATTGATGTCAGCACTTAGTAATATTGTCCATGAACTCAGGGAACATAATTCATACATTGAAATTGCCTTATTTGGATGTTTCTCCAGTGTTTTCTCCTTTTGCATATAAATGTTATTAAAATAAAGATATATCCCTTGTCAGCTCTGTTGAAAGGACTCTATAGACAATCAGGTTAGTCTCAGATTGGTTGTAAGTGAAGCACTCTCAGCTACCACTTCACTCAGGCACCAGTTTGGATATGAAAGATGATTTTTCAAGTCCCTGTTCCAATTCTATTTGGAAAGAATGTTTGTGAAGCATCACTTTTCTGACTAATAATCATTTGGTCTTTCACGGGACCGTATCTACAACCTGCTTTTCCTTGATTGACCCTATCTACAACCTGCTTCACCTTATTACAAGGTGAAAGGAAACAGAGAGGCAAATGAAACGAAAACCGCAATGATTACTATAGATGCAAAGTATGGATGTTTGAAGAATCTGTGTATTTTAGTGTGGCTGTTTCAGTGGATGGTGCTGCACTGTGTCGCTTACATATTCAGGGCCCAGATTGCTTGATCTGCAAAGCAAATGAAAATTTCAGGGTTGTAACCTGGAGAACTGCTGTGGTGGGACCCCATCTCTTTGAGCCAGAAACACAAATGATTAACGGATATGGATGGAAGCCAGGTCATAGAGAGAAGAGCAAAATTGAATATGTCAAGTGACAGTAACCTAAAAGAGAGATGCAGGAATACAGTATCTCAGTAAAATGCCAGGATGATGAATTTGTATAGGGTAGATACCTTTTGCATTAAGGGAAATGCTATCTTTTTTTGTTGTTTTTTTTAAGATTTTATTTATTTGCCAGAAGGAGAGACAGTGAGAGAGGGACTTCAAGCAGAGGGAGTAGGAGAGGGAGAAGCAGGTGTCCTGCCGAGCAGTAAGCCCAATGGGGAGCTTGATCCCAGGACTCTGGGATCATGACCTGAGCCAAAGGCAGACACTTAATAACTGAGCCACCCAGGTGCCCCAAGAGAAATGCTGTCTATTCACAACATCACTGCAGTTGTTTTCAGGAGCTATTCTCAAAATTCTTTTTCATTCAAGGTGTTCATTTACCCTGATGTCAGGTAATGGAGGATAGACTATTGGAGCTCTCAGTTTCTGGAGAATGTGTTAAACACATTAATGTCATCTCTTCTATGTTCCTCTATAGGACTCCAAGCTTCCTACTCTATTTGCAGGATTCCTTGTCTGTGTGCCTCATCTGCCTAAGAGTTCCCTTTATAGGATTCAACATGGCACTGAGTGACATCAAAAAATGAATCTTAGGCTTCAAAAGTTACCAAGGTTTGGTTGCCCTATCTATCATCTATCTATCTGTTTGTCATCTATCATCTCTCTAATCATCATCATCTAATGATTCAGCAGAAAGTACAGCAGAAATCTATGTTGCATTTGTGTTTAAAGTTATTTGCTAAGATCCATTTTCACTGACAGTTTCTAGAAGTGTTGCTTCAAATCACTGTTTTGGAAAGAAATTTACTTTGGTTTCTCTTTTAACCTTCTTTTGGATGATGAGTAATACTCCTACTCAAGATTCACAGGCATCTGATAACAGTTGTCTCCAGATAAAGCATGTAGGGGACTAAGAGACATGGACAGGAGGGAGATTCACTTTTTACTGTACACACTTTGTTCTGCTACATTTTTCATGCCATATATTTCTGTTTCAAAAGCATTTTCATGCAATTCCAAAATGAAATAAATACTTCCACTCAATTTATGAGAATTGCTTTTGGATTTGATTTTGACCTATTTGACTATTTAAGATATGATTTCAATTCCGTAAGCTAAGCTGCCTATGAATCTGAGTACATATTTATTATCAAAATGTTCCTGTTGAAAAGAACAAATCCCTTTCTTGAAATTTCAGTTTCATATTCATTGATAGGATCTAAGGCACTAGTAATAATGATCACTGACTCCTCCCTTGTCACTCCTGGATCAGTCACCAAATCCTAATGATTTCAGTATGTCACTCAGATCCATTTCCCTTTCTCCAAGCCCAATCACTCTTCTAGTTTGGGACCTCATTATCTTGTAGTGAGAATACTGAAACTTTGCTTAACTGGTCTTCTTGCCCCCAGGCTCTGACTCTCAACAACATTACAACAAAATTCAGTTTCCAATGCCCACAGAACAATGTTCATTAATCCTTGGCATCCTGACTCCTACCTACGGTCACACTGTTGTGATTTCTCTCAACATTTATTCATTTGACTTTTTTTTTTCTTTTCACTGTCTGATAATACATTAGATATTATGCTGGGACAATACCAGATGGAGTTCCTCTCCTCATAATGTTTACTGCCCACTGGGGGAAGGGACGTATAATCAAATCATACAAATGTTGATTCAAAAACGAAGACCAATTCTATGAGAACAAGTTGCTCAGAGCTAGGAAAGCATATACCTGAGGGACTTGACCTAGTCTTGGGGCTTAGAAAAAGTTTCTTGAGTTTATGCTGCTAAAACAGAGATCTGGAAAATGAATTGCCACCACTTCAACTGAGAGCTGATGTTACCTGCAAGAGGCAACCTACCATCCTTCAAACTGTGCAGGTTTTTCTGGGTTTTTCCCCCAGGCTTTCCCTATTTCACTTGTTGTTTGGTAAAACTCTCTGTTTAATTATCCTATCCTTTTCTTTGGCTTTACGGAGTATTCATTATTCAAGACTCAACTTCAATGTTACTTCTGAGGACAATCTTCCCTAATCTTACTTATGGCTCCCATTCTTGAATTCCATGGCTTAGAAGAATGGCTAGCTCTCACCTCTCAGCTTTCACAACATTTTATATGGTTTAGTTATTCTTGGCTTTTATCTCACCGTTACACGTACATTTGACTATATTTTTCTCTCCATCTCCCGTTGTATTATCAGAACCTAAAATGGCACTCAGAACAATGAGAAGTTAGTGTATCCACTGAATCAAGTAATATTTAACAGCACATAGAATGACTGTTTTACAGGTGCCAACATTTTCTTGGCTTTAAATTATAAATACGGATTACCTCTTTTTATAAAAATAGCATTAATACAAGAAATTCCCATTGTAAGGAAGTGAAATGTTTCAATTATTGTTTTATGACTCAATAGTTTGACACATGGGATGCATTTTTTTCCAAAGAGAAAGGGGGTAGAATATATTTGATTCGCAGATGTGTGGAGAAAAGGCAGAACTGTCCTATAGAAATAGCCAAATAGCCAAAGGTACATGGTTTCTAATGCTATTTCCAAATTTTCCTATCATTATTATTTGAACCAGTGTTTTCATTAAAGAGCAACTCAATTCTCTAACCTGAAAAAGAAATATAAGGACTTCTTTTGCTTCTTCCTTATAAGACTTGATTAAGTAACATATATAAACTACCTAACTCAAATAATACCAGTTCATTTTTACATGACAGCGCTCCTCCCTGTCCTTCCCTCTTCTCTTATGTCCATCACATTTACACTACAGGCAGCTTTGTCAGGATAGGGCCTGTGCAGGTTGGAGGATGATAGGTTCTATGCTTTCCAGGCCCCTGAAAAATCAAAAAGAGGAAACTTCATATTCATATCATGATGTCCACTCAGCTACTCACTCACTCATTCAACAAAAATTGACCTACCATTCTTTATATGCTAACTGGTAGTCAAGCAATAGAACAGTCCCTAAGGGTATCATCACTTTCCATTTCCAGAAGGGCTTGGAGTAGTTATGGGGAAGAGAAGTAGATACTGAATGAAGAGGCTCATGAGTGGAAATGGGAAAGTAGAGCTGTGCAGGCTGCAGTCCTGCTGACTCTTGGAGACACCAGGCTTTTTCCTGTAGTCTGGCCACTGTGCACCTGCTGGTTATGGGCTCTGGTTAGGAAGGACATTTCTCACTTTTTAACTCTGAACCAGTATAAACTTTGAAGCTCTTGAAGCTAAAACACAACAGACTTTTGGCAAAGTCTCTGAAGATAGAGGTGTGATTAGCTGGGCCTCTCATTATCTATGTGGATAAATGGTGTCAATTCTTCTTATGAGGGAGAGTACAAAAGAACTAGCAAAGTTATTATGTAATTAGGTCTTTACAAGATTCTTTTTTTTTTTTTTTTTCCTGGAATGCAACAATTTTTCTTTCCTCATCTTTTTAAATGAATTGCAAAATGACAGCATATTTTCAGCACAGAAAACCAAATCAGGATTTGGAATGCCTGTATTCATAGAGAAAAATAAATCTTTGATAAGAAGAATTACTTTTAATTCTTCTGTAATTTGCAAAATAAAGAAGATGTGGTTATTTAATTTGATTTGCTCTTTTGTGTTTGTAAAACTGTGCTCTAGTCTGAAACAGCTGTGCTGCCTAATGCATTTAAGGCTGATTTAGAAGGCTGGGATGTTTATTAATGATAGGGATTTGGAAGAAAAGAGTGGTAGTTATTCTATGCTGTGTTATTTAATATAATTATGAACTTTGCAATTATAAATCTTCTGTAATCTACAGAGCACAAGGGAAGGTTGAGTGTTCTGAGGTCACCTGCTGTGTTCTATTGCACTGACATTTCTATACCAGTACATAAGAAGCAAAAGCAAGTGATGATGATAAAGCCATCCTCTCTTAAAATGTGTGTATAGATCAAGCTTATGTTACCTATTTTCAAGAAAAGTTATTTTATTTTCTGAGAAATGCAGTAAAAATCCTCATTCACAAGAGTTATAAGTTAGAACTAGCATGAAACATAACTGATTATGAAAGATGAGCTTATTGAAAAAACAGTGTAGAGATATTTTTAGTGAAACACTGTAAGCTTCTTAGGAGACTAAAACACTTATTTTTTATTTGAGAATAAATTTGATAAAATAATAATTATAGCTGTTAGAATATTTTATAATCACTAAACTAAAAAAAAAGATAGCCTGAAATGATCTCTCTTTTATAAATATTCATGTAGTGAAGTTATAAAACACAAATAAGACTGAGCATCTTTGGGTGCCTGGGTGGCTCAGTTGGTTGAGCAACTGCCTTCAGCTCAGGTAATGATCCCGGACTCTGGGGATCAAGTCCCACATTGGGCTCCCAGCTCTATGGGGAGTCTGCTTCTACCTCTGACCTTCTCCCCTTTCATGCTCTCTCTCAAATAAATAAATAAAATCTTAAAAAAAAAAAAAAGACTGAGCATCTTCAGTGTTCCAACCAATGGGCAAGTCTGTTATATACCTGATATTATTTAATGTGGTCTTAAATATTGTGAAGTAATTGAGTGTAGTAAGGTAGTAATTGAGTATATTTTTGATAGTTATCCTTTAAAATATTATTCATATGTTTTTATTATGGACTGAGACAAGTAAAGGGGAAAGAGGACTTAACTATTTCTTAAGGAGGTGAGAATGTGCAGAGAAGGTTGCACTGGTTTTGGAGTTAGATCCCTGTTGGGCTATTTACGTACTTGAATGAACTACAGCCAGTTATTTAACCTATCTCAGCTCAGTTTCTTCTCTTTAAAATGAGGTTAATAATATCTGCATCATAAGGTTGTATGTAGTAAGGATTAAAAACAATGTGTATAAAAGCAATTTGCAAATTACCTTATATATAATAGCTGTGTTGAGCATTTAGCTAAAGTTCTTTTTGATCAGTGAGGATTTCAATAAAATTAACTTAGTTTCCTTCCCAACACCAATATTTTGGGAGATGCACAATGTCCTACCACCTCACTAATACGTATGTATATGTATTTTATATTATTTTAAATTAAAATGGATTTTTTTTTTTTTACAAAATTACAGGCCATATGTTTTCATGGTAATTTCTGACTCAAAATTCTGGTCTCTCTCTCTCTCTCTCTCTCTCTCTCTCTCTCTCTCTCTTTCCCCCCTCAGCTTTATTGAGATATAATTGACAAATAACACAGTGTAAGTGTAAGGTATACAATGTCCTGATTTGTTGTACATATGTATTGTGAAATACTTATGCTGAGCATTTAGCTAAAGTTCTCTTTGATCAGTGAGATTTCAATAAAATTAACTTAGTTTCCTTTCCAACACCAACATTTTGGGAGATGCCACAATGTCCTCCCACCTCACTAATATGTATGTATATATATTTTATATTATTTTAAATTAAAATGAAAATTTTTTTTTAAACAAAATTACAGGCCATATGTTTTCATGGTGATTTCTGACTCAAAATTCTGGTCTCTCTCTCTCTCTCTCTCTCTCTCTCTCTTTTTTCCCCCTCAGCTTCATTGAGATATAATTAACAAATAACACTGTATAAGTGTAAGGTATACAATGTCATGATTTATTGTACATATGTATTGTGAAATGCTTACTAAAATGAGGTGAATTTGAGTAAAAAATCAATGTCAAAGGGCTTTCCCCTATGTTTTATTGTAGGGTTTTTATACTTTCAAATTTTATGCTTCATAATCCATTTCTACTTAATTTTTGTGAGTTGTATAATCTATGGGTCCAATTTCATTCTTTTGCATGTAGATATCCACTTTTCCCAGCACCATTTATTAAAGAGACTACCTTCTTCCCATTGAGTATTCTTGGTTGATTTGTTAAATATTAGTTAACCATATATGGTTAGGTTTATTTCTGGGCTCTTTATTCTGTTATATCAGTCTGTGTCACTTTTACACCAGTACAATACTATTTTGCTTACCATAGTTTTGTAAGATAGTTTGAAATCAGGGAGCATGATACGTACAACTTTGTTCTTTCCCAAGATTGTTTTGTCTTTTGGGGGGTCTTTTGTGGTTCCATACCAATTTTAGTGTTATTTTTTTTCTATTTCTGTGAAAAATGCCATTGGAATTTTGATAGGGACTGAATTAAATCTATGGATGACTTTCAGGTTATGTTCACTGAACTCTTGTCCTGTCTTAAATTTTATCATCTCCTTCCCTTCTTTTCCCTCTGTTCATTACCATCCTATATATGGTACTTAATTCCTTATCTCTGATCTCTTCCTCCCTCCCTGAACATAACCACAAGATCTGTAACCAATCTGACTAAAGGTTTTAGGTGATATAGAACAATGCAAATCATATAGGAATATATGGAATATAGGGTAATACAAACAACTAAGAATTGGATGTGAAAAATACCTTTTATCATAAATCTTACAGCCACTGCAACACTGAAAATTTCTCAGAAGTCTGCTTTTAACAGAAATTCCAAAGCCCTACATCATTTTTGTGTGTTTCTTTTTAGTCCCTTACCTGGGTTAATAAAATCTTGCTTTCTGTTTTGGAAGCTTCCTTTACTCAGACTTCTCCCTTAATGTTTCCCTGTTATGCAGTTTCACCCAACTCTGGTCCTCTTTGCATAATCTGACACTCCTGTTTTTACCTGGTTAAACCCTTCTCTTCCGGCTACTTTATAAAGAAAAAAGCTTTGCATAACATTATATTTCCATTAGTAGGACATATTCCTTCTCCCTTAGAAGACAAGAGTGACTACAGCCCATTTTGTTTTACTTATTCTATAAAAGATGGTACTATGAAACTCTCTTCTAATTTCCCATTAGATCTTTGATATGACAGAGGATCTTTTACTCTTTACCCTAGTTATATAGCATCGCTGAGGTTTTATAGGAGTAATGTAAAGAATAAGCCTTTCATTTCAAAAGTTTGAGTTGACAACTTGGTCTACCATGTAGTGGCCAAGTGATGTTGGTAAGGTTTATTCTCTTTGAATAAAATGTGATAAATAATAATCTCTTACAGTAGGTCTTTCTTGTGCTAGTTAACTAAAGATAATATCTATAAAGCTTGGATACAGTGCCTGGCACATTGTAAATATTTAACAATGATTATTAGATATAAATCCACTAATATAATTTGTCTAATATACAGGGACCTGTATCTTGCTTTCTTATTCCATTCACACATTATGGTAAAAGAAAAAAGGGATTAAATAACAAAGATGAAAGACACCTGTGTGACTCGGTTAAGTGACTGCCTTCGGCTCAGTCATGATCCTGGAGTCCCAGGATCAAGTCCCACATCAGGGTCTCTGCTCAGAAGAGAGTCTGCTTCTCCCTTTGACCCTCCCCCTTCTCATGATCTATCTCTCTCTTTCTCAAAAAGAAAATCTTTTTTTTTTTTTAATTAATTTTTTATTTTTTATAAACATATATTTTTATCCCCAGGGGTACAGGTCTGTGAATCACCAGGTTTACACACTTCACAGCACTTACCAAAGCACATACCCTCCCCAATGTCCATAATCCCACCCCCTTCTCCCAAAATCTAAAAAATGAAGATGAACACCAATAGGATTCTAGATTCTAACCACTTTGGTTTTAGAAAAAAGTCCTGTAAAACCATTTATTTTATAACTCATTAATACTTAATTTAAAATGATGTCTCCATGACATTTTTTTCTTCTTGAATTTAAATATATTTGTAGAGTCATCACAATATATATCATGACTAAACACATAAAGGTCTTATTGAAATAACAAATTTATGAAATTAAATGGATCTAGCTTTACTAATAGCCTAGGGCATGAAGATATTCATTTCAAAAAAATAAAGTGCAAAAAGTCATAATTTTATAGCTGTGGTGTAACAGTGTGCTTCTATTTGTGTGCTGTAATCTTTTTTGCAGAACCACACTTTGCGGAAATATAGAGACAATTTTCTTATTTTCTTAGTTTTGAGGTCAGCATAATAACAGAAAACTACTTATTGTACACCCAATATGTGTTAAATATTTTGCAGGAAATTCAGATGACAGTCATTATATGAGGTAGGTTATTGTTTCACAGATAAAAAAAACTGAGTCCCAAAAAGTTAAGAAATTTGCTTAAGTCTCCATCTCAAAATTTAAAACCAGGGCAAACTGACTCTAAAACCTAAAATCCTGCTGTCTTGCTTTGTTAAGAAGATGGAGCAAAAAGAGGGAGATTTCATTATGATATCCTTAATAAAAAGTTGAAATTTTAGGAAAAAGTCTTATTTGTTGAGTTTAAATTTTTAAAAAGATGAAAAAAAAATATGACTTTTTTGTTTTCCAATCAAGCATTTGCTGAAAACTATCTGTGTAAGTCACAACATCCCTTCTCATCTCCCTTTTTCCTGCAAGTCTTTATTTTTGTACCTTCTATGTGTCAAGCTCTGGATTAGTCACTATGATACAACAGTGAACAAAATGAGAAATTATGATGTGGAAGTAGAGACAGGTATTATCCAAATATCATTCCAATGAAAGTAAAATTGAGTAAGAGAATCACTAAAAATCAAGTGTTACACAGTGTTATAAAAGGTTAAAAACTGGTGTGGAGGTGGGATTTTGATCTAGTTTGAAACAGTAGAAGAGGATCATTAGTTCTTGTGGTCTAAAGGTTGAGTGCATATTAACTAGGTAAATGAGGAAAGAACATTCATACAAAAAAATGAGCATGCATAAACGTCCCAAGATTCAAGATGGGAGTGCATGGTGACAGAAGAAACTAAAAGAAAGGCAACATAGCAGATTGAGTTCTTCAGAAAGCAGAATCTGAAATGCTGATTATAGTGTAGGATACTTATTAGGGAGTGCCTTTAGGATTAACACCTGGGAAAGGAATGGGAAAGAAACAGAATTGGGCAGAAAGCGAATCCAAGCTCACCCTATGGGAGCTATAGAGCTTTAATGGCCCACCAGATCTTAAACACCTACTTCTATTAGTCATTGGATGTGGGCTGTTCTGGAAAGGATAACATCTTGTGTAAGAAGGTATTTTTCAGCTGAGGAGGCAATCAGTCCCTGACAGGACCGACAGATGAACCTATCCGATAAACATCCTAACAAGTTTTTTTTTGCAAAAGAATCTAGATACACCATCATCATATTCATTATAGGCATTTTGGCTAAAACCCAGAGGGTAAGGTTTCTGAATCTCAGTACTTTTGACATTTTGCACAATTTTTTATTCGTCTTCATCTTCATCTTCTTTGTGAGAGTTTCCTTTGCATTTCAGGATGTTTAGCTGTATCCCTGGACTCTGTTACCAGGGGCAAATAACAAATCTCCCCTTCCCTAGTTTTGACAATTAAAAAAAAGAAAAAAAAAACAAAAAAAGAATGGATAATAAATAAATAAATAAATAAATAAATATGTCCAGATACTGCCAAATGTCCCCTGGGAAGAGTTACATTTCCCCTCATTGAAGAAAAAGGGTAGGGTTGGAGAAGTAGGTAAAAACCAGATCATGCATGGCCTTATATGCCAAAGCAAGGATTTTTGTCCTTATTTCAAGAACCAAAGAAAGCCATTGAAGTGTTTCTAAGAAGGGAGAGGAGGTAAGAACACCAGACTTGTGTTGAAAATATCAATATGACACAGAAAATAGAATAGATTGGAGAAGGTTCATAATATATGCAGGGAAGACTGTTCGGAGGGGGCTATTTGAACAAGTAATACTAGATGATTATAGGGATGGTCTGGTAAAAATGCAAAACTGAAGATAGAATGGAGAGATACTTGGGCTGGAAATAAAGAGTCTGAAGGAAAAAGAACTATCAAAGATGTATTCCCAGTTTTGCCTTGCATAAATGGGTAGAGAATGGTGTCATTCACTGGTGTATGGAGCACAGAAAGAAAAACAGATGTGGAAGATGAAGATCATGTTGTTTTTGAGTGACTTTTCTAAAATTTAAGTTGGAATGTCAAGAAGACATTTGGACCTGCATCAAATGTTCAGAAGAGATCCTGAGAAATAAATGTTTTAATGAGATTGAATAAGAAATTTTCTCTACCTTCAAAGAAGTTGCAGTTATAACCAGTAACTTTCCCTCTTGCGGTTTAAATTTCCTTGCTAACAGGTTTACCCTAAACACTGATGAAGTTGTCAGATATTTAAAATATTTTATCCATTAGTAGCACAACAGAACTACAGGGCATGCACTTGCATGTACATACCGACACTCACACCCACACCCACACCCACCCACACTCATACAGACACACAATGTGAAAAGTCAAAATAATAGACCCTAGCAAGACCTATGAATTTGGGTCTTTATTTCTTTGTAGAAGTATGTATAATATATATTCTGAATAATTATCATAAGGTGGAAGTATTGGCTGAATTGTTCATCTAGAATTCTGTAAGCCACTATTGAATCTTGGAAAAGTGTCAAAGACTTCCAATACCTAATATGCCTCTTTAAACAGTAAAACAGTTATTTCTTCCTTTTTCCCCAAAGAAAATTATAATATGAATAAAATCCTGGCAAAAGTAGGAAAGAAAGACAGTTAAATTAAAAACATAACTCATACAACAAAGTGGAGGTGCTATAGCTTTTTATAAAGGATTGGAGTTGGCAGACAGAGCAGCTGCTTCAAGTGTAACTAAAGGCTTCATGTCTGACAGCAGGACCTGGGAGGTCAAGGCCAGAAACCTAGTGCTCTGGCCAAATATACTCAAGCTCTATCCAAATGATAGTGTTTGCTTATCCATATCCCAGGGTTCCCCAGTGCTTATTTTCTCATTTTACACCTATTCTCAGCTCTCTGGCAGACTGTAGTGTTTTTGACATGGTATTCTCAAGGCTAAGGAGTATAGTTGGCCTTGAAGGTCATAATAATTTTATTTTTAATATATATGCTGGAAATACTTGAAGAGACTTAGCCACTAGCCAATTGTTACAGCTAGTAACTATTTCTCCAGGGAATTCTGAATGGAGTAATTGAATCAAATAAAACCAAATCAAAATTGATAACAAGAAAAAGGTAAAGTAAAAGAAATATTTTTAAATCATAATCTGATAATCAGTACATTCTAAAAGTGAATGTTTTATAAAGAAGAAAGACTAAGAATATTTCATTCATAATCAGGAAAAGGAGTAACTCAACAATTTAGGAAGCAAAGGAAGGAGATAAATATAGGAACTCCAGTTGTGGAAGCACATTTTCGCATGTGAACTTCCAGAAATAACTAGGCTTGTCTATCACTTCACGTAGACATTACTATCAATCAGATGGCACGTTGAGACACACAAAAACCCCACTGTTGCAGAAAATACACTCACCATTCTATGTCTTTATCATCATTTTAACAAACCCTCACTGAAGTATGCTTCATATATTCATGATGTGTTTGATGACCAGAGGCTGAACATAGTATATACCAATTTTGTGTCCTTATCATATCATATCTGGGATAGCTAATGATGGACACTATTATTTTCATCTTTGTGAATAATGTCTGAAAGGTAGAGAATGATTGTTTATTCAAAAGAGTCCCTTAATCATGAAATCTATTGGTCTCTGACTATGGTACTTTTATATTTCAGAGAACTTGTGGAAAACTGATCTGCTGAAAATAATGATGCATATTGTTTCCTGACATTTTGTAGCAGGCACAACCCTCCCCCATAAGCACACACAATGTGCACATTGTTCAATCCAATGAAAAACAGTAAATCCATGTTCTTTCAGAAACTTAGATCTGAATCGAGCAAATCATAAAAGCAATACTTAATAGATACTTAGTAGGAATAAGAGATATGACTATAAATGTGAAAACTGTAAAGTATCATGTTCATCATTTCAAATGTTAAAACTTCTTTATGAAATTTGATATATTTAATATTAAATGCACCTAGAAAATGGGATATTAGCTTTCTGATTCTCCCAGTGGTAGACAAGGTAATTTGGACAAAACTTCTCACTGAAGACACCTGAAATAGTTGGACAAAATGCTGTTTAAAATATCTTCTTAAAAGCATCAAAGAGCTAACAAAATAGTGAGGATGAATGAGGCTAAGATCTAGGTGAAAAATGGAAATCCAGAGAAATGATCTATTCATTCTGATCATTTCTGATGTGGGATAGTGTTATCACATAAAACATAGGATGCCCAGTTACCCTTGGAGCTCAGACAAAGGAATTGTGTGTGTGTGTGTGTGTGTGTGTGTGTGTGTGTGTGTGTGTGTAAGTTTCTCTCAAATATTCCTTGGTGCATACTCACTTTTATGTTTATCTGAAATGCAAATATAATCAAGAATTCTGTATTTTTAGTTTCCAAGCATGGCAACTCTAGCCTAGGGGTGTCTGTAGCTCTGGAAGAGGCAGCTGAGAAACCGAGTATATTAGTTTTTTTTACAGCATCTCAAGAATATGGAACAGAAGTCAGTAAGGAACTGTTAGAGGGAGGAAATATACCATCTCTTTTGGGCCGGGACCTTGAAAAACTATATAGGAATAAGAGTGAAACACGATTAAACTAGTTTCAACATAGACTGGAGCCTGTTTTCAAGCCATTTGAGTGACCAAACAAACCTCAAATCCTGAGATTGAACTAAGGCAGTCCTGTATTGATAATGCCCAGGACACCATGAAATGTCTTCAAATGGAATCATCGTCCTAAACAAAATGTTCAATACATAATCAAAGAACTAAGCATGCCATGAGATTAAAGTTATATGAACAAGAAACAGCAAGAGAAAAACTAAACA
The DNA here is from genome assembly GCF_009829155.1 of Mustela erminea. NCBI lineage: Eukaryota > Metazoa > Chordata > Mammalia > Carnivora > Mustelidae > Mustela > Mustela erminea. The sequence continues at coordinate 33,261,063 of NC_045627.1, read as the reverse complement.
AAGAAATAGAAACGTAAGGACACCAGAAAGAGAAAAGAAAACAGCAAGGAGACTAGAAGGAAGGAAAAAAAAGGAGTCTGTGCTTTTTATGTACAACAGGATAAAAAACAAAATTGCATAAGGGGATGATAATTTATAGAAGGTGATATACGACATAGAAAAACACATAGAAATTCTAGAAATGGGAAAAATAGCTATAATTATGAACTCAGGGAATGAGTTAAATCTCACATTATGGACACATAAACAGAGGACAAGGAAATAGGCCACAGAATACTCCCCAGAAAGAATACAAAGAGAAAACGGATTGAAATGCAAAAGAAAGAGTAACAGCTGTTAAAAACAGAATGAAAAGATGTAGCATATTTAGTCTCGGGAGAAGGGAAAGAGTATTAAAAAAGATTTTTAGCTGAGAATTACCCAAAATTGACAATAGATTCAAAAAGTTAAAAAAATTTAAAAGAGAATAAGTTTATCCTGATCTAGATATCTGTGCACTTAATTATGTGTCCTAAAAAATACACAAATTAAATTTTTCAAAGCTATTAGGAGAAATGGAAAAATTTTCAAACATCTTGTGAGATTTTTAACTTATCTCTATCTCAGTAATTTATAGACTAAACAGTTAAAAAATGACCAAGGATTGGGGTGTCTGGATGGCTCAGTGGGTTAAAGCTTCTGCCTTCAGTTCTGGTCATGATCCCAGGTCCTTGGATCAGGCCCCCCGCATCAGGCTCTCTGCTCAGCAGGGAGCCTGCTTCCTCCTCTCTCTCTGCCTTCCTCTCTGCCTGCTTGTGATCTCTATCTGTCAAATAAATAAATAAAATCTTAAAAAGAAAAAAATCACCAAGGATAGAGATTTGAACTATACAATTTTAAAATCCTCACCTGATGGAATATTTGTAGAACCCTGTGCCTAACAACTTCCAAAGACACATTCTATTTGAACACACTCAAAATATGTACAAAGATTGGCTATATTCTTGGACATAACCTGAGTCTCAAAAATTTTCAAAGGTTTGAAATTATACTCTACAGGTTATCTGTTTGCAAAGAAAATAGCTAGAAATCACTAACACAAAGATAAGAAATTGAGTATGTTTCAGTACATTGGAAAATTAATCAATTTATTTTCAAGTAAACATGGATCAAAGAATAAACCCCAATAGAAATGTGAAAAAAATTAGAAGCAAATAGTAATGAAAAATTTCTAACTCATAGGAAAATTACAGAAAATTAATATGTGAGCCTTAATCTAAAGTTGAAAAATGGCAAAAGAAATGCACATTTGCAATGGGAAAATAATAAAAAGCAGAAATTATGAAATAACAATTATGAAATTAATAAAAATAAAGTTTTTTTTAAGATACTGCTAAAATTGATAAGCCCCTAAAGAAACTCATCCAGAATAATAGAATTCAGAAATCACCAGTGTGTCGGGAACATCAAGGAGGCATCATTATAGGTCTTATAGATTGAAAATGTTATAAGAGAATATTATGAACAATTTCACACAGATAAACTTGAAAGTTTAGATAATGTGGACACATTTCAGGAAAAATACAGCTCATTAAAGCTGACACAAGCAGCAGCTAAAAATATGAAAAGTCTGTAAGTATTAACAAAAGTGAATCTATAATTAACAAAACTATGTGCAGTGAAAACTCTAGGCTAAGATGGTTTCACCGGTGATTTATTCAAACATTTAACTGACTGAGCCACCTAGGTGCCCCTATTTCAAACATTTAAGAACTATAACACAATATTATACAAATTCCACCAAAAATTAGCACAAGAGTTAAGACTCCTCAACTTGTTCAATGATGACCAAAAATTAGGGTTACTTCAAAAAGAAAAATTGTAGGCCAATCCTGGAATGAACATATATATAAAAATGCTAGACAAATCAGAAACTATTTGGTTTGGAGACCATAAAAAATAGCATTTTTGGTTTTGGCAGGTGGTATAAGTTCACTATACCCATGCGTCTCATGGATCACAACTAAAATCCCTAAAAAAAATACAAAACAACTCCTGATCTTAATTTGAGAAATAATCAAAAGCAGACTACATACAATAACCTGAATGAATCTCACAAGTATAATACTAAAAGAACCCAGGCGTAAAATTTGTTGTTTTCATAAATTTTAGAAACCAATAGAACTAACGCATATCTATGAGATAAAATCCTAAAGAAAAATAAGAATGGGGGTTCCTGGGTGGTTCAAACCTTAAGTTCTGCATTCAGCTCAGTTCAGTGTTCCAGGGTCCTGGGATCAAGCCCCACATCAGGGTCTCTGCTCAATGGGAAGCCTGCTTCTCCCTTCCCACTCCTGTGCTTGTGTTCTCTCTCTTGCTGTGTGTCTCTCTGTCAAATAAATAAATAAAATCTTTATATATCATATATATATCACATATATTATATATATATATATATATATATATATATATATATATATATAGTAAGAAAGTAGGAATCTGTAAGTCATGCCAATATTTTCTTTTACAGCTTGGGTGCTGGCTGTGTTTTTAAAGCTATACATTGTTACTGTATATTTTATTTTTTTCTTATTTTAATATATAAAAGGCTTAAAAAAGAAAAATATCCTACCTATTCATATCTCATATTTTTCCTCAATATTATAATTCCTATCTCGATGCATTTTGCTAAGTTACTGAGTCTACACCATAGTATGATTAATTACAGGAACAACAGTCCTCATCATTTATGCTTTCTAACCAGAAGATAATGTCTTTTTACATAAATCTTTTCCCAAGCGAGTAGAAGGACAATAGAATACAGCTTGTTTATTTGATCCTATACAAATTTAAAATAATGAGAAGTATACCATATATATTCTCTCTTTACATGAAAGGAAGTTCTTAATATTATTTAACAATACAATTTGAGATATTATATTCAACTTTCTCCTAATGGCTTTATGTTTACTAGACTGTGGACTTCAGAAAAAATCAAAATAAAATACAGTTATCTTACAGATGTATAGTGAAGGTTGACTTCATTTTTCTTGAGGTGATAGCTTATTCAATCATATGACATGGTCATGTAAGTTTAGTGCATGTAATAGTAAAGAGATTTATTGGTTTTAACCTAGACTATATTACTAAAAATAAGGCAGAACCTTAAAAAAATATATTTTCTACAAAAGCAATACCAATTACATTTATTAAAAGCCTCCTCTGGCTTTTTTTTTTTTTTTTTTCAAATTACATACTCGCAAGTCATTGAAATACAAAATGGACCAAAGTGACATTTGTGGTCTCAGCAACTCAAAGTTGGCTTGTATGATTATCTTTTCCCACATCCTTGAGAAAGAGTCATCTCAGCTTTAGAAAATATGCAACATTAAGTCTTTCAGTAAAGATCTCCTGCCTTTATAGGAAGAAAAGAGATTTTATAGGTTATGGCTGCATGGTACAAAGAGGAAAAGGAAATTTACTAGGAGGCTGGTCACTCACTGGGAAGCTAGCCATTCTGTATCTGTCATGGTTAGCACATTAAAATATTTAATACCATAGGGACATTATAGCTGATGAAACCTTGGGTCACTTTTCTGTGTCAAGTAAATCCTAAAATACCATTAAGTCTTTTGCATTAACTTGTTTCAAGGGCTGAAGCAGTAAATAAAATTACTGATGTAGTTGGCAAATAGAATTGGTTGTGCATTAGGCTCAAAGTAGATAGAATAAAATTAAAATGCTGAAGAACAAATAGATATCTTAGAAGAGTTTAGCTAAATTCTGAAAAGGGCTAATTCAGAAATTTTCATGAGTTTCCCTATTTCACCATGAGCAATAGAAGAAACTTTTTACATCAGCTCATAATTGTGAATGAGATGTTGTTACATGTTACTCAGAGCTTCCCTCATAATTGAAATGAGCTTGAGAGATAAACAGAGATGATGAAAGGAAAAACTTGAATAGCTCTAATAGAGCTTCATTTTCCCCATGTTTAAAAATGTAATTCATAAAAAAAATGTAATTCATGTTTTATTTAAACAAAAATAAATTTAAAAATAGAAATACCTTATAATTCCTCTACCAGAAGTAACAGTCATACTTTGAGGTATAATCTTTTTTGATTTTCAGTGATAGATATCTCTATACATAAAACTAAATTGTATCACACTCATGTTTTTAACATATTGTTTCACTTCAAATGTTTTGAATTGTTTTCCATGTTATTCAAACATGTCCTGTGATGTAATTTTTCATGGCTGCATAATATTTTATTAAAGACCCTGGCGGAGGCCGCCCTGGCCAGGGGCCTGCCTCCGACAAGACCCTTCTTGTAATTTACTTAACTAATTCCATTCTGGTTATTTATCATGTTCTATTTATTTATTATATACTACCATGGTGTCTCTAAGTTAAAATTCAGTGTATATTTTAGATTATTTCATTAGATGCATTTCTAAAAGTGAATTTCTATTTCAAAGTCTACAGATTAAAAATTTTTAAATATGCATGGACAAAGACTCTCCACACCTAGAGAGAGGAGCTCCTTAAATGTGTCTTTAGCAGCCATTTGGTAATATACATCTCTGAAATGTTGTACAGTTAAAATCCACTGAGTAGTGGGAGAGGAATGAAGATACCTCTCCCCTAGGGTGAATACATATTTTATAACCTAATAATCAATCTATGAAAAAAAAAATTGTGACTTTCAAAATGTAAAGACCACCTCTTAAGTCTTCATATTACAGAATGATTAATATGTGTTACGGAGGGAAAATTGGGTGACTCTTATACAACATTTTGCCTAACAATGTGTTAAGATTTTTTCATGGTTTAATAAAAGGATTGAGTGATAAATGCATTCATTATGGAAACATTTTTAAAATATGGGGAAGTAGCTTAGATGAAGGGAACAAATTTAAGGCTAATTAGGACTTTATGGAAAAACATTTATTGTGGTTCTAATATACTAATATTTTTGCAAGTGATCTGGTAGTAGAAAGTACACAAAGCACCAAAGAGATGCCAAATTAATGTGGTTAAATTTGAGGAAGTATTTACAGTTCTGGGAGATTGAGGAGAAATGAAAGAAATCAGATTCTTCTGCTGTATAATTACAATGTAGATTGAAGAGGAAATCAGTGGAGCCACTCTTGTATGATGATGAGATTTAAGCAGGGATTATAATAACAAAGAAGAGCCTGAGAATCACTGTAGATTCTCCATTGAAATCACTATATTGCTTTTTTAACAAATAGGTTTAAAATGTTGATAATTATTAAGGTATTGAGAAGGGGATTATTGAGAAGAAAAATCTCAGAACAAGTTAGTATATGCTATAAATATTGCATGTAGATCTAATTACTATACTTTTATTTTTTTTAAGTGAGCATGGAAAAGACCCAGGTAAAATTAAAGAAAATAATTAGAAAAATTTGTATATGAGAATCATCCATTTTAAAAGATAAAGCCTGAGAAGGAATAATTTCTAATTTCTTATAGAATTTGCAAGCTCTATAAATGGGAGTCACAGCATTACCAATTCATAGACTAGAACTCGGAATGCCACTCTGTCAGTCAGCCCCCTAGACCTAGCTCTGGCTCTTCCAAATTCTAGATAACCTTATACTGGGTGGATTGTTTCTGTATTGCTTTATAAAGAATTATTTTAAAAGGAAAACAAATGTAAAGATACTGCTACCGAAGCTCACCTATAGCAACTTATGTAAGAAATAATTTAATCTTATTTCTGCAATTTAGAACATCTATTACGCTAATGGCTTTCAATCTGGGTCTTGTTCCAGAAACTATTTTTATTTTTTTTATATCCATAGTAGCTGATACCTGTGGCAGGTGTCTATCAGTGTTCACGTTGTCCTCTCTTGTATCTCAGTGTTGGGTTTCAGAGTGAATAGTCCAGAAGAAATCCTTGAGATGTCTTTGGTACAAAATGGTGGTTTTCTTAAAACACAGGGACAGTGCTCATGGGGCAGAAAGAGCTGCACTGGGGCTGTAAGGAGTGACTGGTTATATACTTTCAAGGTGGGAGGAGGTTAGAGATAGGATAAATCTCTACAGAGTATGGAAACAAGGTTTCCAGGACCTTGAGAAGGCTAGGTATTGTTAGGAAAGGTCATTTACTACTGTCTAATAAAACCTAGTCGTGAGACCCTTCAGATTTTTATCAGTGGGCCATATGCTTAGATGATGATTGCTAACATATATCTTGGGGATAGAGAGATAAAGAAGTTTCCAAAGGAAACTTTATGTGTTGAAGTAGACTTATAGGACCTGGAAATTAAGACAGTGTTAAACTAAGGTTGCCTTTTTGCCCTTAACAAAGTATCAACATTGAAGCAGTTGCGTTTCTAGAGGAAGGTCACTTTGCCTGTTGTCAAGGATTTACCAATGGGCTGTAAGTTGTAAGGAAATTTAATTTTTCTTTTGCCTTTGTTCCCCACATCAATAGCAAATACATGTGGCAGATCTCTCAGTCAGTGGTAAATGGTCTTCTCTTGTATTCTATTTCAGTTTCTTTTTATCTTAAAGATGATCATCTCACTTTATGGGACGTGATCACCTCTAAACTAGGAACTGCCAAAGTGAATTTCATGTACAACAAATAACTTGTATTTTAAATGAAATCATTTCAAACATATCAGCCAGCCAGTCATTTTGTCATGATGCTATTATTGACAAACAAACAGAAATTTCATTTTATTGGTAGAGATACCTCATATTTAAGTTTTCTATATAAATGTCCCATCATCCCAAAGAGATAATACATTCTAGTTCAGAGATCATGGCTTGTATTTTTATCCCCACTGTTTAAAACAGTAAGGATTTAATGCCCATTTTTGTAATTGGTGTTTGTAATGATTTTTGTTCTTGTGTATGTGTGTATGTTTGTGTGCATGCATAATAAATACAAACAAATGAAAGATAGCTTTCTAAGATGGAGAGAAAAATGGGTTAATCTATCTTCTGAGTTAGTAAGAAAGGGAAAGAAACATTTATTAAATATCAACCAGGAACTATTATACATATATCATTATGTAATTTTAATCTTTTAGATAAGTGCTTTAACATTTAGTGTGCCTATGAATAACCTGGAGATCTTGCTAAAATGCAGATTTTGACTCAGTAGGTGTGGGATAGCACCTAATATTCTGCATGTCTAACAAGCTCCAGGTAATGCTGATAGTGCTAGTCAGCCTATTACACTGCGTAGTAAGGTTTCACACAATTCTGTGAGGTACTATAATGATGATGACAGCACTTATGATGAAAACAATAGTAGCTAAGCATACACCATCTTGCTGAAACAAGAATTCTGTGAGATTGGTAAGATAGATCTAGTGAGTAAACAAAAATATGTAAAGTTGAAGAATAATGAAATAAATACAGCTAGGGAAGAAAACTCACGATATTGAAAATAGGTTAAATCTGAAAAGTAAAGTGAGTTAACTATCTCTTTACACATGCTCCTTTCCTACTTGGCTGAACTCTAGCTAGGATGGGTTTTCTTTGCAGTAAGGCAGTATTGTGACCAAAGAAATTTATCTTTTCTTTGAATCCTCAGCACCTCCTGTCAACAGGATGCTTCAAATCAGCAGTTCTCTTCATGCTTTCAGTGGTTAGTCTATACAGAGATGCAGTGTATGCAAGTGATATTTGATAATTATTTGACAGGTTCATCAGTTAAGTCTCAAATGCCTGATTCAATGATCATGTGTATGCTCTAAAAGCATGCAGGCTGAACTGCCAGAAGAACAGTTATATTAGTTGCCACACTGCCCCATTCTAAAAGTTTGCCATAGGAATGGCTGCTTAAGCTCAAAGTCAATAGGCCCAAGGTCACAATACTCCAAACACAGAAGATTTATATGCACTAAGCTCTGGAATCTATCTTTCCAGGAAATAGAAAGTCTACCTATGCTAAATGCAATCAAGTCAATTACTTTACCATTTCTGAGGCCACTGCCCTGAAAGTGTCAGTCTGGGGGACCCTGCTAACTTTTATGCAAAGATATTTCAATTGGCCACTGAGCTAAAGACTGTGCTTGTCTGATTTTTTTATACAGATAAAGTAAGCAAAGAGGGCGGGAAAAAAATAAAAATACTGTCATTAAAGGGTAGTCAGTGAGGAATTGATTATCTTGAGGCAATGGAACCATGGGTGTGTTCCTACTCTTAGGGGATAGTCTGTAAGAAAGAGTGTGTTCCCTAATGTTAAGACAAGATTGACTTCCTGAAGGAGTGGTTATTACTTAATGGGGGTGGGGAAGTATTACTTTGTGATATGTCCTGAGAAGTGACTTACATCTTTTAGCCTCTCTGTACAGTAAAAGGCTCTTAGAGAAAGGCCTGAGAACATGGTGTTCAGTTTTCTTCTGCTTTGAGAACATTGATCCCTCTTGCTAATTTTAATAACCTCATTCTTAAAGCACTGTGAAAAGTGAAACAAATGGGGCCACAGATGTTTGCCTTGAGTTTATCTCACATAAACATAGATAAACTACAAAGTCTGTACATTAATGAAGGATTTTCCAAAGTTAATGGTAAAACTGTTGACTGGGTTCTACATCATCACCTATCTTGTCTTTTTGTGTTCATCTGTTTTAAATCTCTATTTGCATTCTAGTCAGTTAATATATAGTATAATATCGATTTAAGGAGTAGAATTGAGTGATTCCCCACTTACATGTAACACCTGGTGCTCATGATAACAAGTGCCCTCCTTAATACCCATCATCCATCTAGCCCATCCCCCATCCACCTTCCCTCCAGCAACCCTTAGTTTATTCTCTCTTATGGTTTGCTTCCTTCTGTCTTTTTTTTCCCCCTCCTTTTTTATATATTCATCTGTTTTGTTTATTAAATTCCACATATAAGTGAAATCATATTTGTCTCTCCCTGATTTATTTCACTTAGCATAATACTCTCTAGATCCATGAGATCTTTGATCTTTGATAATTATTATGCTAAATGCAATCAAGTCAATTACTTTACAAATACTTGCAAATAGATAGAGTCAATTCTTTTTGATGGCTGAGTAATATATACAGATGACAGGTGGGTTCTGGTGCACTGGGGCACAGTTGCTATGCCCAGTTTCACTGCATCCCAATGATACCTGGCATGTCCTCAGTCTCAGCTTGGGACAGCTGACCATTAGCAAGGCACTGGCTGGCACATCATAGACATTTAATAAATATTGGCAGATGATAGAAAGATGATAGATAGATAGATAGATACGTAGATATCACATCTTCTTTATCCATTCATCAGTTGATGGACATTTGGGATCTTTCCATAGTCTGGCTTGTCTTGTCTTTGCATTCTAGGATATTAAACCTTGAATATCGGTGAACTCTGTGCCCTCTGACACAAAGATGTGGTCTGGTCTTTGTGACTGTGGCCCCAACCCTCTTCTTTCTTACTATTCTTGATCATTGGTTTCTATTATTTAAGTCAATGGTCAGGTTTTATACAGGAACTGATGGCTACATTTTCTTATATATTAGACACTTGTTTTTATAACCATTTGTCAAACTGAAGAAACTACTCACGTTATGTGGGAAGTGAAAACAATGTCTCTAAAAGAAGAAATCTGCCGCATATGAGTAAATAAGGCACCCATAATTCTAAATTTCAAGCAAGTCTTTTTTAGGGGAGGTGTAAAAATTATTTGCTTTTAATTTAATCTTGAATTTTTGCAACTTACAATTTTGCTCCCTCCAAACCATAATCTGTACCCTTTATTTCCATGATGGAAATTAAAGGAACCACCACTAATTAACTCAAGCTGGAGACTTAGGAACTACCCTTGAGACCTTAATTCTCATCCCTCACATTCAACTGGTCATGGTTCTGTGAATTCTGCTTGTTAATGATCCCTTGAATCTTGCTTTCACTGCAGCTATAGCCTCAGCTGGCTATGAAGAAACATAGACCACTTCTTCATATTGCTCAACACGAGGGCTGTAAATGAGGTTAGAAAATCTAAGGGAGCATAGTGTCTTTTATGTCAGAAAACTCAGTCATTCTGGAAATTATGCTTGGCCTGCATGATGGAGAGCATCCAGTTCTTCCCAATTCATTACATAAAATGACATTAGCTCTTCAAATAGACCGTGCCAGCTGCTAAAAGCCATTGTAGGTTTGTCACCTATATTTCCCCAGAGCAAATTTCCTCCTGTTCATAACTTTGTGTCCTACTACTCAATCTAATTTACATAGTCCAACTCCCAGGAAGCAATAGTACTTTATTCCTGGGTTCTATACATAGCCCAGTGTATTCAAATCTGTAATTAAAAACCATAGCCTTATTTATTTTTTACTATGCATGTTATGGCTCAAACCTGCTGAGCACAAAATAAATAACACTTTAGAATTAAGAATCTTAGGTCTACATTCAACAAAGGTGGTCTTTTCCAGTATATAGTATCATTATATCTTCCTAGGGTAATATCTATCAACTAATTTATTTGTAACTGAGAGTCCAGATTGTTTGACTATTTGTTTTTTTTTAAGAAACATACTCACAAAGAGAGTTCTCCTGAATGTAGGCCATTGCTTCTTCAGTATCTAATTATTATGATAAGTAGTAGATCACTGTAGTACTTTGCATGCATCAGTGAATATGCTTCAGCAATTAAGGACTCTAGGTCCTGGAGAGTGAAATAAACATCCAGAACTTTTATGATTTATTGTGACCAAGAAGTAGTCATCTCCAATGTAGTAGAAAATTTTAAATAGTTCTGTTTATAATTATTTGATGGGGAAACATGGTTATTTTTCCTTTCCATTTCCAGACTGAAAATGACATTCTCCTTAAATGCTGACTTTTTTTAAATGTAATTACTTTTATTAATTTACTTATATAATGTATTATTTTCCCCAGGGGTAAAGGTCTGTGAATCATCAGGCTAACACATTTCATAGCATTCACCATAGTACATACCCTCCCCAATGTCCATAACCCAACCACCCTCTCCACATCCCCTTCCTTCCAGCAACCCTCAGTTTGTTTCATGAGATTAAGAGTCTCTCATGGTTTGTCTCTCTCCCAATCCCATCTTGTTTCATTTTTTCCTTCCCCACTCTCCACAACCCCCTGCCCTGTCTCTCAAATTCCTCATATCAGAGAGATCATATGATAGTTGTCTTTCTCCGATTGACTTATTTTGCTCAGCATAATACCCTCTAATTCCATCCACATCATTGCAAGTGGCAAGATTTCATTTCTTGAAATGGATTCTTCAAATCTTGAAATAGTATTCCATTGTGTATATATACAACATCTTCTTTAACCATTCATCTGTTGATGGACATCTAGGTTCTTTCCATAGTTTGGCTATTGTGGACATTGCTGCTATAAACATTCGGGTGCATATGCCCCTTTGGATCACTACATTTGTATCTTTAAGGTAAATACCCAGTAGTGTGATTGCTGGGTCATAGGGTAGCTCTATTTTCAACTATTTTCATAGGGAACCTCCATGCTGTGTTCCAGAGTGGCTGTGCCAGTTTGCATTCCCACCAACAGTGTAGGAGGGTTCCCCTTTCTCTGCATCCTCTCCAACATCTGTTGTTTCCTGACTGGATAATTTTAGCCATTTTGACTGGTGTGAGGTGGTATCTCATTGTGGTTTTGATTTGTATTTCCGTGATGTTGAGCACTTTTCATGTGTCTGTTGGCCATCTGGATATTTTCTTTGCAGAAATGTCTGTTCATATCCTCTGCTCATTTCTTGATTAGACTATTTGTTCTTTGGGTGTTGAGTTTGATAAGTTGTTTATAGGTTTTGGATACTAGCTCTTTATCTGCTATGTCATTTGTGAATATTTTCTCCCATTCTGTAAGTTGTCTTTTGGTTTTGTTAACTGTTTCTTCTGCTGTGCAAAAGCTTTTGATCTTGATGAAATCCCAATAGTTCATTTTTGCTCTTGCTTTCATTGCCTTTGGTGATGTTTCTAGGAAGAAGTTGCTGCGACTGAAGTCAAAGAGTTTGCTGCCTGTGTTCTCCTAAAGGATTTTGATGGACTCCTATCTCACATTGAGGTCTTTCATCCACTTTTAGTCTATTTTTTTGTATGTGGTGTAAGGAAATGGTCCCGTTTCATTCTTCTGTATGTGGCTGTCAAAATTTCCCAACACCATTCATTGAAGAGACTGTCTTTCGACTTTCTTTCCTGCTTTGTCAAAGATTAGTTGGCCATAGAGTTGAGGGTCCATTTCTGGGCTCTCTCTTCTCTTCCATTGATCCATGTGTCGCTTTTTATAGTACCATGCTGTCTTAATGATGACAGCTTTGTAATAGAGCTTGAAGTCTGGAATTGTGATGCCACCAACTTTGGCTTTCTTTTTTAATATTCCTCTGGCTATTCGAGGTCTTTTCTGGTTCCATACAAATTTTAGGATTATTTGTTCCATTTCTTTGAAAAAAATGGATGGGATTTTGATAGGGATTGCATTAAATGTGTAGATTGCTTTAGGTAGCATAGACATTTTCACAATATTTGTTCTATTCCATGAGCATGGAACATTTGTCCATTTCTTTGTGTCTTCTTCAATTTCTTTCATGTACTTTATAGTTTTCTGAGTACATATTCTTTGTCATTTTGGTTAAGTTTATTCCTAAATATCTTATGGTTTTGGTTGCAATTGTAAATTCAAATGCTGATTCTTAATAACTTAAAAAAATCAAGAAAATGCTTTTGGTAAACTAATACCTTAAGTTAGTATGGTTCAAATTATCTCCAATATACTTGACTGTTCAGTACTAAGTAATTGTATAGGCTGGATGTTATATCCAAAATTTGACAGATTAAGAAAAAGATACAAAGATTGAATTGCCCAAACTATAGGCAAAGCTTCTAATTTGAGAAAGACAACACAATTTCATTTTCAGCAGATTTTTTTTTTCTCTCTCTCTCTTCATACACACACACACACACACAAACATAAAATATAATACTAGTTAAAAAATATTAGTATTTTTTACTTTTTCATCTATATATTGGTAATTGAATAGATTATAAAGCTCTCTCTTACTTAGCCTAAATGTGTGGTTTAATTGCTACAGTGTTTCATAATGGGCTCTTCAGCTTGGATTTGTTCTTATTTCCCGTATTTCCTGTTCTGACTTATAGTTGAAAAAGTCACATAATTAAATCTGAAGAAGTAGCAAAATAGCAAATCATTGAGGATGGTAATTCAGTGGAGAGACTGCTATGTTTATATTTATGTTTTCTAATCTGGTCCCCCTAAAATTGAGTGCTGGATATATAAAATAGGGAAAACTTTGTGGTCCAGTCCATTGACAGATGATCCTCAGCTTGGAATAGCCCTTGAAAGTTCTTAATATGAAGAGTTAGCCAATACTTTTCTGTGGAATGAAAACCTTATCAGTGCCTCTCGCTTGCTTGCTTTTTTTTTTTTTTACCCTGTGATTCCATTGTTTAGTTATAAATAAAACAGAATGAACATATTTTCATCATCCTAGGTACTGATATAAGAGCTCCTTGTAGGGATGGACTTGTTCACTTAGGAGAAGATTTAATGAGTGTGTAGACCTGCCGGGTAGAAGGAATTTTACTGAAACCCTAGTTAACTGGAAAGGGGATTCTACTTAACACCCTTCACACACCCTGGAGAAATAACATTAAAACTCCTGCTTTGTGGTAATATGAGAAATGTGGATCAAAAATTTATCAAATTAACTCAGTGTTGACTCTAATGAATGTCCCATTACATAGTGAGATAAGTACTCAAAGAAAAGGGACATTATTTTATGAGAGTATATCATCAAGGAAACTGACCTAGATTTGGTAAAGCTTCTCTGAGGAAGTGATGTTTGATGTGAGGTCTATTAGATGAATTAGAGTTACCTAGAAAAATGTAAGCAAGGAAGAAGAGTAGAAAGTTAGAGGACTAACGTTACTGATGCTAGAGAGATAAACAAGTGTCAGATATTTCAAGGAAAGATTTGTGACTTGGAAATATCAGTTTGTAGAGAGCAGCTAGGAGTAGGGTTAAAGCTACTTCAAATGCCCATTGGGAGATAATGGTAACATGGAGTAGGGTTGTGGCAGTGGACACAGTATCCCAAAACAGTACTAAGTAAAGAACATTAAGGAAATTTCTTTTCCAGGGATCTCCCAGAGGGAGAGAGAAAGAATGAGAACAAAACAATAAGAAAGGGAGACAGAGCAAGTTATCATTGACTATTTCAATTATAATTTAATCCTATACCCTATATACATATGGTCTTTACATATTTTGGAGGCTTAGGGAAAATATTGCTTTTGTGATCTGGATTTTATATATTCATTAAATATTTTATATATTTATATATTTTATATTTTATTTTATATATTATTAAATATTTTTGCATGGATTTTCTCCCTTAAAACCATTAAAACAAAATATTTTGCATTTGTCCTGTCTAATGTTTTCTACCTTAGATAAATAAAATAAAAAGCACACAGCAAATATTTTTTGACAATTAAAAAAGGTAATCTCCTAATGCTGCAAGAACTTTAGTTAAGGATTTTGGATAAAAACAAGTTGAATCTTGAGAAATTTTAAATGTATGGAGGAAATATCTAATTCCAAGCATTCAAAATTGCCAATATATGTTTTTTTTTAGCCAACCCCTTATTATAGCCAACCTCTTATTATAAAATATATTTTGGTGATTAATCACTAACTTGCATTTTGCCATTATGTTTATATGGACTTGGATGTTGAATTAGAAGAAACTGTGTAATGTTATATTATTATTTTATAAAATTCGTTTCAGAAAGGGGGATTATTAATTTGGCAAAGTTATCCAATTCTTTTTTAATTTCTCCACTTGGACCAAATGATTTGGAAGGTAAATATTTCTTCTACTCCAAATTTTAAACTATTAAATCCCCGAGTAGCAGATTATAAGGATCCAAAAATCTCTGTTGCCTCTGCTTTTTCATCATTGGAAATTAAGGCAGTTTCCATTACCTAAAGTTGTAATATACATTACTGGTTTCAGATTTTTTTTTTAAGGCAAATTTACTCTTATTTCAGTTTTGTGTTATGAAAGTATAGTGTTTCTGTAGATTCGGTTTACCTTAAATTCATATTTATTTAACCAAGGAACATTTTTATAATTAGAATATTAAGTGATTGTTGAGTCTATCAAAATCACAAGTTCTGTGTATATGTGTGTTTGTGTATTCAGTGTTTAAGTTCCCAAGTACTCTGTATTTTTTTCCCAAACTATCTGTATGGAAACAAATATTCATAAGATGTCTAACTTGGTACTAGGTAAGTATTAGTTGTTTTATTTAGCTAATTAAATTCTGCTAGTGACTTTTGTAATAATCATTTTATCACCATTACAGATAAGGAAATTGAGGCTCAGAGAGTTAACAGTTTGTCTAAAATCACATAAAACTAATAAGTAATAGAGCTGGTTTAAATGATGGGATCTAATCTTAAATTCCATTTTCCTTTGTCTAACAAAACCTACTTATTGGTGATTTTGTTATAGTATATTAAAAAAGTCAGTTGACATTCTTTTCCTTGCTCATTTACTTATTTGATTTGATAGGTTATCCTACCTTAATAATTAGTATAGAGGAAAGGGAAATAAATTGTTGGATTTTCATGTGGAAATGATTGCCTTTTATAGATCTTCTGGAAAGTATTATTTTTCTTGTTTCTTATATTTTCTATGACCTAAATAGTACTAAATTGCATTTTTCTCCTTTTTCTCTAGCAGTATGGATTAAGATTTAGGAAAGCTCATACTATAATACATAATGGAAATATGTATCTTTCTTTCCAAAAAAGCCATATGCCCCAGAAATCAGCTTGCCCCCCTCCCTTTATAAAAATTACTTAGGGAGATGATTCAACCTGAATCTAAGCACAAATAAAGAAAGCAAAAGCCATTTATTTGGAATTAGAACTATTAGAAAAGAAGAAACTTTACTAGTACAAAATGAAAAATGAAAAGATAATCATGATTTAAAAAACTAAAGGATGAAGAGTTGAGAGGATAGACACAAGAAATCCAAAGGTCACGAGTGGGTGGGTGATGAGAATGCTTCTGCTGCCTTGTCTAAATGGATAGAAAACTTTAACACTAGCCTCCCTGAATAGTTAGCACCACCCTTAGATATATATAGAAAACCAAAAAGAGATGGACAAACTGCAACAATCCTACTTAGATTCAGGACTCTGAGACTATAACTTACAGCATTATTTAAATTAGGTTGATTTCCTGTATGCTTTAATGAATACATGCTTAGTCTTTAGTATATACTAAAAACAACAACAACAACAAACTTACTGAGTTTTTTACACGTGTATCCAAAGGTGAGCTGAGGCCTCTTGAGAAGCTTTAATGCGAATAATCCTGTCATACCAGGATCATCCTTTCATGGAAAAAGATTACAACACTTGTGACACCAAAGTTGAGGGCAGTCTAATAAATTGTCCACAAACCTATAGGAGTCCAGGACAAGTAATGTATCCTCACCACACCCCTTCCCCAGCCCTAAAATGCCATTTGCATTCAACATAAAGATGTGACTATGGAGATTCACGATGACAAATATTGCATGGCTTACTTAAAATGCAAGGGGAATTTCTCATAAATGAAATATAATGAAATATAATAAATTAAATAAATGAAGACAGAAATGAAAAAAAAAGTTATCAAAACTAAGGAAATAGGGGGAAACCAGCACAGAAAGTGGGAAACAAATGGTAGCGGAACACCATGTAAGCAACTGAGAAAAGGTTGCACAGAATTGGGCATTGAATTTGATGTCATTACCATGATTGTTACAACTCTAAAATTATTATGATCTTACCAATTTAAGTGAATGTCATATAAATTCTCCTCACATACTAGTGTAGATGTATTTGAGGTATCATATATCTAGTTATTTTAATTTTCTCTGCATGCCGTGACACTGAGGTAATCAGACCTATAGGTTCTTACACATAACTCATCTTTTTAATCCACAAAGTGCTTTTGCTTATATTAACTAAGATTTTTGAGATTATTTGTATCAATGTCAATGATGAAATATTTCTAAGGAAATATTTCTAAGGATTATTTCTAATAATCTAAATTACTTAGACTTATTTTTACTTTTTAAGTAATTTTTTTCAAAAATCTTTCAGGAGAAGAAGTATATGCATCAAATGATAGCATTAAACCTGTATGTTCGGGTGCCTGGGTGGCTCAGTGGGTTAAGCCTCTGCCTTCAGCTCAGGTCATCATCTCAGTGTCCTGGGATCGAGTCCTGCATGGGGCTCTCTGCTCAGCAGGGAGTCTGCTTCCTCCTCTCTCTCTCTCTCTCTGCCTGCCTCTCTACCTACTTGTGATCTCTGTCTGTCAAATAAATAAATAAAATCTTTAAAAAAAAAAACAAACCTGTATGTTCAAATCTGATGGAATCTTAGAGAAATCCCTGTGCACAGTGCTGTCCCCCACACTTACCCTAGTGCACACATACCAATAACTTCTGGGAAAATGAGTCCTAGGAGAGTTAGTAAGACTTCTGTGGACAAAAGATCAGTTTGCAGCCAAAGCAAAACTCTAACTTAAGACTCTTGGCTCCCAATCTAGACTTCCTTCTATAACTTTGCATAAATTATTCCATCTCTTTGTGCCTCTTGTCTTGCCAGTAAGAAAGGGAATACTGGTAGGACCTTCCTCACTGGGATTAAAGATGTTAATGCAAATTGAGTAGTTAGATTCCTGCCTGGAACATTTCAAGCTGTCAATATTAATCCTATGGTTAGCACATTATTTTGCTATTTGCAACCAAATTTTAGAAATAAAATAGAAATTCTTTCAAAAAAATTGTCACATGTAAAGGGAAGGGAGGGAAAGGAGTCACTTGCCTGTACAAGGATTAAATGTAGAAATTTTTAAAAAGCTTCTTTATCTGGTACTGCAGTTTTCCCTAAGGAAGCAAAGCCGATGCTTTGTTATCAAGACAGATTTCAGATGAAATATTGCAGTGGAATCTGTGTTAGTTTTATCATTTCAGACTACAGGTAGCTTTTCATTTCAGACTACAGGCAGCTAATGAAAAAATCCCAGTTTGGCTATATGACCAGGCTGTGGGGGACTGAAACTCATAATTTTGAGGGCCTTCTTTAAGAAAAATGTATTTTTAGAATGCAAAGATAAATGACAACTAGTTATTAATTTTAAAATGCTGATAAATATAAAAATATCCCAAAATCCAAAAAAGTGATATACTATTTAGACTATCATTTTTTAAACTATTTTATTTTTTTGAGAGAAAGAGAGAACACAAGTAGTCAGAGTGGCAAGCAAAGGGAGAGGGAGAAGCAGGGTCCACACTGAACAGAAAGCCCAATGTGGGGCTCAATCCCAGGACCCTGGAATCATGACCTGAATGGAAGGCAGACACTTAGCCAACTGAGCCACCCAGGTGGCCCAACATTTGTATCATTATACAACAGACCCACATCTATGAAACTTTACTTTCTTTTCTTCCCTCCCTTTCCTTTTTTGTCCTTTCCCTCTCTCTCCTTCGTTCCTTTCTTTTTGCTTTCTGCTATACACCATTCATCACCTCTTAAATGACAGCAATTAATTTTGTAATGTCACTTTCTGCAGAGAAACTAGGAAGGTGATTTAAATTTTGTTTTTGCAGAGGAAAAAAGGGGCATGCAATTAGGGGAAACAAAGGTTCTGTCATCATATGATGTCAATACAAGTATGAACATAGAAAAGGACATATAAAGAGGTGACTCTGATCCCAAAATACTTGTGGCAAATTTTACTAGAACAAGAGACCATGTGAACACATGTCTAGGGCCTCTCCAGTGTCTTAGATAGGCATGTACAAGGGAGAGGCCTTGAAATACAAGCTTCTGAGAACTGAAGGAAGATAAAGAACCTTGAGAAAGCCTATAAATCCTAAATATTATGAATCTGGTTTAGATGGATAAGAATTTCCCAATACAAACGAGAGAAAGTTGTAATAAAAATACTCTGAGTTTATATTAACAATGGCAGGGGCTTAGCCTAAGCCGTGCTGAGGCCTTGGCCACATATACCACTAGAAAGTAGAGGAGCCTGAAGAAAGTAGAATGGGACCTTGTGAAACTAAACTGGTTTTTCACAGAAGTGCCAGATAATCTGATGTACAAAGTCTAATGCAAGCCAGTTTGAACAGGCATCTAAGAGGATGGAGAAATAAAGATCATTCAGAAAGAGAATCAGCATCAAATACATACTTTAACAGTGAGCATGGGCAGTGAATGTAGGTGGGATACCAAATACCAGATACAGAGGAAAGGGCTGAGGAGAACTCTCAACATGTCCGGGGAGGGGGGTTCATTTTCTAATCCTGTAGCTCACTTAACTCATTTTTTTTTTTTTTACTTGCCTGAAAAAAACCAACTCAAAAAGTCCCTTTTTCCCTAGGTACCCAAATTGGAAAGGAAGAAGTAAAATTATCATTGTTCACAGATGACAAGATTTTATATTTAGAAAACCCTAAAGGTCTCCTCTCTCTCTCTCTCTCTCTCTCTCTGTTTCTCTCTTACACGCGCACACACACACACACACACACACACACACACACACACACAGTTAAGAGCTAATGAACAAAGCTGACAAAATGCACAAAAGCAGTGCATTTCTATATACTGACAATAAATAATCTGGAATGGAAATTAAGAAAGCAGTTCTACTTGCAATTGCATCACAAAAAATGAAATGCCTAGGAATAATTTTAACCAAGTAAGGGGGTGATTTATACACTGACAACCATAAAAAAAATGCTAGAAGAAATTAAAGAAGGCTTTACTAAATGGAAGGAAATTTTGTTTATGGATTATAAGACTTAAACTAACAGTAAGATAAAGCTATTACCTAAAGCAATTTGCAGATTCAATGCAATCCTTCTCAAAATCCCAACAATGATTTTGCAGATATAGGACAAACGCATCTTAAATTCATATGGAATCTAAGGCTACCTCAGCTAGTTTAAACAATCTTAAAAAAGAAGAACAAAGTGGGAGGACTCACATTTCCTAGTTTCAAAAATTATAAACTCTAGTAATCAAATCAGTATGGAACTGGCATGAAACCAGACTTATAGAATTATAGGCCAGTGGAATAGACTAGATGGCTCAGACATAAACCTGCATATCAGGCTTACCTTATTTTATTATGCTTCACTTTATAGCAGTTCACAGACATTGTGTTATTATTTTTATGTTTTTATTTTTTTTTTATTTTTATTTTTTACAAATTGAGGGTTTAGGAGAACGCTGAATCAAACAAATCTATTTCCACTATTGCCACTCGGTGACTGTGTCATCTTTTGGTAATTCTCACAATATCTCAAACTTTTTTTTAATCATTATTATATTTGTTATGGTGACCTGTGATCAAGGATGTTTGATGTTACTAGTTGTAGCTGTTTTGGGGTACCACAATGCCCTATATGTCATTTTATATAGATGACAAAGTTAATTGATAAATGTGTCTGTTCTGATTGCTACACAGACTGGCCTTTCCCCTGACTCTCTCCCTTTTCTCAGCCATTCCTATCTCCTGATATACAACAATATTTAAATTAGGCCAATTGATTGATAGCCAAACCATGGCCACTAAGTTCAAGTGAAAATGAGAGTTGCACATTTTTCACTTTATATAAAAAATGTTTAAGTTTATGGAGAAAGACATGTCAAAAGTCAAGATAAGCCCAAAGTTGACCTCTTGTGCCAAGTAGTTAGTCAAGTTGTGGATGCAAAGGAAAAGTTCTTGAAGGAAATTAAAAGTCCCATTCCGGTGAACACATAAATGACAGAAAGTGAAACAGCCTTATTGCTTGTAAGGAGAAAGTTTGAGTAGTCTGGATAGATCAAAATGATTACAATATTTCCTTAAGCCAAAACTTAATCCAGAGCAAGGCCCTAACTCTTGTCCATTTTATGAAGACTGAAAGAAGTGAGGAAGCTACAGGAAAAGTTTTGAAGCTAGCAGAGGAGGTTCATGAGGCTTAAGGAAAGAAGTTGTCTCTATGCCATAGAAGTGCAAGGGGAAACGGCAGATGCTAATGTAGAAGCTGCAGTAAATTATCGTGAAGATTGAGTTTAGACAATTCATGAAGGTAGCTATACTCAATGACAAATCTTCAATGTAGACAAAACAATCCTAGTCCTAGATGTCATCTAGGACTTTCATAGTTAGAGAGGAGACGTCAATGCCAGACTTCAAAGTTTCAAAGAGGCTGACTCTCTTGTTAGGGGCTAATGCAGCTGGTGACTAAGTTGAAGCTCATGCTTATTTACTATCCCCCAAATCCTTAGACCCTTAAGAATTATGCTAACATGTTCTGTAAATGGAGCAACAAAGCCTGGATGACAGTATATCTGCTTACAACATGACTTACTGAATATTTAAAACCCATTGTTGAGAACTACTCAGGACAAAAGATGCCTTTCAAAATATTACTGCCCATTGGCAAAGCACCTGGTCAGGCAGAGCTGTGGTGAAGTTATACAGTGATATTAACATTGTTTCCCTCTCTTCTAACACAACCATTCAGTAGCCCATGGATCAAGGTATATCTAACACTGAAGTCTTACTAAGAAATATGTTTCATAAGGCTCTAGCTGCCATAAATACATGATTTCTCTGATGGATCTGGGCAAAGTGAATTGAAATTCTTCTGAAAAGAATTTACCATTTGAGATACCATTAAGAATATTTGTGATTCATAGGAAGCGGTCAAATATCAACATTAACAGAGTTTGAAAGCAGTTGGTTGATTCCACCCTCATGGATGAATTTTAGGGGTTTAGGACCTCAGAGAAGGCAGTACTACAGATGTGATAGAAATAACAAGAGAACTAGAATTAGAAGTGGAGCATGAAGGTAACACTTGTTGCTTATTTTTTTCTTTCTTTAACTTTAAAAAAATTAATTCTAGTATAGTTAATATACAGTTATATTAGTTAGAGGTATAAAGTATATTGATTCAGCAATTCTATACATTACTCAGTGCCCATCATGATAAGTGTACTCTTATTCCTCTTTACCTATTTACCCATTCTTCTACCCACCCCCCTCTGGTAATCCTCAGTTTGTTCTCTATAATTAGGAGTCTTTTTTGGTTTGTCTCTCTTTTGTTTGTTCATTTGTTTTATTTCTTAAATTCCACATATGAGTGAAATCATATGGTATTTGTTTCTCTCTAACTTATTTCACTTAGCATTATACCCTCTAAATCCATCCATGTTGTTGCAAATGGCAAGCATTCATTCTTTTTTATGGCTTTTTTGTGGCTCATTAATATTCCATTGTGTGTGTATATATATATTATATCTTCTTTTTTCATTCATCTCTTGATAGAAACTTGGGTTGTTTGCATAATTTAACTATTGTAATGCTACAATAAACATGCGGGGGGCATACATCTTTTCGAATAGTGTTTTCATATTCTTTGGGTAAGTACTCAGTAGTGGAATTACTAGGTCATATGATAATTCTGTTTTAATCTTTTGTGGAACCTCCATACTGTTTTCCACAGAGGTTGGACCAGTTCCCATACCCACCAACTATGCACAAGAGTTCCTTTTTCAAATAAGTTACTTCTTATGGATGACCAAAGAAAGTGGTTTCTTGAGATAGAGTCTACTCTTGGTGAAGATTCTGTGAAGATTGTTGAAATGAAAACAAAAGACTTAGAATATTACATAAATTTAGTTGGTAAAGCAGTGACAGGGTTTGAGAGGATTGACCCCAATTTTAAAAAAATATCCTGCGGTGGGTAGGTCTATCAAACATAATCACATTCTACAGATAAATTTTTCATGAAAGGAAGAGTCCATTTATGGAGGAAACTTCATTGTTGTCTTATTTTAAGAGATTGATACAGTTACCTCAACCTTCGTCACCTACCATCCTGATCTGTCATCAGCCAAAAACATCAAGCAAGACCTTCTATCAACAAAAACATTATGACTCACTGAAAGCTCAGATAATGGTGAGAGTTTTTAAACAATATTTTGTTTTATCTTATTTTTTGAAAGAGAGAGAGAGTGTGTGAATGGGGGAAAGGGCAGAGGGAGAAGCAGGGAGCACTGATGCAGGGACCCCATTGAGCAGGGAGCTTGATGCAGGACTAGATCCCAGGACCCTGGGATTATGACCTGAGCTGAAGGCAAACATTTAATGACTGAGCCACCCAGGTACCTCTTTAGCAATATTTTATAATTAAGGCATGTACATGGGTTTTGTTTTGTTTTTTAGAGATAATGCTACTGAACACTTACACTATAGTATAAGTAGTTCTATTCTTTGCACTGGAAAAAAAATATTATACTTATTTTGTTGTGGTTTTCTGGAACAGAATCTGTAATATCTCCAATGTAGGCTTATATGGTTAAATGGTTTTGACAAGGATGCTAAGACCTTTCAATGGATAAAAAACAGTCTTGAACAAATAGTACTGGGAAAACTGAATATCCACATGTGAAAGAATGAAGTTGGGCGATACCTGGGTGACTCATTCGGTTATGTGTCTGCCTTTAGTTCAGGTCATGACCCCGGGACCCTGGGATTGAGACCCACACTGGGATTCTTGCAGGCAGACTGTTTATGTGCATACACGCTCTCTTTCTTTCTCTCTCTCTCTGACCATAAATTAATAAAATCTTAAAAAAATGAAATTGGACCTTATCTTGCACCATGTCCAAAAATGAATTAAAAATGGATCTAAGGCCTTAATTTAATAGCTGAAACTGCAGAATTCAAGAAAACATAGCACAAAAACTTCATGATATTAAGTTTGGTAATGATTCCTTGAATATCAGACCAAGAACACAGGAAAATAAAGAAAAAAATAGATTAATTAAGCTTTATTAAATGAAAAACTTTTGTGCAGTAGAGGACACTACTAAGGGAACAAAGAGGCAAACCATAGAATGGGAGAAAATATTTGTAAATCATATATCTGAAAAGAGTTTAATATAAAAAAAATTTAAAATCCCTAAAACTCAACAACAACAAAAGAATTCAATTTAAAAAGGAGCAAATGTTCGGGGCGCCTGGGTGGCTCAGTGGATTAAGCCGCTGCCTTCGGCTCAGGTCGTGATCTCAGTGTCCTGGGATTGAGCCCCGCATCGGGCTTTCTACTCAGCGGGGAGCCTGCTTCCCCCTCTGTCTCTGCCTGCCTCTCTGCCAACTTGTGATCTCTCTCTCTGTCAAATAAAATAAGTAAAATCTTAAAAAAAAAAAAAGGAGCAAATGTTCTGAATAAATACTTTTCCAAAGAAGATATACAAATATCCAATAAGCCTAAGGAAAGATGCTTAACATCACTAGTCATTGGGAAAATAAAATCAAAACCACAATGAGATACCACTTCGTACCCATTATGATAGATATATATTTTTAAAAAGACAGAAAATAAGTGTTGGCAAAGATGAAGAGAAAATGGAACTTTTGTGCTTTGTGAGAAAGTAAGAACCTGCAGCCATTGTGGAAAATAGTATAGTATTTCTCATAAAAATTGAATATAAAATTATCATGTGATTCCGCAACTTTATTGCTGGGTATGTACTTAAAATACTTGAAAGGTAAGACTCTGACCACATATTTATGAATCAGTGTACATAGTAGCATTATTCACAATAACCAAAAGTGGAAAAAACCCCAATTTTCATAAATAGAAAAATGGATAAGCAAAATATGGTATGTACATATGGTGAATACTATCCAGCCTTAAAAAGAAATGAGGTTTTGACACATTCCTCAACATGGATGAACCTTGAGGATATTATATGAGGAAAAGCTAGACATAAGAGGTCAAATATCATGATTCCATTTCAATGAGGTACCTAGAATAATAGAATAGTCAAATTTGTAGAAAAGAGAAAGTAGATGGGTGTTTTAGGGACAGCTTATACATACAGTAATAACTATGACTGACATGCTTAGTGTACCAAGAGGCAAAGATGAATACAACATGGTCCTACCTATGAAAGAGGCTCACATGAAGCAGACATGTGTAGAAACATTCATGCAATACCACAAGTATTTCATTATATGAACAAAACAGCTTTTAAAACACAGAATACAATTAAGTTACCTTGTTATAGGGAATAGGACAGGTTTCACAGTACATAGTAACATTTCAGCAGGTTTTTAGAGATAGGAAATATTTCCTCAGATGGAACAAAGCAGAAAAATGAATGGAACAAGGATGTTAAGGAAGTTTCAGTTGTAAAGGCAAAGCCATAGTGGTGTAAAGATACATAGTATCACCAGGAAATGGAGCTTAAGACAGTATGGCTGGAATATAGGCTAAAATGGGGGTTGGGGGGTAATTTTTTCAACACATTGAACTGTAGGTAAGAGCCTGCTTGTGGAGGTTTTTAGACTACGATTTGGAATGAAATGGAATTCAGATTTTATTTTTAGTCAACTAGGATTCTACCAAAGGTTATCAGCAAGAGAGGGTCACTTCCTCATTTGAGAAAGAAATGTGCTTGTAGCAGGGAGAATGGCTTGGAGTAAACCTGGAATTAGCTAACTCTTTAGGAGGTCACTAAAATAGTCCTATTGATATGTAATAAGCTCCTGAAGTTAAAGAGACTCAGACATGAGCTGACTAGGGGATTCACAAGGTCAGGGGTGGTTCTGACAGGTACACATCTCAACCATAATCTGAAGGAGAATGCTTCAGAAAGCAACATAATGTATTTAATTCACTTTTAGTTATGCATGAAGAGGATTTAAGAGCTGTCTTTTTGCAGTGCCTGGGTGGCTCAGTGGGTTAAGCCTCTGCCTTTGGCTCAGGTCATGATCTCGGGGTCCTGGGACTGAGCCCCACATTGGGCTCCTCCCACAGTGGGGAGCCTGCTGCTCCCTATCTCTGCCTGCCTCTCTGCCTACTTGTGATATTTCTTTCTCTCTCTCTCTCTCTCGCTCTGTCAAATAAATAAATAAATAAATCTTAAAAACAAAAACAAACTGTCTTTTTACCCCCCTCTAGAAATACAGCTAAAATGCTTGGAGTGTGACATTCAAATGAAGATTTCTTCTGCCTTACATAGGGTTAGCACATCTTCTGAGTTTTATCTGCTTTTAGATTTAAGCTAAATATCCGGAGAGTCAAGTAGGATAAAGTTTTCTCATAGTGTGCACTGTTGAATCAGATAAATTGGATCAGAAGTAGAACTGAAAATGTCCTTAGAAAATATAGCCTGTCTCATATTCATGACTCCGTATTTCCACTGAGGGTTCCACACCAGTATGCCTCTCTGTGAAGACATAATTTCAGCACAACCACATGTGTACACAGTTGTCCAATTGCAGGGACAATGAAACACCAGAGACCAGAGTCTTTGCAGTTTACACAAATGTACATTGTAAGTTAATAGGTTAATAAAATTCTAAAACTAAAGTCAAAGAATATTGCACAGTGGTTATTTCTAAAAGCAGTGTGTGTTCCTTAATTCAATGTGTTCCTCTTTCATAAAAAAAGAAATAAAAGGAGAGAATATCAACATAATATTTTTAAGCAACCATTTCCTCCCCTCCTCTACTTCTAAAAATTCGTTGAAAGTCATTTAAGTAAGGTGCAGCCGTTAGGTTACTGAGCAGAAAATGTTTCTTTCTTATTCTTATTGCCATCATATTTTGGTGAAATCTGAATCCTGTATCCAATATTCTGTTACATCAAATCCAAAAGCTGTTTTCATCCTCATTATTCTTGACTCTTCTACAGCATTTATCCTTTGAAAAAGGTGTTCTTCCTCATCTCTTTAATACCTTTGGTTTCTGCTTCCTTCTTGATGATTCCTTTTCTCATCTTTATCACTTGCAGTTTGCATTTCCCTCCTATATGTTGGAACTTCCCAAAGGTATATTCTCTTCTTCTTACCATTGCCCTGATTTTCTTCCAACTCTTATTACTGCCTCCTCTCTGCTGAACATTCCCTAGGAGGTAAGGTTAGGCGCTGTCTTGCTTCTAAGCCATTGTGCATGTTATTGCCCCTTCCTAAAGGGATATCACCTTATACTAATTTCTACTTATTTTTCAGATTTGAGGACTTTGGAAACCTTTCCCATGTGTTACAGGGCATCTGATGATACTTTTACAATAGCCTCCGTGTTAAAGCTCTTATATATATGGCCTTGGTTCTCAGAATCAGAGTGCCAGGCCAGTAGCCTCACTGTTACCAGCGAACTTGTTAGAAATGCCAATTATGAGGTCCCAAAGAACATCAGCTGAATTAGAAACTCTAGGGTGTGGCTCAGGAATCTGTGTTTTAACAAGCCCTCAAAATGATTCTGATACAGGCTAAAGTCTGAGAATCACTGGAGTATTACAATTGCCTGGCTTTTGGCTGAGTTCCCTACTTGATTATGGGCTGTTTTAGAAACTGTGATGGACTCTCAGGGTGCCTGCGTGGTTCAGTCGGTTCAGTGCCAACTTTTGGTTTCAGCTCAGGTCATGATCTCAGGATCTTGGGATGGAGCCCTACATGGGGCTCTCTGCTCAGCAGGGAGTCTGCTTGAGATTCCTACCCTCTGCCCATCCCCCTGCTCCTGCTGGTGAACTCCCTCTCTCTCTCTCTCTCTCTTTCAAATACAAAAATAAAATCTTCGGGCATCTGGGTGGCTCAGTGGGTTAAGACGCTGCTTTTGGATCAGGTCATGATCCTAGGGTCCTGGGATTGAGCCCCACATTGGGCTCTCCGCTCAGCAGAGGGCCTGCTTCCCCCTCACCCTCTACCTGCTTCTCTGCCTACTTGTGATTTCTCTCTGTCAAATAAATAAATAAATAAAATCTAAAAAAAAATAATATCTTGAAGAAGAAGCAGCAGCAGCAGCAGCAGCAACAACAACAACAAATATGGTGGAATCTTTTTGATAGTGATGTCAGTGGCCAGTGTAGAATCTGCTACATTATTGTTACATAAAACTAATTTCTTTCACTGCATGGACAAATAAATGGGTAAATAAATGACAACTTTTTTATGAGGTCCAATTCTAAATCTCAGGTAACTGTGACTTGTGGGAGAGCCAAGTCACTTCAAAGCCAACCTAATAGGAAAGTTGATATCTAATACCCCTCATCAACACTGTCCTCCCAAACAATTGAACATGTTTGTTTCTCTGATCCTGACTGACTTTTTTTTAACTCTCTGAACTCTCCTTTTCCAACAATGCTAAGATCATTTTCCCCATTACTGATGGAAAAACCTTAGTAATCATCTTCCCTTGAAGAATAGCTTCATTTATTCTGAGTATACAACTAAAAGGTTTACCATAAAAAATCTGAAAAATTCAGTTACACACACAAATAAATAAAAAGCACTGGAAATTCCACCCCTCTGAGAGAACCAATGTTAATTGGCACCTGTGTTCATTTAACTTTTATCCCTAGCATATTTGCATTTCAGTGTTTGCTGTGGAACATAATATTTTGTAATCTACTGTTACTGCACTATGTTGGATGTATTTTCATGTCCTTAGAAGGTAATTTTCCACAGACTTCTTAATGGCTGCATGATATTTTGGCAGTAATTGACCTATCCTCATCCTTCCTTAATTCATTGGAAGTTCCAATCAAAACCTTTTCATTACCTCCACCCTTGATGTCCAGGCTCTATCTAACACCCAGAACCTCTTGAAGTAGCCTCCATTGCCAGATGAATTCTTCCAAAATTTAGTTCTGAGCAAATTGCTTGAAAGTCATAATGACTCCCCAGTGCCTTCCAAATAAGGGCACTGTCCTGAGCAGGACCACCAAGTACTCCTGTTGATTTCTTTTGTACACCCAGTCTCTAGGTAAGACTGCTCACCATTGTCACAGTATTTCCTCTGTTTACTCTCCTTTTGATTTTTGCCTCTTCTCTGTCCCATCATTCTTTTTCAATGGCGATTTAACCTAAATGGCCAATTT
Source organism: Mustela erminea (assembly GCF_009829155.1). Taxonomy (NCBI): domain Eukaryota; kingdom Metazoa; phylum Chordata; class Mammalia; order Carnivora; family Mustelidae; genus Mustela; species Mustela erminea. Next base: position 33,232,107 of record NC_045627.1, on the reverse strand, counting down.
AGTGGGAGGCCTTACTGCAATCACCAACTTCCTACCCTCACCACCATTTCATTCCTTATCCCCCTTCTTATATATTTTTCTCCTTGGTTCTTAAAATTATCTAACAGATCATATATTTTGTTTATTTAACTTGTTAATTGCTTCTGTGCTATAACTGTAATAAAGGTTCCATGAAAGCAATGATTTTTGCTGCTGTCTTGTTTAGATCCTTAGAATCTAAAACAATGCTTAATACATGAAAAGAAATCAGAATATATTTGAGGTCTGAAAAAATGAATGAAATAATTAATTAATTAGTGAATTAATAATGAATATTCACTCGCAAAATTCTATAAGACCTCAGGGGAGCCAAAGCTCTTATTCCAGTGATTTGCATATATTCACATTGTGCAATGTGAATTCAAATGACTAGTTAACATGTTACTTTTCCTTGAAATCTTTCTTTAAAATTTCTGCTGTCTAAAGACTATTGACCATTATTTGTGGTTATGACATTTATTGCATACTGAACTGAATTATGTTTTGCCCTTCCCATTGAGTAATAAAGAAGTTCTTTACATGCAGAGACCAAATATCTTTGTAGCTCTTGTAGTTCTTAGTGCATTGATACTCAATAAATAGCTCTAAAAATGATTAAATTTTTGCCACAAATAAAATTAAATTTTTACCAAAAGTGAAGAGGGAGTTACAAGGGGATTTTTGCCATTTTCCCTGTTGTTAAAGATATATGTATTTTCTATTTTAAAGAATAGCTGTTATCTCCATAATTGTAACTATTTCCAAAGAAATCACTATGTGAACATTCTACATCTTTGCAGATCATTAATGCTGCACTTGCTTTGGCGGCAAGACCCAAAAGTCAAGTGGTCAAAAAAACCATGGAAATGTATAAGCACACGTGGGAGAATCATATCCATGTCCTCACCGAAGCTGTAGATGACATTACAAGCATTGATGACTTCCTTGCTGTATCTGGTATGTTTTTGATCTTTTAATTTATATATTTAATCTTGTCAATTTTCTGAAAGAGGATAATTATGAATATAATTAATTGTATGCAGTATAATGAGACTCTTGTTAATGATCATCTTTCTCAAAAGCAAAGTATTGCTATTTGTGATCTACTCTAGGATAATGAGCCTCAAGCTTGCAGTCCTTACAACTCAATAATTTACATTGTGTCTCTAAAATAAACTCCTATTCATAGACAAAGCATAATTGAAAATAGTAGCTGGAAATCTTAGACATTTTCTAGCTTTTTGAATAAATAATCATTTCCCCTTTACTATATTTATATCTTTTGATTTCTCTGTACTTCTTTTCCAACAGAATTTTTCTGCACTAGAAAATTTAGATAGATAGACACAACAGGAAAACTCTTCATTTATTTGAGGTAGAATATGTACTTCAGCTTCCAGTATATGTATTTGAATATTGGTGATCTAAATAATCAAATAAGTCTAAACATCTGACTACATCAGTTACAGATGGGCTTGAAATTCCATGTCAAACCTACATGATTCTTTTATCACAGAATAGAAGAGCATCCCATGGGATTATGAAATTACTCTCAGAAGCATAACTCTGGTTTTGATTATATTGTTATAACAGCAAAGAACTAAATACTTCTAAATCTTTTTTTTTTAATTTTCTTAAAAATTAAGCTTCATATTATAATAAATTACATTTTGGGGAAACTGGTTGCCTCAGTTGTAGGAGCATGCAACTTGATCTCAAGTTTTTGAGTTTGAGTTCCATGCTGGGTGTAGAGATTATTTAAATAAAAACTTTAGGGTGCCTGGATAGCTCTATGGTTAAATGCCTGATTTCAGCTCAGGTCATGATCCTAGGGTCTTACAATTGAGTCCCTCATTGGGCTCCCTGCTCAGAAGGGAGCCTGCTTCTCCCTTTTTCTCTGCCCCTCCTCCTGCTCATCCATGTTCTATCTCCATCTCTTTCAAATAAACAAAATTAAAAACAAAATATTTTTTTTGCATGCTTACTAGTTATTTTTATTTCTCTTCCTATGATTAATCTATTATTATCTTTTGCAAAGACAAAATATTTTTTTAAATTATTTTTATTAACATATAATGTATTATTTGCCCCAGGGGTACAGGTCTGTTAATCATCAGGCTTACACGCTCACAGCACTCACGATACCACATACCCTCCCCAATGTCCATAACCTAACCATCTTCTCCATACCCCTCTCTCCCCAGCAACCCTCAGTTTGTTTTGTGAAATTAAGAGTGTCTTGTGGTTTTTCTCTCTCCCAATCCTATCTTGTTTCATTTATTTATTCCCTCACCCCACAACTCCCCACTCTGCCTCTCAATTCCTCATATCAGGGAGATCATACTATAATTATATTTCTCTGATTGATGTATTTCACTCAGCATAATACCCTCTAGTTCAAATCACATCTTTGAAAATGGCAAGATTTTGTTTCTTTGAATGGCTGCATAGTATTCATATATATATATATATTTTATATATATATAATATATATAATATATAATATATAATATATAATATATAATAATATATAATATATATATAATAATATATATATTATATATATATATATATATATACACACACATATATACATATACATACACACATCTAGGTTCTTTCCATAGTTTGGCTATTGCAGACATTGCTGCTATAAACATTCAGGTGCATGTGCCCTTTCAGATCACTACTTTTGTATCTTTAGGGTAAATAGCCAGTAGTGTGATTGCTGGGTCATAGGGTAGCTCTATATTAAACTTTTTGAGGAACCTTCATGCTGTTTTCTAGAGTGGAACCAGCTTACATTTCCACCAACAATGTAGGAGGGTTCCCCTTTTTCCACATCCTCTACAACATCTGTCATTTCCTGACTGGTTAATTTAAGTCATTCTGACTGTCATGAGGTGGTATCTCATTGTGGTTTTGATTTGTATTTCCTGATGTCGAATGATATTGAACACACTTTTCATGTGTCTGTTGGCCCTCTGGATGTCTTCTTTGCAGAAATGTCTGTTCATGTCATCTGCCCATTTCCTGATTATTTGTTTTTTGGGTGTTGAGTTTTGTAAGTTCTTTATAGATTTTGGATACTAGCCCTTTATCTGATATGTCATTTGCAAATATTTTCTCCCATTCTGTCAGTTGTCTTTTGTTTTTGTTAACTGTTTCCTTTGCTGTGCAAAAGCTTTTGATCTTGATGAAATCCCAATAGTTCATTTTTGCCCTTGCTTCCCTTGCCTTTGGCAATGTTCCTAGGAAGAAGTTGCTGTGGCTGAGGTCAAAGAGATTGCTGCCTGTGTTCCCCTCAATGATTTTGATGAATTCCTTTCTCACATTGAGGTCCTTCATCCATTTTGAGTCTGTTTTCGTGTGTGGTGTAAGGAAATGGTCCAGTTTCTTTTATTTGCATGTGGCTGTCCAGTTTTCCCAACACCATTTGTTGAAGAGACTGTCTTTTTTCCATTGGGCATTCTTTCCTGCTTTGTCAAAGATTAGTTGACCATAAGGTTGAGGGTCTATTTCTGGGCTTTCTATTCTGTTCCATTGATCTATGTGTCTGTTTTTGTGCCATTACCATACTTTATTGATGATGACAGCATTGTAATAGAGCTTGTGATGCCACCAACTTTGGCTTTCTTTTTCAATATTCCTCTGGCTATTTGAGGTCTTTTCTGGTTCCATATAAATTTTAGGATTATTTGTTCCATTTCTTTGAAAAAAAAAAAGTTGGTATTTTGATAGGGATTGCAGTAAACATGTAGATTGCTTTAGGTAGCATAGACATTTTCACAATATTTGTTCTTCCAATCCAGGAGCATGGAACATTTTTCCATTTCTTTGTGTCTTCCTCAATTTCTTTCCTGAGTACTTTATAGTTTTCTGAGTACAGATTTTTTACCTCTTTGGTTAGGTTTATTCCTAGGTATCTTATGGTTTTGGGTGTAATTGTAAATGGGATTGACTCCTTAATTTCTCTTTCTTCTCTCTTGTTGTTGGTGTATAGAAATACAGCTGACTTCTGTGCATTGATTTTATATTTCACACTTTACTGAACTCCTCTACAGGTTCTAGCAGATTTGGAGTGGAGTCTTCTGGGTTTGCCACATAAAGTATCATATCATCTGCAAAGAGTGACAGTTGGACTTCTTCTTTGCCAATTTGGATGCCTTTAATTCTTTTTGTTGTCTGATTGCTTAGGCTAGGACTTCTAGTACTATGTTGAATAGCAGTGGTGAAATGGATATCCCTGCCGTGTTCCTGACCTAAGTGGAAAAGCTCTCAGTTTTTCTCCATTGAAAATGATATTCGCTGTGGTTTTTTCATAGATGGCTTTGATGATATTGAGGTATGTGCGCTCTATCCCTACACTCTGAAGAGTTTTTATCAAGAAAAAATGCTGTACTTGTCAAATGCTTTTTCAGCATCTATTGAGAGTATCATGTGGTTCTTGTTCTTTCTTTTATTAATGCATTGTGTCACATTGATTGATTTGTGGATCTTGAAATAACCTTGAAGCCCTGGAATAAATCCCACTTGGTCATGGTGAATAATCCTCTTAATGTACTGTTAGATCCTATTGGTTATTATTTTGGTGAGAATTTTCACATCTGTGTTCCTCAAGGATATTGGTCTGTGATTCTCTTTTTTGATGGGATCTATTTCTGGTCTTTGGATCAAGGTAATGCTGGCCTCATAAAATGAGTTTGGAAGATTTCCTTCCACTTCTGTTTTTTTGGAACACTTTCAGGAGAATAGGAATTAATTCTTCTTTAAATGTTTGTAGGATTCCCCTGGGAAAGGTTTTGACCCTGGGTTCTTGTTTGTTGGGAGATTTTTGATGATTGCTTCAATCTCCTTACTGGTTATAGGTCTGTTCAGGTTTTCTCTTTCTTCCTGGTTCAGTTGTGGTAGTTTATATGTCACTAGGAATGCATCCATTTCTTCCAGACTGTCAAATTTGCTGGCATATAATTGCTCATAATATGTTCTTATAATTGTTTGTATTTCTTTGGTGTTGGTTGGGATCTCTCCTCTTTCAATCATGATTTTATTTATTTGGGTCCTTTCTCTTTTCTTTTTGATAAGTCTGGCTAGGGGTTTATCAATTTTATCAGTTCTTTCAAAGAACAAGCTCCTAGTTTCATTGATTTGTTCTACTGTTGTTTTGGTTTCTATTTCATTGATTTCTGTTCTCATCTTTATTATTTCTCTTCTCCTGCTGGGTTTAGGCTTTGTTTGTTGTTCTTTCTCCATATCCTTTAGGTGTAGGGTTAGGTTGTGTATTTGAGACCTTTCTTGTTTCTTGAGAAAGGCTTGTATCACTATATATTTTCCTCTCAGGACTATCTTTGCTTTGTCCCATAGATTTTGAACATTTGTGTTTTTATTTTTATTTTTTTCCATGATTTTTTTCAATTCTTCTTTAATTTCCTGGTTGACCCATTCATTCTTTAGGAGGATGCTCTTTAGCCTCCATGTATTTGGGTTCTTTCCAAATTTCCTCTTGTGACTGAGTTCTAGCTTCAGACCACTATTGTCTGAAAATATGCAGGGAATGATCCCAATCTTTTGATACTGGTTGAGACCTGAATTGTGACCCAGGATGTGATCTATTCTAGAGAATGTTCCATGTGCGGTAGAGAAAAATGTGTATTCTGTTGCTTTGGGATGGAATGTTCTGAATATATTTGTGATGTCCATCTGGTCCAGGGTGTCATTTAAGGCCTTTATTTCCTTGTTGATCTTTTGCTTGGATGATCTTTCCATTTCAGTGAGGGGGATGTTAAAGTCCCTGACTATTATTGTATTATTATCTATGTGTTTCTTTGATTTTGTTATTAATTGGTTTATATAGTTGGCTGCTCCCATGTTGGGAAATAGATATTTAATATGTTAGATCTTCTTGTTGGACAGACCCTTTGAGTATAATATAGTGTCCTTCCTCATCTTTTATTATAGTCCTTGGCTTAAAATCTAATTTATGTGATAAAAGGATTGCCACCCCAGCTTTCTTTTGATGTGTATTAACATGGTACATTGTTTTCCACCCACTCACTTTTAAATCGGAGGTATCTTTTGGTCTAAAATGAGTTTCTTATAGACAGCATATTGATTTTTTTTTAATCCATTCTTATACCCTGTGTCTTTTGATTGGGGTATTTAGCCCATTTATATTCAGGGTAACTATTGAGAGATATCAATTTAGGGCCATTGTATTGCCTGTAAGGTGACTGTTACTGTATATTGTCTCTGTTCCTTTCTGGTCTACTACTTTTAGGCTCTCTCTTTGCTTAGAGGACCCCTTTCAATATTTCCTGTAGAGCTGGTTTGGTGCTTACAAATTCTTTTAGTTTTTGTTTGTCCTGGAAGCTTTTTATCTCTCCTTCTATTTTCAATGATAGCCTAGCTGGATACAGTATTCTTGGCTGCATGTTTTCCCCATTTTGTGTTCTGAATATATCATGCCAGTACTTTCTGGCCTGCCTGGTCTCTGTGGATAAGTCTGCTGCCAATCTAAAATTTTTACCATTGTATGTTACAGACTTCTTGTCCAGGGCTACTTTCAGGATTTTCTCTTTGTTATTAAGACTTGTAAGTTTTACTATTAGATGATGGGGTGTGGACCTATTCTTATTTGTTTTGAGGTGAATTATCTGCACCTCCTGGATTTTGATGATTGTTCCCTTTGCCATATTAGGGAAATTCTCTGCAATAATTCACTCCAATATACCTTCTTCTCCCCTCTTTCTTCTTCTTTTGGAATCCCAATTATTCTAATGTTTCATCTTATGGTATCACTTATCTCTCAAATTCTTCCGTCATGGTCCAGTAGTCGTTTGTCTCTCTTTTGCTCAGCTTCTTTATTCTCCATCATTTGGTCTTCTTTATCACTAATACTCTCTTTTGTCTCATTTATCCTAGCAATAAGATCCTCCATTTTTTATTGTACCTCATTAATAGCTTTTTAAATTTTAGCTTGGTTAGATTTTAGTTCTTTTATTTCCCCAAAAAGGGCTTTTATTTCTCCAGACAGGGTTTCTCTAATATCTTCCATGCCTTTTTGGAGCCCAGCTAGCACCATGAGAATCATCATTCTAAACTCTAGATCTGACATATTACCAATGTCTGTATTGATTAGATACCTAGACTTTGGTACTGCCTCTTGTTCTTTTTTTTATCCTGAGTCTTTCTATCTTGTAATTTTATCCAGATAAAAATATGTGAAAGAGAGAATAAAATACCAAAAGTGTGGTAAGACCCCAGAAAAATATGTGTATCAGAAGAGAACCCAGATTGTGGGGGGACATAAGAGGGCAAAAAGAAGTTCAAAAAAAATTAAAAAAGAAAAGAAAAAGAAAATACAGGTATTAGATTTGTGAATAAAACAGAACCACCCACTTAATTTGGGGAGTACTTTCGTCTCTTAGAAGAAACTACCTCCCCAATTTTTTTTTAAAGATTTTATTTATTTGACAGACAGATCACAAGTAGCCAGAGAGGCAGGCAGAGAGAGAGAGGGAAGCAGGCTCCCTGCTGAGTAGAGAGCCGGATTCGGGGCTTGATCCCAGCACCCTGGGATCATGACCTGAGCCGAAAGTAGAAGCTTTAACCCACTGAGCCACCCAGGTGTCCCTCCCAAAATTTTAAAGGAAGGAAAATGTGTGTATATATATGTATACATATTTATACACACAAAAATAAGGGTAAACACAATGAAGGGATGGAATATGACTGTAAATATAAAAATTTTTAAAAAATTCTAAAAAAGAGTTAATAAGATAAGTTGGTTGGGAAAAGAAAGAAAAAGAAATTGGAGAGAATTTGCTCAGGTTGGAGAATAGAACAAAGACCTGTGCTAGATTTAGGTATATTTTGATCTATTAAAAGAAGTATCCCAAAATTTTTTAGGAAAAAAAAAAAAACCTATATGTATACAAAAAATAAGGTTAAATACATTGAATGATAAAATATGACTCTAATAATGAGGGTTTGAAAAAAGTTTTTTAGAAATGTATTGTTAAGATAAACTAGTTAAAAAATGTTAAAAGAGGAAAGAAAAAATGTTAAAAAAAATTAGAGTAAGATAGAAAATAAAATTTAAAATTTTTAACTTTCCAAGACTAAAGTTTTTTTGGAAGAAAGCCATCAATTCCATGCATTGCTTTCCCCTCGCTCTGGCGTTTTCCTGTTCTCTTTGATCAGTGAGCTTGGTTTTGGCTGGATGTTCTTCCTGATTTTCTGGGGGAGGGGCCTGTTATAGTGATTCTCAAATCTCTTTGCCCTAGGCAGAATTGCACTGCGCTTGCCAGGGGCCAGGCTAAGAAATCTGCTTAAGTTTGGTCTCAGGAGTTTTTTGTTCCCTGAATGCTTTCTGAAGAGCTCTGGAGGACGGGAATGAAAATGGCAGCCTCCCAATCTCTGGCTCAGAGGATCTGAGAGCTCAGGTCCCCACTCCTCAGTGTGGTCTCAGAGAAAAGTGGTCAATCACTCCCATCTCCCTGGTCTCCAGCCACACTCTGGGCTTACTGGGCCTGTGACTGAGTGTTTCTGTCTCTTGTGTACAGCTCCATTTGGAGTCTCCAAAACTAGCATATTCCTGCCTCTAGAGGAGGAAGTTGAGTCTCCCTGGATCTGCCACTTCTGGGGTCCCTATTCAAAAAGAAGTAGTCTGGCTGTGCCACTCATCACAGTTTAAGGTAACCCCGAGCTGAGCACTCCCTCCTTGGCTCTCTGTAGTCAGCTTTCCCACTCTGATACCTAGGAGCTCTGCCACACTCAGACACCCTCGATCTTTCAGTGACCCCACGGGTCCTGAGACCACACTGTCCCTGCAAGGGCTCCACCCTTGCTTAGCTTTTGGAATAATATGCCTCAGTGGAGCAGACTTCTAAAAGATCTAATTTTGTGCTCTGCTGCTTCACCATTTGCCGGGAGTCAGCCCCTCCCCCTGCAGTCTATCTTCCTATCACTTCAGATACACTTCTCCACACATCTTATCTTTTAGAAAGTGGTTGATTTTTCTGTCCCTAGAATTACTGTTCTTTTCTTCATTCTCCTGTTGAGTCTGTAGGTGTTCAGAATGGTTTGGTAACCAGCTGAAATCCTGCGACCTGATGTCATTTCAGTCCACCACTCCTCTGCCATCTTGCCTCTCATCTGAAAAATAAAATCTTTAAAAAATTAAAAAAATAGATTTTTTTCCTTTTTTTAAAAAAAGACTGGAATGAGATATGATTTTTTATAAAATGCTTATTCATATGAATTTCTATTTTTTTTTTATTTTTTTTTTTACTGTCATTTTTTTTTTTTATTTATTTCCAGCATAACAGTATTCATTATTTTTGCACCACACCCCGTGCTCCATGCAATCCGTGCCCTCTATAATACCCACCACCTGGTACCCCAACCTCCCACCCCCCGTCCCTTCAAAACCCTCAGATTGTTTTTCAGAGTCCATAGTCTCTCATGGTTCACCTCCCCTTCCAATTTCCCCCAACTCCCTTCTCCACTCTAAGTCCCCATGTCCTCCATGCTATTTGTTATGCTCCACAAATAAGTGAAACCATATGATAATTGACTCTCTCTGCTTGACTTATTTCACTCAGCATAATCTCTTCCAGTCCCGTCCATGTTGCTACAAAAGTTGGGTATTCATCCTTTCTGATGGAGGCATAATACTCTATCCCCAGGGGTACAGGTCTGTGAATCACCAGGTTTACACACTTCACAGCACTCACCAAAGCACATACCCTCCCCAATGTCCATAATCCCACCCCCTTCTCCCAAACCCCCTCCCCCCAGCAATCCTCCGTTTGTTTGTGAGATTAAAAGTCACTTATGGTTTGTCTCCCTCCCAATCCCATCTTGTTTCCTTTATTCTTCTCCTACCCACTTAAGCCCCCATGTTGCATCACCACTTCCTCATATCAAGGAGATCATATGATAGTTGTCTTTCTCTGCTTGACTTATTTCGCTAAGCATGATACGCTCTAGTTCCATCCATGTTGTCGCAAATGGCAAGATTTCATTTCTTTTGATGGCTGCATAGTATTCCATTGTGTATATATACCACATCTTCTTGATCCATTCATCTGTTGATGGACATCTAGGTTCTTTCCATAGTTTGGCTATTGTGGACATTGCTGCTATAAACATTCGGGTGCATGTGCCCCTTTGGATCACTACGTTTGTATCCTTAGGGTAAATACCCAATAGTGCAATTGCTGGGTCATAGGGCAGTTCTATTTTCAACATTTTGAGGAACCTCCGTGCTGTTTTCCAGAGTGGCTGCACCAGCTTGCATTCCCACCAACAGTGTAGGAGGGTTCCCCTTTCTCCGCATCCTCGCCAGCATCTGTCATTTCCTGACTTGTTGATTTTAGCCATTCTGACTGGTGTGAGGTGATATCTCATTGTGGTTTTGATTTGTATTTCCCTGATGCCGAGTGATATGGAGCACTTTTTCATGTGTCTGTTGGCCATCTGGATGTCTTCTTTGCAGAAATGTCTGTTCATGTCCTCTGCCCATTTCTTGATTGGATTATTTGTTCTTTGTGTGTTGAGTTTGCTAAGTTCTTTATAGATTCTGGACACTAGTCCTTTATCTGATATGTCATTTGCAAATATCTTCTCCCATTCTGTCAGTTGTCTTTTGATTTTGTTAACTGTTTCCTTTGCTGTGCAAAAGCTTTTGATCTTGATGAAATCCCAATAGTTCATTTTTGCCCTTGCTTCCCTTGCCTTTTGCGTTGTTCCTAGGAAGATGTTGCTGCGGTTGAGGTCAAAGAGGTTGCTGCCTGTGTTCTCCTCAAGGATTTTAATGGATTCCTTTCACACATTGAGGTCCTTCATCCATTTTGAGTCTATTTTTGTGTGTGGTGTAAGGAAATGGTCCAATTTCATTTTTCTGCATGTGGCTGTCCAATTTTCCCAGCACCATTTATTGAAGAGGCTGTCTTTTTGCCATTGGACATTCTTTCCTCCTTTGTCGAAGATGAGTTGACCAAAGAGTTGAGGGTCTATTTCTGGGCTCTCTATTCTGTTCCATTGATCTATGTGTCTGTTTTTGTGCCAGTACCATGCTGTCTTGATGACGACAGCTTTGTAATAGAGCTTGAAGTCCGGAATTGTGATGCCACCAACGTTGGCTTTCTTTTTCAATATCCCTTTGGCTATTCGAGGTCTTTTCTGGTTCCATATAAATTTTAGCATTATTTGTTCCATTTCTTTGAAAAAGATGGATGGTACTTTGATAGGAATTGCATTAAATGTGTAGATTGCTTTAGGTAGCATAGACATTTTCACAATATTTATTCTTCCAATCCAGGAGCATGGAACATTTTTCCATTTCTTTGTGTCTTCCTCAATTTCTTTCATGAGTACTTTATAGTTTTCTGAGTATAGATTCTGTGTCTCTTTGGTTAGGTTTATTCCTAGGTATCTTATGGTTTTGGGTGCAATTGTAAATGGGATGGACTCCTTAATTTCTCTTTCTTCTGTCTTGCTGTTGGTGTAGAGAAATGCAACTGATTTCTGTGCATTGATTTTATATCCTGACACTTTACTGAATTCCTGTATAAGTTCTAGCAGTTTTGGAGTGGAGTCTTTTGGGTTTTCCACATATAGTATCATATCATCTGCGAAGAGTGATAATTTGACTTCTTCTTTGCCAATTTGGATGCCTTTAATTTCCTTTTGTTGTCTGATTGCTGAGGCTAGGACCTCTAGTACTATGTTGAATAGCAGTGGTGATAATGGACATCCCTGCCGTGTTCCTGACCTTAGCGGAAAAGCTTTCAGTTTTTCTCCATTGAGAATGATATTTGCGGTGGGTTTTTCATAGATGGCTTTGATGATATTGAGGTATGTGCCCTCTATCCCTACACTTTGAAGAGTTTTGATCAGGAAGGGATGCTGTACTTTGTCAAATGCTTTTTCAGCATCTATTGAGAGTATCATATGGTTCTTTTTTTTTTTTTTTTTTTTTTAAAGATTTTTTATTTATTTATTTGACAGAGAGAAATCACAAGTAGATGGAGAGGCAGGCAGAGAGAGAGAGAGAGGGAAGCAGGCTCCCTGCTGAGCAGAGAGCCCGATGCGGGACTCGATCCCAGGACCCTGAGATCATGACCTGAGCTGAAGGCAGCGGCTTAACCCACTGAGCCACCCAGGCGCCCTATCATATGGTTCTTGTTCTTTCTTTTATTGATATGTTGTATCACATTGACTGATTTGCGGATGTTGAACCAACCTTGCAGCCCTGGAATAAATCCCACTTGGTCGTGGTGAATAATCCTTTTAATGTACTGTTGAATCCTATTGGCTAGTATTTTGTTGAGTATTTTCGCATCTGTGTTCATCAAGGATATTGGTCTATAGCTCTCTTTTTTGATGGGATCCTTGTCTGGTTTGGGGATCAAGGTGATGCTGGCCTCATAAAATGAGTTTGGAAGTTTTCCTTCCATTTCTATTTTTTGGAACAGTTTCAGGAGAATAGGAATTAGTTCTTCTTTAAATGTTTGGTAGAATTCCCCTGGGAAGCCGTCTGGCCCTGGGCTTTTGTTTGTTTGGAGATTTTTAATGACTGTTTCAATCTCCTTACTGGTTATGGGTCTGTTCAGGCTTTCTATTTCTTCCTGGTTCAGTTGTGGTAGTTTATATGTTTCTAGGAATGCATCCATTTCTTCCAGATTGTCAAAATTATTGGCATAGAGTTGCTCATAGTATGTTCTTATAATAGTTTGTATTTCTTTGGTGTTAGTTGTGATCTCTCCTCTTTCATTCATGATTTTATTTATTTGGGTCCTTTCTCTTTTCTTTTTGATAAGTCGGGCCAGGGGGTTATCAATTTTATTAATTCTTTCAAAGAACCAGCTCCTAGTTTCGTTGATTTGTTCTATTGTTTTTTTGGTTTCTATTTCATTGATTTCTGCTCTGATCTTTATGATTTCTCTTCTCCTGCTGGGCTTAGGGTTTCTTTCTTGTTCTTTCTCCAGCTCCTTTAGGTGTAGGGTTAGGTTGTGTACCTGAGACCTTTCTTGTTTCTTGAGAAAGGCTTGTACCGCTATATATTTTCCTCTCAGGACTGCCTTTGTTGTGTCCCACAGATTTTGAACCGTTGTATTTTCATTATCATTTGTTTCCATGATTTTTTTCAATTCTTCTTTAATTTCCCGGTTGACCCATTCATTCTTTAGAAGGATGCTGTTTAGTCTCCATGTATTTGGGTTCTTTCCAAACTTCCTTTTGTGGTTGAGTTCTAGCTTTAGAGCATTGTGGTCTGAAAATATGCAGGGAATGATCCCAATCTTTTGATACCGGTTGAGTCCTGATTTAGGACCGAGGATGTGATCTATTCTGGAGTATGTTCCATGTGCACTAGAGAAGAATGTGTATTCTGTTGCTTTGGGGTGAAATATTCTGAATATATCTGTGATGTCCATCTGGTCCAGTGTGTCGTTTAAGGCCTTTATTTCCTTGCTGATCTTTTGCTTGGATGATCTGTCCATTTCAGTGAGGGGAGTGTTAAAGTCCCCTACTATTATTGTATTATTGTTGATGTGTTTCTTTGATTTTGTTATTAATTGGTTTATATAGTTGGCTGCTCCCACGTTGGGGGCATAGATATTTAAAATTGTTAGATCTTCTTGTTGGACAGACCCTTTGAGTATGATATAGTGTCCTTCCTCATCTCTTATTATAGTCTTTGACTTAAAATCTAATTGATCTGATATAAGGATTGCCACTCCTGCTTTCTTCTGATGTCCATTAGCATGGTAAATTCTTTTCCACCCCCTCACTTTAAATCTGGAGGTGTCTTCGGGCTCAAAATGAGTTTCTTGGAGGCAACATATAGATGGGTTTTGTTTTTTTATCCATTCTGATACCCTGCGTCTTTTGACAGGGGCATTTAGCCCATTAACATTCAGGGTAACTATTGAGAGATATGAATTTAGTGCCATTGTATTGCCTGTAAGGTGACTGTTACTGTATATGGTCTCTGTTCTTTTCTGATCTACCACTTGTAGGCTCTCTCTTTGCTTAGAGGACCCCTTTCAATATTTCCTGTAGAGCTGGTTTGGTATTTGCAAATTCTTTCAGTTTTTGTTTGTCCTGGAAGCTTTTAATCTCTCCTTCTATTTTCAATGATAGCCTAGCTGGATATAGTATTCTTGGCTGCATGTTTTTCTCGTTTAATGCTCTGAAAATATCATGCCAGCTCTTTCTGGCCTGCCAGGTCTCTGTGGATAAGTCAGCTGCCAATCTAATATTTTTACCATTGTATGTTACAGACTTCTTTTCCCGGGCTGCTTTCAGGATTTTCTCTTTGTCACTGAGACTTGTAAATTTTACTATTAGGTGACGGGGTGTGGGCCTATTCCTATTGATTTTGAGGGGTGTTCTCTGAACCTCCTGAATTTTGATGCTCGTTCCCTTTGCCATATTGGGGAAATTCTCCCCAATAATTCTCTCCAGTATACCTTCTGCTCCCCTCTCTCTTTCTTCTTCTTCTGGAATCCCAATTATTCTAATGTTGTTTCGTCTTATGGTGTCACTTATCTCTCAAATTCTCCCCTCGTGGTCCAGTAGCTGTTTGTCCCTCTTTTGCTCAGCTTCTTTATTCTCTGTCATTTGGTCTTCTATATCACTAATTCTTTCTTCTGCCTCATTTATCCTAGCAGTGAGAGCCTCCATTTTTGATTGCACTTCATTAATAGCTTTTTTTATTTCAAGTTGTTTAGATTTTAGTTCTTTTATTTCTCCAGAAAGGGCTTTTATATCTCTCGAGAGGGTTTCTCTAATATCTTCCATGCCTTTTTCGAGCCCGGCTAGAACCTTGAGAATTGTCATTCTGAACTCTAGATCTGACATATTACCAATGTCTGTATTGATTAGGTCCCTAGCCTTCGGTACTGCCTCTTGTTCTTTTTTTTGTGTTGAATTTTTCCGTCTTGTCATTTTGTCCAGATAAGAGTATATGAAGGGGCAAGTAAAATACTAAAAGTGTGGCAACAACCCCAGGAAAAAATGCTTTAACCAAATTAGAAGAGATCCAAAATCGTGAGGGGGGAGAAAGGGGATAAAAAGAGGTTCAAAAAGGAAGAAAGAAAAAAAAAAGAAAAAAGAAAAAAAAAAAAAAAAGAAAAAAGAAAAGAATTAAAAAAAGGAAAACACCTAAGAAAAATGTAAAA
Organism: Mustela erminea; assembly: GCF_009829155.1. Taxonomy (NCBI): domain Eukaryota; kingdom Metazoa; phylum Chordata; class Mammalia; order Carnivora; family Mustelidae; genus Mustela; species Mustela erminea. The sequence continues at coordinate 33,216,898 of NC_045627.1, read as the reverse complement.
AAGAAAATATATATATATTAGATAAACTAGTAAAAAATCGTTAAAAAAGAAAAAGGTAACAGTTAAAAAAAAAAAAAATTTTACCCGAAGGCAAGAAAAAAAAAAAAAAATGAAAAAGAAAAAAATTAAATTAACTGCAAGACTAAAAAAAAATCACAGAGAAAAAGCCATGAGTTCCGTGCTTGGCTTTCTCCTCCTCTGGAATTCTGCTGCTCTCCTTGGTATTGAAACCGCACTCCTTGGTAGGTGAACTTGGTCTCGGCTGGATTTCTTGTTGATCTTCTGGGGGAGGGGCCTATTGTAGTGATTCTCAAGTGTCTTTGCCCCAGGCGGAATTACACCGCCCTTACCCAGGGCCGGGGTGAGTAATCCGCTTGGGTTTGCTTTCAGGAGCTTTTGTTCCCTGAGCGCTTTCCGTAGAGTTCCGGAGGACGGGAACACAAATGGCGGCCTCCTGGTCTCCGGCCCGGAGGAGCCGAGAGCCCAGGGCCACACTCCTCAGTGCGCCCTCAAAGAACAGCGCCCAGTTACTCCCGTCTGCCTGACCTCCGGCCGCGCTCCGAGTTCTCCGAGCCTGCGACCGGTTCAAGGTAACACCGAGCTGTGAGCTTACTGTCGGCTCTGTCTCTGTAGCCGGCTTTCCCGTTCCAATACCCGCAAGCTCTGCGACACTCAGACACCCCTGATCCTTCTGTGACCCTGCGGGACCTGAGGCCACGCTGAACCCGCGTGGGCTTCGCCCCGGTTTAGCCTCTGGAGCGATGTCCCTCAGTGGAACAGACTTTTAAAAGTCCTGATTTTGTGCGCGGTTGCTCCGCCGCTTGCCGGGAGCCGGCCCCTCCCCCCGGGGTCTATCTTCCCGTGTCTTTGGATTCACTTCTCCGCCGGTCCTACCTTTCAGAAAGTGGTTGTTTTTCTGTTTCCAGAATTGCTGTTCTTCTTCTCTTCGATCTGCCGATGGATTTTCAGGTGTTTGCAATCTTTAGATAAGCTATCTAGCTGATCTCCGGCTAGCTGAAGCAGTCTCAGCCTGCTACCTCTCCGCCATCTTGACTCCTCCCTCCTCATATGAATTTCTAACATCATTTTATCTTTTAAAAATTTCCCAATATAGTCATAGTGTGTCTAACTTGTGGAACTTACTACTTTCATGCATGTATATATTCTCATCTTAAACAATAGTTCTGGAAACCTGTTGGATTTTCATGATACATTATTTTAAAATATTTTTAAAACATTTAAAAATATTTTAAAACATTTTAAAATTGTTTTATTTCTGGGGAGCTGGAAACTTTGAAAATAATAGAAAATGTATGGGTAAAAATGTTTATATCCCTTGATCCCACTATTCAGAAATAACAACAATTGATATCTGATTTATTTCCATCCAAATTTACATATATATAGCTATATGTATAGCCACATATATATATATATATATATGTATTTATATATCCCTATATATATAAATTCATGCTTTTAAATAATTATGTCATGGGGTTTATAATGAATATTTGGCTGAATTTTCCCACATCATTATACATGCTTCAAATAAAAAAAAAAAAACCTTTTCTTCTTTCATTAGCATTTAGGTGAATTATAATTTTAACTAGTATAAACAATGCTGTATTAAGCATATTTTAGTCTATTTGCTGTCCTCTTAGTATAGATTTTGTGTGTATGTGTGTTCAATCACCATCATACATTGGGACACTCTTTGGTTAATTACTAAATGTTAGATATTATTTTTTAGTTGTATCTTTTTGTTACAAAACAAAGAAACCTGCTCACACAACTCTCTGTAAAGGCAGTTTATTATAGGTACACTAATGACACAATAGGGAGAGGCTCCTGAACACATAAGAGCAAGAACTATAATTGGCCTGCCCTTGCATGATTAGAGCTGTGGGAGGCCGGAGATCTGAGCAAGTCCGGCAGGTCCTTAGTGCAGGAGCTCATGCTTTTTCTTTTCCATCCTGGATTAACCTGACCTCCCAACCTTCTTAGTCTGCTACTTTTTTGTGAACAGCTTTAACACTTCAGCACGTTTTGCTTATACACAACAGAAAACTCATATGGAAGTTCCCATCTAGACTTACTCCCCAAGCATGCCAAAAGACTTGGATAGGAATAGTCAAGATATGTGAGGAATAGTATTTTAGCATTAACATTGTTTAGAATTGTCACTACAGGGTAATAATTTAAAAGTGGATTAATATTTAATGTGCTTCATTATTGCTTTAAAATTCTCCATAGATATCACACTTCATTATTTTCTAGATCTAGGGTGAATTTTTTTTACTTTCCTTTCCTTTGGATGTGCTAGCTGATAGCAGTCTAAGGTTATTAATGATCTATGTAGACATCTCTGGATTCTCTTGACCTTCCCTCATGGTTAAATCTCAGAGCTTACATTTCAAAGCATTGTACAATACCACCTAAAGCAGAAAACAAGGTAGCTTGTTGGCTCCAAGTTATCAGGAGGAAATCTTTCCTGGGTGACCTCCATCTGATTTCTCTTATGCCTCATAGGTCAAAACTTATTCCTACACCTACACTTGAGCCAACTGCTGGCAAAAGGAAATGGGATTTCCATGATAAGCTTAGAATGGTGATAAATGGTTAAAAATTGACTGGGGGCCAGAGTAAATGGTAGTTCTAATTTGTAATACTTCCTTTGTAGTATTTATGTATACTGTCACATTGGCCCGTTTTAAGCTATTGATGTGATGTCACTGAAGAGATGCATAAAAAACAACTCTTGTGAGTTGGTATAACAGATCTAGCAGACTACTGGTCTTCGACCAATCATAATTCAACCTTTCTGACTAATTACTTACAATGCAAACAAAATCAGAGGTTTTATGAGCAGAAAAGAATGGAAAATGGCTGTTGACTAGTGACAAAAGATGTTTACCTCAGGCAATCCTTTCTCACTTTTCTGCATTTTCATAAACTTATCTTGTATTAATTAAGCATGAGCACTATTGATGATTCTTATTACATCATAACTTTCAACATGTGTTCCCCCAAATAATGATACCTTTTCTCAGAATCTTCTAGCTGGCTTTATATATACATCTTTTTTAGTACTAGGCTAGAAATTGTTAAGTTCAAGATCACAGGCCACCAGTGGATAGTTACTTTGTTTCAGATAACTAATCATGCTTCAAAGAGCTGTGATGGAGGCTATCACAATCTGGTGGCTTTTTTTGGGGGGGGGTGGGTCCAGATTGTCTTAGAAAAAGTTGTTGATGTGATTAGCAATGAACAACTTCTCTGATGATACTTTATAATAATCGTTCAGAGATCCTGTTTGTACTCACAGACTGCTGGTTCCTCTGTTTGCCAGGTAGAAAAACTGACAACTCAGTTCGTGTTGGTGAATTACCTAGAGAATATTACATTTCATATTTTTTATAAAATAATTTCATCTTTTTCTTTGGCTTTCTTTCAGTACTTGAAAATAATACTTACTTCACTCTCATTTATTTATTTATTTTTGTTTTCTTTTATAAGAATGAATAATAAAAATCCTGAAAAGATTCCCACTTTTCTTGAGTCAGTTGTGAAAATTTGGGGATTCTCAGAACATCAGCTCTCCACATTAAAATATAAACAAAATTTAAGACCTAAAATCAGTGAGAAAGGATTCTTGGACTTTAGTGATTATTTTATTGTCATTAACAAAGGTAGGGATCACACTGGTAAAATGTTTCCATCATAATAATGTTTTAGAGTGATTAGATCATCTAATATTGATGAATAGGTCTTGAAGTAATATCAAATGTCTTTTATTGGGACGCCTGGGTGGCTCAGTTGGTTGGACGACTGCCTTCGGCTCAGGTCATGATCCTGGAGTCCCGGGATGGAGTCCCGCATCGGGCTCCCAGCTCCACGGGGAGTCTGCTTCTCTCTCTGACCTTCTCCTCGCTCATGCTCTCTCTCACTGTCTCTCTCTCAAATAAATAAATAAAAATAAAAAATCTTAAATGTCTTTTATTTAACTATTGCTTTCCCCAATATAGAAATATCATTGATGATTTTTAAACTGTATGTTTATATAATCACCAAACTTCTCATGATATGCAGAAGTGAAAATACCAATTTTTAGAAGGCATTTGTACATTATTTTGTTTCATTGTATGCATAGAAAACTCTGAACATAAGTATAATCAGTTTTTTTTTGAAAACCATAGGAAATATAACCACTTCATCGATGTACTGTTATTTAAAATTTTTAAGTGTAAAGATAAAATGAAACTGTGAATTAAGACCCACCTTTAAAATCAAAGGAATGTTTGGGAAACTACATTCTCTGACATTCAGTTGTCCAAAAGAGGCTCTTTTCAGTTTAATGTTATTTATGTAATAATTCCAGTATCATCTTGCAGGTAATTAGAAAAAAAATTTTCAAATGCATAGGTCTCCAACTTTTTGTCTCATCATTGACTGTAGGACTTATCCCCACAGCATTCACCGTTCTTGGTTTTTGTTTGTGTGGTTTTTTTTGTTTGTTTTGTTTTTTTTTAATCCCTCTCTGAAAATACGTGTAACAGAACACTTGTTAGAAAGTTGCTGGACTGAAAGATTCTTTGACCACATCAAGGTCCGTCTTTCATATAGACAGAAGATGTTCCTATGTGATGAGATTTGTGAAGCTCTGTCTTTCCAGCCTGCCAACATGCCTGAAATCCCAATATTAGTTATATACATGGGAAAATAAAAAGTTTAAGGTCTCCATTTAATATGTAAATTTGGGAGAGAAAACATTAACACTTGCCTCAGTTTTTTGAATCATTGAATTAATTGACTCATTCAAAAGGAACTAAGTTCAAAAGAAGTAAACTTTGTTAGAAGAGGAACTGACTTGGACCACATGAGCTATTCAACAAATCCAAAGAACTGAGTAAATGTGAAAGTTTGTAAATATATGAACTTTCTTTCATTTATTCATTCATTCCTTAAATATTGCATAATGTGAAGTGCTAAACCCTACAAAATGTACTTGAGGTTAAAAAAAAAAGAGTAAAAAGTTAGCAGAAGAGATAACTTGCAAGAAAGCTATGATGATGGGGATAGTTGGAGGGAAGGGACCACATGAAGAATGGAATGAACCATTGACAATGGTTTGGAATTTTCTAAAAGAAAGATTGACCACTTATTGATTAGAATTAGTTCGATTGTTCCCTTATTGTAAAAGGTATTCTCATTTTAGAGACAATATCATAGTGACTTCAGTGAAGTATGGTATTAAAGGATGCTTAGAGATCTCTTTTACTCCATGTTCTGAATTTCTAATACATCCACTTTTCTCTATATCCACTGTTCTCACCTCTCAGTTCAAGCCTCTCTCTCTTACCTGAATTACCATATATTTTGTTTTTGTCTTTGTTTTTATTAATTTATTTATTTTCAGCATAACAGTATTCATTATTTTTTCACCACACCCAGTGCTCCATGCAATCTGTGCCCTCTATAATACCCACCACCTGGTACCCCAAACCCACCCCCCTGCCAAACCCCTCAGATTGTTTTTTTACCATATAATTTTCTAATTGAAACTCCTGATTCCAGAGCTTGGCTTGAAGGCTTTCAATAGTTATTGGCTGAGTGAATAAATGTATTTACTCCCCTTTTTAATTCTGTGCAAGATTAATTTGAGGAGGTATATGGCTTCTGCTTTGAATAAATGTGTTCATCTTTGGGAGAAATAGTTTAAGAAACCTCTAAATTATGAAAAATAACTTTAAGCATTAATTATCACAATGTTCTGTGACCTTGACTTAGTTACACAAAGATAACTCTGATGCTATCTTCAAAAATGTACTAACAAAACCCTCCATTCATGACATTGTGGTAAACGTGATCTTTGCTTATAAAAAGTTTTATCTGAATCATTCGACAAAGAAAAATGAAAACAGACTTATAATTCTCTTTCAAAATTAATACAAAATAAACACATAATACTAGCAAGATCAAAGTGTTAAATCAATTGCACATAAACTGAGCACTATTAATATTCAATATAATGGTTATGGAATAGGTGCCGAGAGTAAAGAATGACCAATATAGTACGTATCTATGCAAAGATAAGTTATATAATATAATGATACCCAATCTATTATGATACATTCACTTATATATACCTTTTCAATATATACTTATTTGAAATTTCAGTTGATTAGAGGGATCAAGGCATGATGTGTTTCAAAAAAATATGTTCTTTTAAAATTGGAATTTGAAATCATATTCTGCAAAAATGGATTTTGATAAAAATATATTGAATATCAATTATGTGCGAGACATAAGTTGGGAAAGGGAGGAAGATGGAAAGAAGGAAGACACAACTTTTTGTGAACACACAATCTAGTATACACAAATTAGATTTTAACAGTCACATTAACAAGATGCTATGCAGTTAATCCTGCTGGAATGTCAGAGTACTGAGGGAATTATTTTTAAGTATATGGCATTTGAACTGAATTTTTTAATTTAATCTTGAAGAAATTGGAATGGCATTCCAGAAAAAGAGAAAAGTGTGTGAAAGTACATGGTAGTACAAAGAGGAAGGGCAAGTTGACCAGCATTAGAGGAACAGAGAGTACATCTGGTTTGGTACTGGGCTGATGAAGACAATAGGTGATATTATATAAAACCCTAAACATTTCAGGAAGATGTAGGTCATGTAAAATATTAACTAGTAGTGTCACAGACTACATCAGTTTTTCAGAACACTAACTCTGGAAACTGCTTTTACAGAATTAGGTAGTATAGAGCTAAATAATGATTTAATTGTTCTTAGAAGTGAAAATAAAGTAAACACAATATAAAGCAGATGTTCCCTTATTTTCTCCACCTCACTTCCAGGAAATTAAAACATTAAGACTGACACATCCAAGCTGTAATAACAGAAAGGTGAGGTGAGAGCCAATTTAATGACTTAAACGTAGCTCAGTCTGAATAACTTGGGTGCCCGTTTGCCAAGGAAAAACTCTCTTCTTCATCTGGATAATCTAGTGATGACCTGCAGTCAGGAGGTTCTATTGCATTGGTTAAAATCAAGAGACAATCTTGTGGCTATAAGATTTTTATCTCTGGGTCCTTTGTGATTACATTTCCACATGATGCTGTATGCCTCAGTGATCGCTGTGGACACTGTGGGGGAAATCATACAGTTTTACGCAAGTCATGGAAAGACAGGGAGAAGGCATACTTTCAAAAATGATGGAATAGGCTCTCCCAAAGGAATCCATTATTGCTCTATTGATCATTAGGTTTTGAATAACTGCCTGTATACATGATTAAAGAATAGTTTGGGCATGTGAACTGGAATTTATCATGCATCATTCCATGTACTCACAGGCAAGTTCACTCAAGATGCTCTCGTTTGAATGAACAATGGATTTCCTGCAGTACTATTGTTTGAATATTATGAATTCAATTTTTAGAAAAGCCATAATTAGAAGTCCTCTTTTGAACTTGTCAAAATTAGATTTGAGAATTTTTATCAGAGCTTTAAGGTAGAGCTGGAGTAATCATCAATAATCTTACCAATGAAATAAATAACACTAAAGACTTGGATCTTAGACACATTTATAAAGGTAATATATATTTCCTAAATTCTGAAGATGCCCTAGCTATGTATTTACACAGGCTACGAATGACAAAATAGATCTTTAATAAAGAATTTTTTAAAATATTGTCTCAGTGAATGCATGTGCACCATATTAGTTACCATATTAGTTACCATATTATTTGTAATAGGCAACAAATTTCCAAAAGTTTCAACAAAAACAGCATCAAAGTGATTGTCAGAATTCCATTTGTATTTAGTTATTTCTGGGCAGTGTCTCAACTGTAAGCACACACATTTAGTAAGTGTAATTTGGATAAATAAAAATCCTTAATATGGTTAATTCTGTGGGAAATTTTATGCATTAGGTGAGGGATGAGAAGTAAAGTTTCTCCTTGCCATATAATACTCCCCCACCAACTTGTAATTCTAAGATGTGCTCCTGAGCATTCTGAAAGACTGAAGTCTCCAGCTAGAGATGAAGAGTTTTTAAATAGGAAAAGCAGGATGCTCCTTACCGACATTTTCTCCAAAGGTGGGAGAAATGGAAAAAGCATGCCTCCTGCTAGATACAATATCTGAAAGTAGGAAGTGATATATTTGAGCTTGCGAGTTTGTGTTGGCAGTGTTAAGGACTTGAACAGCATCCTGGAGAATCATAACAAAGCAGTAAAAACCTCTGCTTATGGAGTGGCTCCAGAGCTTGTGCTCTGAACCGTTTATATATATTTGAGGAATACAGCTAAGGATTACATTCTAATAAAGCATATGTCATTCCCACTAATATTTCACCACTAAAGGAAATCTTACAGACAATGGACTATATTCCTAGAATCCACTGGAAGCACAAGAAAAGAAGAGTTTGGAGGGGGTTAAGTGTACTTAAAGACTGATGATTTTATCATTTCCCACCAAATCTATGATATTTGAGAAATAATTTTTACTCACCAAATGCCCTTCTCTGAAATGTTGATAAGTGTATTATTTTGCCATGGTTTGAACATTTATGTACTCCCAAATTCCTATGTTGAAACCCTAGTGTTCTATGTGAAAGTATTAGAAGGCAGGGCTTTTGGGTGATACTTATGTCAGGAGGGTGAAGCTCTCATGAAGGGGATTAATGTTTTCATGAAGGAGACCCTACAGAGATCCCTTGTCCCTTCCACTATGTGAGAATGTACAAAGAAGTCACTGGATCTGAACCAGGAAGAGGGCTCTTACCAGAATCCAACCTTGCTGGTACCTTGATCTTGGACCTCTGAGTCTCTACTACAGTGAGAAATAAATTTCAGTGTTTATAAACTACCTATGCTGCATTATTCTGTTAGATCAGGATACACTGGCTAAAATATATATTTTTTTTCATTTATATAACAAATATGTACTGAGCATCTACTAGGTGATGAGATTGTTTTAAATCCTGGAGATAGAACTATCATAACTTACATTTTCACATGGTTGGAAGGATTGAATAAAATAATATATTTAAAATTCTTTGAAGAGTGATTAGAATATAATAAGTGGCCCAGTAAAAGATAGACATTATTACTAGCATCACTGGAAGGCCGTTGCTAAAAGTTAAAACAGGAATGATAAAGATAAACTTCTTTAAAGGTGCTACTTTGTTAAACTATCCCAAAAATTAGTACATTATAGTTAATCAAAGTAACTTAAGAATTATCTTGCAAACTATATTGTATAGCTGTCACATGTCAAGACACTAAAAAAATGTATATGATTTAATGACAAATATTGATGAGATATAGTAAAAAAAAGAACTCTTACACACTGCTTTTGGGAAGCACTATGTAGTACCTGGACTATTTTGCCACAAATATATATAATTTCATATATGTATGAATATATTCATACATATATGAAACTTGTGCACATATTCATAAAAAATTTGTACAAGTATGATCATTATGGATTTTTTTTAAATAGTGGAAATTTGAAATAATATAAATGTCCATCAGTAGGAGAATGAATAAATAGCAGCAAACACAGTAGTTAAAATAAACTTTTTTCCTATGTTAATGGAACAGATTTTTAAAAGCAGTATTGAGTAAATTAGCAAATTTAAGAGCAATGGGATTGGGAGGGAGACAAACCATAAGTGACTCTTAATCTCACAAAACAAATTGAGGGTTGCTTGGGGGGAGGGGGTTTGGGAGAAGGGAGTGGGATTATGGACACTGGGGAGGGTATGTGCTTTGGTGAGTGCTGTGAAGTGTGTAAACCTGGTGATTCACAGACCTGTACCCCTGGGGATAAAAATATATGTTTATAAAAAATAAAAAATTTAAAAAAAAAAGAGCAATGGGAACAGTAGGGTGCCATAAATGCCACAGATAGCAAATGCAAAAAAGTGATTTACTCTGGAGAAGAAGGGGTTGGAAAGGACTGAGAAAGAGTACATGTGGGGCTTAGACTGTAATATTTTATTCTTTAAAAGTAATATCAGAACAAAATCTCATGAAAAAATAGTGTCCATTATTATTGAAGCACATAGCTTAGTTTCTGTATTTTATTATGATTTCTCCTTTTCTTGAACTTTATAATAAAGGAGTTACAGGAGAAGTAAATGTCAAGGTGCTAAGACAGGCAACGTGGTTGATTGTGTGCCAAATATCTACCTAGGTGACCACCTCTTCCCAGGTGACCCAGTCAGCACCTGTAACGCACCAAAAAATGGAGATCATCCAGTATTCTTGAACTTGATTGTGAATCTCAGTAATATAGTTTAAGAAGCTGTTTTGTGAAGGCAAGCCTAAACCTTTATCACTCAGGGTCATATTCTGATGGAATGATATTTTGTGAGATCTTATATTGAGATCTTGTTTTGTGGGTGAGGGTATCAAAATAATGGCTAGATTTTAAAAAAAATTGTGAAATATTTCAAGCATTCCTAAAAGACTAGAGTGTGTAGGATAAAAAACAATGTAATCTAACCATGAAGCTTCACCAAACCTTAACTTTTGTCATACTTATCATTACATGTAAGATTCAAGACCCTTGTGTACCCTTTCCTAGGATTTTATAAATACCTTTTACTAAGGAGCTTTGATGAAAGCTCTTGCCTCTTGATAATCAGGTCTGCATGACAGACATTTTCCTTCTGTTGGATTAGATCTAAAGCATCAAAATAATCAGAACCTATTTTAGGGAATAGAATCTTCTTTGGGTATATGAAAACTCAAATCAAAAGCTGCAAAGTATCTAATAGCAGCTTGACAGCATTATTTAAGTGACATTTTTATGCTACCATCTTTATTGCAACTGTGATAGTAAATAACGAAGAAATGAATGTCTTTGAAACAAACACCCAACACAAACTTTGGTGTTGACAAATTAATCATTTATTGCATCAGTCAACAAAAATTTATCGACAATTTCTATTTACCTTAAAGATACAAAGGTGAAAGACCCACTGGAATTATTTGTAAGGGATCTATACTTTAATGCAGGAAAGAATCCTTCAGATGCCAATTATAACATGGTAAAATAGCTTCTGTTGGGAAACACCAGGGCTGTCTTTCTATCAGCAAAGGAATTGTGTGACAGCCAGTCTTTGAAGCCTCCTCACTTTAAAATTTTTACTTGATTTTGATTATTCTTTCATATATTGGCATTTAATAGCTCACTATAGGGATCTACAGAATTTAATTCAAAGAAGGGTCAAAGCAAAATCCATGTTTAGTATAATGTTATTTTATTCATCTCTGTAATAATTATGGTTGTAAAGCAATCAATCTTCAATCTGGTTTTCAATAATATTTTTAAAAATGTATAATTAGCAAGAATTTGCAGATGAATTAATCATTTAAATCCATTTCTAATTTTTTATGTGTTTATTTTCTTTCTACACTATCGATTTCCTTGTAGGGAATCAGCTGCTTTGAAATTTCAGGTTTTCATAACACAAGTATCTGTTAAATGATAATTTTAGAATTTGACTATTAAAAATCTAAACCAAAAAAGGATATACTTGAAACTGCCAAAAATCTAATACTTCATTGTAATATGCTGATTTTGAAATATCCAGTGCCATTCACGCTAGCTGCCATGCAACTCTCCACAGCCTTTTCAGTACTGTTTATTATAGGACATTTCAGATGTAGGTGAAATGCAGGGTTTTAGTTTGTTTGTTTTTTGTAAAGTCCTAATAGTATAGGTGGAAATGTGTCATGGGAGGAATGAAAAATGTGCTTTTTTGTATATCTCAATAATTCAATATATTATAGCGACATTTAAATTCCCATGATATTATTTTTTGAAAAATTTAAAAAGATTTTATTTATTTATTTGTCAGAGAAAGAGAGCAAGCACAAGCAGGGTGAGCTGTAGGCAGAGGGAAAAGCAGGCTCCCCGCTGAGCAGGGAGCCTGATTTGAGAATCGATCCCAGGACCCTTTGACCTGAGCCAAAGGCAGACCCCCATGGCATCATTTAATATCTTCTTGCAAGTTTGCATTCACCAGTTTGATCATGATGTACGTACTTTATGTTTCCATAATAAATTGTGTATAAATCCTCTTCACCTAATTACATGTGAAATTTCATGAAAACAGAGATATCCAGTCTTGTAACTTTACTCTTTCTTTTGTGAACTGGGTTATAACCTCTAATTATTTAAAACTGTGTAAGTTGTTTATGATCATTTTCAGGTAACATATTTAAAGTATAAAAACCAGCTAAGGAACAAAGAAGACTTACTCTATAGATCAGTTCTATATAGATCTGTTCTAGCATATTTAGCCAAAAATGTATGTGGTGTCTACATTAAAAGTACTTTATTAATGCATGATATATAGTTACGCTGTTACAATATAAATAAATGAATTCATAATTTTTCTGCATCAATATTTATATGGTTCTAATAGCTCTTTTATAGCATATGTGTATTTACTTCGGTGCATAACATTTTTAATCTTTTTCTTTTAAGAAATACTACTATTAATATGTGTGGAAACATTTATCTCAGGAACTCTAAGAGTTTTATAGATAGATGCTAATTTATTGTTCCACCTAGAAAGAATTTTGCTAGGATAATCATGTTTAATATACAGGGGCTTGTTGCAAAGAACTCCTATATTGCTCAAATTCTCTATGACCATAAATAGGAATGTTACTTAATGTTACATTAATGTTACATAAAAAGGGTATGTAAAAGCACCTCTTTTTCAGAGCAGCCTATTATCCCTTATTAAAAATTAGTTTTCTTCTCAAGTTAGTTTTTGCCCATTTTTTAATGTTTTTGTCAAAATATGGAGGTCATGTTTAAACCATAATTCTGGGTTTTTATATCTTGAACTTTCTTGAATCAGACAGAAAGATATACCTAACTCTTAAGTCTACCTTTTGATTTGTTTTTCATTCAGCTTTTGAGTCAAATAATTAACAAAAGCTCAAGTCTCTTCTTCTCTAAGTCATTGGTTGCCCATGAGGACACAGCTGAACAATTTTGGAGATCATGATAAAGCTAAACAAATATTCCTTTGAGCTAGACTAAATATGGTCTGAGTGGGAAAATGAGACTCTTCTTTTTTATCAGAAGTTAATGAGATTCTGGAGGAGATATTAAATGTGAAAAATATCTCAAACAATTAGAAAACACTCAAAACGTCAGATTAGTAAAGATGAAGTCAAAGAACAAGAAGTAGCCAAACACAGTGAATGTGTGTTGATCATTAGGTTTCACTTCACTGCAGAGCTTTACACAACATTGGGTGTACTGCAGATACTTAATAAACATTTGTTTAATTAAATTTTTTTTTTTTTACTTAATAAGTTCTCATTTGATTTCTACAGGAGTAACCTTCAAGTAATTGAGGGTAGATTTACTTTTTTACATTTCAGAACCTCCTAACGCAGGCTTTAGGGCAAAGCCAGAATGTATATGTAGCGTAACTATTCCAGGCAACTGCAAAAATTAAGCATAGCTATGCAAAGTGATTTTCTTGTTGGTATAATAATGCTGTTTCCAAATCAAGGCTTCCCTAGCTGCATAATTGCATAGAATGATCATTGTGCACCTTTCACCAATGTAAAAGATTAAGCTCATTTACCACAGTGCTAAAGGTGTATGTTCCAAGATCTTTATATCTTAATGTAAAACATGATGTGTTTTAATTTTGATTTCATAATTCACTAATTTCTTTCTGCTTAATTAGGCACTAACAAGTGGTATGAAATGTAGGCTATGTATTTTATGACATGTACTTAAATGATCATCTTGACAGTAGAGGAGAAGACTTTTAAGGTGCTTTTGGAAAAATATCTCTGAACAAAATAAAAACCTTGTTTTTGCCACATTTTAAATGTCATCTGGCTGAGAGCTATTGAATTGTCAGAATTTTAAGTAGTAAGTAAAAATTCAGTTTATCCGCCAGTGACATATGTAAGAAGTTATAAGGAAGCACACATTTACTGTGATTGCACTGAAAGTTCAGTGTTTTTCCCCTCTGAAAATACAAAAGCGTATTTTGTGTAGATTCCTTACTATTCTCTTGTACTTTTTAAATAAAATCAATTAAAATTGAGAAGATATTGTCAGAAATATGACTTATTTAGCAAACAGGACTAAGAATAATGTGTTGGGCAGCTAAGTGTAGGTCACACTCACTGGTAATAAAATATCACAAATCTACCTTTTTTAAAAAATTCAGACAATGACAGTTTATTACAGGCAAGAATTTAAAATTCTGTTGTATCACATAAATTTGGGAACTGACCCTCAGAACAAAAATCTATGGGCACAGTTTTTTGATATATATATTTCCTACAAGGATAACATGGTCACTCTCAGACTTTTATTATCCATATCTTCTGGCTTACTATTGGTACGATTCTAAGTCCCTCCCTATTCTATTTCTTTTAAAAAATGCCCACAAGTGCAAATTGTTAGACGATGGTGGAGAATTGTGTAATTTATCTTGTTTTTGGCCTGTGATGTATTTTACATGGAAAACTGAAGAAAATAAGATTTTGTATTGCTGACGTGCTATCAGCAACCAAATGACCTTTATCATCTTAAATACATAATATGCCATGTCAATCAGAGTAAGGTTTGATTATTGAAAGATAAATTAGTCCTACACAGTGCTTACTCCAGTTATGCCTTTTTCTGCCCTTTCACCATATTCATCTCAATCTGCTTAAATCCTATCCTCAGAACACCACTTTATCCTTTAAACCTTTCTTTCTCCTTTAAACCTTTCTATGCTCTCTCATAATTTTGGATTTGTACTAAAACTTTTATCACTTTCTGCCTTATATTGTAGTTACTTTTATGTATTCTTATTCTCTATTAATTGGAGGTCCTGGAGGGCTATTGTTATTGGGTGAACTGTGTCCTCCCAAGTTTGTATGTTGAAACCGTAGTGCTCAGTACTTCAGAATGTGACTGCATATGGAAATAGGGTAATTAAAGAAGTAAGTAAGTTAAAATAAGGTCATTAGAATGAGCCCCAATCTTAATGTGAATGGTTTCCTTATTAAAAAAGGAAAGTAGTACACAAGACATGTACAGAGGGAGAACATGTGAAGACACAGAGAGAAGCCAGCTATCTGCAAGCCGTGGAGAGAGGCTTCAGAAGAAATGAACGCTATCAAAAAACCCTTTGGTCTGAGGCTTCTAGCTTCCAGAACCGTGGGAAAATAAAGTTTTGTTGTTTAAGCCACACCAGTCTCAGGTACTGTGTTATGGCCGCCCCAACAAACTAATACAACTATTATTCCTCTTTGTTACTGGACCACTTAGCACAGCACCTATACCCAATAGTATCTTAGCAAAACTCATTCAACTGATTTCCTACATAGTTTATTCACTA
Source organism: Mustela erminea (assembly GCF_009829155.1). Lineage (NCBI taxonomy): Eukaryota > Metazoa > Chordata > Mammalia > Carnivora > Mustelidae > Mustela > Mustela erminea. The sequence continues at coordinate 33,201,491 of NC_045627.1, read as the reverse complement.
TAAACTAAAGTTTTGTTTCAGTGAAGTAGAGGAGCATAAGATAATTCTCTCTTTGATACTTAGCATTGAAGAAATAAATGGCAACATGCTTCAATAATCCAGCCTTCCCTTACAACATTTTTTTTTTATTGTCTTCAAGACTGAATTTAAGATTTATTTATTTATTTGAGAGAGAGACAGAGAGAGAAAGCAGGGGGGGAGGAGCAGAGTGAGAGGGAAAAAGAAACCCAAGCTGACTCCACACTGAGTGCAGAGCCCAACATGGGGCTCCATCTCAGGACTCTGAGATGATGACCTGAGACAAAGCCAAGAGTCAGAAACTTCACAGACTGCGCCACCTAGGTACCCCAAGGTTGAATTAGTTTTTGACAGTACGGTACCTCTGAAATTCTGTGAGAATTTGATTTTTCCAATGGTTTACTTAACTGAATTCTGATACGGATCATATTATAACAGTTATACTTTTGTTTCTTAATTATTACTGTAATAAAATAGTAATTATGACATTAAATCAAAGTGGAAATTGCTTCCTGGTCATAATTCAAAATGTAGCTTTATTAGTATATTTTTATTTTATTTTGAATACTATATAGTTAAATAACTTACTTTTGACCTCAACTAATTCACCAGATTATTCCATGGAATTAAAAAAAATCAAAGTTCATATTTTGTATTAGTATGATTTCACAGTATATATGGTGATAGTAAGAACTCTTTCCCTAGGATTTTAGGATTTAGGTTTAAGATATACGACCTATATGGCTTAAGTAACTGTCCAATTAGGACATTAGAGGGGGGGATGTGAAAATGATATAGAAAATAAAGGGAAAAAATATATAAATATATAAAAATGATATATATTATATATATTATATATATAAATATATATATATATATTTTTATCATCACTCTGTGCTATGTAGTTGGTAGGAAATTTCCATAGATTTCTGTCATTACTGCCTGGTGGAAATAGTTTTTATACATTATTTAAACAAAATCACTTCCAGTGCATTTTTTCCTTTCCTTCTACAGTAAAGTTTGGCTGAATTTCCCAAATATATTGGTGCTTTTATATCCTGTTAATGATTAGTGAGGTGTAAGGGATCCCAACTGTGTCATTAATTATTACATTTATCTCTGTATCTCCAGATATTAATGAAATATTATGTAAACAATAGCTTGTTTTTCTCTTTAACCATTGTCCCTTTAATGTGCCATTAATCTATCAAATTGAAGTCTATATCATGGCTTTTAAAAATACATTCTAATCTCCGCCGCTTGCCGGGACTTAAGTGGGTAGGAGAAGAATCAATGAAACAAGATGGGATTGGGAGGGAGACAAACCATAAGGGACTCTTAATCTTACAAAACAAACTGAGGGTTGCTGGGGGGAGGGGGGTTGGGAGAAGGGGGTGTGGGGTTATGGACATTGGGGAGGGTATGTGCTTTGGTGAGTGCTGATTCACAGACCTGTACCCCTGGGGATAAAAATACATGTTTATAAAAAATAAAAAAATTAAAAAAAAATACATTCTAATAACAACTTTCCTCATACTCATTATCTTATTCTTGATAAAGTTTGGTTTCTTTTTTATCCTGGTGGAAAGTGATCCTCAAATGTGAATGTTAAGGTCGTAGGGTGGATAAATAACTCTGAGAGTTTATGGGAATTACTTAGGAATAATTTAATCCTTCTGCATGTATATTCTATGTTGTAGTGATCAATATCTTAATACACTGAAAAATAGACACATTTTAACTAGAAGTTGATGGGGCATAATGTAGCAAATATTTATTACAGATTGGTAGGTTGGTGATACAGCTTGGAATGTGGGTACCACTCACATTTTCTCCTCTGCTTTTGTATCCAGCATTCACCCTGCAGGGGGAATGACTGTTAATCATGCATCCTCTGTCACTTAACAGTTTGGTGGATTTGGGCAGATTGCTTAATATCTTTTTTTTTCTTATTCTGTAAAATCAGAGTAATACTTCATATCTGACAGGATAATATTTGAAGTTAAATAGACAGTCATTGTGAAAGCGCATAGCAGAATGACTGTCGCATACATACAGTCCTCTCAACAATATTGGGTGACTCTAAATCCAAGTACTAAAAATGAATGTCTTCAGCCTTCCTCCTTTCTGTTGTTAGGAGTTATTACATTTCCTATTTCTTAACTTTCCAATATCTTAACAATCTCTATGTCTTATAGGATAATTTATTTTCTTCCATCTCCTTCTTCACTGATCTTAAGAGTTTGGGAAGATATTACTCTAGGTGGCCTATTACCCAATGGCATACTTTGTTAATTTCAATATAAGTCATAGAAATAAGCTTGTGACTATTTTAAGAACAAATAGAAAAATGATGAACCATAATTTTAAAAGGAGATTTATGGTATTGGAATTTTTAGTGTTTTTCCTACTGTCTCTGGAAGTGTTCAGAATGCATAACCAATGTGTAATACGCTGAATGCTACCTGGCAGCATCTGCTTCATACTGCTTTATTGTCTAGGTGGCTAAATTGAAACTTGCTTTTTTTTTGTCATTTTTTAAATGCTGGTGTGTGTGTGTGTGTGTTGTGTGTGTGTGTTAAGATTTATTGATTTATTTATTTGACAGAGAGAAGGAGAGAGAGCATAAGCAGAGGGAGCGGTAGAGGGAGTGAGGGAAGCAGTCTCCCAGCTGTGCAGGGAACCCAGTGCTGAGCTTGAACCCCAGAGCCATCCCTGGGATCATGACCTGAGCTGAAGACAGATGCTTAACCGACTGAGCCATCCAGGCACCCCTTAAATGCTGTTTTTATTTGATATTTAGAGATGCTAGTAGGCAATGTATTATGTATCCAGCTTTCTGTGGAAGAACTTCTCACATTAATAGTAGTGTAGTATTTGTAGCCGAATCCAAGAAAAAAATGTAGAAGTGCCAGGCAGATTTGAAAATTCATGAACACTGAGATTTCCAAAGAAATTAAAGGACAAGGAAATACAAACTATTCCCTTCTTAACCTTTTGAGCATATTAGTTGGGGAGAGAAGATGGAAAAGGTTTAGAAGGGTTTTTACAGCTCTTATGGTTTTAGATGGCTATTAATGGTTCTTGCTGGGGCGCCTGGGTGGCTCAGTGGGTTAAGCCGCTGCCTTCGGCTCAGGTCATGATCTCAGAGTCCTGGGATCGAGTCCCACATCGGGCTCCCTGCTCAGCAGAGAGCCTGCTTCCCTCTCTCTCTCTCTGCCTGCCTCTCCATCTACTTGTGATTTCTCTCTGTCAAATAAATAAATAAAATCTTTAAAAAAAAAAAAAAAATAATGGTTCTTGCTGTCCCTGCATTGCCTTGGTTGCAAATCATTCATCTCTTTGGTTTTTCACTGTGGTTTCACAAAAGAACTGAAACTGACATTATAAAACTATTTTATATAGTACAGCACACTGAATTATTATTAATTGGAGGAGAAAGCATGCTTTGGTTAGAACATTAGTTTTCTTTCTTATAATTATGTCACCATTGATCTTTTAATTGTTCCAAATGAATATTTTGTCTTCTTGCCTTATTCCTGTTTCCCCATTCTTTGTAAATTTGACCTAGCAATTAGTAATATTCTCAGTATATCCCCTGAAACATTATCTGTGCTTTTCAGTTTAATTTGGTATGCTCATAGTTTTCAGTTCCTTTTTTTCTACACAAGTCATAAAACCCCATTTTTCATATCAAAGAAGAATAACTTATAACAGTGGATAGATCATTTAGACAGAAAATCAATAAGGAAACATCAGCATTAAATGATATGTTAGAATATACTTAGCAGGGACATGTGGATGACTCAACTTGAACTTGAGTTCAAGTTCGCACGTTGGGCTCCATGCTGGGCCATGTACTTACTTAAAAAAAAAAAAAACATTAATAGTAATAAACAAATTAGCAGATATTTACAGTACATTCCAACCAAAAGCAACAGAATTAGCATGATCATATCCACAAAACAAATCTTAATAAATATAAGAGGGTTAAAATCATAAGATAAATTAATGATATAGACAACTGAAAAATCTACAAATATGTGGAGATTAAATAACACACTAGTAAACAAATAATGGGTAAAAGAAGAAATGAAAGAGAAATCCAAAAAGATTTTGAGGCAAATGAAAATGGAAATGTGCTAAAATTTATTTGACAACAAATGTTTTTTAAGAAGGAAGTTCATAGTGATAAATGCCTACCTCAAGAATCATAAAAAGTTTAAACAACACAACTGTATACCTCAAGGAACAAGAAAAATAACAACAAATGAAATCCAGATTTAGTAGAAGGAAGGAAGTAAAAAGATTGGATTAGAAGTAAATGGAATAAGACAAAAAGACAAAAAGGAAAAATCAATGAAACTAAGAGCTTGATCTTTTAACAGATAAAATTGGCAAAACTTCAGCTAGACTCACGAAGAACAAAAAGAAGAAGATTCAAAGAAATAAAATCAGAAGTGAAAAAGAAGTGAAAATTGATACAGCAGAAATACAAAGGGTCATGGGAGACTACTATGAAAAACTATACACCAACAAATTGGACAACCTAGAAGAAATTGATAAACTCCAAAAACATATAACCTCCCAAAACTAAATCACAATAGCATAGAAAATCTGAAAAGATCGATTGCTGGAAAGGAGATTGACTCAGTAATCAAAGATGTCCCAAGAAACAAAAGTCCAGGTCAGATGGCTTCACTAGTGAATTCAATCAAATATTCAAAGAAGAATTAATACCAAATCTTCTCAAATTCTTCCAAAATATAGAAGAGGTTTCTTCTACTTATATAGATCCAAAAAACGATTTGACAGGATTCAGCATCCATTGATGATAAAAACTCTCGACAAGGTGAGTATAGAGGGAATGTACCTCAGCATATCAAAGGCCATATTTGGCAAGCCCACAAGCTGAAAGCTTTTCCTCAATATTAGGAAAAAGACAAGAATGTCCACTCTTTCCACTTTCATTCAACATGATATGGACAGTCCTAGCCAGAGTAATTGAAAGGGAAATAAATTAAAGTCATCCACATTGGAAAGGAAGAATTAAAATGGTCACTATTTGTAGATAACACAATATTATATATAGAAAGCCATAGATTATATATAAAAAACCCGTTAGAACAATAAATGAATTCATAAACATGCAGGATTAAAAAAATACACAAAATTTTGTTGTGTTTCTGTACACTAATAATGAACTACCAGAAAGATAAATTAAGAAAACAATCCTATTTAAAATTGTGTAAAGGAGATATAATACCTAGGAGTAAATTTAACCAAGGAGATGAGTGGCCTGTATATTAAAAACTGGAAGATATTAATGAAAAAAACTAAAAAAGATTCAAATAAGTGCAAGATACTATGTGCTCATGGATTGAAAGGCTTAATATTGTTAAAAATGCACATACTACCCAATACAATTTACAGATTTAGTGCAATTCCCATCAAAATTTAAATGGTATTTTCATAAGATAAAATAAATGTTCCTGAAATTTGTGTGGGATCACAAAAGACTCCAAATAGCCAAAGCAGTCTTGAGAAACAAGAATAAAGCTGGAGGCAGCAGGCTTACTGACTTCAAAATAATTACAAGTCTATAGTAATTAAAACAGTATGTTAGTGAAATAAAAAACAGACCTATAGGAGTGCCTGGGTGGCTGTCAGTTAAATGTCCAACTCTTGACTTTAGCTCAGGTCATGATCTCAAGGTAATGACATTGAACTCTGCATTGGGCTCCCCATTCAGCATGGAGTCTGCTTGTCCCTGTTCCTCTGCTTTTCTCCCCGCTAGCTCCCTTGCTCGCTCTCTCTTTCTCTCTCTCTCAAATAAACAAACGAATCTTTTAAATCTTAAAAAAAGAACCAGACATATAGATCAGTGGAACAGAATAGAGAGCCACCAAGAAACCCCACACACATATATGGTGAATTAATTTACGACAAAAGAGCTGAGAAAGTACAATGGAGAAAGGGCAGTCTCTTCAATAAATGGTGTTGGGAAAATTGGTCAGTCAGTGCAAAATTGGACCACTATCTTACACCAAATGTAAAATTCAACTTGAAATGGATTAAAGACTTGAAGGTAAGACTTGAAACTATAAAACTTATAGAAGAAAACATATGTGTAAGCTCTTTGATATTGATCTTGGTGATGATTTTTTGAATCTGGCACACCAAAAGCAAAAGCAACAAGAGCAAAAATAAACAAATGGGACTACATCAAACCAAAAAGCTTCTGCACAGCAAATAAGACCATCAACAAAATTAAAAGGCAGAATGGGAGAAAATAATCACAAATCATGTATCTGATAAGGGCCAAATATCCAAATTATATAAAGAACTCATATGTCACAATAGCAAAAGAACTAATTCAACTAAAAAATGGGCAGAAATACTGAATAGATATTTTTTCCAAAGAAGACATACAGATAGGCAATAGATATATGAAAGATGTTCAGCATCATTAATCATTAGGGAAATGCAAATCCATACCACAATAAGATATCAAACCACACTTGTTAGAATTATTATTATCAAAAAGACAATAACAAATGTTGGCAAGGATTTGGAGAAAAGGGAACCTTTGATAATTGTTGGTGGGAATGTAAACTGGTACAACCACTATGGAAAACAATATGTAGGCTCCTCAAAAAATTAACTATATATATATATATGATTGCTATGTGATCCAGCAATTCCATTTATGAATATTTATCCAAAGAATATTAAAACACTAATTTGAAAAGATATATACACCCTAACTTTATTGCAACACCAGTGACAATAACCAAGATAAAGAAACAACCTAAGCACTGAACAATGGATGGATGGATAAAGATATTGTGAGGCATGTATATAATTTAGCCATAAAAAAAGAATGAAATCTTGTCATTTGCAACAACATGGATGAACCTTGAGGGCATTATACTAAGTGAAATAAAATAGCAAAAGACAAATGGCATATGGCAACTCTTCTATATAGAATCTTAAAAAAAAAAAAGTCATAGATACAGAGATCAGTGGGTGCAAGAGGCAGAAAGTTTAGTAGTGAAGGTTTTTTTTTTTAAGTTAAAGAAAAACTGAGAGAATGTACACTTTAGGATAAAATGGAAAATGAGTTTCATTTGAATTAAGAGCATATTGATGAGGAATCAAATGATGCAAATTAGAAATACATTGCATTTCACAAGAATGTTTCCTCACAGATGTTATAGCTGAATGTACAGCCTACTCTTACTTTTCTCTGAATGACTAGACAACAGATGAGGAACAGAGCAGAGCAGAAAATAACTGAGAGTAAAAAAGAGAGAAATCACAGTGGGAGATCTATTATCAGGGTCAATTGTTACTCAACTCAATTACCTGATTTATTTTAAATAATAGCCTTTAAAAATCATTCTTTTTTGTGCTCTGCATAGTCTATTTGGGGTTTCATATTGGTCACAATTCTGATGCAGAAAACAGAGAACAGATTCCACTCTAGACAATTTGAATAAAAGGATTTATTAAGCATGTCAGATGACTTATGGAATTTTTAAGACAATTGAATAAAAATCTATAGGATGAGATTCCAGAATCTGTTCTTAAGTCTATACTGCAAAACCAGACTGCCAAAGGAACTACTTCTTGTGTAATGTTTAAAAAGCTTCTTGTCAAATCAGGGGGCATTCCTTATTACATATATAAATATAAATTCATGTAATATATCACATAAATAAATATGTATATATTACATATATAATCTGCCTCAGTCACAGATGCTAAATTAGCTACAGTTACTTGTTCTGAAACAATATCACTATGTTCCAGTTAGGAAAACTCAAGTGTAAAATCAGGAACCTGTTACCATCACTTCAAGGTCCAATGTCATGCCTCCTTTTCTACTATCAAGAAGGCATTTCTGCTAAATCAGGAAGCTTCAGAGACAGTTGGCTCCAGAATCATACAGACACCACTTGCTGTAATCCGCATTGATTGAAATACCCAATATCCCATTTATATCCATTCAAATTTCAAGGTTCATGTAATTGCATCTGATGTAGAACCTGAATGAAACTTGGATCATCAGATGAAAATGAATTAGAGAATTTTTTTTTAGCTTCTTGCTCTCCAGAGACAAGGAAAGTGACATTAGAAGAAAATTAGAATAAATATTCTGAGCCAGCCTCCATAACCGCATTAGACTTCAATCTTACTTTTCCACATTCATCTTTGAAAAATTTTAAACTTTTTTTTGAAAATTTTAAACTTTTTATGTGATTCTTTACAGAGAATTATATGTTTAGTCCCTCCTTTTCAGCATAGCTCCAAGTCTAGAACATTCTTATTGTAAATAAGTGCTTAATAAATACTATTGTACTTAATAAACACTATTGTAAATAAGTGTTAAAATAAGTACTTAAAAAAGTAAGGAGGAGGAGGAGGAGGAGGAAGAAGAGGGAGGAAGAGGAGGAAGAGGACAGGAAGGAGGAGGAAGAAGGGCAAAAACAACAACAACAATAACAACAACAAAGACATAAATCCAACTATTTAGATCAGATGGTGAGAAATCAAATGACAGGGAACATAGTTGCAGAGCCATTCAGCTCCTCTATTTTGCTTTTGTCTTTTCAGTCAATGAGGATGATCTTTAAACTAGAACAGGTATAACAAACATGGTTAAGGGGACTGAAGACCAACTGGTACAATAATAAAAGTACCTGGTTGCTTTAAATTGCATCAAGTCTCTAGGTTAGACAAATCACATCCTAGAGATCTGACAGAACTGGCAGATGTTGATGTAGAACTACTTCCAATAATTTTTGCAGAAGCACAAGGAATAACAAAAATGCTAGGGAAACAAGGAAGGGAAAATGCTCTTGTAGTTTTGATAAATAAATAAAAAAAAAAAACAGGTGGTTACTTTCCTCAATGGTTGAATTTGAACCAACTACCAAAATAAATATTTAAACAATTTATAATTATATACAACAAAGAAGTTGATGAATTCACTAAGAACCAAGCTTCCTACATAAAGGGATAATTCTTCTGTTACTGTTCCTAGATCAAGAGATAAGGGGATTATGCAGAAATGGATAGTAAACAGGGATTTACAAGATATTTAGAATCATCATGAATTCCTTGTTGGAAATATTGAGAAAGATGGAAAAGAGCATTGTGGGGGTTGCAATTTGTTTCTTTTTAAAATATTTTTATATGTTTATTTTAGAGAAAGAGAACACAGTGTGGGGTAGAGGGAGTAAAAGGGAGAGAGAGAATCTCAAACAGACTCCATGCTAAGTGGAGCCCAAAAGGAGGCTTGATCCCACAACCCTGAAACTGAGTGCACCACCCAGGCTTCCCATGGGGGTTGCAGTTTTATAACCAGTGCTGATTAAATCAGTTTCTCTTTGGGGTGAGGAGGCTAACATATATGACCAACTGGTGAAGAATTACAAGCTAAATATGTTGGAGTGAGGACAATAAGATCAGAGAGAAGATAAGAATGATTCCTGGTGACCGACTAGGGAATATTTCAAAAAGAAAGAAGGCAAAAAAAAAGTTAGAATCTTTAGTAAGCCTTGATGGCTGGAAGCCATTCAAAAGACTAAAATAGGAAAGAAGAAAAAGGGCATTCAAAATAAGGAGAATGGCATCGTGGCTACTTATGGCACCTACTACAAACTACCTTACAATCATTTGTTGTAGCAAAATTAAGAATCTCATTTGGAATCAGATCAGACTTGAATTATTTTAGTTGCAATGTTTCACATACTTCTTCTTCTTCTTCTTCTTCTTCTTTTTAATTTTCTGTAATTTCTATACCATCCATCATTCCGTTATTATGCATACTGCTTCTAGCCCTTTGCCTGAAGGTGGGAATTTTCAGTTGTCTGGTGGTCCCAGACTGCCCCAGTGGTAGCGAGAAATGGAAGACAGAGGATTATCTGGAGACCTCTATAGTTCATGCAGGCTATCATTCTAAAAAAGGGGGAGAACTTTTTCTAACACTTTTAATATACTCTGCTTAGAACAAAATTAGGCTGCCATTTGATATCCTACTGTAACTCCTTTTGCCTCTGTGGGGACACAAAGAGACAAGTTTTGCCCTAAAATCCATTTAAGGATAAAAAAGCAAGCAAAAAGAATTCCTAAATAAAAAGGACTTTAAATAGGAGATCAAAGATGGACCTAATTTCCCATAGGAAAATATGTAGCTTTCTTTCAAGGCAGATTAATTAAAAAAATAAATGGTCATTATTCTTTTTTATTCATATTTTTTCATAAACTTTAATAGCTAGACTGTATAGTTCTGGAGAACAAGAAATTTTAATGTTTTACTTTTTGTATTTCCCACAAAACCCTATAGCTATCTTTGTATGCATTAGATTCCTACCAAACATATGTAGAATGAAACATGAAGCTCTTATAGGCCAAGACTACGATATACAATTGGTATTTTGATGAAAATAGGATTGAAAGAATTATCTTTGGCAATAGTGGTATAAAATGTGCATATGTATTGGGGAGGGATTGAGAGCAACAGAATTATCTATATACAATAGTCAAAAGTACAGTGTCTATGGTTGAAGTTTCTAGGTATCCAAGTTCCCACTCCTTTCTGTTTTACCTATAGCCCTTTGCTTGAGGCTTTAGGGCTTTGAGAAATTTATATATATATACACACACACATACATACATACATACATATATATATTTATATCATAAGATCTTATGCATCCATAAGATTTGGGGAGTTGTATCAGGCAGGACAAGTTAAGTTATATATTGATAGCGAACAGTTAAACATGTCTGTAGCTTAAGACAAAAAGATTTAGGGGAGTCTGGTGGCTCAGTCGGTTAAAAAAGTCAGATGTCTTTGACTCAGGTCCTGATCTCAGGGTCCTGGGATCAAGCCCCATGTCAGGTTCCCTGCTGAGCAAGGAGTCTGCTTCTCTCTTTCCCCACCCCCCCCACTTGTTCTCTCTCTCTCAAATAAGTAAAATATTTTTTAAAAAGATGAAAAAGTTTTGGGGCACGTGGGTGGCTCAGTAAATTAAGCCTCTGCTTTCAGCTCAGGTCATGATCTCAGGGTCCTGGGATCAAGCCATGCATCGGACTCTGCTCAGCAGAGAGCCTGCTTCCCCCTCTCTATCTGCCTGCCTCACTGTCTTCTTGTGATCTCTCTCTCTGTGTCAAATAAATAAATAAAATCTTTATCTCACAAAACAAACTGAGGATTGCTGGGGGGAGGGGTTTAGGAGAAGGGAGGTGGGGTTATGGACATTGGGGAGGGTATGTGCTTTGGTGAATGCTGGGAAGTGTGTAAACCTGGTGATTCACAGACCTGTATCCCTGGGGATAAAAATATATGTTTATAAAAAATTTAAAAAAAATTAAAAAAAATGAAAAAGTTTATTTCTCACTATATTATGTGTTCATTGTTTGTTGAAAATCAGTAAAGGGTGTCTGCCTGCGTTAATCAGTCAGAAATCCACACTGATGAAGGCTCTATCTTCATACCAGTTTACTCATGAAAAAACAAACAAACAAACAAAGAAAAGAGAATGTGGGAACTTCACCCATGCTTCTGCTAGGAAATGCTATTTTGCTAACATTTCATTTCCCATAGCTACACTGCATGAGTTCAGATAGGCTGAGAAATTTAATCTATGCAAGAGAATTGACATTTGAGAATTGCCCTTATGCTACCATAGATACAGCCCTAATATCCCATTTTCTTAATAATAAATCACTTATCTATAGTTCCTGAATTTATATAATATTTTTAGATTTATATTTTTAACCTATATAAGATCACAGAACAATAAGCTCATATATTAATCAGACTGTGTTAAACTTCCTTTTGTATGTTGAAAAATTGCTTCAGGCTAAAAGGATTCAAGCATTGCGGTTTGATTGAACAAGTTCTTGTCTCCTTTTCACCATATCTCCTTTCAAAGATTGCTGCCATATTCCTCCTAAACTTCTATCTTACAAAACTGAAAATAGGTATTAAACAAATCTGTGTGTATTTTCTGTGTGCAAAATGACACAAGTAAGCACTATATAACTCGTATTCTAGTAGAGGAAATAGCAGACATAGGTAAAATATCATTAAAAATATATAATTATGATGTTAAATGGAAAAACTTCAGAGGATATAATTATCTCCAAAGTTAGGAAAGAAAACCCATAGACTGAGGCACAAAAATTACACCAGAATTGGAATATGTATATTTGCTTCTATGAAAATGATAAACATGGGGCACCTAGGTGGCTCAGTTGGTTAAGTGACTGCCGCCTTCGGCTCTGGCCGTGATCCCAAGGTCCTGGGATCGAGCCCCACCATCAGGCTCCCTGCTCGGTGGGAGCCTGCTTCTCCCTCTCCCTCTGCTGCTCTGACTGCTTGTGTCTCTCACTCTCTCTGTCAAATAAATAAATAAAATCTTTAGAAAAAAATGATAAACATGAGGATTATCCATTTTCTAATACCCACTTCCTATAAATCATCAAAATAAATGTGTTTTACTCAATACTGACAACTGAATGTTCTCACTAAGTTTGTTTACTCAAGAAATGAAAACCAATATTTTTTATGTCCACAGAATGTTGTGCGTGTTTGCCAATAAATAAAAGGTCTTTTGGTCAAATTTTCCTTTCTTAGTTAGGCCCATAGTTGATGAGAACCTGTTTCTGAATTCCATAATCTCTTGCCTCAACATCCTATAATCACCAGTCATTAACAAATAATTCAATGGTTCAGAGACTCTCTCTTCTTCCCAAAGTACCCAAACATATCTGTTACTGAGCTTCAGTAAAACAAACTTCTCTGTGATTGTCATGCAATAAGTGTATACAAAGCATTATGAAAGAGAAAAATAGGGGAAGACTTCATGTAAGAGGTGTCCTTTTAGTTGTGTGTATCTCTGTAAAGTTGGGGAGTAGCAAGAGGAGGAAATATTATGAGTGATTATTTGTAATGCTCTTTTAAAATTTGTAACTCTTAATTTTTAACTAATTAATTACTAATTATTTGTAATTAATAAAATTTGTAACTCTTAATATCTTTATTTTCCCTTCTCTTTATGATTTTTTATAACTCCTCTGGTTGGCCGTTTCTTAAACTTTTCTTCTTCCAGTACATCTGCTTTCATGAGTCACGACCCAGAATCACACAGAATACTTGAGTATTTCATTGTCCTTTAATCAATTTTGAATATTTTCATCCAATGAATATTTTAGAAAAGTAATCAAAATCCTGTGATAAACCACTTATGGGAAAGAGAGGGGTTAACAATTGGCTTTGCTGTTCCTCATTGATTTTTTTTATAAAGATAGTTTAATCAATTTTCAGCAAAACTTTGATAATCTGAACTTTGGATTTTTTCAAACTCTTGGTTAGACACCAGTCAGTTCTGATGAGTTTGTATTGTCAAACGATCTGGATTATCCTACAACATAGCATTTTTTGATGCAATGCCTCTGTTCCATTTGCTTTAAAAATGAAATTGATTATCCTTGTATAAACCAAGATGAATGAAAACTGTCTCCTCTTGTCTTGAGACCTTTGCTCTCAATCAGCCTGTTAGTCTCTAGCCACTCTCCTTCCCCTGAAACACCTAAAGAAATTAATTTTATAGGTCATATACTTCCATATATGTGCTTGTTGATATGTATTGGGTCTTCTCAATTACATCTTTTCACTTTAAACTTTTCACTTTCTTTTTTCCACCTTGGTACAGTCCATTAAAAAAAAATTCTCTAGACTAGATGATGTTTCATATGACTGCTTCCTATGTGTCAGTTCATCAGACCTACTTTATTAGTTATTTTTGTTTTTTCATTCTTATGTTGTCTAATTTGAAATATTTCAGCTTAAACATCATGATATTTAAGTCTGAATGGTTTATGCTACAGTGTATGGACATTTGTTTAGTCAGGAATTTCACACTGGCATTCTACTCAGGAAACTTTCACTCCACAGAACTTACTAAAAGCCATTCAGTTATCATTATCTAATCAACATCAGAGGCTTTAACAGTCAGCAACATGAATGTTAGAAATAGGTTTTCACTCATAAAATTTGTGGCTTGTTAATTAGTATAATAGATTTGAGAAATAAGGCTCTCATTAGTAAAATAAGTGACATTCACTGTATACAGATTAGCTAGAATATGTGATGGAGGCCCTTCCTCATGCACGTTGCCTTTAGCCTGGACACTTATGGATATCTACCATGGCTGATCCCTAAATGATCTTATGGCCAAAAATTTTGGGAGATTCCTGAGTTCTTGATGCTTATTATAAATGTCTTATTCCTTTGGAATATTATTATAGTTATTTCAAGTGATTCGTCAGGCAAATGTGTTCCAATTACTTCAAAAGACACTTATCTGTGTCTTCATCAACTTATAGAAGAGATTTCTGAGTGATTTTGTTCCCACTCACTAATAAATTTCATTTAATAAATATCTGGAGGAGTGGCAGAATTTGGAGGGAGACATTAAGAAATAATTATATGTTGGGGCTATGAGAAGAGTCACTTAAATTGCCCATACCTTGTCACTATCAGTGGCTTTGATCATCTGTCTACAGACCCCAATGACTAAGCTGGATCTTGTTGGTTTATGCCACTTACCTTGCTAACATCAGTATTTTTTTCTGGAGATTTTAATGAGGGATTTTTGAGATAGTCACCAACCTTCCAAAAGAGCATTTCTCAGACATTATTTTTAGATATTCCTTAACAAAATCTATATTTTCCTTTAGTTTTTGTTTTCTAAAATTTAATACATCAGGGAAGGATAGTTTGTCTTATTCAAGGAAAGAGAGGAGACTGCAGTTAATCTCGTAGAGGGATGGGTTGTTGGGTGATGGTCATTGGGGAGGGTATGTGCTATGGTGAGTGCTGTAAATTGTGAAAGACGGATGAATCACAGACCTGTACCCCTGAAACAAATATATTATATGTTAATTAAACAAAGATCTTGTAGTCACCATCACCCAGTTCCATCCATATACTTTTTCTGCTTCCTGATGAGTGTTTTTCTTCAGTCAATTCCATATTGTATATTTATAGCTTTCCCTATTTCACATACTACACATAATCATGTTGTTTCTTAGAAGTTGAGGCTGCCCTGTTCTCAGGTGTGTTTTGAAACATTTATGTTTTCTCTGTCTTTCCTTTCTTTAATATCCTAAAAACTGTGGTTTTCAAATGTATAAAGTAAAAAGGTAATTTTTTTCCCTCAAACCTACATATTCACTTACCCTTTTTAGCTATTTCCACCTCCCCTGCCACCTTTTAAAGTAAAATAAATTTATATCCTAGAAGAAATTTTTGAATAATTATATTTTGTTTAAATATTTTAATGAGAAACCTTGTGGTTTGCATTTAGAGGAGGCAAAATAAGCTGAAAAAGTTTTTGTTTTCTTTTTTAATGGCATTCCACGCTTCCAGGCTTTTCCTTTCCAAGGATAAGACTACAATCTTTTGGGCCAAATTCCTTTTTTAAGGGCCATGAACTCAGGTCCTATAACAACTTTTTCCCCCCTTAGATTCCAGTGTTGCTAAGTGTAAGGGATTATCTGATCTACTTGTAGTAATCACAGAGAAAACTTAGTTCTTGTCAGAGGTGGTTCTCGGTTTCCTCCCTTTTTCATTATTTAATGGAGTGAAATGAGGAAGAAAAGTTGTATTACTGGATAAATAAGGATTTAAGTGTAGTCTTGTAGTGGGATTTTCAAATATGTCTTATTTTATGAATTTTTTAAGTTGGTCCAATTCTTAGAAATGGAAACCAATGTTCATTAACCCCATTAGGCTTTCTCTAAAGACTGTAAGGATGAACGGAGGGTAAAAAATAGTCATTGATGCTAGAATGATTTTAAGGATGTATTAGTCTATTCCTGATGTACAAGAAGTGTAGAAGGTTCATAAACCTCAAAGTTTCTCCAGGATACAAACCAATGTCTCTAGTCTCCTATAGGTTATTCTCTATTTACCTACCTATTTCTATTTACCTCCCCAAACTGAATAGAGGTGTGGGAGGTAAAGACAACAAATAAAGAACCTATTTGAGTTTGCATTTTATTACTAAAAAACATAATCCTAGTTAAATGGGAGACTGTCAGAAAAGGAACTTTTTTCTTTTGCCATGATTTTATGCACCAAGGAGCTATGATTGGTGGCTAAAGATCATATACCTATTACATATATGATTATCAATTATATATATCATAGCTACATATAATAAAAGTCATAGGAAGTTTTCTTGGGTATTTCCTTTGTGTTGAGTGTTATACTACCTACCTTATCTATATTGTAATATTTAATTCACCCAGGAGCCCAAAAAAGCATTCTCATTTCCTATATCTTGAGTAGAAGAAACCTAGTTTCAAAAATAAAAACTTGCTCAAGGACATACAATAATAAATGAAAGAGAAGACTTTGCACTCAAACTGTGTAAATTCAGAATCTTCCTTCTTAATTATTAGGCTACACATAAACTCTCTTGAAAAAAATATAACTAAACTCCAAATGTTCCTCTGTCTATTGCAGTGTTGCTGATGGTGCTGTCTTATGTTTGCTCAGGCTGTGGTCCTTCTTTTGCTCTAATCTCACTTGTGCTCCACACTTTGGATGCCGCCCTTCATGAGAACAGTGATCCATTGGGCTAGGTTTACTTTCACGGACTCCATATTGGTCTGTGGATGGAGCAATTCCATTTTACTCCTAGCTGAATCATGCCCTCCTCCTTAATTGCCACATAACACAAAGGGACTGGCACACACAAGTTTTTGTGTTTAAATGTCGCCGATGATTCCAAATAGCTTGTTTTTATACCAAGCCCAACCAAGCACCTTTAGTTTCATCTTCAGTCAACTGGGAAAAAGACATTAGGCCTGCACATAGTTGCTGAAATTTTTAAGACTTCCATGTCCATTTTCCTGTGGGCAAATGCTCAGACAAGACAGTATTTCCTTTAAAGCAAAAACAACTGTATATAGGTAAATTCAATTGTTAATACATACTTAGCAAAAAAAGGAATATTTTCCTAAGACAACTATTCCTGTAATTGCATGTTTTAAAGTACCCACTTATAGTTCTTCCACTTGAAAGCAGTGTAAACTATATGATAAAGTGAAACTCCTCTGAGGTTTGGTTTCTTCATCTATGCAGTTCTGAGAAAAAACAGTGAAGGGATGATGTCCTGCTTAAATAAGGCCTTTTATGTTAAGGCTCAGTATAATATTCTGCTTTTAGTAAGCACTTAAGAAATGTTAGCTATTAATGGTAGTATTAGACATATTGGTGGTAAAAAAGAAAACAAAGATAGATAGACATACTCAATTTATACATAAAACACAAAACAGCTAATTTTTCAGTTATAAATATATATTTTAATGTTTTTAAATTTGGAAACAACAATCTTGGAAGACCAATGGGTGTTTGTTTTCTACTTATACAATATATGAGGTTAACTGTATTGGCTTCCCAGCACAAAAGTAAACTTAGACGTAAACTCAAGTTCCCAGTCTTAGACAATAAAAATTGTTGGCAGCTCTCTACTTTGAAGTTCCTTCAAACTATTAACACACATTCATCCCTTCCCCTCCCCACCCTATACAAATACTCTCTCTCTCTCTTTGTCACACACACACACACACACACACACACACACACACACACTTATGTCAAATCTTGGATGGGTACCAACATCTCTTTCCATCTTTAGTTCCTCATTTTTTTTCCCCAACATGAGCATATCAATACCTGTGATAGTATAATGTTGTGCAGATTAAGAAAATGCATACATAGATCCCCAGGTATGGCTTCTGACATACAGCGATTATTCAATGAACACTGCTTATTATTTTTAGCCATTTATACCTGAATGCAAATAACAAAGGAATAAAATTTTTGTTTCCACATTCCTGTTCCCTAAAACAACATATGGCTTATAGTAGGTAATCAGTAAATATTTGTTGAATGAATGGATGAATAATAAATTAATTTATTTTTAGTTTTATTAATAATGTCTAATTTTTGACAACCTAATCAAATTGATGGGAAACTTGTACATTTCTTTTAATTGTAAAACTATATTTTATCATACCTATGCTTTATCACTGCTACACATTTTTAAGATACTGAGCCAGAATTTGTAATTATAAATACACATATACTCACCTATGCATGCAGATACATCTATATACAGATATAGGGTATCTCTCTACACACATATTTATATACACTATAAACTTTGTGAATTGCATTTAAGTTGTTTTCTGTCTTCTGATTTTAATGGTCTTTTTCCTTTATCCATTGTGCATTCTTTAAGAGAAGATGGTTTTAATCTTTGAATTTGTTAGTAGAATCGTTTTTTTTTTCTTTCCCATGAAGTAGTATCAGATTAAAGGATTGTGGCATGCTTCTGAAATAATACATAACTACACTTAGAAAACATTTAATTTTTTTCTGCCAACATATGAGAATGATGTCACTGGTGTGTGTGATGTCATTGGTGTCGACTGTGAAATCTCATAGCACAGAGGGTGAATTATATTTCACATTCACATAGCTCCAGTGCTGATTTATCAATGAGTATTGGAATGAATGCATGAATGAATGAATAAATGAAAAGTACTGGAAGAAATACACAGACACAAAAATACACAGCTGAGGAGCTAGCAACATCAAAGTTGGCAAACAAATAATTCTATTTCTTTTCATAATTCCCAAGAAAAGTAGAAACCATACAATTTAAATAAGTAAGTTGTAGTTAGGAACATGCTGTTTCATCTTACCAGTTCCTCAATTCTGCTTTGAAAATGACCAGACCTGTGAGACAGATAGTTCTAAAAGTTATTGAAATAGAGGGGAAATTGAATTTCTCTAGTTTATTCACTCAAACAAGGAGTAAATAGCTTTGGAAATGAAAACTGTCTCCAAATAGAGATCTAGTTTCCATTTGGGATTGTTTCAAAAATCAGTTCCAGTTTTAGCCTGTCATTTCCAGATTGATATTAGATTTCAGCTCATTGGCGTTACTTAGTCATTTCCATAATCTTGGCTGAGTTAAAAGTTTCATTTTGTGTGTTTTGGTATTTTTAAAAATTCTTATCCTGTGTTGAAGTTTTTCGGTTGATAATCTCTTGATGAGAATGTGCCAAAAGGAGGTTATATTAGCATAAGTATTTTCTAGAGCACATCAAAGGCAAGCCAGTTAGCTAATTCAGCTGAAATACTTTAAAAACAAACAAATAATATGCAAAAATACATCTAAAAACCACTATCATAATGAGCATGTTTTTTCTTATCTCCACAATACCTATTTTATGATATGGGCTCAATATAGGTGTTGCATTTTATTTAATTAATTCCAAAGTATTTATCCTAATTTACAGTTTGGCAAGTTTCTGAAGGAAACTGTAATTGTTCGTAACTAAAAAATGCTTGTATAGACATTAAACAACACCAATTTCTTAAAACAAAACCAAATTAAATGGACTAAATTGAATGGAATATTTAATATTGTAAAGATGGAAATTTCCCAAAATTTATGTGTTGATTTAAAGTATCTCTAATTAATATTTTAATATAGTTTTTTGATTATGGAAATGATGAACAGATTAAAAAATTTCATATGAAAGCATGGAATCAGTAATAATATTGAAACTCTTGAATTAGAACAAGAAATTGGACAAACTTCCCCTACCAGAAGGCATGAGCTTCAGTATTTAGTATTTAGCAGCATAAATACTGGAGCAAGAATTGATATTGATATCATATCGAGATGGATGTGGATATAGCTAATGAATCCAATATAGAACCCAATAAAGAACCCAAATATAGACCCAAGTATTTAGAGACACTTAGTAGGAAACAGAAGTGATTCTAAAGAGATGTTGGGAAAGAATAGAATTTGTAATAAATGATTCAGAAATATAAAAAATATTGTTAGATGTATATTTCAAAATTGTTCAAAATTGTATAAAAATCAATTACACATGACTTAAAGATATAACTAAGGAAAATGAATGAATGAGTGAATAATCAAAAATAAGGAAGGGGATAAAATCGGTAAATATCATTATGACCTTGGAGTTGGAAAAAATTTCAATTAAACCAGATACAGGAATTATTATAAAGTAGAAAAATAACTAATTCAACTAGGTTAAAATGGACAAATTCTCTAAATTCTCTTTATCCATAGATACAGGGAAAGTAAAATAACATGTCACAGTGTGGAAGTTGTTAATGATAAAATTAACAAAAAATTGGCTATGCAGAATAGATAATGAATGCCTACAGATTGATACTCTACCCCCCACTAAAAAAATAAAGAAGCAAAAAGAAAAGTGACTTGAAAGGAAGAAATTTATGTTAGATAAACCTTTGCAAATGTGCTTAATCTTATCATCAAAGAACTGCAGATGAACACCATAATCATATACCAATATATGCTCAGCAGATTGGCCAAAAGAATTCAAACATTATCTCTTTTCATTAAGGATGTGCAGTAACTGGAATTATCACACAATTTTATGGTAAAACTGTCTGGCAAATCTAAGTTGAAGATTCATATATCTTACAAATCAGCAATTCCAAAGCAAGATAACTTTTTAAAAAAATCTTACCATATACAGTATTCAAGACTGTTGCCAGCAGCAGTTTTCATAGTATTTGAGCAATCAAAATCAAAATTCTATCAATAACAGAATGGGTAGCTAATTTGCATACTTACATAATATAATTATGCAACAAAGGACGTGAATTATTGATATCCAAAATACCATGGGTGAATTTCCTAAAAATAGTAGTGGGACAAAGAAGCACACCACAAAGAACATATGTATATATGTATATATTTCCACTTCCATTATTTCTATGCATTTCCATTTCATAAAATTCAAAAGCAAGCAAATATAGTATTATTGAGATATGTCTACATAGCTGGTAAAACTTAAAGGACAAAAAAAGAAAACAGTCAGATATTAGATTGTTGTTATCATAAGTCAGGGTAATGGTTAAACTCGGAGAAAAGAGGGGAGATGTGATTGCAAAGGAGCACAGAGGAATCTTGCGATCTTTTCAATATTCTATTACTTAAACTGGGTTGGGATTGGGTGTTTGTTTTGCAAGTGTTTTTTGTTTCTTTGTTTTGTTTTTTTTTATTTACCTGACAGACAGACATCACAAGGAGGCAGAGAGGCAGGCAGAGAGAGGAAGGGAAGCAGGCTCCCTGCTGAACAGAGCCTGACACAGGGCTCAAGCCCAGGACCCTGAAATCAGAACCCGAGCTGAAGGCAGAGGCTTTAACCCACTGAGCCACTCAGGTGCCCCAACAAGTGGTTTTTTATATATCATGCTCTTCTGTATTTATGATTTATTTCACAATAAAGATTTTTTGAAGTTATAGTTGGCTTCAGATGCATAAAACCACACATTTATATCACTCTTGCATTTAAAATGAAATCAAGAATTAAATTATATTACTTTTAAGAAGACTGAATCCATAAATTAGAACTTCATAAGCCAAGTTATCTGTAAATTAAATTGGAAGATATACTGAAATTTGGTGCAAATATAACTTAAAATAGTTCTTCATTTTTTTCTCATTTATTTCAAATATCATTTATAGATTTATAGGCTTCTTTAGGTATTACTAGTAATATATATAGGATTTGCATATATACTTTCACATTTGGTCCTCTTATATGTGTAGGATTTTCAAATATATACTCATATTTGATCCTGAAGATATGTAAAGCAAGTAAAAACATTGTTTCTATTTTATAGGTGAGAAAACCAAGCTTGATTTGTCATGGCTATAATTGTATTGAAATTATATATTGATAACAATAAGATTTTACATAAAAGCAACAAATAGCTAAATATTTCATCTTTGTTGTATTTGTTACACTTCTACCTATTCATATAATACAGAAGAACAAAGAAATGCACATTGCTTGAAAAACTGAATGTATATAAGTCCCAGCAGAAATGGACATATGAAAACGTATTATTCACTATTTATTTATATTATTATTCACAACAGAGTCTCTCATTTGAATAGCCCCAAAATGAAAAGTCATTAAATGTTTAAATAAAAATGCATTTTAGGGGGCACGTGGGTGGCTCAGTGGGTTAAGCCTCTGCCTTCAGCTTGGGTCATGGGCTTGGGGTCCTGGGATCGAGCCCCGCATAGGACTCTCTTCCACTCTCTCTCTGCTTCCTCCTCTCTCTCTCTGCCTGCCTCTCTGCCTGCGTGTGATCTCTCCCTCTCAAATAAATAAATTAATTAAAAAAATGCATTTTAGAGCTATCTACTAAAATCAGTTATTAAAAAAAAAATCAATCTTTCCTTTCTGGTAGGGGCAAAGGAAACTTAGTTTCTGAGAGACTTACTTCTTAGATTATATATTTCTTCTAGGTTGTATAACACAAAGTCATTTTTAATAAATTCATAATTAGTAAATTTTTAAAAAGCCTATTTTTAAAAAAATCTAATATTTTCTTCAGATTACTCTCAGCCATTTCTTGAAATTTTCAAATTACTCTACCGTTACATAATGCTGTAAAGCCTTTGATTCTGTTACTCCTGGTTCTCCATGATGATACCATTGTTTACCTCTGGCCTCAGGAGATGTGGTGCTGCTTTTCTCACCACCACTGCTTTCTGTTCTAGATAGAAAATGTTTTGCAATCTCTAACATAAGAGAGAAAATAGAATGTTTCTCTTTAGCCACATCTAGAGAGTGCCTCCTCAATTACTCTCCTCTTGTCTCATGATTATACTCCTACTCAGTTGATAATTGACAATGAAACTCCAGTGCTATGTGTAACTATAGAGTCTGGTTCAGTAATTCTGAGGACAATCCTAAAATAGCTAGTGACTTCGGCAAAGATGGGACTTTGTTTATTTATTTTTTAAAAGATTTTATTTATTTATTTGACAGAGAAAGATCACAAGTAGGCAGAGAGGCAGGCAGAGAGAGAGGGGGAAGCAGGCTCCCCGCTGAGCAGAGAGCCCGAAGTGGGGCTCAATCCCAGGACCCTGGGATCATGACTTGAGAGAAAGGCAGAGGCTTAACCCACTGAGCCACCCAAGCACCCCTGGACTCTGCTTATTTTTAAATAATATCACTTGTGAGAGTTTAGTAGCTCACTCCAAATGGAGTTACATCTAGCTTTGTCCTTCATGTTTCTTCATCATGGTTCAAAATATCATTGGGTACAGTCTCACCTAGGCAACCTTGTTATTTTTACATTGTAATACGACAACATTGATTCTTTTTCTGGTCAGGGAAAAGATATGTAAACTAGGAAGTTTGGTAAGAAATAATCACTTTAGGATAATTATAAGGGATTGCACACTTAAGAATAGATCCTTATTTAGATATCTGCCTCCAGAAGTTGTTGCGCATGCACACACACACACACACACACACACACACACACCCCTTATACCAGACACTGAATGTTTGGTGATTTTCCCGGATTATAAAGAATCTCTTCACCAATAACAATGACTAGCTCATTGCAAACATTCAATAAATATTTGTCGAGTAAATGGATATGACATTGATGGAAACTTGATCCAAGAATGGCTAAGATAAAAGTTTCTTACCCAGTTCTGCTTCAAGTTTGTCTCTTTTATCACATTTCCTGTTGTTTACTAATCTGCTATGTCCAATGTAGACCTTGGTCCTACTTTATAATGAGCAGCTACTAATACCATATCATTAGCTATAATCCTTATTCTGTAAGTTGTATAGTTTAAATCAGTGATTAACATAAGTATGTGAACTGTATCTCAAAAAAGTTGCTTAAAAAAGAAAAATAGGGGGTATCTGTGTGGCTCCATTCATTAAACATATGACTCATGATCTTAACTCTGGTCTTGATCTCAGGGTGTTGAGTTCAAGTCCAACATTGGGCTCCACACTAGGTGTGGAGCCTACTTAAAAAAAAAACATACAAAGTAAAAATAAAAGAAAATGAACAAATAAAAAACCAATAGCCAATTTGCCTAGAATTTTCAATCTCTACCTACAACTGTTCCAAGGGCAGTAATGTCATTAAGCAATATTCCTGTTGATATAGCTACTTGTTTTTGTTTTCTTTTTTCTGTTTTAACATTAACTTTAGCAGTTTTTAAGAAATTTTTTTCAGTCTGTAAATATTTGTCCAAACTGCTTTTCTGCTTGTATTTGTTTTTGTTTTTTGTTTTGTTTTGTTTTGTTTACTTTAGTTAAAAGGAATTTATATATCTTTTCTAAAGAAAAAAAATATCTTATGTTATAAGGATAGGTACTTATAATTCAGAAGTCTTATAACATAAGGTTGAGGCCTTGATCCTGAAAACATCACACCAAATGTCAGCAGTTCAGATAATGACTTCTTGTGATATTTCTGTTTACTTACATTATACTCCTTTATATGCACATTGTAAAATACATTTTAAAAATACCTTACACATCAACTGTGTTGGCAACTATGACCTTTCACTGGAAACCTGGAGTTCACTGTTGAAAAATATTGTAAATCAGAATAGAAAAATTAGACAAGTTGTTCAATATAAACATAAAAATAGGCAAGTTGTTAATTATAGAAGTCAATTTAGAAATTAGGAATGTTTATATTTCATCTAATTTTATTTATTTATTTATTTAATAAAACATAAAATTTTATTTGATCTTGTCACATGATTGCTTTATCTTCCATGTCTATGGTCCTGGATTTATCAATATCCAGTAAGTAAAATGATAAAAAAAACCCCACAAAACCACAAAACTTTAAAATGTTTAGTATCTCTATAAAGTTGGCATTAAATTTGGAAATATCATAGGGAACTTATATAATTGAGCATATTTTGTAATTTATCATACAGAAAAATCCCTTTTTTTATTATGTTCCAATTAGCAAACATATAATCAGTCCATCATTAGTTTTTGATGTAGTGTTCAATGATCCATTAGTTGCATATAACACCTAGTGCTCATCAGCACACATGCCCTTCTGATTTTTTTAGAGGCAGTGTGTGTTTATACATGTGTGAGTTGTGGGGAGAGGCAGAAGGAGAGAGAGAAAGAGAGGGAGAGAGAGAATCTTAAGCAAGTTCCATGTTCAGCACAGAACCCAACAAAGGGCTTGATCTCATAGCCCTGAGATAGTAACCTGAACTGAAATCAAGGCTGGAAGACCAGTTAATGAAATTAATGCTTATAGTGATGATGGCATTTAGTGGTTGACAATCATTGGCTTAGTCCCTCTTGATGAAAAATAATAATCACAAATATTGGTTTTGAATAGAAAGTAGTAGTTTAGATTTGCGATATCTGTGCATGCAATGAAAGTTTTAAACAAAAAGCATATTTAGAATTGTTTATGTATAAGTCTCTTCCCAGAGTTTTAAATGGACTTCAACTATGGAATCTATTGGAAATACGTTTTTCAAAGCTTATTGGGCATTAGAACCACCCACATGAGTAAGGAATGCATGAGCTTATTGAAAAACACTGATTGCTGAGACCTATTCCTAGAGTTTCTAATTTAATAAATCTGGGCTGAGGTCTGAAAATTTGTATTTCTAACAGGTTCCCACGTGATGTTAATGTTTCTGATTTAGGGCTATACTTTGGGAACTACTGCTTTATGGTTACAATAACTTGGAGTAACTTAATCACAGGATTGGACAGCCACTCTAAAATATGTTCAAATTGTCAACTCCCCTCTTAACCATTGGAGATACATTTAAGAATTTTCTTTTTGTCGGGCATCTGGGTGGCTAAGTCGGTAAAGCATCTGACTCTTGATTTCAGCTCAGGTCATGATCTCGGGGTTGTGAGATCAGGCTATGTACTCAGCAGGAAGTCAGCTTGAGATTCTCTCCCTCTGCCCTCCCCCCACCTCTCTCTCTTTCTCACTCTAAAATTAAGTAAGTCTTTAAAAAAAAGTTTTATTTTTGTTTTCTTGATACACTATAAAAATAGAGTTCTTTTTACTGCTTCAAAATTGAATAAAACATTTGGTAAAAGTAACATGAAAATCATGACATCATTTTCTATGGTGGTTCTAAAGATTCTATGGTGGTTCTAAAGATTCCACTCATCTTGGAGAAAATGACATCATTTTCTATGGTGGTTCTAAAGATTCCACTCAATTTAGGATAGAGGTTCATAAATATAACATAGTTTTTACTGTGTTCTGGACATGTTATTATGATCGAAGTGCACAGGTAATAGTAAACTTAAATTATGTTATTTAGTTAAAATGAATTCCAGTTGCCCTCAACTTGTGATAAATTGATTTGGAACAAAATTAAACTCTATCTTGCATGTGAGTTTTACCAAAAGAATAGTTGTGTATGCTTGAATCCATTACACTAGAAATATGTAATTCTTAAAAAGGATCTCAGTATAATTAGCAGATAGTTCTCATTTCTCTCGATCTTCTCATGCGTTAGAGAGAGAAGGTGTCATATATGCCACATATAAACTTATTTTTTTTTAATAGAGAGTTGAATATTGGAGATAGAAATGTGGTCCAAATAGTGTAATGCAAATTATCACAGTTGAAAATAGTAGAACATTAAAGACTCTTATATCTTCCTAAAGACTATTACCGCATGGTCCTAACATAACAGAAATGACAATAACAACTGTCTCTAGAAACATTATAAAGTACACTAAGTTTCTGAGAAACTTTGCCTAAATCTGATAAATAAGTATCTGATTCACACTGTCATTCTTCCACATCAAACTTGGGGAAGGTATATAACAATGACAGTTCCTGTTTTTAATATTTAGGGGGCTTTGGACCAACACAGATGCAATAACTATTCGAAAGAATATGACACTTTACAAAGTGCTGAATTTATCCAAATTTTAGATGTGCTTTTCACAAAAATATGAAATAAGTTAATCAGTGTGAGGCATAATTTCACAACTGAAGGCAATTTAGGGATTAATGCAGGTATGGTTCACCATTCACCAAAACCCAATATCCCTCCAGCCATAGAAATGGTATTTTGTTCAAGCAATGCTAATTCAGCCATCCTATTTCTCTTAGCCCTGTTTGAATCTAGGTGTGGCTTTGCGTGTAAGTTCTTAGCAATGGAATGTAATCAGAAGGATGGGTGCCAAGACGCCTAGGTGACTCAGTCAGTTAAGTGTCTGCCTTTGACTCAAGTCATGATCCTGGGTCCTGGGATCAAGTCCTGCATGGTGGGGAGTGGGGGGAAATCCTTGCTTAGCAGGGAGCCTGCTTCTTGTCTGCCTTTAAGATTTTAAAATCTTAAAAAAAAAAATCTTAAAAAAAGAAAAAGCAAAAGAAGAAGAAGGATGGGTGCCATTTACTGACCTAGGTCTTCACACTGAGGATATGCCTCTTCTGATTCTTTTTCTTTCCACCAGCTGAAATCCAAGAGAACACAACACTGATAATGCAGAGCACACTTATGCCTAGGGTTGCAGTTACAGCATAGAAGAATGAACCTGGGTAGATTTGCCTGCCAACTTAGAACACTCACCTTGGACTAAGATAAAGGTGAATAAAAAATTTCTAGTTTTTTGGCCACTTAATTCTTACTGGATTTCTAATTTTTATAAACACCTAGCTTTGAACCCAAGTAATATACTATGGTTTAGTTTAATCTTTTTTATTGTAGATATCAGGAAAAGCAGACTTCAAGGAGATTGTTATAGGAAATCATGACAAAAAATGGTAGAACTTAAACTTGAATTGAATATCTATCTGGGCAATCCAGCACACTAAATGTATACCAATGATGACTTTATGACTAAGTGACCATGGAATAGAAAGCCAGGCAGGCACCCAGTGATCACCCAATGATCTGGGAATAATTACATTTCATCCCTTTCTATAGGACCAGGGCAGATAAGGGTAAAGTAAGTGAAAATAAATCTTCAGAGTTACTCATGAAATAAATTCATGGAATATGTTTGAATTCATATAGATGGGTAATGAAATAAAAAAAAACTATTTTGATATCTATAAGATAGTTGTAACAAAATATGAGATTAGAAGGAAGCAAAACAAGAAACAGACTCAACTATAGAAAACAAATTGATGGTCACTAGAGGGGAGCAGGGGATCGGGAAATAGGTAATAAGGTTAAGGAGTGCATTTGCTGTGATGAGCACTGAATGTTGTATGAAGTGTTATATCACTATATTCTTCAGCTGAAACTAATTGCACTCTATGTTAGATAATGGGAATTTACATAAAACTTTTTGAAAAGTAGTGGTTTATTTAGAGAAAGAGCTAAATATTTGGAGAAACAGAGAATGCATTTTTTTATTGTTTGATAACCTGATCAATGACAACATGACCTATGAAGATATTAGAAAAATATTTCTTGCTAATTTGACACAAAACACTAAAATCAGTGAAATAGCATAAAGCAAAATATGTAACTCTAATGAGGCATTTATGTTTAAACTAGCTAGAAAATGATTAATTCTAAGAATACTTAAGATTAATCATTGAAGAAAACTTTAAATGTTCTGATCTTATAGCTTATTCATGAAGAAATTTTCTAGAGGTTTTACATTTTACCAATTATAAAATAGGAAGCTGAAATGTATTTTTTGAAAGTATGATACAGGTAGTTAAGCATCTGCCTTCAGCTTGAGTCATGATTTCAGGGTCCTGGGTTCGAGCCCTGCATCAAGCTTTCTGCTCAGAGGGGAGTCTGCTTTCTCCCTCTCCCTCTCCCTCTGTGCTCTGTCTCTCTCTCAAATAAATAAATAAAAATCTCCAAAAAAGTATATAATATAATAATAAATAATAAAATCAATAAATATTTCCTTATTTAGTAAATTCTAATGAAGATACACATAAATAATAAAAATAAAAACAATAAAAACAAATTCTAACCAACTGTGTCGGAGAAAAGACTCAATTATATTTTAATTCTTCCAATCAAAAATGTTGAGAAATCATTGTTGATAGAAGAGTCAAAAATAAAAGTCACAAATGTAATAAAACTATATTATAGAAATCTGTGTGGAAGTTGTAGTCTTTCTTCAGTGTTGTGATATTTATGGCTGTCAGCTTCTAATATCTCTAACTTACTGTTTTAGTTTTCCTCATTATAAATAAACATTCATATTACATCTCAATCTCTATTCCTAATTTCATATTCTTCCTAAAGTTCCCACAAAATTATATCATCTCTAGCCCTACACAAGCTAGATCTGCCCCTCATCCTGCCCTGTCAGGAGCCTTCTGACTGCTGCCTAGTAAGAAGCAATTTAATGAGAATGTTTTTGGGGTTGAAGGACCAAAGGTTAGCATCTCTGCCTCCCAGGTATAGTATAGCACCTGGTACACACCAGAAACTAAGGTAATGTTAAATTTGTCACCACACTGCGTTAACTTGATTATGCCATCCCACTCCAATGGAAGAAAAATTAGAAAGCAGCTTCTCCATTCCTACTTTCTAAATATGCCTTAATGTTAATGTATCTTCATGTTAACCATGGCTAGTATCATGTCAATTTTCTCTTTTTCATTCTATTCATTAAATTAGGTAATCAGACTTTTGAATGTATGCACATTGCTGGGAGATACTGTACAGCATCTATGTTAAATGAAAAAGAAAAGTTTATATTATGGACTGAAATGTGTTCTCCCCAAATTTATACCTTGACGCTCTAATTCCTAATGTGACTATTTAGAGATAGGAACTTTAGTGAATTAAGTAAGGTTAAATGAGGTTATAAGGGTGAGGCCCTATTCCAGTAGGATTCACATATTTATAAGGACAGGAAAAGACAGCAGGGAGGCACATGGGAAGGCCCTCTGAGGACAGTGAGAAGGTAGCTGTCTGCGAGCCTAAGAGAAAGGCCTTAGGAGAAACCAAACTTCCCAGCACCTTGGTCTTGGGCTCTTAACCTCCAGAATTGTGAGCAAATAAATCTCTGTTGTTTAGAATACTCTCAACAACATAAATTTAGGTACTTTGTTACCTAAAATTTTGTGCCAGCAATTTGTGGTACTTTGTTATGGCAGCACTAAGAAACTGAGTATATTACATAAATATGTATTTTGTTCTTTTTATGGTTGTTCTTGTATAAGAAGGAACATAAGCTTTGTGATCTGATGGACGAGATCTGTAGGAAAAATGTTTTTTGTTTTTTTTTTTTAATCTATTACTGATACAACTGCATAACTGTGGTTACTTTCAATTAAAACTAGAGCTCAGAGTCTGTGTTTCCTGGTTTGTTAAATGGAAATAATACTTACCTGAGATACTTATAGAAATTAGGTGCCTTGATATTTATTTACTACAGATGCTGGCTTTTTTTTTTGTTTTAAGATTTTATTTATTTATTTGACAGACAGAGATCACAAGTAGGCAGAAAGGAGGCAGGCAGAGAGAGAGGAGAAAGGAGGCTCCCTACTGAGCAGAGAGCCCAATGTGAGGCTAAATCCCAGGACCCTGGGATCATGACCTGAGCCAAAGGCAGAGGCTTAAATAACCTACTGAGCCACCCAGGCACCCCCAGACCCTGACATTTAATAAGTTCTATGTATTGCTTTCTTTTTGTTACTTCTGACTCCCAGAAAATATTGCCAGTTTGTCCACTCATTAAAAAACAGTGCATATGTGTAAATTGCCAAATGTATCTCCTTTGATAATAGATTTCATCATCAGAATCCCTCTTTCACTGGTGGACAAATTTAACATGTTATTGGTAAAAAGAATTTCCGTGATACACCATTTTATTTTGTATGTTTTTAAAACTGTTTTGAATCTGGGGACAGGAGTTGGGGAATAGCACCAAAAACATAGATTGAAGATTGAAAGGAAGGGGTGAATGACATTTTAAGTAGGAGATCAAATTCATAAAGCTTTGTTTAGAAGAACTGGAGGAAGACCAGATTGGGAGTAGTGGTGTTTCTAGATATTTGGAGGATAGAATTAGGTGAAGAGTAGAAAAATACTCAAAATCAGACATGAAGATCAAGTTGAACACCATCCACTTAATTTACATGCCTATGGAGGAGCTAAGATTTTAAGTATAAGTTCAAGAAAAGAATGCAAGAGAAGGAATGTTTTAAATATTCCATATGTTATATCATGACCACACAGCTGTGTTTCACAAAGAAAGGATTCTTCCAATGACAAAGGGGAAGATGGCTTGATATAGGGGAGAGCATATTGCTTGGACCCAAGGTATGTGTGGAGCTCCAAAACCAGTTGTCTACTAATAGCTGCTGCAAATACTCAGCAACTCTTACCTAAATACCAAATGAAATGTAGAACTGGTTTTACATTTGTGTGCTCTGCCAGTGCTTACGTTTTCCTGGTGGTAACGATTGTTATTTAGAGTGCATCTTTGAATCTAAGATGAAAAATCAAGTGAGCGAAAGTATGTGGCAGCACTTTGTAAACTGTAATACACCATGCAAATGTTACTTGCTATTTTTATATAGAGTTGGAGGAAGCAAACATGTTATCTTGACATCTTCTTAGCGTACGTCACTGGCTTCAGTTTCCATAATAATTCAGAGCAGAGCAATATACAAGTTATTATTTGACCCATGAATTGTACAAGTCGTCCTGGAAAGCTTTTGTGAAATTCTAAGGTTTATGTATGTAAGCAGGATCCCAAATCTGATGTACCTTCCCATTTTTTTTAAACCTATCTTTTAAAGTTAATACATTTTCTTAAATTAGAAGGGGTTAGGAAGTATTGCTGAAAGTTTACTGGGAGTGAGAAACTACTTTGGCTATGAAAACTTTGGCTTGATCAGTGATTGCATTCTCTACCCACCTAATCTATCATTCATTACATCATTATCTTCGCCCTAGTTGCATTAAGGCTTTGTGTTGTATTCATGAATATTGATAAAGGTCTCTAAATGTATTAGCTCTAGGTCTTTCACACTCAAAGTGATTTTCAGGTTTTCTAGTAACTGATAACCAATAACTTCTAGTTACAAGGAAGGACTCAATAGTTTCCGTTCTTTCTTAATTGAGTGTTTGAGAGTATCCTGCCATTTTTATGAGCCAGTGCTTCATCAGAATTCTGAAATTAAGGTAAGTGATTCTTTATTGTACTAACTAGAAAGGTTAAAAAAAAAAAGGCCTTTGAGATACAACGTGACCTTTTCTTTCGTATGTATTAAGAAACAGATATTCTAAATTGTGTTTCTTTCACTGAGGCAAGAGAAGTTTTTTTTCTACTAGTTGAAGTAATTTAGAAAACAAGAAGGAAGCATGAGCCTGTTTTCTTGATGCTTTCTGTGAAAAAAGTTGTGTGTGTGTGTGTTTTTTTTAATGGGTAGACTTAGTAAATAGATCAGTTATTTTGATAGGTAATATTATGTTTTGTGGATTTTCTAAATAATTTAGCTGTTCATAAACTTTTCCATTTTTCCCCATCTTAGCAAAGGTCTCTTTTCCAGTTGCTTCTGCCCAAAACTGGCAGTTATCTTGGACTTGTCTTTCTCTCTCTCCCATTCTCTCTCTCTCTCTCTCTCTTTTTTCTTCATTCTCCATATCTAATTCATCAGCAAAGCCTGAACATATACTGAAAATATATCAGCTATATGGAATCCTTCCAGTTTTTAATACCACCAGTATCTCACAGCACCATTGCATTAGCCTGCAATGCACAGTACAGATATTGGAATTTATTACTTGTTTTCATCCTTACCCTCCATTTTCAATGCTAGTTCATGTACTAGTCCACTTTCAATTCTGGATCCAGAGTTATTCTATTAAACTCCAAGTCAGATAATATCATTCTACTGCTCAAATCTTATACCACCTTTCAAATTGTCCAGAATAAAAGCCAAAGGCCCTACTTGGCTACATGGTCTGTTTTCCACTGCTCTTTTGCCTGTCTATCTCATATTCTCCAGCCTGTTTCCTCCTCTTCTTCCACATTGGCTGGCTTTCTTTCTTTCTTTCTTTCTCTCTCTCTCTCTCTCTCTTCTTTTTTCTTTCTTGAAAGACAGCAGTCTTCTGTTTCAGAACTTTTTTTGTCATGATTCCCCACCCTCTGATGCTTCTCTTCCAGTGCTCTTCATGGCTCCTTCCTTCTTGTCCTTCTGGTCTCTACCCATAGGTCACCAAGTCAGAGAAGTCATTATCGGCTACTCTAATGTTAAGATCTATGTTCTACCCAATTCTTCCTAAACTCCATTTATGTTTTTTCTCTTCTACACTTATCACCATGTAATATACTATATTTATTTATTTGCTATTGGCTGTGTCCCAATGCCAGTGAAGGCAGAAAAGATTAGTGTCTTTCAATTGATTTTTTTTTCTAATGCCTAATATTACAGCTGGCACAAAGAAAGTTTCAAAAGTAATGCTTGAGTAAATGAAGAATTGAAGTAATTGTAAGGGAAGCTGAATCTAGTTGCTTAATGAGGATAGATATTTTCAATTTCAAATCAATGTAGAAGAATATAAAAGGAAATATTAACTACTGGATGTCTGTGTGATACCTCACACCACATATAAAAATCAATTACAGATGAATTCTAGACTTAAAAAATAATTTTTCAATAGGATAATGGAAGAAACAATCTTTATAATCATACGTTGGACACAGATCTCTTAAACAGGATACAAAAATAATAACAGTAAGAAAAGAAATAATAATTTAACTTTATTTAAATTAAAAACTTAAAGGAGTGAAATTATGAACTTTAGTTCAATAAGAATTAAGTGGTATTGAGTGAAAGTAAATATTTGGGATACATATATATGACAAAGGGATTATGTTTAGAGTTCATAAAAATTTCTACAAATTACTTTTTTCTTTAAGTAGAAAAAATGCATTAAAATAAATGAACCAAAGACTTGAACAGGCATCTCACAAAAAGAGATATCTTAATGGCCAATAAATCCATTAAATGTGCTTATCCTTAGTAATCACAGTGTAATTCCTCTACAGATTCACCAAAATGGGAAGAAGAAAGGGAAGGGAAGGGAAGGGAAGGGAAGGGAAGGGAAGGGAAGGGAAAGGAAAGGAAAGGAAAGGGAAACCCTGAAGATTCCAAGTGTTGTTGAGGACAAGATCGATCATCAGAACTCTTCTCAACAATTGGTTGTGATATAAATTGGTACAATCTCTTTAGAATATTTTTGGCATCATCTACTCAAGCTGAATATATTCATACATGTGAAGCACAAATTCCTTCCCTAGGTACACATTGGGGTCACTCTGTAGGCACAAGACGTGTGATACTGCACACACACACGCACACACTTACCAAGAGATTGTGAAGAAATTTTTTTACTTTCATAATGAAACTTTCTGGGCAAGGAGAGTGTAGGCCCAATCATGTTCAAAAGTATCTTGAGAAAGGGAAGGGGTATCTAGCTTGGAGCTTCTATGGTGGTTAGGAGTTTGGAGTTGGAATGAGGGTTTCCTCTCATGGGCTTAGATTTGCATTTGAACTTACCACCGACACCAAAGGGAGTATGTAGGCTCAATTATCAACTTGCCAAGATGTGAGGGCAGAAGAGTAAGAGGGAGTAGCAGGGTTGAACATTGTCAGAAACATTAAAAAATTGAGTCAGACTTTTTCTTCTAGTATATACCGCCCCCAATACATACAGTGTAAATGTGCTTCATAAGGTAAGCGCATGAGTGTTTCTTACAATATTATTTGTTATAATCTGAAGCAGTAAATTCCTCAATTGTTTATTAGCTATAAAATGGCTAAATAAATTATAATACATCTGTACTATGAAATACTATGCAAGAATGAACATAAACAAATTATTGATGCAGTAAGATGGGGCAGACTTACAGTGTTTTGTGAAAGATGAGCAACACAAAGAAAGTGTAGTTAGATTACTTTTATATAAAGCTCAAGCACAGTCAAAATTAGTTGGTATTGATGGAAATTAGACTAGTGGTTAGCCTTGGGAGGCAAGATAATAGCTGAAAGAGGTCACAAGGGGGATCTGAGATGGGGTAATATATTCTTGCTCTCAATGGTGGTTAAACATATATTTGCTTTGTCAAACATATAATAAATACACATTTTTGATTTGTTCACTTTTTAGTATATATGTTAATCTTGAAAAAAATGCTTTTTAAAAGGAACAGATTGAAACCTATATGTTTTCAGAATATATACATGTATGTATCCGTCAACATAAAATCGTGCAAGAGAGAAAACAGATATAACTTGTGTGGTCTTTATGTAAAGAGATCTTATAAAGTATGCATTTTGAGGCATAGAATGCTTTAAATACAGCATAAAGTCAAACCAAATATATCCCAAGATAATTACTTACACAATTTATTCTTATAACTTTAAATTCTAAACTAAGGAAATCAGTTTTATAAATAAAATACTGGGTGATGATAGAAATTGTGATGAAATTACATATATTTGAATTATTTTCTTTTTTATGTAGCTACATAAGTAAGTATAACATCATATTCTATCTATCTGCTGTAGCATTCATCAATCTTTTGACTTTTTCAGGAAAAAAAATGAAGGAATAGTTTATAAAATGGGAGGAAAATGTCAGACCTCTTTTCTGCCACTGCCTTATAAATTTTTATTTCTGTTAATTTATATGAATAGATAACACATAAAACATATTAAGTGAGATATTGTTTAAATTGGTTTGACTTTAAGCAGCTGAGGTAACATAAAGTAAGTTACTGCCATACTGAGTATTTGTGTCTTGAAAGAATCACTGCAGAGTTCCCAAAATAACTTACTAACCTACTACCAGGTAGAAACTTGCATACTGGGAGAATAGGCTATTTTATATAAATTTAAAAAAAAAATTAGAATGCCTCTAGAAGAATAGAATTCTGAGTGAACATATCTGGATTATATCACATTATAATCAACCCTGAGGCTATATCTCAATTGTGTTACTGTGAAGAGGATTTTAAAATCGATTTTTAAAAGAAAAATTTATATATAAGTATGATTTTTAAAATATATTTACATTGCCAAGATATGCCATTCAAAAACAAAACAAAACAAAACAAACCTCTAAACAAAATCAGTCACAGCCCCTGTATATGTTTTCAACCCTTGTTTTCTAACTCATGTGTCTACTGGTATAGTAGTCTCTTAACTTCCCTGATTTCCCTTCCTCTTGCCATATGGTCTGTTATCTGTTATATGATAATACAACATGTTCCAGAGTCTACAGGGGAGATGTCTTTGCCATACAAAATACTGTCCAAATTTCAACAAACCTGGGCTTAATAACTTTTCCTGTGTAAATCACATTGTGCTTTACTCAAAAAGAAAAAAAAAAAAAAGGTAAATTCATATCATTTTGTTCCAGTCACTAGGATAAAAACACCATTTCTTCTGCCAAGGTATTTGGCCAAATTCAAGCTTCCATGATGTCTATATAGGCTGAGACCATATTCTGTCTTCAGCGTTCTCGTTGACTGAGTGATTAGTTAAAAGCCCACAGAAGATGGTTTAGAAATACTAAACAATCTGCTCTTCTGCACATAATGGACTAAATAACAAATTCTTATTAAATTTTTACATATGTCAGTGTGAAATTGAGCAAGAAACAAAAGTCTATTGTCTAAAAGATTTGGAATATATTCAAAATGAGTGTACAAGCTTTTCCAGCAATCAATATATATTTTAAGAGATGTTTGTTTGTTTGTTTGATTTAGATAGAATCCAAAATTGAGTATAATCAGTATTAACAATAATATAGAAAAGTGTTTTACTCATCAGCCAGGAATGAATAAATATTCAAACAATAATAAGAACCAGAATTAGAAATGATTTCTGACCCTGTCTTCAGTCGGGGCATTCTCAGAACACACACAGTAGAACAGGAATTTATGTCACTATTTAAATGTATTGGTAATTAAATTATTGAAAATATATTTAATATATCCACCCAAAACAGTTTTAAACACATGAGAAACATACACCAGTGAAATAAAGAGATATATTTCATTATTAATAATGGAAGTTACTAATGTTAAAAGAAAAATCTCATATCCCCAATTAAAATTAATGGAAAATTAGCTCAGAAAAGGATTTTGCAGTATTTTAATTGTGGTAAAACTTCATATGCTGAAGATCTTTTGAAAAATTAAGTCCTAGTACAGTAACAGAGAAATCATAATAGGCTGACAATATTTGAAGGTATGTGTACTGTAGCTATATTCTTCAATGAATAATAAAAAACAGGAAGATACTCAGTAATAATAGAAATGAAGCACTGATGTATTTATTAGAAGCATTCTAAAATTTTTAATTGCTTCATTATTACAAAAGGACTACTCTGTCAGTGAAAATTTTTTTATAAAATGAAGAAGTAGACAGTAAACTATGGGAGCTCTTTTGTATTTTTCAACCCCATTCCCCTCTTCAGAAGTTACCATTACTGTTTGATTAAAAAACAAAACCCAAAAACAACAACAACAAAACACCACTTTTTTTTTTCTGTCCTTCTCAGTATCTCTATATACTTAAGGGTTAAAAGAGAGAGAATTAATTCATTCTAAGTAGATATAAATTAAGATGATAGCAAGCATCTCTTATTCTTTTCTTATAAGGTCAGACTTTTTGAAATTGTCTTGCTCAGTCTTTTGTTCCTCAGACATTTTTCTCTACATCATGCAATCTATTCTTTTCAAAAGAATAAAATTCTAATCACTAAATAAATGCTTAATGATTACTTCTTATTTTAATTCACCTCTCTGTTTCATTGACACCACTGATTAATTACGTTTCTTTGACTTTCATACTTCATTCTGCGTAATTCTAGACTTTTGCCTATCTTACTTCTGCGTGTTCCTCAGTCTCCTTTGCTGGCTTGCCCTACTCTTCCTTTTTAACAATGGCATTTACCAGCATTTTCTCCCTCTTCTCTAGTGAACTACCCATTCTCTTTGAGGAACATAATTAGTGCCTCACGTTTCCACTAAAATTCATATTTATAATTGTCTTCGGAATGCTCCAGCCTAATGTTCCAGTTTTGGATGGCTCCAACTACCTACTTTTTCCATGTCTAGATCCAGGTGGCTGAGAGTTGCTAAAGAAAACACAGTAGGGAAAATTGGTATTATTATAAACTATTTGAATTTTTAACTTCATTTGGCACTTCAATCCTTAATATTACCTGCAAATCCTACAGAATTATTCTTTCTTGATCTTCCACTCTTGAAATTAGAATTTCAAATGCTCTCTACCCTCTTCAAACTTACTACTAATGCATTCCCTATATGTGTTTAGCTAATGACCTTGCTTTCTACTATATAGTTTAAAACTGATGACATTAATCAGCAATATCCTCTACCAAACCCACATACCTAACACTTAAAATGTATTCTAGATTCTTTCAGTCCCAGACAAAATTTCTCTAGGTATAAAGTGCTCACTTTCTTTTTCCTTTTGTTTATAGTGAAACTTCTCAAAAGAGAAGATATTATCTTCATTTCCTCTCTTCCTATTTGTTTCTTCAATTCGATCCCATTTCTTCCTTCATTGCTTTCGATAAATAGCTCTTCTTAAAGTGCTCTTTTTAAAGAGCTCAACAATGATTTAAATATTACTAGAGCCGATGCATACAGCTTAGTCTTAAACTTATGTGGTTTCTTAGCTTTCTACAGTGTAGACCACTTTTCCCTTGCCACATTTGTTCCTCTGGGCTTCCATATACCCACACTCTCCTAGTTGGCTTTATGTTTCTCTGGGACTTCCCTTCCACATTTCTTTACAAAGTCATTTTCTTCTCAATTCTTTAGGTGTCCTCCAAGGTGCAATGTTCTCTTCTCCAAATCCTTTTCCCTTATCTTTTAGATGAATAAGGTAATCTTATTCACATTTTTTTTTATTTTAATCACTATTTAAATGCAGTTTATTCAAAAATCTGTATCTCTAAAGCCCTCTTCTTTGTGCCTCAGACTTAAGCACTAAATTGCCTTGATGATGTTTCCACTTGAGTATTTCAAAGGTATTTTCACTTAACATGTCCAAATTAAACTCATGGTCTTTCATTCCAAATCACCATGCTATCCACAGCCTTACCCCTCTTCCTTGCTATTCTTGTTTCAAATCCATTACCAGATTTTATTGGTTCCCAAATGTCTCTCTGTTATGTTCACTTCTCTTAATTTTCTGTATAAGCCAAGTTAAAGCTTCCATTATCCCTCACTTAGATTTTAAGTATAACTCCCAACTGGTGTACCTATGTTCACTTTTGTCTATTTCTATTGTATTGTCCATAGCACAGTGTTCTTTCCAAAATACAAATTTCATCTAAATGGACCTCAGTCCTACTCTTCTTCTGTACCCTCTGCATCTACTGCTTAATATCATTTAATGACTTACTGTTGTTCTGGGGTGGATAAAACAAATTTAACATAATTTATAAGGAATTTCATGGTCTGGTATCCTATTTAATTCCATACTTTTCTTATGCCACCCTCACCTTTGTTCTCTGAGTTCCAACTAAAAAGTCATTTACTTCCTTAAAACATTACAAATTCTCCTACCTTAGGATCTTTATTAATTCTGTACTATTTGTCTCAAATATTCCTTCTTCACCTCCTTCTAACTTCTGCTTATCTTTAAGGTCTCAAATTTCCCAAATCTTCCACACTGACTGAAACTTCCTTGATATGTTTGCATAGTTTCCAGTAATTTACGTTCACACTTAACAAACATATATTTGCATTATTAGTTCTCCTCCAATTTGTGAATTCCATAAAGTCGGAGACTGTTTATGTTTTTGTTCACCATTTGCATTCTCTTTGTCTAGTACAATATCTGGCACAAACTGAGTTTTTAATAAAAAAATTGTTGGAGAGTGAATGGATGTAACCACCATTTGTGCATTGGATCTGTTTTCATTAACTTTTCTTTTAAATTTTAAATTGAGTGAAATAATAAACTTTAATAAAAACCTATTATATAGCATTAATATCTACTTCGGGGAACATTCTATCCTTTAAAATAGTTCATTTTGTTTATATTTTTTCTGTACAGAATCAATTGGTATGATCCCTCTATATGATTTCTCTTTGAAATACACCCCAATTAATTCCTATTTCTTTGGGCTGTTCTGATACCACAGGTCTTGAATATTTCAACATCTGTACTGATTATATCACTGCTGAAAGAATTTAAGATATTAGGATGCTTCTTCAGAGAGCTAAGCTTAGTAAGAATTTCTTGGTTTTACACTCAAAAATTAAAATTGATATTCTCTTACTTACAGTATAATAGCTATACCATTGGTATATTTGAAGATTTGAAAATTTGACCACCAACTACAAGTCTCGGAAGATGTTCTCTTCCTCTTAAGGACACACAGTATTCCCCCAAGAAAGAGCTTCCACTGTATGTCAGTTATTAGATTTGGTGATCAATCACTCTTGCTCTAAACCTTAAAATTACTTGTCATATATTGAATATGTTCTGCATGTGACTGATTTTTATACTAGCCTTGGGATGTTTTGTTAACTTATGACAGGCAATTTATTTGTAGCATAACTATTTTAATAATTAGTCAGTTCTTCCCTAATTCTTTTCTGAAATTCTGCTACTGTTTATCCTGTCTGTGCCCTATTTCATTCATTCTTAATACCAATTACCATTGGAATCATGGAATAAAATCGGTAGTACTCCATTGTAAGCCCATATTTGGTGTTTGTTCAGTAGGGAGACTATATTTAAGAG
Source organism: Mustela erminea (assembly GCF_009829155.1). Lineage (NCBI taxonomy): Eukaryota > Metazoa > Chordata > Mammalia > Carnivora > Mustelidae > Mustela > Mustela erminea. The sequence continues at coordinate 33,160,786 of NC_045627.1, read as the reverse complement.
CAACTTCAAGTTGAGATTTTATTTCATTTTAGTAGTGGTAGTAGTAGTATGGCTGGCTACCTTCAGAAAGATTCTCCATTCCTTGTTTATTATTAAATCCAATTTAACACATTTATTTTCTAAGTTTAAGAGAAAATTTTTGATTTTCCAACATCTTGTGATATACTTGCTCCCTGGGGAGGAAATTAAAACCATGTCAGGAGAATAACGACTTACAGAGAAGCAAGTGTGAGTGAGAACATTGTGGAATTAAGAAACAAAGCAAAGGAGCAAAGTGGAAAGAAAAAAAAAAATAAGAGAAAGAAACAGACACTTATTTTTTTTTTTAAGATTTTATTTATTTGACAGAGAGAGATCATAAGTAGGCAGAGAGGCAAGCAGAGAGAGAGGAGGAAGCAGGCTCCCTGCCAAGCAGAGAGCCCAATGCAGGGCTCAATCCCAGGACCCTGAGATCATGACCTGAGCTGAAGGCATAGGCTTTAACCCACTGAGCTGCCACCCAGGCGCCCCAGAAACAGACTTAACTGTAGAGAACAATCTGATGGTTACCAGAGAGGACAGTGGGGGCTGGGTTAAATAGATGATGGGGATTAAGGAAGGCATTTATTGTGATGAGCAGTGGTTGTTGTACGGAAGTGTTGAATCACTATATTGTACACCTGAAACTAATACAACACTTATGCTAACTAACTGGAATTAAAATAAAGCTTAAAAAAAGGAAAGAATTGGTCCAATAGTATTTACCCTCTAGGAGGAAGAGTAGTTGCTGTATAATGTCATCTGTAATGACATTTAGATGCTAAGAGGGATCCAAATTGCAAACTTCTTGCAAATATTTTTTGTTGATTTATTTTCAATTTTAAAATAATACTTGTTCATTGTAAACCTGAAACATAAGTCAAAATTCCCCAAAGATTTAATTTCATGGAATTTTACCCTGTAATATACTTCTCCTTTCTCATAACTTCTGAGACTACCTAACTAGAGATTTTAATAAATTTTTTAAATAAAAAATACTAAATAATTTTCTACCAAATGCTATGTATATAATTGCACAGAAAACTGAGAGATTCTGTGCCCCCAGTTATTAAATATGCCTCTCTTTACCAACAATTTTTGAAACTTGTTCTATTCTTCTGCTGATCTGTGAAAACTAGGATGTGGCTGCTCCTATTCAGACAGCAAAGTTTTGGTTTGTTTGCTTGTTTGTTTGCTTCTCCAAAGCGCCATCCCTGGTTCTGAATTGTAAACTTTTTCATGACCTAAATTGAATCTGTTTTTTTTCCAGGCTGCTGCAAGAGAGGGAATGGATCATTTTCCCGAATTCCCTCTTTTCAGTATAGAGGATTATTTAATTTCATCTCAGATTATGTAATATATATGATTCTCAAAACTTTCACATATTGCTAATCGTTTCCTGGTAATTTTTTCTAGGGTTATGGGAGTAAATTTTCTGCGTGTTCTTCTACCCATATCTTAGTCGAAAGTCCTATATTTAGAGTATTTTTCAATTTGAAAGAAGAATTCCAATTATATTCCTTAGAAGTAGCAGAAATGCAGAGAAGAATACATGAAAACACAGAAGCTAGGAGAACTGCAATAGGAAGTAACAGTTTAATAATAGGAAGTAACAATTTAGTAAAAGCACCTGCCTTCTGTTAATTCATCCTCCATGAATGCAAATGTGTTATTTTATTTTGAACTTTAATTTTAAAAAATCATCCTTAAAGAACATCTTGGATAATAAAAAAGTTTTACAGGAAATGAACGTTGCTTTTACACACAAAGGGTAATTTTCATTTCTAATAACATTAACTCTATACTCAGATAGACCTCAGTTCATATCCTGACTCTTCCACTTCAAGCTACTTAGGATCTTGACGAAACTATTCAAACCCTTAGCCTCAGTTTCCTTATAAATGGAGATGGTGTTATTATCTTTATTATAGGATTATTGTGAAAATGAATGAAATAATTTATATAAGTTTATCAAATGCATAACATAAGGACAAGCAGTTTTATAAGCCTTTAGTAAATATTGGCTTTCATTATTCTTAGTATTATTGTTAGGTAAATGCTGAACTGATATTGCATTAGATGTTTGTGGCAAAATAAGAAAGAAACAGAAGAAAGAATGGTAGGAATAAATAGAATAGGAAGAATCATGCAGGTAAACTCAAATGAAATTATAATTACAATGATATTACACATGGGAGAGAAAATGACAGGCAATTTTATATACCAAGAATTAAAAAAAAGAAATAATAGTGATTCATATATAAAGTTAAAAGATTTCAAATTAGGGGTACCTGGGTGGCTCAGTCAGTTAAATGGTTAAGCATCTGCCTTTGGCTTAGGTCTTGATCCCAGAGTCCTGGGATCAACCCCCACATCAGGCTCCCTGTTCAGCATGGAGTCATTTTCTTCCTCTCCCTCTTCCCCTGCTTGTGTTCCCCCTCTCATTGTCTCTCTCTCTCTGTCAAATAAATAAATAAAGCCTTAAAAAAAATTCAAATCTGTGCTCTCAAAACAACAACAACAATAATTTGAACCTTATAGAGAATTATTATATGTGGCATTAAATCTGACCCCCCAACTTTATTTGGGGCAGTTCCCAATACTAAATGGCATTTGAAACCAGTTTACCTCACTCCTGCTTTTTTAAATATACATTTTTTGAGGAATAGAAAAGTTATCCATGTAGAGAGAATTTAAATGAAATAAACTTTTATTCCTAGAAGTAATAATTGGAGACATACAAGATTATTACCTCATTAATAGAAGGAAAAAAGAGCACGCTTTGAGATGAGGAAATGTTTATAGTATAAATATTACAAATGATTATCGTAGATGAGACCCAAGTAGAAAAGAAGCTGTAGATGTGGCATACTGAAACGTAATACCTGTCCTGCTAGTCCCGATACATGAAGCACTGTCCAAGCGGCAGTGTCACACCTTGAACTACTTTTGTTCCCTATTCATTAATTTTATGCAAAAGCAATTTCATAGAAAATCAGTTTCCCTAGCAAATGTGAGACCTATTCACTCAGCAACATACTCCCTAGCCTTTTTAAAATTTCTTTTCATTATGCAATTTATAATAGCCATGAATAATGGACTGGTGTTAAAATATGTACCACATTTGAGATTCCACAGCACATATAGAATCTGAATATCTGTAACTTTATTTATTTATTTGCCAGAGAGAGAGAGAGAGACAGAGCAAGAGAGTGTGAGAGTACAGGGGAACTGTAGGAAGAGGGAGAAGCAGACTCACTGCTGAGCAGGGAGCCTAAAGTAGGACTCGATTCCAGGACTCTGGGATCATGACCTGAGTCAAAGGCAGTTGCTTAACCAACTAAGCCTCCCAGGCATCCCTATCTTTAGGGATCCCTATCTTTAACTGTAAGGGTCTAGTTTTTCTTGAAGACACGTCTAGTGTGGTCTGACCGCCTGTGACTCATCTTCCCTGAGTGCAGAATATTTGGTCTTTATGATATACTCTCTGAAAATTGCTGGGAAAATATACATGTGCCACAAACTTGTCCTATTTGTGCTTATATTTTCTGGCTCTTTACCCACAACTTCAGCTCTTCTGCTGGTCAGTTTTTGCCAGAATCTTTTTTTTTTTTTCTTTTAAAGATTTTATTTATTTACAAGAGAGAAAAGCAGCAGGGGGAGGAGCAGAGGGAGAGTGACAAGAAGACTCCTTGCTGAGTGTAGAGTCTGATGTGGGGCTCCATCCCATGACCCTGAGATCATGACCTGAGCTGAAACCAAGAGTTGGATGCTTAACTGACTGAGCCACTCAGTACCCAGGTCCTCCAATTTTTGCCAGATTCTGTTTCTCCATAATATTATTTTTCCCCCTTTATCACTTCAAGAAAAAGTACAGCTCACACCAGGCTCTAATACTTAACATTTCCACCCCTAAGGGGCTGAGAATAACTTAAGGAATTTAAAACACACACAAAAACATTTTTAAGTCAACAAACTGAAACAGTAGTCTGGACACCAAGGCTTTATTATAAGAGGTGAAATTTCTTGAAAGGAAAAAAAAAAGATTTATGAGTTCTAAGGACTCAGAGTTTATACAAAAAGTATTAAAGCAGAGAAGAATACACAAATTTTTGTCAGAGTTGTTTTTCCACTTCTCAGGGAGAAGATAACAGTTCAACCAGTGGGTAGGTAAGATATGGAATAGAGATTTTACTTGGGATTACATATGACCTAAGCCCTTAAGAAGATCCTAGTTCTCCTTCTCTGGACCTCAGCCTGAGAAGACTGGGAAAGTTAAAAAAATGCTGGAGAGAAAAATGCAAGAATGACAGAGACTTATGCCCTATAGCAAGATGGTAGGAAATTCGTAGATGAAATATTGTGCCCTGGCTTTAGATTTTCTGTGATAAAGAAAGTCTAAACCAATGTCACACAGTGTGATCCACCAATCAGCAATTTATATGAACTGTTTTTTTTTTTTATCCTAATTCATTATTAGAATGTGTCAGAATATAAATCAATGCACTGTTTTGTTTATGGAAAAGCCTTACTATGAAAACTGTCAGAAAAAGTAAGCTGTGTAGTGCTATGCTCAATTTACATTGTGGTGCAAGCTTCGTATCTCTTTGTAGAATGGGACCTTGAATAGCATTTGTCTAAGTACATGGAACTAAGAGCAACATTAAATTATTTAAGAAAATTTGAAAACAGAACATGAGTGAAGGCTTGTTGTACCAGATATTAAACTAAGTCTAAAAACCATTATAATTCAAACAGTATAAGACTGGCACAAGAATAAACAAATAGATATGTGGAAAACAATAGAGAATAATCAGAGTCATATGAAATAAGAATTTAATCTAAGATAAGTGGTATTTTGGATCATTTGGGAAAATATTTAATACAATTTGTTTAGACAATTGGCTATCCATTGGGACAAAAAGAAAATGTTAGGTTCACCTCATATTCACCTCATAACAAAAAAGTAAATTTCATATTGTATTAGTCTGCTAGAGATAGAGTGGCAAAATACCATAGCCTGAATGGTTTAAATTACAAAAATCTATTTGCTCACAGTTCTGGAGCCTAGAAGTCCAAGATCAAAATGCTGACAGGGTTGGTTTCTAATGAGACTTTCTTTCCTGGCATCTGTTCTTTTCCTTTGTGTGTGAGGGGAGAGGTAGAGAGAGTGCACGCTTCTGGGTTTTTGTTTCGTTTTTCATTTTCTTATAATAACACTAGTTCTATTGAATTAGTACTCCATTCTTATGACCACATAACCTTGTTTGTTTATTTCCTGAAAGGCCCTACCTCCAAATACAGTTGCATTGGGGGTTAAGTCTTCAACATATGAATTTTGTAGGACCAGATTATAGTCCATAACATGAAATAAAGAAACAAGCATTTTATTTTGGTGAAAACATAAGGATTTTTTAAAAAATATATTTATTTATTTATGTATTTAGAAAGAGAGGTGAAGAAGCTCAGTAGGAGGGAAAAAGAGAATCCCAAATAGGATCCATGCCCACCATTGTGCAGGCCTTAATCTCATGACCCTGACATCATGACCTGAGTCAAAATCAAGAGTAGGGCTCTTAACCAACTGAGCCACCCAGGTGTCCCAAGGATGAAATTTTTTTAAAAATGAAGAAATTCTACCTGGTAAGACACAAATCTAGAATCCATAGCACAGTGAGTATGTGAAGTCACTGAGTATATCAATAATTCTTTCTTTTATAGATGAGTAGTATGCAGTTGAATGCATGTATCACAATTTATCTATGTGTTGAAAGACATTTGGATGTTTTCAGTGTATATGATTATGAAGTAGAACTGCTGTAAATATTTATGTACAGATTTTTGTGTTAACATCGTTCTTTATTCTCCAAGGTAAATACCGAGAAGTGAGATTTCTGAGGCATATCACTGTAAAAGTCATCTAAATCTTGATAGAATTCCCTGCGATCTTCCTGGACTATAGGAACATGGGATCTTGTAAAGAATAGCCATAGGGTCATTTTCCACCCATCTCCCTATGTCCTATATTCCCAGGAGGCTGTTAAGAGACAGTTTCTTATCACCTTCTGGAGGTAATGAGACATGAGACTTTTGCCTTCCTGCCCTTAGGGTACAACACAGACTAAGAGACTATAAAACTGCTTATCAACATGAAATTGGCTCTTTAACAAAAGGTTACCCTGCCACTCATGTTACATCATGTTGGCATCCTATCAGACAACGGAACTGACACTTTTGCTCATCTTTCTTTTGCTGTGTATATAAATAAGTTTTCTGTATCTAACTGGAACTTATTGTTTCTTTATAGCCAAACCAATCCTTTGATTGCCAGGACTTTGGATCATTTCTATGTTTTAGCAATTATGAATAGAGATTCTTCTGTGAATATAAATTTTTGTGTGAATATTAATTTTCATTTATCTAAAGTAAATCCCCAAAGGTAATATGTTGAGACACAAGATAAGTATAAATAAGAAACTTCCTACCAGTAATCCAGTTGTTCTGTATTCTCACCAGTATTTGGTATTGTCAGGAATTTTTTAATTATTTGCTTTTTTATTATTTAGTACTGAGAATTCTTTATATATTCTGGATAAAAATCCATTATCATATAAATGATTTGCAAATGTTTTCTCCAGTTCTGCAGCTAGTCTTTTTATTCTCTTAACAGTGTCTTTTGAACAGCAACCATTTTAAATTTTTATGAAATCTCATTGATTTTTTTTCCTTGTATGAATTGTGCTTTTAGTGTCATGTCTAAGGATTCTTTGCCTAACACCAGGTCATAAAGATTTTCTCCTATATTTTTTCCTAAAGTTTATGGGTTTACATAGTTCATATTTAGATCATGATCCATTTCAAGTTAAATTTTGGATAAAGTGTGAGGTTTAAGTCAATTTTTCAACATTATTTGTTGAAATGATTATCTTTTCTTCATTGGATTGTTTTGCATGTTGTGAAAAATTAAACATGTATTCTGCTTCATTGATCTATGCATTTGTTCCTTCACCAATATCACATTATCTTAATTACCATAGCTTTACAATAAATCTTAAATTTAAGAAGAATGATTTTTCCAAATTTTTTTTCAAAATGGTTTTAGTATTCTAGTTCTTTTGAATTTCTGTATACATTTAAAAATCATGTTTCCTATTATCTACAAAATCTTTTTGAGATTTTGATTGGAATTGCAATAAATCTAAAGATTTAGGAAAAGCAATGGACAGTTTTGCTATATTGAGTCTTTTAATCCATAAGTATGGTATATCACTAATTTATTTATGTCTCCTTTGGCATTTTTCATCATCATCATTTGTTGTTTTCAGCATCAAATCCTGTCCATGTTTTGCTAAGTTTATATCAAAATATTTTTGAGGGATCACAAGTGGCAATACTTCTTAAAATTTAGTTTACTGTTGTGCATTAATATCGTGTATAATTAAAGTGTGTGTGTGTGTGTGTGTGTGTGTGTTAGTTTGTATCTTGTTACCCTGCTAAATTCACTATTTAAGTCTTGTGGACTTCTTGAGATATTCTATGAGAACAATCATGTCATTTGTGAATAGAAACAGTTTTATTTCTTCAATTTCTTTTCTTTTTTTTTTTTTTCTTCAATTTCAGTATGTATTCCTTATATTAGTTTTTCAAGTCTTAGGATAAGTGTTAAAATTTCTAGCACATATTTAAATAGGGGAAGTTAGAATGAATCTTTGTTTTGTTCCAAATTGTAAGAGAGAAGCATGCATTCTTCTACCATTAAGAATGTTTGTTTGGGGGCGCTTGGGTAGCTCAGTGGGTTAAGCCTCTGCCTTTGGCTCAGGTCATAATCCCAGGGTCCTGGGATCAAGTCCTGCATCAGGCTCTCTGTTCAACAGGGAGTCTGCTTCCCCCATCTGCCCCCCGCCTGCCTCTCTGCCTACTTGTGATCTCTCTCTCTCTGTCAAATAAATAAATAAAGTCTTAAAAAAAAAATAAAGAATGTTTGTTTTGTTTTGTTCTAAAGACGTTTGTGGATTTTTCACAAACGTCTTTCATCAGGTTGAAAAAGTCCCTTATTATTCCTATTTTATACACTTTTTTATTGTGAATGGATACTAAATGTTTTCATACTTTTGCTGCATCAATTTAAATGATCACTTCATTTTTCTTCAGACTGCTGAAACAGTGGATTGCATTGATATTTCAATAATGAACCAACCTTGCGCTCTGGAAGACATCTCTTTTGACTATGGTGCATTTTATATGCATATACACACACTAATATATGCCCTGTATTTGAATGTTTTGTTAAAGATTTTGCATCAGTCTTCATGAGGGATATTATGCTCTTAATTATTTCTTATGTTTTTTGGTGTGCTCTCTCTTTGGCTTTGGTATCACAGTAATACTGTTCTTATAAAATGAACTAGGAAGTTATGTCTCCATTTTCTGGAGGAAATTATATATAATTAGTATTATATGTAAGTGTTTGATAGAAATTATTGCTGAGACCATCTAGGCCTAGAAATGACTGTTTTTAGAAGGATTTAAACTTTGGATTAAGTTTTTAATAGTTATAAATCTATTCAAGTAATATACTTATTCTTTGTGTTTTGGTAATGTTTATCTTTGAAGGAACTGGTCACTTTCATTTAAGATGTAAAATTTATGGCCATAGAGTTGTTCTAGTTTTTCCTCCCTATCCTTTTAATGCCTGTGGTTTCTGTGGTGATAATCTCCCACTTTGTTCTGGATACGGTAATTTAAGTTTATCTCTTTTCATTTGACAGTCTTGCTAGAGCTTTATCAATTTTATTGTTATTTAAAGGAAACAACTTTGGGGTTTATTGCTATAGTAATAAATTATTACAGACTAGTTTAAAATCATACACATTTATTATCTTACAGTTCTGTGGTCTATAAGTCTGACACTGGTAACACTGAACTAAAATTAAGATGTCAATAGGTCTGCTTTCCCTTCTTGAGACTCTAAAGGAGAATCTATTTACTTGCCTTTCTGCCTTATAGAGCTCATCTGCATTCCTTTGCTCTGCTCTTGTCCTCCATGTCAAAGCCAAACATGATGGATTCAGTTCTTCTAACTTCATCACTCTGAACTTCTCTTCTGCCTTCTTGTCCACTTTTGAGGAGTCCTATATTTACTATGGACCCACCAAGATCACCCGGACTTTCTAGCTCCACATCTGTAATTTAACCACATCTGTAAAACCCCTTTTGTCACAGAAGGTAACATATTTACAGTGGACTTCTTTGGAGACCATTATTCTTCCATCACAGTATTCTACAGATTTTGAATATTACATTAAGAGGATTTTTTAAAATTAAAGCTCAATGTCATTTATGGAAATTTAAAACACGTCCATATGCAAAATAATGCTTAGCTTTTCAAGAGTACAAACGTAATCTAGGTATATTTACCAAAATATTAGAATTGAAGGAGTATTTTTGGGTAAAAGAGAAGTTGGCAATGAACTGGGAATGAAGGAAAAGAAATTTTAAAAGATTTGAATAGATCAAGGAAGGTTACCATATGCTGAGAAGTATGATAAACTCAATTCTTTATACTTAAATCTTAAAAACAAAACCCAAAACCTTCAAACAAGCAAACTCTAGCTGAGTGGGGTGAGGATGGGAATGGTCTCAGGGAAACCTGGAAAGGAGGCAGCTGGGGCATGGAAGAAAAAGCACTGCACCTGGCACTCAGATAACCTGGGGTTGAATCTGAGCTCTGCAGCTGGCTGCCTCCTTGACCTTGGATGGATGTAACCCCAGCTTCCCTCCTGAATGTCAAATAGGGGTACAAGATATACACACAAGCAGACAGCAGAATCACTCCTGACACGCAGGATGTGAGATAACACTGGACAATGTAGAACAATAGAGCAAGAACTCACTTTCAATATCTTCTAGTTCAGTGTTTTCCAGTCTGCAAGTGATTACCCATTAATGGGTCATGAAATAATTTCAGTGGGTCCCAATTAGTGTTAAAAAGAAACAAAACATATATCAGCCTGTGTTTCACTAAAAGTAGCATTTTACAAAACTCTTACTTAAGTTATATATGAGTATAAAATGTATTTTTTCCTGTGGGATACAGTTTGAAAAACATGGTTATTGCTCAAAGGAATTCTGTACTTTTAGATTCAAGAACCAATAAGTATTCATCAAGACAACAGAAAGTTGTTCATAGTTGCCACTTTTAATATATAAAAGGCATCAGAAAAAAGAAACCCTTATACTCTCCTATTAATATTGTACCATAGGAGAACCTGGGTGGCTGAGTCAGTTAAGCCTTTGACTCTTGATTTAGCTCAGGTCATGATCTCAGAGTCCTGAGATCAGCCCCAGGTAGGGTTTCATGCTCAGTGGGGACTCTGCTTGAGATTCCCTCTCTCCCTCTCCCTCTGACCCCCTCTAAAATAAATAAATCTTTAAAAAAAATTATTGTATCATAAAAGAAATTTTTAGCATTGTAAAAAAATAACAGAATAAAAGGCTTTTTAGAAAACTCACTACACTGTACATATTTTTCTTGTTTCTCTAGCTTTTGGAACATGAAGATGGAAAGCCAGAGGTAGGAACTGACTCAATCAAGGTCACACAGTCAGCTGTGGTAGAGATGACACTTAAGCCACAGGTCATAACTATGGGTTCTAAGCTGTTCTCCTCAGAACCTTAAGAGATCCACAGAAGAGAAGCCCAGTAGTTGAGGGTCTGGAGTCCCCAAACTATTTTATTGGGAATGGCTCTGCTTCTAGAATTTCATTGCCACAGTGGGCAGTTCCCAGTCAGGGCCAATAACCAGGTAGCCGCATGCTTCACCTAGTAGCTCCCCCTGCTCCCTGGTACCCTCCTCAGGCAGTGGCACATACTGTCATGCAGGCAGTTGAGGACTGCACCAAAGTGGAGGCCACTGGGATCAATCAGTACCCAACTTCCTGCATCTATGAGCACCTAGGAGCTGCTGCTGAACCTGGCCTTGAGCAAGGTGCCCTGTCCCTTGAGGGTGGCCAGTGCAGGGTAGCACAGTCAGCCGCCCGTGTTCGTCACATAATTGCTGTTTAGGGTCAGTGGCCTGAGACCCTAGGCAGCGGAGTCAGGCTCCAGACCCAAGGGCTTGGGGCCTCTAGGGACTGGGTTTCAGCCCCCACCACCCCTAAGGCCTCAGCTGACAATCCAGCAAGTGGCCTTAACAGAGATTCTCAGCTCTCTCTCTGCTCCCTCCACAGGCTCCAGACACCCCAACACCAGAGCCCTTAGGCCAGGCCAGACAGCAGGCCCACACTGCTGCTATTCAGCCACCAAGAGGATTTTTTGGTTCCTTTTTTTCTCTTTTTTTTAAAGAAGATTTTATTTATTTATTTATTTGAAAGAGAGAGAGACAGAGTGAGAAGTGAGAGAGCATAAGAAGGGAGGTCAGAGGGAGAAGCAGACTCCCCATGGAGCTGGGAGCCTGATGTGGGACTGGATCCCAGGACCCCGGGATCGTGACCTGAGCCAAAGGCAGTCCCTTAACCAACTGAGTCACCCAAGTGCCCCTGTTTTTGTTTTTAACTCCTATGGAGGATGTTTCTATTTTTGTTTGACTAAGGGGTTGACCTCCTTTGGTTTAGACCTCAAGTTTCTTCTCACCTAATGGCTGTGTTCCAATGTCTGTTAAATTTTTAAACCTTTGTTCCCCTATTTAGAGGTCTCCATGTTTGTGTGTAGTTAGTCTCAGATCTGAGAGGGGGCCTGTTGTTCCCTTCAGTTATGCTAATTAAGATGAGATCCATACCTGGACTTGAGACCAGGAGTTCACAAGTTCACCCAGCATTTAGTAAAGCCATTTACTTCAGCACTTCCTTCCCTTTCATCTTCCTGGTCCCTACGGTTTTCTAGTCAGTTATTCAGTCAGAAAGCTGGGACATTCGTTACCTGGGTTGGCTAAGGACTTCTACAACTGAAGTCAAATGGTGGGAGGACAAAGAAATAAAAAGCAACGTGGTTTTACCCTACCCTCTTTTGACCACAGATCTAACAATTATTGCTGGGGTTTGGGTTACATTGATAAAGAGTTCAGTAGAAAATTACACAAAATGATATGAATAGGATTTGAAGAATATTAATTGCATAAAATATACAAATACAGAAATTTCTGAATGCTACTGGAGTTGAAAATTCACATAGAAAAAAATACATAGGGGCACCTGGGTGGCTCAGTGGGTTAAAGCCTCTGCCTTCGGCTCAGGTCATGATTCCAGGGTCCTGGGATCGAGCCTCACATCGGGCTCTCTGCTCAGCAGGGAGCCTGCTTCCTCCTCTCTCTCTGCCTGCCTCTCGGTCTACTTGTAATTCTGCCTGCCAAATAAATAAATAAAATCTTAAAAAAAAAAAGAAAAAAGAAAAAAAATACATATATCCTATAAAAGCAAATACAGTGAGATACTGGTTTTCACCATCAGTTTGGCAAAAAATATAAAGACTTATTTTTCAGCACATTTTTTTCACTGTTGATAAGATTATTACTTTATTGTGTGGATTCATGAAAACTTTCTGAGGGCAATTGGGTAGACTCTCCCAAAATTGAAAATGTGCTGATCCAGCATTTCCTATCTTAGGAATTTGTCTTACAAAGTTATTTCACATATGGACAAGGGTATGTATACAAAGATAATTATACTCTGTATAGTAGCAATAAAAGTGGAAATGAAATATCTGTATAAAAGGATATAAATAATTATTATTCAGCTGCATTTGGGGTTGAAGCCATTGTTAAAAGGAATAAAGTAGACTCTATTGGTACTAATATCTCTCATATGTAGTTGTAAGTTGAAAAAAAGAATGTTAAAGAATAAAATATATAACATTTAATTTTTTGGTTTTATTTTTAAAAGAACACTAACGATAAGGACCTGGAAGGATGTATGATAAACTTAAGCATACTCAATGGAAACAGTTGAGACTTGACATTTTATATTACATATATGTATCATCATGCTTTTTTGTTATTAAACTTTTAAAAGTACAGGAGACATTTTACAAATGACAGAATACATAATTTTATTTTTTAGATTTTTTTTAAAGATTTTATTTATTTATTTATTTGACAGACAGAGATCACAAGTAGGCAGAGAGGCAGGCAGAGAGAGAGGAGGAAGCAGGCTCCCTGCTGAGCAGAGAGCCCGATGTGAGGCTCGATCCCAGGACCCTGGAATCATGACCTGAGCCGAAGGCAGTGGCTTTAACCCACTGAGCCACGCAGGTGCCCATTTTTTAGATCTTTTTAAGTCAAGAACTATATAAAACTGGAATTAGAATGAGAAATTTTGAACTACTATGAGAAACAGGCTTGCTTGGTAATATGCTGGAAAGCATGGTGGTTTTGGCTTTGGCAAGATGTTTAAGAGATATGGGCAGTTAATGTTTTTGTTGTGATAAAAGGGTTGAAACATTTTAGATTAGACAGCAGCCAATATTTTTTCCAGTTTTATTGAGATTACTGTATACGTTTAAGACATAAAGCATGATGATTTGATTTACTTATGTTGTGAAATGATTACCAAAATAGATTGAGCTAACATTCATCTTCTCATACAGATGTAATTAAAAAAAAAAAAAGAAGAAGAAGAAGAAGGAAAGAATAGAGGAAAACCAATTTTTCTCTTGTGTTGAGAACTCTAAGAATTCATTCTCAATAATTTTCCTATGTATCATACAGCAGTGCTAGTTATAGTCATCCATCCAGTACTTACCTATTTTACACTGGAAGTTTTTACCTTTTGATCACCTTCCTCCAGTTTCTATGTTCCCCACCCTCCTGCCTCTGGTAATCACAAATATAATCTCTTTTCCTGACTGATTGATTTTTCTCTCCAGATTCTACATACGAGACCATAAAGTATTTGTTTATCTCTGACTTATTTCACTTAGCATAATGACTCTTAAGACCCATTCATGTTGTTGCAAATAGCGCGATTTACTTTTTTTTGGTGACTGAATAATATTTCATTGTGTTGTGTGTGTGTGTGCACACGTGTGTGTGTATGCATGTGTGTGTGCATGTACATGCATGTATACCACAACTTCTTTATCCATTCATCCATCAGTGGACACGTGGGTAGTTTCCATGGCTTTGCGATTTAAATGATGCTACTGTGAACGTTGGGGGTGCAGATATCTTTTCAATTCAGTATTTTTGTTACCTTTGGTTATATGCTAGAAGTGAAACTGTTGGATCATATAGTAGTTCTGTTTTCAGTTTTTTGAGGATTCTATATACTGTTTTCCACTGTAGCTATGCCAGTTTACAATCCCATCAACAGTGCAAAGGGTTCCTTGCTCTCCACATCTACACCTGCATTTTTATCTTGTCTTTTTGATAATGGTCATTCTGACAGGCATAAGATGCTGTCTCATTGTGGTTTTAATTTGCATTTCTCTAATGACTAGTAATGTTGAGCATCTTTTCAACATATTGGCCTTTTGTATATCTTTTTTGGAGAAATGTCTATTCAGATCCTTTGCCCAGTTTTTGAGGTTTTTGTTTTTAGCTTTATTTATTTTTTTTTCACTATTGAGTTATATGAGTTCTTTATATGTTCTGATAATTAACCCCTTTCCAGAAAGATACTTTGCAAATATTTTTCTCCATTCCATTAGTTGTCTTTTCACTTTTATTATGGTTTCTTTGTTGTACAGAACTTTTTAGTTGATGTTTTCCACTACTTTTTTTCTTATTTTGTAGCTTATGATGTCATAAGATGTCATATCATGACATAAGATGTCATGTCATAAGATGTGTGACAGTTCCACACATGTCAGGGAACTTTGTTGCTGTGTTGCCTTCAACAGGTTTTATGGTTTCAGGTCTTACATTTAAGTCTTTTATCCACTATTAGTTGGTTTTGAGTGTTATAAGATACGGGTCTAGTTTCATTATTTTACATGTGAATATCCAATTATCCCATCATCATTTATTGAAAAAACTACATTTTCTCCATTGAATATTCTTGATTCCCTTGTCAAATATCAGTTGTATACTCATGTTTATATCTGATAATTATTAGCATATATGCTTGGGTTTCTTTCTGAGCCCTTTATTCTATTCTATTGATATGTTTGTCTGTTTTTATGCCAATACTATTTACTGTTTGGAGAACCATAGTTTTATAGTGTAGCTTAAAATTAGGAAGTGTAATACTTCATGTTGTTTTCCTTTGTCAGAATTGCTTTGACTATTTGGAGTCTTCTGTAGTTCCAAATAAATTTTAGGAGTGTTTTTTCTACTTTTGTGAAAAAAATGTCATTGGAATCTTGAAAGGGATTGCATTGAATCTATAGAGACTTTCAGTAATATTGGTATTTTAACAATATTACTTTTCCAATCCATGAACATGGGATAATTTTTCATTTATCTATGTCTTCTTCAATTTCTTTCATCACTATTTTATAGTTTTTAGCATAGAGACATTTTACCTCCTTAGTTAAATTTATGTCTGACTTTATTGTTTTTGATCCTATTATAAATAAGATCAATATATTTCTTCTTTAGAAATTTTGTCATTAGTGTATATAGAAACACTATGGAGTTTTGTATTTTAATTAAATATCTTGCAATTGCACTGAATTCATTAATTAGGCCTAATTTCCTTACATTGTCTTCACTCTTTTCCTTTATTTATTTATTTTTGCTCCTCTGCCTGAGTAATTTCTAGTGTTCTTTCCCCCAAATTACTGACTCTTTTTCCTGTATAGTTGAGTCTACTTTTGAAATTCTCTATTGAATTTTTCAGTTCAGTTGTTGTATTTTCAGATCTAGGATTTTGTGTGTCTATATGTGTGTGTGATTGCTCTCTCCTTGTCAAACCTGTCATTTCAGCCATACATTTTTTCCTAATTTTGTCTTGTCTCTTTGTGTTTTCTTATAACTCATTAAACTTCCTTAAGAAGATTATTCTGAATTTTGTCTGACAGTTTATAGAACTCCATTTTTTTTTTTAGGGTCAGTTATTACAGCTTTATTAGTTTTCCTTGATGTTGTCATATTTACAATTCTTTGTGATCCTTGATTCTTTAGATTTATATCTGCACATTTGAATAATGGGGTTCCTCTTTCAGTCTTTATAGGTTTCCTTTGGCTGAAATAATGTTTCACCAATCAGCCCAGTTTGGGTTTCCAGATGTGTTTGCTGGTAATGTGTTTACACAGGTGGAGACGACTACTACTATGATATATTTTTGGATGAGACAACAGTTCAAGCTCAGGAAATGAAGATAGAGTGTGTGGCACTGGCTGAGGATAGTTGGATAGGACTGCTTGGGTCTGTGCCTTACAGAAGTGAAGTTGTAGAACAGGCTTTGTAGTTACCTACATTCTCTGATAGGCTTACAAGATCATTGGGATGGTACTATATACAAGAGTAGTTGGAATTAAGAATTAGCTTCCTGGGATTGCCTGGGTGGCTTAGTTGGTTAAGCCACTGCCTTCAGCTCAGGTCATGATCCCAAGCTCTTTGGTCAGCTGGGAGCCTGCTTTTCTCTCTACCTCTGTCTGCCACTCTGCCTGCTTGTGCGCACACTCTCTCTCTCTCTCTGTGACAAATAAGTAAATAAATAAAATCTTTCATAAAAAAAATAATTTAAAAAAAAAAAAAAGAATTAGCTTCCTTTTCCTAGCAGGGAAACAGGATGAGACCCAGGGCTCATCCTGGGTCATTGTTTGGATGTCCAAAACAGGTCTGACTATACACTGAACTCTCCAGTCAGGTGAAACCACTGATTTTGCTATATAGATCAGGGAAGCCATGGGCTGTGCTCTCTGTTCAGGTACCACTGTATGTAGGGCTTTTGGATTGGCTATGCAACTTCATAGCTCTGATTAGGTTGCTTGCTTGGACCGGCTAAAGGCTGTATTCAGCAATGAGTGGGGCTGTGACTTAGATTCTCCACCTGGGCACAGTGGGGGAAACAACTTTAAAATTAGTAAAGTTCTTTGTTGAACTCAAGCTGACTCACACCCCCAGTTACCTTGCCAAACAGGACTACTAGTTTTGCTCTGCAAACTATCACCTCTGTCTTCCCTTCTCTCAGGTTAAACAACATTGGGTTACACAGCTTAAGATGGTTTTGCCAGCCCTTCTGGTTAGATGGGGCCAGAAGATACTCTTCACAGTAGGTGGGCTGTGTCTCAACTCTGTTGACTTGATGGGAGGGGAACAGGGCACTCCAGGCTACTCTCAACTTACCAAGTAGGCTCTCTAATTAGGAAAGACTGGGAGCTACCCTCAGCCTTGTCTATGAATTAGTCATAGCACAAGAAGTCTCCAAACCCAGTACTGGCTTTGCTGTGGAAGTAATCATCTCTGCCTGCATGCCTTTTGGCTCAAGTGTAGCGGGGTCGCACAGTTTCCAGAAGTTGTCACCAGTGCTTATAGTCAGACAGGAGTGGGACGGACTTTTCACAGCAGGTGGAGCTGTGATTCAGCACATTGCCTGGTGTGGACAAACTGGGCTTGATGGCCAAAAATAAAACCTCATTTGAGGGTCTAAATCAGGCAGACCTGTATCCTGCTGTGTTGCCTGTTAGAATGCGCACCCAACTTGAGTCTGCAGATAAGCAAAGCTCTTGACTGAGGTTACAATTTGGACATTGCAGTATGAATTCAGTCTGTCAAGATCCATGTGCTGGTTGTTCTAAGCTCTCACCCCTCTGCTCCTTGATATAAAAATCTCAGTGACTGGGCCTCACAGATTTCCCTGCAGTCCCCATGGTGCAAGATCAGAGTAGGGGCTCCACCAAGTGAGGCATAATCTTGGGGGACACTGGCTCTACCCCATGATTGCATTTTTCCTATTGGAGGAGCCAGAGGCTCAGGGGAGACCTCTCTATGTGGTGCTCTACTGTTCTTTTTTTTTTTTTTTTTTTTTTTTTTGATGGTAATTATTTATTTATTTATTTATTTATTTTATTTCCAGCATAACAGTATTCATTATTTTTGCACCACACCCCGTGCTCCATGCAATCCGTGCCCTCTATAATACCCACCACCTGGTACCCCAACCTCCCACCCCCCGTCCCTTCAAAACCCTCAGATTGTTTTTCAGAGTCCATAGTCTCTCATGGTTCACCTCCCCTTCCAATTTCCCCCAACTCCCTTCTCCACTCTAAGTCCCCATGTCCTCCATGCTATTTGTTATGCTCCACTGTTCTTGGGGGGAGGAACACTGTGTAGCCAATTTTCTTACCCTTCTAATGCAGTTTGTGTTGGTCTTTGTGATAGAGTGGTGTGCTTCAGCCTTACCCCTGTATTCTAGGATTCTCTCAATGGCATTCTTGAGTAGATATTAGTTGTTATTGTGAGGGGGAATAAGTCAGAACACCTGTGTTGCCATTTTGATGACATTACCCCTGCCAAATTTTTATAATTTAATTATGAACCCAAGAGTTGAAGAAATCACTATTTTTTAAAAGTCTTAGGAAGATACTTATAGCTGTATTATTTTCAATTGTCTTATATTTTACTTTTAATTTAACAAATTGAAGCTGAATCTAGCCCATTTTTATACAATCTCTTAGGCATTTAGAATGTGTCTTTTTTCTCTCCTTTTGTTTTTCTAACTCTCTCAGACATATATCCTTTAGTCCTGTCTTATGTTGCATTCATTTGTCTGTCTAGTTCCCTATGCTACATTTTTCTTCATCCATAAAATGAGAATGAGAATGATATTTACCTCATTGTAATGTTTTGATGTTAAATAAAATTACACTAGTCAAACATAAAAATGTGTGACATGTAGTAAATGTTCACTAAATATTATCGATAGTTATTCATGATTATCCCATCTTAGTTCATGGTCCTACAAATACTATTATCATCTACTACAACCAATTATTGATGAGATTTGCCTTTGAGGATTATCATAAACAAGGTGATCTACTAAATATGAATGAGTGTATATTTGTGTATCTGCATTTGTGTATGGTTATTTAATCTTAAAAGATTTTGTGGTCTGTCCTATCATTCAATTTATGTTGGAGGAAATAGAACATGTAATCAGCTCACAGTTACAATGTTGGTGAATGTTAAAATTAAGAAGAAAATGTTTCTTGTCATCTTTTTTGTTTCATTTTACTTTTTACATTTTATTTCAACATAACAAGCAGTAAAAAAATTAACAGGATTTATTAGCACTGACAGTACTTATAAGGAAAGAAAACACTAAAAGCATTGTAGTTCACACTTAAGAAATTGCTCTAATAGAATATTTAAAAAATAAATCTATTTCCAAATGTTAAGTTTGGATCGAACACTTGGTAGATATTTATGTCTGCTGTCTATTTGTAGTATTTTTATATAGCCTCTCATTCTTGGGATACCTAGCTCCCATTTTGCTAACAGCAGGGAAGACCCTTAAGTTGGAGGAAGAAATGGAGACCCTAGGCTGCAAAATATATACAAGCATTCACCTTTTCCAGAACTAAAAGTTTCTTTCATAAAAATGTTAAATTAAATAGCCAACCCCTATAGAACTAGGACCAGGATACTTCAAATATAACTATTCTGTATTTGAAAAATAAAAGGCAGAAAGCTTTTTGGGTGATATTTATACATAGTCATGCTTTACTTTATTTTCAAGAAAGCTAGATTTGTGACTTAGAAAGGGAGTTGTGGTTGGAGTGATTGGGTTAACAAGAAATCTTTAAAAATGCATTTCAGAAAAATACTTGAAAATAAAGAATAACTAATTTTGAGCAAAGTAATTTCTCCAGCTTGTGAGAAAATGAGGCAGCATTTTAAATACTACTGTAACAGAGTCTTAAGCTTGGTGTATTTTTCTTCTAGTGCTATTTCTTCTTTAGAGGTGATATCAGCAGAACAAGATTTTCTCTTTAAAGTATAAATATTTTAAGGAATGTTTTCTTAGCTGTTAAAAATGAAACTGCTTGCTATATTCTATGATGTTCCCGATATCATCCCTTTCTACTCATTCACAATGAAGTGAGGATCTACTACTTTATTTCTGAAAAAGCTGAAATGTGAAACTCTCAGTGATTTGCTATATGGTGGCCCTTTAACATTAATGGAATAAAATGGGATCTAATGCCTTACTATGTTGTAAAGGGACAATGGACAACAAACTGTTTTTTTTAAAGTTTAGATTCACATTTGACTTACATGTTGATTATCCAACCTACACCTGTGTTAGCACTTCAAACAAAGTGTTTTGTTTTGTTTTATCTCCTGGAAAAAAAAAATAGCAAAACTTTCTAGCATGTACATTAAGTATCACTGCAAAATAATAAAATAAGAAAATTAATTTTAAATTGCATGAGGCACTAAAAATAGCTTATATTTTTAAGATGTTTGGCTGACATGTATATGCAATTATTTAGGGGTAAATTGGGCTATTAACTGCTTTCTTAACTTTGTAAATTATACAATGTAACTCAGAGTGATAGAAGGTTTTAGTTTTAGATGTTTGGTGCTTTTTTTTTTTAAATTTACTGTGATATTTGCCTCAAAAAATAAAAATGGGTGAACTTAGACTTAACGATGGGGAATAAGATAATTCATTTTCAGTAGGAAACCTGATCATCAAAACCAATGCTATCTTCTGTTCACAAATGTGACCTATTATGAAGTTAGGAGTTTTGGGTATTTGAGTATCATTTGTCAACTTATTTATGTCCGTTTTCATGTAGAAGAGGATCAAAAAAATCATGCATTTTTGTTACAAAAGTAACAGATTAATACTGTTCAGAATGTGTTACCATTTTAAAAGATATATTGCTGGACTCTGAGTCATTAAATGATTTTCCTAAGATGGTGTTCTCTGGAATCTAGATTTGCTGGATGAATGCCCTTTGGTAATGCAGTAGTTACTGTCTTTTGCTAAAGGTTATAATTTATGTGAGCCTAAAAGCACAGCCTTTCCTGGAATTGAAGAAGTTTCCAAAGGCATCCATTTGTAATATTTTACTTAATACTATTTGTTGAGTGAAAACTATAATTATAAAAAATTCCTTTTAATTTCAATTGTTGAAATGTCAAAATCAAGCAATTGAAAAATAAATGTCAGTTTTCTTCATATAGTTTTTACCACATTATGGTGCATGTAGATTATGGCCTGTGGTTTTCAATACATTGTTTCCTTCTTCCCCCGCCCCCCCCATCTTGTTTCTTTATTGGTTGGTATTTGTATATATTGCAGATTTTCTCGCAGGACTAAGAAAGACAAAATATACAATGTGATTTTCACTGAATTTTCCAACAGCTTGTGGGTATAATCACTCCATGTTGATGATTGCAACCCCAGCACCTTTAATTTTCTCTAATTTCTTTCTTTTGTCTCTAATTTTATTAGCCATTTTAAAGAGATATGTTTTCTAGGATTTTTGAAGTTGATTTTAAATAGTTTATCCAATTAGTAGAGCTTAATTTAGGTCCTGAGATTTTTCCTGTACCTATGGGTGTCATTATTCCTCCTTTACTTTCTAGTGACTAAAAATCTAATTCTAAAATTAAAAAATAATAATAATTATGAAATAGTAAAACTTCCACAAAAGTGAAAGAAACACATGTGGATCTACTCTCTTAGCCAAATTCATCTGATTATTGTGGTTTTTGCCAAATCTGAGTAATATAAAAACAGACAAAAATAAATCAAAAGAACATTAGTTAAAGTTTAATTTTAGTTGTCTCTCATTCATAGCATGGAAGGACAGGTTTTTCTAATGAGGCTAGGTTTTTCCATTAATCAATTTCGCTTTTTTATTTTTGGTGCAAACAGTATGAGAAGAAAATTGTTTACTTCATATAAGCGAATTTTTTGATGTAATATTTTATTACATAGAATTCAGCCCTTGGTTCTGTGAAGGAAAAAATGTCATTATTTGAATTGTTACAAGATGTTTTTATGGTTATTTTAATTGAAAAGATTTTATGTGAGCTTTATTTAGAAAGTATCAGAAGAAGAACTTAGGAAAAACTTGAGGAAAAAAAAATAAAAAGGAAACCCAATGTAGGCAATATAGTTTTTTAAACACTGCACTTCTAATACTTAGTTTTGTGATAGTTTCAGTGTAAATAATTATGGAAAGATAGATGAAGTAAATTTTATAGTTTTTTGGTCAAGTGTTTCTATTTTGTATGTCAGTGAAAGAAACTGAAGCTTTATGATTAATTGTGAAACTTTACGTTACATTTTCCCTTACAAAATATCTCCAGATATCAGAAGTCTAGCCTGATATAATTTGGCAAATACACAGTCCACAAATAAGTCCTTTATATAAATTAGATTGCCATCCACATGAATATTATTTAATCCCAACTATATGAATATTGAAACTTTGTACAAACTGCTTTTATATTCAAGAAAAGCATCAAAATTTTTCAAAAGTGTATAGTAGATATATCTACCAAAGGGAAGACTAAGAAAAATTAAACTCAAGATCAAAGTTTCTAACAGCAATTAATCCTTTACAAATGTTTGCATTGTATAATTCACAAAAATTAACTAATTTAAATTCCTGATTATTAAATATTTGAATTGCAAAGCAATATTTACAGTTCTTGTTTATAAAATACTACTTATTTACAAGACTAATTTAAAGTAAATTAAGAATATAACTTTATTAATTTACCTGACTAAATTTGTATAAATGGTCTTCTTTTCGTTTTTCCCAGCATAATTTCTGCTCATAATTTAGACTTCGAGCATCACTTCCTTAGAGAAGTAACTTCCCAAATCTCAATTGGTAAAATCTATCATAAAATTTTTATCTCTCTTATTAACTGTCATTTTACAATTTAATCTCTTCCATATGAGACAATAAGCTCCATGAAAAAAAGGAATGATTTATACCAGTTATTATTAATATTATTATTATTTTTAGTGTCTAGTTTGGTACTAGTATACAGAAAGGTACATAGTAGGCATTTACTTACAGTTATCAAGTGAATGCAAACAATTTGAATAAAATCTTAACATAAAAATTACATTGTTGGAGCTTGTTCAGAGGCAGCTACCTAGGGTAACAAATGTCTTTGGAGTAAAAAATAATTAGTAAACATTATATAGCACTTATTATGTACCAGGCCCTCTTCTGTGTACATATATTTACACAACCCGTAGCTGAGAAAACCATATGCAAGGAAGTTTAGTGACTCATTTAATGTCACAGAGCTAGTTGGATGAAGGTGACTCAGGATGTAAATCTGGAGAATTTGGTTCTAGATGATATGCTCTTAACCTAGTATTTTTGTCTCAAACGGGGATGGGTACAACATAGTTATCAATACCACCTACAGGGAAATTTTGACAGATATTATATATCAGTATTTAAACAAGATAATATAAACATGGTATGAAAAGATAAGCAACATACTCAGAGAAAATACTTACCATGTATAAAACAGGTGCAGTGGTCAAAGTGCTTGACTTCTTTCTATAAGGTATTATTATAAATCAGTAAAAAAACAATTCATTGGAAAAATAGACAGATGTGAACAGACAACTAAAAAATTTGAAAACGCAAATGCATATTTAGAAATATATATCCTTAACTTTTACTAATAATCAATGGAAAATAGATTACAAAGGGATATCATTTTTTCATGAGAGTCCCACAGAGCCTAGTTTGCTCTCACATCAATTTCACCTTTAGATACAATATGGTAGAGACCTAATTGTAACATATATGTGTGCCATGATGTTTATTTGTTTATTAGAATGTTGTTTTGATAGCCTGAACTTGCAATGATCTACATGCTATCAATATGAGAAATTGATAACAAAGTATGGTTCTGAGAGATTGAAAAGCTTGCCTGAGTTTATATGAATTATAATACTTAATTGTACTTTTATTTTATTTTATAAAATTTGATTTTATAAAATGAGGCTCTGTGATTTAGTGGGAAGAATATTAATTCTTGTGCTAATCCTAATAGTGATGTTCTTGGAGTCATTAGCCAGTATTTGTTTTATATGAAACTGTGATAATATGATTCTCATATTATTATAGATAATTTATGAAACAGACTTTATATATATCTTTATTAATATCCCCTCAGTGCAACATAATAGCTTAATGAGTTGGTTTTTATTTTAAGGTGAAAATTCATCTTCCATTTTGTGATTTTTGTCTTTTCTTCCAATGACAGAATTTAGGTCATTCAGACATTGAGTACTTTGGTTCATTAACCAGATAATCTTTTAGTATGACCCACTATGTTAGAACTAATGTTCAACACATGTGCTGTACAAAAAGTTACATTATTTTTATTTTCTGCATTTTTAATGTGTTTAATTATTTCCCTTATTATAAGGAATCTTTAAGATTCTAAGTCACAGTATCTGAAAACCAAAATCTATAGAAATATGCTTACACTAGCTACTATACTATACTATACTATACTATTCTATATCACACTCCTTAGGAAATACCTATACTCAAAAAAATTAGTCATTAAAATTTCAAATCCTTTATTTTTTTAGCATAGTAACCTTTCATTC
Source organism: Mustela erminea (assembly GCF_009829155.1). Taxonomy (NCBI): domain Eukaryota; kingdom Metazoa; phylum Chordata; class Mammalia; order Carnivora; family Mustelidae; genus Mustela; species Mustela erminea. The sequence continues at coordinate 33,136,273 of NC_045627.1, read as the reverse complement.
TTTTTTTGTTGTTCTTCAATAGAACTATTTTGATTATTTCTTATTTAATTTTTCCTATGAATATATTTCATAAAGTTATAGAGTACATCTGTTATATTAAAAATGTATACAATTCTTTTGCTGCTTAGCACTTGTATAATAAAGGCATTTTTTTATGTTATAGTATAGTTATATAATCACATTTTAAAGGTTTTATACTATACCATTAACAAGATAAATAATATTTTTTACCATTCTCCTTTTCAAAATTTGAGTTATTTGCAATTATTTTATATAATGCTTCACTATTTCTTGATATTTAGAATTATATCATGGGTTCAAAAAATGGATTTACTAGATAAGAAAGTTTGAACTTTTTCTGACTTTTTTTTTTAAGATTTTATTTATTTATTTGATAGACAGAGATCACATGTAGGCAGAGAGGCAGGCAGAGAGAGGAAGGGCTCGATGTGGGGCTCGATCCCAGGATGCTGGGATCATGATCTGAGCCGAAGGCAGAGGCTTTAACCCACTGAGCCACCCAGGTGCCCTGAACTTTTCCTGACTTTGATAAAGTTTTAGTAATCTAAGATTGTACTGATAACTCCATATCCTTGCCTTAGCTTGGTGTTACCAGTTTGAGTATTCTTTTAAAAAATTTCATGGATTAAGAAAGTGATCTTTAGCTGTTTATTTAAAATTTAAAAATTCTAATGGCTAGTGAAATTGACATTTTCCTGCATTCTTATTTAATGTTTGTATTATCTTGTTTGAGACATTTTTGCCTTTATAATTTGCTTATTTATCTATAAGTTCTCTTAAAAATAATTTTTTAAATTTAGCTTTTATATTTGCTGTAAGTATTTCCTATTTTCAGCTATTATCTTTTGATTTCACTTGTTTTAACATGTAAGGATTTTAAGTGTTTTTAATGCATGAGCTCTTCAAATTGAAACTTTGAAAATCTTTCTATTTAGATATTTGAAAAAATTTTCTATTTTTTCTTAATTTTTAGAAAAGTACTTAACTCATTTTACTGTTATGTTCATATCTAATGATATATGCAGGTAAACTAAATGTTTGTCTTTCTTTCTTTCTTTTTAAGATTCTTTATTTATTTGAGAGAGAAAGAGCATAAGTAGGGGACAGAGGGAATGGGAGAAGCAGACTCCTCACGGAGCAGGGAGCCTAATTGCAGGGCTCAATTCCAGGACCCTGGGATCATGACTGTAGCTGGAGGCAGATGCTTAACTGACTAAGCCACCCAGACACACCTAAGTACTCTTCTTTTTAATTGTCAATTTTTCTAAAACCATTTTTGGAAAAAGGAAATTTTGATCTCTTGATTAGCTATACCTCTTTTATAAGTAAAACAAATTTTTTTTTTTCAGATCTTCTTTAGCTATTCTCACTTTTTTTTTTTTTTAATTCCAGATGATGAACAAGGCATGATAAAATGAGTATATGTTTGGAAATTAGAAAAATTAGGGTCTAAATCCAGATCTGCTATTTCAAACTGTGTTGAGGTTGGCTTATTGATTTGTGGGTAGAAGTCATCTTTAATACTCTGCACTACTTTTGTAATACTCAATTTATATCATTAGGATGTCATGGTCTAGGAGGGGAGGGTAAGAAATAAGTAGACATATTACAATAAGGTATAGTGTGTTCACAGGAATAATATATATTAGATACTATTTCTCTATGAATTCAAGTTATATCTTAAGTCCCTTAACACAGTTTGGTTCATTTGTTACAGTCTCATTATTAAGAATATCCTAAATTGCATGAGGTTTTAGAAAGATTTCTGTGTTCTAACAAGTTACATATTTTTTTAATTTATAAAACACTTTTCTGATATATTATCTCATTTAATTTCAAAATAACAAATTAGAGTAGGAGCATTAGTCCTATGTTCCCATGAAGGAATTAAGACTCAGAGAAGGGAAGGGATTTATCATATTTTATCAAGTTGTAACTGACAGAGTTTTGACTGATTGTAGGCTTCCCACTAACTGTATTATGCAGGACTTTGTTATCCAGATGCAATTTGAGAATCTTTGTCTTTATTTAGGTGGTAAGTCATATATTTCATGTGAGTCTTTGAGTTCATAAATAATTGAAATACTGTATCAGAACTTGTCATTTTCCAGTTGTTGTATTTGAATTGGTCCTCATGGAACAAATGCATTAAAGGTAAACAGCAGTCCAGAAGGTTCTGGTTTATGGCCTCCTGTGTCTCTGGTGTAGCACTGCCTGTCTTGCAATCCTGGTTCTACTGCTTGTTATCTGTCTAAACTTCCTGGGTTTCAGTTTCCTCACTTACAAAATGAGAACTATAATAGTGTCTATACCATAAGGCTCTTGGTAGGATTAAACAGATTAACTAAGTGCTTAAAACATTTCTGGGCATATGGTAAGGTCTATATAAATGTTACCATTATTTTTATTATATTCTCTTTGAATTAGATATCTAGTCATTAAATTAATTTATATTATTAAAGCAATGCTTTGGTTTCTTTATAAAGATGCCTATGGGGCGCCTGGGTGGCTCAGTGGGTTAAGCCGCTGCCTTCGGCTCAGGTCATGATCTCAGGGTCCTGGGATTGAGTCCCGCATCGGGCTCTCTGCTCAGCAGGGAGCCTGCTTCCCGCTCTCTCTCTCTCTGCCTGCCTCTCCATCTACTTGTGATTTCTCTCTGTCAAATAAATAAATAAAATCTTAAAAAAATAAAAATTAAAAAAAATAAAAAATAATAATAAAGATGCCTATGAAAGGGAACATGGGTGGCTCAGTCAGTTAAATGTCAGACTTTTAATTTCAGCTCAGGTCATGATCTCAGGGTTATGAGATAGAGCCCCACATAGGGCTTCATGCTGGGTGGGGAAACCCCTTAAGATTTTCTCTCTCCCTCTTTCTTTATCCCTTCTCTGGAATTCCCATTCATGAGTGCTCTCTCTCTCTCTCTCAAAAAAAAAAAAAAAAGCCTGTGAAGTTATCAAGCAAAATACAATACTAACAGCAGAAGGAAACTCATAGAACCCATAGGAAACATCTATCTGTACTCCAAGAAACTGCATGTAGAATGTGGCACACTATTTACACTAAAAATGCATATATAATTAGAATGTTTTCCACAAATACTGCTTATCTAACATGATACTGTGTCTTAAGTGAAATTGTTAGGAACTATTCTATGGAATCTAATATTTGTTATGTTTTCCTAAGTTGCATAGCTGAGAATTTATGGCAGTACTTAGAAAGTAAAATGTATAGATGAAAGGAATTATGTGATCTCTGAAATTGGTCTCATGTTATTTTCTAATTCCAGAGATGTGATTTTAGAGGTATAATGAATTTTTAATCTCAAGGGGGGAAAAAAAAGTCTTTTTTGAAATAACAATTTACATATAAATAAAATACAATTATTCATGTCATTCACTATTTACCTAAGAATATGTTAGAAGAGAAGCTTAATCAGCCAAAGAGGATTTAGAGGATTTTCCTTCTGTGAAACTCCTTTGGAAAGCATTTATTGTTACTTTACTTTTATTTATGGTAGTAAAAATAGTGCAATTCCCTTGAGACTTCCATATCACCAATAGAAAAGAGTGTATGTTTCCTCTGGTTAGACAAACAGATTGCATATATTGCTAAAAATTCATTGATTCAATCAAAATATCATTATTGATTGCCTACTGTATAAGTTTGCAGTATTTAGATATTGGCAATATGAAAATGAATAATACAGCATAGGTCCCAAAGGAGTTCAAGGAAAGGCTAGTGGAAAACACAAATACAATGAAAGGAACATGAGCCAAGAGAGTATTGCAAGTTCATATTGAAAATACAATAAAGGATTAAAAAGAGAAGATATATAGCATGGATATAATCAAAATAAATATTAATATATTTGTATATCAGAACAAAACATTTATACATTGGTGAGAGAGAATTCAAGCCAAGAGCAGGATTAAGTCCAGGATTTATTTACTTATTTATTTTTAACTGCAGTTTTTACTTCTTTCCATTTCATTGACTTCTTTTCACATCCATGATTCAAAATTTTTCTAGTTATGAGGGGAAATTGGAGCAAAGTAGCACTGCATAAATCTAAGGGCAAGAGCTACAGCTTTTAAATCCCATTGGTCTGAATAGGGAAAAGGAGAAAAAAAAAGCTGGATGGACAAGGGAGTTCTGAGAGAATAAAATTAAAACTTATAAGAAAATAATTAATATAAACGGAATTTAAATTAGACACTATCATAGAAAGTATTTGTGACTTGATAAAGCTGAAGAATTCACAAAAGAAATGCAACATAAAGAGGTAAATTAAAAGATGTAGACAAAAGACTGAAAAATTCTGGAACATCTCAAATGAGTCGCCAAAGTAAAACATACATATAAAGCAAGACATGATAATAGAATTTTGTAGAATTGAGAAGTGGAATGATTTTTCAGTTTAAAAGTGCATGCTAGGGACATATGTGTGGCTCAGTCAAGTTGAGGATCCAAATCTTGGTTTCTGCTTGGGTTGTGGTCTTGGGGTCATGGGATCGAGCCCTATTTCAGGCTCCATGCTCAGTGGGGAGTCAGCTTGAGATTCTCTCCCTCTTCCTTTGCCCCTCCCCCACTGCTCTGTGCGAGCTCGCTCTCTCTAAAATAAAGTAAGTAAGTAAATAAATAATAATTATTATTTTTTTAAAGTGAATGCTAAAGGCTAAATAGGATAAATAAACACATTCTTTAGCTGGTCACTTCATGGAAAAACCAAAGAATTTAATGATAAGAGACAATTCTAAAAGCCACTTGGAAAGGAAAATAGATCATTGATTGGGAAAAAAAAAAAAGATTGACAGTAGACAATAGGCTAAAAGGAATAATGGCTCAAACATTTTATGTGAAATTAACTGTTTGCCTAGAATTTTATATGTAGCTAAATTACCCCAAAAGAGTGAAAGCAAATAGAAACACATTCAAATATTTAAACACTGAGAAAAGTTACAAGCGATAGATGTTTATTATGTTCTTCAGTAAGAAAATACAACAAGAACAAGTTTTAATGTATTATAAATATTAATTGCTAACTTTAATTAAGCCCATATATTTATTTTTTAAAAACAGACTAAAGTGGGGGAAAATAAAAAAAACCTTTAGCGGTATTTGTAGCTGAATATATGAGTACCCTATGACCCAGCAGTTCTATTTCTAGTTATATACCAAACAGAAGTGTGTATATACGATCACCAAAAGATGTAACAGCCAAAGTTGGAAATGGAATAAATATGGAAATGATCATATGTAGGCCTACATAGGAAATATCCATCAACAGGAGAATGAAAAAATAAACTGTAATATATTTATACAATGGGATGTATTACAGACCATTGAGGATGAATGAAATATCACTTACAAAAGTAAGTTCTTTTCAGACATATGATATTAAGTGAAAAAAAGCATAGTAGATGATTTCATTGATCTATAGTTCTTAAACAAGCAAACAAAAATATTCTATGCTTCTAGAAGTCTGGATGTGGTCACCTTTGGAAGAGTAGTAGTGGTTTGGAGGTGAACACAAGAGGGTTTTCTGGGAGCTGGTAATGTTCTGTTTCATAATCTAGGTGCTGGTCATGTGTGTGTTTGGTTTGTGAAAATTCATAGAGCTCTACAGCCATTAGATGCATACTGTATTTATATATAGTATACTTTAATAAAAAATTTTAAAGATTTTATTTATTTATTTGACAGATCACAAGTAGGCAGAGAGGCAGGCAGAGAGAGAGGGGAAAGCAGGCTCCCTGCTGAGCAGACAGCCTGATGAGGGGCTCAATCCCAGGACCCTGGGATCATGACCTGAGCTGAAGGTAGAGGATTTAACCCAGGCTCCACCAATAAAATTTTAAAATTATAGAAAAAACAGGTGAAACTGAGATTTTAGAAAAAAGAGATTAGAAGATAGGAGGGATCTCAATGAATAATTTAAATAAGTTAATGTTCTTGCCATATATGGGATGTAGACAGAAATTATTTAACTCTATAATGTCTGGCAGAAATTATGCATTTATGTGTGGGTATGTGTCTTTATAGTTGTATGCTAAAAATATAAAGGTAAACATTAAAAGAATAGAAATACATTTGAGAGAGCTACACAATTAGTAGAAGGAAAAACATCAGAAAGAACACATGACAATTAGTCTAATAAAGCAGAAAATGAGATAAAAAACACACAAAGCAAACAACAAAAACAGGTATAAAAAGCATACTAAGTGGGGCACTTGGGTGGCTCAGTCAGTTAAGCATCTGCCTTCAGCTCAGGTCATGATGCTGGGGTCCTGGGAATGAGCCCTGTTTTGGGCTCCCTGATCAATAGGGAGTCTGATTCTCCATCTGCCCCTCCCCCTGTTTGTGTTCTCTCTCTCTTGCTCTCTGTCAAATAAATACAATCTTAAAAAAAAAAAAAAAGCAGAAAAACAAAGACAGTAAAAATCAATCCAAATGTTTTAAAAAATCAATAAATGTAAATTGATTAGTTTCCTCATAAAAGGCTAAAATCATTATATTTGATTAAAAACTGATACTTTTATAAGGAAAATGCCTTTAAAAAGACGCAGAAAGGGTATTGAAAATTAAATATAGAGGTGCTATATACATACCAAGGAAATACTAAAGGCTTGTGTGTGTCTTAAATATCAATATTAGACAAAAGAATTTAAGAGGAAAACATGAATAGGGATTTTTTTAAAAGAACAATACATTGTGACAAAAACACAATCTATAAAAAAAATATTAGCAAACAATAATTTGTAGACAACATCCAGAATAGACAAACTAAACCAAATCATTAGGAAAAACAGACAAGTTCAGACTCATGATGGGCTATTTCAATATATGGCTATCAGAAACTGAAATCTCAAACTGCCAAAAATTAAAAGTAGATATATGTCATTTAACTAAGTCATTTCAAAGCCTTAATCAATATCTCTGTATTAAACAGAGAATATATTTGCTGTTCAAATACACACAGAATGTTATGAGAATTGACCATATACTTATAATAAAGAAGTCTAATTTCAAGAAATCGGTCCACTAGAAACCGTATTATCTCAACACAATATGATTAAATTGGATAGCAGTAAAAATGCAGAAAAATATATTTTCAAATAAAGAAATGCAGTCCTAAATAATGGGTTAAAGAAGAATTCATAATGGAACATAAGAAATATATAGCGCTGAAAGACAATCCATGTCATAACTTATGGAAAATATCTAAATCTATGTAATAAAAATGAAAGTTATAATGTTTAGATTATTTATTTAAAATATTTTTAAATGTGGGAAAATTATAGAAGCATCTATTTCTAGAAGCTAAGGTAAAGAACAACAGAGTTAATCTGGAAAAAGTAGAAGAAAGAAAAACATAATGTAGATGGATAAATGTAGATTATAAAAATATAGTCTAGGTTAATAGGAATACAAAGATTTGGAGATTTTAAAGCTGGTTCTTTAAAAGTTTAATAAATGAAACAGAACTCTTGCAAGCAAGAATAAAATTTTGTTTTTTAGAGGGCACAGACAATATTTAACTCTGAAAGGAGATCAAACTATAGAGTGGAGCATAATATCATTTAAAAATAACATGAAAAACATTAAGGAATGGAATTTCAAAATATTGAGAAATTTAGATGAAATGAGCAATTTTCAGGAAAGAAGATTTATTTTTAGTAATTTAGTAATTAGTAAAAAATTATTATTAGTAGTAATTAGATTACTAAGACAGACCTCAGTAAAATAAAAAAAAAACCTGAGTAAGGTGGCAAATAAATTAACTCCTCCACCTTTGGCTCTGGGAAAGCATAACATGTAAGATATACATGTGTTTTGTTTTGTTTTTCCCAAGCAAATTCTACCAAACATTCAAGGAAGAGATTACAGTTGACCCTTGAACAGCATGAGTTTGAACTCTGTGGGTCCACAGATAAGTGGACTTTTTCCCTCCATAAATAGAAGACAATACTATAAATGTATTTTCTCTTCCTTATGATTTTCTAAACATTTTTCTCTAGCTTACTTTATTGAAAGAATACAGTATTTAATATATATAAGATACAAAATATGCATTGATTATGTTATTGATAAGGCTTCCAGTTATCAGTAGGCTATTAGTAGTTAAGTCTTTGGGGAGTCAAAAGTTATATGTGGATTTTCAACTCTGTAGGGGGTCAGCATACCTAACCACCATATTGTTCAAGGGTCAACTGTATTCTCATCTTTTACAAATTGTTTCAAGACCAAATAAAGGTGTAAAGCCACATGATTGCATCTATTAGTGTAATTTTAACGTCCATAGTGGTCAGGAATAGAGAAAAAATATAAGCCAATTTCACATATAAATATATTTACATTATGAAATCCTTACAAATTAAAGCAAATTTAAAATGGCATTACATTAAAAAAATGATCAAGTAGGATTATTGTTCTTAAATAGAAACATATTCATTGAAAACCTGGTAGCTCTAGAATTTCCATTTAGAAGAGAATGGACAGAAGGCTATTAAAAATACCACTAGGGGTAGAAGGTGGTTGATAAGACTGTTGAAGGGATTAAAACTCCTGCAGACCACTTTCTCTTTCTTTCTTGCTTGCTTGCTTGCTTGCTTGCTTTTTGTGAAGGTATTCATCTTTCTGAGACTACAATAGCAGTTCTGTGGCTAGATTAAGTGACTTGAAAAACAACAAAGAGATAAGTACAATGGTGAGATAATAAACAGTGTTTCTCTAGAACCAATCCACCTACAGATACAGATCAGAAAAAAAGTAGTAGACACAATTCGCTGCAAAATGTCCTATAAATAACAGAGGAACAGCTTCCTGTTTTTGAAAAAAAAAATTAAAAATTATCAACATTGTATACGAAACAAGCCTACTTGAAAGAAAGAATATTAATACTCTTCCTTAAGAACAGACCAGGCTGTGATTTGAGAATATATATCATATATCATATACACTCTTCTATTGCAAAAGATGCAGAGAAACTGAAGTAGAATTAGGGAAAAATATATCAAATGATAGAAAATAGATGCAATGAGCTATCTGTAAGAAATAAAATACCAAAGTTAATAGGGGAATGTTAAGAAGCATTTCAAATGTTCTTACCAGTTTGACTTTGAACAATTTGTATGCAACATTAAGAGAAAAAAGAAAAAAGAAAGAAAAAACAGCTGCAGAAAGTCATTGGCTATAACTAAAACCATCACTATAAAATAATGTATATGTGTAATGGTCACCTTTAAAGATCAGTTGGGAAGTATCAACACTGAATAGTTCATTTATAGACAGCAACAAGTCAGGGCCCCAGAAATGGCTATCTCTAGAAATTCCATTTTGAAAAAATACAATCCATGCCCCACTTACTTCTACAAAGAATTGGAATCAGCAGGGTTCATTTCAAGCTTTGCATTTCTGAACTCATTTTTTCCTCATATCCACATCATATTTATCACAAAGCTCTTAGGAATTTTAAAATCTATTTTTGAACTAAATTGCCTGACCAGAGCACTGTTTGTTTTGAAAATAGGTGCATATTTAAATGCTTTAATAATTGTCCTATTTCACCAATGAACAACAACAAAAAAAGTGGAACAAATGTAGGAAAATAAAAAAAAAATTACTAGTTTTGCTCCTAAAAAGTAGAGCTTGAAGGAAAGATGGGATACACTGATTACATCAAACAGCAGGACTTAGCTGCGAAGATGTAATGCATGGGGAACATCTTTTTTATATCTTTCTTTTTTATATCTTCCCTTTCATATTTTAAAATTCTACTTCTGCAGATAAAGTGGCACCTATTGCTGATTATGGGTATCTGGACATGGAAAATTGCAATCAGACATAAATCTCTCAAGGAAAGACCTTGTGTTCTGTTATTATGAGTCAGCACTCTCCATTATGGGACACCCAGGCACTGACATTTCTGTCTAACCTTCTAGATAATGGATTTACATGGCTGTTTAATCTTTTAAGGAAATATAAAGACTCCTGAGATTACATGTCTATGCCTTTGTAAATCATGCATTAGTGGCATTCAGATACAAGAGGATGCCTTTTCAAGCTCTATAGCTTGCACCAGCCAAATAATTAATGGCTAACACCATTTTATGTTGTTGTCTAAAAGTGACAAACTATTAAAAGAGCCAATTCCCAGCTATGATTAAAGCTGATTTGAGTCAGTGTGAAAATTTAGGGAAAACTCAGAAGGATGTTTGAAATTATTGGAATTATCTAGAAATATGAGACCATTTTTCTTTTTACGGAGTGTTGAAATTAACTATATGACCTTCTTCTAGAGCAAGGCTTTTCAAACTTAAATTTGACATGTATCACCAGGAAATCTTTTTAAAATGCATATTCTGACTCAGGAAGCCTGGGATGAGGCCTCAAGTGATGCTTGTGGTGATGGCGAATAGACCAGACATTAGTAGCAAGAATGGAGGAAAAGGTTTGTAACCTAGGCTCTATGGAGAAGCCTCAAGTTTTGTGTAACTGTATGAAAGTGTTCACTGTGTGTGTGTGTGTGTGTGAGCACACTCATTTTCAAGAGAGAAAACCCCTAAACTTTTTTTTGAAAGATTTTATTTATTTATTTGACGCACAGAGATCACAAGTAGGCAGAGAGGCAGGCAGAGAGAGAGGGGAAACAGACTCCCTGCTGAGCAGAGTCCCATGTGGCTCAACCCTAGGACCCTGAGATCCACTGAGCCCCTCAGGTGCCCTGAGACCCCTAAACTTTATCACATTCTTAGAACTTGTGTGACCTACTGCTCTGAAGTGCTAATAAATATTTTCTTGATGTATTTGTTATGTTCCTTGTAATGCTAGTTTCATGAGATAATGACTAAAAAAGGTAATGATGTAAGTTTGGGAAACTGTATATACCATTCTCTCTTTTGTATATTTAAAATGAATATTAATTCTCTCTTTTGTATATTTAAAATTAAAATGTTCAACACTTCAAGAAATCCTAGAATTATTATACCTACTTAAATTTTCTTTAACCTCAGCATTTCTTAAACTATTTAGTAATGGAATTCTTTTTCTCAAATTTTACCAAATAGTGTTCCATGAACAATAAAGGAAGATATTATCTCTTTGCCTCAATTTGGGGAAATTCTTAGATTTAAATATTTCAAATGTTTTATTTAATTTAAATATTTAAATGTTTAAAATATTTTTAAACATTTAAATATTTTAATAATTTTAATAAATAATTTAAATATTTTAAATGTTTATTTACTCTGTTTTTTCTTAGTGGGCAGATTAGCTTTGCATTGCTCTACCCAAGTGTCCATATGGGTCTTAGGATTTTTTGTTGGTTTATTTTTTGTTGGTAATATATGTAAACTCTATAGACATTCACCTTTTACTATATTCTTCTCTTGGAATTGATTTCTAGTTTCATGTCATTATGCTTGGAAAAGATGCTTGATGTAATTTCAGTCTTCTTAAATTTATTGAGACTTGTTATATTCCTAACGTATTATCTATCCTAGAGAATGTTCCACATGCACTTGAGAAAAATATGTATTCTTTTGCTTTTGGGTCGAATGTTCTGTATATGTTTATTAGGTCCATCTGGTCTGATATGTCATGTAAGGCCAATGCTTCGTCATTGATTTTCTGTCTGGATAATCTCTCCATTGATGAAAGTGGGGTCATTAAAGTCCCTTACAATTATTGCATTGCTGAAAATTTCTCTCTTTCAGTCTGTTAATATTTGTTTTATATTTAGGTACTCCTGTATTGGGTGCGTAAATATTTGCAAATGTTACATCCTCTTGTTGGGTTTGTATTTTTCTTAGCATTTTTTCATCCCATCATTTTTTGCTTTTTAACAAGTTTTACTGTAGGGAAAAAAAAAAAAAAAAGAGGCTTAGAGGCTCCAGAGCTTCTCTCTGTATCTTTTGAGAACTCAGTGAGTCAGCTTCTCCTTGTGGAGAGTACTGCCTTCCTCATTTCCTCCTAGGTATGTCTTCTTGGGAAAGTTCTTCAACAATCTTCATGTAGTTCTTCATGTAAGAATTTGCTTCCAGAATCAGTCTAAGAGGGGCGCCTGGGTGGCTCACTGGGTTAAAGCCTCTGCCTTGGGCTCAGGTCATGATCCCAGGGTCTCGGGATCGAGCCCTGCATCGAGCTCTCTGCTCAGCAGGGAGCCTGCTTCCTCCCCTCTCTCTCTCTGCCTGCCTCTCTGCCTACTTGTGATCTCTGTCTGTCAAATGAATAAAATCAGTCTAAGATATGCTTTCTAAAATTACACCTCCACCGTATCTGTCTCTATTTATTTACCTTCCTTTATTATCTTCACAGTATTTATTACTATCTGAAATTATCGTACTTATCCTCTTCCTGAGGT